>NW_027223766.1:20579572-21802906 GCF_028538775.1 Myotis yumanensis
GTTGTGACATGGTGTTTAATAGTTTTAAGCTGTTGCTGCCAAAATAAACAAAGCTGTAAGGAATGATGACCCTCTCATTTTTGTAACAATAAAATGGCCTCCTAATGTGTTTCCCTGACCCTGGACATTAAGCTACTAATCCCCTGGATTTCTGAGCTCCATCCTTTCCCCCAGTGGAAACCCCATGCAGAATATAGCTTTTGACTGAACAACAGAACATAGAGGATAAAATTAGTTGCATTACATTAGGATATGACAAAAAGCCTTTGAAAATCTTTGTCCCCATGCAACATTCCCAGAATATTAAACAATACAGAGTAAAAGTAGGCCAAGGGAAAGAGTTAATATATTGAAAGGAAATTTTGTGAACCAGTTCACCTACTAATTTTGAAAGGGTCATTATTGACAGCCTGTATGCAGTGGCATTTGCTAGCTTGGGGATCCTGCTCTACAATCATATGTGCAAAGTTCTTGTTGTTAAATCTTTGGATATAAGAGTAGTTGCTACAATATTTTCTTGGTACACTTTTATATGTCTCAAAAAAATCAAGTCTCCATTGCTAGAGGTTGCATTCCAGAAAACAATGAGGAAAGGGACGAAGAATAAGATTCATTTCTATGCAATGTTTCTTGTCTTCCTATTTCTAAGTATATGTATTTAAATAGCAGCATACATTTTGTACGTTTTTATAGAGATAAATTGTCTTCTAAAAACAGAAAACCTAGTTCCTTGATTTCTATCACACTCTGGATTATTTTATTTTATTATTTTTTAGTATATTCCCCCCACCCCAAAGACCTGATGTTTGTTTTTTTAAGCTTAATTCCACCATCTTGGATTGTGGGAAGATAAGAGGTTCTGATAGGATTAATCTAGTGACATAAAAGTCCATGTGCATATGATCATAATCTTGATCTTTGATTAGATCTGAGCTACTAATATCTTGTGATTAATCAAAATGGGTTGCACTTCATGTAGTATATCACTTCACAAATGGAGCAGAGAATCACCTATGTTTTCTTGAATATCTGTTTTAATCTCTTTTAGGATAAAATGGCTTTGAATATTTTTGTTTTTATTTAAATCAGATTGAGTTCCCCAACTAAATGACTAGGAAGAAATTTTGAATTCCACTTTTGCTAGGATTATAAGTAAAAAAAAAAAAAAAAGAAACTTGTTTTTTAATTCATAGTACTTTAATGTTTCATTGAACATACTTCATGTTTAAAAAGTTGTCTGATTAAATTTAAATATTTCTATCCACCGTAGTTTAAATAAAAATGTTCATAAAAGAATATAACAGGATATACTTTGTGGGAATGATGTTCAGGTTTTTATTGTTCTTCACAGCATAAAACATTTTTCAAGATTATTAATTGCACCTTTTGTAATTACCTAATTCCAGTGTAATCGAGATCTGATAAGAAAAGAGCTTTACTTTGATTACTAAAATACCTGACATCTATCACCCAGACTCAGCAAGAGCTCTCAGAATAAGATGTGGACTATATGTACCTGTTTCAGCCAGCCATTTGGGCCTCACACACACAATTTCTTAAAAATTTTGCTCACAAAAAGCTCTGAATTGAACAGTCTGTCCCAGAGCCACACATACCAGAGGCTCAATAAGTATATTTCTATGACTATATAGGAATCACTAAATAAAAAAATGGAAAGAAGCTGTGCAATTCATTCAATCCACTTCTAGACTGCATTGATAACACACATGCATTAAAATAAGAATGATTTAATTTAACTTCTTTTTTTTTTCTTACAGGAGACCTGGTGAGCCTCCATTGCTAAAAGGCTGGCTTCCTTACTTTGGACTGGCCCTGAAGTTACAAAAAGATCCCATAGGTTTCATGAGAACTCTTCAAAATCAACATGGTGACACGTTCACTCTTCTCCTTGGAGGTAAACAGCACTTCTTATGTCATAAATTCTCCCTTGTTCTTTAATGTCCTTATATTTTTTCTCTAGGCAAGTTATGTACAGTATTGTTTTATTTGTAGAGCTACTACAAAAGGAAACTATGTTCTTGAGTATAGTAATCCTCACATTAAAAAACAAATTATAGAACATTCTTGAGCGTACCTAGGGAACCCCACTCTCCTGCCATCACCTGTCATTATAGTTTGGTTTGGCTTGGTTTTAAGAATGGTTTTTAAAAAGCTACAATGTATATGCATGGCCTGTGGACACGGGCAATAGGGTAGTGAAGACCTGGGTGGATGGGTAGGGGCTGGGAGGGGAGGATAAAGCAGGGAATGGGAAATATCTGTAATACTATCAACAATAAAATATATTTTTTAAAAAGCTACAATATATTAATGGACTTTATTTTGTAGATCAGTTTTAGGTTTACAGAAAATTGATCAGATAGTACTAAGAGTTCTCATATCCCTTTTGTCCCCTGATCATAGTTTCCCCTATTATTAACATCTTATTTTTGACAATATAATTCCACTTTATTTTTGAAGAGATCAAACTTTCTCTTTTAAAATAAAACTTTATTGTTGCAAGTATTATATATGCCCCCCTTTTCCCCCATTGACCCTTTCTAGCCCGCCCCCACCCCCCCATCCCAATATTATTAACATTTTATATCAGCATTTCTTACAACTGATGAGTCAATGTTGATACATTATTAAACATCCCTGGTTTACATTAGGGTTCACTCTTTGTGATGTACAAGTTCTTTAATGTTTGACAAATGCATAATGTCATGTATCCACCATTACAGTATCACACAGAATAGTTTTCACTGCCCTAGAATCCCCCATATTCCACTTATTCGTTCTTCTTCCCCTCCCTGACCCCCTAGCAACCACTGATCTAGAATGTATTTTTAACTTGAAAAGGTTCATTATCCTTCTACTTTTATAAAGTATTTACAAAACAAGAGACAAAAAACACGGCAAGGTTACTACATACCCCAACCTCATAGGGCTAAGAAGACAAGCTAGAATATTCTTAGTTAATCCTCCCTTAAGGCCCCTGCAGTCCAGATGCATCGCTATCTATTGCTGCCTAACAAACTCCCCACAGATTGAATGCCGTGCAGCAACCTTGCTGGAGTCACTTGTGTGGCTTGAGTCGTGGCTGCTTGGCTGAGGCTGGATGGTCCATGCTGGCTTTATTTACGTGCCTGCCTGGACCTCTTTGTCCACAAGCTGTTTCATCCTCTAGCAGACATCCTTACTGCATGTCAGCTAGTGTTTCGAGAGGGTACGGGGAAATGCTGCACGGCCTCTTGATGTTACAATACCTCACTTCCACCACATTCCATCAGTCAGATCAAGTCGCAGGTGAGCCCAGACTCATAGGTAGGGAATTAGACTCCACCTCTCCCTCGGCTGAGTGGCAGTCACATTGCAAAAGAGCACATGTAGAGAGTTAGCAGGAATTTGTTGTGGCCATCTTTGCAGTCTTCCACATCAGCTTATCGCCTGGGCTAGCTATTCTGTTTGCAGACTTCTGTCTGTCCTGTCTATGCTCCAGAAGGCTGAGCTCTATAGATTCTCCATACGCCTTTGCCCTCTGACTTCTGGTTGGGTGTGCGAGTGAGAAGGCAGGTGTGTTCCAGCTCCCCATCTCTACCTGGGCTCTGGTACACAGCTCACTCTCCTTCCTAAGGAAATGGAAGACATCGGCTATGACCTCACGCAGATCTCCACGTGCCTACCAAACGCACCATGTCTCTCAGTTCTTAACACCTTTTCTCCAATTTCAAAGAATGTTCAAGGCAATCCAGGGCCTTGTCTTCGTGACCCTTACTTCCTGCTTTCTCTGGGCTGGCATTTCATTATTTATTCCTCCCATACATGTGTCTTCATTTTTTTCTCTCTTGGGTCCTTATCCTTAGCTTATAACCATGCTTAATTGAGCTTCTCCTATGTTCTCTGGCCAGTTACTTTTCATTTCTTTTTTTTTTCTTTTTAGCATCCAGATTTTTCAAGAATTACCTATATTGTATGCTCTATTTAGGTCATTTCTTCTTACTGTAATTACTTAGCTGAGTATCAGAAGCAACCTTTTGTACATAGAGCAACTTCACTGCATCGCTACCATTTTAATGTAATTGGGAGGAAAAATGGTCCAACTGGATAAAATTGTCAGCATGGTTGAGTTCTCACACGAGCGAGCAGGCAGTATCCATTTCATCACAACTGCCTCCTTTACCCAGCAGCTGGCGATTCTCTTCCAAAAGTAATTGTATGCACTCTGATTTCAGAAAAATTGAAGTGAAAAAAAAAACATGCATCTTAGAAAAAGAGAAATTATAATATATAAACATATCCTTGCAAGGGTTCCCAAAGTCTGGGACCCACCTACCTCTCCAGCCTCATCTCTTGCTACTGCTTGCCTTGTGCTTAATGTACCATCAAAGCACCAAGTGGTTTGAAATTTCCCCTTCATACACCATGCCCTTTGGTGCCTCTTTGCTGTTTATTCTTCCAGAATGCCGTTCTTCTCTTTGTGAGGCATCCTCAGAAGATGGCTGCCATGGACTCATCCTCTGAGGCCATAGTCACATATCACTTCCTCCCCAACGCCTTCACTGGCCATTGCCCCTTTCCATGTTATGTTGATGCTTCTTCCCCACTCTCCAGTTACTCCCATATCACTTCTCCAATAGCATTTAATAAATTGTGACTGTACAGCCAATTCAGTTGTCTATTTCCTTTCATTATTCTCTAGCTTCTTCATTGCCAACTTTTAATCCAGAGCTCAACATGGATTAATCCACAATAAATAATTGATGAGGGATTTCCCAATACCTCAGAGCTGATGAAATACTTACCAAAATACAATTAAAGGCCATAGCTCGTTCTTCTACTCTAAGTGAGCTTTTGGCTTCATAATACAGAACTGTATTCTTCAAAAAAAATTCAACTGTATGTTCTAATGAGTAGCTACAACACATCATTGAAATTTTTACTTTTCTTTTTTAAGTGAATTATACAGAAATAACCTTAGGTAATTAAGCAGAAACTTGTGGCAGATTTGAATAATTGTATTCACTTTTCACAAAGCAACCGATTTCTGCCGACACTTGGGATCTTAGTTTTAGATACTGAGAAGCTTGCTGCATTTCTACCATCTAAATAATTTGACCATGGTTATGTTTTCTAGCTCAATAGTAGACAACCATAGTTGAATATGTACTGCTATTTCTCTTTGCCTTCTTACTAGGGTTTGAATAAATTCCTGCCAAGATATCCTATTAATGTATATGATTTTAATAATCAGTTTGCCAAATAGCTCATTTGGAAAATGTGAAATGAGGAGCAGTCTTCCACAGTTGTCCCATAATGTGATTTCAGTGAGTAATGTTCTTATATGATGAGCAAATGATTGTCATCCCAAAAAGTCTCCAGGGACATGGATGTCATCTTAATAAAGAAATTAAAAGATACATCTTTTCATGAGAAACCACATAAATTCGTGGCCTGTCGCAGAAAATAGTTCTCTAATTGGTTCTGTGTGGTGGTGCAGCAGAATCATTTTCCCTAGATGTCACCCCAGCGAAGCAGCCCTGTACGTCATTGTCAACAGCTAGTGAAATCTCTCTAATAAGAGGAGGAGTATGTAATGTGGTCAGCCTCATACAACAAAAAGTTGGTTTCTAATCCACTCCTCCAACTAATATTTACAACTTGAGATTTTAAAAAAAATCTATTGAAGAACAAGCTAAAGATGGAGATTAAAAGCTTGTAATTATGGAAAACTTATTTAAAATCCAGATTTTAAAGTCAGATTTGTTGACTGAGCATTTCTATTTCAAATAGTCAAATAATTGTCCTGAATTCCCATGGATATGTCTCTGTAAAGCACCAAATATCTGAAATAAAACATCAAAACTCAATTTATGATGATCCAAATGTCAAACTTCCTGTGTATATCAGATATCAGTGTGAGTGACCTTATTTGTTTTTTGGCATTTCTGACATACTTTGCATCATGTAGTTTCATCTTCCTGAAAGAACTAAATTTGAAGGAAGTGAAAAGACTGTTGAGTTAGGAAAGGATCCCGCACAGGTTATATGGGAATGCTGGAGTTGATACCTTGAGACCCAGGCATCTCCTAAAAAGGGAACATAATGAAATTATCAGTAAAGAAAACATTCAAATTTTTTCCCCTATTTAAAATATACATATATGTATATGTACACATATGTATATGTGTGTCATATGTATTTGATATATATATTGTAAAAGTGAGCCTCATTTTGACATTGATATTTAGACACCATTCTTTTCGTTTTGGAAAACATGGCAAAGGATATTGTTTCTACCTTGTGATCTTTGTGAACTAGGCAACTTGCTTGTTGACACATGGCATTCATTTACATGAAATTACACTAGAGGAAAAGTTAATTTTGCTCCAAGAATCCATGGCCTTCGAAATAACTTTTCAGGTTCCCTTTGTTAAGAAATTTAAATTTATATTATGAATGTATATGTGTTTTCCTAACTGTCTGATTAAAGATTACAAAGAAACTCTGGTTTTGCATCTCACATTAGCAGATGGTGGACAGATGGTTTAAATTAATATTAATTTTGGAAAACTTAGCTTAAATTGTTTATACTGAAGATTAAAAGTTGGAAAGCCAGCTAACATCTCTAGGGTTACTAGTAGTTCCAAATCCAGTTGAAGAATAAAATCCAGAAAATCAAAACATCCACTTTTAAAGAAATCCACATCTTACTCAGGGATATAGATAAAACACAATGCTTTGATATGGAAGAAAATTAAAATAAGAATGAGAAAGAGAAAATACAGATCCTAGAATGTAAAGAGGCTTGAAAACAGTGAGAATTTTATCTACAAATTGCTTTAAACTGATCAGTAATGATTTTTACATCAGAGACTATATGCAACAACTGCTTATTTAAAAAAATAATAATTGATTGCTAACCAGAATGCTTTTACACATTTAGCCTTTATTAATTTTATTTGAAATTAATGTTACAGTTTCTCCCCATCTCCTCACCCCCAAAGAGAGATATAGAAAGAAAGAGTGGATAAATATGTATTTGTGATGAATTATATACAAAAACTCTACCCTGCACACAGCCTGTACTTAAGTAGGCCAGCAGCCAGTAGCTCATGCTCTCATAGCTGAATAGAGTTTTGTCTTTCCACTTAGATTTTGATGATTGTGGAAAATTTATAGAAAAATTCAAAATATACTCTGATAATTGTGTGTATTACAAACTGAATCTTTCATACATTCTCTGAATTTTAGTGACAAATTTAAAATAACCCTAAAGATATTTAGTAAAATTATTTCATTTAGTGAAAGGAGAAAAGTATGAATCACCACCTGTGAAAATACACAGCTTTGCCTAAAATTATGTCTTTTACAAAATAAGAGAATTGATTTTCTTTTCAATTATTCATCAGGCAGATGCTGGCAATTTTATTTAATTAAGCAGCTATGGTATAAGGCAGGTGTAATAAAATATGCCCAAATCCAGTTGAGTCCTTTTTCCTCTCCCCAGGGAGAAAAACAATTGAGTTGATTTTGTAGTTGTAGCTTTGGGATCTGACAAGAATGAGTAGTCATTTCTAGCTTTACTCTCATTCTTAGATTGGCCCCTCCTTATTAAGTAAATAGAGGAAATAGAGGAAATAAAATTTAAATCATATGATTCATTTTTAGAAAAAAATAATAGCTCATGTATCTCCATGTATATCAAAAACTTAAATAATGCTTTAAAATTGTACAACAAAGAGAAAACATTAATCTTTTTTAAAATGCAAACTAGATCATATATTTAACATTGAGATAAATGATATTTTTTTATATATCTTTATTGTTGAAAGTATTACATATGTCCGCTTCACCCCCCCCCCCCCCATTGCCCTCTTCTCCCCCCTCTCTGCTTCCAAGCCATTACCAGGATTAGGTTGAAAATTATTCAAAACTTTATCCTAAATCTTTACCAAATTAAATTTAAGTTCTGTGATGCTGTTGGAGTTACCATAAATAGTAAGTGAGAAGTCATTTATCTCAGAAAGCTACACAAACATACCTGCACACACACAGAGGAATGATAAGTTTAAGAGGAAAGTGTAGATGATCCTCCATTCTTCACGGTCTAATTATTTATTTTTTTTCTAGAAGACAATAAATAGGTATCAAAGTATATAGGAGCATCTACACTTCATGTGTGTTCTTGGGAAGGAAAAATTTATTAAATGCTATTATTTAATACTATCTGCATATTACATATAATTACAAGGAGTCTTAAAACAGTATTAGGTACTCTAAGCTTCATGAATCAGAATCAGGTAGGAATTGTAAATTTGACCAGAACCTTAAATCTTTTAATTAGTAAGGTTGGACAACACTAATGTATGAAAAGACCAAATGTCACCACCTCAAATAACCATTTCTTTTTTTTTTTAATTAATTAATTTTTTTTATTTTTATAAGTATCATTAGTTTATTTTTTTAATTTATTTTATTTTTTTTTGCTAAAAGTATTAGAAAGGGTATTACATATGTGTCCTTTCCCCCCCACTCCCCGCCCTTGACAATTCCCTGGCCTCCCTTACCCCCCAGTGTCTTATGTCCATTAGTTATGCTTATATGCATGCATACAAGTCCTTCGGTTGATCTCTTACCCGCCTCCCTCCTGCCCCCCAACCCTCCCTGGCCTTCCCACTGCAGTTTGACAATCAGTTTGAGGCAGCTCTGCCTCTGTATCTATTATTGTTCAAAAGTTTGTAATGGTCTTTATTATCCATGAATGAGTGAGATCATGTGGTATTTTTCCTTCATTGACTGGCTTGTTCCACTTAGCATAATGCTCTCCAGCTCCATCCATGATGTTGCAAATGGTAAGAGTTCCTTCTTTTTTACAGCAGCATAGTATTCCATTGTGTAGATGTACCACAGTTTTCTAATCCATTCATCTACTGATGGGCACTTAGGCTGTTTCCAGATCTTAGCTATGGTGAATTGTGCTGCTATGAACATATGGGTGCACATATCCTTTCTGATTGGTGTTTCTGGTTTCTTGGGATATATTCCTAGAAGTGGGATCACAGGGTCAAATGGGAGTTCCATTTCCAGTTTTTTGAGGAAACTCCATACTGTCTTCCATAGTGGCTGCACCAGTCTGCATTCCCACCAGCAGCGCACAAGTGTTCCTTTTTCTCAACATCCTCTCCAGCACTTGTCGTTTGTTGATTTGTTGATGATAGCCAGTCTGACAGGTGTGAGATGGTACCTGATTGTTGTTTTGATTTGCATCTCTCGGATGATTAGTGACTTTGAGCATGTTTTCATATGTCTCTTGGCTTTCTGAATGTCCTCTTTTGAAAGGTGTCTGTTTAGATCCTTTGCCCATTTTTTGATTGGATTGTTTATCTTCTTTTTGTCAAGTTGTATGAATTCCCTATAAATTTTGGAGATTAGGCCCTTATCAGATATGACATTGGCAAATATGTTTTCCCATGCAGTGGGTTTTCTTGTTGTTTTGTTGATGGTTTCTTTTGCTGTGCAGAAGCTTTTTATTTTGATGTAGTCCCATTTGTTCATTTTCTCTTTAGTTTCAACTGCCCTAGGAGCTGTATCAGTGAAGAAATTGCTTTGGCATATGTCTGAGATTTTGTTGCCTTTGGATTCTTCTAGAATTTTTATGGTTTCCTGTCGTACATTTAAGTCCTTTATCCATTTTGAGTTTATTCTTGTGTATGGTGTAAGTTGGTGTTCTAGTTTCATTTTCTTGCATATATCTGTCCAATTTTCCCAACACCATTTATTGAAGAGACTATCTTGGCTCCATTGTATGTTCTTGCCCCCTTTGTCAAATATTAATTGAGCATATTGGTTCGGGCTAATTTCTGGACTCTCTATTCTATTCCACTGATCTATATGTCTGTTCTTGTGCCAGTACCAGGCAGTTTTGAGAACAGTGGCTTTGTAATACAGCTTGATATCTGGCATTGAGATCCCACCTACTTTGTTCTTTCTCAGGATTGCTGCAGCTATTCGGGGTCTTTTTTTATTCCAGATGAATTTTTGGAGAGTTCGTTCTAGATCTTTGAAGTAGGCCATTGGTATTTTAATGGGAAGTGCGTTGAATTTATAGATTGCTTTGGGTAGTGTGGACATTTTAATGATGTTGATTCTACCAATCCAAGAACATGTTTATGTTCTTCCATCTCTTTATGTCTTCCTCTATCTCTTTTTTCAACGTCCTGTAGTTTTCTGAGTAGAGGTCTTTTACCTCTTTAGTTAAGTTTATTCCTAGGTATATTAATTTTCTTGGTGCGATGGTAAATGGGATTGTTTTTATAATCTCTCTTTCTGCAAGTTCACTATTGGTGTATAGAAATGCCTCAGATTTCTTGGGGTTAATTTTGTATCCTGCTACATTGCCAAATTCATGTATTAAGTCTATTAGTTTTTTGATGGAGTCTCTAGGGTTTTGTATGTATAATATCATGTCATCTGCAAATAAGGACAGTTTTACTTCCTCTTTTCCAATTTGGATGCCTTTTATTTCTTCTTCTTCTTTTTTTTTTTTTTTTAAATATATTTTATTGATTTTTTACAGAGAGGAAGGGAGAGAGATAGAGAGTTAGAAACATCGATGAGAGAGAAACATCGATCAGCTGCCTCCTGCACATCTCCTACTGGGGATGTGCCCGCAACCCAGGTACATGCCCCTGACCGGAATCGAACCTGGGACCTTTCAGTCCACAGGCCGACGCTCTATCCACTGAGCCAAACCGGTTTCGGCTATTTCTTCTTCTTGTCTAATTGCAATGGCTAATACTTCCAGGACTATGTTGAACAGGAGTGGTGAGAGTGGGCATCCCTGTCTTGTTCCTGTTCTTAGGGGAAATGGTGTTAGTTTTTGTCCATTGAGTATGATGTTGGCTCAAATAACCATTTCTAATAACTTCTGAAAGCAGACTGAAGCAGATTCCACTTTCTGCCTCAGATACACATCTGCTGTATCACTATCCATCCACATAATACAATGTTTTCTTTACATCTTTATACCTCAAGAGGAACAAGATCCAAACAAATGCCTTGATTTCAATAAAAGTTGAATAAATATAAATGAACGAATGAAAGAATGAAATCTAATTTGACATTCTGTTTCAATATGTGACCTTGGACTTGTTACTAAATCTTTGTGAGCCACTATTTTCTCATCTATAAAAATGAAAATACTGGCCTTTTGTGATTTTGTTGTTAGTGTTGAATTAGGAATTCATCTATGAGTACCTGCTTCATACCACATCTTCATTTATTTGAGTTAAAATTATTGTATCCAGCCAAAGCTAGGATGATACCAAGTATAAAAAAGCTCTTGATGAAGTATAAATAAAAAACCAATAAGGGAATGTCATCTTACCAATTTGATATTTTTGTTATTTATGTTATTGGAGAGAAAAATATGAGAAGTGTTTAAGTCAAGGGATTCTGAGTATATTTAAAGGATAATTTAAATATTTGGGTACTTAGTTAAAATAAAAATTTGATGTGTACACTACCTTAAACATTTTTCATTGATTTTTACAGAGAGAAATGAAGGGGGAGAGAGAGAGAGAGACAGAAAGAGAAATATTGATTTGTTGTTCCACCCATCTATGCATTCGTTAGTTGATTCTTGTATGTGCCCTGACAAGGGATCAAACCTATAACCTTGATAGTATGGGGGCAGTGCTCTAACCAACTGAGTTACCTGGCCAGGGCTTATACTGTGTTTTATTAATTCATTAAGAATTTCAGAATTTTTAACTTTAAGCTTCTAGAGTTTTTCCCACTATCTTCCATTTTAAAAGGAAACATGTAGTGGACCTTTGAATGAAATGGATTTTTATTAAACTTTGCATGTTTCTAGATGTTAGTTACTAAGATCTAATTTTCATTAAGATATTGTCAAAGTTTGGAGTGGGGGGCTGTTTGTTTTGCTAACAAATGAGCTCATATTCTCATTTCTTTTAGGAAAGTACATAACATTTATTCTGGACCCTTACCAGTACCAGTCAGTGATGAAAAATCAGAAATTAAGCTTTCGAATGTTTAGTAAGAATATATTAAAGAAAGCATTTGCCATCCAAAAGTTGATGACCGATGATGAACTGAACAACGAGCTTCATGACTGCTACAAACTTTTACAAGGGAAATCTTTGGACCTACTCATGGAAAACATGACGCAGAACCTACAACAAGTTTTTGAACCCAAACTCTTTAAAACCACAAATTGGGACATGGCATACCTGTTGACATTCTGCAGCTCAGTAATATTTGAGGCCACATTTGCAACCATATATGGAAAATCTGTTGCTGGTGATAGGAAAGAATTTATTACTGAACTTAAAGATGATTTTTTTAAATTTGATGCCAAATTCATATATTTACTATCAGATATACCCATTGAGCTTCTAGGAAATGCCAAGTCTATTCAAAAGAAACTTATAAAACACTTGACATCAGAAAACTTAGCTAATATACAAGGATGGTCAGAAGTTGTTCAAATGAGGCAAGATATCCTAGAGAAATACTATACGCTCAAGGACATTGAAATAGGAGGTAAGAAACTTCTAAATGATTACTTGTCTAAAATAGAATAATTTACAATAGACCTTTGAAATAAAAAGACAAAATGGCGACCTTGAAAAATTTTATGCTCGCTCTAATTGGCTAATGATAAAATGTTTTACTCTGAAACAACCCTCTGTGATAATTGATTTTTTTTTTTTTTTTTTTTTTTTTTTTGCTGAGGTGGTAAAACAAGATACTTAATGGTGATAATGAGAAAGAGTATAGCCAAGCTGCATTTACTCCTCTTATCTCATTCCCCATCTCCCTGCCCCCAACCCCCCACACACATTACATTTTAAACTATTCTCATTAAGCAGAAAATTAGACTTCAGAAGCCTATTGGTCCTCATTAGCATGCACTGATCCTTGGCTGGGTCTGTGTCCTAACATCTTTTAATTAGCACACTGCAAATCTAATCAGTGTAATAAACGCTATTAATCTTCCTTTTCACTTATTTTCTCCCAGCACATCATTTAGGCTTTCTCTGGGCCTCTGTGGCAAACACTATTCCAACTATGTTCTGGACAATCTATTACCTTCTACGGCACCCAGAAGCTATGGCAGTGCTGCGTGACGAAATTGACCATTTGCTGCAGTCAACAGGTCAAAAGCAAGGGTCTGGATTTTCCATCTACATCACCAGAGAACAATTGGACAGCCTGGTCTACCTAGGTAATTTATTTTTATCTGTTATGAAGAAAAGAAGGTTACTTCTCTGCTAACTCAGTTTATCACTCAAAGCTGTTTACCAAGAGGTGGAGGACACAGCTGTCTAATTGACATAATAACACCCATTTACATCAGTTATAAATTATGTAGTTTATAGTTGTAGATACTCTCATTGCATGTAAACATTAAGGCCTAGATAATTAACTATGCAAGGTATGCAAAAGGCTAGACCAAAGCTTTGCAATTATTTGGAAAAAAATAGTTTCTGCCTATTAAGTCATTTGATTCTGAGCATCTGTTGACATGCTAATGCTTTCCAAACACTGCTGCTCTATCTTGTCAAGAAAGGTATTTAGAGCTTGAAAAAAGAAGGTATTTCAGGAATGCAACTTATGTACAAAACATATTTATTCTACCCTAAAATGGTGTCTATATTTTCATGCAGCAATTAGGATGTTTTATACAGCTTGGAGTACATGATTCTCAAAAATGTAGGACAAGTGATTTCCACTGAAAGTTTATGATTTAAACACACTTGGGGGTAAAAAAGAAAAAAAAAGGAAGGGAGAAAGCGAGAGAAAAGAAAAAACTACAAATTACTTCCTGTGAAATGTCAATATTTTATAAAACATTCACTGACTTATGAGATATGCATGGTCTCTGTGTTAAACACATTTGAGGTCAGGAGTGACTAAGGTGTTTTTCTGTTTCTACATATATCTGTGTACTGGTGACGTGAACTTTTGACAGCAGTGGATTGCATTCTACTTCACTAGTTTTGATAAGACCACTATGATTATGTGATGAACTTTAATTCCCAAAGTTAAATTCTATATCGATGAGTTATCCTCTGTCCCTTCTGTATTGATATTTCATCCTATGGTATCATTTACTATACAATAGTCCAAGTCCCTCTGGACAAATGGAAGAGTAAGTCTTTATATTTCTCTGTTGCTTCACTCATTTGACAATGTAGGCAAGTATTTTAACCCATGTTGGCCTCAATTTTTTATCTTTTAAATATGTTCCAGGTTTTTTGGTGGGATCTTGTGCACGTACAGGCCCTATAGGTCTTGACTGCCAGTTGGTTCCCACTGGTTAGGATAAAACCTATCAGAGGCAATAGCCAGAAGCTGGCCTTTTATTGACAGTGGCTAGCTTGTTCAGTCAATTAGGAAAAATATGTCATCTTACAGTTTGCTGTTTGGAGCATATATTATCAAAGTTATTTTGAATTTGCTTCGTGAAAGAAAATAATCCCACATTATTAAAATTCAAATATTATTTTATTTTTCTTTTGAGAATTAATGGGGAAGAAATGCACAAAATTTGTGTACAGTTCTAGACAGTTGCCTTCACATGGATACACAGTATTTTATGAATACAAGATTTGTGGTTCTGTAAAGATCAAGGTTGCATTTCCCACATATTCAATTGCATTTTGTGAATCAGATTATGTATACTGGAAAGTAAAGCAAATAAACTTCAAGGAATAGGTGTTTGTATTCGTAGACAGTTATTACTCATAAGAATGTAGTTGAGACTCATCAACCCTTTCTATTCAGCTTCTCGTTATTGCGAGGATCATTTTAAAAGTATAATATCAAAAGAGGAAAGTTTAAATGTATTTGATCAAAAGAAATGGTAGGTTCCAGGGTTATAATTTGGGTCCATTCAAGTCCATAACTAGCACTAGAGATTTTCATCCTTGGAGGACTCAAATTTACAGCTCACGGACTGTCACCAAATGAACAACAATCCCACATGAGCGAGGATCCACCTAGATAAAGGCAATCAATGCCTTCCTTCATCTGGAAGGTGGACCCTGTCTTTCACAACCTCGGTTACCAGCAGACATTCATTATGAGAATTTAATCTTGTAGAAAATAGGGTGTGTTTTTACTTTCAGGAGATAGACTCTTTTATGCAGAGTGGAGCAAACTTATGACTCAGTAACACAACAGATAACCTCTGCATCTCGTCATAGCTCAACTGTATTTCTGTATATCAAAAAAGAGCTTGAACTATCTGTACAATAGGCAAAAATTTATGGAATTAAGTATTTGCAGTGTACCACATAGTGTGAGTGTATGTGCTTCTTCTTATTATTTTCTTAGGGAAGAGTTCTATGTATTCTAAGTACAATTTCTCTTTTAAAATTTTTTTTATTGTTGAAAGTATTATAATTTCTTTTTAAAGAGATATCTTGAATTTTTATTATTGTAAAAGAAATCACAAGGATGAAATGAATGCTGTTTTTTGTGGGTGTTTTTTTTTAAACCAAGACAGACAATTTTGTTATTAGTACAGGAGAGGGACAGGAGATTTTTTTAATGGAGATATTGCATATCAGCATACATTTATTAAACAGCAAGGTTGAAAAGGAAAGTTAAAATGCCATAGAAAAGGTGTTTTGTTCCTAAACACAAATGATTTCTCTAGAGTGGATAAGAAGACAGTGCCAATGGGGTACAGGTGATGCAAATTATTGTGCATATCTTACTGATGTTTCTGGCCAATCCTGTAGGCCTCAAATGTATCGAATTTCCTCTGACATCAATATACACCTAATGTCAGCAAAAGTTAAAACGTGTAACATAGATTAGGCTTTTAAATATCAAGCTCAAAGCAATCTGTTGTTAGTGGTTGTAATGGATTTATGCTTTTATCCAATGCTCTCAAAAATATTTATTTAAAACCAGTCTACCTTTCTCTTAAAGAAAAATGTAACTTTATATACTTATGTAACTTATTAGAGGAATCCTGCTTATTCTAACCTCACTAAAATGTTATATAAATTTAGAAAAGATCTCTACCATTAAATTTAAATGTAAATTTAAGATAAGTTAGTAACTATAGTGAGGTTACTTAGGGGAGCCTAAATATAAATAGAAAGAGTTGCTGATAAAATAAAAGTTTGAAAACTGTACTAATAACTCTTACTTTTACTCTAAGAGAAAAGTAAGAGATAATGCAAGGAATGGAAGTCTCAGAATTGATATTTTGATTAATGGATAGCAAATAATCTTGAGTCCCACTTCTTATTTCAAGGTTTACTGATATAATGTATGTAAATGACTTAATAAAAAATATGGGTTCAATGAACATTATCTGTTGTTATCACCAAGATGATATTTAACCTCGATGTCATCCCTAAAGTGTTTATATTGTTTTCTTTATTTTCAAGTATTTGTGAGCCAAGCTGGTATCAAATTCACATCTACCTCACCCCCACAGAAGGGCACCTTCTGCTTAGCACACATGAAAAGAGCAACTGAACTCTAAGTAAGAATGTAAGGCACAGTGGATTATAACTCCTGAACTGCTCAGATGAATTGCAGGCACCCAGTTTTGTTCAATGAGATATCTTGAAAATCAGGAAATCTGCAAATGTGGTCCAAGTGAGGAATATTGGAAAAAAAGGAAGTGCTGTAAAACTAGGGCCCAGCAAATTTTTAATACTCTTTTAAAAGAGGAGATTATGTATTATAGTAACTCTAGAATTATAGGCTTGCTGTGATCTTCAGTAAAATTCTGTAAGACATTCTAAGCCCATTTTTTGTGAGTAGTTGGGAGGAGGCAGAAAGAAGTGATTAGTTGGAAAAAATAAAGATTACTAACAAATAATAGTGATTATTAGGCATAGTCCATATTAAATCTAGTGATGATTTCAATATTTCAAAGCAACTTAATGGACTCATGTTGTTTCGTGTGATCTTCACCAAGATACTGGGGGACTGGGGCAGCTATTATTTTGCCATTATTTATACAGATGATAAAATTCTCAGGGTGCTAAATGACTTTCCGCAGGTCATGGAGGTAAAGGAGAGAGGCAGAGCTTTAACTTGGGTTCTGTCCATACCCAGTCTTTTCCCCTCAAACCTGTCTGATACAAGAATCACTGGAGTCCTTTTCATTGTCCGAAATGGGAGGGAAGAGGAAGTCTTTGTATCATGATTCAACAAAGCCAGCCATGCTATTCACATGGACAAGATCTGAAAATTGGGCTAGGTGATGATAGAGTTAAGTTTATTTTTCATTCAGGATGAAACATTAGGAACGACGGTATTAATCATTATTTTACTATGTAGCAGGCACTGTATTAACTGCTTTATGTGATTAGCTTATTTAATCTTCAAGAGTTATCTTTAATTCTTGGGTAACAAGGTTCAGAAAGATTAGTTAACTACCCCAAATCATACAACTAGATAGTGGAGGAGCCAGAAATTGATGCCAGGCTTGTCTAACTTCAGTGCTAATCTATAAACACTGTCACTTCCTGGAAAAATGCTCTAGAGATGTACCAGAGACCTAGGTTTTGGCTGATATGTATCACTAATTCTCAAATATAATTGGGTTTGAGTGTGAAGTTGGGGCTAGAGGCTCACATCAGAATTTTATGGAGTTTTTTTTTTTAATAAAAATAAACTTTTATTTTAGAATAGTTTAGATTTACAGAAAAGTTACAAAGATAATAGAGTTTCCATATTTCCCTGACACATGGTTTCCCTTATTATTAACATGTTAGTGTGGTATATTTGGCACAATTTTGGGTGCTATATTGACAAAAACTTATTTAATGTTATAAAATAATTCTATTTGAGAAATTAAAGTTGTACATGATTTAGACAACAGTAGGAAAGTTTACAAAAGCGTCTCTTCCAGTGGGGATGCATAAACAATACCAATTCTACTTCATATTAGAAACTTATAACTGGACCCAGAGGGAGAGGCATCTTCCATAAAAGGGCACATAAGGTAGTGAAATTTTTGTACATAATATGAGGAAACATTGGTTAAAAAGTAAAATATGCTGATTTGGATGTTTATGAAATTTCCAGCTCAGCGCAAAGATAAGAGGGTTAGACAATCTAATGAACGCTGGAAGCAGGAGTTGAAAGGATTGAAAGGGAAATTTAATGAGAATACAGATTATTGTATTTAGGTCTGAAAATCAACTGCATAAGAATAGGATGAGGGAATGTGTGGCTGAGCAGAAAAGGGTTTAAAGCCCTAGTTCTCAGCCTGGATTCCTCATTGGAATCATCTGGGAAGCTTCAAAAATACTCACACCCAGTCCCACCCACAGAGGTTCTGATGTCAGGGGCCTGGGTGCAAGCTCATGATTCTAATGTGCAATCAAGGTTTAAAAGCACAAATTTAAAGTGTTTGTTAATGCAGTGGTTCTGATTGCATTCATCTAGCATGGAGCGTTATTATTATTATTATTATTATTATTATTAAACCTTCTCAGGTGATTCTAATGGACAGCCAGCACTGATAACCTGTGGGATATCAGGAAGCTTAAAACAAGTCAGGGTGACATCTCAAAAATATGTTGTTCATTTGCTTCCAACAAAGCATTCATGCAAGTATGGTATCTAGGGCAGAGAAAGCAGTTCCTCTCTACTTTTCCAACTGAAGTAGCACACCCCGTTCCACCACATTTTAGTGGCACATTTAGTAATTGAATTAATCAGAATGTTAAAAAACTGAAAGCCATATCTTCTCTGACATACAACTTAAAAATGACATGATAGTGCTCCTTAAATATTTTTAAAGGGCTCTTCTGTGGAAGAGGAATTAGGATTTTTATTTTTTACTAGAGGCCTGGTGCACAGATTTGTGCACCGGTGGGGTCCCTTGGCCTGGCCTGCAGGGATCAGGCAGCTACCGGTCCAACAGTTGGACACTTAGCATATTAGCCTTTTATATATAGATTTTTTTTTTTTTTTTTTGGCCTTTGGGTTTTCTAAAGGGGAAAAATGAAAGGAAGGGCCATTTCAGCCCAGTAAAAGAAAACAAAAAAACTTTCTAATAAAATGGACTTTCTGAATGCCATCATTGGAGATAGCCAATCAGAAATTGTACAATATCTTCACTAGGATCTTCAGAAGCATTTCTGTTTATATATACTTCCCAGCAGTGAACTACCTAAACTGCAGGAGCCTTGAAGGCCAAATCCACACGCTGTGTTCTCTCTTTTCTACATATGTCAGCTATCATTTCGCACCAGCAGCAGTAGCCCAGTGCCTTGATCAGTAGGCCCTGGATAAATGTTTACTAAATATATGAATGTTGACTTCACAAGTCTATATTTTAGCAGTAAACCAAAGGCCATGTCTGCAAAGCATAGTGAAAGTAGGCATTCATTTCTACCAATTCCGATTTATTTTTAACTATACTTAAAATATACTGTTGTTGAGCCCAAAATTAGTTATTTTTCTTTGAATGATCTGATTATTACAATTTCAGATCTACCTTCTCATCTGTCTTGAAGGTAGTTGCATAAAATCACTCACACATCTGGACCCTCCCTCCATTTCCCCACACTCTCTAGGGCACACTTCCTCCACATCCCCCTCCCTTCTCACCTACCTTCTTCCTAAGATCACTCAGGTAGACTGTGGCAGGGCCTGGCTGTTCATTTCACTCCAGCCTCGCTGCTATCCACTGATCACCATGGCTAATCAGATGGTATGACAGTCTGCACCAATCATTAAGATGACCCAAATTAACAGCCTGGCCATGTCACAGTGCATTCATTCCACATACACAGACACGGCCTAAGTGTGAGGCAGAAACTTGGATGTGCCTGTTTGTATTTGCCTTGTAACATGCATTATTGATGGTCCAACGCTGCTTCCTCACTTTAAATCTGCAAATGAGAATCATCTGTCAATTATTACAACCAGAATTGAGATCTGAGGGCAAAAGAGAAAGTGTCTGTGCCTTTTTCCTACCACCATTTATTTCATTTGCCCTTTTTCTTCACACTGACATTGTACGTAAAGCATCTTAGTGCGACACAGTCCCCAGCTTTTTGCCTACAGTGGATACTGAATCAGAATATTCTTATATCCTAAGGATAAACAAACCTTCCCAGCCAGGTGAAGAAGGCAGTGCAGGCTCTGAACTGGAAGTTGCTTGTGGGAACTTCGGTAACTGAATTTCCTTGTGTGTACTGGTCAGTAAAGCTCAATATTTAAAACAAGGGTAGCCTTATCCTAATCACCATTGCCATTGTTGGCATCTTACAGCACCTGGTGTAAAGTATCCCCAAATATTTACATTCTTGATAGCCATTTTTCTACAATGCATTTAGTAAGCGGAGGGTCCTATTACCTGCTAAATGTTAGTATAAATTAACCATCCATTATGCACAGTAAGTTTTATAAAACGTTTACATATAGAGATCATGTTTAATTAAAATTAACGTGCATATGAAAGCCAAGTGCACTAATGATCACCATGACCTTTTATTACCTGCAGCCCCTTGTTTTGCCCGGAATGATTGACAGCTTGCTGTTTGGCTACCATGTTGAATTTCAGCCGACAAGACTTCTCATTTTAACTCAATTTGCCCGCCTATCACAAGCTGGTGGCAGGCCAGACCCAAGTCACCCAGCTTTGCCTCAGCAGCTTGCTCTAGTTCTCATTAGTACGCATTTATTCAGTGGAAATTGGAAGACAAATGCTTGAAGGCATGTGAACTAAGTATAGCAAATTAGGTTTAAAGACTGAATATTTATAAGTATATGGAAAGTTGTTTTTTTTTTTATAATTCTAGAACGAATTGAGAACTGAGTGCTAGCTTTGGCATAAAAGAAATAAAGATAGTAGGGGGGGGAGGAAGATTCTAAGAATAACAATACTATAAGCTTTTTCTTTCCGTTTTGGAAATATGTAAAATGCCTCTGACAACACCTTATCAAGTACCAACCTGGCCTCTCTTTCGTGGAGTGCTTGCTGCACAACAAAGTTTAGCACCTCGCGCGTGAGGAGGGGGCGGGAAACGAGGGTCATGTTCAATTGTTGCTTGGTTATCCCTCGGTATGTTTTAAATTGCCTTGTTTGTTCGGCGCTAGCACAGAAACAGATGTTGCTCTACCGTGCAGGATAATTTACTGTACCTCCTGGTGCAGCATGGAAGCCCTCCCAGGGCCCAGCTGGTCTGTCAGTGGCACTGGCTGGTGTCTGCTCAACTATGACAACTACAAGTGGAGGCTGCAATTTTTTTTTTTTTTTTTTTTTTTATTGTGCAGTTGTCATTCTTCTCAACATATAGCTCTGCCTGCGTTCTTACGGGGGCTGGGGGGAAAGCTGCTGGCTTTTGTGCCTGTCTGTGGCAAACCAGAGCCACAGAAGCCCCGCTCTCCATTGTTAAAAATAATGCAACTCATTGCTTCTGCCGTCTAATGATTATCGGCATGATCGCTCAGAGCGAGAGCCAACCTCGTCTTGCACACATAACTGGTCCTGGAAGGTAAAACAGATTTGTCATTTATGATCTGACCGCTAAGCCACACTTTGTGCTCCATTATTGTGATTAACTTCTGCATAAGATATGCTTGCCCAATTGTCATTTGTGATACTGCAGTGGGCGCAAGCTGCCATGCTTCCCCCCCCCTCACACACACACACCCCTCCGAGCACGTCGGCCAATCGGATGTGACCGTGTTATTTGGACTGTTAAATGCCTGTCCTGTCACAGCAGCCACGGCATCATTATTTTGCTTTTGTATTTCTTCTTCCCACACCCCTAACTGGACTTGGTGGGTGAACAGGCTGCTACATATGTCAGCTACCATTTCACACCACAAGCTGAAACGATGCTGTGCTATTGTTGACCCAACAGAGCCAGCAGCCATACAGGGGAAGCCGACCCTCGATTTTCTCCATAGAAATGTTGGTCGCTGGTGTCCTGCCAGCTGAAATCCATCGTGTCAGGTGCCTTGTGGCTATCTGCAGGAGAGTTCGTGTTCCAAAACCAAAGTTCTTTTCCGGCCTCATCACCAACAAACCGATTTGACTCTGCCTGATTATAATAACGAAGGCAGTCCAGGAGAATATGCGCAGCCTTGCTGTACGTCACATCGAATCACCACACTGCCCACACACAGCTGACCACAGCCTCGTTTCTTTAGGCAAATGCATGCTTAGGAAAAGCCTCCTGGGAGAAGGCACCCAAAGCTACTTGATACCGCTATGCAAGCCAGGCATAGATTTAAATTTTAGTGAAGTGGCATTTATTTTTATTTTTTGGCTGAAACAAGTCCTCACTGACCAGTCTGCTTCTATAATCTAATAACAGGTACCTATGTTTCAGATCTTCGCTGAACACTAGGAGACTGGGCTGTGTGTGTGTGTGTGTGTGTGTGTGTGTGAGAGAGAGAGAGAGAGAGAGAGAGAGAGAAAGAGAGCGAGAGAGAGAGAGAGAGAGAGAGTTTCTGCATTATAAGCCATAAACACAACCATTTGTTACCATGTGAAGAGGGAAAATACTCTATTTGGAGCTCTTTTTCACATTTCTCATTAGAAAGAAGCAAGCTTTATATTCTAGGACCCATTCACGCTGGTGCAAACATAGTCAGTTTTGATTATGAAGGCAGAGATGCAGACTCAGACGGGAGCTACATGCTGATATGCATGCTATCAGAATGATTTATGCAAATTATGCATATTATTCCCAAAGGAATTCCTCCTCAAACTGCCAGGATAAATTGCCGGAAATTAGCCATAAAATCTGTCGTGCTAGGAGCAAAAGGTGAAGGCCACTGGGAAAGCAAGGACATTCAGCTTCTGGAATCTTCCAGGTTATGATGATGGTTGCTATTTGCTCTGGAAGTGAGGGAAATTAGGGTTTTCTTCTGAACCCTGTAAAAGTATTTCCCCTTTAAAATTTTTCCAGCAAATGCTGACTCACATTTTATTTACAGATAGCATAAAAGAAATTAAGTGTTAAGCTGTCTCAGGAAACACCACTACAATCACTTTACTCTTAACTGCCTAAGTGGTTATTAAATGCCTCAGTCTGGCTTTAAAGGCATAGCTTTTCAGAAGGCAGGTGAAATAACCCACCAGCAGTTGTTTAACTGGGACGGGGTTTTTATTTACAATGGGTATGCCCATAACGCAGCATTTCTCTCTTGTAAACTATTCCTTCCTACAAAAATCCTAACTACTGACGTTCTGCCCAAGCGCAGCACTGTTGCTCCTGTCTGTGAAGTGTCCCCAAGCCGTGTTGAGGACATACCACAGCTGTCTCACCCGCCCCCTTCTCGCTCTGGTCATGCCAGGCCACCATCCTGGTGCTCAGTGATCTGATTAGGAAAAGGTTTCCTTTTCCATCAAAGCTATCAGTGGTGAACTTTAATGGTAAATTATGGGCACTCTACAGGAGCAGTCATATTTTAAGAAGCTGTTGCCTGCAAAAAAGAAAAAGGAGAGAGACAGAGAGAGAGAAGGAAGGAAGGAAGGAAGGAAGGAAGGAAGGAAGGAAGGAAGGGAGGGAGGGAGGAAGAAAGGAAAAGAGTGAGGAAAAGAGAGAAAGAACTACTCATGGACATCCACAATAGTATGCTGATTGGGGCGGGAGAAGGAGGTGGGTGGAAGTGGAGGAGGATATAGGGGGAAATAAGTGGTGATGGAAATAAATAAATAAATAAATAAATAGCTATTTTAAAATAATGATTAAAAAAAGTAGCTGTTGCTTGTTTGTTTTCCTTCAGAAAGTGCCATTCTCGAGGCTTTACGACTCTGCTCATTTTCGTCCATCATTCGTTTTGTTCAAGAGGATTTGACTCTACCTTCAGAGACCGGGGACTACCTCATACGAAAGGGAGACCTGGTCGCCATATTTCCTCCACTCATGCACCACGACCCTGAAATCTTTGAAGCTCCAGAGGTAAATAGTCATCGAGCTGGCCATTGCTACTTCTTCTATGCTGCAGGCACATTCCTTTTCCTCTTGAGCTCTTTCTATCTCTTCCTTTCACCCCCATGTTCCAGGTGGCATTTGAGAGAGTTTGATGATTTCTGTTTTTCCTCCAATAGGAAAATGTTCCTGTTTACTGAACTGTTTGCTAAGGACCTCTCTTTCAAAGTTTCCGTGACCTATAAATCGGAATAGAGTGATGAGACTTAGTGCTAGTTTCATCAAATGAAATGGCCACTGTACCTTGGCCATCATTACCTTTAGGGCATAATTAGGTTTCCTTGGCAGAGAATTGTTGAAAGGGCAAGCTATTGACAGGTGACTGAGAGAATAAATAATGATGACACTTAGATTTTGCTAAGTGTTACCAGAATGGGGTTGATATCCCAAAGTTAAATACCATCGTAGTCATGGTTAAGCCCATATACGTTTTCACCTCTTACTAAAGATGTGTGCCCCTTCTTGATCAATTAGGATGGCATTATGAACTTGAGATTGTAAAGCTGCTGCTCACGGATGAAGCTCTGAGGGTAATTGTGTCATCTCCTTGTATTTTTTTTCCCCCAAAGCTGGAGTTAATGAATATCAAAGACTGGAAATTAATCCACCCTAGCTCATCCCTTAATACCACTTCAGAGGTTCACCACCTGCATGCAAATTGAATGCACTCACATTCTGCCTGTGCGAATCATGAAGTAATGCTGTTGCTGCAGTGGTTTTTGTATGTGAAATGCCATTTTTAAAGGGAAACCTCTGTTCTCTTTTGGAGCAGTTCAAAAGCAGAACCACTTTTAAATCCAGTTTCTAAGTGAGATGTCACACAGCCAGGCTGGATTAAAATATTTGTTGAATTTTGGAAACTAATAAGAAGAGGACAACCTCAAATACAATGAGATAATTTGCATTGATTTTAGGCAAAAATTTACGTGAGGGAGAACGTACATATGGTTTCTATGTGTTTCAGAAGGGACATTAAATGAATGATGATAGTAAGTCAGAGTAAGGTATTAGTGAGTGAATGAACATTCCCCAGACAATAAGGTTTATTTCCACATTTGTTAATATCAAAATTTTCACCCACAAATAGATAGTCAGTAAATAGGGCAAATAAATAATTAATATTTGAAAAATATTTAAAAATTTTAAATAGCTTTATTTCTAGCTGTAATTTTTTTAAAATATATTTTTATTGACTTCAGAGAGGAAGGGAGAGGGAGAGAGAGATGGGAATATTAATGATGAGAGAGAATCATTGATTGGCTGCCTCCTGCAAGCACCCTACAGTGGATCGAGCCTGCAACCCAGGCATGTGCCCTTGATGAGAATCGAACCCGGGACCCCTTAGTCCGCAGGCCAATGCTCTGTCCACTGAGCCAAACCGGCTAGGGCTGCAATTTTTAATATATTTAACATTA
This sequence comes from Myotis yumanensis, assembly GCF_028538775.1. NCBI lineage: Eukaryota > Metazoa > Chordata > Mammalia > Chiroptera > Vespertilionidae > Myotis > Myotis yumanensis. The sequence continues at coordinate 20,604,957 of NW_027223766.1, forward strand.
TCATTTTCATTATATGATTATTCCAATAGTTAAAAAGTTTGCCATTCATGTCATAATAGTAAAGTCAACATTACTAGTAAAGCGCAGCCAGGACGGTGTTTCTCAGTGGTTAAGCATCAACCTATGAACCAGGAGGTCACAGTTCAATTCCTGTTCAGGGTACATGCCCAGGTTGCCGGCTTAATCCCTAGTGAGAGGTCTGCAGAAGGCACCAATCAATGATTCTCTCTCATCATTGATGTTTCTGTCTCCCTCTGAAATAAATTTTTAAAAATTAAAAAAAAAGTTACCAGTAAATACTCAATAAATGTTTGCCAAATCACCACTGTTTTTATGGTACTGTTCTTTGAGTTCTTCTGATCCTCCACTCCTAACCCTACCCTAGTGATAAAATTAGGCCATGAATTAGACTTTTAGGGATTTTTAAATCAAAGTTAAATACTGAAAGTGTGCTGATTTATATTTCTATTCTGGTATTTTTATATGCTGCAAGCACATTCCTAAATAGTGCCCAAACTTTACATAAGACATTGACTAATCTTAATAGTAATTGGAAGGGTTGGCCTCATACTAAACCTGTGGAAGAGTGAAATTGCAATATTGTGACTACTGATTTAGCATCACTGGGGTAGCTCTAACTTAAGTTGATGAGCACTCTATTATTTACTAAACTTAACATTAGTCTATTGTACCTGACTAATATTAAAATTAACTAGCGAATTCTTTGTCATGGTATTGTTTTCTTAAAATTAGTTGTGGAATGGTAATAATTATAGTTCAGAGCCATTTTTATGACTTGGCAAGGTCCTATGTAATCATTCTATAAACATCTACTGAGAATTTACTACTAGTGGGCATATAAATGGATTCATTTTGTTCTTAACAACTTAGGGTGGCAATGAGACACTGTAGATGTTTATATAACACACGCCCATCCAAAAACAACAATGCACTGACAGTCAAGAAGGCAAATCTGTTCTTGACCATTTGTCACTAAGAGCCCTGGCCCAGGAGCTCAGCAGAGGCCCACATTCCCCATGTCCTATCTTTTGTGTACTACATATCATGAATGGGAATACCAGGCCTTAGATATAGAAAACAGACAATAGCTGTTGGGTCAAAAATATGAGGCAGACTAACCTCAGATATAAGTATAGTTATTCTTGGAGCACATAGACATGGAAGAGCCTTAGCAGAACATAGGCATGGTTTCAGGATGTTCAAGCTTAAGAGACCCTAGAATATTACATTACATAACCAGGCCATGGCTTTCCTGAATCACATATCTTCCTGTTTTCTGAATGCCCTTCCTTGTCAAGAAACAAATATGGAACCTCTACTATGTGCATAGCACCCAGTTGGGTGCTTAAAAAATACAGAGATAAATAAGACAGTGTGACTACTACAATCTCCTGTGATTTCTTGGCTCTGCCATTTTCTGTGGGTTAGCTCTGTCTTCGTCCTGGTGGCAAGAAAGCCACAGCAGTTGCAGTCATCATATTCATATATAACAAGGTTCAGAGGAGAAAAGGTGATGAACTACTTTTTGTTTGTTTCTTGCTTTCTTTGTTTTTCTTTCTTCACAAGAAGACATCTGGGAGAAGTCCCCACAGACTTTTCTCCTGTAGCACTGATGAGATTGGTTCACACACCCTCTCCTAAATCAGTCAGAGGCCGAAATGATGTGAATACCATCACTGGAGCCTAGAAACAAATGAAAACACACACACACACACACACACACACACCAAATCTCATGCAGAAGGAAGATGTTGAGGAGTCGTCCACAGCAATCATTAGAGGAGCAACGGGAAATTTCAGTGTCTTACCTTTTCTCTTAAAAATTTCTCTGTTCTTATCCACTTAATGATATTGCATTTATTTGACCCGCTTTAATTATGAAGCACTAAGTTATTATGGCTATAAGAGTTTAAGTCAACATTAAATAAAAGCCCTTCCTTTTTAAAAAGTCTTTTTTAAGTATTTTTATTGATTTCTGAGAGGGAGGGAGAGAGAGATAGGAACATCAATGATGAGAGAGAATCATTGATTGGTGGGGATCGAGCCCGAGTCCCAGGCATGTGCCCTGACCAAGAATCAAACCACAACCTCCTGGTTCATAGGTCGACGCTCAACCGCTGATCTTCCTAATATTACGTTCTGCTCTGGTTCTCCATGCCCTGGCCATGGAAAGAAAACAAACTGAAAATAAATTTCCACTCAAAAATATATTTATGGCCCTAGCCGGTTTTGCTCAGTGGATAGAGCGTCGACTTGCGGACTCTAGGGTCCCAGGTTCAATTCCCGTCAAGGGCATGTACCTTGGTTGCAGGCACATCCCCAGTAGGGAGTGTGTAGGAGGCAGCTGATCGATGTTTCTCTCTCATCAATGTTTCTAACTCTCTATCTCTCTCCCTTCCTCTCTGCAAAAAAATCAATATAATATATTTAAAAATATATATATGTATATATATTTATGCCTATGTGCCCTTTGACCTTGATTATAGTCTCAGCAAAAGAAGTTGGCCTTTTCCCTTCTTGTTTCATAGTATATCCAACTAAATAGGAATTTCTATGATGTTTAGTATGAAGAAATTGAATAGGATATGGTGGAAAATTAGAGGAGTGACATTACTGATTGACTAGAAATTTGAGGGAACTGAATGTAAACACTAGCTAAGGTCACAGGGGTAGAGGACCATTATGTGTCAATCACCATGGCCTCTCAGAGGACTGCATAATCCATTTCACAGAGAAGAACAGGAAAGCCATGACAGTTTCTGGCTTACTTATGACACCAGGACATTGTGAAGTCATAACCTAAGCTAAGTTTTCCTTTTGTATTTTCTGGATTAAACATTGGGACTCCAGTAAGACTATTTCTAACAAATCATTTCATGGCAAAATTAATGTAAACTATTTGGCCGAGGCCAGGAGATCTCAGGGAGAGTGCTGTTCTCCTCAGATTGGTCAGGAAGCAGCAGTACTGAACTTGGACAAGCAGGCCTGGGCCACAGTAATGGGAAAAGGTCATCCAGAAAGAGTGCTATATAGTAACTCTGTCTCCTGGAACAAAATAGATGTCAACAAAGACTGTCCTTATTCCTAGGGATGAAGCGAGATTTTTATTTCGAACTGATTAGATTCTATTCGGATACACCCCAGAAATTTCTCTGTGGGAAAATACACTTGTGTTCTACTGCAGATTAATTTTGCCATTTGATTCCATCAGCTTGTAAGTTAGAGGGAAATAGAAGCTACCCAAAGTGTGTTTTCTAAGCATGACTATTTATCAAAATATGTATCCTAGATAAATGAGGGTAAATTCAGTACTTTTAAAGGAAAGGATTTCGCTGACATTAATACTGGCATGGAGTGAGACAGTTAGGTGGTTTGTGATGAATTCAGAGTCTACCCAGGTATTGTAGGGTCTTCTCTATAACCTGAGATGCTTTCCATCTGACCTGCTTCTTTGCCTTTGATTTCACGTAGTTCATATCAGAGTTGTGTGCTGAGCAGGTCTAATGCTAATGAGCACCAAGCACAGGAAAAAATGTGGTCATTTTCATGCATGCCACGTGTTAATTTAATCAATGGTTTAATTCACCATGGGCCGAAATAAGGTCACTCCGTCTCCTCTTGCAAACTCAAGTGAGAGTAAATTAAGATGGTGGGCCAAACACCGGAGATGAACCATTCCCATCATTTTCTGTAACAAGTAATATAACTTATTTATGAAAACATACCAGCAACACCTGCCATCCTAGAGTTACCCCAAAGAGAGTTCATTCTAATAGAACTGTCACAGGAGAAATTCAGTACAACATCAAAAAACAACAAGACTGATTTTGTGGCTTAGCTCCTCTCTAGTGCTTTATGTGAATTTCATTATTTTATATCTATTGAATCCAAACATAAGCATTGAATCCTACGTTCATAGTTCTCATCCACTAGTAGCTGACGGGGAATGGGTAGGAAAAACAGCATATTCTAGATCCTTAGTTACTAGCTCCTATTCATTATTCCAGTAACAATGGTGCCAGTGCCAGAGCCCTGACCTTCTACCAACATTGGTTTATCAAGTGCCCTTGAGTCAGGACCCACCTTACACGACAAAAATAGACATAGTGCCTCTTAGGAAACTCAGCATAGGAAAGAAATGTGAGCTGGGAAGGAAAGTCATATAGGTATTTGGATTTTAGTCTATATGGGAAAAATAACTTCTTAGTAGAATTTGAGTTTTTCTGAAAGTTCATACATGATTTGCTCTTAGTTTTGTTTTCTTAAAAGGAGCCTTTTAAGACAAGCAGGGGGAGCTGGCAATTTTGTGGACATGAACTCACACTATTTCGTGTACATTTTTTTATTGTAACACTCTCCACTTCTTCTTCACAGGAGTATAGATTCGACCGTTTTGTAGAAAATGGTAAGAAGAAAACCAACTTTTTCAAAGGAGGCAAAAGGCTGAAGCATTACATACTGCCATTTGGAATGGGAGCCAGCAAATGCCCAGGCCGATTTTTGGCAATCAATGAAATAAAGCAATTGTTAGTTGTACTTTTAACTAATTTTGATTTAGAAATAATGGATGATAAACCTGTACAACTAGACTATGGCCGCTTCTTGATTGGCATTCAGTACCCAGATTCTGATGTTTTATTTAGGTACAAAGTCAAATCTCAAAGAAGCTAAAAGGAAAGAAAAGAAATCTATCAAAACCAACCTAAACATCATCAGCTCATCAATTTGTTTTTCATTTCTGCAAATGTAATTGCTTTGCTTCTATTGTTTTACAAAGTGCTAACTTTTATTTGATCTGAGATCAGTCCAGCTTGTACTTGTTCATAAAATAAAACAGGGTGGTGGTGGGAAACTGGACATCAAAATTAACATCATAATAAACTAAAAATAGTGTTTTTAAGTTTCTACATACTGTGATTTTTCACATGTGATAGTAAATAAATGGCAATAAATTTAGCACTGTGGGATTTTTAAAAGTCACCTAAATTCTTCTCTAATATGTAAATACACACTTTATGCACTACTGGAAATTTGTGCTGGAAATGAACACAGTCTAACAATTTCCAAATTCGCAGAGAAGGAAATTAAATTTCCAGGAGATAGACTGAATGAAAATATTCCCTTCAGGTATAATATCAATAATATCTATATCACCAGGGTATGTTTTCATTACATGAGTTGTGCAGTAGATTAAATACTTCAACTTCAACATTTAATCACCCATAAATGCTCTTTATTACTTGTATACTATAGCTCAATAGAACAAAATTTATTCTGATATAAGACCACTCATGTTCAAGTTAGATCTGATAAAATTTAATGTATAAGAACACACAAAACCTATTATATATTCAGCAATTGCTCTAGACATTAGTATTGGTTTATTGCAGAAACAAATGTTGAAATCATTACAGGATTGATTGTAGCATTTGGCTTTAGTATAAACCATAAGATTATGCCAGTATTGCAATTTAGTCTTTCCTAAATGCTTCTATTTATATAAACAGAAACTAGATAGCAGTATTTGTTCTTGACACCTCACCTTTTGGACTTGGAGTTTATTTGTTTTATTTTGAATTACAACATTAGGTAATAAAATAAAATTTTATATGCCAAATACAGCATTGTGTCCATGATTCAAAGATTTCTCGTATCAGATTACCAAGTGATTGATTGTCTGGCATCTGACATAAAAGGATGATGCTCTATCTAAAGAGGCAAAACAGGTAATAAAACCCAGGTAATTCATATTGCATTAATGAAAACTTCTAACATTATATAGTACTTACTATACTTAATAAGCAAATAGATTTTCTAGCATTTATTTTATCCTTCCTGAAATACATGCTGAAGGTCCTCTGGTCTAATCTCTGCTTTTGCTTGGTTGAAGATGTTTTTGTTTTGCCCTCATTCTAGAAACATGATTTTACTACATGCACACATCTAGGTGAGAATCATTTCCTTGCAATACTTTGAAGATATTGCATGTTCCTAAGGCTTCCATTTTTTTTCAAGAGGTTAGCCTTTAGTCAGTTTAATTATCCGGTAGAAGTCTGCCCTTTCTCTCTGACAGCTTTAACATGTTCTCTTTGTCTTCAATGTTTGAAGTTTCTATTTATCATGCTTGTGATTCTTGAGACTGAGAATGTGTGTCTTTCATCAAGAATGAGATAGTCTCAGCCATTATCTCTTTGAATATTGCTCTTTCCAGCTCTCCATTAGATTCTCTCACTCTATACTCAATGTTGTTTGACCTTTTCTCCCATATTTTATATTTCTTATTTACATACTAGGTAATTTCTTTAGGTCTTCTAGTTTTTTCTGTGTACAGTATATCGAATCTGCTCTTTAACACTTCCATTGAGTTTGTTTCTTCCTTCTTTTTGCTTTAACCTTGGGTTTATAGGATTGAATAATCATAGTCCTTATATCCATTAGTTTATTGTGCATAATTATAATTGGTCCAAGCAAGGCCTCTCTGGATTTATTTACTTATTATATTTTATCCCTAACCTCCACATCAGAGGCCAATATTCTAAAGTGTTTAATGTTTATCTTTTTATAGCACATATATGATTATTTTGGGTGGATGTTTTTGATTTACACAAATGTATTTTCTATAAACCAGATCCTTCTTAATTCAGTGTTCCATAATGTGTATCCATCATGTTTTAATAATCTGTTTACCCAGGAAACTGTTGGTAAACTCTACTTCTGTTACTTTGAAGTAGAGGCCAAAGCCCAATCTTAAACTACCCTCACTTTTCTTGCCAGTGCTATGCCCAGCCACCTTCCACCCTGGGCTACTGCAAACCCTGTCCTCAACCTCCATAGTGTGTGCGCACATACACACAACTCAGGCCCTGGGCTTTATCTCCTGCCTGCCACAAAGCATGGCCCATTCATTTTGTACTAAGACATCTAGTCCACCATATACCTGACGTGGAAACCTTCAGATTCTTAAATTCATCTTAATAGTATACTTCTGTGATGTTACAGCAGAAAAAATACAAAAAATTATTCCATTTTAATTTATGTGCAGGAATTTAGAATAGAAAATAAGAATACATTAAATGAAAAAAAGAATAAATTAAATGGCTGAGAAAATATTATGCAAAATCAATGGACAGGAGAACCAAAACAAGAGAGTCCTATGACAGGCTTAAATCTAGTAATTAAATAGCATTTATGAATAGAAAAAATGCCATGGTGAAATAAGTTAAAAGACATGGATTCAAGCTGTGACATAACTGGTTTGTTATGATCAACAAGTCACTTTGCTTCTCCATGTTTCATTTCCTTATTTTCAAAATAAAAATAATAAGGCCTTTCGACATCAGGGTTCATTGTGAGGATTAAACACAGTAGGAAGGTGTGTAAACATATTTTGAAAAGTGAAATTCAACATGCAAACGCAAACTTGTAAAGGAGATACTTTAACGATGTTGTGCCTTTTAAAAACTACTTGTATGTATTTGTAAAAGGGAATAAGTTTTGTCATTAGTTAACACATTATTCATTTATTTGATCAAACATTCATTGAGCATTTCCTCTGTTCTAGATATGATGTGATGCCCTAGGTTACCTTTCCTCAAGAACATACAATATATTAGGGAAAGCAATGTACTCACAACTAATTTATTGTAAATGTAGTTGTAAGTAATAAATTCATCTTTTAAAAACTATTCTAAAATTCTGTTTTATCACTTGCTCTAACCAATCTTCCATCATTAATTCCACAGTAATGTTTTATAGTGAGAAATTACTCTGTACGTAATCACACACATTAAAACATACATATCAGTTATTATGATTGTATGGCAAAAATAACCAAAACCAAACACAGTCATTGAGGCTTCAGAATTTTTTCAAACTGTATTTTACATATTAGAAAAAAAACCACATTTTCATTTGTAAGTCTCCCCTAAGTTTCAAATGAAAGGAAACAAATAAGTAATAATGTTGATTTGTATCAATGACCACCAGTAGTGATGCACTCAACAAAAACTAAATGCTCTGAAGGTATTAAGATGAAAGCTATTTATCGCTAAGTAAGGCATGCCATAAGCAACCCACATGGGAACTTTTATCTGCCTTGTTTTGGTTTTTCTGACTGACTTCATTATATCTTCTCCATTTCATCATTAAGTTTTGGGTCACAAGTCTAAGGCAACAGAGCTTCCCAACTCAAAATTTACATGATTACTTCTGCTTATTTTCTCATAAAAAATCACTTGGGCACCTTTTCCTATAAGCATCTCCTAATGTAACAGTGGAATATTAAAACCATTTTCCAAGATTAAAGCTAAAAATTATCTAGGTTTTGATCTTAGTGTAAAATGATGTCAAAAATTATAAAATAAGAATTACATGCCAGTAAAATGTGCACTGTTTTAATCTATTAAATTCGCCATTGTTGCAAACTATTATTTACTTGAACTGCATTATTAGGTTTTCATATTCGCATTCTCAATTAAGAAAAAGTAAGCAAGCCAAGATTACATTCCCTGTAGCATTATTTTAAATTATAATGAGCGATCACATAAAACTCTCTGGTATTTCTCTGAAGCAATTATTACTTATTCTACTTCATAGTGTTCATCTAAATCAATGATCATTGATGTTTGAACTTTTTAGCTTTAAGTGTTTATTCTATTTATAATACATTCTTGAGTAAGATAAATTTAATTCATGAAAAGCTCTACTACATAATTTTAAATAGGAGATAATTTGGCAATACTTATATTTAAAAATATATTTTTAGGCAGAGGAATGCTGTATATTAAAAAAAACTGTTGTCCTGAATCATTTGTTTAATATTATCTTTTGATTTTAAAATGGTACATATGTGGATTTATGAGAAAGCATATTATCTTAAGATTGTAGGTAAGAAAAATGCTTTACAACAGGAATTCAATAAATCAATTTTTAAAGCACAGACGAATGACCATGTCTTCTTATTTCCCTATTAGGAACATGTTAGACCTGATTACAAGTGACAAATTATTTGGGAAATAATTTTGCTGTCGGAATAGCCCTACATCCTCATCCCCTCCACACGTACATATATACGTATGTTTTTATTTCCTGATACTCTCCTTAAAAGAATATTGTTATACTCAGTATTTTTCAATATGTTTTAGCTTATTTATTTATGTGGGAAATAAACATAGATCCAAGAAATATCAGTGACTAATAAGCTTTTTTATTTTAAATATTTTATTGACTGATTTCAGAGAAAGAAGGAGAGAGAGAGAGAGAGAGAGAGAGAGAGACATCAATTTGTTCTTCCACTTATTTTTACATTCATTGGTTGCTTTGCGTGTGTCCTGAACCCGCAGCATTGACATATGGGGATGATGCTCTAACCAACTGAGCTACCCAGCCAGGGCCACAGTAAACTTTTTTAAAAAAATATATCTTATTGATTTTTTACAGAGAGGAAGGGAGAGGGATAGAGAGTTAGAAACATCAATGAGAGAGAAACATCGATCAGCTGCCTCCTGCACATCCCCCACTGGGGATGTGCCTGCAACCAAGGTACATGCCCCTGACTGGAATCGAACCTGGGACCCTTCAGTCCGAAGGCCGGCGCTCTATCCACTGAGCTACCCAGCCAGGGCCATAGTAAACTTTTTAATACGTTTCTTTTAACCTGGCTGACCTTGCTAGGCTACAATTCTTCATAATTGTTATTATTCTGTGGAGACATATGTAAGAACAAGAAAAGGGAGAGAGATTTCTATTAGATGTGGTCTTTGTCTTCTGCAGATCACTTTACCACAAATAATGAGTAAAACAACAATATTTGGGCAGTATTCTATTTATTCATAAAGCTAAAATTCAAACTGTATAAAAGCATATCGTACAGAATGCTGTTGATGAAAAATGAAATGTGGCTCCTTCAGTTACTGGCCATACAGAATTTCACTGGGATACTTGGCTTTTCCAATAAACACCCCTGTGAGTCATTGTTTTAAGGGAATTTGCCTTAGACGCAGAAAGTGTTTGTGTGCATTTGAACTAGTCAGTGCAGTATTGTTTAATGATCAGGGTAAATTGTGTCCTTAAATGAAGAGTCTATGGAATAATTATCTTTGTTTTCAGTTTTGCTCTAAAAAGCATTTATTGAGTAAACAAAAATTTTGGAGAATTCTCTATGGATTTAACCATGATCATGTAAGTAGAAAAGTGCATTTTCTACTCAAGGTGCAGCTGGATAGAGGAAATACACCATGGTCATGCTGGATAATTTTAAGTTTGATACAGTTTACTGTTAATTATTTGAGGCATAGTTTATGTTCTCAGTTTCTAACTATACTCATTTTTATAAGGAGAGCATGATATATTGCAGACTACACAGAAAGTAAATGTTTAGATAGCATTTTATTTCCCTTACAACATTTTGTGCTTATAGGAGAAACTAGAGGGAATGTGAGTAACAAATAAAAGTACTAATATCTAATGATCTATCACTGAGTCAAATTTAAACACTTAAAAATAGAAAGTGTGTATTAGTTGGAGATTTTTTTTTGTTTGCAAAAGAATATTCACTCCATATTATTTTTGTTTCTAAGAAATAGCTATTGTTAATATAAAATATATGTAATTATTACATGAAAACCCACATAAATGCTTTGTATATTTAATGTTTAAATGAAATGTACTTTTATTCCACAACTTTTAAAAACTGGCCAATATTCTTAAAGTTTTGTAAATGCTTTGCTTTATACTTTAAATGAAATTTTTTTAAGTATTTGAAGTCACTTTTGAATTTTCTATGAATCTAAAAGTTTACAAAAAAGAGTATTTCCTTTGTGTTTTGAAATTAAGTATTCATTTTTTTTAAATGTCCTCTTTTGAACCAATTCTAGCTTACAGAAAAGCTGTAAAATAGTACTTATTTTTAAAGAAGGAAGTCCTCAGACTAAACAATGCTTGCAAAAAGTTAAACTAAAGAGTGGTCCTAGGACTTTGCCAGTGAAGATCTTAGTTCACCTTTGACCTTTGGTGGATGGTCATCCACAACTACTACCCTCTAGGGAAACATACTGTGCAGAGCAGTGGAACGGCGGAAATAATTCGAGTTGGTATGCCACTCAGATCCTCCATAGGTCAATGAAGTGTCTTGTTTTCATTAAAATTTTTCCTAAATGTTAAAAAAAATAGCTTACTTTGTTGAGTAATTCCAGATTTTACTTAATTTCACTCTCTTGAGAAATCTACACTTTAAAGATATGTATGTCTGATGTTTCTCCAAAAAAAAAAAAAAATGGGTTATTCCCTGACCCTGCTTCCTTTTCTCCTCCATGGCTCTTCATGTTCTGTAGAGGCCACGGGCTCGGCCTGGCACCTGAATTTTGAACATACCTCTGCAGAGAGACTGTACCTGACAGATGTAGCTATACTTACTTAAAGAGACAGTACATAATCTGAGGCTCTCCCATAATAAGTGATTATTTGTCTTCTCTTTTCAAAGAGTAGATAAAGGATATTTAACAAAGAAATCCTTATACCAAGTTCTTCAGTAATTGCCAGAGCAGATAAATACATAAAATGAGGTTAGGCTATGAAGCACTTTAATGTTTAAATGTAAATTCTCATCTCTAAACATCTCTATTAACCTAGCAGATTTGAGTGGCAACCATCCTCCTAATAAAATATGAAATCTTTTAAGATTGCCAAGCATTTGTAAATAATGGATCCTTTAACTATCCCTGAACTTTATTCTAAAACTTATAAGGAGAAATAATAATTGCTTTATATAACCACTGATACCATTTTAGCATTTGATGAAGATGTTAATTTATGGTTGGTTAGCAGTTTATGGCAGTCATTAGTTTTTCAGTTTGGTCCACATTAGAAATCTATTTTTCTTTTTTATTTTAATCTGAGACAATTATATAAAGATATGGTTATGTTTTATCTAAAATGTATCATTCTACTATAGCATTTCAAATTATTCACAGATCATAGTTCTTATATGTGCATATATGAATTTAAAAATACAGCAATAAAATGCTTGAAACAGATCATAAATTTGCTTCATATTTTATTGCATCTCTGAATCAGGTTGAGAAGACAAGGGCAACTATGGTCTTTGGGAAAGAATTAACTCTTTCCCAAACTGGGAAGGAGAATGATAGCACAGTGTGCATAATTAAAGCCAACTTCCCCCATCAAAGCATCCTGGGGACTTAGAAGATAGGTTTGTCCATCATATGGGGGCGGGGGAGAAGAGAGGCATGGTGAAGTTAACTGCAAAATCCTCCTTTCCCTTGCAGTCTAACCTTCCCAGCGCAGTCGTTCCTCTTCCGGAGCTTTCTAATCTGAATTTGTGTTTTGCCCAAATTAGAAAACACAGAGGAAGGGAAGGGGAGAAAAGTCCAGGCGCACAGGCACAGGCACTCAAGGGTACTCATTTCGCAATGGTCCAGAAGGCTCCTTCCTGATGGTGTTAAAACCAGTCATCTAGAAAAAGTGGTAGAATTTAACCCAAATCAGAAAGCCAGCAAAGAGTTTCCCTGAAAGCAAAGAGGTCCTTGGGGGATAAAACTGGGGCGCTTTTTACAGAATTCCTGGTTGTGGCGTGGCTGCGGGGTGATCTTGACAAGCCTGGCATTTGCACGTGAGCCCACCAGGCCGCGGGGGTGCCGGGGACAACCCCATCCTAGTGCCACCTCTCGAAAGAGTTTGACGCAGAGTCCCTTAAATTCGCTTTTTGTCCCTAGGAACTTGGAGGTTGGATGGCTTTGCGCCCGCAAGAGGGACCCGGAAGGCCAGTCCAGGGGGAGCTCGGGGAGAAGGGGCGCTTTGCGGGTGCGGATCCCGAGTCCCTCCGAGACGCAGCGCGAACTGAGCAGCGCTGTGGGCGCGCTGATTGAGGGCGTCGTTCTGTCTGCAAACTTGGGCTGGCTAAACTGCAGGAATAGCATCCCGCTCCCTGCCCTCCCAGGTCCCAGCACCAACACTGGTCCTGGGGCGATGCAGACAACCGGTCCTCCGCACAGAACCCTGGTTCTAGTAAACACGTTACCAATCGCTCAGAAGAGCCAGAGATCCCGCGGGGAGAGAAAGACTCTTCACTGGAGAGTTGCTTTTCCTCTTAAACTAAGTTACTGTCTCCTCGTTTTCCCTCCTGTTCCCCTACCATCTACGGTGCCCAAAGCCTGATATAAAAAGGTCAAATTTAAAGCAACCTGCAGCTCCCTGGCGTGGCGATCAAGGGGCCTCCGAGTTATAAATGCCAGCACAGAGCGCGCAGGAAACGGGCTCATTTATTTTGCTCACACAACAAAAAATGTTAATTGATGTAAAGTTGTTTGGCACGTGGATAATTTAGTCTGACCCACATTTTAATTAAAAGAAAACTTATGATGTCTCTGATGTTCATCTTTTGCCATTTGATTTTGTTTAGAGGCGCCGTCGTGTAGTTGACAACCCTCCTCACCCAACCCACATTTCATTAAAACTTTTACTAAGGATCCTCGCCTGACCAGGATTCATTACCTCCCTCCACACTTTCCGGTCTCCACTCGCAGGCTGCGGCCGCCACAGTGCGCTGTGAGCCGGGAAGTGAACGCTCATCATTATTTTTCAAAGTCTGGGGAAATGTGTTACCCTTTTTTCCTAGTGGTAATTAGTTACTATAGCATCTAATACGCAAATGTGCCCAGAGCACACCATTAACAGTTAAACGGAGGATTCAATTTAACACATGATTATATCTTTCATAAGTCATTACATTGGAGAAGTCAATGCCACTCATGCTGGAACGATCTCAAGGTCCGGGGCGCGCAGAAAGGTTCGGTTCAGGTGTCCGAGACCCAGAGGGCCTGGAGAAGAGAAGCCAGTGAGACTAGCCCTCCCGCCACCCCAGTGAGCTGTTAGCAGTAAAGAGGGGTGATGAGTCGGGTAGAAGGGAGAAGAATTTAGCTCAATACAAGGTCTTGGAGGGGATGCCCAGCTGCGGGGTGGAGTGCGCACCAGGAGCGCGCGCGCGCGCGCGCACACACACACACACACACACACACACACACACGGCAGGGGAGTTCTTCAAAGATGATCATTTGCTGGTCCTGTAGGAGTCCGAGAAAAGCCCCCGCGCTTCTGTCTGTGCCCAGTGTCAAACTGGAGGTGAAACCTAAGAGGGAGTTAGAAATTAGAGAAGGAAATTGAAATTAGAGAGTAATTGGAAAAGGAAACAGGTGGAATAAAGGCCAAGTGGGATTCTGGGTCCCCGTTTGGCCTCATCTGCCCACTCTCAATTCCCAAGACACCAGAGCAGCAGCGGGATCCACCTGGAGAAGCACCCCAAGGCTCCTGGGGGTCGGAGGGGCTCAGGGCGGCCAAGGTTCACTGGCCCTGGAGTAAGCCAGTCTTAGGAGCCAGGCCAGCCTGTCTGCCCTGTTCCATGGGCACTTAGGCAAGACCTCCCCGCCCCCCCCCCCCCGCCCCCTCCCCCTTGCTCAGTCACCAAGTTCCCACCTGGATACTCCAAATTGGAAGGACCTCTGGGGCCCACAAATGTGTGGTCTAACTTCCCAGATTGGACCAAATTCAGGATTCAACCCTCAGAAGAAAAGCCACCGGGGTTTGGCCCGACCCGTGGGGGAAGAATTCTCTCTCCAACCCTCAGTGACCTTCTCTAAAAACTGCTGCTGAAGAAACTTTGGAAAGGTTGGAATTAGGGCAGAAAAGGCCACCTACGTAAATCACCAAAACCCCCTTCCCAGTTCCTTTCCGTTCATTCCTAGAACAACATGCTGGTCAACTTCTGGAATTGGAAAGAGAAATGATTGGATTGAAATTATCAAAATAAAAAGAAATGTTATTAAACTGCTACTTTTAATAATTGCACATATTTCTCTCACATTTTGACTTATTCCCAACATCCTCTTTTTTCCTCCATCCCTATCCATTTCAAGTCTATTTAAGGACAAAAAGTGGAGATTGAGTTGTTAAAGGGTGAACTTCTGAAGCTCAAGAATGATTATTTGTACAATTTGTAATAATAGTTGAACAGTACAGAGGTTGCAGAGGAAGCATTTCAAGGAGGCCTATTTAATAATGAGAAACGCTAAGCTGTAAATCTTGCAGCAAATGTGTCCCCTACAATGTTAATATGCAAAAAGGAAAAAAAAAATCGACTGATGGTGGCTGTGTTTAATTCCTAATCAGAATGATGGACAGCAGGGCCAGAACAATACAAACTAATGGCTGTGTTGCTGATCACTTTACCCCTTGATTAAAGACACCCAATTATGGCGCAGAACAGTGTCGTAATTATGTTTCTTAATCACATCCAGGAGGTTTAATTGCCTTAACGATGTGTTTCATTAAATGAATTTAGGTATTATAGTCGACAGTTTTCATACACAGTTGTTTTCAAATTAACATAATATTAGACATCGTCATGGAAATTGTTTTAATAATCATAATTAGATGCACCCAGGCTTTGTCTGGTAAATGCTAAGAGATGGGTCTCTCCAGCCTGGGGGCTGCCCTGGTCTCTTCCCTCCCTCTACCCCCACTCCCAGACTGGGAGGGCTTCAGCTTCAAGGCCCTTTGCTGTTATGTTTTCTGAAAAGTTACAGGTTCTGATTAATCCTTTTTGATGGCAAGTGGAGCAGAAAATATCCTCCCTCACCCCCCACTAAGTTTGATGGCATTTAGGAACATCATTCTGAGCTGAGGCTCTACAGACAAATATGCGTTTAGCAAACTGCCTACGAAAGAAGCACTGTACCTTTGCCACCACCGTCCCTATAACCTCCACCACAATAAACATCAAACCTATATCTGAGGGTGTTATTCAGGCCCAAATCCAAGTCTATACAGACATTCTTTAATAGAATCAATGCCCAATTTATCCAAACAGAGTCCCTAAATATCTCATTAATAAGCAACACTGTGAAGCTTTGAAAATCTCTATGGTCACTGTTTACACTTACAGCTCAACCTGGTTGATTCTTCTGTCAGAAAACAATGTGGACAGCCACAATAAAAGTCATCCTCCATGAATTCAAATCCATCTCTTCTCCTTGGCTTTTGGGCAAGAGGGAAACAGATATTTTGATCAAAACTCTAAGAAACTTCACCATCTTTGATGGGTTCTAACATGGTTAACAAGGCCACCAAGTGGGAAAAGAAGTCCAGGGACAGCATGGCCTTCAAAGTTATGCCAGCAGACAAACTCTGGACCTTCCCTGGGT
Organism: Myotis yumanensis; assembly: GCF_028538775.1. Classification (NCBI taxonomy): domain Eukaryota; kingdom Metazoa; phylum Chordata; class Mammalia; order Chiroptera; family Vespertilionidae; genus Myotis; species Myotis yumanensis. Next base: position 20,621,192 of record NW_027223766.1, read on the forward strand.
CTTACCACTGACCCCACTGCTCTCTCCCCCAATGACCACCAGGCCCAGCCATCATCTTTTGAACAAGTAAACAAGAGAACTAGTCACTCCTCTTTGTATACCCCTGACAAAACTTCTCTGAAACTCTTTTCTTTTACGTTATCTTTCAAGCCAAAAGTAACACAGAAGAGAGGTGACTGCTCCTCCCACAAAGCACAGCATAATAAAATGTTTGATCAAAATATTTTAATAAAGATTCTTTCTGACATAGATACACATACAAATGGTTGTACATAGCTGTCATAGTCTGATTGACCTATTGAATATATATCATTCTTTATACATCCAAAACCCACCAATAGATCCATCACAGCTCCCAGCTCGCCATAACCTGACAAACTAAACTTGTATTATCTGCAAGGAGTGGAAAATAGCAGGACTCCATTTTTTTTTTTTAAAAAAAAAGGATTTCTTGATTTTTGTAGGATAGAAAGGCAGGCAAACAGCCATGCAAACTAAAACCGAAAGCTCACTTTGGGTAAATAGCTTCTTGCTCTTCCTTAGCTTTGTTTTTAAATTTTATTTTATTTTTTTCTTAGAAAAATAACAAAGGATTTCACACCATAGGCAAATCAAACCAGTCTTTTAACTTAAATAATTCTCCACAATTAAAATAACTTAGATATGTACATATATATTAAAAGCAATTAAATTAGAGCTTTTAAAAATGCACAGCACAGCCTAGAAAAATATTTGCTTAGCATGGTCTTACTGATAGGTTCTATTGCTGTGATGTTTTTCCCTTTAAGAATGCAAAGGAGTCCCCTTTCAAAAAAAGAGATCAATTCATTCATCAATTAAGAATACACCTTTCCTGTAATTTTTGGACTGAAGCAATTTATTAAAGCTCAATTTAAATACAGGGATGATGCAACTGAAAAAATCCAGGTGACCTTTGATAAACCTAAGCGGCTCAGATACATCAATAGGTCTCTTCATACTTGTTGGCAAATAAACCTTTTAAACACTTGGCACACAGTATAAGTTAATCTATATAAAACAGAATTTTAGAGGCATTAAAAAAATCTGCACATAAGACCCATGACCTTACACATGATAAATACTGTTGATGTGGGTCATTGAAGAATAACAAATAAATACCATGAATGGTTAATACATCATTGCAGAGTGGAAAGTAACAAGGTGCACATAAATATTTTTAAATGCAATTCTTTCAGCCACAGTTTTTTTTATATCACTCTTGCCAAAAACTTTTGAGCGTTTTCACAGTTCAGAGACAATAAAAAATACAAGTCTTTCATAGCAACGTGTCTCTCCCTTTTTTCTTTTCACTTAAATAAATCTCCCTTCCATGTTTTTCTCCTGGCTCAGAATCAAAATGTATTTTCAAGTGCCCTTTCTGATTTGTCTGAATGAATATTCCGTCCTACAAGCCACCCAACCCCAGACTCCTCTCCCCCTCAGCACTAGCCAAATTCACAATTATTAGTAAGATTAGTATCAATACTCTCCACACTTCATACCCAAGCGACTACTTTTCAAACTTATTTTTAACCTTAAAGCAAAACTGCTTCCTGGCGTCCTAGGCTGCCACCAAAGTTGCCACTCTTCTGAGAAAAAAGACATCCATACTTCAGCTCAACTCCACCTCCTTCCTTCCTCCCTCCCTCCCACTCCGAAGACCGAGATTCTGGGGAGGTCAAGGCTCAAGTCCCGTGTGTCTCTGATACGTCTCCTCAGTTCTCGCCTCTGCTTTGTTTGCTCTGCAAATGTTTCACAACTACCAGAGGACCAAAATAAAGGGGGTGGGGGCAGCGTTTCCCTTTCCTCTAGCTTTTGGGTCGGTCTTATGTTTCTCAGGGGGGTGTTTAAGGCTTCTCCGTGCACTGTTTGCAGAGGCTGGAGGAGACGCTGTTGAACAGGGCGCACTTCTCCGGGCAAGAGGCCGCCGGGGGCAGCCCGGCGCTGAACGGGTAGCCCGCAGCCTGCTCGTAGGCGCCCAGCGCCGGGTGCAGGGCAGCGGCCGCCGCCGCCGCCGCCGCGGAGCTGGGGAGAGAGGCGGCCGAGATGGCCTGGCCCTGGTTGAGGTAGGCGACCAGGCGCCGCATCTCCTCCAGGGCCTGTGCCTGCATGAGGATGTAGTTCTTGGCGAGCAGCAGCGTGGCGATCTTGGAGAGCTTGCGCACCGAGGGGCTGTGCGCGTAAGGGATCACCGCGCGCAGCTCATCCAGCGCGTCGTTCAGGTCGTGCATCCGCCGGCGCTCTCGGGCGTTGATGTTGAGCCGCAGCGCCTTTTGCTCTTTGGATTTCTTGCTGCTGCTGCTGCTGCTGCTGCTGCTGCCACCGCCGCCAGCGCTGCTGCTACCCCCACCGCTGCCGCCGCCGGGACCCCCTGGGGGGCCGCCGGCGCCGCCGTGGAGGTGGGCGTTGGAGCAGCCCTCGGCTGCCTTGGTGCTGCCGCCTCCCGCGCCCGGGGAGGCCCGCGGGTCGCCGCCTCCGGCCCGCAGCATCAGCTCGCAGCGGCCGTCGCTGTCGTCGTCGGGGCTCTGCTCGCCACCGCTGCTCTCGGCCACCGAGCCCCGGCTCGCGCTCTCGCCGTATTTGAGGCACAGGGCGGCCCCCGCCGGCAGGCTGCTGAGTCTCGGGTCGCCCCCAACCCCGGCAGAGCCCACCAGCAGCCCGGGGACGCCCACCCCGCCGCCGCCGCCACCTCCCGCGCCGCCGCCGCCGCCGCCTCCCCCAGGCGGCGGCAGCAGCAGCCCCGCACCCTCGGGATCAGCCGGCTCGAAGCAGCCCAGGGGCGACGACGAGGAGGACGCCGGGCGCTCCCGAGGCGGCGGCGCCAGGGACAGGTCCATGCCCGGGGGCGTGGAGCGGAAAGATGCCTCCAAGCGCTTGGCCGTGGAGGCGCTGAGGCTCTTATGCAGGAAGAGGTCGTCTTCCCCCGCGGCGGCCGCGCCGAGGTGCAGCCCGCGGTCCATGGTCCGGCGCCGGCACGCAGCCCCGGCCCGGCGCGCCGGCCGCCGCCGCCTCCGCTCGGGAGTCAGGCGGCGCGGAAGACGCGCCCGAGCCGGGCTCCGGAGCTGATGAGCTCGTTGGTCCCGGTGCTGCTGGCAGCCCTCTCCCCTTCTTTTTCTTTTTCGCCTTCCCCCGCGCTCGCCTCCTCCTCTTCTTCTTCTTCTTCGTCTCCAGCCGATGGTGCTGGCTGCTGGGGCTCACCATGGGCCGCAGCCCCGCATGGTGGGAGGGTGGGCGCGGAGGGAGTGGAGCCGCCGCCGCCGCCGCCGCCGCCGCTCTGAGCCCAGCCCCGCGCCTCCTCTCCGCACCGTTTATCTTGCTTGGATTCACCTTCAAGAGATTTCCGGACCCATCAGCCAGCCGCCGCCACAGACGGGGGAGTCTTTTACATCATTATCTCTGAGTAGGTTATTATGAGGAAGACTCGCCTGTTGGGACAGCGCTTGCTACCCAATCAGGTTAACGTTTTAATTAATAGGATTAAAACGGTAACAAACAATCGCAGGCGCTATCTGGCCGCGAGTCTGAATAGTTTCATTTCCCAGGTCTGAAGACAGGCAGCAGCGAGAGCTTTATAAAAGGCGCCTGCTCCGTTATTCTGCCTGCCATCTGTATACACAGCTCAGCGCATATGTTTGCAAGGCGCTGGGTCCTGTTAGTAACCCAACAACTGCCTTTAGCTTGACATGTGTGGCGACTTTCACTCATCAATGAGCACACTAAAAGCCCTACTTAGAGGCGAGGATGTTCTTTGCTCCTTCAGCAAATTGTGGATCGGCGGCGAAGCCTGGGAGTCCCGTCGAAAGCCACCTCCCTCCACCCCCACCCCCCCACCCCCAGCCCCCACTGTCCTTCCCTCGCCACTGCTGTCTCATGTTGTGCTAAATTACCCTTCCGGGCTGGAATTATACTCCACCCATGTTCATAGGATGACACTGGTCTGGATTTGGAGATGGGACTTTGGGGGTCGGGGGCGGACTTGCCCAAATGTCACCCTTGATTCTCAACTAGCTAAGAGAGCAGAGCAATCGTCCCCCCCTTAAACACTGACTTATTTCCACCCCACCCCCCGCCCATTTCCAACCAGGTTTGGGGAAGAAAGAGAAAAAGAAAAATGAAGAGCAAATTGATTATGCAGCCCATTCGATTAAAAGGGGAGGGGGGTGTCTTTGCCCGATTTCCAAGTCACTGCTACAGTGTGATGGTGACTGAAGCACACGACTTCCTAAACAGGAAGGAACTAATTCCTCAAAGTTTCCTCCAGATTTTAAAATCCCGTGGTTTCGGAATAACCAACTTCACGGGGAGTCGAATCCTCTCCCACCCCAAGTGGGGCATTTGTGCGTATTTGCATATATTTTTTTTGCCCGGAAACGTCTCCGCCAGAGCTAGGAAGCCCCGTGGGGACATCTGGACCAGCCTGGTGGCTCTGGAAGGGCTCGTAGAGGCAGGTCTGTGAACAGCGCTCCTCTCCGGGTGGGAAGTGGTACACGCCGTCCGCTCGCTCCCCAGTTGCGAGTCTGGGAGCACATGGTACTTAGCGACTGGTGTGCCTCCTTACGACATAAGTAAAAACAATATTTCCCAACACCTCCAATAAATCTTTCTTGTGTGGCAGGGTTGCTGAAGCCTCTGAGGTTTTTGGTTTCTCCGGTTTCATTAAAAACCTTTTAATTGTGGCGTTCCGAGTTGGCCCCAGGTGTTGGACTCTTTTCATTACATTTTGCTCTAATGTGATGAAATTCTAATTCTCTCCTTACCATATGGTTAAATTTCCCAACTGAGAATTAGTTGAAAAAGGAGAAATAATCTATTAATCTCTGTAATAGATTCACAAATGAGGTTCGCCACAGAACCTGTTTTTGAATGGTGATATTTAGAACAGTCGGGCGCCTCGTTCCATAAAGGAAGGGCGAGGCCGACGCAGAAGCGCCTGCACGGTCACCTGGAAAGGCTGCACAGGGGCCCAGCGACATCTTCCCGCACTAATTGTCTGAGACGCAGTCTCTCCGGGACCGCAATACTTCCCAGTCGTCGGTTACCTTCGCGCCCTAGAATTTACTGGAACCCAAAAATTGACAAAGAGCACGCGGGCTGCGGGAGGTTTCCCAGCCTGGGACCGAGGCCGGCGGTTCTGGAAGGCTTGAGCCAGCCCACGGGTCTCGCTGGGGACCCCAAAGCCCCCCTCCGCTCCCCGCTCCCCGCCCCCTCCCACCTTCCCTTCCCGGGCGCTCGCAGCTGTTAACCTCTCCCTTTAGGAAGTTAAAGACACGCTCCTGTTACTGTTTTTTCAATGAGCAGCTTGCTTTTCCTGGGATTGTAAACAAAGGCTCTCTATAAACAATGTAGGTAAGTCGAAAGTGCCGTGGCTCTGGGAGGAGTGGAGACGTGTCCCGGGTGCCTGATTCGGTTCTTCATGGAGACAGCCTTTCCAGTGGGCTGGCCCTTTCCGCGGGACGCCTGGACGCCTGCCGGCCAGTCAGTGGGCATTGGAAGGGCCAGGTGGGAGCCTGGGCGTAGCTGGGTCCTGCAGGGCCGGGAAGCCCAGCAAGGGCGACCACAGAAAGCAGCCAAGATGCCTCCTGACCCGGCTTAGAACTGGGACCCTCGCGGGACCCTGGTCCTTCGCCGCTGTCAGATAACTACGCGCGTCCTGGCCCGTCCCCGCCCCCACCTCCACGCCATCCCAAAATCTGGTGCAAACTTTTGCGCAACTTTATTTCACTCAGTAGGAGCCCAAAACCTCTTTCCTTAGAGGCTCAAGAAAATCCCCCAGGTCTTCCCGGAGGAGGTGGCAGCTTACTAGACAGTGGACATTCAGCTTCGGGAGACTGCCCGAGAATTTATAGCAGCTCTAAATGTGGGCCTGTAACAACCGTCGGGGAATGGTCTTCGAGGTTTACGCACTCGTAAACTTTTGCTGATTGCTTCTGGGAAGTTGTTAGGCACTTAGCACTGCGTGTATCTTACAGGGCAATGAAAACACATCTGCCTGGTGTCTCGTTACCTGGGTTAATCGTCGCCAGCCCTACGTCACGGCCTAGGCTCTCTCTCTCTCTCTCTCTCTCTCTCTCTCTCTCTCTCTCTCTCTCTCTCCCCTCACTTGAGTGGGATCCCGCCGCCTGGTTTCGGGCCAGCGGAGGGAGGGCGTCTGCTGCTGATTCTGTGCCCTCTGCCCGCAGGGGCTCGGGAACTCTGTGCACTTGAACTTTGTTCCGCCAGGAAGCGGCTCCTGATGTAACTAGCAAGTTGGAAAAGTAGCAGAGGACAAGTCAAAATAAACACATTCTGGCTCCCCGGAGGGAAGGAGTGGGCAGGAAAGGGTGGGAAATGAGCCCGCGGGGAAAGCCCCTGACTCCCTGATGACCCCAGAGAGGGAAGCACTGGAGGTGCAGTCCCCTGATGGCGCATTTTCAGAGGTCACTGTGAGTTACCTAAGCATTTGGGCACAGGAAAGGCAGGGACTGTCTCCTTTGCCCGCAGCACGGTGGGGGAAGCTCAGTCCACTCGGCAGGCGGGATTTGCGGGGGGCGTGGGGGCGTGAAGGGGACGGTCCAGCAACACCCTGCACAGCTGCCTCGGTGCTGGTCTGGGTTGCTTGGCGCAGCGAGGCCCCTGGCACAGGGAGCACCCTGGGCCGAGTGTTGGATACCAAACTTACAGTCTCCAGAGCATGTTGTGGAAAGATGGATACAGTTTTGCTAGAGCAGGAAGGAGCCTACCTAAGGCTTTGGAAGGATTCTAAAATATTCAGCAAGCAGCACCGCACGGGAGTAATAGAGCTTTGAGCGTCAGGCCAAACTAATTTTTTTAGGTCCTACTTTAATGTCTTAGTGATCATCTTTATTAATCTTCGCTTGAAATTTGAAATAGGAACCTAAATAAAATCAGAACGGAGCACAATCTAATCTACTTTTGAAGAGCAAAGCCTGGGTGCCTCTTTGTTATTTCTATGGCCCCGATAAACAGTTTATTACTTCTCTAGATTAAAAAGTAGGGAGAACCCGGAACACTTGGATTTGGGTATCTGTGTTTTCTGAAAGGTAGGATGGCGAGAGAGAGAGAGAGAGAGAGAGAGAGAGAGAGAGAGTCAACTTATCTACTTGAGAACATTCTAAAAAGTAAAAGCAAAGTTTAGCAAAAATGCCATGAGCTTTCGCTTGGGAGCTGCTCTGGAAAAGCCAATTCCCTGAGAGCGGTGGGACCCCGCTCCGGGAGGCGCTTCCCGGCCTCAGGGAAGTCCGGTCTGGAAGATGGTGTCTGGCTGGGACCGGGAGACCCCGTGGGACTTCCTCCGGAACGGGGCGGGGGGGGGGGGGGGGGGGGGGTAGGGGTGGGAGGGGGAGCGAGGGCTGCAGTCCCCACTCTCGCCGGGCCGCCTAGATTCAGGGTGCGCCCCGCCGCTCTCCAGGCCCGGGCACTCCAGAGCGCACTTCAGCCGAGATGGGAGGCCTGCTGGCCTTGAACTTGCATTTGCCTCCCCGGTCCCCCGCCCAGTCCGCGTTGTCTGGTGGCACTTGTGTCGGCCTGCAGCCTGCACAGCCGAGGTTTATCATCCGGCGCCCCCTCCGGGTTTGGGAAGGCAGGGTCAACTCGGTGGCGGAGAAATTCCAGCCCCAGCCTTTTGGGGTCGTTTTGTCCTCAGTATTTTCTCACCCCGTTCGCCAGGTCCTACAAAGCTCACTGCAGGGAGATACGATGGGTGCACGTGTGTCTTGGGGACCGGCGGGGCTCATGAGGAGGAGGGCTGCGAGGGCACAGGGGCCAAGGAAGCGGGAACGGAGCTGCCCGGCTCCGAAGGCCCCAGCTTTGCCGTGGCTTTGAAGTGCTTGGCAATTCCAAGGACGTCGGCCGTGGAAAAGTTAAAACCTGTTGATAAAAAGTTTATTTTCGGAAAGATTTTTCTTTTATCTTTATCTACTTTAAATAGAAGAGGCTGATCCTCACGAGTGTTTGGCGACATGTGAGCTTCAGATTGAACAGACTGAAGAGAGGCCCTCAGCGCCCCCAAGAAGCAGCCTTTTCAGCGCGACTGTGCGCCCCAGCAAGCTCGCGGGCGGGTCCCCCAGCGAAGGGCTTACCTGACGCCCGCGGGGTCTCTCACAGGATGGAGACTTGGAAGGCAAGTGGAAAAACTTGTCCCCTGCCCTGCATGGCTCAGACCCCGGAGAACAATGCAGGGTATGCGGATGGGGATAGAGGAAAGCTAGTGAAAGGAGTTTGGAAGAATTAACTGGAATGCTCTGCATTCAATTGCACTCACGAGGGGCTGATGTACTTATTTCTGTTCTACGTGTTTCCTCCTTCAAATCTTATCTTTATCGAATGTTGGAAAACATTCGATTTTTTTTTTCCCCCAAGGAAAAATTGTTGAACATTTTTAGGGTTTGCCTGGTTTCCACGAATGAAGGGAGAAACAAACTGGAAAAGGGCTTTGATCTGCTCTGGGTTTCAGCTCTGCGATTTAAAACCCACAGCACCACCTGCTGGCAGTGAGGAGAATGTGGAGGTGGACGACAACAATACTGAAATGCGGAATGTGAAACGTTCAAATACTCTATCTTAACTCCTAAAAAATTATTTGTGATAAATCAATTACCATCACAAAACATGAGCTGAAAATTCATTACAAGCTGTCAGACATAATCATGGAAGCTAATATTTATAAGTAGGAGTTAGTATGTTATATCTACACATATAGTTTCTATAGATTCAAATATAGTTATTACTTATAGATTAAGGATAAACAGGATTCTTTGATTTATCATAAATTACTAATTTGATAGAAGAAATTAAACCACAGGTTAATTTCTAAAATAGGATTTGAACCAGTCATTTTATGCAAAAGATACAGTAACTTTATAAATACCTCGGTGTGCTCAGGAATTAATTTAGCTAGTGAAAACCAAGTGCTGAATTGCTATTCAGATACTTTCATCACCAGCAGATTTCTCTTTCAAGGGTATTTTCAGTAAAAGCAGTTCTCTTTATTCACTTTTTGTGGATGATGCTTACCACATATGGTAGAAAGGAGAGTTATGTGAAATGATGGTGTGTTGAAACATAAATTCTCCTAGTTCCTCATAGAACTTTACTAGTCAACGTTAATAAATAGTCTGCGCCATTTTTATCAACAGCCCTCCACTTAATTAACAGTCTCTCATCTCATAGTCTTTGAGGATATCTTCCTTAGGCCTTCTGAGCCTTAAACACCACCTGGAGCTAAATCATTTCCCAAAAACTTAATGCACATATTGGAATCATGACTACCTAACACTTTTTGGAATTAAAATGTTTCTGTAACATGAGTATTTTTGCAAACTTTGCTCCCTTTTATAAATAGGACTAAAGTCCAGTAAAATTTAGAGATGATATCCCAATTAAGGACATTTTCCATCTATGATTATATACTCAGGCCAGCTGTTTGAAATGGAAATAAAAGTAGCTATGCTTTTTGTAGTGTACAAAATATTGTGAAATCCTTCAAAAACATTGTAGATCAAACAGACAAATGTAAACTTCACTTCAGTTGAAAGATTAATTTTATTTGATTAGTTAAAGTGAAGATCTATTAAACCAAATATTTGGACTCATTCACTCTGTCAATGCAAGAGTTTCTGTTTGAAAGAAATTTGATTATATTTAGGAGGAACTAGATCAACAGATGGTTAGCTAGAGAGTTTTTCACAGTTAAATTTTTGAAATTTAAACGTGGCTAAGTTTGACGCCTTCTCAAACAATTTTGATGAGGTCATTTGATCTATTCTAGCAAGGCAGTATTATTGGACATAATCATTTTTAATTTATGTTTGAGAAGCATTCAACTTGTAGTTATTATTGTATCTGGCCGAAAACTATACTGATTGAGCTGTTCACATTGGTGCTATATTTACATGTTGTTAAGGAAGTATTATAAGAAGGAAACCAACAGCTACAAGGCATCATGAGAAGAGTTCCTTAACATAATAATAATATTCCTCTAATGAAGCATTTTATTCAGGCTACCCGAAGGGGCCATCGTTTGCATACAGTGGTCTCGGCTGTCTGTCTATTGTAGTGTTATGCCCCTGTGGAAAATGGATATCACCACGTGGCATGACGACTTTAAAAGTTAATTCCAAACACGACTTGGGAGCCTCCTAGGCGTTAGGTGTTTCTGAAAACAAACAAACGGCAACAACAAAAAAAACCTCCCATTGTCTCATGAATAAGAAGTTGAGAGTTTCCAAGAAGACTGTTTTATAATCCACGTACTTAAATACAGATGAGGCGAAAGTAAGTTTACAGTTGTTCTTATGGAAAATAATACAATACTTAATACATAATACCACCAGAATAAACGCTGTTTCATGTACTCATGAGTGTAGACCTACTTTTGCACCACTCTGTATTCTTACTCCCTGGAGTTGCTTCCCGTATTCCCACAGTTTTGAGAACAAGGGTCCTGGGAAAATACAGGGATGGAAGGAAGGCTGAGGAAAAGTAGGTACCCAGATTTGAGGACAAAGAATACATTTAGTGTGTTTATTTGCTTTTTCTTTTAAAATGAAGTTTTTGAATTATGATTTTTTACAGATGCCTAAACCTGATTGCTCTTCTTTGCAAATTGCTTTTAAAGGTGTGAGCCGGTGTTGTAGGAATCACAGGTTCTCAGCAGAGGAGCTGTGCAATCTTTGGCAATTTTCTTGATCCCACTTAGCTTCAGGAGGAAAATGGATCTATTAATCATGGCTTCTCTTACTGCCTCAGGGTATTCATCAAAGGAGACCGCGTGGAAGCATTTTGCAAACACTAAAGTGGTATGTGGATTTCATGTTAACACTTTATGATGCTTCTGTGACTGTTTCATCTAAACCAGTGCAGTCACTTTTAATGAGCATTGTTGGTTTGTATTTTATTTACTTTTTCTGTCATCACTTTCAAGTGCGGGTAGATTGGGGCAGCAATTCACTGCTTGGGCCATGTTCGAATATCACAGGGGGTGGGGGCCATCGCTGTGGAACTTTCTATGTTCCCAGGCCATCAGCACCCACACTCTTTGCTTCTCCCTTCTCCTCGATGCCCAGACTGCCAGGTTGTGGAGTGCCCAGTCTCCCCCTGCTATCGCAAACTGAATGGATTTGTCTCTAGCCAGTTACAAAGTGTTGATTTGACTGAATTAACTGGTACACGGATAGAAGAAGGGCTGTGTTTTGGCTCAGAGTCAATTCTGATTTGGATATCTCACAGTGTTTCCATCCTTCGGAAGAATCCTGTATTATAGCGCTTCTGAATGCGTGCAGTGCACTTTTCAGTTCAGTGACATTTGTTAAATTGATGATTATGTTATTTTTCTTCCTTCTAGATTGTTTATGTAAAAGCTTTGTGAATCTGGATCTGTCAGTGATCTTGGTGCGATATCGTTTCCTTCCTTCCTATAGCTGGTTACATCATTATTGTTACTATTTCTGTTGGTTATGGCCCGATTTATGTCAATTCAGTTGACTGATAGTTTCACCTTAGAGCCAACTTGAATTGATTTTTTATGAAAGTTTATAGAGCCAACATATGTCAAAGGTCTAACTTTATTACACATCTTGTCTTCACTGATCAATTCATTTACTTGTGGCATTTTAAAAAAAATATATTTCTTTATTGATTTCAGAGAAGAAGGGAGAAGGAGAGAGAGATAGAAACATCAATGATGGGAGAGAATCATTGATTGGCTGCTTCCTGCATGCCCCCCACTGGGGATCAAGGCGCAACCCAGGCATGTGCCCTTGGCCAGAATCGAACCTGGGACCCTTCAATCCGCAGGCAGACGCTCTATCCACTGAGCCAAGCCGGCCAGGGCGGCATTTTTTTTTTTTTTATCAAAAAAAAATCAGGTTTGTTGAACTATTTTTCTTTTTAAACCTCAGCTATTTATTGCCCACAGGTTTCATTATTCTGTAAGTATTTGAAGAGTATTTCTACTTATATTTTATTATTCAATTAGAATCAGAGTTAAATAAATTCTATGTGGATTTAGAAAGACATTTAAAGTAACACAATGATAGCATTACTATATTTATAATGATGGTATTTTAGAGACTGACGTGGAGAGGTTTTCCTAAACAAAGCAAAAATTGAAGGACTCACACAGATAAGGTTGACATATTTAACTACATAAAAAATTAAAAAATTCCTGTTCTGCAAAGGAAGAGACCATAATCAATGTTAAAAGACTAATGATAGATTAGGACAAGAAAATAAATACATCAACTATGCAAAGAGCTTCTGCAAAACAACATGAAGCTATCCAATAGGAAAATAATTTAATCTAGTACTTAAAGAAATATAAATGTCAAAAAAATGACATACAAAGATATTCAGAGAGTGGAGGTGGAACAGGGCATAAATGGTATTGGAAACATTAAAATAAAAAAGAAAGAGAAACTAGAAATTAAAAAAAATTTTTAAAATAGTCCACATTTTACAAAGTTAGGAATATGCAGAGTTATGAGGAAAATTGTTGTAGTGAAAATTGGCACAATCTTTTTGAGGAAGGTGGCTTGGATTCTGACACCTAAGAATCTGCCCTATGGAAATAATGGCATAAGTAATAGATATATGTATAAGGATTTTATGAAATGGCAGAAAATACAAAACAACCTAAGTGTTGTTCAGTAAGCAAACAATTAAATAAATTATCGTGTCTTCATTCTATAAAATAGAATGCTGATATATTCTGGATAGACACTTCTGACACATAATTAAGTTCAAAAGCAACTTGGAATATGCCACAGTCGTATTTGTTATTAAACAAAAGGCTGTGTGGCTAGGTCCATGCAGAAAAAATCTAAAAGAAGTTTCTGAACACTTAACTGGGGTAGGAGGGTCAAGAGTGGGGTTTCTCATAAGTTACTTTAAATATTTTTATAAAAAGTGAAGAGATTTATAGGTGACACAGATATTTACTGTTTATTATGTGTATAGCATTTTTTTCACAATTAAAAAAGTCAAGAGTAAAAGATTGCATGAATAAAAGTGTTAATAGTTCCTCTAGGTTCTTTTGCTCTCCATTATTTGCCCCTCAAATTTCATTACCTAAAACCATATTCTTTCATGTCGTTTGGATCAAGAATGCATTTAAAAATAATGATGATATTCATGAACAATATGTATTTTTGCTTAATCACAGATATTTGAACTTCTTTACTAGTAATTATATTTTTGAAGAAAACTCATGCCATTTAAAATACTTGATGATTATATTGCAATGACTTTATTGAGTTTCAATAATGGATAATTTTCAGTTTAACTTTGTAAATTAAGCCATTTCATGCTTATATTTTAACTATGATCATAGAACTACTTTTTAAATAGCAGAAGAAATAAAGATTTTTTTGTGGGGTGAAAATTCTCACTTTCAGCTTTGACAAGTGATTTTGGAGTATGATTTTATCTTTCTGATCTCCTTACATGTGTTTGTATTGTCATTTGCCCATTCTGTCTCCTGGTCCAGGAGTGAAAGGACAATGGTTTTTGCTTTTAAGGTTACTAAATTCACACTTTAATCTTTCAGGGGCTGCTATTTCCCGGTCACACTTGGATGTCTGATTGTCAGCTTTATGTCTCAGAAAGTATTCCCCACAATTCAGGTACAGTAAAGTATCTAGCTTCAGCTAGCCTCTGTGTACTATATAACTTTTATAGTCATTATAAAAAATAATTTATTGAAAAAACTTAAACCTTTTCCAACTCAAGTGACTTTTGATTTAAATGTCTATGATCCAGGCTATGGTAATCAGCAATGGCAGGTTTTTATCTTTCCTGAATTAAGTTTGCTGTTTAGATTACAAAGTTTAGAAAATATGAAAGTAACATCATCTTAAAGATAATGGGTTAGAAGAAATGGAGAGTCTATAGTCTACATTTTATCATTACTTGCTTTGGAATCACATTTAATACAAGGCCTGCAGACATGTCCTATTCTTTGTGTCATATTTTTTCTCTTCTATATATTTTTACTTTATTTGGGCTGCTACATAGTAAACTCTAAAATATAGCAAGCCTCACTCTGCCGTGACTATTTATTGGAAATACATTGTTAGGTGAAATTATGAGAAGCAAGTTAAGCTATTAACAGTAACATTAGATATTTAGAATAATAATTAATTATTAAAAGATTTTTAGGAGGTCATTTTAAGGTGGTGGTACAGGCAGCAAATCTCTGTAAATACTTAACTGTTTAACCTATAAAGACATAAACTCTCAAATGCTGTGATCTGAATTTGAAGGTGCTGAGCTGACAACGGTATTTCCTATGCCCACGGATGTAGCTGACAAGACCAATGTGTCCTCTGCACCCTTCGACACCCTGGTCAGGGATGGTATCCATGGCTTTGCAAGATGTGTTTCACTACCTGTGGGTTTCTTTGTTATCTAGACTTGGGCATTAAAATGAAATCACTGGTTACGCAAATGCAAATGCAAATAGCACCAATATATTTTTATATTTGCCAACTGAGCTCTTCTGACTTGTGGTCAAAGCAATTAAGTTATCCTTCATTTGTGGGTAGTTTGATGTGCCACGACCCAGAAATGTAATTTGTGTTGATACATGCCACCATTTTAAAAGAAAGCGATTTGCATGTGAGTTTGGTCAGAGCAGCTCTTCACTGTTTTTTTTGTTGTTGTTGGTTTTTTGGGGGGTGGGGGGTTGGTACCATTTAGCTCCCCATATTATCTAATTACTAATGCTAATGTTATAGCTGGTTTTCTTTTAAATGCATGGACTTTTTAAAAAAATTTAAAAATATAGCCAAAACCGGTTTGGCTCGGTGGATACAGCGTCAGCCTGCGGACTGAAAGGTCCCAGGTTCGATTTCGGTCAAGGGCATGTACCTGGGTTGCGGGCACATCCCCAGTAGGAGGCAGCTGGTCGATGTTTCTCTCTCATCGATGTTTCTAACTCTCTATCTCTCTCCTTTCCTCTCTGTAAAAAATCAATAAAAAATATATTTTAATAAAAAAAATTTAAAAATATAGTATGGCGCTGAAATAGACATGTTGAAAACAATCTCAGACTACAGTTAAGAGGGAATCTGTTTTCTTGTTTCTTTGCTTTTATAGATCCTGATGCTGATTAAGGTATGAAGGAGGACATGATTGCTGTCTATAGAAGCTTTAATAGCAATCTCATCTGTCAACTTTAAAATATATTGAAGGATAATGAAAGACAAGACAGCAAAGCTTCTTTTTAGAGAGATCTGAGGAGATCCTGAACACTGCCAACTTAGTAGAATAGCTTAAGTGAGCGTATGAGAAAAAATCCTCCCATAGTAAAAGAAGCTTCAAAAGAGGACTATATTAGAGAGGTTTACAGATGACGAGGTAAGCGAGAAAGTACTTACTGATTCTGACTGAGTGTGACTCCTAACAGAGTTGACAGTTTTGAACCACGCCTAGGCTTGCAAGCGGTAAAAGAAAAAGCAGAGGGATCCAGCAATAATTTCTTCAGTCTATTTTTGAGGAAGAATAGTCCTGCAAGGAGAAACTATGCTTCAAAGCTCATTAGCAGGATAAAATGTAATTTTCATCTTGATAAGAGTAAGCAGCCAGTTTAAAACTCACCTGAAGGAGCAGAAGCAGGAAAGCTCCTGCCTCTATGAAGCATGTCAGAGCAATTTTGTAACCTAAATTAAGGTAAGTGGTGACAAAACCTATTTAAACATTCCAGCATCTATCTAACTTGATTCAGTGTGTGCACCCCAACTCAATGGGATGCAGAGCCATACAGCAATATTCAACAATGTTCGAGGCCATCTTCCTTTAAATCCTGATTCTAATATTTCTTTTGGAAACAGTTATATCTAATTAATTCTTATTTGTTAACTCAGTTGTATTTTAACAACAACAACAATTTTCTAAATGAGACATATAATAGTTGGGAAGCTTCAGAAGCTGTAAAGAGAAGGTGTTGGATGATCAAGATAAGGTCAATGCTGCCCTAGATAGCACTACTGCCACCTAGTGGTACATAAATGAATTTGTAGGCATGGTTCAGGTACATAGAGCAGTATCTAATTAATTAAATATAATTTCAGCAGCAACCATTCTTCCAGATATCATCATTAAATATAAAAGAAATTTTTTACTAGTGACTGAAAGTAGCAAGTTTTACCTTCTTATTTACTTCAAGAAAGGACAACCCCTCACTTCACAACCTTCCATTATTCTTAAGTCTATACACACTCCATTGCCCTTATAATTGCATATAGAGAGTTTATTTTAGAAAAGAAATAGAAAGCAACGATAATCTCCTAGGCATGTAAGTTTATTTGGCGATTACAAAGGTACTTACTGCCAAATGGGCCATTAGGTAGACAAACAGATACTTCTTAAAATATTTTATAATATAAAAATGGATTTTATGGATTTTCCATTTGCTCAAATGCATAGCATAATTTCAACACTTCACATCCTTATAATTATTGAGGATTTTTAAGGGTGGCTAGTGAATACCTTCATAGCTTTCTCTCCTTCACTGATTCTTTGTTTTTAACACATCTGTAAACACATATTTGATATTTTATGTTCCTCATATTCAGGTTTCATCTTATTTTCATTGTGACTTTAATTTGTGGATGTGAATAATTACACAGTTTATTTTATATCTCAAAGAGAAAAAAAGTGCTTGCAGCCATAGTCTGTGAACTATATATAGGAAGGCATGTTACTCCATTACTTGCTCCTTCACCTTCCAGAGCAGCAGGTCAGATAGGAAGATGGTCCTCTTCGGAAACACATTCAAGCATGATGTTCCTGGGAAATAAGAAAATAAAGGCATAGCTAGCTAACCCTGGCATTTTCTTGCATTTCTATTATGAACTTTAGGAAGAATATAGTATTTTACTACCTGTAAAACGAGTACTATCAACTTGAGGGGCTTGAGAAGCATTGTTTATCATATTTACTCCTCCCAAGGGTCTGTTAGAACCTCTGAGTGAGTGAGTGACTACTGGATTGTGTGTGTCAAGAACCCCCCAACCCCATCCGAAGGTATTTCACCTCTACTCAGACCTCCATATCCAGCCCAAACACTGGAGAGCAAAAGAATCTAGAGGAAATATTAATACTTTTATCAATTTGGTTTAAAAATTTATCCAAAATTAGAATGTTTTACATTTCATTCTGTTTTGTTAAGTGAAAATATCATTAAGTAATTTTAAAACCTGCATAATAACAATCCCTATTTTATAGTCACTTATACCTCTCTTTCTACCTATTTATTATTTATCTGATTTTATGCCTAGAGATGTCTAGGCTGATGTTTACTTATGGTTAGTAAGAAAAACTTCTGGCTTGTTGGATTTAAAATCATTATTTCCTTGTGTTTTGGCTTGAATTTCACTTAAAAATCATGTATCATTTGTAAAATTAATTTTTTAAGATAAAAATAAAATCTGATGTTTTAACGTTAGCTCAGACCATTCCCTTTTCGTATGATTTTTGGTTTGGGGCTTGGTTGGTTATAGACTTGAAGTGAAGCATTTCAATATGTTGTTAATTTGGGGGACTGAAATAAGTGGTGCTATTTGACATGCTGAGTGCATAACACAAATATAATATTCAAATTAAATATTATGCCAGATGTACTCACGCTCCATACATATAGTTTGCAAATGTTGCTTATTGTGCGTTATGCATATTATGATTTCCTTTGATACCTAAAACTGTGAACTTTTGTTAGAATATGCATTATTTTGCTTCCAAACTCTTAACTCCATGTTGTTAAAATTGTGTAAATTAAAATCTGGTCTTTAAAAGGAGGGCTCTTTGGACTTCTTCAAATGGAGTCAGAAAAAGAGTTAAAATCAACTTAAGCAAAAAAATAATTATTTGCTGTGTGAACATAGAAATGTAATTTTAAAATTCAATGTAGGTTTTGGAACACAGAGAGCACTTTTGGAATATTTGATAATACTTAATTGACAACAATATGCTGTTTAGACTTTTTGAGTATACCCACATAAAAATATTAGGATCTAGCATAGAGCAGGAATGTGCTATCCTTGTCTATTGCCAGTGACATAGGTCTGCTGTCATCAACATGTGCAAATCACTCAAATAACCCTGGCCATTACATAGACTATTTTATGCAATCTACACCATAGATTACTTTTCTATCTTAGTTGTTTCTTGGTTATCTCATTACAAGTTTTTTTAAAAACATTTTTCACTTTCACTTGTCTTCCTTTGTAATATTTTTATTTTATCCTGCTGTGAATATGGAAATAGACTAAGGAAATGAAATTTAGTACTACAATCACTTATTGTTGTGTGAACATAGAAATGTAATTTTAAAATTCAATGTAGGTTTTGGAACACAGAGAGCACTTTGGGAATATTTGATAATACTTTATTGACAACAATATGCTGTTTAGACTTTGGACACTTTTTAAAAAATCCTCACCTGAGAATATATTTTTATTGATTTTAGGGAGAAGAAAGGAGAGGAAAACATTGATCACTTGCCTCTCATAAGTGTTATGATGACGGATGGAACCTGCAACCTAAGTATGTACCCTGACTGGGAATTAAACCTGCAACTTTCCTGGTGTATGGGACGATGTTCCAACCAACCGAGCCACCTGGCCAGGGCACTTATTGGACACTTTTAATATACGTAAGCACTGTGTTATGCGTAAGAAATACAAAGGTGAAAAAGACATAGACCTTGTTCTCAGAAAGTTGACAATATAGGAACTAAGGTGCAGAAACAATATATATCCATTCTGGTTTATTTGTCTCCAAAGTGAATGCTCTTTCATTGCCTAAAGCAATAGCAGTTTGGAAGTGTAAAGGGATGGTGAGGTTTTCAGTCAAACGACATGAGTTTGAATGGTAGCTCTGTTACTTGATAGCTGTGACCTGAATTCCAGCTGACTCATTAGGGAAAAAAATGAAGATAATACCAATGCAGTTGGGATGTGGAATGAATGAGAAAATATTCGTCAAACTAGTCTGTCCATTACTTGGTACACCCTTGATAATAATTAGTTTACTTCTTCTTCATTTAACTCTGAATATTTACAGGATAACTATCAACTATATTGCAGTATCTATAAAAAGGCTGTCTTTTCCTTCAATGCATTGTTTTTACTATATTTCACATCTGTATTTTTTTATGTGAATCTATCTCTATATCTGTATCCTTGCAGCCTTCTTCTTCTTCTTCTTCTTCTTCTTCTTCTTCTTCTTCTTCTTCTTCTTCTTCTTCTTTTTTGGTTAATACTCACCTGAGGATATTTTTCCATTGATTTTTAGGAAGAGTAGAAGGGAGAGGGAAAGACAGAAGTAAAACATCGATGTGAGAGAAACACATTGATTGGTTGCCTCTTGCACGAGCCCCAACCAGGGCCCAGGACTGGGAGGACCCTGCAACTAAGGTCCTTGACGATATTTGAGCCTGGAACCCTTTAGTCCACAAACCAATGTTCTATCCACTGAGCCAAACCAGCTAGGGCCAGTCTTCCTCTTTACTTGGTACTATATATTTTCATTCCTATTTCATTGTACATTGTCTTGACATAATTCCCTTTTTTTTATTATTGACTGAAACATTATTGTCCATATCCCTTAAATTCTTTACAATCCCCATCGTGAGAGCAGGCAGCCATCCCTCCTCCAATTTGCACCTGGGCTTGCCCCTTGTTTGTTAGAGAAAGAGGTGATTTTCCTGCCATCCAAAGCAAGTCTACCCACGTAGATTTTATACAAGTTCCCATTTTCTCAGGAGCTCTCCTGTCTCTCCCATCATCCCTTTCTGCTGCAGTATTTCCAGGAATATCTACCAGTCACTTCAACCCTATAACAAAACAAGTCTTTTCCTCATTCTTGCAGCTTCCTCTAGCGACCTTTGTACGTTTTTCCTCCCTTTAATGGCAAGTTTCCGGAAGAAGCATTTTACGTTTCTTTTCTCTACTCAGTTTCACTCCAGTCCTCGTCCACTCTAGTCTGACTAACTCAACCAACACTCAAGGAAAACTGCTTTCACTAAAGAATTTTACGACATTTGGTTTCCGAAATCCAACCACTTTGAAGGAATGTTTCTTGTCCTATTGACCTCTGTGCCGAATTGAAGAGTGGACCATTGCCCAGCTCTTCATTTCGGCCATGCGGACCAATTTGCTGTGATCTCTCTCTCACTTCTCACATCACATCTGTATTCTCCCAGCCAGAGCTTTTGTTTCTTCCCTGCCCCATTCGCTCTATCCTTTGCATAGCCTGTGACAACTGGTCAAAAATGAAACTTGAGAAGTAAAAATATGTTACGAAGAACGGTAAAAAGTGTCTAGGGATGGTAACAAACGACTCTAAAGTATCAGTGGTTTAACAGATACAGTTTTATTTCTCACCCATGCTTGGCCCAAGGTGGGTGTTTGGTGTGGGCAGCTCTCCTGGGTTGCTTCCCTCCAAGGAGGGAATCTGGGATGCAGGCTCCTTCCGTGTTTGGATGCCACTGACGCCAACATGGAGGTATCAGAGGTACTGCGGGAAGGGAAACGATTATGGCAAGAGCACAGCTACTAATTATCCGCCTCGGTCTGGAAGGGACACCCATCCCTTCTAATAACCCGCCATCAGCCGGAATAGCCACGCGGCTTCCCTTTGATGCCTGGTGGCCCGGAAAGGGAGTCCCTGGTTGAGCACGTGCTTCCCGGGAGCAACGCTAAAGTCTAGAAGAGAAGCACAGGTCTTCATTGTTAGCCAGACACAATTTATTACATTTTCAACTTTTATCTGACAGTTCTGGGTAATGATTGCATTCACTCTCCCAAAGGGTAACCAAGTGCTCTTCCGTGTCTCACCAGTGATCGCTATTAACATTCACTGTTATTTGAGATGCTGATGCATTTAATGTCCTAATGAGGTCCCAGGGAATGTAGCAGATTGTCTAAGAAGAGACCTGTCTCTATCTTCTCTCAAGTAAAACAGCTTTTCAGTCTCTCTCTGCCTCATCGATTCACCCTATTTTTAAAATCTCATCTGAAAACATTCCCTTCTCCCTGGATTATGCCTCTTAATTTACCTCTTCCTTTGCTCTTTATTATTTAACTTCGTATTGTTTAATTAAATCAGGCTACATGACTGTGTATTGAAGATGTTATTCAAAGGAAAGCTGTCATACAATATTTAGCATTTTTTATTTCACTTGATGTTTCCAAAGCACTTTATAGCATTAATTAGTAAATTGTCACAACATATCCGGGAGGTAAAATAATGATATGCGTTTCTTTTGAGAAGTAGTCCATCTCAGTGAAAGACAAAAGGATAGACTTGGCTTCACAGGTGCATCTGTGCTAAACTCCTTCTCCTTGGTCTAAGACCAATTGAAGTTTATAATGACAAAAATACTAGCAATACTTTCTTGAGGTCCTACAATGCGTCAGAAATCATGGTAAATACCTTACAAAGGATAACCTTACAAAGGTTAAATCTTTAATTGTCACAGTATCCCAGTTATGTAGTTTGAGGCATTATGTTTGACACCACCCACCTCCTTCACACTATTAAAAAGAGGTGTGTGTGTGGGGGGGGTGGGGGTGGGAGTGTAAGTAAAGAGGTCGCTATACCATGGCTCCTTCAGAGCAGGCTGCTGACAAATCTCCTGGTGTTTACCTGCAGGGTTCTGGGTGCCCTGCAGGAGGCCAGTGAGACCTACCTGGTTGTGCTGAGTGGGAGGGACTTCCTGAAACAGGCAACAAGTATGGAAACCATAAAGGAAATGTTTAAAGGGGTAGCATGTAGAGATTTGAAAACTTTGTACTAAAATGTTAACGTAAACAAGATAAGAAATAACTATATTTGGAGAAACTATTTGCAGCACATATGCAAAGTTAATATTTTATTATAACAAAACTTTTTTAAAATGGAAAGAATAAAAAATTAGAAAAAATGAGAGTAGAAAATTAAGCAAATTCATGTTATGCATGTAAAATAAGGATTGCCAAATAAAGCAATGAAATACGTTTTTAAAAATCTATAAGAGAGAATGTTTAAAGAGATTGTTAACATGCTCTGATACAAGGGTGTGTGAAAATGGCACCAGTGTGTTATTGATGGGAATAAATTGCTACAAGTTTTTAAAACTACGTATTTATATTTTAGATGGGCACCCTTTGACTCAATCATTCTACATCTGGGAACTGATATTAAGCGATTTGAGATGTGTGCAAAGATGTATTGAGTAGGACATTCTCTGAAGCACTTTTTAAATAAGAAATCTTGACATGTCCTCAATGTCAATCAGCATGGAAATGGCTACATAAGTTATCTTATAACCATACAATGCAATATTATGAAGTCATTAGAATCCATTATGTAGATCTATATTTATTGACAAATATTCTACAAGGGAGTAGAAATGGATTTGAGTGAGCCGATCTGTTCCGTGATTATCAGGTATATATTATTAAATTGCTACCTATGCTTACTATACAAGGAAGACTTCCAGAGTGAGATCCTTGAGAAAAGGAGCAAGAACAATTTTAGGTATTTTCATGTACAGTGGGGCCTTGACTTACGAGTTTGATTCGTTCCGAGACCAAGCTTGTTTAGGAGCTCATTAACTCAAATTACTCTATCAACTCAATGCAAAAAATCAGTCGAGAGACAGCTGGTATCTCAAAAAACTCATTAGTCAGGACACTCGTAAGTCAAGGCCCCACTGTATATTGCCCAAATGACTTCCAGAAGAGTATATTAATTTGTGCTTCTCAGAAGGACCGTTTTCCTGAACACTTATCAATCCCTAGAATTTTAGCTTTAAAACACTTTTGATAATTTGATGGATGAAACATATCTCAACATTGTTTTAATGAGCATTTCTTTGATTACTAGTGCTTTGTACACTTTTCCATATGCTTATAGACTGGTTGATTTCATCTTTTGTAAAGTGCTTTTTCATTTCATTTGTAATTTTTTTCTATTGTTTTCATTTTTAAAATTTGTGAGAGACTTTTGTTGCAAATATTTTTTACTGACTTTTTTGTATTGTCTCATTTTTTTTTCACAGTGGATCTTTGATGCACATAAGTTCTAATTTTTATATGATCACATTTAACAGTATCTTCTTTGAGTGGTTTTTGCTTTGGGCACAATCCTCAAAAAGGCCTCCACACCACACTTATGTAAATCATCACTCCTACTTTCTGTTAATATTTTATGATTTAATTTTTATATGTAAATCTGTAATCTAAGTGGAACTTATTTTGATGCTGTATAACATATGAGCTACTGTAACTTGTCGTACAAATGATTGGTAATGTGTTCCAATACCATTTAGTGAATAATACATTGTTTCCTCCATGATCGGAAGTTCCAGCTTTATCAGGAAAAGTTATTCATTTCTTTTTTTCTTTCTTTTTTTAAAAAATATATTTTATTGATTATTTACAGAGATGAAGGGAGAGGGATAGAGAGCCAGAAACATCGATCAGCTGCCCCCTGCACATCTCCCACTGGGGATGTGTCCACAACCAAGGTACATGCCCTTGACCGGAATCGAACCTGGGACCTTTCAGTCCGAAGGCCGATGCTCTATCCACTGAGCCAAACAGGTTAGGGCTCGCTCTTCCCTCCCTCCCTCCCTCCCTCCCTCCCTCCCTCCCTTCCTTCCTTCCTTCCTTCCTTCCTTCCTTCCTTCCTTCCTTCCTTCCTTCCTTCCCTTTTTTTTTTTTTTTTACTGCAAAAAGCCTTATTATTTTATTTGGTCCAATGCATGGGAGAGGGCTTCAGGGTGGTTAAAAGATGGCTAGTAGTTTCAGGGAGAGGCTCAGGTAAAAACCAGACACCAGGGGGTGCAAAGGGGCCCCTCAAAGGCCTCTGGGCGCTGTAGAGGTGAATCAGGTGTGGCCCATCTTCTTAATGAGTTTCACCTGCTCACCCCGGAAGTGGTTCTGCAGAAAGTCACAGGATGAGGGTGTGCGCAGGTAGAACCCAGGGCCTGCAGGTCCACAAGGGCCTGGTTCGGGTTCCTCTCCAGGGCTGCTTCCGTGGTGCCCGGAGTTTTGCCCACTCACCTTGGGGAGGCTTCAGCCCGTCCCGGAGAGAATGCAGCTGCAGCGCTGGGTTTGCATCTTTAAGAGACGCTCGGAGCCCCCGGGCTTCCAACTCGGGGAAGAAGCGGCCTGCGCCCTCCAGAGCCACGTCGTGGAGGTGGAACTAGAAGCCGGAGAGAGGTAGGTGTGGGGCCCGCAGGTGCAGGCTGGCCGGGCGGTTGACCGCAGCAGCCTCCACCTCGGTGGAATAATGCTGACGATTTTGGGAGCTTGTGGTTCGGAAATAAGGAGTTAAGGTAGAAAAACAATGGTGTGTTGGCTGGTCTCGGAGGTGGTTCTGAGGTGGTGAGTGGATGAGACGCAGGAGCGTGGCCTGAGGCTGGAAGAAGGGGTGGTTCTGGGTCTGCTCGTCCAAACACTGTTGAAGCAGGAGACAGAGCCGGGACCCCCGAGGGCACTGTGAGAAAACGTTATTTTTAATGTTTGTACTCAGTGGTTGGTAACTTGTAACATGTATTTCCCCCTTTTCCCCTTAATTTACATGGCCTTCCTACCCCCACTTTTAGTCCCATAATTTTCCTTAATATCAATCTAAACTACTATTTGAGACTTTAAAGAGGATGATTACTTTATTTTTTGGATGTCGAGTCAAGGCTCTGAAGAAAAGCTGTGTAATTAGTGCTATTTCCTCACATACACACACAGCACCAGGAAAGGCACACACTGAATACACGGTTTAACTTGGTAGGTTTATGAGATTTAAGAACACGGGGGCTGACTTCAGCTCGAATGCTGCTTGGAGCTTAGGTGATGCTTTCCTTTTTGGGGGAGGCAGGTAGATGTTTGCTCTCCTTTAGTTGTGAGACACTTACAGTTGTTTTCTAACTAGTCTCACCCGTTCTTGAAAAAAAAAGGAAAAATATTTGGACAATCTGAAAAAGTTAAGTGCGTCATATTTGCCAATGACTAATGAGAAGTTTGAAGATCCCCCCAAGGGAAAATGGTAAATAAAAAGTTGGAGGAAGACAAAATCTTGCAGCAATATAATGTCTCCCTGGCTTCATAATGCTGCCCCAGGTTGCTGTGTCCTGTCTCGGGAAGTTCTGCTTTCGAGGTCACAGAGGGTATTTTATTTTCCTGCTCGCAGCGAGGCGAGGTTCGACCACCCACCCATTTCTTTCACTTAATCAGGGAAGTGCACAAGGATGATTCATTCCATGACGCGGACCCCGGGGCTGACTCTGGAAGATGCTTTCTCAGCTGAAACTAAATGATGCTTTATGTGTCTTCCCTAAATAGAGAGATTAGAATGTTATTACAAAAAGGCACCAGAAAAGCTCATAAATATGTGATAAAGTCAGTGGTTTTGTAAGCGATTTTATTACTTAAGTTCAAGTATTTTTTCCTTGCTAGTCTTTGTCAACTATAAATTAAGATAGAAGAAGTTGGAGTAGGGGTGCCCAGAGCCATGCAGAATGCTTCAGGGATCACGTCTTTAAGGGTTATTAAACACAATTTGTTTTTGTCACATTTCCATTTATCTGTATGTTAGCAAGTCCAGGGAATGTGAGTTCTGACATCTTGTACATCCTTATTAATTATTCATGCTTGAGATTCTGTACTTGCTTGACCTTAAGGAACATGTGCTGTGTACCCCAGTGAGAATGGCCCAGAATACTCTGCCCATTTTGAATGAACACAGCTGACCCCTCTCCCCCCATTTTCTGGTTTCAGGCACATTATTTGTCTGGTACCCACCTCCCTTACTCCCCTATCCCTCCTTTGGAGGAAAAAATGATAACAATAAGTGGACGTGACCTTAAAGGGATGATATTAACATGCAGGGGTTTTTTAAAAAGATCCAAAGACCTTAAAATTCTAAGTTACAAGCCCCAAAGTGTTTTATTGTCAGAAATAAACTCTACACACCTGAGTTCTGCAATCATGTTTTTTAAATCCCCGATTATTTCTGTGAGTTCTGATGTGGAAAAGTAATGTGACTTCCTGTGTGGTCTATAATTGTGTTGTCTCCCTCTAGGCACTTGGGTTTGAAACCTTGGACATTTGTTAAGATAAAGATACTTTGATATTTGAAAGATAATGAAACCATTCAGATTTTATTCCTCAGAACTGTAGAACAACACAAACAGATTCCTTCTAAATATATGATATGAAGCAGCTGGTAACATTCAGTTTAGGATCGATGTGTCAATACTTCCCCTAAAATAGTTTCTTACAGCTATTTGGGGGTCTACAGATGTTCACTATCCAGGCAGAAGGATACACTGATGCTAAGAGTTCAGGTTTTTTATTTATTTTTTAACAAGAATTTCCTACTGTTGCTCGAATAAATAAGCCACACTGAAATAGCCATGTAAAAAATATTTGGTTCCTCAAAAGACTAATCTTCCTAGTGTTCAGAGATTTTATTTAGGAATTTCAGTCTTGACTTCCCTCACACCCTGCCGGTTCTGTCCAGGGCAGGATGAGAGAGACAGAGGCATCAGATGGCATGAGCCCATATTGCTAGGGCCCCTTAACTTGCCACTGAAAAGAGAATAGGAGCAGACAAAAGACAAAGGGGTCAGAAGTAGCTTTTGGGACTCTTCATTTCCAAAATGTCAGCCAGTGAGAGCTAAGGAGTAAAAAGCAAACTAACAATGAATAAAAATGAAAGAGCAACTGTGATACTGAGTAGTGTGGTATAATAATACAGTGGGGCCTTGACTTACAAGTTTAATTCGTTCCGAGACCGAGCTTGTTAAGGAGCTCGTTAACTCAAATTACTCTGTCAACTCAATGCAAAACATCGGCAGAGAGACAGCTGGTATCTCAAAAAACTCATTAGTCGGGACACTCGTAAGTCAAGGCCCCACTGTATTTTGGAAACATTGATTAGTATCATTCGCATCAATTTTTCCTCTTTTCCCCTTCCTCCCACTTAAGCAGAAGAGATGGTCAATGACCAACTTCCCCATTGGCCTAGGCTCTTTTCACAACTACATGGCAGGAAAAATAATCTTGAAGAGCAGGTTGAGAGAACATATCACGACCTCAAACTGGAAAGTGACTCTGGGCTTGGGGAGAAGGAAAAACAAAGGGAAAGCAATGAAAGTAGCCATATTGATGGGCCTTACATAGAAGAGCACTGCCCTCAGACTTTGGGGCAAACCCTGGAGATTAGCTTCTCCAGGAGCCCATCGTACGTGGAAGATTCCTGTGCAAGTAGCTTTATTGAGGAAGAGCTCCCAGGAGGTACCACTAGGGAAGTGAGAAGGTGGGTCAGAAAAGAGGGAAAAACCATGCAAGGGTGTGATGATTGAGGAGTATCATCAAGCAGCTTACTCAAATGATGAAAACCTATGACTTTAACTCCAATCCCAGTGGCCTTTCTTCTGCAGCTATGATCTAAAGAATATTTCTGTAATCTTCTCATACTAATCCAGAATCCAGGGGTCATTACAGAGTAGAGGCTATATTGTGGTCCCTGTCAGAATTTGTGGCTCACATCTGACACCCTCAAAATCACTCAGGGTGAAGCCAAGAGTTTCTGGTTTTCACAGGCTCCTCAGGGGTATGTGTGCAGCTGTGGAAGGACAGTTGTCCAGTCTTTGTTTGGGAGAGACCACTGGTTCAGAACATAGTTAGGGGTTTTAGGCAGGACAGGGTTTGAATCCTGGTTCTAGCATTTCCCATCTGTGTAAGTTTAGTTAAGTCATTGAAGTTCTCAAATACTCACTTCTGCCAAACTAGGCTATGTTGTATTTACTTCAAAAATCGTGTTGAGAAGTCAGCAAGATGATATTGGTAAAGTGCTAAGCCCAGGGCCAGGAAGGAGCAAGTTCCCAATAAGCAGAATCTACTATGATTTTATTATTTGTAGTCCTCACACTTTTCTGCAAATTACTGAAACTCAGGTCATCCGTTCTCTAAAAATGATGTTTTCCCCCTATGCCACACTGAATGTCAGTGTGGGACACTTTTCAGGACTTGAAAATGATTCGGCAAAGTGAACCTTTTGGTTAATGTTGTTTACTGGAGTGGGATTTGAGCTGTAGCAATTTAGACACTTGGCTGGCAGATGGTGGATGGCCTTGGGAGGCTATACCATTTGCTTAGAATACAGGGTTTGTAGTCTGTCTTCACCCGTCATTTCAAAATTGAGTCTCACTTAGAATTCCACAGAAGCAAATGAGCCTGTATGTAAAATCCTGGTGAAATAACCTCTCATTTAGTATTTATTTACAGCCTAGAAACCCAGCAGGTACAATCTCTGGTGTACTTAATCTTAAAAGCAAATTCAACAGTTCCCTTAGAGTTCCTAATTTCTGGGCATCTAAAAAGGTATTTTTGAAAACTAGCTTCCTCCCAGCCCCCAGCCCCATGACAGAAATAAAAAACAGGGAAAGACTTTTTCTCTCTTAATTTGTAAAGCAAACAGCAGAAATAAAAAGAGCAGGAGGAAGCCAGCTGCTGGAAAGACACCCAAATAGAATAGTTTTCAGTAGGTGAGAAAACACAGCATGAATGAAGCCAGAACAAGGGTGGTCTCTAGCTCTCAGACCTCTCATCACATGCATAAGCAAAATGAAGCATCAGTGATAGTTGAGGAACACTGAGGACAGGACTGAGAAGAAAAAAAATACTGGTTCATCTTAGCACATAGAGAGCACAAGGGCAAAGTCTGCTGAGAAAGCATCTATCAATCATGGATGTCCAATGGTGTCATCCCAGGACTAAGGGGCCAGGCTTTGCGGGGGAGTTCAGCACAGACACTCATTCTGAACATGGCTGGAGACATGAAGGATATTGACTTTTCACAACCAGCAAGACCAGTGGGCACTAGAACATGCATCTCCACATTGCCACTGGCCCTCTTCCCAATGTGCTCACCTGTATGAAACAACCTAGTCTGGTGAATATTCCTTTAATGTACTGTAAATGCAGTTTCCTAATATTTTGCTGGGAAATTTTGCATCTATATTCATCAAGGATATTTGCCTGTAATTGTCTGATTTTGTAATGTTCTAAGTACAATTGAAAAACCTGTATTCAGTTTTGGGATGAAATATTCTAAAAATGTCTATTAAGTCGATATTGTCTAAGGTGACATTTAAGACCATTATTTCATTAATAATTTTTTGTACAAACTAGCTATTCATTGATGGGGAATAGGGTACTAAAATCCACTACTATTATTGTATTACTGTGGATTTCTCCCTTTATGTCTGTTAACAATTGCTTTATATATTTAGGTGCTCTTATGTTGGGTACATAGACAATTACAAGTTATGTCTTGTTCTTGGATTGCTCCCTTTATGATAATGTAATGTTATCCTTTGTCTTTTTATACATTTTTTTTGCTTTAAAATCTATTTCTGATATAAGTATTGCTACTTCAGCTTTCTTTTCATTTTTGTTTGCATGAGATACCTTTTTTTATCCCTTCACTTTCAGTCCTTATGTGTCTTTTGGTTTGAAGTGAGTGTCTTGTAAGCAGCATATAGATGAGTCATGTTTTTTTAATTCTTTTATCCACTCTATATTTTTTAAAATATGTTTTTATTGACTTCAGAGAGCGGAAGAGAGAGATAGAAACATCAATTATGAGAGAGAATCATCAATCAGCTGCCTTCTCTGCACAACCCCAGTGGTGATTGTAAATCCAGGCATGTGCCCTGACCAGGAATCTCCTGGTTCACGGGTTGATGCTCAACCACTGAGCCACACCAGGGGGGCCACCCTAAGTCTTTTTATTGGAGCATTTAATCCAATTAAATATAAAGTCCTCATTGATAAATATATGGTTATTGCCATGTTGTTGTTTGGGAGTTGCTTTTATAACTGTCCTCTCTTCCTTTCTTCTCTTGATCTCTTCAGGTCTGCTTGTTTCTTCCTCATACTTTCTGACTCTTTATTGAAGTTGTCCCTAAGTTCCTCTACTCCATTCTCAAGTTAGGTGAGGCAATTTCTTTGAATTATTTATCAGGCAAATTACTTATTTCCGTTTCTTTAGAGTTTTTTGGGGGAGAATTTTTTTGTTCCTTCATTTGAGAGATAGTCTTCTGTCTTTTCATTTTGTCTGACCTTCTATGTTTGTTTATATGAATTAGACAACATTACTGCCTCTTCCAGTCTTGGGAAAGTGGCCTTGTATAGACGCAGGCTCTGTGGAGACTGCAGTGGTTTTGGCAGGCCAGCAGGAGCTGAGCTGGTACTTAAGGCATCAGGGGCAGCTTCATGTGGGGAGGCCAGGTGCTTGTAGTAATGCCTTGTTCATCCTGCCTACTCTCTTTCATGCCAAAAAGGGTTTGAGCAATGTGTCCAGGGACACACTGTAGAGACCTTGCAGACAGGCCAGAGGACCTGGAGAGAGCCCCCTGCACACCCTCTGCAGGTGGAGGGAATGAAAACAATGGAGCTCACTGGCCTTCTGACCCCAGAAAATCCCCGCAGAAAATCCTCCCATAACTCTCCAGTCTTCCTCTACAGTCTTTCTCTGGTTTATTGCACCAAAAGTGGTCCCACGTAGAAGAGACCTCTGTGCAGGCTTTGTGTGCAAGGAAGTTTGGGGAAGCTGCTTAGAGGAGAGCAGGAACTTAAGGCTCCTGGGGGACTAGCAGCCAGGCCTGAGCAGCTCTGGGCTGGAAGCCAGGTGGGTGTGGTGATACCCTGAACAGGCACTTCAGGGCCTCAGGCACTAGCCTGCCTACCCCATCCTGAGGAGCTGTGGGCAGGGAGGCCAGGTGGGTGTGGTAAAGCCCTGTTGTTCCAGCTTGCTCTCATTGTTCAAGGCAAAACACTCCGGGCAATAGAGCTGAGGTCCTGCTGAGGTGATCCAGCAGGTAGCCAACCCCCCACTCGCACCCCTCCTTCCCAATAGAACTCCTGCAGGTCTGGTGAGCGGGTGGGAAGTCAGCAATGGTGCTCCTGGGCTCCTCTGTGCTGGAGAGTTCTAGCTGGTCCTGGAGGGCTCTCTTGGCCTCCTGGCCTTCTCTAGTTGGTCTCTTTCACTTGTTTGTTGTTAGAAGCTGTTCATTCAGTGCTTGGTTGTCTCACAGAGTAATTGCTCCCCATATACATGTGAATTTGATTTTGCTCGTGGCGGGAGGGGGGGGGGGGCAGGGCAAATTCAACTTCCTTTTTGCTTCCACCATCTTAATTTGTTGCCATTTTTAAAGATTTGGTTGTTTTCTTTTTATTGAGTTGTAAGAGTTCTTTGTATACTCCATACAAATCATTCATCAGCTATTTTGTAAATAGGTTCTCATAGTCTGTGGCTTGTCTCTACTGGCACTTAAGAGTGCTTTAAAAAAGCAGAAATTTTTAATATGGTAAAGACCAAATTTATTAAGATTTTCTTTTGTGATTTTTGCTTTTTACATCTTATCCAAGAAATCTTCCCTATACCAGTCACAGACTTTCTCGTGTGTTTGTGTGTGTGTGTGTGTGTGTGTATGTGTGTGTGTTTTAGGAGTTTTATAATTTTAACACTTTAATTTAGGTCTAGATCCATTTTGAGTTAATTTTTATGTATGTTGTAATGGAAGAGTTGACATTTTTTTCTTCTTTTTAAAATATAATGCACAGTTGTTTCAGAAATACTTGTTGAAAAAACAATTTTTTAACCTCATTAAATTATCTTGATAACTTTGTCAAAATTATTTGAAAAATTGCATGTGAGTCTCTAAACACTGTATTTTATTCTATTGATCTATTTGGCTTTTTTTGGCATTTCTCGGCTTATAAGTACATATCTCTAATCATTCACCTTCACATGGCATTTTCCCTGTGTCTCTTTATACAGCCTTCCCTCTGTGCTTCTGTCTTTGTGTCTAAAATATATATATTTTTTTATTGATTTCAGAGAGGAAGGGAGAGGGAGATAGAAACATCAGTGATGAGAGAGAATCATTGATTGGCTGTCTTCTGCATGCCCCCTACTAGGGATCAAACCCCAAACCCAGGCATATGCCCTGAGTGGGAATCAAACCATGACTTCCTGGTTCATAGGTGGATACTCAAGCACTGAGCCACACTGGCCGGGCCCCAAGGCTGTTTTTAATCGAATGTCTGTGGAGTGTTTCATGGGTTGGCCTTATTTAAAGGACAATCTAGGGATTTGGACAAAAAATGGTTAAGTACAGCAGAGGAAGTATAGTGAACAGTATTCTAATAACTCTGTATGGTGCCAGGTGGGTACTAGAAATATTGGGAGACCAGTTTGTAAGTTATATGATTGTATAATCACTGTACACCTGAATCTAACATAAGGTAATATTGAATGTCAACTGTAAAAGAAAAAAAGTTTCCTGAAGGTCTGGAGCTGGCCATGGCCATGTGGACCTGTGCATGGAGGAAGCCTGCCTGAGCATGAGTTAGCACAGACAGCAAAGCCTAAACAAGGAGCAGGAAAATGCTAGGGCTTGTGCTCATTATTTTAATTTCTGCATAGAACCCCTAGATTTCAGTTACTGATGCCAACAAATGCCTAAGCTATTTTGAGTTCAGTTTCTGTCATATGTGACCATATAAATTTTGATTTATATAATTGTGATGAGAACACACACCCCCCTCTCAGAGGCAGACAGTACTTTTCAGAAAATAAGAGGAGACTTCCTACAGGCAATGCAGAGCCTTACATTATAATGCAGAGGCAACATCAATTTTCCTTTTCTCATCCTTCTGCTTCCATACCATGACCAGGGATGTGCCAAGCAACAGACTCAGCAACTTTTAGTTATTCTAACACCAGGCAGAATTTGGGGGATTAAATTCCCTCTCCTCTTCTCCTTCTCCCCATACCTTTTGACTAGGTCAAAGTGTTGGGCGGTACTGCTTCCCGCTCCCTAGATTCTGTAGATGGAAGCAATATAGAAATTGAGGAGGGGTGTGACTGCACACAATGAGCAAATGACTGTTTTACATTGGGAAGAAAATGCTCAAAGACATACAAATTCAAACAGTGACACTTTTTTTTTTTTTTTTTTTAAAGAACTCAATTACATGAGCAAGTTTTGATAAAATTGACACCTCAAAGTGGAAATGGTTCAGTGAAACCAGCGCTGTTACGTAACTGGCTGGAAAGTCAGATGATTGAACCTTTCTGAAAAGCGATTTGTCAGAATACATCCAGAAGTTCATGTATTTCCATTCCCCTTTGCCGAGTATTTATACTTCTGGGAATAGATACTAAATAACTTATCAGAAAATCAGATGGAAATTTATACACAATGATATTCTTTGGAACCTTGTTTATAATACGGAAAAGTTGGCAAAAATACATAACTGTCCAACAAAAATGAATGCTTAAATTAATTGGGACTCTTCTATATAAGAAAATATGGTATTGTCAAGAATTTGAAATATGACCCTGATATAGCATTGTAGAAAAGCCCTACACAAACTGGTTAATAGTAGGATCTCATATAAAAATATATGTATACTGCCCAACTCATCAGGTGTAGGCTGAGAATATCCCAATACTATGTGTTTGCATCTCCTAGGCCTTAACCAGCTTTCCAGCTGGTGAATTATTCTCATTTTTCCTTAAAAATCCAGCTCACATATACCTTCTGTGGATACCTTTCTTGGGAAGGTAGTGCCTAAGGGGAGTTAATCATTCTGTCCTAACAAATACCAAAGAGCAAACCACAGTTCCTGGGAATTTACTTACAAGTCCCTCTCCATCAGTGCCTTTGTCTCTACCACCCACTGACAGTGGCACCTGAGGTGAGACCATTTGCCATTGTGCATCTGTGCTGGCCTGGGGGACCTACGTCAGGTCTTGGCCAGCAAGGAACCATGGGGATACCTGGTTCCCATTAGCAACAGCAGCCTGCAGCGGGGTACTCTGAGCAGGCTTGTCATAGATGTATATCATCTTAAAAAAACCTTTCTACTCCAGAATGCAACACTTCATTACTGTGAGATGTTGATACATTAAAAAGAAGGCCACCTGTAATGTGTTAACTATTGGGTGGATTCCATGAATAAAATCAGCCAAGCTTTAAAAACATATATAATTGTCTTTAGAAACCATAAGGAAACCATGGAAATGACTCTTCTGTTACTAACACAAACCACAACCAAGGACCTGCCTCAGGCAATATGAAACCACTGCATAGTGTGACAAGTGAAGAGAAGGTGAATCCTTAGTTATTCTTTGTTGTCTTCTATCTAAACAAATGAGCAATTCTACCAATATAGTCCCTGCACTTGCTTTTAACGAGGTGCCTCCTCCGGAAATGTTTAAGTGGCAAGTCAGATTGACTGATAACTTCTCTCTCTGCCCAGCTGTCCACTTTCACAACTATGCTATTATTTTAATTATTACTATTTTGCCAGTAACCAGTTGCTAATGGCACCCACACTTCCTTTTATTATCATAACATTTTTCTAAAGGACTGGTAGCTTTCAGATAGATGTACCTCTGCCACATCTGACTCTGTGTTCTTGGACAGATTACTTAACATACTTGACAGCAAGTTGGGAAACGTTACAGGAGGTTTTGGGATCAATAATAAGACCTGATGTCTAAAAGAGAAATTTTAAGGATTACATGAGATATTGCATGTGAAGTGTTATATACATATCACTATATAATAAACTAGAGGCCTGGTGCACGAAATTCTTGCATGGTGGGGAGGGGGGCGTCCCCTCAGCCCAGCCTGTACCCTCTCCAATCTGGGACCCCTTGGGGGATGTCCGACTGCCGGTTTAGGCCCAATCCCTAAACCGGCAGTCGGACATACCTCTCACAATCCTGGACTGCTGGCTCCTAATCGCTCTCCTACCTGCCTGCCTGGTTGCCCCTAACTGCCCCTGGCCAGGTTGCCCCCAACTGCTTCCTCCCTGCCGGCCTGGTCACCCCTAACTTCCCCCCCCGCCGGCCTGGTCGCCCCCAACTGCCCCCCTCTGCTGGCCTGGTCACCCCTAACTGCCCCCACCTGCTGGCCTGGTTGCCCCCAACTGCCCCCCTGCCAGCCTGGTCACCCCACACAGCCTGCTGTTCAGTCGTTTGGTCGTCCCTCACTAACCCCCTTGCCAGCCTGGTCATAGGCATGAGGGTTAATTTGCATATTACCTCTATTATATAGGATGCTCAATATATGGTAGGTAATATTAGTTTTGCTATGGTTATTTTTATTATTGGATAACTATGGCAAGAAAATAATCTCTGTTTATTTCATAGTTAAGGCAGGTCTCCTATTGGGAGTGGGAAGACAGGAAAATCTCTCTGGAGTGGCCGTGAGATAGATAGGCCATCTAAGGATTGGTCAAGATGGGATCTGAGTTGGCAAAAGGGTGGCATTGTCTGTCCACTGCTATTCTGGGGGAAGTGGGCATTGGGTGGCTAGTACTGGACTACTGTCAAGAAGGCTCTCATCTTAGCTAGTAATTATATTTTATTAATGCTTTTGCTTCGTAAATGGGCAGGAATGGTTGTAGTCCGGAAATGTTTAAGTGGCAAGTCAGATTGACTGACAAGATTCTGATATTCCATGGAATAAGCCAGGGGCATACCTTTAGGGGCTATCTGGGTTTGCATTCCCATACCCCTTTATTTCTCTGTCCAATGCAATTTATCAAATAGTTTCTGTATCTTTCTTCATTATGCTCTCAAGGGCAGGAATAGATTTCATCATTCAGTCATTCATTCAACAAATACTTACTAAGCAATTACAATGGGCCTACTATGTTTATTATTGTATTTCCAGTTCCTAGCAGAGTAGCTGGCATATAATTGGTTTATAATTGTTCAAAGAGTAAGTGGGGAAAGTATGTGGTCTTGTGACATGTGAAGAAGGGGATTGCTCTGGAAGTAGTGGGAGAATCCAATGTGAAGAACAGAAAGAGACCAGTTAGAAAATTCCTCTACAGGGGAAGACATGCTATAAGTAAATATTTAAAGTTATGATTTTACAAGAGAATATTGCTTCATTGAGCAAAGATATTGGTGACAGCAGCCACAGCAAAGGATAAGGGGAAGAAAGAAAAGAGAATGTGGATAAATACTAAATTTAGAAGAGAAGTAGCCTTTGGGCAGGAGGGAGATACTGGGTTTGGGGAAGAACTTTATTTACATTTGTAGCATTTTATATCTTAAGCTGGGTAATAGGTAAATGGATACTCATAATTTTCTGTATAGTTTTCATATTTTATTTTATTTTTTTAAAGAAATATATATATATATATTTGTTTTTTTACAGAGAGGAAGGGAGAGGGATAGAGAGTTAGAAACATTGATGAGAGAGAAACATTGATTAGCTGCCTCCTGCACACCTCCTACTGGGGATGTGCCCGCAACCAAGGTACATGCCCTTGACCGGAATGGAACCTGGGACTTTTCAGTACACAGGCTGACGCTCTATTCACTGAGCCAAACCACTTAGAGCATAGTTTTCATATTTTATTTAAAAAATCAGAGGCTTATTATGATGTTTCATTGCCTCTAAGAATTTTTATAATTTTATTAAAAATGTATAAAATTATAAAATCTGTCATAAAGTTTAGTCAAGTCAACCTCAGTAATGCCCCTTCTACTAATACCCACTCATTCAGGCCTTTGGTAACCT
This sequence comes from Myotis yumanensis, assembly GCF_028538775.1. Lineage (NCBI taxonomy): Eukaryota > Metazoa > Chordata > Mammalia > Chiroptera > Vespertilionidae > Myotis > Myotis yumanensis. The sequence continues at coordinate 20,657,817 of NW_027223766.1, forward strand.
TTTTCCAGGGACTCAGTGACTATTGTCTAACTGTCCTGGCTTCTCCCAGCCACCCCTGACTCTGTCCCAGAAAGGTCTTCTTAAAATGCACATCATGTCATTTTTCTGCTTTAAAACAGTTTAGTCTAAACTTGCCAACCCAGCATTCAAAGAATTGCACAGTTTAGCTCTTATTTACCTCTCTGATTTTTCTCCCCAATGTAGGACATTGGGTTCCAGTTACAGTAGCCCAATCACTCTCCAGCCCACCCACCATGCTTTCACCAGTCTTCATTTCTGTCTATGACACTTATAAAGGTGAGTGCAAAACCAGATGACTTTGTATTTTTTTGTTCAGTTTGGGATGATGCCTTTGAATAAACTGAAGCTATTGGTATCTGAGAACCTCATAAGAATAAGAGTAACAGCCGAAACCGGTTTGGCTCAGTGGATAGAGCATCGGCCTGCGGACTGAGGGGTCCCGGGTTCGATTCCGGTCAAGGGCATGTACCTGGGTTGCGGGCACATCCCCAGGAGGAGATGTGCAGAAGGCAGCTGATCGATGTTTCTCTCTCATCGATGTTTCTGACTATCTCTCTCCCTTCCTCTCTGTAAAAAATCAATAAAGTATATTAAAAAAAAAAAGAATAAGAGTAACATTAATCAAACATATCAGTAAGCAGATGTTAGATATATTCTGGTATCCACAGTGCCTAAAATAGTCCATTCTCTCTTATGGCAGTTGGCTTTCAGTATAATACCTCTTCAGTGAGAATGTAAGGCCAATATTGAGATTATAATAATAACTACACACAATTTAAAAACCAAACATTATGCAAGAGCTGAGGATTTGATTTGTGTGTGTTTTTTTATATACTTCTTACATATAGATGTGTGTGATCAATAGGTAGATTGGAAATAGAGGAGGTGAAACACTAGTCTGAAAATTTTTATTCTAATCCTAATTTTGCAAGAAATTCATTTTTCATAATGCTTGAAATCTTAAAGTTTCAATTACCTTGCCTGTTGGTTAGAAATAGTCGCCTAACTTTAACTCCAGGATCTAATCTGTCACATGTTTGCAAGCCTTTTGTCATGTAATACTAAAACCCAGTAGGAGTGCCTATCTAGTACAGCTTGTCCATGAGGGTGAGTTTCCTTCTAGTGTCCTATGAACTCACTGTCATTATATGACCTCAAGGAAATAGTCTTAATTTGTTACAAAAGCTGTTGACTTAACAATCATAGTTTGAGTAAATAAGATCACAACATATTTTACAGAAGAAACTGAACTCATCCTTCACCATGCGGTCTTTAGTGTAATACCTGCTGCTGGAGTAGATTCCAAATGGTGGCAGCCGTGTTAGGAGGAATGCCATTTACCACCTCCCTGGTTTGGTTTTAGAGAACCCCGGGAGGCCCCACTGGCTCCCCCCCCCCCCAACTTCAATCCCGAATGCCATTTTTAGAATTTTTAAAGACTTTTTATAAATATTGCCTATATTAAAAACTTCAGCCTGGCATTAAAGATCTGAGAAAAGTCTTTGGGAAAGTAATAAGAAAATCTGCAGAATAGGTAAGGAGAACTTATGTGTCCATAAGAGAGAGAAAAGGGTAAACACTATAGAAGCTGGAATTATTGAAATTTTTACTTGTTTATCAATTACGCCAAGACTTAGCACTTGTATATTTTGTTATTTTCCAAGTAAAATCCAAGTTCTAAATGAGAAGAAATGATAAACAGGTACAGTGACAGATATAATACATTAGGTTATTATTCAGCAAATAAGTCACACTTTCCTCATTAATGTTGGGCGTGGCTATGTGACTTGCTTTGCTTTTGATGGTCAAGAACTATAAAGAGGCCTGATATTTTACTCTATTTTCAAGCTAATAAATTCTTCTGTCACAATTTCACAGATATTGGCAAGAAACATGAGACCCCTGTGACAGAGACAAAGAACTTTATTGTAGCAATAACAGTAGCTACAGAATCAGAATTTTCTTGTGTTGGTTCCCCAAGCCCCAGTTCCCATAGACTGGTATGAAGAGGGTCATATGACATCTGCACTCAGTAAGTTGCATGACAGGTCAGAAACCCTGAGCTTAGGGGACCCCAATCTTTTATAATGGGCAGTCAGCATGTCTGCCTTTTATTCTGGAGGGAGGCCCTAGTTTTATTTTCTAAGGCTGTTTGCTACATATCCTTGAAAAGATAATCTACAATAAAGGTGCCTCTAATTAAAATATGTACAGAGATGTGAGTGGTCCATGGAACATTGTCTCTCAAAATCAGCCTTTGCAGGAGATATCTATTGCCATGTGGGTCAAGCTCAGTCAAGATACAGGCTAACATAGTGCTACCACAGCTAAACTCATCCTGAGTCATCTGAACAGCAGTCAGCATGAAAATGCATAAAGATGAGAATACATGGTTATGGCTGAGATGGTTTGTTATGTAGCATTGTTGTAGCAATAACTGAATGATACATAAATTGAAAAGGAAATGAGGTGACGTTATATTAAAAACTTTAATATTTGGGTTGACTTTGGGACCACATAGTGAGTGATGAGAAAGGTATTATAGGAGGTTAAAAAAATGACCTGTGTTATAAAATACAAAATATTTGTTGATACTGTTGTTTGCAGTAACTCAGAAGACAGAAAATATGTACCTAATAAACTTGTAGCATTTGATTAAGTTCAAAAGCATGAGCTGATAGCTACTCATCACACTTAATAAAATGCTATAAGGAAAAGATAAACTCAGTAAACACAATTGGTTGGTTTGCAAGGAGGATTGAAAGGGACTATTGAGAGCCCAGAAATCTCAGGTTTGGAAAATAAAATAGTTTTTTTTTAAATCAAAGCAAAGATGTGATAATTATAAAGGCCAAATTAGCTCAGAATTTAACGTCCTTTTTAAGACATATAAACAGATTACCCATCAGGGCACATACCCAGGTTGTGGGTTTGATCCCGGTTGGGGCACATGAGGGAGGCAATGGATGGATGTTTCACTCTCAAAATTGATGTTTCTCTCTCTCTAAATAAAAAATATAGGTATAGGAATTGCACTAAAACAAATATTTTTAAAAATGTGTTTGCATGGTTGGACTTATTCTCTTGCACCTTGGCTATTGCTATGGAGTAGTACATAGCCAGTAGCTGCTGGCCCTCTGGCCTGGACGCCAGTGTTAGATACATGGAATAGAGTTGTCTCTAACCTACAGGACTACAGTCTAAAGCAGAACTGCCTTAGCCAACGTGCAGATGTGCGAGACAGTAATAAATTCTCCTTGTTATGCTGCTGAAATTTTATGATTATTTTCTTTGTAGAAAAATACGGCTTCACTCAATGACAGAAAATGCTCATTTTTAGAAGAGAATAATGACAATATTATCGATTGTGGGTGGTGGTAAGAGGGCAAGAACTGAATCCCAGGCCAGTTTAGGTTTCAGAAAGATGAACAGCAATGAGTGTTCAAAGACGTCTATGGCCTTCTGAAACCAACATTTTTCTCTACTTGTAAAGTTGAATGATTTTAGTGAACTTCTGCCCCATGAGTCTTTATTTGAGGTTTCCTAAAATGAAATGCTAAGTGTTGTTTGTTTGCCTGCAGTATGTGAAGTGTTGGCATCCGGTACCCCTGGGACTAGTGAGCAGGAGTGGAATTTGGGCTCACTTGGAGTGCAATGACTTAGCAGTTGATCACATTTTGCAGAATCCTATTTGCAAGCTTAGAAAATTATCTCACACAGTTCACCATATGGCACAACTGATTTTTCTAAGGGAGCTATTGTATTTGAAAAATCAAAAACACTCACTAAATTCCCAAATCTCTTTTTTCTCTGTCTACTGTCATGGTTTCCATGACTACATTTCACAGGTCCATTTTACATCATAAATGTAAATGGTTTCTACTGAAAAACTCTATGTAGAATTTCAGATGGAAGAAAGAGAGAGAGGTTTACTCTTACAGGAAAACTGTGTGCTGACTTCCACAACTCTGTATGGAATTGGGCAGGACACAAATGAGAAATACATTAAAATCTGATTTCTCAAAATTTTATGATGAATCCTCTGACAGGCTAGAGATATTGGGGATACAAAACTTCAAATGACAGATATGGTTTGGTGAGAGTAAACTTGTATGTAATGAGTTGGATTCTTATAACTCCTAACAACCCTTAAATATTCTACTTTTTTTGTTTGTGGTTTAAGGTATGCTCTCAGCACTATTTTGGGGAGTGAGGTAGGGGAGAAGGGACAGTACATAAACTTTCCCCTCATGAATTTCTTTTTTAAAATCTCTTTTTAAAAATATATTTTTATTGCTTCAGAGAGGAAGAGAGAGAGAGAGAGAAAGATAGAAACATCACTAATGAGAGAGAATCATTATCGGCTGCTTCCTGCATGCCTCCTACTGGGGATCGAGCATGCAACCCCTTGATGGGCCCTTCACTGGAATCAAACCTGGGACCCTTCAGTCTGCAGGCCAACACTCTATCCATTGAGTCAAACCAGCTAGGGCCCCCTCATGAATTTCTTAGAATAAAAAAAGGCAGATAAACATGTGTTGTTGTTTTCTTTATATATTAGGAAAGGGAATGTTGAATTTAATTTTCATGCCTCCTTCTTAAAAATATTCTTTAGAGCTGGACTTTCCTACCTTTCATTTTGTTGAATACCGTATGTTGTTTTCAGTTGCATGAATACTGTCTAGTCCACGGAGTTATTATTGTGTTTAAAATGAATACGACTTAGCTTCTGGCAGGCTGCTTCCAGTGCCAGAGATCTTCATTGGTGTGTTTTTAAGCTCTGATGCAAGGCCTTTCTAGAGTTGTTGCTCAAAAGGAAAACTCCAAATGTGCCCCATTTTACAAACAGAGATCACTGCATCGAAGCTTCCCAATCCTTGTAGAATAACATCATGCTGTTTCCAGAGGAGTAATACTTGAAAGGTAGGTTTGATGTAAATGGATATTACTTTTTCTTCACTTGCATATTTCAAGATTTAACATTTTTCCTTGTTAGTAATTCACACAACTGAAATTGGCCTGTTAGCAGTGCAATCTCTACCTTGTGCAAGGGAAGTTTTCCTAGGTTTTCAGTGACGTCTAGAATTTGAAAAATCAACATTGGGCAGGTCAAGAATTGGATGACCTGAAAATGCATAAACTTTGTCAGAAGCTACTCTTGGTATCTGCAAGTCCTAGATTTTTGTGTTCTGTTTCTCAGTAAAGGGAGGTGGGGTGTTGATGTAAAGAGAGCCTTACTGCATTTCCAGGTTCTCGTCAGCGATTGAAGGTCATCGTTTCTGATGAAGGTTGAAGAGTGGAGGCATGAGATAGTAGAGTCATTATCCTTGCAGAAATTGCTGCTTCTACAAAATTCTATCCCCTATTTGTTTCTCTCCTGAATAATTCAGGGAAACCAGCTGATAAGCACATAGGAAGAGAAATTAGTAAACACTGGGGGCACAGGAGGAATTGCATGGAAGGGTTTGCATTTGTGTATGTGCATAATGATTAGGGGATTTTGTGAATCCTTCCTTTTGTGACTATTTGTGAAAAACTGCATTTATGCATAGGCATAAAAGGAAATATTATTAGTAATATGTACTTAATGATATGCCAAAGAAAACTTAGGTTTTCGAAATGGGACAAAAATTTTGCTCAGGCAGAGGAATAAAATGAATGTGCATTGTGTTGGGGCCGTGGTCGGCAAACTGCGGCTTGCGAGCCACATGCGGCTCTTTGGCCCCTTCCTAAGCCTTAGGAGTCCCCTAATTAAGTTAACAACAATGTGCCTACCTATATAGTTTAAGTGTAAAAAATTTGGCTCTCAAAAGAAATTTCAATCGTTGTACTGTTGATATTTGGCTCTGTTGACTAATGAGTTTGCCGACCACTGTGTTGGGATGGTGAGGGGACTTCAATGCAATAATCCAAAAATTTTCTTCTCTATCAAAGCAATGAAAACACTGGCAAAAATAGTCAAAATCAACTTTTTCAGAAATCTGTTTATTAACAAAGAGCTTGGAGCAATCTGGGGAGTTTTATTAAAGAACAATGGCTGAATTTGATCAGAACAGTGAATTTTGTGATATTTTAAGCTGCCCTATTCCCATTCTCCCTCCCCAGGTCTGTGCTAGCTTTGAAAAAAAAAACAAAAAACAAAAAACAGCTTCTAATCACTGCTTCCTCAGTGCAGATAGCCTTTTCCCCAAAGGCATTGTCAAAATGTCTTGCGGGAATTGTTTAACATTGTGACTGCCAGAGATGGCAAATAACAATTGGGGCAAATAGACTAACCAAAAGGCTTAAAATGGAAAACTGAGGAAGGTTCATTAGGAGCTTGGACAAGTTGTGACATATTTTTGGAAATCTGGAAGTGAATGCATATATGTAGGGCTGTGCACGTACCTCCCACCAGCAGGATAGGCAAACTCTGTATTGTACTAACTGTTTGGATGGTGTGTGTGCTACTCTATATAAGTATGGACCATGAATGAATTCTCTCTCTCTTAGCTGTCATGGTTTAAATGTCCCATCCTCGTTGGCAACCTGCTTTCAGCCTCATGTCATTTTACATGGTTGACATATGAGCCCATCTCTCCTTCTTGTCTTCTCCCCCTCCAACCCCCTTCAGTAAATTGGGTTTATAATAGAAACACTAACTCAACATTAACTAAAGTGATACTGCCAAGTGATATGATAAGACTGCAGAGTGATGTTTTATGGTAATAGATTATCTTTGGGCTCCGTTTCCAAGATCATGAGATGGTGCCTCACCCCTTAAAGGGCAAAGAGAAAGTGTGGGAGCCACAGCAGAAGGAAATCTATGGTATGTATGACTCCATTGTGTTTTCTTTTCCAGTTTGGTTAAAACAAACAAATAATATCCCAACCTTTGATTTTTTTGTTAAAACACAGAAAATATTTTTTAGAAAAAGAAACTCTATGTAAGAAGAGGAAACCTATAAAATGAATCATAATGAGGTCCAGTCTACCCAGTTTTTCTTTCCCTGGAGTTGTCAGTATGGTCACATTTATATAAACCTCTTTATATCTGTAACCCCTTAGCCCTAAAGTATTTGTTTAAATTCCTTCCTTGGTTTCTTTTAACTGATTTAAGACAGATAAAATTTTCAAAGAAAAAAAGAAAAGGAAATCAAGGCACAAACAATGTGAAGAAATATAGAGTGTTACAATAGTGAGCTTTGAAAAGATTTCTACTCTTATCTTAGCCACTTCCAGTGCTGGAGGCCTGATAGAATTCTTTAGGAACCTTGCCAGGCTTCCGTCTTTCTAAACCTGCTCCTCATCCCAGGCACCATCTTAAAACTGGGCTTTCACACCTACTATCTGTGTGATGTGTTACAAGTTACAAAACCTCAGTTATTTAATCTGAAAAATGGAAATAATAAGAGCACCTACCCCATTGGATTATGTGGAGGATCAAGTATTTTTAAGTACTTAGCACAATGCCTGGGGTAGAATTAAATATTCATTAAATATTAGCTATAATTATTGCCATGTATCTTGATGGACAAAACTGTACTCCTGGGAATCTAGTCATCTTTGGAGATAATGCCAGGAAAGAGGGGATTCCAAATTCTCCACTCTTCTAGAAACAACCCATTTAGATTTTATATTGGTCAGAGGAACATATTCCTTTCTTGGTGCAAAAAATGATGCCACCCATATCTGAAGTCTGTCCCTTCCAGAAATAGAGGCATGGAAGCTTGTCTTATACTTTACACATTTCCCATATATTTTCCTAAGAAGCCAAAGACCATAGGAGCCATGCATAATTTCAATAAACAAAATTTTGATTTGAGGGAAGAGAGTAACTATTATGGAGTTCAGTCCTAAAGTGGCATTGCTGGGCTTGGATAGTGGCTCAAATAGCCTTGAGCATTTTTACAGGCTTAAATTTTGAAGACCCAAAAGACACTGGCCAGGAAATAAAACTGAGTCTTCATAACTTTGCATAATTTTAGAAATCCACAAGGCTATGACCCACACCACTCCTGTGTAGATAACCAAGCTGTTGGGACCGCTCACTGTGCTTACCATGTGAAAGTTCTTGGGAGTTGTTTTTCTGGCCCAAAGTTTTTGGAGAAATATAACTTCTGGGCAAGAAGCAGGAAAATATTTCAAATTTCCTTGTTTTGGATATTTTTGTGATGAGTATAAAATAGATGTCATTGTAGGATACAGCTACATTTTGAGCTGAGTGGCCTGAAATTTGTGAGTTTGGAGAGTGGAGTAAGTAAAATGGTATCCATTCTTGGGCCAAGGATCATTCTGTTTGCACATGTTAAGTCTGGGAAATAAGGGTCTGTGTTAGAAAGAGGGCAGATGGCTGGATTTTTCCCAGTGGCAGATTGCTCGGCCGGCAAAGGCTCGCACCTGGTTGCCCTGCTGTCTGGCTATCTGGAAGCCTCCTGGATGACTTGGTCACTCCCATTCCACAAAGATGGATGTGCATTTGTACACTGTCTTTTCAATCTGGGAAAGGATGCAGATACTTCCAGTGGATTTGCATCTAATCTGAGGAAAACCTGATTCTTTGAGCAAAATGCTGCCCAGCAGGTGTGTGCCTCTTCATGCAATCCAAATGGCCAAGATACTTCTCCAAAATTTCAAAAGAAAATGTGACCGTTAACCATACTTCCCCTTAAATTAATCAGATTAGAGACCTCTTTCCTTGTTTTACCTACATGATTCTTTACAAAGTAAAATGATACCCAAGAGGACTTTGCCAGCTTCAGGCAAGAAGACACATAATTCAGGCAAAGCCACTGTGACCAAATTCACCTTCACAAACTGCTTTGGCTGGAACCCCTGGGGCTTGAGCCTGGAACATTCTTTCCTTGCTCACCTGCTCTTATCAGCCTCTCCAAAGAACAGGTGATCCAGCAGGAATAATCGATGGAGAAAAGATGATGCATTTAAGAACCAAGTTTGCATAGCTTTGTGATTCTATGTCTTTCCCTGAAGCAGAGCAAGGAAGTTGAAGGATGGGGCCCAACGTGTGAAGTCTGTGATGTAACAGCTTGTCCCAATATAAAACAAGACTGGCCATGACTCTGATTGGAATGAGGTTACAGCTTAATTAGAATATCACAATGGGATGGCACCTTAGAGGCGATAGGATGCAACCCTGAACCAACCACATGGATCTTTGATACCATAGTGCTGGAGAAGGGGTGTTGAGGGAAGAAGGGTGGGCTTGGACCAGGCACAGAGATTCTGGCATCCATGCCTGCCTTGGTGCCACAGACTAGAAATCTTATTCTGGCGAAGGTTGCCTGGCGAGTAATTGCCAGGATGGAGTGCTAAGCAAGCAGCCGCTGTGTCAGAGAATCTGACCTTGGGAAGATAATGAGACAAGGAGAATTCAGAACAGATGAAAGCCAAGAGCACCTACTTTATCTACTGACAGCCAGGGAACACCTTCATGCTCAATCAGTTCCTGCTAATGAGACAAGATGGGGCAAGATGGTAACACAGCAGTAACAGGCAAACTTTTTTTTTTTTTTCAGCTTAATGATCTATAACTTAGTTAGATCAAATTGTCTTTCAGGTCAGGCAGCAACATAAGTCTGAGCATAAAGAATACAAAGCAACACTTGAATCACTTTGGTTGTGTTTACTTTGTAAGGGGAGTGATGAGACCGAAAGAAAGAAAGAAAGAAGCCCCGCTCGCCGTGACCAGGCCATTTCCTGATGGACTTTTCTAGAGAAGTAGCGTGTTAATGTGGCTGTGCCACGGCCAGTGGATTCCTTCAATCATTCTCTTCTACAAATGCTGTCGCTAGCTGTTTTCACTGCAACAGGAATTTTAACGCGCACCTGACACTTTTATTAATGAGTGCTGTGGTCTCTCCAGTGCTGCAAGTTATTATAGGCCTCCTGCAGATGACACCATAGTCTCCAGGCAGATTTGAGTACCTATCAGCAGGGGAGTCTGAGGACACCTCCTGTTTTGTCTGAAGTTGCAGAAATGGTGTCCAGGTCACAGAGAAGGGATGGTTTCCTGGGTCACTTTCATGCCCTTGACATGGAACTAGGAGCTATATACACAGTTCCCTTTCATTTTCCATCCGACTCTGGGTGGTGATTCTTACTTAGCTTCGTTTATTGATGAGAAAGCTGAGGGCACACAGAAATTATGAAAGTTTGAAAAGGTGACCCTGATAAAATTATGAATAATCTTAAAAGCAAATCATGGAAAATTGCTAGAAAACGGGCAATGAGAAAATTATTTTTCTTAATTTTAAATAAAGTGAAAAAAACATATTCTTTTATACTGTATAGTAATGAAGTTGCATTCTATCACCAGCAAAATAATACAACTGAATTACTAAATAGGTGAGTTTTGCATATTTGCAAAAGAAACAGTGATCAATAGAAGTCATCACTAAAGTATTAAGAATAAGAAATAACAAATTATTACCATTTATGTCTGCTAATAAAGCTATTGGATGGATAGTCCTGGGGAATGTCATAGACATGGTGTTTGCTGATTTTGACTAGGAAGTTCACCACCTCACTCACCAGGTCCCATGTACAACTGGATGAACTAGGGAGCTATTGACAAACTGAAGAAAATTAGGAGAGCAATTATAATCCTAAACTGTCTAGGAGAGGAGATAAGACAACAGCAATGTCTTAGATACCTGAGGAGTTAAATTCTTATTTATTCCAGAGGAAAGAATTTAGCTAGAAGTTAGATGGAAGTACCATATTTTTTCTGTGAATAAGACACTATTTTTTTGTAAAATTGTTAGACTGAAAATCAAGAGGTGTCTTATACACGGAAATCAGCTGAAGAGGGAGCCCTGTGGGTGCGTAGCTGCCCATACCTTGTCAAACAGGCTTCCTCCAATCACGAGCCTTATTGTTACTGACGTCAGCTGATGCCATAATTGGAGATGGAGGTGGAGAGTGCACAGATGCAACAGGGACCGGAGTGTTTTGGCCCATAAAGATGTCAAAAAATAAAAAGAGAAATACCGGTAAGTGATTGTCTTACTCTACAAAATTCAAACTGAATGTAATCAGCTATGCAAAAGAACATGGAAATAGAGCTGCAGAGAGACAATTTGGACCTCCTCCCACTGAGTGTATGATCAGACAGTGGAGAAAACAGGAAGAACAACTTCTTAAGATGCCAAAAAAGAAGAAGGCCTTCAGAGGAAAACCAGCAAAATGGGCAAACGTGGAGCAGAGGCTTAAGACTTGGATTATGGAGCAGCGCCAGAGTGGCTTACTCAGTGTCAGGCAAGAATGTTTGCAAGTGAAATGAACATTGTTGACTTTACAGGAAAGGCAAAATGGTGCTTCAATTTCATGAGGAGAGAAGGGTTGGCCACGAAAACACGAACAAAGTTAGCTCAGAAAATCCCACCAGTTTATGAGGATAATCTCACAAATATAGACAGCGACTCAGAAGACAGCTGTGATAGAGTAGAAGTTGAATAAATTGATATGTCTGGAACTAATAGTTATGAAGAAGAGAGCAGTGATGCAACAGAGGCTGAATAAAGTGATAGGCTGCATAATATAGCACTGGTATGTAAACATTGCCTGCAGTAATTACAAAATAAAAATGTGTTCTGTTTTATGCCTAAAATATTGATTTCTTAATTTTGGGTTGGAAAAGTGGGGGGCGTCTTATACATGGGGGCGTCTTATACACAGGAAAATATGGTAGATTCTTGTTTTAAAGGAATGCTTTAAAATAATTATAACATTCTGAAAACAGCATTCATTGACTATGGGGTAATGAGTTAGTTGCTATTTATTGAAATTTTATTTTCAGAGAGATTATAGAAAATATTTTTTTTTGCATTTGGCAGGGGATTGGACTAGATGACCTCTAAAATCTGTTTAAATTAAGGTGCTATGGCTGATTGATAATATTTTATGAATGTCATATATCTATTTCTCTATCCTTAAAGATGTAAAAAAGGACCTACACTTATTTTTTCTTATGTAATGTAAGTTTATATTTCATTTTTTCCCTTATATCTGCATAAATGTTCTTTAGCAATGCAATCTTTCTAAGTGACTCATTTATCCATTTATTATTATGTGTTACAAATTCTTTAAATATTTTGCAGGCAAAAAAACCCCCACAAAAAACAACAGAAACCAAGTGAACTGTGCAGAAGTTAAATTCAGCAATGTATCTGGCCAGCATCACCTAAAATAAGAGACCAACAATTAGTGAACTGTGAGGCAGAGTTAGAACAGATACTCAAAATTCACAAAGTAGAACCAAAACTCTTGTTCAGAATGGAAATAAGTACAAGAATCAAGGAACACTACCATGTACCTGGTTAAGCAGCAGGGCAACATGGACACATTTAATTCTGCATATCTTCTCAGTGTCCTTAGGATGTTGATTTGTATTGTATTGTATTGCATTGCATTATATTGCACTAGAGGCCCTGTGCATGAATTTGTGCACGGGTGGGGTCCCTCGGCCTGGCCGGTGATCAGGGACAATTGGGGCCGTCTCGCCCAGACTGATGGGGCTGGCCAGCCAACCTCCCTGGGAGGGAAGGACCACGGGAGGTTGGCCAGCCACAGGAGGTTGGCTGTGGGAGCACACTGAACACCAGAGGGCAGCTCCTGCGTTGAGCAGCTGCCCCCAGGTGGTCAGTGCGTGTCATAGCGACTGGTCATTTAGGCTTTTATATATCTATTCTATTCTATTCTATTCTATTCTATTCTATTCTAATGTGTCTAAATTTTACTTCCTGCCCTATTCACAATTAGTGTTAGAATCATTAAGTGTCTTAGCATTCAAGATTGGAGCACAAATTGAGAGACTATAGTGAAATCTAGGTTCTGTATGAAGTAAGCCAAGTCCCTTTTCTTTGTGTCTCTTCAAATACATTTCCCTTAAGTGTTAAATAATTAAAATAGAAGATATCTCCTAAGCCAGTCAAAGGTGATGTTATCCCCTCTATTATCTATGAAAGCATTTTAAAATTCTATGATAGTTGTTAACTGGATACTATATTGCTGTCATTCCTTTAGACTATAGATGCCTTGAAGGCAAAAGCTGTGTTTTGTCAAACTTTTGGTACATGGTAGGCCCTTAGTGAGTGTTTGTTGAACAAATGATTGAATATTGTTAATCCATTGTGTTGAATATTATTAACTCATTGAGTCCTGGGTCTGTAGTAGATTAGAGTCCAGGCTGGGAGGTCGATAGATCTTCAGATCTACATGATGGATCCATAGATCTGATGCTGTCAGTACTAGCCTTGTAATTCTCAGGAATTTACATAACTTTTCTGTCAGTTTTCTCGCTGGTATAATAAAGAAGTTGGAGTAGCTGTTCTCTTCTAGATCAATTCTATGGCCTATTTTTCTTCATGACATTTAAAGTCATTCCCCAATCACCTATGATAAATGGCTCTTTCACAAAGAGAAAGGACAGGTAGGAGGAGGCAGGGCTGAGAAGTGGTTCTGATAAATTGGGGGCAATGGACAATCCCTAAATCCCACTCCTTGCTTTTATAATTCAATAGATGACTTTGCCTCCTCCCAAAGTTTTCCTTTCCTAATTGCTTAGACAAATACTAAAAAGATCTTATTTTTCATCCTTTGAGTACCTGTCACTAATGTCAGGGGAAGGCGATGCAGAGTCGTGCTGGGTGGGCCAGCAGAAAGAAGCATAGGTGAGGATTAAAGTGTTAGCACTGTTCAGACATTGATTTTTAAGCCTTTGTTTCAGGGAAGTGATTTTAGCCACCTGGATAAGGGCTATTTTTTAGAATCTCTCTTTGTAATTGCACCTTCTTATGGGCATGATGGATGGTCAGGGTGACAGGCAACATCTGCCCCTGACGGCATGTTATGTTGTCCTGCAGAGAGGCAGTGTGGCCCAGTGGACCTCTCAGGGTGGGGCGAGTCAGACAGTACAAGTTCTAACCCCAGCTCTGTCCTTCAAACTTGCGGGATGACCTTATGGAAGTCATTTAACGACTCTGTGTCTCTGTTTTTTATCATCCGTAAACATAGAGGAAATAACAAGTTTTCAGCCTTTAGTGGAGAACTGGCTAATAAATCATTGAAACGTGCTTGGCAATAAAATGCTCTGCAGAAAAGCGGAAGACTAGTAGCATGCAAATGGACTAGGAATTGCACTTGTCCAGGAAAAGTTAACTTCGCTCAAACCTGCACCAGGTGAAATGAACATATTCACAGCAGAACATCTTTGAAATGACGAACAAAAGTTTTATGTGATCTGCCCAGCTCCCTGGACAGAATGGGCTGGTCTCAGTGTGGCTTGAGTTGAGGAATGTGGTCCCTCTGTGGCATGTGTGTCTTATTGAAGTTCTAATTCTACCACGAAAGAAGAGAATCTGAAATGGGATGTCAGGTCTGAAAAGTCAGTGGAGAACCTAGGGGCAGAGAGTTCAGGAAGAAGCAGGAGGAGGGAGGACTTCAAAGGAGCGGGTGTCCAGTTACAGTGATCTTTTTCTTATATAACTGTCCTGTGCTAGTATGTCTATGCCTTGAAGGCTAAAGCAGAGAGGTTCTGGTACTGAAAGACTGCTACCTAAGTAGTGTGTTGTTTTTTTTAAATCCAAAGACTGACCACTTTGAACTTTGATATTTAAATTTATCTTTACCCAACTACAAGAATGCTTTCTGTTCTGCCCACTTCTTCAATATGAATTACATCCATCCTTCCAATTTCCCTCTCCAGTAGTTTCTCCCAACTATAGGTCTTTACCTTTGATGACCTGAACTCCAGAGGGGGTCCGTATTTAGCCTTAGCTCATCTTGCTAATCTTGAGTGCAGCTAACACACATAGGATCTTATTACATAGGGGCTCCCTACCCAGAGGATGAATAAATTATGGAAAAACTCCTCCAGCTCTACTCCAACCCCATTTCTTCCCTGCCCTCCCCACCTCCTCTCCTTGTCTTGTCCAGTCCCCATTTGCAGTGCACAAACTGCTAGATTCTATGTGGGGTTCTTGTTATCTGGGTTATTGTTATCCTCTCTGATACTGTTGATAGGTGGTTTCCAAGTGTTCTCTGGGTGCAGATGTTGAGGATCATCTCTCTGCAAGCCCAGTTCTCCAGGTGCCTGGGCTGGTACTCCCCAACCCTGGGGGACTTCCTTGGGAGCCTATAGCTGTAGGGCTCACCCAGTGTTCATTCCACATTCTTGCCATCATTCTGGTCAGTCATATCTTGAATCCCCACTGGTCTTTCTAGTCCTCATGATTGAACTATGGTTTAGTCATCCTTTTATTGCCCCCCCCCAAAAAAACAACAACAACAACAGTTTTGCTATCATTATAGAAACAAAACTCATGCTCTTGCAGAAATAAAGGGTACAAAACAAAATACAAATCATGCAAAGTCCCAACTCCCAGCCCATTTTGTATGGCTTTTCAGACCTTTTAGTGTTATACACACTTATACACACATGTGCATCTACACACACACACACTTATAAGAAATGGGAATATAAAAATGTTTATCTTGTATGCTTATGTTTTTTATTAAACATGATGTTCTCAGTCAAGAATAGTGCTTTTCATGCTTATTATTAAACATGATTGGGAAAAGTGATTTTGAGTAGCTACATGGTGCTGCTTTATATAAATATGCTAAAATGTATCGTCAAACACCTAATGTTGGACGTTAATATTGTTTCCAACTGTCCTCTCTGGTAGATGAATATAAACATAAATGTATCTGCAGTTTATCAGCTTCTGTCCCTCTCCATTGGCACCGCCTGGTCCAAGTGACCACCGTCTTTCTCACGGGTGACTGCAGTACCGCATGTGGGTCAGCACGGGCTAGAGTCAGAACACGTAAGTTTGGACCCTGGATCTTTATCTTATAAATATGGCCTTGGGGAGGTTTTTTGGCCTCCCTCTGCCTCAGTTACCTTATCTGTTATATGGAGGCATCATTGGTAATGGTACTTGCTTAATGAGGTGTTAAAATAAAAAATAAAATACTATATATAAGACACTTGGAATAATAACTGGCATATAAGAACTTTTCAACATATGCTACTTTTTCAAGAACTCACTTGCATCCACTCTTGCTTGAATGTGCTCTGTTCTCCATGTGGTAGCAATGTATCAACATGCTGATCTTCCCAAAGTTTACAAACATGGTACGTTGAGTAGGTATAGCAAAGCTTCTATTTAGATTCAAAAGGGAGCTCAAGTATACACGTTGTTCAGAAGGGGGTTATTCAGTCTCCTAGGATTTGAAGCACTTGCTAGAAGTTCATGAGACCTTTGCACTGAAGCAATCGAGGTTTTTTTCTATGTTTTCCAAATATTATGCCGCATATCACCATAAATTGTTCCCAAATCAATCCCACCTCAAATAAAAATTTCCTGATACGGTTGATAGGAGTGTGTAGTGACTCATTGAGAACTTATGGAAAAGAACAGCCCAGATTTTATTTGATAAATTCTTCAGAACATTAATTTAACATCTTGTTCTCTAAAATATGTCCTCTTTGGTGGTAATAATTATTGTGGATGTGCATGAAGCTGAGTTTGAATCATTTAAGACCTCGACATTTACAAATAATGCCCAGTGGAGTTTATTTCTGAGATTGGTGTCTAGACAGTAATTCAAATAATGAAGTCTTTTTGTGTTTCAAGAAAGTTAGCAACCAAGGAAACAGCTTGTACTCTGTGGAGATGATTAAGTGTAGGTATTCTAGAGAAAACATCCTCTCACTCAGTTAAGAAGGGCCATTATGAAAGCATTTGGGGGTTTATAAAGGTGTGAGCCTTTAAAGCAGCATTTATTTATCATCAGTAGGGTTATGAAAAAAGTAAGAATCAAGTTATAAATTGTGTCAGCAGTGATAAGACTGTGAAATTAGTCAAACTGAAGGGCATCTGTAATTGCCCATTACGACTGAGGGACTGACCCTCAACCATGCTTTTAACAAAACTTCTTCCGTCAGAAGTAATTTCTGTCTAACTTTTGTCTTGCTTATTTCCAGTAACCTCAATCTTTTACAGGGTTATGATATCATTCTTTGGGTTTTGATGAGTTGACAGTTTTTGAAAAAACAAATCAAACTGTTAAAAAAAATAGGGCAATAGGGCCATAGCCAGTTTTGCTCAGTGGATAGAGCATCGGCCTGTGGATCGAAGAGTCTTGGGTTTGATTCTGGTCAAGGGCACATATCTCAGTTTGGTTTCAGGCTCCTCCTTGGCCCAGGTCCTGATCAGGGTGTGTGCAGGAGGCAACCAATCAATGTATTTCTCTCATATCGATATTTCTCTCTGTCTTTCCCTCTCTTTTCCTCTCTCTCTAAAAATCGATGGAAAAATATCCTCAGTGAGGAATTTTAAAAAATAGGGCAATTATAAGATTAAGCATATCTTATATTTTTCTTCTTGTCAGGGGCTGTGTGTGTGTGTGTGTGTGTGGTCAACAGGCTGCCTTTTGGGTGGGCATGAGGGGAACACTCCAGGAAATGTGGCCCCAGCTTTTTTTGTGAAATGCAGAGCACTTTAGAGCAGGAAGGGTAAGTTCTAGATCAGTGGAGCCAGTCGTTTCGTTCTACAGGTGGAAAAACAGCTATAAAGAATTTAAAAACTACTCCAAAGTCACATCACATTTGTGACTTATGATAAGTGGCATAAAAAGGATAGCTCTATGTTTAGGTATAGTCAAAAGATCCAACTTCCGATTTTTTTTTTGGTGTGTGTGTGTGTGTGTGTGTGGGGGGGGTAATATTTTAAAAAAAGAAGAAGAAGCAGGAGTCATGGTAAAACTGTTACTAGTTATAAGCTGTTTATACTAATTGTAGGCCCATCAGATTTTATGTTTTCCAAGGCAGCAATAGCCTGTGTGCAAACCACAAGTGCAGGGATTATATCCCTATTTGCCATGGCAAGAAATAGGAACCATATCTCCAGGAAGAAAAATGAAGGGAATATCTATAAGTATGTAGCCTGGTATGAATATTCAGACTTATTTTAATATAAAAATGTCTTCATCCTTTCTTTGCTATATGATAGAGAATCGAAGATTAAATTCTCTCTATTTTTTGAGGAAAAGAGAATTAGTTTTAGGTTGTTTGGGGGGCTTTAAAGGACCTTCAAAGCTTATTGGGAAAAAATAAAGAGGCATGTGTTGGGGAGCAGATGACAGAGAGAAAGGGGAATGATGTGGCAGAGACACATTCTTAGGAAGGCAGCAAGGAGCGCAAGGTTTTACCCGTGCCTCCCGGACTAACGAGCTTTCCTTGGACTTGGGAGAAGGGTGATGTTGGAGAGAAGCTTGTGGGTCTGTAGTCCTGGGAGCACCATTCCAGAGGCAGGAGTCCTTGATCAGGCCAGTCTTGAGGAGAGTCTTTGAATGATAGGAAATTGCAAAGGCTTGCAAGACTTTTAGTGGAGTTCCCTTTGTCTGCACAGGAACCTTGCTAGGGCTCCCTTTTCTTCAGTCCAACGAGTAGTTCAGTGAGGGCTTTACCTATGACTCACTGTGGCCAGGTCCTCTCTCACTATTAGGGTGCCATATGCCCAACGGGAAGTGGGTAGATCCTGGACAACTAGTGGAGTCAGATGGAGTCTGGATGGTGTGGAAATCTTTTCCTTTGTATTTTGAGAGGCTGAACTGAACTAATTTTGACCCCAAAATTGGGAGAGTGATTAGTGACATCCCACGAAAAGCAGAGGAAACCCAACTCTGGGAGTATCTAAAAAAGCCTGAGATAGGCACTGACCATTTCTTTTTTAAAAATTTTTATTGTTGAAAGTATTACATATGTTCCTTTTTTCCCTCATTGATTTCTCCCACCCACCCCTGTCCCCCACCCCAGGCCTTTACCACCCTATTGTCTGTGTTCATGGGTTATGTATATATGCATATGAGTTCATTGGTTGATCTCCCTTGCAGGTTGCCATGCCCTTCCCGCGCCCCCCCCCCCCCCGCCCTCCCCCCGCCTCCCCACCTGCCTCCCCTGCCTTCCCTCTGAGGTTTGACAGTCTGTTCGATGCTTCTATGACTCTGGGTCTATTTTTGTTCATCAGTTTACTAGAGGCCTGGTGCACGACATTCATGCACTTGGGCGGGGGGGGGTGGGGTGGGGGTTGGGGGGGCGGTCCCTCAGCCCTGCCTGCACACTCTCGCAGTCTGGGAGCCCTCAGGGAATGTCTGACTGATGGCTTAGGCTCACTCCCCACCAGTCAGACATCCTTAGCACTGCCGTGGAGGCGGGAGAGGTTCCCGCCACCACTGCTGCACTTGCCAACCGTGAGCCCGGCTTCCAGCTGAGTAGCACTCCCTTGTGGGAGCACACTGACCACCAGGGGGCAGCTCCTGTATTGAGCGTCTGCCCCCTGGTGGTCAGTGTGTGTCATAGTGACCTGTCGTTCGCTGTTGGTCGATTTGCATATTAGCCTTTATTATATAGGATGTTGTTCATTAGCTGACACTTCTTAAGTCACTTTGATATCTCTAAAATTACTGACTTTCAGGATTTGAAAAAGTGTATTTCTCAAACTATGACTAAGATAAAAATTTCATTACTGCATTGGAGTGAGACAGGATTGATCCCAAAGCTCCACTGTGACTTGCCCTTGCACAAACCTCGTGTGAACATCTCCACTAAAAGATAAAAGTAGGGAATGGAGCCACACTATGGATAAAGCAGATGTTGGTCTGACTTGGATCTCTGTCTCTCTATTTCTTGACCTTCCTTCCACTGTCCATCAGTTTGGGACTTGCCTAAAGCTGCACTGACTGCTCCTAATGTGTGGGCTTCCAGAATAGCTGGATGTGGGTGAGATGATTTACAAACTTTCCAGACATGATGCTTCTTTCTCCTGCCGCAGAAGCAGTGTGGGTGAGCTCATGAAGACCCCTCAGAAACACCTGACTGCACTGCCTGTGGCTATATCAGTAACCGACATGATGAACATAAGTTAGTTGTATGTGTCACTATGAATAATAAAAGGTAAAATACACTGATACAACATATTCAGAATTTCAGATATCCCAGATGTTCTACAGGGCAACTGATTTTGTTCCCTTACCAAGGCAAGGGCATGAAAAAGGGTGGGGTAGTTAATTATAAATTTAACACAGCTTAGAACACATAACAAACAAACGCAATCTGTGGGCTGTTTTCTGACACTGTTTCTGACAAACAAACTGGAGAGAGTTAAATGTAGGACAGTCAGGAGAGTTTGAATATGGTTTGGTATTAGGCGATATTAAAAATTATTGTTCACTTTATTAGTTTCAATAATGAAACTAATATAAGAAAAAATCTTTATTTTTTAGAAATGTTTATAGAAGTACTTATGAATAAAATATCATGTTTAAGATTTGCCTTAAACTACTTCACCAATAAAAAATGTAAACATAGAAAAATGTTAATCATTATTCAGTGCAGATCATGGATTTATAGAAATTAACTCTACTATTCTCTTTAACTCTTATTTTTAAATTTTAAATTAAAAATTTTTTAAAAATGGCCCTAACCAGTTTGGCTTAGTGGATAGAGCATCGGCCTGCGGACTGCAGGGTCCCAGGTTCGATTCCAGTCAAGGGCATGTACCTTGGTTGCAGGCACATCCCCAGTAGGTGGTGTTCAGGAGGCAGCTGATCGATGTTTCTCTCTCATCAGGGTTTCTAACTCTCTATCCCTCTCCCTTCCTCTCTGTAAAAAATCAATAAAATATATTTAAAAAATTTAAAAAATGTATTGACACTGATTTTCAATGCTTGGAAATGTTATTTTCTCGCATCTACTTTAGTGCCACCAATTTATTTATTTAGACATCTAGTAATCATTTCTAATTTATTCAGCCAGCCCACAGATTCAGTGCCAGCTATCTTCACAAAGGAAGTGCTCTTTCTTTTTCTCCTTCAGGTTTTGGAGCTCAGATCGTGAGAGTCTTTCATCCATGCTGACTTCAACCATTTCCTCTCCTAGGTTTCCTTTTGTTCAAATCAACTACAACATGGGATTTATTCCCATAGCACCGTGGTAGGCAAACTGCAGCTCGCGAGCCACATGCGGCTTTTTGGCCCCTTGAGTGTGGCTCTTCCACAAAATACCATGTGCGGGAGCATGTACAGTGCAATTGAAACTTCGTAGCCCATGCACAGAAGTCGGTTTTCGGCCTGGGCGAGTCTATTTTGAAGAGTACTGTTGATATTTGGCTCTGTTGACTAATGAGTTTGCCGACCACTACATAGCATGTTCCTTTTGAGTGGGGAAGGAGGCATGGCAAAACAAAAGGTAGCTCTGTTTTCAAACTCTGGCTCAGCCAATTACTTGTGATGTGACCCTCAATATACATCCTATCCTCTCAGATGCTCATCCGTAAAACGAAGGCAATGCATTCTGGGCGCCTGGCATGGCAGTTGCTCAGGCACCTTACCCATATCCCATTGGTACTCATGTTCCCATAGATGCCAACGACTTCCCACTGCAAATGTCTGCGGCACTGTCTGAAGGCTCTCTCTGGACACAAAAGCTGTTTGTTTGTTTTTTTTTCTTTTTGCTTCAGTTTCCCTTATCTTGTCTCAAAATGCTAACATTTTACTGAAAACCTGGAATCTGAATTATGGTTAAGTGAGAAAGTGGGAAGAAGAGATCAGGAAAAAATATAGAGCAGTGGTCCCAGAGCAAGGGGTGGTAATTGACAACTAGGATTTGAAGCTATCAGTCCTTAAGAATTCTTAGAAGTATTTGGGAAATGAGTTTATAAGTTTACACTTGTTTCCCAAATAATTTGGGGGTTAGGGTTATTTTCCTTTGGAATAGGTGACTGTAATCCTATAGAGTTTGGGGGCATAAGCCACACAAAATTTCCAAAATTAACATGTTGGTCATAATTCAGACGACCTAGCTGTAAAAATTCTGGAACCTCCCCAGTGGGTCAGTGAGGCACAAGGGAGTTTAGAGACAATGACTCAACTGTAAAAGGTGGCCGCCAATCCAACTTACAGTGTCTAAGGGAGTATGCTGTCATGGGCAGGCGTAGTAATAAGCACGTCTAGAAAGCAGGAGCATTCCTGTAGAGAATACCCATGTGGCTCTAGGTGGTACATGTAATTGGAAACATTTGGTTAGTAAATTTCAGAATACCTAAGCAAGTTATCCCAGATCCCACAGAGAGAGGCTCCCGGTTGCTTGTTAGGAGTTCTAATTAAAAATCAAATGGGAGAAGATGCTTTAAATAATCAATCTAGTTGAAATAGAACATTACAAATGTCTCCATGATTCCTGTTTGCTCACTGGCCCTCCAAATCCTAGATAATTGGGATTCAATTATATTTTCTTTTTCACAACCGAATTCAGGACCCCTATGTGTTTGTAGTTTTATGTTTTAACTAGAGGCCCAGTGCATGGATTCGTGCACAGGTCTGCACCCTCTCACAATCCAGGACCCCTCTGGGGATGTCCGATTGCTGGTTTCGGTCCGATCACTGGGCCAAAACCGGCAGTCCGACATCCCTGGAGGGATGTAGTAGTGCATGAAGTGGCAGGTGGCTGGGGAGGAGCCTGGGCCGGGTGCTGCACCACTCCCACTCATCCCCGCCCCACTGCGCCTGCTGGCGAGGAGGCCAAAGAGGCTCATGCACTGCAGCTGTGCTATCCAGCCCTGAGCCGGGCCTCTGGCACCTGTGGATCAGCTGAGCGGTGCTCTCACTGTGGGAGCGCACTGACCACCAGGGGGCAGCTCCTGCATTGAGCGTCTGCCCCCTGGTGGTCAATGCATGTCATAGCGACCAAGCAGTTGACCGGTTGACCAGTTGCTTAAGGTTTTATGTATATAGACTAGAGGCCCAATGCACGAAAATTTGTGCAAGAGTAGGCCTTCCTTCCCCCGGCTGCTGGCACCAGCTTCCCTCCAGCACCTGGGACCTGGGCTGCCAGCATTGGCTTCCTTCTGGCACCCGGGACCCAGGCTGGCTTCCCTCAGGCTGCCCGCAGGCACCCAGGACCCTGCTGGCTTCGCTCTGGCCCTGGCTTCGTCAGGAAGGACATCTGGAATGATGTCTGGAAGATGTCCAGTCTAATTAGCATATTACCCTTTTATTATTATAAATAAGTAATTTCTCATGTCCATCCAATGGTCATTACCTTTGGTAGTGATTTTTCTACTTTAAAGTTTTGCTGTTTTAAAAATATATCTATTTTTGCATTTATAATTTAAAAAGGAATTCCTGTTCATTATGACAAAAACAGTTATTTATAATCTCACTCCCTAGAAATAACCATTGTTAATATATTGAGTTCTATAATTTTAGTTTTTTTCGGCCCATATTACACACATATTTTCTTACAAAATTTTTGGCCAATTTTTTGCAGTCAATTTTTTTGTTATTAAAAATATATGAACATTTTCCTCTGTCATTAATTAGCCTCATCAATATTACTTTAATGATATCAATGATAAAGAAAATTGCATCATTTATTATGTTATTGGACATTTTTGTTTTTTCCTCCAATATTTGCCAACAAATAACAAGATAATGAACATTTTAAAATACACTTACATTTTTAAATGCAAATACTTAAATTTTTAAATAGATGCATGATTATTTCATCAGAATAAATTCATAGAAGTGGAACTTCTGATTGAGCACTATCTTAGTCAGCTTGGGCCATTATAACAAAGTACCACAGATTGGGTGGCTTATAAGCAGCAGAAATTTGTTTGTTACAGTTCTGGAGGCTGGAAGCCAAAGATCAGGGTTCTGGCGAGAGCCTTGTTTCAGGTTGCAGAGTGCTGACTTCTCATTGACTCCTCACAGAAAGAATGTGAGATGCCTCTTTGTTCTCTTCTTATATGGACACTTATCCCACCCCTGAGGGCCCCATCCTCATGACGTAATCACTTTCCAGAGGCTTAACCTTCTAATACCATCACCCTGGGATTACTTCTCAACTTGTGAATTTGGGGGTGGAGGTGGGAGGCAAACATTAAGTCCATAACAAGCAAGGAGGCAATTCTTTAAAAAAATTTCTTTTAATGCAGATTGATAACTAGGTATTCAAGAGGGTGGTACCAATCTACAATTTGATGTATTTTTTGTTTGTTTTTTAAGTTCTTGCCCTAATTTTTTTCTCATTGCAAATCTCTACAGTTATTTTCCTTATTTTTAAAATAAAATAATAATATGAGGAAAGTGAAGTGATATTAAAATAGCAAATATAAAGGCATATTTTTCTGTCTCTTCCTACTTTTGGGTGTCTCTGTGAAGTGTTAGAGAATCAGGCATTTCTCAGGCTCTATTACCACAGTCTGCCTTTCAACTTTCTAGAATCACTTCTTCGATCCATTCAGGTTCTTAAAAAAATCTGAGGGCTCATGTGAATGCAGAAAACCATCAACTCAAAGATGTATTTTCCTTTTTGTGGTTTTCCCACAGATCTCCCCTAGGTCAAAAGCTGCAGTTCTCCCAAATTACCACTAAGTGTCAGACAGGGAATAGTCAATCGCAAGTTTCGATGATTTTTTTTTTTCAGACTTGCAGCCTCTTTCACGTGGAAATATCTAATAAGAAAGCACATTCCGTAAGCACACAGTGAAATTTCTGATCCACTTCTCCTTAGATCCTGGGAAGAAAACAATAATCGGATGCACTGCTCTCAAAATTAACACAAAATCCTTTGATTCACAAAAATGTCTTTCTTCAGCTTTTTCCCCCCTTGTTCAGTTACTTGGTAATTTTGACCACTTTTCAGTGATAAATCTTCATTGTAGTGTTTATATTTATAAGAAACATACCACAAAAATCCCTGGATGAGTGCAAAGCAAACCCAAACTCTCTAAATTAATAAACTGTCTAAAAATAAAATACTCATTCAACTATAGCTGTTGATTTGAAAGGACTAAGCTAAAGTCACCTCATCACCCTTCAGGATTTTTCTACTAGATCATGTCAAAAAGATAGTCCTGTCAGGCAGTCGTTAAAAAAAAAACCCAAAACCATATGGCTCAACATAGCATTGTAATCAACAATTTCATAAATAACTCTTTCTGGGAGATGTGAGAATCCTAAAGTTATTTCCTGCTGTTTAGAAATACAGGGTGAGGCAAAAGTAGGTTTATAGTTACAAATACGTGAAACACAAAATTCTTATATTGTTATTTATTTTATTATTTTTCATACAAACAGCTATAAACCTACCTTTGCCCAACTCTATATTTCTTCTTCCTCTTTTTTAAATGTTTTTATTGATTTTAGAGAGAGAAGAAAGGTGGGGGGGAGAGAAATACCGATGAGAGAAACATCAATCGGCTGCCTCCTGCACACCCTCTACCGGGGATCTAGTCCACAACCCAGGCATGTGTCCTGACTGGGAATCCAACCAGTGACTTCTCGGTACATGGGACAATGCTCAGCCAACTGAGCCACACCGGTCAAGTCCCACCCTGTATTTTCTACCCAAATCAATTCCTAAATACAGATGGTAGCTGCTGACAATTATTGTAGAAAATGCATACTTTAAGAAACGTCTAGAGAAATGCAAACACTTTGATCAAATAGCCAGACGGCCTGTAGAATTGAGGCCATTCTATCTCTATTTGACTTTGCAATACATGTGAACCTATTTTTGAGATTTACTTTTGTTATTGGTTGAATTACATTTATCCAAAAAAAGATGTGTTCAATTCCTAGGTCCCATTACCTCACAGTGTGACCTTATTTAGAAATAGGGTCATTGCAGATATAATTATTTAAGATGAGGTCATCCTGGAGTTGGGGGTACCTCACCCAGGATAACTGCTGTTCTTATGAGATGGTGGCCAGATGAAGATAGAGGTGCACAGGGAGGATGCCCCATGATGACGAAGGAAGAGATTGGAGTTTACTGCTGTAAGCCAAGGGGCACCAAAGATTGCTAGTAAATCCCAAAAGCTGAGAGGAGGCAAGGAGGGATCTTCCCCTATAGGTTTCAGAGGAGCATGACCCTGTCACACCTTGATTTGGGACTGCCAGCCTCCAGAACTATGAGATAATCCATTTCTATTGTTTTAAACCACCCAGCCTTTGGTACTTTGTTACAGAAGCCCTAAGAAATGAATAAAACTTTCTTTAGAACAATGGAAATTTGTTAAACCTGCTTAAAAGTATACCCATTTATGAATATATCATACAAATAAAGATGTGTTCAGTATTTTCCAAATAGCACTAAAGGACATTCTTCCTCATTTGTTAGCAAATCTATAATAATAAAAGTATAATATGCTAATTAGACCAGGCATCCTTCTGGACATCCTTCCGGATGACCTTTCAGACGAAGCTAGAGCTATGAGGGAAACCCTGGTCCTGGTACCAGATGGAAGCCGGTGCCGGCAGCCGGGGGAAGGAAGGCCTACTCTTGCACGAATTTTCGTGTATTGGGCCTCTAGTTTGTTTTATAATGACATAACTTTGTGCTCTCGTGGATTGCTATCTGATGGTTGTGGAAATCAACAACCCTACAGCACACTCACAAATGGTGAAATGTCCATTTGGTGTCTCTATAGATTTGCTTGTCCACATACTAACATATCTCTGAAGTCAACAAGGCCCTTCAGAAGGCTAAGCTACAAAGCCAGTCTTGAAGACTGACATGTGAGAAGTGCCCAGACCAAGTGTGGTACTGGGATCATGTCCATAAACAGTGTCTCGAGTAGAGATTTGGACTTAGAAGATGCCCCAAAAATATCTGTTGGGTGTGATTTTAAAAGAAGTTCAGAAAATATTTCACTGAGATAAAGTGTTTATTAATTTATTGAGTACATATATATTGAGTATTATGACAATATTTTTGGCCAAAAAAAAAAAAAAAAAAAGCTGGCACTATTTTAGAACAACAAAAAAGAACAGAGAGCAGGAGAGACTGTGCTGGGGTAGCCACACTGTAACTCATCCCACTTATCAGTAAGGGCTCAATACATACTTGATGAGTTGCTGCCTAAAATTAGTTGTGAGGTGTAATTTAAAGAGGAGATAGCACCATTATTTTAGGCAGATAGAATTTACTGATATTATTGCCTTGTTTTATAGTGTCATTATGGTCTATGGGTTTTCAAAGTGTTGATGTGCAAGAAGAATAACCAATTAGACACCATTTCCCGAACCCCAAATTGGCTGTTTCTTGAACAACAACAAAATGAGTATATCCTTAACTCTATGCTGTGAAGATGAAATAAAACTCCCAAGGAAGATTGTATATGTGAGATCTGGGATTCTTTCAAACAAAGGATGCATACAAATCCAAATTATTACCCAAATCACAAAGGCAACCACTTATTTGGACTCACGATGTGCTAATTCTTGAGTCAAATTAACTCATTTCTTCTTCACCACAGACCTAGGGGGAAGGTGTGGGCATGTAAAGCAAAGCATGAGAGGTTAGTAACTTACCTGGGCCTGACAGCTGGTAAATGCTACAGTGGGGATTTGAGCAGGTATTCTGACTCCAGAGCCTGTGAACATTTATTGTGCACCTACGGTGTACTAGAAGCACCATAGTGAACAAGGAAGGAAGAGGACACGTAGGGAGTTGGAGCTTGTATTCTAGCAAGTCTAACTATTGCAGTACAAGTTGTCATTTCCTTCTCTAGTGGTTTTTTTCCCTTTCATTTAGTGGGCTGTCTCTCATTCCCAATGTGCCATAAACAATTTTACTGACGTGGGAGGTTTATGCAGTTAAACTATCAGGTGCAATGGGAATGTAATTGTTTGTGGGCCCCTGACTAAAAAGTTGATGGCACTAAGCCTTGCATCCAATTTGTTCAGACTACATACAGTTCATTCACAAAGCAAGAAGCACCATCTGACTAACGTTTTGCACATTATCATTTCACTTCCAAATGTCAAGTACTATTTTTTTTTAAAAAAACAACCGTCAGTCCTTCCGCTATGTTATAGTTGAGGTATTCACCCACACATAAGTTGTGGCTGCATCTTCCTCACTTTTCACATTGACAAACATGGTTTTTACCAAGTTGCAACTCACTAAAACGGACCTTAATTTTGAAGGACTTCCATGCCCATTTCTTCACAGTGGGTCTTTATGCAATGGACACAGAGTATACAATTGTTTTCCTTTCTTTTATTTCACAATTGGCAAACAGAGATTTTGTTCTTGTTTAGGACACTTTTAACCCTCAACTTTCCTTTTCATTTTCAATTCCAGTGTTTTCTTTTCCATCATTAGTTTAAATCAAACTGAGCAAGTTGATCTCTGATTCTTAGAAACACATTTCTAAGCCAACAGTGAGCAAATATCCATTGGAGCAACACGACTCTCTAACCACTAGAGAAGGTGTTTGTTTCGACCAAGATATATCTACAATTTTATTGGAGTAGCAAAAGCTTGGATAATTATTATTCTCTAAACTGATGTTGGTCCATAATTTGTCTGCCAGATTCTTCTTGGTGTCATTTACCTTTCTTCACTCAGGCTTACTTCTTTCCCTAGTTCTAGTGTCTTCCTCTGCTCAGATTAGCTTTCTGTTTGGAGATGTCTGCACTCTTAAGGCATGCATGGGTGTGCATGGTCAGTAGGAAGAGACCCAGGTAATCACATCTAAGTCTAGAAATATGCCAGAAACCTGGAAGAGTCTTCTAGAAAATCTATTGTAAGTGATACCAGTATCCCTCTTCCAGAACTGTCCTCTGCCCATTAACATTCCACCGGTGCTTATTTACTTGTATTTAGACATAGCAGCACCTGATTCTTGAACATTTCTCCCAAGTTACAGAGAAAATTGAGGAGGGAGTCATTCTCTTAAAGAAGACCAGAAAAAGGGGTTGGGTTAATGAAATCATTTTGTGCTTAGCATTACCAAATTTAGGACTAAGAACAGCCAATTTCCTAACGATTTAGCACATTTATTCTTCCAAGCCAAAGAGCACATCTGATCTGTCTTTAATGCAAAGGTCTTAGTGTAGGGCCGACTACACTCTGGCACTCGGTAGCTATGACTGACTGACCACCATACAACTGTCTGTCGGAGATTGCCAAGAAGGTTTGGCACACATGTCCTCAATTAACAGATTGGATCGTTGTTAATTATCTGGATGAGGGATTTGGCTCCCTGAGCTTGCCTTTTTTTTTTTTTTTCCAAACAGGAAGAAAAGATTCCACCATAGTGTTCTGAATGATTGGAATTTGTCCCACGTGGACACACTGGCATTTTCTCACAAGTAGTTTTTGAGGTGAATTTGGAGTTTAGAAAATTAACCCAATGGCTTAAATGACTTGGTTTTTAAAGTACCATATATCTGAATGTTCTAATTATAACGAAGATTTTAGAAATGCAGGTTTTTGGAAAATGTTATTTTCAGGATATTTAATTATTTCCATGGTTAACTACTGCTCATGACATTTTATTTGTCTAAACTGACTTCCTTTGCCACCCAACGTATTTCTGTTGCTTTCCTATATCATGGCCCACCTTCATCAGCAACACAGACTCATTCAACATTAACACGATAAAACTGCACTGAGAAATATAATTGTTAACCAGAATATAGATTATACATATCCAACCCTTATGCAAAAGTTACTCAGACATTTGTCTTGCTTTTAATTCTTATTCTAATTATTTTAAAAAACATATAATTCATTTTGTTAGTAAGTAAAGTATAGGGAACATCTTACTTTGATGGCCAAGAATATTGTTGAATCCCAGAGACTTCAACATCAATTTTCATCATAGACTACAAGATAAATGAATAGACAGATGTATACCAATT
The DNA here is from genome assembly GCF_028538775.1 of Myotis yumanensis. Classification (NCBI taxonomy): domain Eukaryota; kingdom Metazoa; phylum Chordata; class Mammalia; order Chiroptera; family Vespertilionidae; genus Myotis; species Myotis yumanensis. The sequence continues at coordinate 20,687,562 of NW_027223766.1, forward strand.
ACAGTCTTTGAAAGATATTTTTTATGTCATAAAACATGCAAAAAATAAGATTAACAACAAAAACAAAGCAGCTACAACAACAAAACCTAGATAGAATATTAATTATTAAGCCACACTTCCCAGGATTGAAAACGGTTCTCCTACTTCCTAGTTGTGTGACCAGGGGCAATACTTAAGCCTTCTTTGCCTTAATTTAAATGGATTTCTTAAGCAGGAAATGTAGTTTTATAATTTAATCTTGAGTTAAACTATTCTTTCACTAGAGAGTTAAACCTGAAAATATCAATCTTTGGGAAGACATTGCCATGTCAATCAGGATTAATCACTCTATGCCTTTAAAATGTGTTATATGACCTTTTACTTAGGTGCTAATTCTGCCCTATAGTTTGTGGTGTATATGTTTACCCATCTCTGAAATCTAAAACCAAGACCACATAGTAAATATTTCCCATAATTAAGCAAGTCTTCCCTACCCAACATTCATTTCCATTTTTGCCAAAGGCTTCTAAACGAGGTCTTATATTGACAACTTAATTCATATTATAAAATATGCAAAATCATATACATAGAAGGGTAAAAAGAAGAATTATGTGTTTGTTTCCTTTTTTCCCCCTTTGGAAGTTCTAGACATTTTTTAATTCACATGAAGCCCAATTAGAGTATTAAAAATATAGATGCTCCCACCATTCCTGGTTATCTGGAGAATATTTGATTGTCTGTTTCCCTCTCACAATGGTCAACAGCCATATTAAACTACATAAACATTCATCTAGGAGTTTAGGAAAAGTCAAGCTACAGCTTCAATCACCAATGCGGGGTATAAAAAGCTTCCTTTATTAGATAAGAAGGAAGATAAGATTCTGGACAGTTTGTGCTTATTACAGGGATCTAAGCAGGAAACAAAGAAACATGAGAAAGTCTTGGTGATAAAAGGAGAAAAAAGGACTATTAGTGTTTAGAAAGTAAGTAAGTTCTGCTTAGGATAAAATGAAGAAGGGAATTATTGCAATGTATAAATCTTGACCTTCAGCAAAACCTTCACTAATTCTGTTGAAATAATAACTGTTTGCAATAATCTTTGTCTTTTTGTAGATCATCTACCCATACTCTTTTAGCACTTCTGCACAGAAATCCAAACTCTCTCATATTTTTCAATTGTATGTATGCTTCCATCAGTAGTTAGCAAATTACATGCAAGAGTGTATCTAGGTTTTAAAGCTATCTGAGGGGACCTTAGCAATTGAAATAATATTCCAATTGACTAAGATGACCAAAGGAAAAAAGTCCAAAGCCCTATTTACATGCCAACATCCACTCTAAAATATTTTTTTTGGGGGGGTGAGGGTGGGAGGGGAGAGCAGTGGATTCTTTCTTTACTTTAAAAAATTCAAATTAACCAGGGAAAACAACAAAAAGGAGTTCACTTATTTCTCCCAACCCCAACCCACCCCCTCTGTCAACTGCCAGTCTGTTCTCTGTTTCTATGAGGTTGGGTTTGTTTGTTTGTTTATATTTTTAGATTCTACATATAAAAGAGATCATATGGTATTTGTCTTTCACTGTCTGACTTATTTCACTTAGCCTAATGCCCTAGAGGCCTATCTGTGTTGTTGCAAATGATAAGATTTCATTATTTTTTATTACTGAGTTATATTCCATTGTGTATATACACTGCTCTTTCTTTATCCATTCATTCATCCTTTGACTCTTAGGTTGCTTCCATATCTTAGCTATTGTAAATAACGCTGTACTGAACATGCAGGTGCTGATATTTTTTTGAGTTATTGTTTGCATTTTCTTGAGATAAAAACCCAGAAATGGAATTGCTAGATCATAGGATAGTTTTATTTTTAACTTTTTGAGGAACCTCCGCAATGTTTTCCAAAATGGCTACACTGACTTACATTCCCACCAGCAGTACACAAAGGTTCCCTTTCTCCACATCTTTGCCAACATCTATTATTTCTAGTCTTTTTGATAATAGCCATTTTAACAGGTCTGAGGTGGTACTTACTGTGGGTTTGATTTGCACTTTCCTGATGATTAATGACATAGAGCAGCGGTTCTCAACCTGTGGGTCGCGACCCCTTTGGCAGTCGAACGACCTTTTCACAGGGGTCGCCTAAGACCATCCTGCATATCAGATTTTTACATTACGATCATAACAGTAGCAACATTACAGTTATGAAGTAGCAACGAAAATAATTTATGGTTGGGTCACAACATGAGAAACTGTATTTAAAGGGCCAGAAGGTTGAGAACCACTGACATAGAGCATCTTTTCATGTACCTCTTGACCACCTATATGTCTTCTTTAAAAAAAAATGTCAGATCCTTTGCTAAATCAGATTGTTTGCTTTTTTTGCTGTAAAGTTTTATGAGTTCTTTATATATTTTAAATGTTATTATCCCCTTTATCAAATATATGATTTGCAAATATGTTATCCAATTCAGTATGTTGCCTTTTCATTTTGCTGATAATTTTCTTTGATGTGTAGAAGATTTTTAGTTTGATGTGATACCACTTATTTGTTTTTGCTTTTGATGTCAGATTTAAAAAATCATCACCAAGACCAATGTCAAGGAGCTTATTATGTATATTTTCTTCAATGAATTTTATGGTGTCAGATCTTTAATCTATTGAGAGTTGATTTTTGTGTATGGTGTAGTGGTCTAGTTTCATTCTTTTGCATGTGGCTGTGCAATTTTCCCAACATTTTTTATTGAAACTACTGTCCTTTCCCTATTGCATATTCTTCGCTCATTTGTTATAAATTAATTGATCACAAATTCATGAGTTTATTTATGTGCTCTCAATTCTGTTCCATTAATCTGTTTCTGTTTTTATGTGAGTACCATGCTGGTTTTGTTAGTATAGCTTTATAATATAGTTTTTAATTCGGGAGCATATACCTCCAGATTTGTTTGTTGTTTTTTTTGCATTTTTATTTATTTTTCATTTTTTACCTCCAGGTTGCTTAGGCTATTCAGGGTATTGTATAGTTTCATACAAATTTTAGGATTGTCTGTTCTATTTCTGTGAAAAATGTCATTGGAATTTTGATAGAGTTTTACTGAATCTATAGTGTGGGTAGTATGGACATTTCAGCAATCGTAATTCTTCCAATGCATGAGCACAGAACAGCATTTCATTCATTTGTGTCTTCTTCCACTTATTTTATTAATGTTTTATAGTTTTAAATATGAAGGTTTTTCACCTACTTGCTTAAACTTATTCCTAGGTATTTTATTTTTCTTGATCAATTACATATGGGCTTGTTTTCTTAATTTCTCTTTCTAATAATTACTAGTGTATAGAAATGTAACAAATTTTTGTGTATTCATGCCCTGCCTGACACCATGTTATACATAGACCCAAGGACTCAAGAACAAAGGCTGCTCCATCTCATTAAAAGCAATAAAGTCAACAAATATGAAACCCAACCAATAAGATAAAAATGATATCGGTCTAGATTGATGGAAGCTGTTCTTCCTGCCGTAGCCTATGGAAAATCTTAACACTAGCTAATATCTATTTAGTTTTTATTCTGTGCCATACATTGTACCATGAATTTGTCACCTAACACTCATAGTAACTCTATGAGATAGGTAGTTATCTTCCCATTTTATAGGGAAGCAAACTGAGCTTTAAAGAAAGTTGGGTCATGAAGCTAATGAAGAGCAGAACTGAAAATAGAATTCATGTCTGTCTGACTTCAAAGACTTATCTTTCATTTCAGTTTCATGAGGCTGGAGAGATTTTTTTTTTTTTTTTTTTTTAAAGCAAGGGCATGTACTTAAACCTTCTGTGCCCAATATCCACATCTGTAAAATTGGGATGATATAAATATACCTATCTCATAGGGGTGCTAAGAGGATTAAATGGGTCAATTAATATAAAAAAGTGTTAGCTATTATAAATTAGGGATTTTTAGTTAGTTTTTATTTATTTAAATTGTAAGCACAATATGTGTAGTCAATTGCCCAAAGTAGAGTATTTTAGTAACTTTAATTGTTAAAAAACAAAGCCTTTTAGAGAAAGTGTGTTTTAGAAGGTTGTTGGCAATTTTTTATTTCTAGATGTGAGTATATTATTACTTCATTTTGATAAGCTCCAAGATAAGCCTCATAGTCAAACAAACAAGGCTTCCTGAAGAAAGCTGAGAAGCTGTGGCCTGGGTTCACTCACACTTGTTCTGCTTAGAGAGGGAGGCACAGAGGGCATAGGGCTTTCAAGGCAGGAGAAAACTGATTGTCCTGGGGATTATTACTGTTGCCTTCTATAGACTCTGAAAGCTTTCTTTAGTCAGAGATGGGCTGAGGAGTTGTTCTTAGGAGAGGACTGTGTCAAGTGTGGGGCAACCTAGTGGGAAGGTCTGGTCCTGACACAGGTTCTAACGTGTCTCTTGAACTAGCACACAGAGAAATCCGTGCTCTGAGCAGTAGTAGTGATGTTGAATAGACATTGGTTCCAGCTTTCTCTAAGTCCTCAGGTTATGGTAACAGCCTGTAGATATAGCAATAGGGAATATCCCTTTAGTGGATCAACTAGACAGGGGACAACAGAAGTCCAGAAAGGTTAAGGGGCCTGCCAGATTCGCTCAGGCAGTCCGTGATAAAGGTGGAACCAAAGCTCTAGTGTAACAACTTCTCATCAAACGTTCTTTCAGTTCCTTCCAGGCACTTCTAGAAATTTAGAAATGTGGATAGAACTGTATGGTGCCTGTAACTCTTTTATTCTTATTTTTCAATTAAAGTTGACTTTCAATATTATTTTGTATTAATTTCAGGTGTATAGCATAGTGGTTAGATAGTCATATGTTTTACAAAGTGTTTCCCCCAATATTTCCAGTACCCATCTATGGTGCTGGTAACTTTTTAAAATTGTTTTTATTAATTTTTATTGATTTCAGAGAGGAAGGGAGAGAGAGAGAGAGAGAGATAGAAACATCAATGATGAGAGAGAATTATTGATCAGCTGCCTCTTACACGCTACCCACTAGGGATGGAGCCCGAAACCTGGGCATGTACCCTTGACCAGAATCGAACCTGGGACCCTTCAGTCCTCAGGCCAATGCTCTATACGCTGAGCCAAACCAGTTAGGGCAGTGCCAGTAACTTTTGATAAAAATTTATTTATTTCCCTTTATTGATTAAGATATTACAAATGTGCCCTTATCTCCCCAATGTCCTCTCATCCCCCCAATCCTGCCCTCACCCTCACCCCCTGTTGTCCGCATCCATTGCTTATGCTTACATGCATGCATACAAGTCCTTTAGTTGATCTCTGCTAATGTTGCAAACCTTGTCAGTGTACTATGTCTTCTTCAATGGGGATGTGCACATGTCCGGGTAGAGGTTACCTGGTAGAATGTAGCTTCAGAGAAACGAGTCAGGAGCTATACCTGACCATGTGTGCAGTATGAAATATGCATTGGTCCACTCCTGCTCTCTAGTTATACCACTTTTATGTCTGTGTACTGACAAATGCAAAGGACACCAAAGGAAGCTTTCTACACACATAGCAAGCCACCCAATATACAGGAGGGTGATTTGGAGAACCACCTCTCTTTAATCAGGGGAGGAATTGGTGGTTCCAACATTTCTTCCCGGAAGAATGGAAATTAATATCTTGATCTTTTCCCTCCAGCAAAGACTGTCTGCTAATACCCCAACTACTTTCAGATTTATTGTGACAAGTGATACAGTATCATGTTCAAGGAAGAATTTTGGGATGCGTGCCTTGGAAACTTTTTTTTTGTTGCCCATCTGTTTTGCTTGTCGCAATTCCTGTTTGTTTAAGATGAACATGTGCCAGAAATGTGGAAAGGATGTGTGTAGCGACAAGTGCTATCGAGCCATTTTCACACTGGACTTATGGGAAGCATGTGCTGCCCATCTGTGAAGTTCTCATTTTATGCAAATTTAGAAAATATATTCTTATGTCATGTTGCCTTAATGCCCAGGGGTAGATTGGAACGTGCATAAGGAGGAGAGAGACAGGGAGGAAATAACCTCACTGCTAGTGACAGGGTGGCCTTGCTCTGACTGAAGGAAAGTCTGAGATGCATGCTGTTTGTCGGAAGTGGAAAGCCGGAGGGACATTCTCTCTCCAAGAGTGTGGTAAACAGTAAAGCAGTGTGCCTTTAAGGAGATTGGTTTTTAATCTATGAATGAGATTGTAAGAGTTCCTTTCTCAAGAAGCTTTGAATGGTAGAGAGACAAGAGTCCAGCCTTATCTGTGGGACTTTCTCCTCTTCTGGAACACTTTGTGATGATGGCTTCAGATATTCTCTGAATTCTGAAGCAGAGCATTTTTAAGGAGGACATCAGTGTGTTGTCAGGTCAGTGAATATCGCTGAGGGGCTGCTCTCGCTGGACCTTTAAGACTATGATTGGAGTCTCATTCATAACCGTGTTTCCAACTGAGTCAATGAGTATGTTAGGCTAAAGTCACCACAAGTAAATGGGGAAGGAAACTGCTCTCAGAGCACAGCCCTGTGGACTTAATGTGGGTTGGAGACGCTATCTGAAGCTGACTGTGTGGGGGTGTCCCCAGAGTAGGTCAGACTAAGGGTCTGGTGTGTTGAGAGTACTTGCCTCATTCGTGTCTCCACATTCAGGGTATTGGGTGGACATAACTCCTCATGTTTCATTTCAGCATAAAATATAACTACTTAAAAGGTTAGCTAAGTCTATCCTTAGTCTTCAAGACAATAACAATAAAAAGCTGAATATACTCCTCAACACAGTGAGGGTTAGAAAATTCTAGAATTCAGTTTAGGTTGTTAAGTTTTAGGTGCCTATTCATAAGCTAGTGGAGGTAAGGGTAGGTGGTTCGCTATAAGTATCAGAACTCAGATAAGTTCAAGGGTCCTATAACTGAATTTCTACATATCCACTACCATTGCTACACAATGACCCAAATATAGCTTAAAGATTAGCCTTTAGCAGAACTCAATTAAATCTTAGCTGATGTCTTCTTTTATCTGTCTAGAGAGGGGGAAACAATAGGGTCACTTTATTCTTCCACTTATACTTATTCCACTTTCATACAATGATAATAGGTCACTAGGTGACAACAGTGATTTGGGGAATGGCTTGATATAGAAGCGAGTACTAGGATGTAAAGGAGCAGCTGTAGATAGCCACACTTGGCTGAATGTTTTTAATTGTCATGCCCTGACTCTTGTAACAGCCTGCTGAGCTTGGCTTATGATGGACTGGCTGCCTGAGAGTGGGTCAACTTGCTCAGTGTCTGGCACATGCAAGTAGCTCAGTAAACAACTGTTAAATCAATGGCATGCCTTCAAAAAACATTTCTTCAAGTTGAATATAGGGTAAGTTACCTATAGGGTCAGTCACCTAGACCCTAGGGAGCCCTAGTCATGGTCAGAGCCTCTGTATCCCTAGTGGAAGTTTGTTGCTACTATTGTTCATAATACTTCTTATGGGCTTACTTCATGGGCTGTGCATGCTGGAGAAAGAGAGAGAGAGGTGGGAAGGGAGGGAGGGAGGGAGAGAGAGAGAGGAGAGAGAGAGAAGAGAAGAGAAGAGAAAGAAGCATAGAATAGCTTATTATTTGTTTGTTTTTAATTTTGAGAAAGAGAGAGAGAATTTGAGTTTCCTAAAAGAAAAAAGCTTTGAGAACTGAATCTTTAATTCTGAATATGCTGTAGCCAAATATCCATTTGGGCCCAGTTACTTTGTGTAGCTTTTATTTGAAGTCAGTTTCTCTTCCACTTAATTTGTATAACTTTTCTATCATGAGTGGCTGTTGTCCTCAAGCTATCTTTCACTGCCAAGCATTCCACTGTGGAAGGTTGAATGGAAGCTCCCATTACAACATATGCACACTGTAATTCCCAGAACTTGTAAACATGACCTTATTTATAAAAAGGTCTTTCCAGATGTAATAAGGGACTCAAAATGATATCATCCCGGATTATCTGTGTAGGCCCTAAATCCAATGACAAGCATCCTTATAAAAGATACACAGGGAGAAGAGGAGAAGGTCCTATGAAGACAGGCAGAGATTAGCATTATGTAGCTACAAAGCAAGCAATGCTTGCAGTCACCAGAAGGTGGAAGAGGAAGGCTGAATTCTCCCCTAGAGGCCTTGGAGATAGCAAGGCCCTGCCGATATCTTGATTTTGGACTTTTGGCTTTTAGAACTGTTAGAGAACACATTTCTGTTATTTTAAGCTCCCCAGTTTGTGGTAATTTATTACAGCAGCTGTAGAGAACTAACACACCTCCTGTGATGCTCTTCTGAGCAGAGCTTATATTCTAAATTCATTCCTCACTGCACCTCACCAAAGCTCTACTCTCCAGGTGATATTCCTTATGGACCCACATGGGTGAATAGCCCTGCCATCCAATAAACCAAGGTTTATCTGCATGTCTATTAATTATGGATGGCATTTGCATTTCTCTGGAGACCTTCCTGCCTGAATGAAAATAGTGTATTATTTTGATAATACTTTATGTCTTAAAGCATTTTTAGGAACATTATCTTATTCCTCCACAAAATACCACGTGCGGGCATGCACGTACAGTGTGATTGAAACTTCGTGGCCCATGTGCAGAAGTCGGTATTTTGTGGAAGAGCCGGTATTTTGTGGATGAGCCACACTGAAGGGGCCAAAGAGCCGCATGTGGCTCGCGAGCCGCAGTTTGCCAACCACTGAGTTAGAGACATCATCGCCCCATTTTGCAGATGAAGAAACTGAGCAATAATAGATGAAGTAACTTACCCCAGGACACCCAAACTGTAATGACACAGATAAGATTGGAACCCAAGTCTCTGGCTCAAAGGTCATTAATCTTCTTATAATCAAAGGACTCATGGAGAGATATATTGAACACAGTAGCATGTACATGCTTCTTAAATCATAGCAAAGAAGTAACTTGCAAAGCTGTCAACTACTAAATAACTAACCCTCTATCAAATTAGGTAAGTAACTCCCATCTCATTAGAGGGGAAAGTCAAATTCTTAGCAGTGGTCTACAGGATCTGGCCCCACTTCTTACCACAGCTTTTCCTCTCTCACCTCAACTCCTGCAAGCCTCCCCTTGCTCCCTCAGCTATAACCACCTCACCCTGTGTGCTGATGCTCTGATGCAGACTAGACCTCCTCCCCCTGGACACTGGCCTGTTCCTGGTCTGACATATTCATCTGCCAGCTATCCTTACTGCCAGCTCCCTCCTTCTTTTTGGTCTTTTTTTACAAATCACCTTCCCAGGGAGGTCCATCTTAATTACTCGAATTAAAATGGGACCTTAACCTCACCTTCAATTCCCGTTTGCTTCCCTGGTTAATTTTTCTTCATATCATTATGTATTCTGCTGGTCCTGAAGGACGAGTGAGACCACCAAAGGTAAAATAAAATGAAAATAGGCTGGAAAAGACAGTTTTATCCATGGGAACACCGTGAACAAAGGCATAGGGAATAAACATCTCGGGTCATCCTGGAGCCAACATAAAAGGCCAGCTGTGCACTTGGAAGTTTCTGTGTCATAGGGACACATGCTGCTCTGGCCAGGGCTTTGCTTCCTGTGTGTGAGACCAGTCAGTGGCAGCCTCAGGTCCCTGCTCTGGCTGTTTCCAAACCAGAACACAGTGACAGCCTGGAAATATCAAAACAGCATCTCTGAAGGCAAAGTAAAGAATTATTTGAGAAGTTTTCTGTTTTATTTATAAGGAAAAAAGAAAATGTATCAACAAAGTAGACAATCACAGATTAACTGCCTAAGATCTTTTGATATAATTAGGCAGTTGGTCTCTGGAACTACTGGTGTGATTTGCAGCACAAGGGCAACTGTCACACTCACCTGTGACAGCTAGTGCAACTCAGGGTCTAGTGTTGCACCTCACCTGCTCCATAAGACTCACAGCTTGCTCAAAGAAAGGAATATAAAGCATATTTAAAAAAATATATATTGTTATTGATTTCAGAGAGGAAGGGAGAGGGAAAGATAGACAGAAACATTAATGATAAGAGAGAATCATTGACTGGCTGCCTCCTGCATGACCAGGAATTGAACCATGACCTCCTGATTCATAGGTCTATGCTCAACCGCTGAGCCATGATGGCTGGGGGATGAAATATATTTTTAAGTCATGGAATATGAATATTGTTAACCAAAACCAAGTCTTAGTCAAAGAGGTATGTGTCGGTATGTCTGTGAAGTTCAAAATTTTATCCTCAGGACTTTGACAGAAAAGTTTAAGGTTGTTAGTTAAATTAAAATGAAAATAAGTGAGTTTCTACCATCTTTAATAGGGGCCTAGAAAAAGACCATTGACTGCTTGTTGATCATGTGATTAGGGAATAATAACTGAAGTCCTTCCCTCTGTGCCCTGCCCCTTCATTTTACCCCTGCAGAAACATGCAAATCAGGGTAAAGGAGAGAGGGCGCTAGACTGGAGTCTGACAGGCCACATGCATGAGCCTGGCTCAGAGCTCTGCATTTTTACAAGTGAGTTTGGACAAGCCCTTGGCCTCTCTCAGCCTGCTTCCTCATCACCTATCTCCAAGATTTGTTGTAAGAACCCACCTTTACCCTAGATATTAAAAAGGCCCAGTATTGCATGGTGTTCAAATTCCAGCTTTGTCTCAAGCTGAGCATTCAAACTTCTGCAAGTTGTTTAAGGCTCCTAAAACTCAGTTTTCTCATCTGCAAAATGGAGATAATAATAGTGCCATTTGCATAGAGTTGCTGTAAGGATGAAAACAACCCACAAAAAGCTACGTAGAAATCCTATATAATAAAAGGGTAATATGCAAATTGACCTAACAGCAGAATGACTGGGAATGACTGGTCACTATGACACACACTGACCACCAGGGGGCAGATGCTCAATGCAGGAGCTGCCCCCTGGTAGTCAGTGCGCTCCCACAGGGGGGAGCTCTGCTCAGTCACAAGCCAGGCTGACGGCTTCCAGCACAGCGGTGGTAGCAGGAGCCTCTCCCGCCTCCTCAGCAGCGCTAAGGATGGCTGACTGCAGCTTAGGCCTGCTCCCTGCTGGCAAGTGGACATCCCCTGAGGGCTCCGGGCTGCCAGAGGGATGTCTGACTGCCAGCTTAAGCCTGATCCCCCGGGGAGCAGGCCTAAGCCAGCAGGTGGACATCCCCTGAGGGGTCCCAGACTGCAAGAGGGCACAGGCCGGGAAACCCGCCCCCCCCCCCCCCCCCCCGAGTGCACAAATTTTTGTGCACCGGGCCTCTAGTGCATACATAAAACTCAATACATATAAATACTATAAGATTAGTTGTTATAGTTGTTCGTTAATTAAATATTATAATAATTATTTAGTACAGGTCTTGGCATGCAGAAGGTGCTCAGGAAATAAAGGTGGATAAGTTAAATTTTGCAACTAGCCACTTCCAGCAAAAAGGTGCTTCTTCCTTTTGTTGAGTATTCCGTTCAGAATGCAGTACCCATATGGAGTGTTGACCTAGACAGCAACAGGTCAGATGCCACAACAGCCAGGATTCATGTTGGGGAATAAATATGTTGGAGTGGCAATGCATTAATAAAGTTCGACAGTTCTACAAAAGAAAGTCCTGGAGAACCATATAAATTTCCTAAAAAATGGAGGATTACAAAGGACTAATATATTACTCCCAGTCTACAGGCAGTTATTTCATTTGCTCTTCCCAATAACTCTACAGATTGTCATTGTTACATATTCACTTTATACATTTGAGGACACTGTACCTTAGCGTGGAAAAGCAAATTGCTTTGGATTCCAATCAGGCTTTCCTGACTCTAGAATCCATATAACTACCCCTCAGCAGGATAAGGTCCTGAGCAAGACCAAGGCTTCTGTATTTAAAGTGCTTATCAGAGTAACTGTGCAAGTGAAGACAACTATGTAAATGGTGCAAGTTAACACAAAACTGTAAAGGTCCCAAAAAGGCATCATTATAAATGTTGGAATTTCTTTCACTAAAGGTTCAAAGGAGAGAGGCCACATGTGGGGAAACAGGATAGAATTTGTCATCTGGTCCTAGAAGGGATTCTTGGTTTTACTGGGCAGAACCAAGGGCAGGGGCTGGAGAGAGACACAGTCCAGCGAGGTCAACAGAATGCCATGTCAGGTGCCAGTGAGACCTGTTTTCCCAGCTCTGACATTTGGTGGAGGGATTGTGAACATTAGAGATCATGCATGTTCAGTGTCTCCATAAATGATGCTATTATGATTTCTCCAGGTAGCTAGGGGTAAATTATATGCTCTACTTAAGGGCATACCTAAGAATAAAGATAACAGGAAAAAAATCGAAATATTGAGACAAGAAGGAAAATTTGCCTCTACAAATACACACATGCTAGTGCATGAACATGAACATGAACTCAGGCATGTAACAAAAACAGAAATATTTTATCTGTGTCTTGGGAGTGGGCGGGGCTGGAGACCATTTTTACTTTAGGAATGAAAATGTAGCTGGTTTGCCAAGTGACTTCTTTTTCTGTATCTGGAGATTTACCAGGACAAGAAAAGAAGTACCTTTCCTCATCTTCAGTTTTTTTGGGTTCAGATATTAGTTTTCATGAAATATGGGGTCTGGTCAAGGGGCTGATCCCAGAAACGTAGCATATTTCTCACAACCACAGGACTAAAAAAAAAAAGCACTCCAAAACAAGCGGCAACCCAAAAAAACAACATATTGCCACCCTGCAAAAAAATCTAAGCGTGCCGAAAAAACAACAACATATGGCTGGGTGGGGTGTGACCAAAAGGAATATAGTTATCACGTTTTGAACATTCCTTTTACAGACTTGAGTGAAAAGAAATTTTCTAGGACAGGACGTGGAGTCGTCCCAAAGCCTGTCTTTTCTGAAAGCACAATTGGGGACAGGAAAAGCAAAGAAGGGTTTGTTCTGGGTGAGTTACAGCTGAGAGCCAGGAATGGAATCTCACCCTTGACCCAAGAATATGCTGAAAAGAACCAAAGCAGACAGAAGAGGAAGAGATAAGGTCGGGCTCTCTGCTTTGTAACCAGAGTGCTGTTGAGATTAAAACAGAGAGAGGAATGGAATGTACTTGAACATGCTCATTATCAACACCAAAGCCACAATATACACTGATAATAGCTCCGGGGTGCCATCATTATGTACCTGGAAGTCTGGGTTTCATTTGAACAAAACAGAATCAGCTTCAAGTGCAGTGCTCTGCTGGGGATCCCTATATATAACTGTTTCATAACTCAAGGTGAAGTCACATGGTGAAGCTAGAAGAGTTCAGGGCAATGAGTTTTCAAACTTTGGAACTTTTGCTAGTATCTAAACCTGGCCTGTTTGCCCACTAGTTGCACAAACCAAGGGTAACCTACAACAGAGCCCCGTCAGTGTAGACTGATACATCTTTGGATTATTTATTCTTTCTGTAGGAAATTATAGAGCATCATCATGCCAGGCCTAGAGATGGATAGATGCACAAGAAACATTCCTGCTCCCAGTGAGCTCCTAGCCTAGGAGGAAAACTTATCATTAGACAGATCATTAGCATTTACTGTTTGTACCATGATCACAAGTCTCTACTACAATTCCAATGTACAAAAAAGGAATGCTCTCTGTTTTCACACTGATCTCACCCAGTTCTTCCTTCTCTCGTCCTGCTGTACCACAGCTCTCGCTTGATGGTGGAATAAAGAAATGACATTTGTCCATTCAAGGTACCTATTTATATTTGGATACTAGTGGCCTGGTGCATGAATCAGTGCACATTGAAAGGAAATTAATTAGAAGAAATATTTTAATATCGCTATTTGCCCTTTCTCTATAATAGAAGTGTCAACCAAATTCATGATCGACAATGACAGATGGAAACACACATGTGCGATTGGTGCCAGTGAAAGCTTTATATGCATCATGCATGCGTGAGTCAACTTATCCTTTTATATATACACTAGAGGCCTGATGCACAAAGATTCATACAAGAATGGGCCTTCCTTCCCCTTGCTGCCAGCACCACCTTCGCTTTGGCCAGAACTGCCTTTCCACCTTCCCATACTGCCTAGAGGCCCGGAGTGGCTGGGGTGGTGTGGAACGCATGCATCATCACCATGATGATGACACAAGCATCCCGCCTTGCCCCCAGCCACTCAGCGCCTGCGTATGCAAATTAACCCACCATCTTTGTTGGGATAATTTGCATACTCACTCCTGATTGGCTGGTGGGTGTTGCGAAGGTATGGTCAATTTGCATCTTTCTCTTTTATTAGTGTAGACATTTTATATATGTACTAGAGACCCGGTGCACAAAAATTTGTGCACTAGGCGGGGTGGGGAGGGGGGGTCCCCCAGCCCGGCCTGTGCCCTCTTGCAGTCTGGGACCCCTCGGGAGATAATGACCTGCTGGCTTAGGCCTGCTCCCCGGTGGCAGAGGGCAGGCCCAATCCCTAAGTGCAGCCCCTGGTCAGGCTCAGACCAGGGCCGATTGGGGAGTTGGGGCGCCGCCCCCTGTCATGCACAGAGCAGGGCAGATCAGTGGGTTGGGGTGATGCACCCTGTCACACTCAGGGCAGGGCCAATGGGGAGGTTATGGCTCTACCCTGTCACACATAGAGCAAGGCCCGTGGAGGGGGGTTGGGGCGCCATCCTCTATCACCCACAGAGCAGGGCTGATCAGGGGGATGGGGCGCCACCTCTGTCACACTTGGGGCAGGGCTGATGGAGAGGTTATGGCTCTACCATGTCACACACAGAGCAGGGCTTGTGGCGGCGGCAGGGGGGGAGGGGGTTTGGGGCGCCGCACCCTGTCACACATAGAGCAGGGCTGATCAGGGGATTGGGGAGCTCCCCCCTATCAGGCACAGAGCAGGGCCCGTGGGGGGGGGTGGTGGGTTGGGGCGCCGCACCCTGTCAAACACAGAGCCCCAGGGCAATCAGGGGATTGGAGTACTCCCCCCTATCAGGCACAGAACAGGGCTGATCAGGGGGTTGGGGCGCCTTTCCCTGTCACAAACAGAGCAGGACGGATAGGGAGGTTGTTTCCCTGCCCCCTGTCACACACAGAGCCGCAGGGCGATCAGGGGGTTTGGGCGCTGCCCCCTGTCACGCTGATCCCGGTGCCGGGAGCCTCGCTGCTCCGCTGATCCCGGTGCTGGAAGGCATATTACCCTTTTACTATATAGGATAGAGTCCTGGTGCACGGGTGGGGGCTGGCTGGTTTGCCCTGAAGGGTGTCCTGGATCAGGGTGGGGGTCCCCACTGGGGTGCCTGGCCAGTCTGGCTGAGGGGCTGAGGGCTGTTTTCCGGGTGGTGAGTGACTGGAGCTCCCAACCGCTCCTTGTTTTCTTTTCTTTTCTTTTTTTTTTTTTTTTTTTTAATTCTGGGCCAGCTTTAGCTCTGAGGCCTCGCTGCTGAAAACATTGATACAAAGTTTCGGTCCGGCTGGGTTTCAGTCCGGCTGTTTTCTGGTGTTTTGTTTAGCTTCTTATTTGCAACATAGTACATAGTTGCTTAGAGTTGCAACTGAGAGGCCGGCAGTGGCAGGCGGGGAACGTTGGAGTCTGCAGCAAGCAAACTTCCCTGCTCGCTTCAGTGCCTGGCTGCCGGCCGCCATCTTGGCTGACAGTTAATTTGCATATACTCAACTGATTAGCCAATGAAAAGGGTAGCAGTTGTACGCTAATTACCATGTTTCTCTTTTATTAGTGTAGATGTGTGTGTGTGTGTGTGTGTGTTTGTATATAATAGACTTGCTTAATTAGACCTGCTTTCCGATTTAGCTAAACTTTTTCCAGCCCAGTGAAGCACCCCAACTTCTCTCTCAGGTAATTGTCAGCAACACAGCAGTAAATATCAACATGAAGCAGATTATTATTGTAGATCATGCAGAGAGAAAAAAGGGTAAAATATTTAACTGCAGCAGTATTTGACTATATTCTGTGTAATGAGAAAACCTGAAGTTGTTTCCAAGGTCCACCATTTCTTACTTCTTTTCAGTTGGGATAAGTTTCTAAGCTTTCTAAATCTCTGTTTTCCTGCTAATGAAAAGAAAATAGGATTCCACCGAGTCTCCTATCTACCTACTCCAGGACTTCTGTGAGGATCAAATGAGATGAGGCATGGAAAAACACTTCACAGACATTTGGTTAAAGTGTGAAATGTTTGCATCTGGCTGTAAAGCAAGTTGTATTCCTGGGCTGAAGAAACTGCAAGGAGGCTAGTTGTTGCTAGGGAGAGGAAGCTGGGCATTGCTATGTGACGTCATTACTGGGTGCCCACAGAGACAGTTTCTGGGCTGGGCTGGGCTGTAGGCCACATTTTGCACCATGGCGTCTCAGCAGCTTTGGCTGCAATTTGGTAGGCTGTTGTCCGGGGTGGTGGTGGGACCCGTGTCCCACTTGGGGGAAGCCGAGTGTTGCTTTGTGGGCGCCAGGACCATGGTGCCATTTCTCTGTAAATGACCAGTGCATATCACAGCAGCTCCTGAGTAGAGCACCTGTCCCCTGGTGGTCAGTGTGCATCATAGCGACTGGTCAGATGGATACTTAGCATATTAGCCGTTTATTTACACTAATAAAAGAGAAACATGCAAATTGGTGTCACACCGCTACCCTTCCCATTGTCTAATCAGGGCGATATGCAAATTAACTGCCAGCCAAGATGGCGGCTGGCAGCCAGGCAGCTTGAAGGGAACATGAGGCTTGCTTGCTTCAGTGACAGAGGACTTCAACGTTTCCCGCCTGCCGCTGCCGGCCTCTGAGCTTGCAATTTGAAACATTGTTACAAATACAGAAGCTAAACAAAACCTCAGAAACCTGCTTTCAGCCAGCTGGGATCTCAGAGCTGGAGTTGAAACAGTGTTTCGATTATAGAACCGAAACCAACCAGATACCTGCTTTCAGCAGCCAAGGCCTAAGAGCTGGAGCCAAGCCTCAGAGCTAAAGCTGGCCCAGAATAAAAAAAAAAAAAAAAGGAGCAGTTGGGAGCTTCAGTCACCCACCAGCCTGAAAACAGCCCTCGGCCCCTCACCCAGACTGGCCAGGCACCCCAGTGGGGACCCCTACCCTGAAGGGTGTGTGACCAGCTGCAAACAGCCATCATCCCCTCATCCAGGCTGGCCAGGCACCCCAGTGGGGACCCCCACCCTGATCCAGGACACCCTTCAGGGCAAACCAGCCGGCCCCCACCTGTGCACCAGGACTCTATCCTATATAGTAAAAGGGTAATATGCCTCCTGGCACCAGGATCAGCGTGACAGGGGGCAGTGCACAAACCCCCTGATCACCCTGCGGCTCTGTGTGTGACGGGGCGGGGCCACAACCTCCCTATCCGCCCTGCTCTGTTTGTGACAGGGAAAGGCGCCCCAACCCCCTGATCAGCCCTGTTCTGTGCCTGATAGGGGGGAGCTCTCCAACCCCCTGATCACCCTGCGGCTCTGTGCGTGACAGGGTGCAGTGCCCCAACCAGCGCCCCACCCCACCCCACGTGCCCTGCTCTGTGTGTGACGGGGTAGAGCCATAACCTCCCCTTCGGCCATGCCCTGAGTGTGACAGGGTGCAGTGCCCCCTGATCCACCCTGCTCTGTGTGTGACAGGCGGCGCTGCCCCAACTCCCCTATCAGCCCTACTCTGTGAGTGACAGGGGGGAGCTCCTCAACCCCCTGATTGGCCCTGCTCTGTGCATGACAGGGGGGAACTTCCCAACACTCTGATCGACCCTGCTCTGTGTGTGACAGGGGGGAGCTCCCCAACCCCCTGATTGACCCTGCTCTGTGCGTGACAGGGTTCGGAGCCCCAAACCCCCTGATTGGCCCTGCTCTGTGCGTGACGGGGTGGCGCCGCAACCTCCCTATCGACCCTGCCTTGAGTGTGACAGGGGGTGGTGCCCCAACCCCCCAATCGGCCTTATCCTGAGCATGACTGAGGGTGGCATCGCAACCTCCTGATCTGCCCTGCTCTGTGCATGACAGGGGGCGGCACCCCAACTCCCCAATCGGCCCTGCTCTGAGCCCGACCAGGGGCTACACCTAGGGATTGGGCCTGCCCTCTGCTGCCCGGGAGCAGGCCTAAGCCAGCAGGTTGTTATCTCCCGAGGGGTCCCAGACTGCAAGAGGGCACAGGCCGGGCTGAGGGACCCCCTCTCCCCCCTGAGTGCACAAATTTTTGTGCACCGGGCCTCTAGTATATATATATAGGTAAATGGATCTTTAAGGTAAACACTGTTTGTTCTGGATAAATCTCAATTCAGGGCAGTTGCCCTATGACAGAATAACACAGACTTGGTTGTTTATTAACAACTGAAATTTATTCCTCACAGTCCTGGAAGCTTTATGGCTGCCCAAGTGCTTATCTTGCATTTGCTGGACAGTAGGAGGCTCTGTCAGATGTTTAGAGGCCTAGGGGAGAGTGAGGACAAAATGGGTTTTGGGTGTCCTGCAATTCAACTCAATTCTGACACTATCTGGAGATAGCACCAGATCCCACATAGGAAGGGCTCAGCCCCACAAAACTGTGCCCCCCTTCAGATGCCAGTTGCAAGCCCAGGTTGTTCTCTGTGCTTCTCACAGACAGACTATAGATTGGGTTTAAATTAGTTTGCTAGAATGCCCCACAGAACTTTATTTACTAGACTAGAGGCCCAGTGCATGAATTCATGCACCAGTGGGGTCCCTTGGCCTGGCCTGCAGGATCAGGCTGAAACTGGCTCTCTGACATCCCCTGAGGGGTCCCAGACTGCAAGAGGGCTCAGGCCAGGCCGAGGGTCCCCACCGGTGCACGATCCGCGCTGGGGAGAGATTCAGGAGGTTGGCCAACCCAGGAGGGACTATGGGAGGGCTCCAGGGTGTGTCTGGCCCATCTCGCCCAGTCCTGATCAGCTGGGCCCCAGTAGCAAGCTAAACTATCGGTCAGAGCATCTGCCCCCTGGTGGTCAGTGCACATCAAAGTGACTGGTTGACCTGTCTACTGTCTGGCCCCTGGTGGTCAGTGCACATCATAGTGAGCAGTTGAGTGGCCTTAGCATATCATTAGCATGTTACGCTTTGGTTGGTTGAATGGCTCACCAGTCAACTGGACACTTAGCATATTAGGCGTTTATTATATAGGATTGCTTGTGTATTATAAAAGTATATAATTCAGGAAGAGCCCGATGGAAGAGATGTGTAGGACAAGGTATGGGGAAGGGTCTCAGAGCTTCCATGTCCTCTCAGAGGGCACCACTCTCACCGAATCTCCATGTGTTCAGCAACCTGGAAGCTCTCTAAAGCCGGTCCTTTTGGATTTTTAGGGAGGATTTATTACATGAGCATGATTCATTAAATCATTGATTATATCACTCCAACCAGATAGATAATCACATGGTTGGCTCCAGGGGCAGCCAGCCCCCATCCTTAAGTAGGAACCAATAGCCACCTTGTTATCATAACAAAAGACATCTTTGTATACTCCTGACTTCAGAAATTCTAAGGGTTTTTAAGAGCTCTGTGTCAGAAAGGGGGATGAGGACCAAATATATATTTGTTATTATGAATCCCAATATGGCAGAAGGCCAGGTATACATTCCCCTGCTCCTCTCCCTGTCAGACCCCATGGTACCAAGGCCACATCTCCTATAGCCAGTTATTCTTTCCATGTGCCATTCCTCTGCCTTTCTCAGACTCCCTCTCTTGGTCCATTCTCTATCCCTTCTTTGTTTCCCTTACCCCTATCCACACCTTTTAAATAAGCCCTTCATTAGACTCTTTTCGATTTTTTCCACTTGAGTGGGCTACCTGTTTCTTACCAGGACTGTGGCTCATACAGTCTCCCCTAGTTGGTGGTGAGCCTTTGAAGCCTAGGCTGTAGAGATTTTAAGGCGAGTCTGTCGTTCAGCCGTGTATTCTAGCACAGTAGCGGATGCTACACAGTTGAAGTTAAATTTACATCTCTGAATTAATTAATGAGAAAATGGATGATTAACACTTTGGAGGAGGAGGGGATAGACAGGAAAGGCTTCAAAGAGCAGGTGATTGTTGAGCTACATTTGAAGACTGTTATGCAGGAACATTCCTTGCAAAGAAAATAGCTTGTGCCAAAGAACAAGGTGTGACTGTTTGGGGAACTACAAGTAATAATTATTCTGGAGCACAGAACATATTGGGCTCCCATATAAGCTTTCTTTGGTACAAATGATTCTGCTGCTATTACAAAGTTTGAAATCACTGTCTCAGCCAAGTTTCTCACTTTACAGATAGAAAAAAAATAATATCTAGCAAAGGATAGAGGATAAATCTAGGAAAGAATGATCTAAGTTCATTGTAAGCCCTTTGGAGCAGTGTTTATTTATGACAGGAAGTTCAAGTCTCTTGACTCCATCTGCTACCTTGAGTATACTCAGCACTGGAAAACCAAAGAATTTGAGTCCCATAGAGTGAAAACAGACTTACTACAGACCTTGAGGCAAGCAGATTAACGGGGCCAATCTCATTGCATTGTTAGAGGCACGCTTGCCAAATGGAGTTGGCTATGTAGGGAAAGCTCTGGGGCAGACCTCTTGGGAGGCTAAGGACATTGCATTGCAGCAAGCAGACACAGTTAGGCCAAGATTCCATTCTGCATGGTTCCCTTCACCAGAGAGCTGGCCTGGGAGACCAGGTTTCAAGGGGTGAGTCAGATGGCAAGCATGTAAGATGCAGTCACTTGGTCTAGTCCTAAAGGTCCTGTCCTTGCTGAAGTAGAGTCACAAAAACTTGGGAGTCCACTGTCCAAATGGCAGGAGAGAGCTCCCTGCAGGAAACCACACCTAACACCTCTTCTTTGTAACTACTTTTCTCTGTGGGCTACTAGTGACAGAGGGGAAAAAAGCAAACTGGATGTCACTTAGCAATGTGGTAGTAATGACCATATCTGCCTCCTTCAACCTCGTGTAAGTAGAAGTGTGTGGTATAGCAGGTGCTAAAGTGAAAGGTTTAATTCATAAATGAGTGAATGAATAAATACCTTGTATCTCATCTGTTTATCTTGTTCCTCAGCTATTTACATAACCACAATATGGACTAAATGTTTGTGTCACCCCACCTTAATTTTGTTGAAACCCTAACCCTCCCATATGATAGTATTTGTATGTTAGTGCTGTAATAAACATGTTACATATATCAGTTTATTTAATCTTTAAAGGAGAGAGGCAGATATTAAATGAACCATTCTAAAGAGCTGTGTAACATGCCTTAGACCACATAGCTGGTCACCTTTTAGCCACTCTGCCACACTGCCTCCTGCTGTATGGACAGAGAGGCAGAAAAGTTGGTTGCCATAAGGTAGAGAAGATTGAAAAAGAGGCAGAGACAAGAAATGGCAAATGAGGAAACGATTTTTATTTTCAATTTACTGGTTTTAGCCCTTCCTGGGATTTTGCTTTTTTTCCTGGGTCATAATACATCCTATTTCCTTAACAAACTTAATTTTGCTTAATCTAGTTTAGAATCGTTTATATTACTTGCAAACAAATAGTTCCAACCAATGCTATGTGTGGAAAATATTATTCACCCAACTGTGATAGGTGAAGATATTGAACCTCAGAAAAATTAGGAGACCTAACACAAGAAAACAACAAAATCAAATAAAAAGCCCTCTCCTGATCAGTAGTCAAGGTAGTTCTCACACCAAGGTTGTCTACCCGATGAGCTCTTTCTACTGCACCATGTTGCCTCTTACTAAGTAAGGATAACCTTTTCTGCATTGATTAGCTCCATGTTATATTTAGTTAAAAGTTTCGTGGTGTGCTGTTAAAAGCTTAGGAAGAATGCTTTCAGTGCAGAAACAGTAAAACATAACAGAATGACACTTGGGAAAGTGAAAATTTTAATTATACATTGAACTCAAAGAATCAACCAAGATGAACGGGTTGTAATTTTCAGAGTTTGTGTGTGTTGGACAAGGGCAACGGGGGTAAAGAGAAAAAAAAGCAAGAGTGGGGCTCTTTGTTAGTGTGAAAAGCACCTTCCAAGTTGGCCATTAGCTCAAGGCCATTTCCGTAATAAATGGTAACAACATTGCCCATTGTTCCTAGGGTGACCATACATCTTCTGTGGGTGCTGTTGGTTTTAGCTCCTCTTTTGCAGCTTAGATGTTTCTTTTATTTATCTGCGCTATCTTACACAATATACTACCTAATTCACTAGAGAGCATTTAGCAGGCAAGCCACAAAACACATTTCATTACTGTAATTGGCCTACAGCCAGAAGGGGTGAACTGCAATGCCAATTATGATACTCTGACACAGGTAAGCTCTGGTTATGTTTGTCTTTGATGATGGCTAAGGGGTTAATGGTCATCCTTAGGATGGGAATTTTGGCCGAATTGTATACCTGTGCTCAGCAGACAAAACTATACAAAAGACTTTGGTTTATTCCGCAGGTGTTATCTTAGTAGTGAAGTTTGATAAGGGAGTACACTTGTGGTGCAACATGGTATAAGAAAAAGAAGCGTTTTCTTAAAAGAATCCCTGGTCTAAGCAGGATTCAGGGTTCAGTCTAGACCTGGCTACAAATAAACTGTGTGACCTTGACTAAGTTAGAGACTGTTTCCTTACCTGGAAAGTGAACAGATTCAATACATGTTTTTAAAGGTTTATACCAAATTCTAAACTTGAAAACTTTAGAGACCTTTAAATTATTTAAGTATAAAGAATTTAGTAAGGTTAGCAGAAAAGTAGACTAAATTAATTATTTAACTCTGGGCATAGGACAAGTCAGTGAATTTCTCAGAGGACAAGTTTTCTCAAGTAGAAATTCTTGGGGCAATAATTTCACGATAATAGAACTATTGTGTGAAGCTAATTAGATAACAAATGTTAAAGTGCTGGAAATTTTAAGAGAATTTGCTGTTAACTTAATTTTAAATAATGCTTAATCCATATGATTGCCATCTAGTGGCCATTAGAATAATTACACAACACAGATTCCCTGGGCTCCTGAAATCTGTGACAAACGTGTAGCATAAATGGGACCTACGAATGAGGTTTTAATCAGTTCCCCACATCAGTAAGTGCCAATTATAACCTAAATTATTTTACCTAAATTTTCAAAGATAAGTATCTTATTAGGATTATTAGGCATTTGTTGGCTTTTTAGCTAGTCAGCTTTTTAAAAATAATGGTGCAAGGTGTCTTTGGGGGATATTGCTTTTCTCTGATGGATCTATCCTGGGAAGGTGATCTTGAACAGGAAGACTACAAGAAACTGTCTGGACATGCCTAACAAAATCCCTATTGTTGCTCGGGTCCACAAGGTTAATGGTTACATCTCATTGGTGTGCCTCACTCTCCAGTGTCCCCATCAGGTTTTTATGTGACCCATATCTATATATATAAAACCCTAATATGCAAATAGACCGAACAGTGGAACAGTCGAACAACCAGTTGCTATGACATGCGCTGACCACCAGGGGGTGCGCGCGGAACATGGTGGGCATCGGCAGCAGGTGGCAGAGTGTGGAGCATGGTGGGCGTGGGCCATGGCGGGATGGTGGAGCAGGTAAGCGGGGGCGCCAGACCAAGGTGGGGCACCGGTTGCTGTCATTCGGGTGAGCCTCTAGTGGTTACTGAAAATTCTTTGCTACTGCATGCTGCAGTCCTGCCTGGTGCTCACACCCACTGCTGGACCCTGATTGCTTGGCACCGTCAGTGGCTACTGGCCCTGATCGCCCCTGAGGGCTTCTCCACCTCCCCCTGCTCCTGAGGAGCGATTGGGGCAGCAGGTGCTGCTTGCACCTGCTGACGGTGCTGGCCCCGCTTGCACCTGCTGCTGGCGCCAGCCCCAATCGTTCCACACCATCAGTGGGTGTGAGTGGGGCTGGCACCATCAGCGGGTGGGAGCAGCAGCTGCAGGAGCGGGGCTGCCAACAGACAGGGGACCGGGGGCCACAGTGGGAGGGGCTGGGCGGGGTGTGGAGGATGGGCTGAGACCTGCCCCTGTACCCACTGCAGCCTAGTGGCCCACAGTTCCTTTCAACGTGCACGAATTTGTGCACTGGGCCCCTAGTCTTTTTATTTTAATTAATTAATTTATTTTTAAAATATATTTTATTGATTTTTTACAGAGAGGAAAGGAGAGGAATAGGGAGTTAGGAACATTGATGAGACAGAAACATCGATCAGCTGCCTCCTGCACACCTCCCACTGGGGATGTGCCCGTAACCAAGGTACATGCCCTTGACCCGAATCGAACCCGGGACCTTTCAGTCCACAGGCCAACGCTCTATCCACTGAGCCAAACCAGTCACGGCAACCCCTAGTCTTTTTAATAAAAATCTTCATTTTATGTATGTGGAGCAGATTTAATTTTATTTTCAACCTAAGGGCCTTCACTTATATATTAAGGACAGCGCATTACTTTGTGATATTAGCAGCAAATCAATGGCCATACGACCTCCCATTTATTGCTCTTACTATAGGCTGTGGGCTATGCTAAATTTTTATCAGTGCAACCATTGTTTGAGTTTATTACCATAAACCCCCATTTTAAATATAATGAAAGTAAAGTTGAAAGAAGTGAAATAACTTGCCTAAGTTCACACAGTAATTAAGAGGCAGAGCCAAGGGAGGCCCCAGCCATTTTTAATGGCCTGGAGAAAGAATAGCAGGGCTCCCTTTTTTCAGTAATCTGTAATTTGGACGTTACATTTCTTTGCAGCCTAGGAATGTTAGTAGCTACATCACATTGTGAGCTTAACTGAATTTGTTAGCCAAAATCCTATGCTGTCCTTTATTTGAATTGGTATCATGCACTTCCCTATCATTGAGCCTTGCATGGTCCTTCCCCTTGAAAGAGAACACAGAACAGCCGGGACAGAGAAAAGTAGGAAAGAAAGCATTTTCCTCTGTCCTGTGACTTACACTCTGTCCTTGGAGTCATTCTGATTTATACTGGCGTGGAGCCATATCCATGCCAATCTAGTCCCCAGGAGTGACTGAGACCAAACAAATATTTTCATGGCACATGGCCAAACCCCCCTTTCCTTAGCTTCTCTTACCATGTGTAAAACAGGATATAATTTTAAAGAAGAATTTAATTATCTACTGATAGCAAAACAAAGACAAGCAATCCCCATGAGGAATCATAAGAAGTCTGAGTCAGAAATCTTACAGAGTTTTTGTAATGGGGTTAGTGGGGTTAAAATGGATCCTGTTCTACGTTTCATCCTGTCTGAGGGCCTATGAAGAAGATGACACTTTTTAATTCGGAGGCTTTTCTCTCTTCTCATCAGGAAGAGAGATCATGACCATAAAGATCTTTAGGAGAAGATGGAATAAATGTATTAATTCATTCAACAAATATTGGTGTCTGAATAAATACATGAAGACCTCGAGTCATTTTCAGAACCAGCCTCTCTGGACACCCTCTCGCCTGCACCACGATCCCTCCGCCTCCAGTCCTCGCTTCTCCTGAGCAGCAGCCAGTGCCCAGGAAGCACCCTCACGCCATCCTGCAGGAAAGGCTCTGATTATGAGGGTATAAAACCACACCGACGTCTCTATGCAAAGCCAGTTGGTTCCTACAGGAATCAAAGCCTGATGCCAGGCTCATTGGTGTAGGCCTGTGAATACCTGAGCCAACTGGGCATTCGGGCATTGTTGCTCCACGGAGTGAAGTGATTCTCTCCTGGCCTGAAAAAACCTACCACACCCTCCTCAGGGGCCCTGGTTACCTTCAGGGGAAGATCGATGAGAAACTGCAGTCTTCCAAGATCCATGTCCATCCAGGAGCAGGAAGTAAAATTGTCATCATTCATATGGAGCCAGCAAGGAGTGTATGACAACCCCCAGAGGCCTTGCTTTAACGTTGACAAAGTCTCCACAACCTAAAAGCCGTTGGCTTGACTGCGTTTTGTTTTCAGTAGCGGCCTTTGCAGCTCAGTGATGAACTCGGGAGCCCGGGGAGTTGTGCTTTTCTCCTACTTTTAGGACAGTAACCACCCAAAAAAATGACAATGAGGGGAAAAAATGCTTTTGCTTGTGACTTAATAAATGGTTCCTTTTCTCTGAAAGACTTGCACACTTTAAACAGTGTAATTGGAGCATATTCTGCCTAGAACAGTTTGGTGGCTAAGAGTCTCAGCTTCAATCAGATGGACTCTAATTGTGTGATTTTGAGCAAGTTACTTAAATTCCCTGAGGCCAGAGTTCTCATAATTAAGTGGAAATACTAATAACTCCACCTTTAAGATTGTTGGGAATATTGAAACAATATTATATATATATATATATATATATATATATATATATATATATATATATATTGCTTAGCACACAACTTAACCTAGTAAATGCTCAATCTAAATATTACATTACTAAATGAATTAATATGCATAACCCTAGTATACCTTAGGTGATTAACAAAATTTTAGGGTAATATTTGTAAACTGTGAAGCACTATTCAAATGTAAGGGCTGAATATAACTGGCACTTGCCTTAGTGACAAAGCTTTTAGTGCCATCATGGTCCAGTAAAGGATGAGTCAGAAGGAAAAGTAGGGCACATAGCAGATGGCTTTCCCAAGCATATGACCTACTCAGTCTTGAAAATCAGCCCAGGGCTGGTCAACTAAAATACTTGGGTATTTTTTATTTGAATTGCTCTCAAGTATTCCCTCCTGTCCTTGCTAAAAGGTCTGACCTTTCTTCTTTAAAACACAGAATACTTCAAGGAAAGCATTAGAAGGAGAAAGTTCATGTCTAAACCTTTGACCTTATCTTCCCCTACAGTCATTCTCATTCCTGCTTTGCGCATTACAGTCTGGTCCACAGGAATGCATCAGAGCTCAAATCTGAGTGTGACCAAGGTCCCCTTTCTTTCATTTCCCTTTGGACATCTAAAATTGGCCGAGCTATCCAAGAACTTGGCTGCAAACTTATGATTCTTGAACCCAATGACAAAGAAGCTGTGTCTTTCAGAATGACAAAAGGCCTTCTACTTCTCTTTCCTGATAGTTTTCATTTGTGGTTTGGGTCCCTCTTGTTGGACACTGTGCATGCCAGATAATGAGCAGAGCTAACTGACAGGTCTGGTGTGTAGCAAAACAGGCCAGAATTGATGAAGAGGCACTGCTGGGATTGGCTAAGTACTTAGGTGGTGTTAGATTATGCTTTGAATCCTCTTTAAATGTGTCTGATTCAATAAAATTTTTAATTTTTTTTCAAAGATGCAAATAATTTAAGGCACATTAGACCTCTACTTCAGCAGTTCCCAAACCATGGTGTGTGCATCTCTTTTGGGGAAGTGAGGGAGAGGTATCCCTGAGAGTCTGGGGGTTCCCTAGGACCAAAACAAGTAACATAATAATGCCTGGATATTTGGGGACCTTCTTTACTGGGTTGACATTTGCGCTAATGATGCAAAAGCAATAGTGAGCCAAACTGTGTGAATCAAGATAGTGGTATTTAACTCTACTTCTTATTTTCCATTGTGTTTTTCAACACCCCAAACTGACAGTAAAGAAAAAAAGAAAGGGTTGGTTTCATTTACAGATGTCCTTAAAGAAGAGTAAAAAGCATTTAGTTTTATTAAGTCTAGTCTTTTGAGTACCCGGAACACCATTTTTTACTTAAAAGAATGGCTATTAATTTATAATTATTAAGAGTTGAATATTTGGCACATAATTTCTTTAAAAACTGAACAAAATGAACTTACCACTTGAAGGAAAGCAACTCCCAGTACTTGTTACCAGTAGTAAAATTTAAACTTTCAAATGAAAATTAGAATTTTTGAAAACTTGAATTTACCACTGTGGGTTCAACTTCCCAATATGTAAATACTTTTCTAATGAGATAGATGGTGGTATTAACAAATATGACTTTTCGATATGTATTGTGTCATAAAATCTGTGAACATTTGGAGAACTTGCATAACTCAGTATTGTTTTACAAAGGTAGTTTCAACAAGTTTTGGTATAGTTTCAAAGAATATTTAAAGCACCTTAAAAGGCTATTAAAACATGACTTCCTTTTCCAACTTCACATGTGTTTGAGGCTGAATTTTCTTCATATACTCCAACCAAAACAACATCCTAACTAACTGACTCACAAGCAGATATGAGAACCCAGCTGTCTTCTGTTATGCAAGAAGTGAAAGACATTTGCAAAAATCTAGAACAATGCCAAATTTGTTACAACATATAGCATCTTTTCAAAAAATATATTATTTATGCTAACCTGTAATATTTTTATGAAATAGTTTTAGTATATTGAAGCTTCAATTTCTTGTATGATCGATTTTTATAGATATGACCAACATAGACAAAAGCTCTCTTTGGGGTCCTCAATAATTTTTAAGAGGGTAGAGTGGTCTTGGGACCAAAAAACTTGAGAACTACTGCTTCTTTTATCTGAAGAAAATCTGACATATTAAATAGCCATGACTTCATTCAGCCATTCTTTCAACATTCACTGAGTTCTTACTGTCTTCCAGGTACTATGCTAGCCTGATAGAGGAGAAGCATGCAAATAATTAGAAAGTGATATGATAATTCTGTAATAAAGAGATGTGTACTAGTACAGAGTACCAAGAAAGAAAGCATCACAAATAAGGAGACATTTAAACAAAGGCCTTTGTATGGAGTGGACATTTAATAAGAAGATGAAAAAAGGGAAAGGCATCCCAAAACAGAATCTGTGAAAACAGATCTGAGTGCTGGTGGAGGTGTGAACGCATAGTATTTTCATTTTTAGGGAAGTTGAGTGTAGTTGGAACAAAATGTACTAATATGTGTGGAGAAAATGGGGAAATTCACTCACTCAGGAAACAAGTGTATGGCAGAAGCCTTTGGATCAAAATGTATTAGTACGTGTGGAGAAAATGGGGAAATTCACTCATTCAGGAAACAAGTGTATGGCAGAAGCCTTTAGTGCCCCATCTCCATCAGAGCACTTGTAATTTCTGCTTCGCCTGTGGTGGGAAACTCTGCAAGCTCAAACTCACCCACAGCTGTTGGCCTCCACCTCCAATGTGAACACATCTTCCTACTCTCTGTTGTCTGACTCCGCTCCTCCTCTGATCTCTGGGGAATCTGGCTTGTCCTTAAGCTAGTGGCCATAAGGTACAGGAGCAGGCATGCTCCAGCCTCCTGTCCTTCAGGTAGACACCTCTGGGAGGCATTCCGTATGCTTTTCAGAGACGTGGGTGGAGTGAAAGTCCCATGACCTACAGTGACAACCTTACACATGCTCCCTTCTGTTGGCTTTTCCTCCTCCCTCACACTTGCTTCTTGGGAGCACCTCCCAAACAAACTGCCTGCACCCAAGTCATAGTCCCAGACTATGAGACAACCTAGATTAGAACTATAAGTCTACTACGTGCAGGTACTATGCAAGCAGCTGAGAATCTAATGCTAATGAAGCCAGGTTGTACCAAGCAGTTGAATCTCTGCATGTTGGTGATGTGGCACTATTGAGTGATTTTAGGCAGGGCAATAATATAATGAGATTTTTTTTTTCATTTTGCAATGTACCATCCATTCCAATGAATGTATACAACTTTATATACATACAAATGGCACTCATCAACTTGAAAAGATGCCCCGTACCCTTTAGCTATGACCCACTCCTATCTGTACAACCCCCATCTCCACTCTCAGTCACAAGCAACCGGTGATCTGCTTTCTGACTCTACTGATTTCCCTATTCTAGACTTTTATATAAATAGAATCATATATTATATGGACTTCTGTGACTGGCTTCTTTCACTGTTGAGGTATGTTCCCTCTATTCCACTTTGCTGGGAGTTCTTTTCATAAATGGGTGCTGGATTTTATCAAGTGCTTTTTCTGCATCTATTGATATGATCATGTGTTTTTTATTCTTTATTATGTCTATATGGTGTATCACATTTATTGATCTGTGGATGTTATACCAACTCTGCATCCCCAGAATAAATCCCATTTGGTCATGGTGCATGATCTTTTTGAATATTGCCGGACTCAGTTTGCTAATATTTTGTTGAGGATTTTAGCATCTATGTTCATCAGGGATATTGTCCTATAATTTCCTTTCTATGTAGTGTCTTCATCTGGTTTTGGGATTAGGATAATGCTGGCCTTGTAAAATGAGTTTGGGAGTCTTCCCTCTTGAATTGTGGAAGGTTTTGAAAAGGATAGGTATTAGTTCTTCTCTGAATGTCTGAGAAAATTCACCTGTGGTCCAGGGCTTGGTAAATGCTACTCTTGCTTTCTCTCATTGGTAGTTCCTTGAGAACAAAGGCTTTGATTTCATCATGATGAGTATAATGGCCTATGTAGGATAGTTGTTTGCTAAATATCTAAGGAATTAATCACCTGGTAAGTGGACACATATGCAGATGATTTTAACTGTGAATGATTTCAACATGAGAGGAGACTATGGTGTTTATTTGTGGGCTTCTTACCTTCCTGGATGGCTCCAACCTTCACTCATTTTACTATTTAGAAAAACCATAGTTTTTGGGACAGGAATGGGATGATGAATGAGACAGGAAAGTGGCAATGATTCAGGACAAGCTCACCCAGGGAAACAGTTCCAAGCATTTGTTGTACTGAAAACTTGTCAGGAGTATAATCCTCTCATGTTAGAGGAAGCTCATCAAAAACTCACAGCGGTCTTTATTGGCCTATGTTATTCCATGTACCAAGCACCTTTCTTAACAAAGCACCAACAAAGTCATCTAGTGACTTAAAACCCATTTAATAAAAATCCTTGTATTTCTGTATAATAGGCTAGAGGTTAAATAGTGTCCTAGGCTGTGGGCCTTTTGGGGAAGGTGTCCCTCAAACGAAGCCTCAGGGCCATTTCAGATTATAGCATCTGTTACTCCACAGAAACCCAAGCTATGCTGAAATACCAACCTTTTGTATTTTACCCTTGTTCTTTGTAGTACTTAATGCTAACCAGACAGACCATGTTGATTTGGGATTAACACTAATGCAAAGTAGCAAGATCTGGTGAGAGAAACTTCTCCCATAAATCTTTATGTAAACACAGACTTGTGTTTTTGTTCTATTGCCTAGGAGGGAAATGTCTCTAAAGTGGGGTTTCAAATTTGGAACATTAATCACTCTAGTTCCTTATGGAAGTGGTGAAATATGTTCCTGATAAAGTTTGGGTTTTCATCCCAATCTGCCCTTGATTAAAAAATACAAAAATACTTCATTTTATACAAATTCCCAGAGAAGCAAGAATTTTAACAATTTTTAATTATTTTTATTTTTAATTTTTAGTATAAGAAGGACAGTTTCAGAATCCTTGTTTACTTGTTTATAAATCACTATTTAACCTCAATTTGCACACCTTTGCCTTTTAAATGCATTTGTTTTAAAATATGTCATCCTTTTTCTCTTTCTTCCCTTTAATAACATTCAAAATATAGCAAAAACATTATGAATACCTGGTTTTCTTCTTTGTGATATCAGTTAGTGATATTAAAGAAAAGATTGTATCAAACTCTTCTGAGTACATTTTCTCGACCCATCTTTGTTTCTCAATTAGATTGGTCACTAGATGGCACCAGCAGCTTAGCAGGTGAATGGAAAATCAGCTTGTTAAAATCTGCACTGCCAACCTCTGGCAAGGGTGGTCATTATCATGACTTTGATGCTTTTATTTTTAAGAAAAGCCAACAGTTAGAGAATGTTGCTGTCTGAATATGTTGCAATTATAGGCATGTATTTTAAGAAAAAAAATATTGTCCAGTTTTAATATTCATTATATGTAGGTAGCCTCTGTAACTTTGGGGAAATTTGAAAATGATTAGCTTACTTTCCAGCTCTAAAGGGCTCTATAATCATTGAAAAAAAAGTAGTACATAGCCCTAGCTGGTTTGGCTCAATGGACAGAGTGTTGGGCTGTGAGCTACAGGCTCCTGGTTCGATTTAGGTCAAAGTCATGTACCTCGATTGTAGGCTTGATCTCTGGCCCTGGTCGGGGCACATGCGGAAGGCAACCAATCGATGCATCTCTCTCACATCAATGTTTCTCTCTACCTATCTCCCTCCCTCCCTTCCGCTCTTCTCTAAAAATCAGTGGGAAAATATCCTCAAGTGAGGACTTGAAAAAAATAGTACATAAAAGCTGGAAAAGTAACTCAATCCATACAAGGTTTCTTATGTATTGAATTTGTCAGGTAACTAAGTCTTCCCCTTCTTCCTAAATTGGTTCCTTAATCCAGGAGACTGCGTTTTACCCCTTCTTCAGTCCTCTGGTTGGTTGTGGGAGAGGAGCTGAAAGTGGCTGTTGACACATACATTGGATGATAGCACAGTGTGCAGACACTGTGACTCCTCGACTTCCATGCAATCTTTGCTCACCATGGATGAAAGGACTGATTCATCTAAGAGCCTGAGGCTGGAATTAATTATTTCTTGAATCTCTCGAAGGCCAAACTTTTATATATTCATAAATGACATCCCATTTCCCCAAGAGTTTCTGTAACTGTCATCTAAAGTTTCTTTTTTATCGTAGGGAATTGTGCCCACAGATGGGATTAGTCACCCACATGCCATTCATACCCAGAAAATATACTTCAAGATTATTTCCCACTAGTCCCGTGGTTGGCAAACTGTGGCTCGCGAGCCACATGGGCCCCTTGAGTGTGGCTCTTCCTAAGCCTTAGGAGTACCCTAATTAAGTTAATAACAATGTACCTACCTATATAGTTTAAGTTTAAAAAATTTGGCTCTCAAAAGAAATTTCAATCGTTGTACTGTTGATATTTGGCTCTGTTGACTAATGAGTTTGCCAACCATTGCACTTTCCCCCTTCCTGAGTGCTTTAGTTTAATTAGCCTAATATCTTCCAAATGCCATACTTGGTCTTTCCTCCTTGCCTTTTGCCTTTGCTTGAGCTCCATTTTACTTGGATACCTCATCGCCTCTCTCCACCAATGCATGCACAGCTGTTTCTTCAAGGTCTCTCTCTTCCATGAAACCTATCTTCCTCAATTTGATATTTTTCCTTTGTCTTAATTCCCATAGGACTAAGATTCTGTATTGGAATATACAATCTAGCACACCAGTCAAAATTCAGTGCATAATTTTCAAGTCCCTACCATCTTCAGGCACTGCTGAGAGATGAGGACTCAGCAGTGAACCAGAGGGGCACGCCTCCATACTCACAAGGCTTAGGGTCTAAGGGGAAGACAGACCATACCAAAGTAACTTACATGTAACAGAACTTAAAGACCAGAAATAGACTCTTATACACTCCATGACTGTCCTTGGAGTAAGTCAATTTTTAGAGAGAAAAAAAAACCTTATCAAAAATGAGAGATCTGGGATAAAAATGACTTTGGACTTATCAACAACATCAGAAGCAAAAGAAAATGGAGTAATACCTATCAAATTTTGTAGGTGCCTTATTTTCAACCTAGAATTTATACTCAGCTCAACAATCAGCAGGAGGGTAAGCTAAACACTTTGCAATATCAGATGAAAAATTCCCATAACCATCTCTCAAGAAACTGTTAGAGGATATGCCCCACTGAATAAGAGAGAGAGAGAGAGAGAGAGAGAGAGAGAGAGAGAGAGAGAGAGAGAGAGAGAGACAAAGAAAAAGGAATAAAGGAACACAGAGAACAGGATACCCCAAATAGAGATTAATCGAAAAACTATCACCAGGAGAATGAACAGACATTCTAGGATTCCAGGTGTGCACCAGATATGGAAGGACAGGCAAGGTGCTGAGAGCAGGACAAGCATGGCCATCACAAGGTTCTTTCTTCTTAACATGAGGACACAGTGCCTGGTGAGACTGACCAAGATTCCTGTCTATACCAGCCTCCCTTTGACCATGTATTTATGAAATTTCTCATCTTCTCTACTTGCCTTTTTTCCCTACGTGTGGACACTCACATTACTGAAAAAATTGTGCTTTAAACTTCTCCTGGTCTCTGGTGAGCTTAGAAATATAAAATACAGAGAAGCTTGTTCTCCATGACCAGAGTCCCATCTGATATTTTAAATCTGATTTATACGTAAGCCCTGCCACGTATCCCCACTGGGGTGAGCCCTGTGTTTCCTGGGAATCACTTGTGACCGTGCCCACTGACTTCCTTAGAAGAGGTTCTTGTAAATTGTCAGAAGCTGAAATCAGACTCACAGGCTCTTTCTGGATGCTTCTTTCTGATTGTGGCAGTATTTTCTTTCCATACACAGCTGGATCTGAGCTTACTACTCACCTTTTCAAAACTAAACATTTTACTGCTTAGGGATACATGTACATGTGCTAGAACTCTTAAGAATTGCAGAGACACAAAGAACACAAAAGTCAGGATCATGGCTACCTTTGAGGGAAGGGAAGGGATGGGTATCAAGGAGGAACATGCAGAAGGCTTCTAAGGTAGGCTGATGTTCCATTACTGGATAGAAAATACACAGCAGCTTATTGTATATTTATTTAAACTGTACATGTACACTCCTTTCTATACATGATACATTTCACAATTAACACCATATCCCATGGCAAATGTATTAGGCTTTGAGATCTGACGTAAAAACATTCGATTCTGTTTATCTGTATACTCTGTGTACTTCAATAGATGTTGAAGCCTTGCCTAGCAGGATCTCTATAAATCAGGTTTCAGACATTTTACCTTCAAATATATTGACTTTTGAGGTTCAGCATTTCAAAATTGCTAAAGACTGATAACTCAATTTCAAATGATAAATAATATTCAAGAATACCTTTACTGCGTTTTAGAGGCTGTCAGGTATTTTGTGACTATAAACAAACAACATAGTAATTTAATTTTAATTGATCAAGCTACTTCTTGTTTCAGATTATTAAATATCTATGTATAACTTCCAATGACATTCCCCCCCCGCCCCCCGAAAATTTTTATTGACTGGTCAGACCTAGAAATATATCTCAAGTACTCTTCCCTAGGCAGTGAGAACCGAAAGGGAAGAGACTGCAGAGGCTACGGGCGAACCTTGATGAAATGGATGACATGTGAAATCGGAGAGGCACATGAGGCATTATTAAATGATTAGGCTGAATATTGAAGGGCTAATGTAGCCTGGAGAATTGTGAGAAAATGGAGTTCCACATCTCTATTGAGAAAATCAGGATTTATTAAGCTGGTTGCTGGACTCATTCAAGCCCCATACTTGTTAAATTTAGAAATTATTTCTCATAGGATTTCAAGAATATTCCAAGGCTAGGGACTATAAATATTTCAGAAATTTCTATTGTGATTAAAATGCTTTCCCACACTACCAAAAGAATAACCCCTTGATGAAAGAAGTGTATAATAGCATGCTATCTTTATTTCCTAATGTGGGGATGGAAAGTCAAGGACAGTGTAGCATGGGAACAATCTACGCTAACGTAGGTGTTCATTGTGGACTTCTTGCTTAAAAAGACATTGTTAAGAAGAGATTAAGAAATAAAAATTATTTGACAGCTCATCTTAATTTCTTCATAGAGTTTCTATAATTACAATGCATCAGGAATATGAACAATGTTTAAGTAAATGCTAAAATCTAACATGCCTTAGATTTTTAGAAGAGTGTAAGCTGTTACTCAACACTGGCTTGTATTTAGGAGGACCAAGAGGCTAAGCATTCTCCTTGCACCC
The DNA here is from genome assembly GCF_028538775.1 of Myotis yumanensis. Lineage (NCBI taxonomy): Eukaryota > Metazoa > Chordata > Mammalia > Chiroptera > Vespertilionidae > Myotis > Myotis yumanensis. Next base: position 20,723,098 of record NW_027223766.1, read on the forward strand.
AAGTTAGAAAAAAGAACAATTCTCAAGTTAGCATGGGACCAAAAACTTTATTTGAAAAGGAAGTCAAAACAAAACAAAACATAAAACTATGAGGTAATTTTCTTGCCACAATACATATTGGCATTGAACAGACTAAAATTAGCTACAGTGAATATTCAAGAGACGGAGGATTGCCTTTATGCTTCTCAGACAGTTTGGTTTAATGGTTCTTTTTGTGAGCACCTCCCAAATTTTAAGTTGCCATTGTGTCAGAACATCAAATGGCTATCTCAACAGTTGCATGAATGTGGCCTACAATCTCCTCACAATAGTGTTAAGGGCAATTTCTGGTTCCAAATATAAAATTCAGCTTCTGGTTGAATATAGTGCTTGTTGCAATACTTATTCCATAGTCCTTTATTGAGGGCTTTTCCCCTCTCTGATATACTATGCCCATGTATTCATTTAAAAAACTGAGATAGTATCTTTGGTTGCTATTCTTAATGTTAAAATCTCTATTGGTAATAATTCCTTATACCTTTGAAAAATGTTTATTTAAGGTATCCCAAATGATACAAAAAGTTAATACAGTGAACACAAATGTACCTGCTACCTGGCTTAGATAAAAAACATAGTCAATAGAATGTGTTTATGCCCTTTCTGGATTACAACGCCTTTTCTTCCCTAACCAAAGGCTATTGTTCTCTGGAATTGTTTTCTGCCATTTCTTTGCATTTATTTATACTTTTACTATATATAAATCCATTTGTAAATAATATAATATGGCTTCACAGGTTTTTCACATTCATATAAATACTGTATATACTCTTCTGAAATTTGCTTTTCACACAATACTAGGTTTTTGAGATTCATGAGTGTTAATATGTGCAGCTACAGTTTATTTTTAGTATTTTATGAATATCTCACAATTTACTTATCCATGCTCCTGTTAATAAACATTCAGGCAATTTCCAACTTTTTTTTCCTACTATAAACAGTGTTCAAGAACATTCTTGTACTAGTTTCCTCATGCACATGTAAGAGAATAGAATAGGCACATGCTTAAAACCGGTATGTGCATCAGAGGTATGTGTAGCTTTACTATTATTAGAAATTGACCTAGTGTCCTCTGCACTGGTGGTAGCAATTTATATTCCCTAGATTGTAGATTAACAGCTCTCCTTTTTTTCAATATCCTTGACAACATTTTTAAAAATTATTATTTTTTTATTGATTAAGTTATTACATATGTGTCCTTATCCCCACATTACTTATTACCATTTGCAACAGCCTTGGATGGAACTGGAGAGCATTATGCTAAGTGAAATAAGCCAGTCAGAGAAAGATAAATATCACATGATCTCACTCATTTGTGGAATATAATGAACAACACAAACTGATGAACAAAAACAGATCCAGAGACAGAGAAGCATCAATCAGACCGTCAAACCTCAGAGGGAAGGTAGGGGAGGGTGGGGGTAAGGGGGAGAGATCAGCCAAAGGACTTATATGCATGCATATAAGCATAACCAACGGACACAGACACTAGGGGGGTGAGGGCTTGACAACATTTTTATGGTAAGATTATAAATTTCACCAATCTGATGGGTTATCTAAATGTGCAATAAGATTTTAAAGTGTTCTGTGAGGGTCTCCAGGTGATGGTAATTTTGGCATACTTGTAATTCACCACACATTTTTCTCTAACCATGAGTTATCAATATTTCTTTGACACAGAAGATTGATCCTAAATGCATGAGAGAACATTTCTAACAACTTCACAACTCTGTCTCCATCCTCAAGTTCTGATCTTCAGGCCTTGGAAGTGATGGGAGGAAGTGGGTTGTTTGGTCACCTAGAGCACTTTAGACAATATCAGGCCACTGGGCAGTGCATGTCAGGTATATTTGGGATGCTGTTATTGTTTTTTTCTCTACCTACGCTGGGCAAATCATCTATCCATTCTTAGAAAGGGGGAGAAGAAGGTAGACATGCTAGCACATTAAATCAGATCTTGTCTTTGAGAGACTGACAGACTAGATATAAATGGAATTTTTGCTAATTACTGCAACTATGGCAACTTCAAATATGAGTGTAGCTTTTATTTTAAATGAAATTAGACACGGAGAAATATCAGTTAGTCTGATCATACATCCATTCAATAAGTATTTTACCATAGAACCAAATACATATAAGCTACTGGTTGTGTTCCCAACCAGTGGGAGAGAGAGATATACACAAACAAATAATCATGATGCCACAAATCTTTACAAAGGAGATAATGTGTAAAGGTATAGATAGAAAAGAAAATGGAGAAGCAAAACACTGATTTGAAAAATTATTTTAGGCTATGTTCAACTGAAAGATGGAAAAAAGTCAAAAATAAAATTAAAGCCAAGGTTGTCCATCAAGTCTAATATGTTATAACTAACTAGATGCCTGAGTTTAAATCTCAGCCTCGCCATTTACTAGATGTGTGACCTTGAAGAAGTGAAATATACTCTCTAAGCCACAGTTTTCTGATTAATAAAATAAAAAAATAACTATATATCTCTTAGAATTATTGTCATTAATGAATAATTTATATATGTAAAGTACTTTAAAAATTTACTGACATTGAGTTAACACTCAGTAAATGCTAGTGACTGTATGATCACTCAGTAATATTTTATGAAGCAGAATAAAGTTTCCCTTCATCCCAATGTGAGGATTTACCTCTATATTTTCTAATTTCATCAGTAATCTGGAAACAAATATCACCCACAAAATCATGGTTTCAGTCACTTTCACACTTCATGGTTTTCTCTATCTATTTAAAGACTTTGACTTCAGCTGCATATTTGAATCTTGTCTCAAGCCACATTAAACTTCTAATTTTGTTCCTTTTATAGGATGTCAGGACATTTGTCCACTGTGCATCAGAGATGCTTTAATCTCTGCTCTACTTTCTGAGTCTTTTAAATCTCATTCTGCCTCTGGGAACAGCATTTTCTCTTTCCCTTTCGATAGCATTGTGGAAGCTTTGTGTCTAACTGTTCTAAAACTTATCTTCACACTGGCTTCTTTGATTTTGAATGCCATTATTGGGGGGGGGGGTGTGAAGAAGATAAATATAGAATCTCTGTTTCTGTTTCATGTGCAAGTCTTGAGAGCCTCCACCTTGTGGCAGTGGCCAGCAGTGGGCTTTTTGTAAAGCCTTCTTGGTGCTTTTCTCAAACCCAGGCTAGGCTGTCATGCAGAGAAACGGCCACGGGCAGAGCCCCTATGCAATCTTTTGATGATTCTCCCCACTCTGTCCCTTTCTGATGGCACACCGTCACCCTATCTGAGTGAGATACTGGGTAAGGGGAGAGAGCAAAAAAAGAATCCAAACTGTGAAATAAGAAGGGAAAGGCTAAGAAAGGAGTGTGAGGGTAAAAAAAAAAGGCAGAGAGAGTGGAGCAAGAAATCAACATTTATTTAGGATTCATTATATGCCTAACACATAGAAGCTTTACACATGTGATCTCATTTCCTTCTCTGTGGGTGTGTATGTGTGTGATGTGGAGGGGCTGACTCATAGTGTGAGGGCTCCTTTAGCAAGTACTTAGTGAGCTTTATTTGGAAAGTAAATAAATATTTTGGATGTGGCAGAAGGTACGCCCACATATAGGTATTTTGGAATGTTGTTTCCCAGTTGTTGGCAGGAACATTTAATAAAACTCTTGAATCTAAAAGTATTTGTTTTAAATAATAATAATAATAATAATAATAATAATAACTTGTTCTCACTTCAGATTTAACCACAAGCAATTATCCACACCCACTAATTCATTGTCAGTTTTGAAAGAATTCAGCGAGTTCCTACAATGTGCAAAGGAGTGTGTTAGGCACTGCTGCGGGTATAGACAATTACGGTATGTGGAAGAGCCAGAATCTACTTTGCAAGTCTTATATTCTGTGGTTCTGAAAATAAAGTTAGCTGTGTAATGTGGGAGGAGCGGCATTGAAGAAATGAAACTTGATCAGGGTATTATTGATGAAAGAATGTAGATAGGCAGAGAGGAGAGAAGGAAGGCTTTCCACGTAGATCAAGAAAAAAACCCGATACCGAAGTCAGTGGGGCATGCTTTGAAAAGGCTAGTTAGGAATCACGTGGGAAGCATGCTTATGTGTTACAATTTATGTCTGAAAAAGTCCCAAGTACCAGATACGGCAATGCCCATTGTTATTCTCTAAATGTGACTTTCTGATAGTGGGCCCAGTATATGAAATTTTTATTTGCTCTGTATAGAAAATGTGCCACTCTGAAGCAAAGGCTAGTGAGTCATGGGTCAAGCTGTGAGCTCTCTGTGAGGGAGACTGAGTGCTACACTATTCATGATAAACTAGAGAATATGAAGATTGAAAGACAGTGGTTGAGGTGTTTATTTTTCTCCTGTCTGATGGCTCCACCATGAAATTAAATAAAGAGTCCAATTGCTTACTCCCTAAATGTTTCTGACTCTCGCTTCATCTCAATTCCCTATAACCCAACAATAATCCTTAAAAAACAAAACAAACAAACAAAAAACCACACCCTATGCCTGCAGCTGAAAGGCATTCTTATGCTACTCATTAATATTCCTTTGGGAGAAATATTCAGAGGAGTGTGTAGAATATAATTGTGCTCCAAGGATAATTGCTTGTGGTTAAATCTGAAGTGAGAACAAGTTATTATTATTATTATAGTTTTGAAAAGTTCTTATGGAGATTGCTTTCCACATCAAACTTAGGATTCGGCACTTGATCAGAACTAAGGGCGGTCGCTTACCTCACAGACACAAAAGCCAAGACACAAGGACAAGTATGAATGAATAAGCTTCTTGGTGTCCCTTGGCAAGGAGAGGTCCCTGTGCAGCCTGGACACAAGCCAGTGAGCTACTTGGGGTTGGCACAGTTCAGGGACAGGAAATAGCAGTGGGTTTTGCATCCGAAGACGTGAGCTTCAGTTCCAACTCTGCCCCTGTCCTGTCCTTACGTTTTTTACCACTTCTCTGAGCCACCATGTCTTGCTTTGTACAGTGGGAGAATGCTGCTTTCTCCACAGCACTGCGAAAATGCTGTGGAAACTATTAAGTGCGAGGCAATGGGAGTTTAATGTTATTGTGATTAAAAGGGACTCACGTGAACTGTACTGAAATTAGCGCTTACAGCAGCCCTGGCAGCTATAGAATTTCTAGCATCTCTATCCTCAGCCTGATGGACACACTGCTGAGGGCTGAGTATCCGGAACAGCAGGGTTAAAAACTGTTAATGGATTTCACTACTTTGTAGAATTTTAAAAACTATACTTGTTAGAGAACACAGTTTATTGATAACTATGTTATATCGTTAGTAATTGATTTGTGAAACATATAGTGGTTAATTAGCATGAATTATTTTCAGTCTGAGAGATACTCTGCTCATACCCACATTGGCTAGACCATGGGACTACTCCAAGAGAAAGGGTCATATACACACATGTGAGTTGTGACCAGCCCTTCATGCTTTTGAGCAGCATGAAAAACCGATGATTCCAACAGGCAGGCACATGTAAGGATATGCATTCAGCAGTCACTTGGAAGCTGGTTTCCTAGTTATTGGCTTAATTATCATGTATCATTGGGTTAAAGATGCTAATGGGTTTAGATCGCATCCTTCTTCAGTTTCCCATATCTTACTGAAAATTGGATAATGAATATCAGAAAAATTATTTTAAAAAAAAAACAATAAAAAATTATTTGGGTTTTAAGTGCTGTGCCTGTCAAGTGTGAGAGTAGAAGGACAAACTTATATACAATAGACCTTGAATAGCCTTTTGAAGAATCCACAGCTTCTTGGGGTCCAGATACTCCACATTATGTTAATTAACTCTGAGCAGTTGGTACAAATTTTAGCTATAAAAGTTTAATATACAGCCACTTCTATAAGAAATCATAGTGTACTAGCCTTTTATAACGAAGGGTAGCAGAACCTTCTCCTGAAGATAAATGCATACTATGAAAGTCTGTTCTACGTAGGTATATTATTATGCATTGAATTACATAGCATTTAGACCATGCTTTATAATTAAGTGTAAGTCCAGTGGTAAATAAGGATACACACCCATCCAACAAGATCCAATAAATCTTAAATCTGCCGATTATAGTCTCATTTATAGTCTCATTTATCAGGAAGGTATTCCCACTGCATTACATAAATGCAGTGTTAAAGAATGTCTCCCCAGATGGATAAAAAATCATTAAGTTTCATGCACATTTACCTAAGTGGGAGCTGATGTACTTGATGTCAGTGTCGGATTTCCTACCCTTTCTCAGCCTTCTGTGCCTGACATGTTGCTTTGTGTGCCATCTCAATGTGCTTCAGTGTTTCTTCTTCCTCAGGGTAGCCTGGTTACGCTCATGTAGCCCAGATCAGCTCTCCTGGAGTTGGCACAGCAGCAGCCTCTAACCAGTTCATGTCTCAGGGTGATTGGTTAGAGAAGACGGGGGAAAAGAAGGCCCCTGCTTGCCCAGGAAGCACATCTAGGCTGTATTTGAGCACTGTTGTTTATTTCTCTACATACTAACCTGGGGTTTAGAGGTATCTATGCATCTGAGGAGGTGTTTTATTCTTTTTATCGCTGATGCACATCATCAGTTATCAAATTAACATGTGGAAAGTGCAGAATTGCATTACAGAATTGCAGGAATCTGGATGCAGGAACCTGGATGCCTTTCAGTGCCCGCCCCTCCCCCCCCTCTTTTTTCTGCTCTTTTACAGCACAGCCAGAGAGATGGAAAAATGGGTCCCAGCTTTGGAGTTTCTCAGAGTCCTTATTTGGAGGCTCTCTGCCTGTATGAGAATCCCTACACTCTCATGAAAGTAGCGTTTTGCCTCACCTATGCTATATATATATATATATATATTGCTGGAGAAGGCCCAGAGAGTCCCATGAAGAGTCCTTTCTAACTTTTGAGACATAGAAATGGACTCAATGGTGAAGCCGTACACTGGATAAGGGTTGGCCGTGTGAGCATTTACATCCCTTGCCACCTTTGATCCTGTGTATGCTCTTATCTGGCTGAGATTACGCTGCTGCCTGCGTGTGGGTTCCCCTCCGGAAGTGCTGACTACGGCAACGGCTTTTGTAGGCTGATCATTTATTTTGAGAGTAAAGCCATGGGATGGATTTGGGGTAGGGGTGGTAAAGGGGACGGAAACAGAAGGAAGAAAAAAGTTCACTTAAGAGCGTGTTTGTGAGTTGCTCATATTGTGGGCTTGATCCTGCCACAGCCCTCTGGGGAGCTGTGCAGAATGCTTCTCGGTATCACCCATTCAAAGGATGAGTTGCCCATTTCCCTCGGCATCCTGGAAGCCCTTTATTCTGAAAATATCCATGAATACACGCAGAGAAACTTATGACCCTTAATATCCAGTCTTAGAGCAGTTCTGATTTCCTCCATGTACAAGGAGAATGAAGAGCTTTCCTGCACAGATTGTATCATGTTTCTACTGCTTTTAATGTTACCGTTATTATCTGTATTAACTTAATTCAGGAGTATATCTTAGGCATCTAATTCTATCCTTTCGTTTTTTCAAATGAGAAAGCAAGGGCCCAGAAAGGCAAGTCAGATTTCTAAAATCGCACAGCAGTCCAGAAAAAGAGCCTATTTTTACTACAATACTACTTGGCTCCCTGTTTAAGCCCTATCCACTACACCCCAGTGCCTTAAAAAATGCAAAAAAACATCTGAAGACAGGTTCTGTTTAGATTCCTGAGTTCCAGTACCCTGAGAGGTGAGGTAGCCAGCCACTATATACAAATAATAGTGATTGCAGGAACTCTCATTTGGATAAGCATTACTATTCACCAGTATCTCTTATCTTTAATTTCAGATATGTGGATGATTCTAATTCTCTGCATGGCCATGTGAGCAATTCTAGCCAATAAAATGTGAATGGAAGCGATATTTATAACTTTTGGGTCAAAACATTTGCCTGTACTTGAATCTCAAGCCTTCTCTTTCCCAAAAATATTGTTTCAGACACGTCATGTTCATGTGTTTAAAAGGATGGCATCTTCAGATAGTGAAGCCTCCACCAGCTGCATTTCTTGAGACACCACTGTGAACAGTCTCCCTTATAACCTATGCATGTTACACGCCATTGAGTTGGCTCTGACCCCTGATGGCTCTATGAGTGAGCGATGTCTGCAATGTCCTGTCTTCAATAGCCCTGTTATACCTGGGCAAGTAGTGTGAGCAAGATACCAACCTTCATGAGTTTGGGAGTTGTTGTTATCATAGCTTAACCTAGCCCATCCTAATTAATACATTTTGGGAGCAAGGTAATTATTCTCTATTTTTGAATCATCTTCATCTTTTATTGATTGTAGATCATGTTCATATCAAATACGTTTATTCTTTAATATGATAATAGACAAATCTGTTACATTTCCTAGCAACGCACCCTTCTATTAGCAATGATTTGCCTCTCTGTGGCATCCATGAAAATACACCTCACACACCTCCAACTACAAGGAATGTAGTTAAACAAGGACCCCAGTGCTTGTGCTCTAAAATCTATCAGTATGTTTGTTCAGAGACCATGTTTCCCATGGACTGCCCCAACTTCTAACTATGGTAAGAGTACTAGAGCAACCATGTTCTTGGATGAACTTCGACTTCGCTGACAGCCAACTTTGGGTCAAGGACTTCTTGATGACCGTGCCAAACCTTTCTACCTTCCTTGCCTCTCTCTTTCATTGAATATCAGATCTGCTCACCTAGCTTAGCCACTCCCCTACTATTTTCTCTCATACAGGTATTTTTCCTCAGTAAGACATTGCACATTTAATTCCATTTTTTGCATTTATTTCTTAAAGAACCCAGACTTACACACTGTCCATATCATAACCAAGATTTCCCCCAAATATAGAGAATTTCTGGGCTTGCTTTAATCCGTGATCACCTTCGTTATCTTAGAATTATTAAATTTTCTTTCATTCTTAGCTAGAAATTTTAAAGCAAGAAAAATGCTTAAGAGAACTGATCCAGGGTTTCTAAAAATGTAGAACAGTTGTACCAGAACCAGCTGTTGTGCTTGTTTAGTTCATCTCAGACCTCTGGGTATCTCTGAGGATGGGACCTAAAAGACGTACATTTCTGAACTAGCTCCCCAATTACCTCTTACTGTTTATTATAGAGAATCACTGATCAAGTTCACATAAAACTGAAATCCAGTGAAAGAAATAAAGGAATCCCAATTACTTAACCAATTCAAGTCAGAGTTCAGTCTAAAACATAGGTCTTCAGATTCCATTGTCAGCACATTAACTATGTACATGACATACTATATATATATATATATATATATATATATATATATATACACTGCATCACAGCTAAAAAATTCCTACTCTCAGATCATTTGATAAGTTCAATAATCAAAACTTACAGGAAAAAAATCTTTACCCCTTTGGTACACACAACACCTGTCATTGTCTTGAAAAAAATCTGACACACATCTGACCATTTTCAAAGACTTGGTCAAGGTGTTAGCCAACAGCTGTGAGCAATAGACTGCAGAGGTAATCATGACCACTTTTCCTGAGCCATAAACTAAAAATTTCACAGCTAATGTTAGGAATTAAAGAATAGCTGGAAAATTACATATGTGCTAATATTTTGGAATAGACTTTGAAGTGATTAGTTGATTTGGTGTTGATTTTAAATGTTTGAAATAATGAGGTCATGAAGAAGTGGGTCTCATTATTATGACCAGTTTAATAACTAAATTAGTTATTAACTGTTAATCAAGCTAATGAAACCAAATGATGTTTTCTTTTTTATCTAAGTAAGTCACATTTACAAGCCCTGTTAAAAAAAATAGCATATAAATGGAAAAGAATCTTGATAATTGAAGAAATAGCTCATTAAAATAAAAGAAAAAAATGAACAGGAACAAAGCTACAGTTTACCAGAAACATGCATAAATAAAAGATAAGGACCAAATCACAGAGTTTAGATGTACATATAAGTGGTGAAAAGTTAATGGGAAGTCAATATCTGTGTCAAACTGGAAATAAATATAATAACAATCCTATATAATAAAAGCCTAATATGCTAAGTGTCTGGTTATCTGGTTGGCCGTTCAACCAAAGCATAATATGCTAATGATATGCTAAGGCCGCTCAACTGCTCGTTATGACGTGCACTGACCACCAGGGGGCAGATGCTCCGACCGGTAGGTTAGCTTGCTGCTGGGGTCCAGCCGATCAGGACTGAGTGAGATGGGCTGGACAGTTCCTGGAGCCCTCTGGCAGTCCCTCCCCAGATGGCCAACCTCCCATGTCCCTCCCCAGCCCCAATCGTGCACTGGTGGGGTCCCTCCTCGGTCTGCACCCTCTCACAATCTGGGACATCTCGGGGGATATCAGAGAGCCAGTTTCGACCTGATCCCGTAGGCCAGGCCGAGGGACCCCACTGGTGTAGGAGGCCTATAGTAATATATAACAATGTAAACAACAAGTTCAGGCATGACTAGTAAACAACCACTCAAATTTGACAGGGGATAGTAAAAGCAGTCATTATTATCAATGGGGGAAGGAAGTGGAATCTGCAAGGGAAATGTAAGTGTATTTTCTCGTTTATCCTAGAAAAGTAAAACACAAATCTGCTTTTTAAAAAAAAATTTCAGTGGTTGGAATAGAACCACTTAAAGATAAAAGGACTTAAATAATAAGTTAGTTTATGGGAATAGAAAATTTGACTCTGAGATAAGTTTCTAGATGAACTCCATAAGGGTAAAAATCATATATATTTCACTCACTATTAAATACTCAACCCATGGAACAGTGTCTGGCACCTAGTTATCATTCAAACAGTGAAGAAATGAATGAATGAACCTGTTTTATAGTTGAAAGTCTAGAAGACTTTAGGTGTTTACTAAAGAAGGAAAGCTTAAAATAAATTCAAGTTTTTTAATATTTATGATTCTGTGGTGTAAGTTTGAATCTTATATCTAATGACTGGTGGGTGTGTTCAATGTTATGTCTAAAAACCCACTTTACTGGGTTCCATTATTCAATTCATCTAAGAGGAAGAAGAGAAAAAGTAGTGGAGAGATGATGTAGAATTTTTTGTAATTGAAAGGACATTAATGGATTTAGAAAATGTTAATTATTGCAGAAAATTATTGCAATAACAACAGCAGGAGGATGGAGTCTGAAAGAGCCAGTCAATTTTTAAATGTTTCTTTATTAATAATTTTCTTGTACCAGGGGGTTGTACCATGTTGATTAGCTGATTGTCTGCAGATAACTGCAGGAGAGACCGATTCAGGTCACAGCAAAAGTTGGTTTTATTTTTCCACAACCATGTTTTATTTTTAAAAAAAAAATATATTTTATTGATTTTTTACAGAGAGGTAGGGAGAGAGATAGAAACACCGATGAGAGAGAAACATCGACCAGCTGCCTCCTGCACATCTCCCACTGGGGATGTGCCCGCAACCCAGGTACATGCCCTTGACCGGAATCGAACCTGGGACCCTTCAGTCCGCAGGCCGACGCTCTATCCACTGAGCCAAACCGGTTCCGGCCACAACCATGTTTTAAATGTCAACCATAGATATTCTTTCTTACTAGCTTTTCTCCTGTATATGTATGTCCATGCACACTCACCACAACCTTCTCATATCCAACTAACACAACTGCCTGATGCTTACTGGGCACTTAGAAATATTTGTAGTTTGAGTTGAAAAATTAAATAAAAACAACCATTTCACAGAATCAGAATCCAGGTTGTAAAAACCACTTATTGATGAATGTATACATGGGGTGCTTTTGGCAGGTCTCATTTGATTATCTGATATTGTCAGGACAATTAAAATATACAATTACTGTAGCCTTATTCTGGGAATTCGGAGTAAAGTCAGGTCAAGACATCCCGAGAAGGGTGAAGTTCCTCTGATATGGAAAATTGATACTATGCAGCTCCGGGTAAGAGAATGGCTTTCTCCACTTAATGTTTTCATAGCAACCCAGGTTTCATTACCTTTGAATTGATCTTGGCCAAAGTTCTTAATATTTAGCATGTCAGCCTGGAACTCACTAGCATTGCTATTGGGAACTCCTATGAAACATTGTGGCTGGGTTCCCAGTAAGTACCTGTCTGCCTAAATACACTGTGACTATTACGTATAAAACACTTTATAGGTAATAGACACAGTATACTAAAATAAGCAAGGAACGATTTGCAAAACCAAGTTGCTTTTCCACATATTATTGTTTTGTATTTAAACAAATTAACAGGGGGAGGAGATTTTGCCCAACATATGCTATGTTATAATAGTTCTATTATTTTTACCATGCATACTATTACATTCAAATTAGTGCCTTCTTTATAATTAAAACATTTGACCAACAACTAGGGAAGGAAAAACAATTCTGCCTTTCAATCTATAGGATAAGAGTTGAAAATAAAGTAATATTTTGCTAATGTTTTTTCTGTCTTTAACATAACAAAATCAATATTACAATGCAGTCCAATAAAGAAATACTCTTTAGATAATATTTAGTAATTACTTAAGAATTTGCTTCATAAATATTTTTTATCAAAATATTGAAAATAAAATTTAAGTCAAATATCTTCTTAGTTCTTTCTACTGTAGCTCGCAGACAGAATTGGTCCCATTTCACCCTCTTCTGCCTTGGTAGTACCTTCTGCTTCTAATACTAAGCTTTTTTGCTTTCCTGGTTCTTCAATGGAAATATTTTCCCTACATTTTGCAGCTATTGATCTTCTAAAAAATATTCAATTCCAATTTCTTGACATTTCAATTTTATTGTATCTTAAGAGCATGATATTTTCAATTCCTACTCAGCCATATTTCTATATTGTACTAAGTAGCAGCTGATGGAAATTGCAGTGACAGCTGAGTCTGCATACAGGATTAAAAAAATACTGAATTTGTTAAAGCCTAGTCAGTCTCATCTAAAGAGCTTTTATTTTTGTGGTCTACAAGTATTAAATTCTATATTAATTTTATCTAAGAGCCAGCATAAATGAGGACACAATAATTGTGTGGTTAATTCTTAAAAGAAGTGTCAGTAATTAGCTGCTTTTATTGTATTACTAGAGGCCCGATGCACGAAAATTTGTGCAAGAGTAGGCCTTCCTTTCCCCGGCTGTCTGCACCAGCTTCCCTCCAGCACCCGGGACCCAGGCTTCCCTCCTCCCGCCTCTGGCAGGCACCTGGGACCCGGGTTGGCTTCCCTCAGGCCCCAGCTTTGTCAGGAAGGACGTCTGGAAGATGTCCGGTCTAATTAGCATATTACCCTTTTATTATTATAGATTGCTTCCCATAAATATATTGTTTATATGTTACTCCCATAGAAGTGACTGTTTCCATGGATTCTAAACAGCCAGAAGAAGTTAGGAGGAGTGTTTCAGGTATAATATGTCACCCCTTGTACAAGGATAAAGAGAGAGGTTAAAAACCCTCCCATGCAAATTCAAAAGCAAATACTGGTGCATGCTTTTCACCCTGGGTAGCATCTCTCGGGCATCTGAGAAGCTCTTTTAGTCAGTTCTCCTTAGGTTTTTTTAAAATCGAACAAATGGTTTTTTAAATAGAAAAACATGTTTCAGTATGTATTTTGCATCTTATTTACTTAGAAATTGGTTTTAAACTTATTATAATAATTATCAGGAATATGGTAAAATCTGTCACTGTGTTCATTCTCTCCTGGGTAAAATATGAATTTACTTAGGAAATTGAAATTCAGCAAAAAGAAAATAATATTTTAACTTTTTAAAAGAATGCTTAGAATGAAAATACAAATGTTCTAACAATTTTTTAAAATTTCATTTAAGCCATAAATCTACAAATGCATTCTTTGGAGAAGTAGTTTTCAGAAGACAAATATACCTACATTTATATGGAATTTTACATATGTAGCTTAATATTTAACTTAGTTTAATATTTAATCAAGACTTTTTCTATTATAGAAAATTAGAGAATCAGATAATTTTTAAATGTTAGTTTAATATTCTCAGCAACCTTACGGCTTAATATTCTTGAAAGAGTTTACATTTTAAAACTATGCTTAAAATGAGTGATATTAGATAGCTATTTCATTCTGGCGCCATAATATAAATAGAACTTTATTTTTGCAAGATTTATTTAACAACCACATTATTAATAGAAACATTTTATTACATTAGCACTGATATACTCAACAACAGTCTTCATGGCAATGATGTTTGTTTAGAAATAGGCTATAATTTTGAAATTTACAACATTGAATTAGTACAACTGTACATGTTTCTATTATTATACACCCTGTAATACATAAAAATTAAAAAGGATTTTGAACCTTTTAAAAGAATCTCCATTTCATTTGAGAAGAGATTGTTCCATACTGAAAAAACTCATTTTTAAGCACATAACACTCCTTATGTGTTTGCCTATGCTGCGACCATACCTAATCACTTCTACTCAGAGCGGGTTCTTTGCTAAAGAGGTCTTCACAATTTGATATATAACAAAAAAAAGAGTGCAGAAATGTAACTACAGAAATAATTTGACAGACTGAACATTTCAAAACACTGCCGTTTCACTATCCTCCAGAATAGAAGCAAATTATCAAAGGAGTGCTCAAAAATTAAAATCGGGTGGCCCCTTCAAATGTACAATATGATTAGAGCTTTTGAATTTCACAGATTAAATGTTTCTAAGAGCTTAATGTTTTCACCGTTTATTGCGACCCAGAGCCATCTGGCTTTTGTAATTCATGTCCTGCCTCTTAGGGGCAGCAGAGGGCGCGCTAGCATTGTTGACTCTAGGTACCTCCTGGTGCATTGCGCTAGCATCTTTTCTAAAAAAAATTTTATCTTTATTGTTGAAAGTATTACAGATGTCCCCCTCTTTCCCACCATTGACCCTACCATCCCGCTCCCACCCTCTCCCCAGGACGAAAACCTACGATTTCCCTGGAGGGTTGTCCTTGAGCATCTGAAAGGGTCAAGCTGTTCCTATATTATTCTGAGAAGCTTTAATTTCAGACCACTAAATGAAAATTGTGATTGTCAAAGGGCCTCCACGGCGCACTGAGCCGAAATTCTCCAATTACGAAGTCTTGATTGATGTATTGGAAAAACGCTGAGCATAGGGTTTCATAACGGGGGAATTGGCAATGGACATTAAAGCAGATGATTATTTTTAAGAGAATTAGGAAATAGTCTTTTAAAAAAACTAGAAATATCACAAATCAATAACCACTTCAGACTTAATCGCAGCAAGCAGATTACTAAACTGTGTGTTCCCTTATCTAAGTGGTATTTTACCTTCTCTTTCATAGCATGCACTTTATTTCTACTTAGAAAGTAATTTCTTAAACTGATTAAGCTTTCAGGAGGATGAGTTTAGACTGCCCTACACAGGAAGGATTGGGGTGAGAGAGATTAGGTGTGTTTCTGTTACGTAATGTGAATTATAGCACTGCGCAGGCAGGAATATTTTGCAACATTGGACCTTGTTCCTGGATGAACTACCTGGGGGGATGGTAACACAGGCGATCAGTACAGTTGCATAAATACTGAAAGGAAACCCAGGCTTTCATGCTAACATGTAATGTTTTAAACCCATTTCAATATGACTGCTCTCAATGGGCACATGAAGAAGAATATTCCCCCAACCCTTTCCTTTTATTATTCAAGTAGTCCCCCCCTTTCCTCATATGTTTTACCTACTCCCTCCCAAATTGTATAACATAAAATATAAACCTAAGTCATCAATATATATGAAAGACCAGACTCGTAGAGTTCTAAAATCAGAAGACAAATAAAATCTACCCTGAGGGGGTGGGGCAAGTATATATCTGGCTGGGGATATTGTGCTTGGTCATTTATTTTATGAATCATTTCATGTATCTCAATCATTCAGGTATACAAGAATGAATCGGATGAAATGTATGACCCATTTATAGCCCATTTCTATGTCTGGATCAAAATTTGTGTTGCTGCCTCTATTGCCCATCTAAATTGTTTTATCTGTTCCTAATTTTAACATCATTTACGTTTTTGAATTTATAAACTAACGCAAGTAAACGCGTAGCAATTTATTTTGAAAGCCCAGGCTGGCTACAAATTGGTCGCTTGGTTCTTGCTCCATCTCTGTCTCCCTCTCCTCTTCGATTCATTATTTAGTGAGAATATTTATTTATAGAAATGCTATCACTATTTAGGTTAAGGCAGTGAAATAGGCTGAGATATTTAAATATGTATTGAATACATTGATACTGACCCACATGTCCCTAGACTCCTAAAGCGAATCTTCAGTGACTAGGATTTAGAAATCCGCCCTGCTGTATTCCACCTGCCAGAAATATGAGGATGTTTCTGTGGCCGGTTTTTCCGCAGTGCGGGGTTTCAGGCCTCCTGGCCCTGCAGTGCCTCCCGCCAGCCTGGAAGCCTGAAGCAGGCTCTGCACTTGGGACCTGCCAGGGAAGGCTGCTCTGGGGTGAACTTGGCCCCAGGCTTCAGGCTAGGTGGTGGGCTCCTTTTGGGGGTCACCTAGTCAGTCCCCATCCCATCCTGTCCTGGCACTTCTTTAAGCCCACACTTGAGTCCCTTTGGTGAAAACACCAGCATTTTGCGTACCTGAGGACCGTATGTTTTAAGGTACATGACCTAAAAAGAAAATAAAATAAAAAGAGAGACTTAATTCTCCTCATTCTCCTTACAAGTCCAGCTCATTGCTTAGATTCGGGTGTCGGCCTAAATAGATCGAAGTTGTGTCCCAGGGCACATACACGAACTGTATATGCATATGACTACCTGAAGTGTGGCAACAGCTAGAGTGAACTGTTTCGGTAAATATTAGGTTTTGCTGTGTATGGCACTTCTCTGCTTTTAATTTTTCTTTCGCAAATTGCCTAATGTCCTGTTAATCTTTGGGACAGGGCAGGAGGGTCCTATTGCATTTGGGTGAAATCACAGGGAAGAAGGCCCTGGTCAGCACCGCGGACAGCGGCAGGCGAGGAGGGCGCGGCCACCTTCGTGGATCCTCCTCAGCTCCTCTCCTTTGTTCGCGGCCCCTGCAGGCCAAGGCAGAACAAAGGCATCTATCAAGGCTGGCTTTCTCAGCCTGGGTTTGTCTCTGGCTCTAAGGCCCTGGTGCAAACCTTAACAAAGTCCACCTCATTGACTTTCACATAATTTACAAAGTCCTTCTAAAGTTTCTTGTCCTACTCCTTTGACTAATTTGGCCATTGGGGCTATAGCGAAACAAGGGAATTATCTGGGCTTGTAAAAGCCAGGCTAGGCCGACTGGAGCCTGGGAAGAGAAAGAGAAAGTGCTGATGGTGGTGGTGGTGCGGGGGTGGGGAGTGGGAGTGCGGGGGAGGGTGGTGGTGGTTCTGAGCGTCCCCAAGGAGCTGAGCTGGTTGAGGTTTCTTGCGCAAGGTGGTGAGGGCGCCATTTAAGGTTATTTTCCTCTCTCCCGTCGGTTCTGTGACCGCAGCTTGGCCCAGATCGCACACAATCACACTACCACCTCTTGGAAGAATCACTGCTTTCTACACGCTTCCACGCTCTAGAATATTTGCACAAACTGGAACTCCTGCTCTCCTGACAGCTGTCACTGGCGTGCTCCTAACCTCCCCTTGGGGATTTGCCTGCGGGTTTCAAGCTCTGACTGAGAACTAGGGCCCCTTTGGCTGGCGGAACACTGGGTGGTTCTGAATCAGTTTCAGGGTCTCTATCCTCAAAGGATGGGTTCCTTCTACCACCTTTCAAATCCCACGGCTGTTGCCTTTTCCCCTTTCATATCCAGAGTCGCTCGGGTGTCCTTCAAGTGCAGCCGTAGGCTCCGCTCTTGGCATTCACCGCGTGCCTTAATTGTATGACATTAAATCAAGGTCCGCTGTGAACACGGAGGGCAGAGTCTGGTCTTGATCCGAAAGTGACTGACCCCCTGCGAACTCCACACATCTCCTCCTGCCCTTCCCCCTCCCGGGAGCGCGGAGTCCCCAGGACTCCACCAGGGTCTGCGCTCAGAAGCCCAGCTCCTGTCTCCGCTCGCTCGCCTCCTGCCATCGCTGCCAGGGCCGCTGCTAATGAGATGCCTGCGCCTGCCTCTGCGTCTATCTACACGCCGTTTACCGCGCACCCACAAAACCTACATGCGCCCATAAATCCAGTCTTCAGAGAAGGCGTGGATCGCAGTTAATTCCCCCTTGGGCGGGCACAGATCTAATGTCGCAATCGTGTTATTTCACGGAGGGCAGTTAACCGGGTGGGTGGGTTTGCTCGGCAGCTCTTCTAAGTCACTTGCATGTAAGGAATGGCAGGTTTTAAGGACCGGGCCAGGGCAGGTTCTGCGGCAGGAAGCCTTGCCAACCCTTTCCTGCTGCGGGGATGAGACCCAGCACCCGCAGGAGAAGAGAATCATACGTGTGCGCATGTAAGGGGGATGCGCAGATACGCCTCGGCTCTGTGTCCTCTGAGAATGTCACCGCGGGTTGGGTTGGGAGCTGTGGGGAAGCTAGGAGAGTCCAAGGACAGGCTGGGTCATCTTTCTTTATAATTCGGAAAAATTAACTCAGCCGCACCTGCCTAGTCCCCAGAGAGCTGGGCGGCCCATCTGGTCTGGCTGCGGCTTTGCTGCGCAGAGAAAAGGCTGTTCCTCCCAAGGCTTCCTGCCCCACTGCCCGGGAGCGCGGACGCAAGGCTGGGCCTGGCTCGGGGTCCGAGCAGCGCAGTGGACACGCACCCCTCAAACTGCGGCCGGAGTCCAGAGGCCGGAGGAACCTGGGCCGGGCGGAGGGCGGAGGGAGGGCGAGCTGGAGAGAGGAAGGGGTGAGGGGGGTTGACCTCTACGGGCGGGCGGAGCCCTCAGCGCAGCGGGCGGGAGGCGGCGGCTTCTGCGGCTCTTTTTGTGGCATCGGCTCCGGCGCGATCAGCCTGGAGGGAAAGGCCCGCTGCGGGTCCAGGGGTCCGAGGAGCGGCGATCCGAGGCCACGGGCGGCGTCGAGCTCGGCTGCGGCAAGAGAGAGCGCCCAGAGCCGGTCCCGCTCGGAGAGCCCGGAACACGCCCCTGAAAAACAGAATCACAGGGAAGAATTAGAGAGGGAGGCGGGAGGGGAGTGGGAGGCTGGGGAGAAGGGGCAGGAGGCGGGAGGGAGCAGGCGAGAGAGAGAGAGAGAGAGAGAGAGAGAGAGAAGGTGATGGGAGGAAGGGACCCCAGCTGGCAGGCCGAGAGCTCGTACCCAAGCTTTACCCGGCGCCCAGGAGCCCACGGCGGCGAGTGGAGTAGGGAAGCGCAGCCCCAGGGGGCGGCCCGGCGGCGGTGCGTGCAGGTCCCGGCTGCGGAAGCCCCCAGGTGGGGGCCAGACGCTGCGGCACCACCGCGGCCAGAGAAACACATTTCTCGGGCAGGAACCTGCAAAACGCGTCTGTGGATGGTCCTCCGGTGCAGCCCAGCCATTTCCGCACCTTGTGCCCCCTTCCCCTGCCTCACCCCTTCGCGCAGACCACACTCCGGATCTGCACGCCCCACCCCGGCTGGGCTTAGGACCCTACAAAACTGCAAGACCAGCGAGTCTGAGCAAGAAAATCGAAACGATCGATAAGAGGAAGAACTACGTATAGACATAGCCTACCTACTAGCCCTGCTCAAACCTGCAGAGGACCAAAGCGCGTTCAATCGCTGCTCGGCGCCGCGTTCGCGGAGGAAAGAGGAGGTGGAGAGGCTGCCGTGGTATAAGGTGCTTTGGGGTGGGAGGTGGGGGTGGGGAGGGGGTGGGTCGGAGCGGTCCGGTCTTTCCCCCTCGCTTGCTGATCCAGAATTAGGGATTAATGGCTCGCTCCAGCCAAACAAATAAGGCATCTGCCTTCAGCACAAGAGGATTACACGGGCTGCTGACGTCACCAGTCAGACAGATGTTGGCTCCCAAAGTCCTGAGCAGCTCGCTGTGTCCTTGAAACCAAAGAGCCGCAGAAGGCGCTCAGCCCCCAAGAGCTGCGCCTGGGTACAGCAAAGGGCGAGCACCCTGCCCTTGCCTCCCCCTACCCCCAGGAGCCAACACAGAGGCCCGCGGACAGCCCCCTAAGACGTATCGCCCCTAGTCTCACTAGCCCTTCCCTCACAGCCCTTCCCTCAATGCTCAGCTCGCTCAAGGCAAGCCAAAGACCCTTCTCAGGGGCCTCTCCCTAAAATGGAGACAAGGGCCGACCCCTTCAGAACATCTCCTCTAGATCCCTCATTCTAAGCTCTTGGGCCCCTGTTCGCTCACACATGGTTGGCCAAGGAACAGCACAATGAGCATCTTAGGCCGGACAGAGCCCACGCTCCAGGTGAAGAGCAAGCAGCAGAGCAGGGCTATCTGCATCTCTACTCGCTCCACAGCCATCCTGTCCTCAGGCCAGGGTCTAGGTTTCTGTTTGATCTTATCACGAATGACATTCCAGACGAAAGTGCCTCTCTCAACAATGACCCTCTCCCAAACTTCAAACTCCGTGCCCCAACCAGAGCCTCAAGCCACCAGCCTGAGCCATGGGGACCTCACCATGGTCCTGACCATTGTGTTTTCTTTGCAAGCACTTTGAAGATGTTGTGTGTGTGTGTGTGTGTGTGTGTGTGTGTGTGTGTCTCCAAAACATGTCTAGCAACTAATGTTAAGAATACGTACATTCAAATGACTACAGTTTTATTTGATAGCCAAATACAATGAATAAAGAGAAATGAATTTCTTTATAAACCATATGCCCTCAATTTAATGTTGTTTTGAAATTCAATTTTACATATAAGCTATTCCAATGTCTCGAACTGGTGTATTATATTTTCTTTATATGATTCCCCAGGCCTTTACAAGTCGCACTGAAGTCAGGTTATAAAATAAACCAAAGATAACATGAAGTTGGAAATTTAAGTGAGCAACAATGAATGTGTTATGTAACCCACAAATGAAATGGTTTTCAATGAAATGAAATTCTATAAAGCAATAAAGGCAACTCAAACAATGTTTGAAACAAAATAAATTAATCTTTCATACAGAGCCACACTGAACCAACCCTCTGCCTCTAATCCAGTAAATATATATATATATATATATGAAATATCTGCGACTTTATTAGGAAAAAGTGTTTGTCCACAACATTGCACTGTTAATTATAGACTGCAATGCCTAAATACGAGGAGTAGATGGATTATATCTCTACTCATATTATCCCTGTCTATCAAAATGGCATTTAATTTTTCTAATTCTATGCATTTAGAAATTCAGTCGCTGATAAAAATCAGTTTAATTTGCTCTAGTGTCATTCAGCTAATGCCAGCCTAAAATGGTAAAATTTCTCTACCGGCATTCTGCTTCAAGGCCTTCTAAAAAACAGCCCACATCTTAAATGGATGGATTTAAATTTGTTCTTTACCAGTAACAAAAGGTAGACCTCATCTTACTTTAAGTGGATAAAGAACATATACTGTTTGAGACAGAGGATACATAAGTCATTCTTTTTTAAAACCTGGTTTGAATAAGTTTGAAATGCCACACTTTATAGGAGTCTAATTCCTTCTAAAAATCAGAGGGATTGTTTTTTTTCGCCTAATGTGTTTTGAATGTAAACTTTCATTCTGCTCCTACAAAATTTTACTAGAGTCCCTTTTTCTCAGTGATTTAATATTAGTTCGCTGTCCATGGTCTTGATCCACATGAAGGGAGATGCTAGTGGTGCATTTTTGAAAAATATAAATCACAATGTTTTTTACACCAATTTGATGCCCTTACATTTTAAGATAATGCCAAAGGGGTAGACATCTGTAGGCTTTAAATTTTCTTTCCCATTCTACTTCTTTGCATTTTTTTTCTATATTTGCCACCAAAATTGAGAGGAAGCAGATTCGGAAAGTTTGCATTTCACTATTTTTGAGCTGACAAAAATCACATTCCATTTAGAGGTCCAAAGAATTGTAAATATAAAATAGTATTTTCAACACACACACACATATATATAGTTTTAAAAAAGTCACATAGACATCTTTGTATAGGCATGATTGTCCATTTTTACATAGAGTTTAACGAGTGCAGAAATTTTTACAAAAATGGTAGATTAAGGGAAAAAAGCCAAACAACAGCCTTCTTACCTCTCTGTTCATAGAAAGACACATATAGGTAGATAGGTATCACACATTCTCTCTCTCTCTCTCTCTCTCTCTCTCTCTCTCTCTCTCTCTCTCTCTCACACACACACACACACACACACTAAAGAGCATTAAACTGAATCTCTTCTTTTAAAAGCTTATTTTTTTTCTAATGAAGTAAAGGAGGCATATGCTATAGTACTTAAGGCTACTTAATAATTCCTTCTGTCAAAAAACAAACAAGATTTCACCTTCACCTTCGGTGTAAGAAAACAAAAGACTGACCTGGCAGAGTAACATTTTCTGGGGGTAAGAGAATAAAGAAAAACTTCCCTCTTTCCTCCAGATTGTCAGGAAAACTGTTATTTACATAGATGCACATGAACACATATAAACAGACACGTATTGTCCGAATCCTTGAGAACCGCTCCTGATCTTTTGAAGGGCACGGACCTGCACACATTGGCCATATTTTTGTTTTGATACAAGTATCCCATCTGTAAGAAAACAGGCTCACCACGCCGGGCCACGGGACCAAACTTCAGTGACGAGCTCTTTTTCCCGGCATGAGAAAGCTCTTTGCCACGAGGTGCTTAGAACTTGGCAAAACCCTGGAACCGGAAGAAAATGGCCTAAACACAATAGAACTCGCCATTTTCTCCTTGGGAAGCACAAAGCGCTTGGCGCTGCCCGGCACACAAAGAAAGCGTGGGCCCGCGGAATTCTTGCACATTTTAAAAGAGGCCCCAAAAATACCTCCCAGAAGCACAACTGCTCCCGCCTGGGCGCTCCGAGAGACCCTTCTCCACCCTCGCTCAACCCTGGCCTCAAGCAGATTCTTTATTTGAGATGGGGTGATGCTAGCGACAGAGCTACCCCCGCTGAGACTAAGCCCCGCAAATCAAGGAGGCCAGCCCGCGGCGGCTCCGCACTCCATTCCAGGCCAGGGATACTCACATGCTCCCTCTCTCCCCCTGGGGTACCTCCTTCCAATTCATCCCGACTCTGCACGTCTGGGAGTCCGGGAGCATAGGATTCTCGGTGACTCGATTTCCATCCAGTGCCTGGGACCAACCTTGCAGCCCGGAGCCCGGTGGGAGGCTGTCGAGGGTGCTGGCAATGCGGGAACTCCGGGACTCGGTGCCTCCCGCCGCCCCCGCCCCCTGCTCCAAGTCGCCGCAGCCCAGGCAGCCCCGTCCCGTTCTGCAAGCTCGAAACGGCGGACGCTCTTCACCCTCTCACGTGCAGAAAGTGCAAGCTTCGAGGAAGCCCCTGGGAATAACAACATCCCCAACTCAACCGGCGCCCCGACTCACAAAGCAAACACTCCCCATCAGCCAGCGAGACAGAGCCCGGCGAAGGCAGGAAAAGATAGTACTTACAGCCCGTGCGCGTGTGGGTAATCCGCGTCTCAGCCCGTGAGGTCAGGTTGTTTGTTTGAAAAGTATGTACGCATCTCTGTACATTTGATTTTGCACATCTTCCAGCGCTGAGAAAGAACGAAAGCAAGAATCTTGTTGCCTAGCGGGGGGTGGGGGAGGGGGATGGAGATTTTCATTGTCTACCCTCTGCACACGCAGCCCAAGGAAAGACGCTCATTGCCTTGTGGGGCTCCTTCTACTTTCTGCTTGAAATTCAGAAGCTTTCAACGCAGTCAAGCGGGGGTTTGGTCTCCCTCCCTGCCTCCCTCCCTCTGCGTTTTCTTCTCTCTCTCTCTCTCTCTCTCTCTCTCTCTCTCCCTCTCTCCCTCCTCTTTTCCCTCCTCTCCCCTCTCCTCTCTCCCCTCCCTCTCTTCTCCAGCCTGAAGTCAGCCTCTCTCTCTCTTGCTTCTTCTTCGTCTTTTTTTTTTTTTTTTCAAAAGAGGGCAGGTCGCTTCCTGCATCCCAATGAGTTAAATCAGTCACTTACTTCTCATGCATCAGCAGCCTCTTTAACAACCCGAGGGCTGTAGGCACAAAAGAGCATTTAGCTGCCTCCAATTTGTGTAGAAGGCCTGTCCTTAATTTGTTTTTGGGGTATAATTAAATCATGTATTTCACGTAATATAAAAATACCAAGTTCCCAACTTTAGCAAATGAACTGCTAATGGTAACCTTTGAAAATATATAACCCCTTCTGGTCGGTAGAAAGGGCCTAGGGTGGTCCAGCTATGCAAAGGCCAGAGGTTTGGGCCCAAATCTACCTGCCCCTCCCCCTTTCACACGTCAAGGTCACAGTCATATGATCTACCCCCCTCATTGATTTAAAATAGAGCCTTTTAAAATTATTATTATTTAAATGGACCCTTCGCCTTGGAAAGGAATTAAGTCTTTTTTTGTGGTACGGGAAGATCGTAGGATTAAATAAATAAATAAATGCATCCTTAATCTGAAACTCACACGTAAGCAGATCCAATGGTGATCAGATGTTGGGATGGGTGGGGGAAGGTTGACATACCCTGTGAGCGTGTGTGTGGTTTTCATCTCCCCCATCCTCGCCTGGCGAATTCTGAGGTCTCTCGGCTTTGCTCGAGGTTCTTCCGGTGGCTGAGTGGGCCTACGCGAGACAGGGCGCCTTTTTATTTTTATTTTTTGGTAACCTCTCCCAGAGCATCTGAGGGGTCCGGAGCTCAGGACACCGCCCCATGGTCAGGGGGGTCATGCGTACAGCCCCCCCCCCTCTTCTAAAGGGGCTGGGGCACAAAGAGCAACTCTGCCTTCCCGCAGTTTCTCTTTGAGAAAAAAGAACCCCAGGCCCGGCCATTGTTCTTCCTCAAAGAAGGGGGCCAAGGGTGACCACAGAGACCTCCTCTTCCCCACACTCGCCACCCACCTCCTTCCTCACCCCACCAAAGGCCACTGCTGGGGGGAAATTTGGGAATATGTTCTTACTCGTGAGACTCTTGTCTGGAAGACCATGGGATCCAATATCTTGGTTATCTTTTTTGTATCTCCTTCAGCAAAATTCTGTTCAGTCGTGAGTCCCCAGCCCCCATTTTCTGGTTCTAATTGCCTGTTGAGAAACATTGTATTTGGATTCGGGGGTTGGGATCGCAGATAACTGCATTTAGTTCCATCGAAAGGGAATGAAACAATGCACCTCGCCACAGTACCTCCTCTGAATATCCGTTCTTATGCTCTAAGTCACCCTGGGCCTGGGGTTTTGGGTGAGGCTGTGTTTCACCTTGAACATTTATCAAACCGGACTCTGCCGCCTTTGCTGCCGCAGCAGGAGGCGCAGGCCGCCGCCCCCCCCCGCCCCCCCCCCGCCCCCGCCCCCCCCGACATCTGCTTGAAGTCCACAATACCTCCGGCAGGGTATTTGCAAAAAGTGAAAACTGACCATGAAAAGGATTTGTTTTGAAAATAGAAAGTATATGTACTTATGTTATATATTCGCACCTATCTATTTATTCCCCAAATGCTGAGTTGGGGGGCACAAGTTACCCAAGACTTAACAACATCTCTGCGGCTGAGCCCAGACCAAGGGCCTGGATGCTCCGTGTTTTATTAGCGGCGAGAGACAAGGCTCTCTTTGGAGGCAGCAGAAGGAATGCGCATCATTCCGCTGCCCTGCTGCCCTTTATCTTTCACCGGGTGATGCTCATTCTATCCGTTTCCAGTTTATTGACCTGGGATGTGGGACTGTTAAAGATCGGAACGCCTCGCCAAAGCCTGAGGGAGACAAGGTCACGCGGTGCGCACCGCATCCCGCCGCCTGGAAGGTGCGGCTCCGGGCTCTGGTTCGCCAGAAGGGTCTGCCCTGTGGGGTGACGACTTCTGACGACCCTGGGGGGGGGGGGGGGCCTTAACCCAGAAATCCTTCCACCCCCTCCCCGTGGCTATGGCAATGCGAGCTTTGCCTCTTCTTCCCGGATCCTGGAATTTCAGACTTGTTCGTGGAGAGGCCTTAGGAGGAAACTCGGGCGGCCTTTGCCTTTCCTCCATACCGGCCGCTCCCTCCCCCGCTGTTTATTCCACGTAGAGGTTGCGAAGGAAAACACTAGAGGTCAGAGACGAATGCTGGAACATTCGCCCGGGCCTTTCACCCCACCCCCCTACCCCTGGCAGATGGCGAGGCCGGGACACCTGCGCAGCGGCCGGCAGCCGCTGCCTCCGCGCAGCTCTCCGGACGCGGGCCCCAGTGTCGTATCCAATAAGGTCACCTAACATCCAGGTTCCAGATCGCCCAGGGAAACTTTCTCCGGGACCTTCCGGTCCATTCGGAGAACAGAGCTTCCCCTCCTCGGCCGGGGAACCCGATCGGGAGACTCCTTTGCAGCCCCGGTTTTTTTTGGGTTTTGCATTTAGTTCTGCATTTAGAACTAAACGCGGAAACTTCCTCCTGCCCAGCGCACCTCCTCTCCAGGGCTCAGAGCTTATGAAAATGTAACCCAACTCATTGCCAGAGTTGTTGCTAATTAGTGGATAATAAACTTCTGTAGCCAGGGCACAAAAGTCTTTTAAAAGTGCAAAGGTGTTCTTTGTTATGGCATCAGAAAAGAGATTAGCATATCAATTGGACTGGGGGGACCGGACAATGAGCCCTCCTCCCCCTTAGCCGCCCAGAGTTCGCCGCCCGGCGCTGCCACCTCCTCCTCTTCTGCCCTTCCTCCTCCTCCTCCTCCTCCTCCTCCTCCTCCTCCTCCTCCTCCTCCTCTTCCTCTTCCTCTCAAGGCTCCAAAGCTGTCAAGTAGCCGTGGGGGAGCTCGGGGCGGCGGGCCGGCCTAGCGGGCGGGCGCAGTGCGAGCTTCCCGCCGCGCACCTGGCCGCACCCTCGCCCTCTCCCGGCGCCGCGGCGCAGGGGGAATGGGGAGGCGCGTGGCTGGACGCGCGGGGACGCGGAGCCCAAGCCGGTCCGGGCAGCAGCGAGGGTGAGGACCGCGCCTGTCCCCGAGCCAGGCCCTGAGCGCGGCCTGGAATGGCCCCTCGCTGCGCCCCCTCCCGCAGGCCCGCGCCCTCCGCGCGAATCCCAGGTGCCGATCCGCTCCTGGGCCACGGGGAGCCGCGGGCGCCCCCCCCCTCCTGCGGCCTTTCTCCCGGACCCGCTGACCTCCCGGCCCTCGATTGCACGCGCCGGGCCGGTAGCCACCGTTTGGGGCCACCCGAGGCCTTCAGTCTCGAGGCGGCCACGTCTTGGGGGCGGCGGGTCTATCGGCTGGTCCCGGGGCGAGGTGCCCGCCGACTGCGCGCGCCCGGGGGGCCGCCGAGGCGAGGCGACCGGAGGAGCCCAGGCCTGACCTCGCCTGGCCCCGCAACCCTCCCTCCTCCCCGCAACCCTTCCTCCTCCCCGCCCAAGCCGGTCCCGAGGGAGCCGGCTCCCTGGGTCGACAGAAAATTCGGAAAAACCGCCCCCGGCCAGGTGCAGGGAAGCCGAGCAGGAGCCAGCGCCTCGGAGGCGTAGATGCGGCCCAGGCCCGCGGGGGCCTGACCCCCGCTCCCTCCGTGGCCCCGCCCGGCTGTTTGGCCCTGGGCTGCGCGGGCCAGGGCCGCGGGGCCTGGGAGGGGAGGCGCAGAGACCCGCGTGGGAAGAGAGGCGAGATGGGGAACGAGCAGCGAAGGCGCGCTTCGCTCGCGGGCGGCCGGGCGGGACCCGCCACTCGCTGGCCGGTTGCTCGCCTCTGCGCCCGCGGTCCCCGGAGCACGGGCCACCCCGGCCTGGGAGCGTTTTCTTTTCTGTTTCTTCTCCCCTCCCCCTTTCCCCTTTCTCCCTAGAGGCAGCTTCTGTCCTCTAACTGCATTTCAAAAAAAAAAAAAAGAAAGAAAAAAGAAATCTCCGGGGCCCTCCTTTTCCACCAGGCTGGCCTCCTCCTAACACTGGTGTTCGGCGAACAAGCGCCAAACTTACACAAGTTTCTCCCCCAAACGAACCGCTTTAACTGCCGGGAGGAATGTGGGGGGGGGGGGGGGGTAGCGGAGGGGGAAGTGGAGGCCGGTGGCTCCCTAAATGCAAAACACCAGAGAGGAATGTGAAAAGAGCTTTACTTTCCCTGCGAAATCTCCATTGTTGCTTGGCAAACAATAGGAGCCCGGGCGACTGTGGGGCTGTGAGAATGAATAGGCCATCGGCGGGATGTGTGCGGGTCAGTGCTTGGGGTCCCGAGCCCAAAGCCCCTTTCTCAGCTTGCCACAATAAACCAGAGCAAGGTTTAGTCTTTCCTGGGTCACCGGCCATCCTCTATTATTCAACACTTCACAACAAAAAACACTTATTAATCAGCGCTGACCAGAGGCCCCTTTTGAAACAAGAGAAGAGGAGAGAGAGAGAGAGAGAGAGGGAGAGAGAGAGAAGGGTGAAAAGAAGATTGAGGAGCCCTGGACAAATCTTTCTAAAGCCAGAGCAACCATAGGATCCTTTCCTCCAGTGGCCAAAGTTTATTTGACACAACAAACTTTCTAATCAGGCCGCGGAGACCTGGATTTCTCCTCGGTTGCCTCACTCTCCGTGGTGGCTTCCTCCGAAGATTTTTTTGGAGACTTTGTTGCGAGGAAGGATGGCGTTAGGTCAAATTGCTCAGGCCTGATCTTAAAGATCTAATTGCCATTGGAAGAGAAGCCTGTTTCCCAGCTGGGCCTCCACTCTGGAGATGGCACAAGGAAGACTGTCCAGCTCTGCTCTGGGCACCCTGCTGATGGATGAGGTGTCAGGCCAGTAGTCATGTGAGGACTGGTTTCCAAATGGTATGGGCCGCAGTGATACTTATTGGTGATGCTGAATGCAATCTATAGATTTTCTACTTCATGATGTTTCATTCTGGGTGTAGTAAACGACTAAACTTGCTTTGCTAGGATCAAGAGGGACTGATTATTCCTATGTTTAGACAGGGATTTAGAGAAAAGAATGTGATGAATAGTTTTCGAGAAGAAAATGATTCCGAATGCTCCATGCCACTACAATCTGGGTTCTTGGCTGAACTTTGATCATTTATTTTTTGCAGTTTATTTGATGTTTGCAACCTAATTGTATTTCTTTCATTTATCTGGTTACATGATAATTATGAATACATGCTCAGACATATATGGATACTCATATACATCAAAGTGAAGTGTTATATCCATCAGCTTTATGGATGAATTTCATCCATTTGGGACTCAGCTAGATACTTTTGATGGCAAAATTTTGTCACTTTTTGATTTGAGGTTGAAAGCCAATATTTCCTGGTTAGTCTGTCTGTTTTGCATTACTCAAGTTGTAATTTAGCCAAGTGAGCAAAGCTCCTTTGTAAGGGCTGATGTGTACAAGTGAAAAGAGGGAGCAGATATTGAATCATGGTTGTCAAGAGACATAAAACAATTATTTTCCTAAAGAAATAGAAGTGAATGTCAAAGCAGTATTCTTTTTAAGTTTAAAATTTTGTTTGTGTGCACTTTTGGATCCCCGTGTAACATAACTAAGCATTTCACTTGTTATGACTCAAAGAGTCCTTTAAATCCAGAAAATGTATGGACTGTGAGTTCAGCAAATTAAGCTGTAGAACTAGATGGCTTGGTAATGAAGGCAAGGAGGCAGAATTACTTGGTAGTAAACGACACCAGTATGTACCAGAGTTTATGTACTAAAGGCAAAAATGGGTTGCATGGTTTGGTCTCAGGATCTATTTTACTTAGATGCCTAGTATTTGAGATTGGCTTTTTATGTAGAAAATATTGTGTTACTCAGATTTTGCAGAGCTCAACGGTTCTTGCAATGGAGTAATCAACTGTTATCTGCATTATTTAAAGCCTGGGATTAAAGGCCTTGGAGTCCAATGCTGACAAGCTCTCACATGTAGGCAGGGGAAAGTTAAGTATTCTTTTCTTTCTGCATATACTTTGAAAATAATTTGGTTAAGTGTGGTGAATTATTTTTAAAATTTATGCATAGGAAACAATGAATAATTCTTTTATAAGTTGTCTCCCAAACGAGCAAATAAGGTCATTCAGAAAAAGAGTAGGAATATGTTTAAGACAAAACAACGTGTCACCTAAAATGCATTGCTTTTTCAGGATTATTCTTTTAAAACACATATTTGCTAGAGAAACCGCCACTGTTTCAGAACAGTGTTAAGGATGTGGATATGCAGACTATATTCATTCAACAAATTCATTTGTACGACATGACAATTTTATTTCACGCTTTTCCTTTTAGTATTTTTGCTTTCTAATTTGCTTAAAGGAAACAACATTCCATTTGTATGTGTATTTTTACTTGTAAACTGAAGGCATGTACTAAATGGGACTAATTATTCACAGATTATCTTCTGAATGAGTTCTACTGAATAAGCAAATAGTTGAAAAAGGCTTTAATCATAATATATAATACTTTGAATATCTATCTATCTATCTATCTATCTATCTATAATATGTCACATAGCACCACATAGCACATCATTTTAACACTTATTTATAGACTCAAAATCCTATTCTTTCTTTCTGTGTTTTTTTTTTTTTTCTAAGAAATTAGATAAATAACATTGTAATGACATTCCCTTAAACATACCAGTGAATTTGTATGGAAATTGGAATAGCTTCCACATTTGGCAAAGGGGAAAAGAAGAATACATAAACATTATATTCAGCAAATGTTTAAAATAGAGAAATGTTATTTGTTGATATTATTTACCATGGAAGCAATACTTATTAAATTTGGTATATCTTTATGAAATCATTGTTATTCCAAAGTACATTTATTTGGTACTATATACACACTGTTGCATTTTTTTTTAAAAAGAAAATACATCTGTAACAAAAACCTGAACATTACATAATAGATTTAGCACATCATAAAAATTACTTTATAGGTAAGTAATCTACATTATGGAAAAACATTTTTTTTGCCTTAAAGAAATCCATTTAGATATTGAAAAAATATGACATATTTAAATAAATCTCAACTACAGAAGGAAAGAAATATCTTGATAGAACTTGTGCATCTTAATTCAAATGAAGGTTAGATAGCAAAGCCTATGTGGCTATAAAATGAAAAGTATACACAATCTGGTAAGCTTATTTTGAAACATATTTTCATTTTTGCATTTGTTTTCCTTCCTGACAGATGCATATAATTCAGAAGTTTTTCCATCTTGACAGAATTTGTCAAATTCAGTTCCAATTTATATCAACATGATTTGACAAAGTATAGTATCAATAGGTTATCATGAAGTATAAATGTAAACTCTACCAAATGTTGCCTTAATACATGCTGCTTTTTCTTTTATCTAAAAATAAATCAATATGGTTTTTCATGATAGAGAGAAGGTGAAAAGGAACTGATTGAAATTTGACTTGCCCCCTATGATTCACCCTGTTGCCAAAGAATCTGGTTCCTAAGACTTCTGTGGAGAGACTCAACCTGGTACTTATTTATTTATAAACTTCCACCTCACTAGAGATTCAAAGTTATAGTTAGGAAACTAGAATCTCACACGATATGTGTTTATTTGATGCTTTGAATTAAATACTTCATGAGTACACCAAAGGTAATTTTTAATGGAAAAGTTTCATTAGGGTTACATGCATCCCATCTAAGCATCCCTGATGTATTTCTGTATAGACCATGATATGGCATCTCATTTTTTGAAAACAAAGGAAAGTCAAGCTTCTGAACGAAACTTTATCCCCCAAATTATTTCCACAGTTCTTCTTAGTTTAACATTTCCATCAACTAATTACATTTTGATACATATGCTGATAAGTCCATTTTGGCTTAGGCAACATTTTTCCACCCAGAAATCTATCTGCTTTTATAACCATTTGTGACAAAGCAGAATATTCTAGAGAATTTCACAAAAGGCTTTGACGGTGTGTGTGTGTGAACTATTTAAATTTCATTGCTTTGTAGCAGTTTAATTTTAAGTTTAAAAGGAATTATTCAGCACTCCCTATATGGTAATTTTTAAATGAGAGCTAAGTTTTAGACATGCCTACGAAATAAAATTATAAGATAGATATTTACCTTAGCAATCAGAGGCTGAGTCAATAAGGTTGACGCAAGTATTTCTTTAATAGAAGGAGGAAATCTGAAGGTACTATAGAAAACTAGCTGTGTTGAGGTTATGGCAAAGGACTAAAGTACTTTTGTTTGCTTTTTGTGTGTGTGTGCTGTTAGGGGTTAGGATGTAGCTCCATGTCCTTGAACTCCTCTAGTTCCCCTTACATGATTTATTGCTTTTGTGGGAATACTAATGGGGGTAGTGGGGTTGGAGAGGAGGAGGGGTGGGCAGTAGACTCTACTGAACCAGTCTCCCTGTACCAGAAGAAGATCCATTTTTCTAGCTTTTCTTTTTCTGTGATTCTCCTGCCTCTCCACTCAAAATGCCTAAGAGACCCCATGAAAATTAAGCGCTGGTAAAAATCATCTGTTCTGTACCCGACGACAAAGGCATCAAGAGGCCCGAGAAGGACTCAGGTCTCACGTCAAGACAGGCCCTTTGGAGTTCATGCTGATCTGCTGCAATATTATGTTATGTTTTATGTATGTGCATGATGTTTTATTTCCCAGTAGTTACACATACATTGCTGATGCATGGATACCATATTTAAAATTAAAACCTGAGAACACTTACTTGAACATATTTTGTAAGGAAAAAACATTAGAGGGGAAAAGGCACTAGCCAAAGTGAAGGAAAATATGTAATGACACTGCATTGCAATTAGCTTTCATCAAACTTCAGTTTTCTGAAGACCACGGTGAACTGAAGTTTCTGAATGTCCCACGAGTTTTTGTAGATACTCTAGCTCTTTATGAAAGGTACCATTGATAAAACCAGCCAGCTGAAATCTGACTCTATCTCAGCTGCTTGTTATCCCAAGGTGGGCCGGGGATCCCCTGAGGCCTAGAAACAAGCAGCTTTGGTTGTACTTACACATACACCCTAGAGCTTAGCCAGGACAAGGCATTCTGGGGCAACCTGGGAGGAACTGAGACTGGGGCTGTGGGGCGAGGCCAGAAAGGCTGAGCCTGGCCTGACAGGTTCCTTGGGCTTTTTGTGAAGGACCATGCTCTCAGGAGCAGAGCCACAGTTGCTTCAAAGTGCTAGGATAATACCAGTTTCACGCTTTGGTGTGGACCTGGGTTTGCTAACAGTAATACTGATGGTCCCTACAGCTTTAAAGAAAATGAGCTTTGTGATTAAGCTTTCCTGTCCTCTCCCTTCACCTCTTCTTCTTTCTCTCCTCCTCCTCTTCCTCCTTCTCTTCTTCTCTCCCTCTCTGACTACAGTGGTGTGGAATAAGCCCCGTGGATAGATACATACCCTGCTAGTGGTTTATTTGCTCTGTTAGGTATACTTTAAAACTGGTCAGGTAAGGGCTGAAATGAAGTGTCTTTACTCATTTTTTTTTCTCCTATTTCTTTCTTCTGAATGCTGCACTCTTCGAAGAACCTAAATGTCTTAGATGACTGTACGTGCTCAAAGCCTCACCCTGGAGTGGAGAGGTCTGGCCGAAGGCCTGGGAAAGACCAGGCTGCAGGTGCGGTTTACTTCCAGGGCGGACTGCAGGTGTCCTGAAGTTTGCTAATTGGAGGCATATCTCTGGGACTTCCAAACACAACTGCTGACCTTTAGGTGCCCTCTTCGTTTTAGAAGTTCTTCTGGATTTGGGAAGAAAAGGAACGAGCTGCCATTCCTGGATAGTGCTATTTTGATCGTGTTCCCATCCCCTTCTGCAGTGTGTGTACATGTCTGGGTATATGTAAGCATGCAGAGGGTGAGAGAGAACAAGATAGAGAGACGGGGAGAGGAGACATACTGGTAGGAGTAGTTGTGGAGATATGGGAATGTCCTTAGTTTAAAGTTGGAATGCATACCATCCTATATAATAAAAGCCTAATATGCAAATTGTTCCCTCTACCGGGAGTTTGACCGCTCCCTATGACATGCACTGACTACCAGGGGGTGGCACAGAACATGGCGGGCGTCGGTGACGCAGTGCTTGCAGCGGGTGGCAGTGGAGGCACTCCTGGCCCGACAAGAGTGGGATTGCAGCAGGGATGGTGGAGCAGGTGAGTGGGTGGTGCCAGGCCAAGGCAAATGCAAGCGGGGCTCAATACCCCCGCAGATGGCGACCAGTGGCAGCAGCAGGGGGCAGGGCTGCCACCCGGCTCCCAGGTGCTGAGGGAGCCAGGTGGGGCCAATGACTCAGGCAGAGGGAGGTGTGTGAGGGTCTGGGGGCCCAGGTGCTGCCCAGGGCCCAGAGGTCAGCTGGGACCTGCCCTTCCATGCATATGCTGGTGCTTTGATCACCAGCCAGGTCTAGGGACAGCATCTCTGCAAGAATTTCATGCACCGGGCTTCTAGTACTTACATAAACATGGTTATCAAGACATTTTTGGAACATCAAAACAAGAAAAATAAGCTAGGAGAAATAATTGTGCAACTTTACACTGTATCTTGTTTGGTAATGTACGTCAATAGATGGATCAAGAGATTAAGGAGACTCAAAATATGAATTGCCCGGGAGATAGAATTGTTGGGTTGTAAGAGAGGTTGTCTGTGGATCCTCCAACCTTTAACTAATATGGTGGGAAGACGGGAAGGAAAGAGACATGACATTGGTTGGGTTTCCTATACGTCATGTGTTCTAGCAGGCTCCCTCACAGCACATTATTTCATATATTCTCACCAGAACCCTTGAAGGCAAGGATTAATTTTTCTTCATTTTAGAGATTAGTAAACTGAAGCTCTGGAGGGTTATATAACATGACCAGGAGTCACACAGCTAACACATTTTGGAGTCCTGATTAGAATTCCAATGAGCTTATCTCCAGAATCTATTTTCTTTTTCTCAAATCAGAAATATCTCACATAATTGATTTCCCTCATAATCATTTATGACAAATCTAAGTGTTTAATCACCAGGTGTTTTCCCAGACTCATCTTTCTCTCTCCTCTCCTCTCTGTGGTTATTTCATACTCGGTCAGAGGGGCAGACCTCACGCCAAAGCTCTATTCTTTGGCTCAAACTGTTCAGTTCATCCACAATGCCTTGGACAGACCAGGATATTGACTTGGGTTGCGATTTAGAGGTGTGTGAATTGATAGGTTTGGGGCCAAACCTATTTACATACATATAAAAACATGGCTTGGTATTTTATGTTATATTAAACTGTGAAAGAGAGAAATTGGGTAAAGGCACTAACAATGATGCTTTTCAGAAATTTAATTTTTAAATTTTTTTTACTTTATTAAGGTATTATATATGTGTCCTTATCCCCCCATTGCTCCCCCACCCCCCACTCATGCCCTCACCCCCCTGGTGTCTATGTCCATTGGTCAGGCTTATATGCATGCATACAAGTCCTTTGGTTGATCTCTCCTCCTTACCGCCACCCTCCCCTACCTTCCCTCTGAAGTTTGAGCATCTGATCAATGCTTTGTCTCTGGATCTGTTTTTGTTCATCAGTTTATGTTCATTATATTCCACAACTGAGTGAGATCATGTGATATTTATCTTTCTCTGACTGACTTATTTCGCTTAGCATAATGCTCTCCAGGTCCATCCATGCTGTTGCAAATGGTAGGGGTTCCTTCCTTTTTACAGCAGCATAGTATTCCATTTTATAGATGTACCACAGTCTTTTAATCCACTCATCTGCTGATGGGCACTCAGGCTGTTTCCAAATCTTAGCTATTGTAAATTGTGCTGCTGTGAACATAGGGGTGCATATATTCTTTCTGGTTGGTGTTTCTAGTTTCGTGGGATATATTCCTAGAAGAAGGATCACTGGGTCAAATGGGAGTTCCATTCAGAAATTTAATTTGAGGATGTGATGATTCCTTTTCCTCACCCCCACCCAGTTTTTAAATATTTATTTTTAAAAAGCTTTCCCCCTCTATCCTGTTTCACATACTAATGCACAATCTAGTTAATTAAATCATGTGTGTGAAACTGAGGGCTTGAGCTAGTACTTTATTCAGGATAGGCATCATTTAGCAGCAGAATTAGCTCTTTCAAGCCCTCAGTTCACTATGTTGCACTTATTAAATGTTTGGTATTTAGTGCTTAATTCCCAAAGAAAGGGAAAATAAGAGTATGCTAGTAATATACCTCTATTGCATGGAGTTTTCTCTGAGTATACTTTTAGTATATTGAATGTAATTCTCTGCTCCAGCTTTTTTTTAAAAAAAGTACTTTTATTGATTTCAGAGAGGAAGAGAGAGGGAAAGAGAGATAGAAACATCAATGATGAGAGAGAATCATTGGTTGGCTGCCTCCTGCACGCCCACACTGGGGGTGGGGGGGGTGGGGGTGGGGGAGGGTCGAGCCCACAACCCTGGCATGTGCCCTGACCTGAAATCAAACTGTGACCTCTTGGTTCATAGGTCGATGCCCAACCACTGAGCCATGCCGGCCGGGCTGCTTCAGCTTTCTTATCATGAGAGTAATAATCCTGATTCTAATGGGACCTGTAAAATTTAATTAATATTGGTAAAACACCTTGAAAATGATAAATAATATAAAGCATAAACATTTAAAAATGCTAAGTTAGAAAACATTTAGCTTCAGGTTAAATTAATACTTCTAGTTTCTTATTGAAATACTAGTTTTCTTTCAAGATTTTCATAATAAATACTTAAATGACTATTACTCACATACAAAGACTATTTTTGAAAAAAAATAAACAACAACAAAAAGACCTTAATGTAAGTAATTCAAGAATTTCTTTTATTGAGCTAAAAACTCAGAGGAACTGTAGGTTAAAATGAAAATAGAGTAGTACTGCCCTAACTGGCTTGGCTCAGTGGATAGAGTGTCGACCGGCGGACTCAGGCGTCCCAGGTTTGATTCTGGTCAAGGGAATGTACCTTGGTTGCGGGCACATCCCCAGTAGGGGGTGTGCAGGAGGCAGCTGATCGATGTTTCTCTCTCTCATCGATGTTTCTAACTCTCTATCCCTCTCCCTTCCTCTCTATAAAAAATCAATAAAATATATTAAAAAAAAGAAAATAGAGTAGTATTTTTAAAATTAAAGTATTTTAGTGATTAAAATGACTTAGTAAATGAAGATAGAAACATGAAAGATAGAACATTAAAATTTAATGTACTGGTTTTGGATAGGCATTAACAGTGCACATCACACCAAGTATTTGCTCGCTCTCTCTCTCTCTCTCTCTCTCTCTCTAAATATATATATATATATATATTAGGATTTTGGATATAAATTCCTGTTTGCAGTATTGCTCAAAACTAAGGATTGAGCCGAAACCGGTTTGGCTCAGTGGATGGAGCGTCGGCCTGCGGGCTGAGGGGTCCCAGGTTCGATTCCGGTCAAGGGCATGTGCCTGGGTTGCGGGCACATCCCCAGTGGGAGATGTGCAGGAGGCAGCTGGTCGATGTTTCTCTCTCATCGATGTTTCTGGCTCTCTATCTCTCTCCCTTCCTCTCTGTAGAAAATCAATAAAATATATTAAAAAAAAACACACAAAAAAAACTAAGGATTGAGAATTACTATGGGGAACATAGAAAAAGAAACAATAAGAGCACATACTCACTTGATTGTTTTTCAGAATAGTAATCTAATGTTCAGTTCTCAAAATAGTAGTCCAATAATCTTTACATCTTGAGTTTTATTTGGAATCAAATCTCAGGTGAAACAGTATAGCTCTTTGACTTTAATTTCTCCATCTGATAAATGAAGATTAAATTGCTTACTTGCAAAGGAGATTATAAACATTAGTTAATTAATAGGTTTGGACATTGCTAATAAATACCCTTTTTAAAATTCAGTTTTCAAGGCTTCACACTCAGACATACTAAAAATGCAGAAGTTTTGTGTTTATATATAATGTACCTCAATATTTGGGTTGTTCAGATGTGTACCTGGAAGATTCAAAACACAGATGAGGCTCTAGCTGGTTTGGCTCAGTGGATAGAGCGTAAGCCTGCAGACTGAAGGGTCCCAGGTTCGATTCCAGTCAAGAGCACATGCCCGGGTTGTGGGCTTGATCCCCAGTAGGGGGTGTGCAGGAGGCAAACGATCAATGATTTTCTCTCATCATTGATGTTTCTATCTCTTTCTGCCTGTCCCTTCCTCTCTGAAATCAATAAAAATATATTAAAAACAAACAAACAAACAAACAAACAAACAAACAAACACAGATGAGTTTCTTGGATGGCTGAATGCTGGTTTCAAGGTAACCAAATCACAGTGGAACTTTGGGTAGAAAATGTTAAGTTCTACTGGTTTCACCAATGAGGCTTAAGATTTGTATGTGTTTTTGAGTGTATGTGTGTGCAATAAGTATGTACTTTCTTTTGCCTTTTAGGTAGAAATCAGAAAAATCACAATGAGTTTAAACGAGCGCTCATCTTCAGTTTCTAATATGTACACAGTGTCTGAAGGCATGGCAGAGTCACATGTGAATCAGCACGTAGGGGTTTAAATGGAGCTGGTTGGATCTGACCTGCTTAAGCTAATTATAAGGAACTAGAGGCTTGGTGCATGAAATTTGTGCACTCACAGGGGGCGGGTCCCTCAGCCCGGCCTGCGCCCTCTCACAATCCGGCAGTCGGACATCCTTAGTGCTGCTGTGGTGGCAGGAGAGGCTCTTGCCATCGCCGCTGCACTCGCCAGCTGTGAGCCCGGCTTCTGGCTGAGCAGCGCTCCCCTTGTGGGAGTGTACTGACCACCAGGGGACTGCTCTTGCATTGAGCGTCTGCCCCCTGGTGGCCAGTGCACATCATAGCGACCTGTCATTCTGCCATTCGGTCAATTTACATATTAGTCTTTTATTAATAGTATTGTTTCAGGTTTGCAGGAATTAACTTATAATAGTATCATCTGAGCATTAAATAACTTAGACACCGTGGTAGTCTTCCAGGGTAAATGGGTTTTACTTGTACATGGTGTCATGGAAAAGGCACTGAATGAGGATTGGGAGCTCCCATTTCTTTTTCTTTTCTTTTTTTTTTTTTTAATAAATATTTATTGTTGAAAGTATTACATATGTCTCCTTTTCCCCCCAATTGCCTTTTCTCACCCCACCCCCAAGCCTTCAGCTCCCATTTCTAAGGCTTTGCTCCATTTCTAACCAGTTGAATGAAGAGGGAGCAGTGCCTGTCTCCTCCACTGTAAAATAAGTGCATTAACATCATGCTCTTCAGGTCCTGCAACCTGGATCTCTTGATTCCTAGGCTGATGCCCTCCTCATTGTTTTACCCTATCTTTGCAAAGGTGTTGGTATGGGCCAGGAATCAACTCCAGACAAACTACGTGGCAGGGAGTATTGCCTGCAGAGAGCTGTGCACATATTCAATAAGTGCATGTTGCTAGAAATACTTGATGATTAATTAACCATCTAGAGAAAGCCTGTGATCAATGTTGATGACTAAGTCTTAATGGCAAAATAGTTAACATTTATTGAGCACCTCTAATATGCTAGGGACTTTATTTGCAGTTTGCATATGATACCTCATTTAAGCAATCATCCAGGAAACACATCTAAATCTTACTGGAGTTTTGACATTAAAGTATTATTGGCTATTCTTCTTAGGAAAAGTCTTTTCTGCTGGACTTGTTTGCAGCCTCCCTCAAGATGTCATTTGAAAAAATTCAATAAAGGCAATTGGATTTGCATTAGAAGAAAGCAGGGCTAAATATCATAGAAAACTGAAACTAAGGCATTGAATGTATAAATTGCATCTTGAATGCTCTAACCAACACCAATGTTCAACCCAGAATCTTTCTCATTATCCATGGTTCTTTTCTTTCTCTGAATATTAGGCAGGAAGTAGGGTTTAAAAAATTTACACCGTGTAAATATCGCAAGAATCCATTTTCTCCTCTCTATCCATGGGATAATTGTTTTAGTTCAGACATTCACCTCCTCTTGTGGAATATTATGATAGCCTTCTCACTGTTCTCCCTTCTTACCCTGTTCTAATCTATTGTCTTTTCTTGCTGTCAGATTGTTTTCTAATGCTCAAATTGGCCAATATCAGCATTTTTTGACCTCCTACATGGGACATTGCCTCTTTGCCATCTCTGTTCCAGGAGGAGGTTGCTGCCCCATCCTCTGGTTTGTGCATACTTTGATATAGACTTCTTCGCAAATATATTTTATTATTTTTTCTCCTATTGGTTTGTGAACTTTCTAGAGTGAAACATCTTTGAATGATATCAGTCATTGGCAGATTATTAATAATTGTTGAAGGAATAAAGCATTTGGGGAGCCTGAGCTATTTCCTGTGTTTGTTTGAGGAGACACCTCTTTCTTTCTGTGACTATCATCTTGGCCATCAACAAAAGGTTAGATAAAATTTTGATTTTTAAGTTTCCATTTCTTCTGCCCCACAAATATTTCTCTCAAAGGTTTTATGTTGTTAAGCCAGTTTTATAGTTATATCTCATTGAGAATTTTGGCATTTCAAAGCCTCATGCTTGTCTCAATTTGTAAGTCAATAAACTTTTTTCTCTAGCTGCTATATTTAGAGCAGTATAGAGCCAACCAGTTTGATGGGAACAATTTGGGATCTCAAAGCATAGCCGTAGAGTAAGAAAGAGCTAGTTTCTAATGATGATTCCATCATCTATTAGTTGTGTGAGCTTGAGTGAATTTCTTAGCCACTCTGAACCTTAATCTCCTTTTCGTACATAGAGATAATTCTTAGGATTTAGAACTGCTTTCAATCATTCAGTATTATGACATGTCCAAAGCATCTGGTATAGTGCCTAGCATAGAGTAGATTCTCATTGTAGTAGCTGTTATTATTATTATTATTATTATTTAGCATTGAATGTCTGCCACAGTGGAGAGTAACATCAGAGTTCATTAAAATTGCTTTTCTAATCCATTATATTGTTTGATTCTCATGAAAAACACAACCCTACAATTTTGATCCATGAAAAGGGCTTGGTTCATTCACCTTAGAATTTCTTATAGGCAACTTCTTTTGCCAGGTGACACTTGAGCAGGGCCCAGAGATAACTATTTCAGGATCAGTTATGGAAGGCCTACTTCTCCTGTCTGATAGTAAGAACTAAAATCTTAGGGCCAAGGTTATCATGAGAGTCAAAGATGAATTCCTAGACCCAAAGGAAAATGTTCTCAGTGATGAGTCCAAGATGATACAGGAGGCTGCAGGAAGCAAGGCAGGAGGAAACATTCTTAGGATGATCTGAAGGAAAATGAGTGAAGAAGGAGCTTTCTTAGAGGCTCTGCAGAAGCTTCTCAGATTTGTAAAACCAGAATCTGGGGACTGAGAATTGCCATGTTCTAGCAAATAAAGTTAATGGCGAGGGTGTTCAGGAGCCTTTTACACTTAGCAGAGATAGCCAAAGGTTTTTTAGCATCAAGTTATGTCTTCAAATTTCTTACCAAATTTCTTCACATTCCATGAAATATGGACTTGTTTTTGTTAATGAGCCTCTTTTCACACACAGATGTGCAAAAGGCATCTCAAATTTAATATGTCCAACACAGAGGCCTTGAGTTTCTACCCTCTTTGAAACCTACCCTCTGCCAAATCCTCCCAATTTCCCCCTCTCAGTATGACACATACATTCATTCACCTGAAGTCTTTTCTTTCTTACCCCATATCCATCCATCCATCCATCCATCCATCCATCCATCCATCCATCCACCCACCCACCCACCCATCCACCCACCCACAAACCCTATTATTTCTCTCTTCAAAATATTTCCTAAATCTGGTGACTTTTCTCTATCTTTCGCACTATCCTCTTATACTGAGCCACCATAATTTCTCTCTTGATCTACTGCAATAGTTTTCAAACTGGTATCCTTATTTCTATTCTTGACTGGCCTATTCTCCAATCATAGCCCATCCTCCACAGAGCTGCCAGTGAGCTATTAAAATG
Source organism: Myotis yumanensis (assembly GCF_028538775.1). Classification (NCBI taxonomy): domain Eukaryota; kingdom Metazoa; phylum Chordata; class Mammalia; order Chiroptera; family Vespertilionidae; genus Myotis; species Myotis yumanensis. Next base: position 20,764,984 of record NW_027223766.1, read on the forward strand.
TAAATCAAATTGCAGGGCTCCACTGCTCAAACCCACACAAAGCTTTTATCACACTCGAAATAAAATCCAGAGTCCTTGCAATAACCCCCAATTCCCTACATGATCTGCCTACCTCCGACCCCTTCTAGTTTTTTCCTTTTCTCCCCACTCATTCCTTTCTAGCCATTCTGGCCTTCCTATTTGTGAACCTTGTGTATTATGAAACTAATAGATTTTCCCTCTTGACTGGTTTCTAATAAGTTTAGAGCAAAATTTATCATCTATCTCTAGTAAGACTATAACAATACACAGTTTTAAAAAATTGCCAATCTCATTTCTGACTTGGCCTTACTTTCTTGCTATTATGTTGTACTTCTCTTACCTCAATGAATTAAAACTTAAATGTAATTGCTACTATCTTTCTTATTGTAAAATCTATATATATGTATATGATGGGAAAATCAGGAAATACAACAAAAAATAAAACAATATTCTTAACTACATTATCCCCATTCCAATCATCCAGGGTCTCCCCATTACATTTATTATAAAGTTTCAACACCTTGAGATGAGTTCAAAATCCTGGTGTCTGCTTACTTCCAGTCTCATCTCTCAACTCTTCCTTTTCACTTGGCTACTGTCTGTTCATTCCTCAGGTTTCAGTGGAAATGTTAGGAGGCTTTTGCAGATATTTCATCTGTGAGCCTTTGACCTCACTGAATCCTAGCACTCTATTGTAAGAGTTTGTTGCCCCTATTGGAGGACAAGGGCACTGTCTTTCTTATACTTCATTGTATCCACAGCTTAGTATCTGGCCCATAGAAAGCTCTTAATGAATATTGATGAGTGAGTGAATAAATGAATGGATGAGAAGCTCTTGCTAGGAGAGTGTTTCTTAAAGTATCTGTCTAGGGCTGACTTTATACAAGAAATATATTATGAGAGGTGGGCAGGGAGTAGGTGTGAATTATAAAACACTTGGAACAGGTACACTTTAAGGGATAATATTTTTGGAATCCTTTCTCTTGTAGTGCACCCCAAAAGACTCAAGATTGCCAAAGCCCTTTCTTTGATAGGGGATCTCTTCAGTCATCTTTCCCTCAGTGCTATTCATGGCAGCTATTGAGCTTGAGTGCTTGAACATGGCAGAATCAAACAAAAAGTTGGAGAACCAGAACATGACCTTTGTCACCATTCTAATTTTATTGACTCACAGTATTCATTTTATTGATTTATAAAATCAATGGTGTTTTCTTTATGTCCATAGCCGGGTAGCAAGCACTGTGAGCTTGCAGCAAATTTGTGGCTATACTTTCAGGCTGTCTCTTATCAGGATGGTGGAGATTTGACTCAAAAGCAATCTGTTTTCTGAATTAATTAAATAGCTTTCATTGGACCCTGCCATATTTATGTAGCAGTTAAATCTTTACTCTAGGAGGAGCAATGGCAACACCACTGTTTACAGAGACAGAGCAGTATGCAGGGTTGGGAAATGCAGATAGTTCTGGTAAATAGTTCATTCTAGGCGTCCTGGTTTTTTAATAAATTGGCCCAAATTATCTCTTCATATGCAGGTGATTTTTATGAAAATGGGAAAGAAAGCATATCAAATTTAGACAGAATGCATAGAATTTTAGGTTTGGAGGACATTATGATGGAACTGATTTTGAATGTCATTTTTTTTTTTTTCATTTAGACTTTCTGTGGACACAAATTGACTATTCCCCATTCATTAAGTAGAAGTTTTTTTTCTTGACTACAAATAGTTAACCATTTATTGAGTGCCCACCATGTGTCATATAATCTTAAACTTTCAAAATAATATGATAGTTGGGTGTTTTTTACTCCCAAATTACTGATGAGTAAATGAAGGTGCAGGGATGGTAAATAACTTAAGCAAGATGACAATGCTGGGGTTCCACTCAGACTTCTTTGACCCTAAAGTCCCTCCTTCTACCACAATAAGGATCTAGGAAGAATGATGGAATTGTCAATGTATAATATAAAGTATTTGAAAATGTGTAACGGAAGCGGTAGAGGTCTTTTTTCTCTGATATGCAATTTTGCATTATAATGTAATGAATGGGTCTATTGTAAAGTTAGGAGAAAGTTCTCATGGAGGTGAGGGCAGGTGCTTTGGTGAGAGAATAGGTGTGATAAAATTGTGACATACTCATTGACTCTTAGAGCTGAAAAATAATAAAAAAGAAGGTGAAAGGTGAGACGTGAGGATGGATTATAGATCCATTGAGTCCCGGGGTTTATTAAGGAGCTAGGAGAAGACAGGAAGTAAAAAGGAGAGTATCCTAGAGGGAAGATCCTAAAAGCAGGCTTAGAAACAGACCCTGGTGCAGTGGCCAAAGGAAACAAGACAGAAATGGTACAAAGAACACAGAATACTTTGATCAGGAGAATGTGGCCCAAGTTAGGAAGCTTATACCAATCATGATCGATATGAGGGGGTGGTGCTTACAAAGTGATTATAGTTCCACTCTATAACTGGAAGCAAAAAGGTATTTTCCTCCAAAAACCATAGGAGGAAGAAACAAAGGCAACAAATACTGAAGTTTGATCTAGGGCTAGTTAGCAGAAGTCAGGTAGACAAGACAAAGGCCAAGGTCTAATTGACTGGCCTTCCAACCCAAGGGCAGTGACAACATTTAGTCTCTTGGAGGGATTGCTGAGTAACTGGCAGATTCCAAGATAAATTGGCTATAGTCTCCGTCCCGGTTCTAACAAGACTGCCTTGTGAAGGGAGGGGGGAGAGAAGGAGACAAATGTGTAAGCAGATAAATCACAGACAGAACAGTGAGTTATAGAGTATCTATACATACATAGAAGGCACTTTGGAAATATAAAAACAGTCATGACTATTTGAATAGGAACACACAGAAAAGTGCTATATACTAACACAGTTACAGAAGAATTAATTCTTCCTGGTGGCTTTAAGGAAAACTTCATTGAGCAGGGGATGTTTGAGAGATTTTGAACGATGCGATTTTCTCCAACCCGAGAATGAAATTACCTACCAAGAACAAGAATGAGGATGCTGTGCCCTTGTTCTTTCACAGAAATACTCTAGAATTAGAAGTATAATCTACTCAACCAGAAAAAGGCTCTCAAACTATAGACTCAACCACACCCTTCTCTTTCAACTAATATTAAAATGATCCAATGTAAACAGTTGCCTAGCTCCTGGGACATTAAACTTATAATAATGGCTTTCTTTGCACAAGTGTGTTTTGTAGTGGTGTCTACATCTACAGATAAAGCATGGGAGGAACTACTGGAGCTGTACCTTCTCCAGCGGTGGTTGGAGAGAATTCTATGTGTCTCTAGTAGGTGAGAGGATCAAACATGAGGTGCATGAATGTATGTGTCTGTACAAAGGGTGGGGTGTGTATAGGCATCCGAGCCTGATCAAGGCCAAATACAGGAAAGAGGCTGTGACTCCTTCTCCTTACCTTGAGGCTTATTTAATCACCTTTTGTTTGGAGTCCCTGTGGGAAGACTGTGCTGTCCTGCTATTTAGCTAATAGCCTTTGCAAAGATCTGGCCTCAGTCAGGTCCAACTCTCTTAAACAAAAGATCACATCGTATGTGAAGATGTTCTACCTCCCATAGTAAGAGAGTTAAATGAGACAGTCTCTTCTTCCAGACATCAGAGTTTAGTTTTCAAATTGTTTTCTCTGGTTTAGGATATAGTGTAGAACATGTCTAGTTGGTTTGCCATTGCTTCTCAGCAGCTGCCCTATGGTGGAAAAAGTCAGGCGCAGTATGTACCCGAAACTGTAGAAATGTCAGCATGTGCTCCACTGATATATTAATTCCAATACTGGTGATTCAGAAACACATATTGCATATACACCATATGGGCCTTAAATATTTATGAAACCTAAAAGTCACAAAAATAATTTCTTAGTGTAAAGGTTAAAAGTCTATTACTGTAAATTTTCATAAACTGTTTTAAGCATTTAATTTTTTTCAATTTGCAGATTACTCTATTACTAAAAGGACACTTAAAAAAACTTAACTTTTATTAATTACCTACTCTGTAAAAGATACTATGTTAGCATTATGGAGGAATAAAAAGAATGCCAGGAATATGTGAGATTCTTACCTAGTGTTTCTTATGTTCTGTTTTTATCCCTTCTTGGATGGTAATTTTTCACTGTAGGATAAGAATTGAAAAGGAGAATAGGGAAATCAGTTCACCCTGCCTTTGCCAAGTGAAGGCCTATAGGGGAAAGCAGAGGTTGGGAGAAGACTGTAAAGATATGATTGTAAAAACAGGTATCTTCAAATAAGGAAAACAACACCTTTTCCCCCCTTAGCATGTCCTTTAAGGTTGGTGTAATGCTAGAGTGATTTGGGATAATTTAGTCTAAAAAGTCTGGGCTAGTAACCCAGAAACCTGGCTTTAAGCTATGGTTCTTCCACTAATTAGTTGTATCTTCGTTTCCTAACTGATAAGTGAGAGTGATTAGTTTATCCTTAAATTTGAGGTCATAAAGATTTCTAGCCTTTACATGTTTACAATGAAGGCGATAGGCTGCTGAGAACTAGGATCATATCTGTTGATCACTATGGTACAGGGTGGGGCAAAAGTAGTTTTACAGTTGTTTGTGTGGAAAATATTACCATAATTAATAAATAATAATACAAGAATAAACTCTGTGTTTATGTACTTACAACTGTAAACCTCCTTTTGCCCTACCCTGTATACTACATACTTAGTACAATTCTGGGCATACAGACAACCTCAGACATAGTGTGGGTTTGGCTCCAGACCACCACATTAAAGAGAATATTTCAATAAAGTGAGTCATATGAATTTTTTTTGTTTCCCAGTACATAAAAAAAGTTATGTTTCCTCCCTACAACAGTCTATTGCGTATGAGATAGTATTGTGCCTAAAAAAATGTGTACATACTTTAATTAAAAATATTCTTTTGCCAAAAATGCTAAGCAACATCTGAGCCTTCAGCAAGTCATACTATTGTTGCTGATGAAGAGTCTTGCCTTGATGTTGATGCCTGCTGACTAATGAAGGTGGTGATTGCTGAAGGCTGGGTTGGCTGTGGCAGTTTCTTAACATAAGACAACAGTGACGTTTGGCACATCAAATCCTTCTTTTCACAAAGGATTTTTCTGCAGTGTATGATGCTGTTCCGTAGCATCTTACTCACAGGAGAACTTTAAAAATTGGAATCAGTTCTCTCAAACCCTGCCACTGCTTTATTAAGTTCATGTACTATCCTAAATCTGTTGCTGCCATTTTAGCAATCTTCATAGCATCTTCACCAGGAATAGATTTCATCTCAAGAAATCCCTTTCTTTGCTCATCCATAAGCAGCAGCTCCTCCTCCGTTAAAGTTTTATGAGAATACAACAATCCCATCACTTCTTCAGGTTCCACCTTTAATTATAGTTCTCTTGCTATTTCCACCACATCTGGAGTTACTTCATCCACTGAGATCTGGGCCTCTCAAAGTCATCCAGGAAAGTTGGAATCAACTTCTTCCAAACTCTAGTTAATGTTGCTATTTTGACTTCTTCCCATAAATTATAAAATGGTGAGTCTTAGCCCTGGCTGGTTTGGCTCAGTGGCTAGAGCGTTGGCCTATGGACTGAAGGGCCCAGGGTTCGATTCTGGTCAAGGGCACATGCGTGGGTTGTGGGCTTGATCCCCAGTGTGGGGCATGCAGGAGGCAGCTGATCAATAATTCTCTCATCATTGATGTTTCTATCTCTCTTTCCCTCTCCCTTCCTTTCTAAAATCAATAAAAATATATTTTTAAAAAATGTTGACTCTTTTCTAGAAGGTTTTCAATTGACTTTGCCCAGATCCATCAGATGAATCACTACCTATGGCAGCTATAGCCTTACAAAATGGATTTCTTAAATAATGACTTGAAAGTCAAAATTACTAGTACTCTTTGACCCATGGCTGCAGAATTGATTTTGTGTTAGCTGGCATGAAAACAACATTAATTGCATTGTCCATCTCCATCAGAGCTCTTGGATAACTAGGTGCATTGTCTATAAGCAGTCTTATTTTGAAAAACATCTTTTCTTTTCTTTTTTTCTGAGTAGTAGGGCTTAACAGCAAGCTTAAAATATTTAGTAAACCATGTAGTAAACAAATACGCTGTTGTCCCAGCTTTGTTGCTCCATTTATTGAGTACAGGCATTGTAGATTTAGCATAATTCTTAAGGTTCCTAAAATTTTCAGAATGGTAAATGAGCATTGGATTCAACTTAATGTCACCAGCTGCATTAGCCCCTGGGAAGAGAGTCAGCCTGTCCTTTGAAGCTTTGAAAATGGATTTCTCCTTTGTAGCTATGAAAGTCCTAAGAGGCATCTTCTTTCAAAATCAGGCAGTTTCATCTGCATTGAAAACCTGTTTAGTGTTGCCACCTTCATTAATTATCTTAGCTGGATCTTCTGGATAACCTGCTGCAGCTTCTACATCAGCACTTGCTGCTTCTCCTTACACAAGACACACATTTACCAATTAAGTTTGCTCTCTTATATGAACATGCTTTGTGGCATCCTAAAACAATTACAGTGGTAACATCAAAGATCACTGATCACACACCACCATAACAAGTATAATGATGATAAAACATTTGAAATACTTCAATAATTACCAAAATGTGACACAGATCCAAAGTGAACAAATGCTGTTGGAAAAATGGCACTGATAGACTTGCTCACCCTAGAACAGCCACAAATCTTGAATTTGCAAAAAACACCATGTCTACAAAGTGCAATAAAGTAAAGCAGCTTAAAACAAGGTATGCCTGTGTGTATTTAAGGAATATTTAGAACAAATGAAGGAATAAGATGATGTAGAAATATTATAAAAGCTACTTCTATTTTCTGAGAGCCAAAGACATTTATATTGTGGACCTGAAAAGTCACGAAATACCTATAATTTTCTTGACTGTACCCAATCCTCTTACCATGATTTAATCAACATCTAATTTTAATGAAAAATTTCCTGACGCCATCATGTTCTCTTTTCAGGTGATGTGACTTCTACCTTTATTGCTTACTTTTTGCAATAAGAGATGTTGGGTTAAGAGTTGCTTTGTCACATAATTTTAATATAAACATCCTTGTACTATATTTTGAGCACCTTTTTATCCATTTTAGTGTCTTCTTTTTAGTCTCTGTGTTATTGACCAATTTCTATGACTCATCTGTCTTGATAATTTCAGCTTATAGTTTGTCTTTCTACTTTAACTCCTGTGAACATCCTTGAATTTTTTTTTTTACTTATTGAATACCTGATTTTTTTTCTTAATGTTCCCATTTCTTCACCTTCACTTTATCAGTTTGATTATTCCCATGGGATCTCATTTGACTGACTTAGAATGGTTTATCTCCAATATCTAAGATCAGTTAAAAGATTAATAATTATATCAGTAGTATTATTTTTAGTGTTTCCTTTTGTCATCAATTTTTATAAGTTGTGCCTTGAACATTCCCTCATACCGGAGAACCTAATATTTACTTTTTATTATTTTTATAATACCTGGGGATATGTTTCTATTGATTTTGAGAGGGGGGAGGGAGGGAGGGGGAGAGGGAGAGAGAGAGAGAGGAAGAGAGAGAGAGAGAAACATTAGCTGCCTCTTATACATGCCAAGGGGGGGGGGGAGAGAGAGAGAGAGAGAGAGAGAGAGAGAGAGAAGAAGAAGAAGAAGAAGAAGAAGAAGAAGAAGAAGAAAAAAAAAAAGAGAGAGAGAGAGAGAGAGAGAGAGAGAGAGAGAGAGAGAGAGAAAACATTAGCTGCCTCTTATACATGCCCTGATTGGGGATTGAACCCACAACCTAGGTATGTGCCCTGATCAGGAATCATACCCACAGCCTTCTGTTGTATGGGTCAACACTCCCACCAACAAACTACCCAGCCAGAGCTCCTGTTTATTTTTACAGCTCCTTTATCCTCTGGGCTATCAAAGGACTTCGGAATTGTTTTGAATCCCTGTCTACTCTGGGTCCCGTGATTAGTGATTAAACCTTGACCGTTCAAGAGTGCATTAATCTTGCGCCTTCTTGATCTTGCAGTGGATCTGATGTGGCATTTCTGGGATCAAATACAGCCCGACTCTGCATTCTCTGCTCTTGTCTTTCTGGTTGTAAAAGGTCTAAAAGCATACTAATTGGGTCGTATAGAAATTTATGCAATCTGTCCTCAGCAAGACCTTCCCTGTTCTCTGTGACTTTACATCACCTTTGGGTACAGCAGTTTCAATCCATTTCTCTACTCCTAATGTCCCCAGTCTTGATCTTACTTTTTTTTCTTTTTTACACTGAACAGATGAGCTTTCCTGATTTACTGAGAGCATTGAGACTCTCTGTGACAATAATTCTGTTAACCTCTCTTTAATTCAGACAATCTCTTGTACCTTCACTCATTATTTGCCTTACTGCTGTCCCCTTTTTCCCGTGCAATTTGTGTTTGATCTTGTTGCCACCTGATTCCTATAGGAATCTGCTTATTTCTTTAAAGTTTAGGTTCTGAGATCTACCACTTGATTTTTTATTGTTTGTTATTTTGAGTATGTCATTTGATTTATAGGCTCAGTTTTCTCATCTGTAAAATGGGAAAATCATGCACATCACACTGGGTTCCCACAGGATCAAATGAGATAACAGATTCTTACGTTTTTCTAACTGCTTCTTTGTGGTGGTATAATCTTAGCTATTTGGAGCAGCATTGTAATATTTTTTTCCTCCCAAATCATTAACCTTCTCACTAAATAGGACCAGAATCACAGCAAGCAGCATACTCTAACTGCAGAATGTGTAAACATATTTATGATTTTTAAAAATCAGGCTAGAACTGGAGCTAAGCTGTTATCCCAAGGGGATTTTTTTTTCTAGAACCGTAGAGCTTCGGTTGTTAAGAAAAATGAGAACATTCAATTTTGAAAGTAATACTAGCAAGCAACTTGGGTATTAACATGACTTTTAAGAGCTCAGCTACTTTACCTACAAAATAATGGGGTTTGACTGGATGATCTCTAAGGTCCCTTGCAGCTTCAGGAATCTGTGATATTATGGCCCCGAGTCTGAGCTTCCCTTGTGGATATGAAATTCATAGACTGTACCTGTGTGTTTCCTAAAATATAAGGCAGCATCTCGGGGATGGTACTATTTCATCAGACAAAGAAGAATTTCTTGTTGCAAATGATTGTACTATTAGTTTTTGAGAGAAAACTCAATGATCTGCTCAGTGTACAAGGAGCAGTATTGAGTGTTTCCTAGCAGATAGATAGCTGGCAGGCTCAAAATGAGTATTGATGTGTTTATGTGGAGATAAGGATACACGTTAGCTTTTCTCAGAATTCCATTTTCAATTACTCTTGAACTAGTTTGAAAATTCATCGTCTTCACGCCAAATATCTCTTAGTGTGCTATGTATGCTGAGTAGCAGACCCTGACATCTCAAGGCTCACACAAGTATACTCAGGCAAAAATTAAATGGAATCAGGAGAGTGCAGATTCTGGTATTGCTCTGGTAGTCAGAAATTAAGACGGTCTGTCTATTAGATGATATACCCATGTCTTTTATCTTTTCATTCTTGTTTTGCTTCTTAACACCTTCCCTCTCTCTCTTTCTTTCTCCCTTTCTCTCTCTCTCTCTTTTTATTTTTGCCTTTCATGTAAAGTCAATTGCTTTTTTAGAAAAGAATGAGCAAATGCATGTATTTAGGTTTCTCTACCATAAGCTGCTCTTGTTAGTTGAAAGCAGAGGAAATATCGCAGGGACGTAGGACTCGGGCGGGTGGTGGTGGGGGTGGTTCTTTTTTTAAAATATACTTTATTGATTTTTTACAGAGAGGAAGGGAGAGGGATAGAGAGTTAGAAACATCGATTCAGCTGCCTCCTGCACACCTCCTACTGGGAATGTGCCCGCAACCAAGGTACATGCCCTTGACCAGAATCGAACCTGGGACCTTTCAGTCCGCAGACCGACACTCTATCCACTGAGCCAAACTGGTTAGGGTGGGGGTGGTTCTTGGGAGGTCATTCAGTCCACTACTCTAACTTTACACTCGCCACACTATACATAGATGACCTTTCTAGATAAAAAATTCCATCACCTTTCTTGCTCTCTCTTCCAATATTGAGCACCTCTCATTGTCAAAAATGCTGCAGTATTGAACCTGCTGCTAAATTGTCGTTAATGCTGGCAGCAGTGAATGTGTTGACACTTCAGGGAAAAGAAGGAACAGGGATCTTATTTCTATTTTCATGTTCCCAGAAAAATGCAATGTTTTTAAATATGATGCTTTACAGGATGGGTGTAGGGTATATGCCATCTAGAATCAAATTGATCCCCTTGAAATAAAATAAGACTATAATTCTCAGCTGCTTTAAATCCTGTCTTGGTCCCATATGTGGCCACAGCTGTGAGGGCCTCAGTATGGTTATTTTAAATCAAACAAACTATTTTTCTAAAGATAGACAATTAAAAATGTTACTAAAATTGTGGCATGCATATTTTTACAAAATGAAATTTTACTTATTTCACAGAATTTCATGGATTGTGGATTGAAAAGGGACCTTCAGTCCTCTATCAGATGCTTAAATCCCTTTAGAATGTCCAAATGACCATCTCTCCTCTATCTGAATATATCTTGGGGATGGAGTGTACGTGTAAAGGCTCTTTCATATTTAAGGCACACAAATGACTGAAATGTTCTGCATTGAATGAGGTTTGGGGAAAATCTAAGTATTTATTGATTCAGTCCTTTTTCCTTCAAGATTTGTAGTTTGTTTGTGATAAACCACTTTCCCCTTATCCCAATAAAACAAAGCAAAGCGCAATCAACCTGAATGTAATTTATAAAACCAAATAGATCAGTGAGAGCCTATTAAATTTATGTAATTATTTGGGTGGGTTTTTTTTTGGGGGGGGGGGGTGTTTGGTAGTAATCTAAACAGGTGATTTGTTAAGGCAGGCACACAAACAAAAGAGGATACCTGATTATATGTTTTTCCTTTGGGGGATCCATCCTATTATTGCCTGAACTATTGATGACTTCAGCTGTTACTTTTTTCTCCAAAGACTTAGGATCTGCCTTTTGTTTTGTATTTGTCAGAAACATGATATTAAATACAAATTAACTTATTTTCATTTCATAAAAGCAAAATCTTTGCTATAACATTTCCTCCAAGCCCAGTGCAAATGCAAAACATTCTTTTAGTTAAAAACAAGTCAGCTGAACTAAAAATGGAATCTATTAAGAATACTGTTTTTGAACACCACAAAACTATTTATTTTAGCTTGCTGCTGACATGAGAAACAGGCAAGTATTGGGGGAAGAAAGAGCTATTTGAGTAGATTGTGGGAAACGCAGGTGTGGTGGAACGCAGAAGTGTGCTGTGGGGGGACATACTACATTCTGCCTCTGACCCTTGAATTCTTCACACGCAAAAATGAGTTGGTTATAATACCTGATAGAGAAGGTTGTGAAGTGATTAGAAATGATCAAAGAAGGGCCATTTTTAGGACTCATATGCCTAATCTCGAGGTTTATTATGGATCTATAAATTGAGAAGGGTTTCAAGGAAGTTCCCAGAATTAAGGACTAACTTGTTGCTTCATGAGTTTGGGAGGTAGTTAATAGTACAAACATCATGGACTTTAGAGTCTGAAAGACTTGGTTTTGAATTCTGGGTGTGCCACTTGCCAGAAGAGTGACTTTAAGCAAGTTACTCATCTTTCTGAATCTACATTTCCTTATTATGAGTATCACACAAACAAAACACATGGCAATGACAGGTATTAAATAAGGGTTGATGCTTCCCCCCCTCCAATATGGCCAACCTATTGCAGATACTCCCACTGAGAGTGACCATAATCAGGAAGGGGGACACTATGTGGTTACTTTCAGAGACCCAAGGATTCAGACCACCAGGCAAGTTGTTAAGATTTGACATTGTAACATAGCTAACAAGATCACCACTGCTCCTCAAGTGGGGATTGCTATTGTTCTGTGAGGAAGTAAGGCATTTCCTCTTAATTCCCACTGAATACAGTATATCCTAAGACATAGAGTCCCTTTGACACCTCTGAGACAATGCTATGAATGCAATGTCTTCAATCCAATTATTGGTTCTATCAAGTGGTATTTCTCCAAAATTCATATGACTTCTTTTTTTTCTCTCTCTTTTTTCTCAAGAGACAGAAAGTGGTTGAAGTTTCTGAAGTATGGGCATTGAGGTAGAAATAGGGACCTGAATTCGAAATGCCTGGGTCTGGTTCTTAGCTCTGCTATTTACAAGCTGGGTGACTTTGGGCAAGTCACATACCTAACCTCAGCCTCAGCTTTCTTATTTATAGCACTAGAGGCCCGGTGCATGAAATTCGTGCACGGCGGGAGGGGGGGGGGGGGGGGGAGGGTGTCCCCTCAGCCCAGCCTGCATCCTCTCCAATCCGGGACACCTTGGGGGATGTCCAACTGCTGGTTTAGGCCCGATCCCCAGGATCAGCAGTCAGACATCCCTCTCACAATCCTGGACCACTGCCTCCTAATTGCTTACCTGCCTGCCTGCCTGATCACCCCTAACTGCCCCCTCCCTGCCAGTCTGGTTGCTCCTAACTGCCTGCCCCCCTGCCGGCCTGGTCACCCCTTACTGCCCCCGCTGCTGGCCTGTTTACTTCCAACTTTCCCCCTCTACTGGCCTGGTTGCCCCTAACTGCCCACCCATGCTGGTCTGGTCACCCCCAACTGCCCCCCCTGCTGGCCTGGTCACCCCCAACTGCCCCCCCCCCCCCCGCTGGCTTGGTCACCCTCAACTTCCCCCCTGCTGGCCTGGTCACCCCAAACTGCCCCCCTACTGCCAGCCTGGTCACCCCTCATGGCCCCCCCACCGGCCTGGTCGCCCCACGCAGCCTGCTGTTCAGTCATTTGGTTATCCCTCACTAACTCCCCTGCCAGCCTGGTTGTAGGCAGCCATCTTGTGAGGGTGTGAGGGTTAATTTGCATATTACCTATTTATTATATAGAATGAGAATAGTTATAATAAGTTGACATTTTCCAGAATTGTTTTGAGAATCAAAGGATATGATAAAGTTGCTGGAAACTGGCATGTGCTATACAAATGTGAAGGTTATTATGTTACTAGACTTGAGTGAATCAAGGATCACACCACCTTTGGAATCTCCAGTAAGACTGAGAGAGCCTGAATTACTGCACTTTCCATCATCACATGGTCCTCTAGGGGTCAGTGCCTTGGGAACATTGTGCTGAGTTCACAGCTGCCTGAGTCCACCATCTGGGCTTGACAGCTTCACAAGGAGACTGGTCTACCATACAGATTATACCTCTAACTCTGGCCATTCAAGAGGCAGACTGGACAATGTGGGAGGACAGTGACTGAAACATTACCACTAGACAAATAGCTCAAAATGCATGTCTTTCTTATGGATTCCCATCATAGATGAGGGGTAATGCATTTATCAAATTACCTAATAATTATATCACCATGCATGTTACAGGGTGCTTTTATATAGATCTTATGGTCTATCTGCATGTAAGAACCCCTGATGTCCATAAATCTAAGTATCATCATGATTCTTATTTAACAGACTAGAGCAGTGGTTCTCAACCTTCTGGCCCTTTAAATACAGTTCCTCATGTTGTGACCCCAACCATAAAATTATTTTTATTGCTACTTCATAACTATAATTTTACTACTGTTATGAATCATAATGTAAACATCTGATATGCAGGATGGTCTTAGGCAACCCCTGTGAAAGGGTCATTCGACCACCAAAGGGGTCACGACCCACAGGTTGAGAACCACTGGACTAGAGGCTTGGTGCACAAAGTTTGTGCATGGGGGTGGGTGTGTGTCCCTCAGCCCAGCCTACACCCTCTCCAATCTGGGACACCTTGAGGGAGTCGGACATCCCTTTCACAATCCAGGACTGCTGGCACCCAACCACTCGCTTGCCTGCCTGCCTGATTGCCCCTAACCGCTTCTGCCTGACAGCCTGATCACCCCCTAACTGCTCCCCTGCCAGCCTGATCGATGCCTAACTGCCCCCCCTGCCAGCCCGATTGCCCCTAACTGCCCTCCCCTGCTGGCCTAGTCACCCCTAACTGCCCTCCCCTGCTGACCTGGTTGCCCCAACTGCCCTCCCCTGCAGGCCTGGGTCCCCCCCCAACTGTCCTCTCCTGCAGGCCTGGTCCCCCCAACTGCTCTCCCCTGCTGGCCTGATCACCCACAACTGCCCTCCCCTGCTGGCCTGATCACCCACAACTGCCCTCCCCTGCTGGCCATCTTGTGTCCACATGGGGGCGGCCATCTTGTGTGTTGGAGTGATGGCCAATTTGCATATTACCTCTTTATTAGATAGGATTTACTTCAAATTAGTCAAGGAGATTATTCAATGTTGCCTCAATAGTTAAGGATGAAGAAGGATTATAAGTTGAGGTATTCAAATTGGATTGGATTCCTGATCTATTTTTTCCCTCGCACTCAACATCTTAAGGTGTTATTAATAACAAACCCAGACATTGGGAAAATGAAGCTGCAGTATGTTCAAAGGCAGCATGAGACCACTTCTGTTTTGCTATGCACACAGATAAGCCATTAGTGGCCCATGAAAATCTAGCACTTATCCATCAAGAGGACCAGCAGAATCTCACTTCTTTGTTGGATGTTCTTCTTTTGATCTGGAGTGATTAGGCAAAGGAGAATGCTAAATGTTAAGAGGAAAACAAGGGCAGGCTAAAAAAGCAGTGCTGGTAACAGAAGTTGTGAATATGAAAACTTAAAGAAGTACCGAAGTTTGTGCACAAGCACTTGAATGAATCGCTGTACTATGTTTGAAATTCTGTCTCCCTGCATTTTGACTTTCAACATCCGTGGTTGGACATAAGCGTATGAACACACATGAAAGCATCGCAAGAGGGTTTGCTTGTCCTCCTGTAAACTGACATCGGTTTGTATCAGGATAAAGTAAAATCTCCTTAGCCTGAAAAAACTCCAGGGTCCCAGTCTGCCTTTCCAGCATCTTCTCCACCCTTTCTTCCAAAAGTGGCATCCACTTTGATGACAACCATGCCAGGATGATGCCAGTTCCTGGAGAAGTCCATCTGAGTGGTCAGTTGGCTTTTCTGTCCCATCACTACCTTTTGATGCAAGACTATTACTTGTTGCTGCCACCGTTACTACAATTGAGATAATAAGTTAAAACATTTTATAAACTGTCCAGTGGGTAATGTTCTTTTCAAAATATGGCACTGAGAGAAAAATTTTCTTTTTCCTTTCTCTTACTTTTACCACTGATCACAATGTTTTCTGCTAAATGAACATGTCACAACCACTTACTTGTAAAATAATTTGAAGAATTCCTATTTAGAGTAATTAATTTCTGGTTTCATTATCCAAAATTGTTCTTCCTTCACCTCCATATCATTCTTTTCTTCCAATGAAAAATTGTTCAACTATGCCAGACTCATAATTTAAGTAAGAGTCAATATATGGAGTTTATTTTTATTTCTGTATTTATTTGAGTTTGGGGAAGGAATAAACTAATCCACAGTTTATAAATAAAACATCATTGAGTCTATAATGTATAATATCAGGGCTCCAAACAGCATTTATATTACATTAGTACCTTTATGAATTATCAATGTATCTGACTAATTTATTAGGTGAAGAAACAGAAAATAACCAAAAGACTTCATCTGAGCCTATGCAGTACAATATTTCACTGGACTAGACACAGTTTACTATTTAAAACCAACAAGTGTTAAATGCTAGCTTTAGAAGGGTAGATTATTATATACTAGAGGCCCAGTGCACGAAATTCATGCACTAGGGGATGGGGGTCCCTCAGCCCAGCCTTCCCCCTCTCACAGTCCAGGAGCCCTCAGTGGATGTCCTAATGATGTCCTAAGCCACAGTCTGGCAGCAGAGGCTCAGAGCAGGCGCCGTGTGTGTGTGTGTGTGTGTGTGTGTGTGTCTGCTGGGGGCCTGCCCCAAGCTGTGCCACAGAGGCTCGGAGCCGGCGCCCCGTGTGTGTGTGTGTGTGTGTGTGTGTGTGTGTGTGTCTGCTGGGGGCCTGCCCCAAGCTGTGCCACAGAGGCTCAGAGCAGTTGCCCCATGTTTGTGTGAGTGTGTGTGTCTGCTGGGGGCCTGTCCCCAGCCACTCCGCGGAGGCTTGGAGCAGGCACCCCTCTGTGTTGATCTCTCAGGCTCCTGGCCGCGCCTGCATGTTCTCTCCCTTGAGCGGCGGCCAGGGCGGGCTGGAAGCTTGGCTTCCTCCATCGCCAGGGGCAGCCCAAGCCTCCAGCTCTGTGGCTGCTTGGCTTCAGTCTTCAGTCTTCAGTCTTCATTCTTCACTTGGGCCGGAGCCTTCAGTCTTCGCTCCATGCCTGCGTATGCAAATTAACCGCCATCTTTGTTGGGTCAATTTGCATACCCATCTGATTAGCTGGTTGGCGTAGCAGAGCGACACCAATTTGCATGTTTCTCTTTTATTAGTGTAGATTTTTTTCTTTTTAAAAATATTTTTATTGATTTCAGAGAGGACAGAAGAGGGAGAGAGAGAAACATCAATGATGAGAGGGAATTATTGATTGATGCCTCCTGCATGCCCTCTACTGGGGATTGAGCCTGTAACCTGGGCATGTGCCTTGACCAGGAATCAAACCATGACCTCCTGGTTCATAGGTTGATGATCAACCACTAAGCCACACCAACCAGGCCTGTGTTATTTTATTTTTAAACAACAATGCCTTATTTCCCCCATTTTCTTATTTGTTTCTAGTTGGTGGCTGAGTCTCACTGGACCAGATGGACAACTTGAGGGTCTAAGAGGCAGAGAGAAGGGCAGGGGGACAGGCATGAAGATCTGCACCGAAGACTCTCATTTTGCTCAGACCCTGCCTTGCTCCTCTCCCCTTTCAGGCACACTATGCCTTCTCTCCCCCCAAAGAGTGGTCTCCCTTAGCTCATTTCTCTTAACACCCTCCACTTTATAATATCCTCCAAAAAGTGATGGGATTTTAGTTGTTTTTATCTTTATAACAAAATATCATGCTTATTATGCTGAATACTAGAGGCCCGATGTATGAAATTCGTGCAAGAGTAGGCCTTCCTTCCCCCCGGCTGCCAGCACTGGCTTCCCCCTCTGGCACCTAGGACCCGGGCTTCCCTCGAAGTCCTGGCTTTGTCTGGACCCGTCAGGTCTAATTAGCATTTTATGCTTTTATATATATAAATAACCTCATATTTGCATTTTTTCATTCATACATTCTAAGATTTATTTATATTAGTGTAGCTATAGTTTATTTGTTGATTTCTATATAATATTCAATTGTGTGAATCTACTTCAGGTCCCCACCCCCATACATTTTCCTGTGGATATACATTTGTGTCATTTCTACGTTTTGCTCTTACAGTGAACATTCTTGTATATATCTCTTCATGTTTGTGTGCCGATTGTCTAATTTAAAAATTTGCTCAAAAGCTAAAGAGCCTGACAGAACTGCTCTCAGTTATTCCTTTGTCTCAGCAACTTCAGTCCTGTACCACTAGAGGTTTTACCTTCCAGGATACAATGTGGCATGTCTTTAATGCCTTTCAACTTACTTGTTGCCATTTGCCTCCTTAGAGGTGTATTCCCTTCTTTGGTATAAATGGAGAGGTGCTGATGATGGTCAGAATGGGGCAAATGCTCTGGCTGCAGTGAGAGATGGCAACCATACAACAGAAGTCTACCTGCACCGCTATCCAGCTTTGCAATCAGGGTGAGGCAGTGGGATTGAGGAAGACACCTTCCTGTGTTCGTCCACAGTGGCCCAGCAAGGTTTAGCAGTGCCTGTGTTTCTCAGCCCCGCACCATTGGCCTCCATCTTCATGGTCAGGCCATTGGTCTTAGTTTTCAGAGTTGTAAGTTTTATCTGTTCACTATATCCAAAGAGTCTTTTTAAAAAATGCAAATCTGATTATGTTACTCTCTTGCTTTAAGCATTTTAAAGACCCCATAACTTTAAAAATAACACACACACACACACACACACACACACAAACTATATATATATATATATATATATATATATATATATATATATATATATATATTCCTTCGAGAGACTTAAGAGGCTCTGTATTATTTGGTTCCTTACAACCTAGGGGAACTATCCACATTCTCTAAGACAGTGGTTCTCAACCTGTGGGTCATGACTCCTTTAGTGGTCGAATGACCCTTTCACAGGGGTCGCCTAAGAACATCCTGCATATCAGATATTTACATTACAATTCAAACAGTAGCAACATTACAGTTATGAAGTAGCAACAAAAATAATTTTATGGTTGGGGTCACAACATGAGGAACTGTATTTAAAGGGCCAGAAGGTTGAGAACCACTGCTCCAAGATATCTTAGAAAATCTTTGGAAGTTCCCTTTCAATTCAGTTGACTTTAGTTGAAAATGGGAAGTCCCATTTCAATTTAACATCCTTAGGGTTCTATATCTTCATTCATTTTTTTATTCTGTTTGGCATGGGAATTTCCGGCCTATTTTCAGGCAATTTCTAAAAGAAATTAAGTTCATATAAAATAGGTAATACATAATATGAAGTATATAATTAGCCTGATCAAGTACTTATGTGCTTTTTAAAAATTCAGTACATGCAACCTACAATGAAAATTGAAAGATAAAAAATGCAGCTTTTTGGTTGGGGTTAAAAGAAACTGGATCAAATGTTTAGGTCTAGGATAAAAGATACATGGAGATAGAATGAAAATGCACTAGGGAAGATGGCAGATGGAGCAAATCTCAGAGAAGGAGAGAGAGACAAGTACAGCAGGCACTGGGGTGGAAGAGTTAACATAGGTTTCTCTGGGATGGGGGATTAGGTGGAGCAAGTGGTGAGGGTGTGGAGAATCTTTAATTGGATTGTGGCCACCTTTTCAGAAAGGTAACAAGTGTGGAGGGTGTGGTTGATGATAGAAATCATATTTGCAGTGAGTCCAACTGACAAGATTCTGTGGCTTTTTCTGGTAATGTTGAGTAGCCTGGAGGTGGAAACAGAAAATAATGGAGCTGAGTGCCTTGTTTAGCAGAATGTCAGTCTCTCAGTTTAGGACTATTTTTTTCACAAGGAAAGAAATCTTCTTTCTTTTACTTAATCTAATGTAGTTTTGTCATTTACCAAATCATCAGAATTTCTTTTGGAAAAGTGCAAACCATGATAATGTGCAACAATTGATCACTAATTCCTTTTTCTTTCTTTCTTTCTTTTTTTTTAAAAGGAATTCCTTAATATAAAAATTTTCATGGAAATAAATTTACTAATTACATTTTAAGTGTTAATGCTGCCTCACATATGGAACATGCCTATTCACTTTTTATATCATTATTGTCTTACAGATAGCTTTTTCCGTATATGTTGCTGTAATATTGCTATGTTATTTAAAACATTTCTTCATCTTTCAGTAGAATGATTTGAACAATATAGATCCTTTAGATAACATTATATTATATATGGAGTGCTGCCAATGAGGTTTTATAACTTCGGAGTTATAAAATGATTGTGTATTAAGTTCTTGGTATTGTGTTTAGTTATAGTAGGCAAAGTCTATTTCTTATTTCAAACAGTGATATATCCAAAGATGTTAGTTGCATTCTTCATCTTTTCCCTCTTGCGCAAGCCAAAGATGGTATTTTGATCAGCAGGAGTTGGTATTAGGTATTGACCTTTCCAATATTTTGAGTTCTGTTGACTTGTCTTCATTACTTTGTAAATGTTATCTTCTTGAGTGCAATGTCATCAGTCATGCTAAGCCAATAACCAGCTGAGACAGGTAGATTGCTCCATTAAAATATGTAGGTTGGGGGTATTTAGGGAAGTGAAACTATTTTTCTTGATACTATAATGGTGATACATGTCATTATAAATTTGTCAAACCTCATGGAATGTTCAGTGCAAAGAGTGAACCCTAATGTGAACTATGGACTTCAGTTAATAATATCGTAAAAATATTGGCTCATCAACTGTAACAAATATAACACACTAATGCACAGTGTTAATGATAATAGGGGAAAGTCGTCTGTGTGGGGGTGGAGGGAATGAGGATATTATGGGAAATCTTTGCAATTTCTGCTCAATTTTTCTGGAAACCTAAATGACTCTAAAAATGTTTATTATTTAAAACACTTTATAAGGTAACATAGAGGAGATAAAGATTCATAGCTAAAAGAAACAATCAACATTATAAAGACTGCTATATCAAGTAATATAGAAAGGAACAGAATATGGGTTAATTTAAAAGTTTATAGGTCACAAGTAAAGCATTGTAATTACCTGGTTACACATGCACTTCAAGCAACATATCCATGCTGGCTTAATTATGCATATAAAAGTAAATTCACTATATATATTAGAGGCCCAGTGCATGAAATTTGTGCACTGGTAGGGTCCCTAGCAGCTGCTGGCTGCTGTCGAGGTACTACCTCCCTTACTCCAGCCAGTCCCATCCCCTGGTTGAACTCCCAAACAACTCTTGGTTGAGGGGACACTTTGCATACTGTGCTTTTATGATATAGGATACTATTACTTGTATACAGGTAGGCATAAATGAACATGGGGACTGCTGCACTGGTTTTGAGCCATGCTCACTACTTGTATTTCTGGGAATGCATCAATTATGTTTTGTGGGAAGATATGGCTGTCATCAGCTTCTGAGATTCAAAATTCCTCCAAAGTTGCCTTATTTTCCTTTATGTAATTATTTGCCATTTAGTATAGATCTTCTTGAGACTATATCTGATTCTTTTCTGAATAGGTAACATGCTCCAAATATTTACAATTACCAGTCAGAATTTCACACTTAAAACTATCTCTTTACAATATTCCAAAGGGTAATCCATTGCTCTAGAATTCTGGTAAATGAGCTTATTCTCACTTTGTTTGAATCCTTCCTAATTTTGAAAATTAAAAATACCTACCTTAATTCATATTTTTTCCAATGATCACAGCATTGTAAGTTATTTTCTTATTTATTGGAAAGAGAACCATGATATCACATGTTATTCTAAGGAAGAGTATGAGGCTCCCTAAATCATGTGAGTTCAGGAATTCCAATAAAGTGTGTTTCCTTCTAGTACCTTGTTAATTAACTGGTAGTTGCCTGAGATTTCACTGTTCAATACTTAATTCTTTAACATAATTGTGTGACCACTGTTACAATTTGATTACCCAGGGAGAGGCATATAGAATAAAGAGATTGGAAAGGGAGAAAATCAACTTCCTGAAACTTTGCATCTGTGCCTAGAAGAGCTAGAAACCTGTGAGTGGTTTCCATCAGCAGATGCTCAAGAACATGAGATGATCATCTCTTATAACCAGTCAGCAGAAATGTTGGCTTTAACATCATGTTAGCCCAGCACTTGGCAGCTAGGTTATGGCAGTTAGGCTACGGTGACTCCAGATACACTTGCTGGGTTTTAATTCATTGCTTGGTAAGGTAATGCCTTTGAAGTATTTCCTCTGAAGTTGGAATATTTGCCCTAAAATGATACCATTCTGGAAGGTAGCATTTTATGATGCCAAGAACATAAACAGGAGGGAAAGATAGATCTGAATTCAAATTCTGGACCTGCCAGTTCTCTGTGACTTCAGACAAATGTCTTATTTTCTACTCTGGAAAAAGAGAGAATCCACTCATAGGATTACTTTGAGTTATGAGGCAATAAAATCACAGTATGAGTTCAGTGCCTGATACAGTGTTGGCACCCAATACATGGTAATGATTATTGTGGCCTCAAATGAAGTTTATCTTCCATTTTTTTTCCTGTACTTTTAGGATCTTCTTATAATTTGTCCTCAGAGGCTAATTCACTGGTAGGAGAAGTTGAGTTTCATAAACGAATTTAGACTTTCCTATGCAGTCTTTCTTTTAGATCATTTGGAATCTTGGAATAATAAAATGGGAAAGAACTTGGAGAGAACCTATTTCCAAAGCTTTATAATGCATACCCCAAAATATCTGACGCCAGAGGGTTTGATGTGACTACCTGAATCCCCGCAGTCCCTGGAGAGCTTCCATGGCTCTCCAGTCTTCCTTTACAGTCGCTCTCTGGTTTATTGCACCAAAAGTGGCCCCACATAGAAGAGACTTCTGTGCAGGCTGTAAGTGCAGGGCAGAAAGTTAAGGCACCTGGGGCACTAGCCTGCCAGCCCTGAGCAGCCCTGGGCAAAAAGGCCAGGTGGATGTAGCTCTTGGCAGGCAGGCCAGGTGAGTGTGGTGAGGCCCTTAACAGGCACTTCCGGGGCCTTGAGTCTTCTGGGTCCAGGCTGCTGGGATGGAGCAGCTCTAGGCAGAGTGACCAGTTGGGTGTGGGGAAGCCCTGCTGTTCCTGCTCGTTCCTTTTTTTTCCAAAGGCAAGAGGCTCCAGGCAATGCAGGTAAGCCAAAGATTCTCAACTGAGCTCTCATCTGCCCTGGGTGGAGGGAACATAAACAATGGTGTTTATGGCTCTGTCCCAGGAAGTTCTGGCAGGTCCTGCAGGGCTCCCTCAGCCTTCCAGCCTCCTCTATTGGTCTGGTTCTCTTGTTTGTTGTCAGGTTTCATTCAGTGCTGGGTGGTCTCACGGGAGTAATTGCTGCCCGTATACCTGTGCATTTGATTTTGCTCACAGAAGGGGTGAGTTCAGCGTCCTCCTATGCTGTCGCCACCTTGGACCTCTCCCTGTACTCCCAACTTTTAAGTCTGTTTTCTCAATGAATTCTTTTTATTCTGATGTTGAGGAGTTGAGAGAGAAGTAGTGGATTAAAAGGATGACCTGCTGCTCTTCCATATTGCCAGCACTATTTTAATAAACATTCATGTATGATTAAAAAAATAAACTCACAACAAGCTTTATTTTCTTACCAATATATGACAAGATTATATTTAAGTTGGGTTTTTAAAGTGCCTTTAGAAATGTAAAATTTTTAAAAAGTCACTGGCTTGTAAGGTACTATTTTTGGCCATCTGGTGCAATCCATCTATCTTGTCTAACACATTCCTTGTAAGCAGTTTTTCATTCTTGGCCTGGACATTGCAATGTCAAGGAATATACTACGTTTTGAGGTAGCCCCATATTAGGAGAACTCTTAATGTAAAAATTTTCTTTCCTATATAAAGCTAAAAGCTATCTGTTGTATCTTACAGTCATTAGTCTTGGTTCTACACTGGAGATTTGTGGAACAAGTTTAATCTCTCTTCCACATGACAGGCTTTCAAATATTTGAAGCCACCTCATGAACAAAAAGCTATAATGCAAAGCTCAAAAGAAACACTGTAATTGTGGTATGGAGATAGTACTTCTTGAGAGGCATTGAACTGGGTGGAGATCAAATCAGTTTAGGAATTAAGAGTTTGTGACAGTTAAGATGGACTGAGATGAGTGGATAAAATCTAAACAGGGGGATTAAGAGGTGAATTTTCCAAGTGGAGTCAACTGAGGAAGCAAAGATACAAAGAAAAGCACAGAATATGTCTCAGAAACAGTGCAGTTTGGCTGGTGCATAGGAGAAAGGTAAACTCTAAGAAAGGAAGATGGGGAAGGCATTATGAGAAGACTTGCATGCAAATCATTGAAGATTTCAGAAGTAGGAGGAGTCGTGTTTGGATCACAGCTTTGGGAAAGTTAATTGAGCACAAAACAGGACTGATGGAAATGTGGAAAACTAGGAGGTGAGATCAATTAGTGTTTTCTTACAAAAGTGTAGTCAGGAGCAACGAGGGCCTGAATATGTGACAGAGTTTGGAATGGAAAGGAGGTGGATGTGGTTTAGAATGTAGTATATAACTTGGAAGTAAATTTAATGGGATGGGCTAAGAAGGAAAGGAAGCAATGGAAAGGAAGGAACAAAAGATGACTCTGAGGTTTCATTTTATAGCTCCAGAAGAATGGTGTGCCCCAATGGGAATCAAACCATGACCTCCTGGTTCATAGGTCGATGCTCAACCACTGAGCCACACCAGCCAGGCCTGGCTAACTACTCTTGCTCTGAGTCCTTCACTGCCTTGATTCAATTTCAGCCCTCAGCTTCTTTTAGAATGGAAGAAGTTCCTCAGGATTCTTGAAGCTCTGTGCTGGCTCCTGTGAACATTCTAAGACATAACCATATTTTCTAGTGCTAAACATTTATATCAAATCCTGTAAGCAATAAAGCAAAATAATATTTTGGTTTTCTAAAATCCAGTAGAGATACTTGCTTGTGTTATGAAAATGCACATTAACTTTAGATTTTAAATAAAAGAATTACTAATGATATGTAAACTCTTTCTAATCTAGTTTATTGGTTTTTTCCCTTGACATAAAAGAGATTAGGAGTTCACAGTATAAAACAGAATAAATTGGAATCTGAACCTATAAAAAATTTAAAAATTATAAAAACCATAGATTCTTGGTGACTTATGTCAATAAATAAAGCAGAACTTTGTTAGGAATTAATCAATGCTTGTTTGCTTTTTGATATTAGAAAATTAAAATATCAGTTAATGTTTTTGAATACTTTATGAAGCTTTGTGGTGTTAGTATTCTGATATTTTGAGTTGGCACCACAATTTAAATTAGATGATTTTTTTTATTATAATGTTTTTCAAACTTTAATGTACAGAGGAATCACTTGGGAATCTAGTTACACAGATTCTAATTCTGTGGGTCTGCAGTTAGGCCTGAGATTCTAATAAACTCTCTGGTAAGATGCATGGATTACACTTTGAGCAGTAAGGATTTAGGGACAATTAGGGTAATCTTATTTATGTTACTCATTTTTATTATCATTTTATTAAATTAAGTTTTTTTTTATTATTTAACAACTAGTGCTATATTTCCTTGTGGAAAAGAATTTAAATATTTTATTGCAACCAAATTATTTTAATCTACAATGCCTCATTATTAAGTATAACTTTTCAGTTATATAACTTACTTCATTCTTTTTTCATGAGTTGCAACACAATGTAATAAGTAATCTCAAGTAAGAGTGTCATCTCTATGAGTTGATTTCATCAATGTTTCAGACAAAAACAAGTTTAATTTTTTAGCTAAAAACAAAAATGGCATTGTTATTCTGGTTGAGATGATGAAGACCTGGCATAACACTTGAGTGGGCAGAGCTATTAAGTTTTTACATGTTAAATCCCTTTGATGGGATATCAGTGGGAAATGATTAATTAAGAAAAAAATTAAAAGCAATCAAAATTGAAGATAAGGATGTGCAGTTGTATTTGCAAGTGTTACGGTTGAGCAGAAATATTATTTCTTGACATTATTTGTCTGGTACAAAGTTAAGGACTATTTATAGTTCGGGAAATGTCACAGAATTGTTTGTATCATGCTTAAAGAGTGGAGTCTAATCTTGGTGGCATACTTATTAGATTTTGTTTTCCTCTGCCAATGCAGTAAAACCCAAATCAGAGGTCTCTTAGGGGAGTTAGCCATTCACAGTAGATTGCAAAACAGGGATACAGGGTCACTTGGAAAAAAGCCCTATGCTATCAATTCTTGGATATGAGAAGAAAGATTTTAAGCTTATTTTATGCATTATACTAGTAGATCTGCAAACTTATCAAATCCGCATAACTTTTATCTTCTCTTTACAGTTATTTTGGCCTGGTAGAAGACATATTGGGCTACAAGACATTAGTGATTAGAGCAAGGAGGCAGAAAATGTTACTGAAATGAACACCTGCTGGGAGCAGGGGTGGAAAGCCCTGAATGGAACAGTAATATCTGTGGTCAGCAAGGACAGAGATGTCAGAGTCAAAAGGATATACACAAACAAATAAGCTGTTTTGTAAACAACATTGGGGAGGAGGGCATATGGTGAACACTAGTGAATGTAGTGTATTTGCTCACATTTGTAATGCATTAAAACTGTAGATACATACATTCTCCAGCTCAGTCATTCTGACATCCCAGAAAAACTTCGCAGAATTACCCCAGTTGAAGAGGACATGGGCTAGTTCATCTTCTAAGACTGATATGAAGTACACATGCCTTTTAAATAAAATTTTAAAAATGCGAAAAACTGATTTTTTAAAAAGAAAACATCATTTTTTTTATACTGATACTTTACCTTTTTTTTTTTTTTTTTACTATTTATTTGGGTAGATCCTAATATCTATATTATATTATTTTTCTTCAACCCAAAATAATTTTCTTTGTCACTTATTGTAGTGCAGGCATGCTAGTTTCAAATTCTCTCAGCTTTTGATTATCTCGAAGTATCTATTTCATTTCCATTTTTGTAAGTATTTTGGTTGAATGTAGAATTTTAGCTTGACACATTTTCTTGCTCACAATGTTTCTTGTTAAAAATTAGTAATTATTCTTATTTTTGATCTCCTGTATGTAATGTCTAGTTTTTGCTTGCTTTTAAAACTTTGTCTTTATCACTGGATTTCAACAATTTAATCACAATGCTTCTTCTTGTGAATTTCTTTATGTTATTTTGCTTAGAGTTTGGTGAACTTATTGTATCTGAGTTTTTAGTTTTCATCAAATTTGGAAAATTTTCATTTTTAACAATTTCTTGAGATATTTTTCTGTTTTCCTCTTTATGTATCTCCAATTACATGTAGACCATTTGATATTATCATACAGATCATTGAGAGTCTTATTTTTATTCCATGGGAATTGTTCCTAGCATTTTATTGCTCTGTGCTTCAATAGATTTGATAGTTTGTAATACTATTATTCTCAAATTTGCTTATTTTTTTTTCTGCAGTCTTGGATGTACCCATCTACTAAATTTATTTCAGAATTGTGTTTTCCAGTTCTTGAAATTCAATAATAGTTTTATTTCCCTCATTATGCTTAGATATTTCTTTAAAATCTTGAGTATATTTGTAATAGTTCTTTTAAAATTCTTGGTTACTAAGTCCATCATCTCTGTCATTTATGGGTCTGCTTCTATTGACTGATTTGGCTTCAGGCTATGAGTTAAAATTTGCTGCTCCTTTCCCTAGCTGGTTTGGCTCAGTGGACAGAGCGTTGGCTTGAGGACTAAAGGGTCCCAGGTTTGATTCTGGCCAAGGGCACAGGCCTGGGTTGTGGGGTTGACCTCCCCTCCCAGTAGGGGACATGCAGGAGGCAGCCAATCAATGATTCTCTCTCATCATTGCTGTTTCTATCTCTCTATTTCTCTCCCTTCCTCTCTGAAATCAATGAAAAAAAAATTTAAAAAAAGAATACGGTTCCTTAAATGTTAAAAAAAAACAAACTGCTGCTTCGTATGTCTTGAATGTTATTTTTCTTTAACAGTTGTCTTGTTTTGGCAGGTAACTAATTTACTTACAGTACAACTTAATCCTTTTATGGATCTAGACAGACCTTTATTCCAGGACTATTTCTAATGCATGACCCTTCTCTACTGAACAGTTCTAGTGAATGCTCTAGGACGGTATTCAACAAACTCTCTCCATTTGGCTGGTGGAAATTCAACTATCTCCCTTCTCTGCATGATCCCCGAGTGTTTGGCTTTGCAGAGTTTTATCCTGCAAAAAGTACAGTTTTATATTCAAACAAGGACAAAAGAAGAACCCTATTTAGATTTCTGGAGCTTTTTACACACAGCTCCCTTCTCTCTGATAGTCTTCTGTTCTAAGTACAACTCCTTGCATCTCCCTGTGCTCAGCTTGTTTCTATCTCCTCCCAGAAATGGTCTGTAAACTTTAATGGTAGAGGCAATCGTAGAGTCACTACATTTGTTTCCCTTCTCTTAGGGATCACAGTTTTACACTGCTTTTCAATGTTTGAAAACAGGTGGGGTTCTCCCCCAAATATTTTGTCCAGTTGTCTAGTTGTTTATCATGGGAAGGCAAGTCGCATTGCTGAAAGAACAAGTCTGGAACAGAGTTTTTCTCCAGCCATTTTAGCTTTTTAACAATTCTTCAACAACAACAACAACAGAATCAAGTTAATACTTGCCTTAAGGCCTTTGCAATTGTACTTAGAAGTCTTCTCTTTCGTCTCTACAAGCTGCATTCTTCTCATTCTTTACCAACCAAAATAAGCCTTTCTTTTAAAAAAATATTTTCATTGATTTCAGAGAGGAAGGGAGAGGGAGATAGAAACATCAATGATGAGAGATAATCATTGATAGGCTGCCTCCTGCATGCCCCATACTGGGGATTGAGCCTGCAACCTGGGCATGTGTCTTTAGCTGGAATCAAACCTGGGACCCTTCAGTCTGTAGGCCGACACTCTATCCAATGAACCTAACTGGTTGGGCCAAAATAAGCCTTTCTTGACTACATTATTTAAAGTCACTATTTATCATATTAATTCTTTTTTCCTTTCTTTCATAGAATTTATCACAGTCTGACATTATAATTATATATATAATGTCTCCCCTCCCCTTGCTATGGAAGTTCTCTAAAGAGAGAAACCTGTTGATTGTACTCTCATATTCCTTGGCTTCCTGAATGGATACCTGGCACATAGGAGGGAGCCAGCAAACATTTCCTGAATGTAAGTTTTAATAAAGGTAGTATCTAGCCGTATACTCTGAATTGTAAGGTAAAGAGGTGCTGAATAACACAGTACCAAAGGTCTACACACTAGAGTAGGTTATGCTGATATCTTTCCATATAATCTTTTTCTTCATGTATTGAATCCATTATGTTCACAAGGAAAAAAATAACTTTAAATTCCAGATATTTAGCTATGTTTCGTATTGGTCTCTACATCATATGCTATCTAAATATACTCTATCCTTATTAGTTGCATTAAACATATTGTCTATGACAATTCATTTGAAATAGAGGTGGATAAATATTTTCTCAACATGAACCTGAAATACATTGGTTTGGTTGTGTCTTAGTTTGGGCTGCTATAACAGAAATGCCATAGACTGGGTAGCTTTAACAACAAATTTTACTTTATATGGTCTGGGGTCTAGGAAGCCCAAGATCAAGGTGAAAGCACTAGCAGATCTGATGTCTTGTGAGGATACTCTCCCTCTCCCTAGTTTGTAGAGAGCCAAATTCTCATTTTTTTGCAGTATCTTCACATGGGGCTGATGATCTTTCTCATGTCTTTTCTTGTAAGGACATTAATCCTATTAATGAGGGCTCTATCCTCATGACTTAATTACTTTCCAAAGGTGCCACCTCAAATATTACTACATTAGGAATTAGATTTTTTTTTTTGGGGGGGGGGGCGCACAAGCATTCAGTCCATAGCTGGTGGAGAATATAATAGTTTGTATAATGGTGTGAATAAATATTATGTGCCAGTTTTAAATTTGATTGACATTGAAGGGGCTGGCCTGCTTTAGTATGAAATAACTATGTTTATGTTAATGATTTTATTTCTGAAGAGATAGAAAAATAGCTGACCTAAATAGTTATGCAGCACTTAGTTTTACATTCTCTTAGGTACATTTTTTTTATTAATCATCCACTTCACTAAAATGTAGGTCTGCATTTTTTTGCATTAAAAAAAAAAAGCCTGTCCATGATCTTGGAATTTGATATTCTCTTAGTATTACTGATTTATGTGATGGAATTCTAACTCTTTCCCCAGTTCGGGTTTGGTATTTGGGAGCATGGAAAACTTTGCGACAGCTTTTGGGCCCATGCTTAGTGATAGGAATCCTCTTGGAATCTGTAGAATAGCTTTTGTTGGTTTGATTTTTTGTCCCCAACTTTGTCATTAGAATTATGTTTATGGACTATTTTTTTCATCAGATATTGTTAACTTTTAGTATTTCATTTAGAATCATGAGTACATTTTAATACAAACTGAGACATTTATTTAATTTTAAAAGTTACTCCTCAGAAATGGTATCACTCTAAGTATAAACACTGAAATTTATCTTTGCTATAATTCAGTATAAAACTACAAACTTAAAAATCAACTCAATTTACATAGGTGAATAAATGATATAATTTATAATATATGCAATTTTTAAGATATTTTTCAAAATATTCTGGGAAACATAATACCTAAATGATAATAATCCAGCATAAATATTTAAAGGTTAAAAAGGATCCTCGTGATATGGTGAGGCAGTTTATTTTTTTAAATATACTTTGCTTGTAATTTTTCAGATGTGAAAGAGAAGGATCACTTTTATATCCTCAAAACGTTCTGAACATTATGACTTTTAGGCTCTTATATGAATAAAGCCAAGGTGGTGATGGGTGCCACTAGTAGCTTTTATCTCTTATCTATCTATCTATCTATCTATCTGTATTTATTTTTGCTACTAGAAGCTTTTAGGTAGAGGTGGGAGTGGCTTTCAAGATCTCATGTAATAGTGGTCCAAGAGTAACTTGTGTCTGTCTCTAATTTACATGGCCTCACTTAGCTGTTGTCATTTTCAGAGCACTTGCTCTCAAGGACACTTTCCCCAGAGTCCTAAGATATCTGATGTTAAATTAGAAGCCTCATCCCCACAGATAAGTGCTGAAAATAAATTTTCTGACCTAAATATGGTGTCTAGTGTTGTAGCCATTTTGCTTACTAAAGATACCATGGGTCCCTGTCAGTCCCCTCCCCACGTCTACTCCTCACTTGACTTACCTGATGGAGTAAGATTTAGCTTTTTTTTTTTTTTAAATTTTTCTTTCCTTTTAGATTGTTTGGGCTGGATTCCCCCCCACCCTCCACTTTTTCTTGCCAAAACAGAGAAATTATACTTAACCTCTTTTTGAGGGAAACATAAAATTTATAAGATTGAAAATAAAGGAATAATACATAGGAATATAATACCCATCGTTTCCTGCAGGTATCTGTGCCTTTCTTCATAGCTGTCTTTGGTGAATATTTGTTGACTAGATGAGCAGCTTAGTGAACAAATAAACATATTAACATATTTTAGAAATTCTTATACAAAGAAGATATGTTTTCAGATTGCCAAATCACCAAAACCTAGCAGAATTGGGTACCTAAATCTATTCTCTCAGTAGGGTATGACTAGTAAATATTTCACAAATAATGAAAACTGCCCTTTATGACTAAAGCAGTTCACCAACACCCATCACTATCGGCTCCACTTTGTGATCGGTAGTCGCGTAAGGAAGTAGGATGCCTCTGCTGAGAGACCCCATGCATCTATATACCTAAAGTTGTAGCATTTGTCATTTTATTCTGTAACTTGTGAATTAAAGAAGATTAATCTGTTGTGAACATATTGCAAATAGTTTAACATTTTTATGTTGAAATTGCTAATAATAAGGCAATTGTTCATAAGCATCACCATATTGTCTGACCTTTTTAGAAGTTATCTTACTTCAGACACCCATTTTCTTGCAAAGTTTCAAATTTCCCATTTGCTTTTTTTTACTTGATTTCTTCTCTCCTCCCTCCACCCCCTCCATGAGTTTAAGATGCTTTTCTAAGAGGGAAAAGTGTATCAATAAGTTCCTTAGCACTGCTAAAATTATCAGTGAACATCTTGTCAGACAGGGATGTGTGAATCTGTTTTGTAAGCCTCTATCCAAGGCCAGGTTTGTTGATGAAAGGAAACACTTTCTCATTTTTAAACCTGATTCCCGCCCTGTGTAGAACACATTAGTATAATGCAGAGGCTGTGGGAGAAGTCAACATTTTAATTTTCTAGCTTTCTTATTTGTCCATGGTTTTCCCTAAATGTGAAGTTTAAAACAATGGATTCCACTAGTTGCTCTTAATATTCACTTAATGCTTTCAGCAATCCTTTATTTCTTTTAGTTCAGGCAGAATTATACCTTAGTTCTAGAAATCTGTGAGGTAGGAGTGGCACTTTCTTTGTTATGTTCTTTAATGTCCTTCGATCTAGGTCCAGCATGCATCGGCTGCTACAGCTATTCCAGAATAATTTACTTAGCCACTAATGCCATCTCTGAAAGAGGAAATAAACCAGGTTTGTATAAATGTAGGATTCTAATGTGGCCACTGACATTAAGTCGCTAATGCGACCCTCTCATTAGCTTTTACTTTCAATTAGGTGTTCTCAAACAATTAGCTTTTGTGCTACATAATCTTATTTATAGCTTATACATTCCCTGATGAGAGAAGAAATTACTTCTGGGAAAGCTGAGTCTCAAACTTTTAATTTAGGTCCTAAATTCAGATACATTACCTCAGTTGGACTTTCTTCGTGTGGAATTACTAAGCTTAATTCTCTTGATCTTATGATTATCTAGGCATCATGAGCCTCTTAAAAAGAGAACTACTAAAATCCATGGGTGCTTAAAGAACACAGGGAAATAAATGCAGCAGAGGCTTCTCTTTACAAATGGCATTAAAAGTTTTCAGATTTTTCAAAGCATTTTCAGGGAAAAAAATCCTCACATCTTATTAATATTACTTAAAGCCTTATATACATAGGTTCCTATTCTTATGTGCCGATTTGTCAGAAGTTTTTGTTGTTGCTTCTTTGACTTGATTTCCTACCACAAACCTGAGACTCTGAAGTCACTTTAAATGATGGTCCTGATAGTTTTCAAAATCTGTAATAACATCTATTGTAGCTACAGTCACATGCTACCTTCCGGGGTGCCGTATCAAATTCTCTCCTAATAAGCTGTGGTCATTGCCTGCAAAGTGGTTGCTATAAATGTCAAGTCATATAATAGACATTAAATATGTATTTATCCATTTGCTCAAGAAATCTGTACTGGGCACCTAATATTTTCTAGATTCTGGAGAGTCAACATGTAAGAATAGAGATAGTCCTGCTATTTTATTGTATGTGGAGGACTCGGGTGGGAAAGGACAGATAGTAACAAGGAAACAAATAAAGAAGATAATTCCAGATTATAATAAGTGCTGTGTAAAGGTGTCATTTCCCACCTGAAGGATGGGAAGGAGCTAATGATGGCAGAGCATCCTAGTCAGAGAGAAGAGTAAGTACAAAGGCCCAAGGCAGGAACAAGCTTGACCCTTTGAGGAACTAAAAGTTCCATGTGGCTGGAATATAGCGAATGAATGAGAGAAGTATCAGAGATAAGGTTGGTTTGAAAGCATGAGTCATGTCATGGAGTCCAGATTGGATTTTATTTTAAAGGCAGCAGAAAGTCATGATGTATTTTAAGAAGGGTGGTATCTCATTAAACTTTAAAAAAAGGATGTCTCTAGCTGCTGTATGGAAAGTAGATTCTAGAGGTAAGTATAGAAAGAGGGAAAAACATTAGGAGCCTATTTAAGTGTGCTAGTATCTTAGTGTTCAGGACTAGAATGGGGTCGATATGATGGAGAGCAATAGATAGATTTAAGATATATCTGATATATTTTGATGGTGGATTGGCATTAGGGGATAAGGGAAACAGAGAAGTGAAGGATGATTTATTGATTTTTGACTTGAAGTGTCATTTGCTGAAAAATAGGGAATAATGGAAATATATAAACTGAAAGATCATAAGTAAAGAGGAAGCAAACTTGTAACAAGTCAGGAGGTCATGATAGTTAAATTTTCTTTATGTGTTTCTGTGTATCATATTGAACAAATATAATTGTGTGCAAAATTCTGTTAGTGCCATATGCAAGAATAGAACAGATATAATTTTGAATCAGTCAATTACTTTGTATTAAGGGATTATTATGTTCTACACACTCTGCAAAATCCATCATAGTACTCATTCTTGCTCTCCAGGCAGAAAAATTGACATGCCACAAGCAATTAAAATATGATGTGATGATGCTATAATGGAGGCGTATGTAAAAAACCATGGGAACAGAGAGGGAGATATAGTCACCCCTGAAGGCAGGGCAAAGGCACCTGGAAACAGTCATCATTCTAGCATTCTTAATAGGAGGGGCTGAAGCTTGCAGGAGGAGTGGGGACAGGGCAGGGGACCCAGTGATCTTGTCCTAATAACTGTGTTTGAGAGGGAGGCTGAGGATGCGTGCATGGAGCCCAAGTTCTCATGACTGTCACTGCCTCAAAAGCAACATCTGTGTTGGCATTTTATTTTATTTTATTTTTTTATTTTATTTTTTTTTTTATTTTTTTTTATTTTTCGCTTAAAGTATTACAAAGGGTATTACATAAGTGTCCTTTCCCCCCCCCCCCCCGCCCTTGACAAACCCCTACCTTCCCTTACCCCCCAGTGTCTTATGTCCATTAGTTATGCTTATATGCATGCATACAAGTCCTTCGGTTGATCTCTTACTCCCCTCCCTCCTGCCCCCCAACTCTCTCTGGCCTTCCCACTGCAGTTTGACAATCAGTTTGAGGCAGCTCTGCCTCTGTATCTATTATTGTTCAAAAGTTTGTAATGGTCTTTATTATCCATGAATGAGTGAGATCATGTGGTATTTTTCCTTCATTGACTGGCTTGTTTCACTTAGCATTATGCTCTCCAGTTCCATCCATGATGTTGCAAATGGTAGGAGTTCCTTCTTTTTAACAGCAGCATAGTATTCCATCGTGTAGATGTACCACAGTTTTCTAATCCATTCATCTACTGATGGGCACTTAGGCTGTTTCCAGATCTTAGCTATGGTGAATTGTGCTGCTATGAACATCTGGTTACATATATCCTTTCTGATAGGTGTTTCTGGTTTCTTGGGATATATTCCTAGTAGTGGGATCACAGGGTCAAATGGGAGTTCCATTTCCAATTTTTTGAGGAACCTCCATACTGCCTTCCATAGTGGCTGCACCAGTCTGCATTCCCACCAGCAGTGCACAAGTGTTCCTTTTTCTCCACATCCTCTCCAGCACTTGTCGTTTGTTGATTTGTTGATGATGGCCATTCTGACAGGTGTGAGATGGTACCTCATTGTTGTTTTGATTTGCATCTCTCGGATGATTAGTGACTTTGAGCATGTTTTCATATGCCTCTTGGCTTTCTGAATGTCCTCTTTTGAAAGGTGTCTATTTAGATCCTTTGCCCATTTTTTGATTGGATTGTTTATCTTCTTTTTGTTAAGTTGTATGAGTTCCCTATAAATTTTGGAGATTAAGCCCTTATCAGATATGACGTTGGCAAATATGTTTTCCCAAGAGGTGGGTTTTCTTGTTGTTTTGTTGATGGTTTCTTTTGCTGTGCAGAAGCTTTTTATTTTGATGTAGTCCCATTTGTTCAGTTTCTCTTTAGTTTCAACTGCCCTAGGAGCTGTATCAGTGAAGAAATTGTTTTGGCATAAGTCTGAGATTTTGTTGCCTTTGTATTCTTCTAGAATTTTTATGGTTTCCTGTCGTACATTTAAGTCCTTTATCCATTTTGAGTTTATTCTTGTGTATGGTGTAAGTTGGTGGTCTAGTTTCATTTTCTTGCATATATCTATCCAATTTTCCCAACACCATTTATTGAAGAGACTATCTTGGCTCCATTGTATGTTCATGCCTCCTTTGTCAAAAATTAATTGAGCATATTGGTTCGGGCTAATTTCTGGACTCTCTATTCTATTCCACTGGTCTATATGTCTGTTCTTGTGCCAGTACCAGGCAGTTTTGAGAACAGTGGCTTTGTAATACAGTTTGATATCTGGCATTGAGATCCCACCTACTTTGTTCTTTCTCAGGATCGCTGCAGCTATTCGGGGTCTTTTTTTATTCCAGATGAATTTTTGGAGAGTTCGTTCTAGATCTTTGAAGAAGGCCATTGGTATTTTAATGGGAAGTGCGTTGAATGTATAGATTGCTTTGGGTAGTATGGACATTTTAATGATGTTGATTCTACCAATCCAAGAACATGGTATGTTCTTCCATCTGTTTATGTCTTCCTCTATCTCTTTTTTCAACGTCCTGTAGTTTTCTGAGTAGAGGTCTTTAACCTCTTTAGTTAAGTTTATTCCTAGGTATCTTAATTTTTTTGGTGCGATGGTAAATGGGATTGTTTTTCTAATCTCTCTTTCTGAAAGTTCACTATTGGTGTATAGAAATGCCTCAGATTTCTTGGGGTTAATTTTGTATCCTGCTACATTGCCAAATTCATGTATTAAGTCTAGTAGCTTTTTGATGGAGTCTCTAGGGTTTTGTATGTATAATATCATGTCATCTGCAAATAAGGACAGTTTTACTTCCTCTTTTCCAATTTGGATGCCTTTTATTTCTTCTTCTTGCCTAATTGCAATGGCTAATACTTCCAGTACTATGTTGAACAGGAGTGGTGAGAGTGGGCATCCCTGTCTTGTTCCTGTTCTTAGGGGAAATGGTGTTAGTTTTTGTCCATTGAGTATGATGTTGGCTGTGGGCTTGTCATATATGGCTTTTATTATGTTGAGGTATGATCCTTCTATTCCCACCTTTCTGAGAGTTTTTATCAAAAATGGGTGTTGGATTTTGTCGAATGCTTTTTCTGCATCAATTGATATGACCATGTGGTTTTTTTCTTTCAATTTGTTTATGTGATGTATCACATTTATTGATTTACGGATGTTGTACCATCCTTGCATCTCTGGGATAAATCCTACTTGGTCATGGTGTATGATCCTTCTGATGTACTGCTGGATCCGATTTGCTAAGATTTTGTTGAGGATTTTGGCATCTATGTTCATGAGGGATATTGGCCTGTAATTCTCTTTCATTGTGATGTCTTTACCTGGTTTTGGTATTAGGGTGATGCTGGCTTCATAGAATGAGCTTGGAAGTGTTCCTTCCTCTTGAATTTTTTGTAGTAGTCTGAGGAGGGTAGGTTTTAGTTCTTCCTTGAATGTTTGGTAGAACTCCCCTGTGAAGCCGTCTGGCCCTGGGCTTTTGTTTGCTGGGAGCTTTCTGATGACTGCTTCAATTTCTTCCATAGTTATTGGCCTATTGAGGTTTTTAGATTCTTCCTGATTGAGTTTTGGAATGTTGTATTTTTCTAGGAATTTGTCCATTTCCTCCAGGTTGTCTAGTTTGTTGGAGTAGAGTTGCCCGTAGTATTGTTTAACAATCATTTGTATTTCTGTGGGGTCTGTTGTTATTTCGCCTCTATCATTTCTGATTTGGTTTATTTGGGACCTTTCTCTTTGCTTCTTGGTGAGCCTGGCGAGGGGTTTGTCAATCTTGTTTATCCTTTCAAAGAACCAGCTCTTGGTTTCATTGATTTTCTGTATTGTTTTTTTGGTCTCTATGTCATTGATTTCTGCTCTAATCTTTATTATCTCCTTCCTTCTGCTCACTCTGGGGTTTTCTTGTTGCTCTCTTTCTAATTCTTTGAGTTGTAGAGTTAGATGATTAACTACCATTTTTTCTTGTTTTTTGAGATAGGCCTGTAGAGCTATAAACTTCCCTCTCAGGACTGCTTTCATTGTGTCCCAGAGGTTTTGGATTGTTGTGTTTTCATTGTCATTAGTGTCCAGGATGTTTTTAATTTCTTCTTTGATGTCATCGGTAACCCAATCAATATTTAATAACATGCTATTCAGCTTCCAAGTGTTTGAGTATTTTGGGTTGTTTTTATTGTAGTTTATTTCTAACATTATGCCATCGTGGTCTGAGAAGATGCTTTTTATGATCTCAATCTTCTTGAATTTGTGGAGACTTTGCTTGTGACCCAATATGTGGTCTATTTTTGAATATGTCCCATGAGCACCTGAGAGGAATGTATATTCCGCAGCTGTGGGGTGTAGAGTTCTGAAGATGTCAATTAAGTCCATCTGATCTAGTGAGTCATTTAGGATTGCTGTTTCTTTGCTGATTGTTTGTCTAGCGGATTTATCCAGTGATGTCAGTGGTGTATTAAAGTCCCCTACTATGATTGTGTTATTGTCGATATCTCCCCTGATATCTTCCAGAAGTTTTCTTATGTATGTGGGTGCTCCTGCATTGGGTGCATATATGTTTACCAGGGTTATATCTTCTTGTTGTATTGATCCCTTTAGTATTATGAAGTGGCCTTCCTTATCTCTGGTTATGGCCTTCACTTTGAGATGTATTTTGTCAGATATAAGTATTGCTACCCCAGCTTTCTTTTCCTTTCCATTTGCGTGAAAGATATTTTTCCATCCCTTCACTTTCAGTCTGTGTGAGTCCTTTCCAATGAGGTGGGTCTCTTGTAGACAGCAGATGTATGGGTCATGTTTTTTTATCCATTCAGCCACTCGATGTCTTTTATTTGGAGCATTTAGTCCATTTACATTTAAAGTTATTATTGAAAGGTACTTGTTTGTAGCCATTTCTTTTTTTGTGTGTGTGTGTGGCTGATTTCTTTCTGAGCTTGATATTTCTTCTTTTACACCAGTCCCTTTAGCATTTCTTGCATGGCTGGCTTGGTGGTGATAAACTCCCTTAGCCCTTTTTTGTCTGTGAAGCTTCTTATTTCCCCTTCAATTTTGAATGATAGCCTTGCTGGATAGAGTATTCTTGGATTCAGTCCTTTGCTTTGCATCACTTTGTAGATTTCCGTCCATTCTTTTCTGGCCTGATGTGTTTCTGTTGAGAAATCATTTGATAATCGAATGGGAGATCCCTTGTATGTTACTTTCCGCCTCTCTCTTGCAGCCTGTAAGATTCTCTCTTTATCCTGAACATTTGCCATGGTAATTATGATGTGTCTTGGTGTGGGTCTTTTCGGGTTCACCTTGTTTGGGACTCTCTGGGCTTGTGTGACTTTTTTCTTCCCCACCTCAGGGAAGTTTTCTGATATTATTTCTTCGAATAGGTTTTCTAATCCATGTTCATCTTTCTGTTGTTCTGGCACCCCTATTATTCGTATGTTGCTTCGTTTCATGTTGTCCCAAAGTTCCCTTAGGCTCTCCTCCTGTCTTTTAATTTTTTTCTCCATTTGCAGTACAGTTTGAGTGTGTTTTGCTTCCTTGTCTTCTAATTCACTGATTCGGTCCTCCGCTTCTCCCAGTCTACTGTTGATACTTTCAATGGTGTTTTTTATTGCAGCTAAGTCGCTCTTCATTTCTTCTTGGGACTTACTTAAGTTGTTGATTTTTTCATCTGTTTCTTCTAGCTTCTTGCATACGTAGTTGAGTTTTTCATCTGTTTCTTCTTGCTTCTTGAACATCCGGTGCATGTACTCTAGGAACCTTATTCTGAATTCTTTTTCCGTCATGTTGCATATCTCTGTCTCACTTAGCTGCTTTTCTGGCGAGTCCTCCTTTTCTTTCCTTTGGGGGTTTCTTTGTCTACCCATGTTTGATCTCACTGACATTACTTGTTGTTGAATCGTTCAGTGGCTGGACCCTGGGTGGCAGTGGCTGCTCCCTGGGTGGCAGTGGCTCCTTGGTCTGTGGTTGCTCCTTGGGCGGTTGTGGTAGCAGCGGCTCCTCTGTTGATAGCAGAGCCTCTGATGGGTGCTGTTCACAGTTGTGGTGGCTCTTCTGGCTGGTGGAGGGTGGCTTCAGACTCAGCAACTGTTCCCCAGGCAGAGCGTGTGGTGATCAGGAGGCCGCTGTTGCTTGAATCTGTTGCGTTGATTTAGAGGCACAAAATACAACACAACAAGGCACAACGTACCGGGCACTGAACACTATTGTATTTCCGATATTACTAACCCCAAATAAAGGTGGCCACCCGAGCTAAGAGAGTTGGGAGGTAAGGGGGAAAGAAGAGAAAAAGGTAGAAGAGAAAAAAGCAAGAAAGAAAAAAAGGAGTGCAAAAATGAGATTGGAAAAGGGAGGGGAAAACGAGGAGGAAAAAAAAAGAAAAAAAAAAAAAAAAAAAAAAAAAGAAGAGAGAAAAGAGAGTGAAGTGTAAAAGGGGGAGAGACTATTTATGTGAGGAGGAAACTCCTATAGGACCGCCACTAATACCAACAAATTGCAGCAACAGATTCCTGGAGATGAATACAAACTATAAACAACCAATATTATCAAGCTACGCAAGGGGACAGAGAAGCGCAGAAATAACCGGGGGGGGGGGGGGGGGCGGGGAGAGGGAGAGGCAGGAAAATAAAAAGAATAAGCAGTCTAACCTTACAAACAATCAAAAAAAGAAGAAGAAAAAAGAAAAAAAAAGAAAAACAATATACTCGTCAATCAGACAAACAACGATAAAACAATAGAGAGAGAAAAGAAGAAGAAGAGAGAGAGGAAAAAAAAATGGATAGTGAAGGAAGATAAGGGAAAGGTGTGTATGGATTTAGAACAGGGGATTGGACGTAGGATATTTAAGCAGGGTTAAATTTTGACAGAGGGTAAAAAGAATAGGGAAGATCTAAAGCTGGAGTAGGGTAAGAGAAACAGGACAGCAAAAGGGAAAAAGTGGGGAAGATTGTTTAGCACAGAGGCAAATTGAGGTAGAGAAAAATGTTGCTAAAGGAACGATGAAAATAGAATGGAGAACATTAGTCCCAAAATAAAATAAAGACAAGATAAGATGACACTTTAAAAACTGGTAAAATGGTAGCGGTAATAATACTAGTTAAAAATAAAAATGTAGTAGCTGAAAGGGCAAAATCGGGTGATGGAGAAAAAGAAAAATGAAAAAAAAAAAAAAAAAAAAAAAAGAAAAGAAAAAAAAAAAAAGAAAAATGTTTTCTTAGTTAAAAGGAGAAAAAGTAATTTAAAAAAATAAAAATAAAAATGTGCATTAATGCAGGTGCTTCAGATCTTCTACTCTTCTTATTGGCACGCCCGGAATTCAGGAGAATGTTGACTTTCTCTCTGATACACTGCTCCTCCTTGTTGCAAGCCACAGTCCTTATTGCCTTATCTGTATTTACAGAGGAGTCAGTTCGTGGCTCTGCCTCTGGGTGGCAGTGTGTCTGGGTTGACCTCCGAGGTTATAATTTCTCTCCGACCAGTTCTCTATTGTACCTGAACCAGCTCCGCCCAGAGGTGGTTCCCTCGGCGCCACTCCCAGCTCTGTTTCCCAGGCTCCCCAAAAACAATCTTCCCCTACAAGCTCTGCTAGTGACCCCAACTGGGCACTCACATGCACTGGGCTCAACAATCAAACTCACAGAAGTAAGAGGAAGTGTGCAAACTAGAGCCTGGGAAGCTGTTCGAACTCGCAGGGTTCCACCCTCCAGAACCGCGCGGAGTGTCTGCGTGCGCTCAAGCCCCTGG
Source organism: Myotis yumanensis (assembly GCF_028538775.1). Classification (NCBI taxonomy): domain Eukaryota; kingdom Metazoa; phylum Chordata; class Mammalia; order Chiroptera; family Vespertilionidae; genus Myotis; species Myotis yumanensis. The sequence continues at coordinate 20,805,885 of NW_027223766.1, forward strand.
CATCAACAAGTAGCCGGTTATCAGGGAAACTCTGAGGCAGCCCTCATGCATCCAGTCCAACTATGGGCTCATTTATAGTGTTACCTTCTGGCAGCAGCCCTGCGGGAGCCCTCCCCCCTTGCGAGACACGCTGGCCTCTATAGGCACGGATTTTGGAGAGCGCGGATTTTGGCGGACGCAGATTTCCCCCTGCGCCTGTGCGCGCGTTCCTCGCTCCAACCTGAACTGCGAACCGCACCTTTGAGGTAAGTCTAACCTTTCCGTGGAGGGGTGCAGGTCTCCCCTTGGCTCTTGCAGTCGCGCTGTTTGCGAATCGTTGCCTCCGGGTCAGTAGCCGATCTCTGGATGCCGGTGAACGCTGCCTGAGATGGCGCGGTCTCGCCGCTGCGCTGGCGCCCAGGGGGAGGTTTCAGCCTCAATCTCTAACCATCCGCATTTTTTAGGAGTTTTCTGTCTTTCCTGGCTGCAGACTGTCTCTCAGCTGAACCTCCCCAGCTTGATCGGGCCGATTGTTACCCGTTTCAGCTGCTCGCCCCTATCTGGTCCGGGACAAAGCACCAACACGTCTGTCTAAGCCTCCGCCATTTTCTCTCTCCCTGTGTTGGCATTTTAAAGTGAGAGAGGAACTTGGCCAAGTAGAAGGGGGACAAAAGCTTTCTACATAGGGTAAAAACATAATGTCCAGATACAAAGGGGAAGAATGGCAAGAGATGAAGGTGGAGAAGTAGACTGGAAACAGCTTGTGAAAGCCTCGGGTGCTGAACTTAGGAATCCTAGTCTTGCCCTTAAGGAGCTTTGCATCTAGAAAAAGAGTTGTACCACTCACTGCATGCTGATGGACTTACCCGTCTTCCATTTGACATAATTGAGAGCATAATAAATTCTCAGTGAAGACTTGATGATTAAGAGACAGATGTCTTTGCTGTGACAGTGCTGGGACTTGTGTTTCCCATGATTCAGGAGGAAAGCACCAGCAACCTGCTAAGAGCCAGGAGGGAATGATGCGGGCCCAACTGTTGAGAGGCTTCAACGTTAACTTTTAGGATTGTTTCTTTTCTCAAGTTCTATTTTTTTCTTTATAGTCTTTATTCTCCACCTTCTTTTCATCTTTATAGCTATTATCTTCCACTTTATGTCTTGGATTTCTCTTACTATTAAAGTGGCTTCCAAGTGCATGACAAGTCTGCCAGCTGCCAGCTGCCAGAAACCACTTGGTCAATAAAGTGCTTGAGAGAGAGTTTGGCCTGAGGGACCAGATTTGCATTTTGACTCTGTCATGTATTAGCTCTGTAACTTGTGCAAGTTCTTAAACTCTTTAAATCTAGATTTTTCTCTTTTAACCTGTAAGCTGAAGATAATACTAATGCTTACCTCATAGGGTTGTTTTAAAGGACAAATGAGATGATGTATATGAACTTAGTACAGTGCCCAAAGTACAATTGTAAGTTCTTAATAATTGGTAGCTATACCTCAGCAGTAGAAAACAACTCTTCTGTAGTTATTCTATAAATGCTGGCTGCTATATCATTAATGCTCAATAGGATTAACAAAACCAACAATCACACACCATAAGTAAAACATGTAACTTAGGTTTCCAATGGCCATATCACCACAGAAGCAAGGATAGAGTCATGTGCAAACAAATTTGTTTCTCTGGATCTACTTCCTTTTGCCTATGAAAACAACATACTTCACCCATTCTTCCTACATGGCTCAAGAGAACACAAAGATAGCTCTTGTGTCCTGAAGAACTGGCCCTTTAGGTCACAGCTTAGTTGCCTGCACCTCCACTGGCTCACTGTGGTCATAGCTCCTTTTGCTGATTCCCCTGTGGCTGCTGCCATCATTGCTCTGGATGTGTAGACCTTGTTATAGCCTCCCAGGTAGATCTGGGAGGGTCCAACTCCTGGCTTATTCCACCGTTTCCATTCTGGGCTCAGCCTTGGATCTTAATGGAGAAATAAGCCTTCCCCCATTGGCCTGTGACATTCCTCTCTGTGACATAGGCTACTTTGTAGTACTCCATCACACTGTTAGTGTACAATTACGAGCTCTTGTCACAGATATCTGAATGTTTATCAGCTACTTCTCTGTGTCGGATTCTTCTTGAAATACAGACATGATTCCTTGGGAATTAATTTGAAAACATTGAGTATGGAGGACATCATGATAGTCTTATAAAGCATGTTTGCTAATCTTGACTTTGTTGCTGAGATAGTTATTGGAAGTTACTCTAGGCGTTTACTTTTTACTTTTATTCTAAAAAATAAATCTCCTTTGTCCTTTTAACTTTCCTTAGGAAAAGCAAATGATAACTGTGTTTCCCTGGGAAGGTCCTCTTGAATTTCTATGGAAATCTGGCTTAGCCTTGTCTTGCCAGATATCAACACTATAAGGAAAGAAGACTCTTTTCCCATCTTCAAAAACTACTGTGAGAAGAAAGAAACTATAAGAAAACTCTATGATTACAGATATACATAATATGCAAACAAAAATGTTTTGTACATAACCCCAAATTTTAATGTTCTTGCTATATCAGTTAATCTTATTTTGAAGATTAGTGGGAAAACAGGAAAAATGGCAGGACATAAAGAATAATTAGGAAAAATTGCTCAGAAAAAAGAAGACAATGAAAGATAAAAGAGAAAATAAATTGAAAGAAATAGATGATTTTTTTTTCATTTGAGTACCTTACATCTGATAACAAGAAACCATGCCCTCTGGCTTCTCCTCTGCTTTTATCTAATAACTAGAGGCCTGGTGCATGAATTCATGCATAGGTGGGTTCCTTGGCCTGGCCAGTGATTGGGGCCAATTGGGGCAGCTGGGGGTAGGGACCACAGGAGGTTGGCCGGCTGCGGGGAGTTGGCTGTGGGAGCACACTGATCACCAGGGGACAGCGTCTGCCCCCTGGTGGTCAGTGCATATCATAGCTACCGGCAGTCATCTGGTCGTAACAGTTGCTTAGGCTTTTATATATATACTAGAGGCCCGGTGCACAAAAATTTGTGCACTGGCAGGGGGTGGGGGGCGGGGGGTGTCCTTCAGTCCCACTTGTGCCCTCTCACAGTCTGAGACCCCTCGAGAGATAATGACCTGCTGGCTTAGGCCCGCTCCCGGGTGGCAGAGGGCAGGCCCAATCCCTAGGTGCAGCCTCTGGTCGGGGTCAGAGCAGGGCCAATTGGGGAGTTGGGGCACCGCCCCCTGCCACACTCAAGGCAGGGTCGATGGGGAGGTTGTGGCGCCACCCCCTGTCACGCACAGAGCAGGGCCCATTAAGGGGGTTGGGGCTCTGTACCCTGTCACACACAGAGCAGGGCTGATCAGGGGGTTGGGGAGCTCCCCCCTGTCACGCACAGAGCAGGGTCAATCAGGGGGTTGGGGAGCTCCCCCCTGTCACGCACAGAGTAGGGCCGATAGGGGAGTTAGGGCACCGCCCCCTGTCACACACAGAGCAGGGTGGATCAGGGCATTGGGGTGCCTCCCCCTGTCACTCACAGAGCAGGGCCGATCACACTCAGGGCAAGGCCAATGGGGGGGGGGGGGTTGGGGCGCCGCACCCTGTCACACACAGAGCCGCAGGGCGATCAGGGGGTTGGGTAGCTCCCCCCGTCACGCACAGAGCAGGGCCCATCAGGGGGTTGAGGAGCTCCCCCCATCGCGAACAGAGCAGGGCGGATAGGGAGGTTGTGGCCCTGCCCCCTGTCACACACAGAGCCGCAGGGCGATCAGGGGGTTTGGTCGCTGCCCCCTGTCATGCTGATCCCAATGCCGGGAGGCCTCGCTGCTCCGCTGATCCCGGTGCTGGGAGGCATATTACCCTTTTACTGTATAGGATAGAAGCCTGGTGCACAGGTGGGGGTGGGCTGGTTTGCCCTGAAGGGTGTCCTGGATCAGGTTGGGGGTCCCGCTTGGTTGCCTGGCCAGCCTGGGTGAAGGGATGATGGCTGTTTGCATCTGGTCACACCCCCTTCAGGGTGGGGGTCCCGCTTGGGTGCCTGGCCAGCCTGGGTGAGGGGATGATGGCTGCTTGCATCTGGTCACTCCCCCTTTAGGGTGGGGGTCCCCACTGGGGTGCCTGGCCAGCCTGGGTGAGGGGCTGAGGGCTGTTTTCAGGCTGGCAGGTGACTGAAGCTCCCAACCTGTCCTTTATTCCTTTTTTTAAAATTCTGGGCCAGCTTTAGCTCTGAGGCTCGGCTCCAGCTATGAGACCTCCGCTGCTGAAAGCAGGTTTCTGGCCTTTGTTTACCTTCTGTATTGAAACAATGTTGCGGTCCTGCTGGCTGAAGCCCGGGGTTTTGTTTAGCTTCTATATTTGTTACAATGTTGCTTAGAGTGCAGCTGAGAGGCCGGCAAGGCAGGCGGGGAAGCTTGGCTTCCTCCGTCACTGAAGCAAGCAAGCCTCCCTGTTCACGCCAGCTGCCTGGCTGCCAGTCGCCATCTTGGTTTGCAGTTAATTTGCATATCTCACTGATTAGCCAATGGGAAGGGTAGTGGCCATACGGCTAATTACCATGTTTCTCTTTTATTAGATAGGATATATATATGTATGTGTATATATATATATATATTTATTTATATTTATATTTATATTTATATATTTATATTTATATATATGTTTCTGGTTCTTAATTTAAATATTATCATTTTTTTCATATTAAATTTTAAACAAGTATAGAATCTAAATAATTCAGAAATTCGACATTTCCATTTTTAAAGGTTTAAAAGATACCTCATTATAAAGTAAAAATAATTTTTGTGTGTCTAATGGCTACTTAAAGTATCATAAATAAGAAATTGAATTAAAACTTACAAGTAACTATGTTTATAACCTTTCCATTGGCAAGTAACTTGGCAGCAGATGGGATTCTTTAAATAAATATTCTGGTTTCCTGTCTCAAATGAATATTGGTGTTATTTGAAATAATAAACTATGCAGAAATAAACTGATAGGCAAAAGGAATTCTTTATTTTATAAAGACAAAGGAAAAAAGTATCTTACCAAGTCTTAAATTTGGGAAAGAAATCTCAAGAAAGTACTGTTTAGTGTCCACAGTGTCTCAGGGAGTGTGGTGGCAAGAGACAAGGATTTGAGACACTGATGAGAAAATACAATTGATTTACTTCCATTCTGTAACTGTTTAGGATAGAAGTTAGAAATAATAGATTGATAAAATCTAAGGCTGAGGACTGAGCCAGGGGTGTTTCACTCAGCTCTGTTGTTCTTTCTTAGGAGTATCCATGACTTTTGGTCCAACAGCTGCCTCACAAAGCCCACTCAGTTCTCTGACCCAGACCAACCCCCCATAGGAATCAGGAGCTGGATGAAGGTGGCTGGGCTAAAAAACAGTCTATTTATATACAAAAACATATTAAGCTTTGTTATCAAATACTGCTATGTTCCTTTTGTCTTCAAGTCACAGAGATGAAGACGGGTGTTAATATTCACTTTTTCTTTTGCTCTTTTCATATGTATATATTTCTGTCAAAACCCATCTGATTTTGTGAATTTTGCCATTATAATTATAGTAAACATTTCTATATGTCTTGATTGCTTCTTTTTTATATATATTTTTTATTGATTTTTTTACAGAGAGGAAGAGAGAGGGATAGAGAGTTAGAAACATCGATGAGAGAGAAACATCGATCAGCTGCCTCCCGCACACTCCCTACTGGGGATGTGCCCAAAACCAAGGTACATGCCCTTGACCAGAATCGAACCTGGGACCCTTCAGTCCGCAGGCCAACGCTCTCTCTACTGAGCCAAACCGGTCATGGCATTGATTGCTTCTTTTAAAAAAAATATATTTTATTGATTTCAGAGAGCAGAAGAGAGAGGGAGCAAGAGATAGAAACATCAATGATGAGAGAGAATCATTGATCGGTTGCCTCCTGCACACTCCCTACTGGGGATCAAGTCTGAAACCCGGGCATGTGCTCTGACCAGGAATTGAATTGTGACCTTCTGGTTCATGGGTCCATGCTCAACCACTGAGCCACACCAGCCAAACTTGGTTGCTTCTTTTAATTGCTATCATCTCTAATTTTTCTGACTTACTGCATTTTTTGGAGAAGCCTTCCTTGACCTTTTTGACCTGAGTAAGTTCTTAATGTGTACTATTGAAGCACAAATCCGATTATAACAGATTATAATATTTTTAAAGTATTTTAAGTATATGTACACATATAATACTTTACATGTATTCATATATTGAAAGTAAATTGTTTTAAATTGCACTCTTTATCATTAATAATTAACTGTCCTTTATTTTAGGGCCTGTTTCTTATTTTGTATTGCTTAAAAGTACCAAAAAAAAGCACTAATATAATGAGAAAAAATTAAATAGGTTTATAAATTTAAAAACTTAAATTTTTGATGGTGTTTCAAGAACAAAATTACACTGACATCTCTTAAAGTTCATGAGGATATGCTCATTTAAAAGGTTTGAGCTGGCATTTTGTGTTAAAATAGGTTATTTAACTCTTAGGAATTGCATAGTTACTGGCTTCCAAATTAGATTTATTATAGACAAGAAGGGACAGACATGAATTCGAACTTGGCAGAGTTGTAGGCCTGGGAGAGTATTCATTTTTGATGGAGAGAAAAACTATCTAGAAACACTGTCACAGTCATGCCTAGAATAATGTTTAACCAAATACCTGGGCATCCCATGGCCTAGTCAATTTCAGATATAAAATTAATCATCTGAACCAAAGTCAGATACAGGTCCTGTATCAAATCACACACTCAGACATCAGAACTGGGGCCCAGGGCCTAGGTCACAGAAGTTACAAAAGTATTTTCTGTGGAAGCTGAAGATCTGGTTTGGCCTCAGACTAAGAGAAGACTCAATAATGGAACTTATCCTAGCTGCTGGAATAAGGAAAGGGATGCCGGGCCAGATATACCACAGTTATCGTACATCTCCAAGTGATTCTGACTTACAAGAGGGAGGCTGACCAGGGAGGACTTGAGCCTAGTTGATGTTGGCATTGACTTTCGCTATGACTCACAGATTTAAATGGAAAGGTTTATTGAAAATGTCTCTCTGCAAGATTTGAATAAAGATTGAGAGTTCCCCTGGGCAGGAATATTGAGAATATGATGTGGATTTCAGAATGTCAGTATTCTCTTCCATTCTGTATTCCTGTGCCAGGAGGCCTCTGCCACAGTGATGTTGTTACCTGGAGTGGAACAACTTTGCACTTGGAGTTGGCAAGTTATGTGAAAAACTAGAATAGCTCGAGGAAGGAATTAAAAGTGAGTGAGGAGGTTGAAGACAAGGACAGCACAGATGGGTAAAGAAATACCCATGTTGGCTGTGACTATCTGGAAAGCTGTGGAAGAGGAGAGAAGAAGCTGTTGAGTCTGGAAAGCATCTAGGCAAAATTTTTGAAAGAAGAGGTACTGGATTTAAAAGAAAGTGGTAGAAAAAGTATTACCGAGTTGGGGCTGAATGACAGCGCAATCTTGACTTGGTGCTGCGAGTCTAAGGCAGTTTGTGGCCTTAAAAAAAGAACGGTATTATTTGAAGAGTGGGGATCAAGTAATGAGTCAGCTGACTTGGAAATGAAACCTGGATGAATAACCTTTTAAATGCATGACTATTATGTCAAAATGCACCGTGTCAACATAAATGTCTTTATGACCATCTACTCTTGTAAATAACTTTCAAATCTACTGTTTAAGATAAAAAAAGGTATTCCCTACATGAGAGTAAAGTAATGTACTCTCTCTGGTTGACTAAAGCTTGAGTGATATTGTTTCAACAGTATATTTTCTAATGTAGCTATTTTTCTAATATAGAAATGTAAAGTACTGTACACATTTGTTTACAACATATAAAATGTATTCTAGACCTTTTGTAGTTATTTGCAATGAATCTCTGGGTCAAAGGAATAAAATACATCCCTCTATTTGTTAAGGCATTTCTTCATTACACTTTTATTTGTAACTGCTACCATATCAGGTGCTGGTTATAGAGAAATAAAGGGTGAAATATATGTTCTCCAGGAGCCTATTTCTAATAGAGGACCAGACAAGTAAATGCTAAATAAATTAGAGATATGATAGAGGGATGTCATGGAAGCTTGTAAGGGAGCACCTAACCCAGATTAGAATGAATGAAAAAGTACATCTCGGTAACTATTTATTGGGACTCAGTAACCTCTGTGTTGAGTTTTGAGGAACAAAATAACTAGCCAAGAGAAGAACACTTCAGAGAGAGCAATATGGACATGGTCATGAAGAATTACTATAACAAGCTGCACTTGTCATATTATAAATAACTACAGAATATGGGGTATAGATGTTAGAGAGTTGGGAAAAAGAAGAGGTGCAGAGGAAAGTTAGAGAGACCTCTAGTTATTAGGACATGAGGAGGCATGCTTATCCTGATGTCAATATTCATCTGAAATCCTTGAAGAGTATTAACAATTTTCAAGTTTGTCTTTTAAAGACATTATCATGATAGTAGAGAGGAGCATGGTTAGAAGGAGATTAGCCTGGGGGCAAGATATATTGCAACCCAAACAGAATGTATGAGCTTCTGAGCTAATGTGATAGCAGTGGATATAAAGAGGGAGCATCCGCAGCAACTCCAACCATACTCACCGAGGCAGTGGCCGAAAGCTTGTTAATACCTCCCAATGGTAACCACTGAGATGTATCCTTTGATAGAGAATTGAATAAAGAAGATGTGGTTACATCTATACAATGGAATACTACTCAGCCATAAGAAAAGATGAAATACTGTCATCTGTGATGATATGGATGGACCTTGAGAGTGTTATGCTAAGCAAATGATTTTACTCATATGTGGGATATAAAACTGAAAGCAACAAATAAGCAAGCAAACAAACAAAAACTCACAGACACAGACATCAGTATGGTAGTTACCAGAGGGAAAGGGGAAGCGGGGAGGTGGTAAAAGGTAAAAGCAAGTCAAATATATGGTGACAGAAGATTTGACTTTGGCTGGTGGGCACACAATTCAATATAGTACAGATGATGTGTCACAGAATTGTATACTTGAAACCTATATAATTTCATTAACCAATGTCACCCCAATAAATTTAATATAAAAAGTAAAAATAATATAAAGAGGGAGCACCCAAATTGGAAAGGGGAAAGTAAAACTGTTATTATTTGCAGATGACATGATACTGTACATAGAGAAACCTAATGATTCCACCAAAGAACTGATAAATGAATTCAATAAAGTAATAGGATTCAAAATAAATATCTAGAAATCAGTTGCATTTTTATACATCAATAATGAACTATCAGAAAGGAAAGCTAATAAAACAATCCTATTTATGATCGCCTAAAAAATTGTACCTAGGAATAAATTTAGCCAAGGATGTAAAAGACCTGTACTCAGAAAATGATAAGAAACTGAAGAAATTGAAGATACAAATAAGTGGAAGCATATATTGTGTGTATTGATAGGAAGAATTAACTTCATTAAAATGTTCATATCACCTAAAGCAATGTATGGGTTCAATGCAATTCCTATCAGGACACCAATGATGTATTTCATATAACTACAACAAATATTTCAAAAATTTTATATGGAACCACAAAAGATCCCAAATAGCCACAGCAATCCTGAGAAAGAAGAACAAAGTTGGAGGAATCATGCTACCCAATATCAAACTATACTGCAAGGCCAAAGTAATCAAGACAGCATGGTACTGGCATACAAACAGACATATAGATCAATGGAGCAGAACAGAGAGCCCAGAAATAAATTCACACCTCTGTGGTCATTTAATATTTGACAAAGGAGGCAAGAATATACAATTGGATAACAATAGTCTAGTCAATAAATGGTGCTGTGAAAATTAGACATGTGCAAAAAAAATGAAACTAGATCACCTTCTTATACCATGTGCAAGAATAAACTCAAAATGGATTTAAGACTTAAATGTAAGACTCTAAACCATAAAAACCCTAGAAGAAAGCATAGGCAGTAATTTTGGATATAATGCATAGGGCAAGGGCAACAAACGAAAAACAAAACAAAAACCAATGGGACTACATCAAACTAAAAATTTTTGTACAGCAATGGAAAGTATAAAGAAAATGAAAAGACAATCCACTGATTGGAAGAACATGTTCGCCAATGACATATCTGATGAGGAGTTTATATCCAAAATTTATAAAGGACTTATAAAACTCAACACCCAAAAACTCCAAAAATAACAATTAAGAAATGGACAAAGGAACTGAATAGACACTTCCCAAAAAAGGACATATAGATGGCCAATAGACATATGAAAAGATGCTCAATGTCACTAATCATCAGAGAAATACAAATTAAAACCACAATGAGATAGCACCTCACACCTGTCAGAATGGCTATCATCAATAAGTCAACAAACAAGTGTTGATGAGGATGTGGAGAAAGGGGTACCCTAATGCACTGTTGGTGGCAGTGCAACCCTATGTTCATGATAGCATTATTTACAACTAGAGGCTCTGTGCATGAATCCGTGCACCGGTGGGGTACCCAGGTGTGTGGGAGGTGGGGGCCAAGATGCGATCAGCACTCTGGAAGGGCAGTGGGATGCCTTTGCCAGCCTGGGATCCAGATCTGTCCCGCCGCTTTATATCGTTTCTTCCTTGTGGAGCATCTAGGGAGGGGAAGCGGCCTTGGTGCCTAAGGCCAACTTCCAGGAGGCCAGCAGCGCTGTTGGGATCATGCTGCCAGTGCTGGTCCATCAGTGCCTGGCCCGTTCTCTGGAGATTGGACCTGCAGGACTACTGAGGGAGTGGTTGCCGCCAGGCTGATGGGCCACCAGAACAGGTCTCAACTGAGTGGCGCTCCCGCTATGGGAGTGCACTGACCACCAGGGGGCAGCTCCTGCATTGAGTGTCTGCCACCTGGTGGTCAGTGCACATCATAGCGACCACTCGTTCCAGTTGTTTGGTCACCTAGGCTTTTATATATATACACTAGAGGCCCGGTGCACAAAAATTTGTGCACTTGGGGGGGAAGGAGGGGCCCCTCAGCCCAGCCTGTGCCCTCTCGCAGTCTGGGACCCCTCGGGAGATAACGACATGCTAGCTTAGGCCTGCTCCTGGGTGGCAGAGGGCAGGCCCAGTCCCTAGGTGCAGCCCCTGGTCGGGCTCAGAGCAGGGCTGATTGGGGAGTTGGGGCACCGCCCCCTGTCATGCACAGAGCAGGGCGGATTGGGAGGTTGTGATGCCAACCTCAGTCACGCTCAGGGTAGGGCTGATTGGGGGGTTGAGGCACCGCCCCCTATCACACTCAAGGCAGGGTCAATGGGGAGGTTGCGGCACCACCCCCTGTCACGCACAGAGCAGGGCCAATCAGGGGGTTGGGGCGCTGCCCCCTGTCACTCACAGAGCAGGGCCAATCAGGGGGTTGGAGCACTGCCCCCCCGCCCCCCGTCACGCACAGAGCAGGGCCCATCAGGGGGTTGGGGAGCTCCTCCGTCACGCACAGAGCAGGGCCCATCAGGGGGTTGGGGAGCTCCCCTGTCACGCACAGAGTAGGGCCGATAGTGGAGTTAGGGCACCGCCTCCTGTCACACACAGAGCAGGGCGGATCAGGGGGTTGGGGCGCCACCACTGTCACACTCAGGGCAGGGCCGATGGGGAGGTTATGGCTCTACCCTGTCACACACAGAGCAGGGCCCGTGGGGGGGGGGGGGGGTTGGGGTGCTGCCCTCTATCACCCACAGAGCAGGGCCAATCAGGGGCTTGGGGCACTGCACCCTGTCACACACAGAGCAGGGCCAATCAGGGGCTTGGGGCACCACACCCTGTCACACACAGAGCCGCAGGGCGATCAGGGGGTTTGGGCGCTGCACCCTGTCATGCTGATCTGGTGCCAGGAGACCTCGGCTCTGCTGATCCCGGTGCTGGGAGGCATATTACCCTTTTACTATATAGGATAGAGGCCTGGGGGCCGGCTGGTTTGCCCTGAAGGGTGTCCTGGATCAGGGTGGGGGTCCCCACTGGGGTGCCTGGCCAGCCTGGATGAGGGGATGATGGCTGTTTGCAGCTGGTCACACACCCTTCAGGGTGGGGGTCCCCACTGGGGTGCCTGGCCAGTCTGGGTGAGGGGCTGAGGGCTGCTTTCAGGCTGGCGGTTTTGACTGAAGCTCCCAACTGCTCCTTTTTTTCTTTTTTTTTTTTTCTTCTGGGCCAGCTTTAGCTCTGGCTCTAGCTCTGAGGCTTCCGCTGCTGGTTTGTTTCGGTTCTATAATCGAAACAATGTATAACTTCAGCTCTGAGATCCCGGCCTTCTATATTTGTTAGAATGTTTCAAACTGCCAGCTCAGAGGTCGGCAAGTCAAGGCAGGCGGGGAACGTTGCAGTCTGCAGTCCCTGGAGCAAGCAAGCCTCATGTTCGCTTCCAGCTGCCTGGCTGCCGGCCGCCATCTTGGCTGACAGTTAATTTGCATAAGGATACGCTGATTAGCCAATGGGAAGGGTAGCGGTCGTACGCCAATTACCATTTTTCTCTTTTATTAGTGTAGATAGCCAAGATTTGGAAACAGCCCAAGTGTCCATCAAGAGATGAGTGGATAAAAAACTGTGGGAAATTTAAACAATGAAATACTACTTGGCCGTAAAAAAGAAGGAAATCTTATCCTTTGCAACTGTATGCATGGACCTGGAAAGTATTATGCTAAATGAAATAATCCAGTCAGAGGAAGACAAATACCATATGATTTCACTCCAATGTGGAATCTAATGAACAAAATAAGCCAACAAAATAGAAACAGACTCATAGCTATAGAGAACAGGCTGACAGCTGTCAGTGGGGAGGGCTCTTGGGGGACTGGGTGAAAAGGTGAGGTTATTAAGCAGTGCAAAGCAAAACAAAAACAAAAACTCATAGAGACAAAAGTATGGTGATTACCAGAGGAAGAGGGACACAGGGAGAAGTAGAAATGGATAAAGGCTAGATAAGTGATGCTGGAAGGAGACTTATTGGGATGGTGAGCACACAATACAATATACAGATGATGTAATTATAGAATTGTATACCTGAAGCTTACATAATTTTATTAGCTAACTAGGGACTCAAAGCATGAATTTGTGCACCTTGAAAGGAACTGTGGGCCGCGAGGCTGTGGTGGGCACAGGGGTGGGTCTTGGCCCATCCTCTGTGCACCTGCCTGGCCCCTCCTGCCATGGCCCCGGTCCCCTGTCTGCTGACACACCTGCTCCCACCGTGGCCGCTCCCATGCGCTGATGGCACTGGCCCCACTCGCATCCGCTGATGGTGCCAGCAGCGGGTGTGAGCGGGGCCAGTGCCATCAGTGGGTGCAAGCGGCGGCTGCTGCCCCAATTTCCCTTCAGGAGCAGGGGGTGGTGGAGAAGCCCTGAGGGGCAATCAGGGCCAGGAGCTGCTGCTCGCACCTGCTCATGGTGCCGAGCAATCAGAGGTGGCGCCGGGCACCGGCAGTGGGTGCGAATGGGGCTGGTGCTGGCAGCAGGTGTGAGAGCTGGGTGGGACTGTGGCACATGGGAACAAAGAATTTTCAGTAACCACCAAAGGCTCGCCCCGATGACAGCGACCGGCACCCCACCTTGGTCTGGTGCCCCTGCTCACCTGCCCCACCATCCTGCTACAGCCAATGCCTGCCATTTTCTGTGCTCTGCCACTTGCTGCTGACGCCCGCCATGTTGCATGCCCCCTGGTGGTCAGCACACGTCATAGTGACCGGTTGTTCTATTGTTCGGTTGTTCTGTGGTTCGGTCTATTTGCATATTCGGGTTTTACATATATAGATGTCATCCCAATCAATTCAATAAAATTTTAAAAAAATTTTCTGAAAAAGAAAAAAAGAAAGGTTTATGGGAAAAGAGAATGTGAAATCTTCGAGAGACCAAGGTAGTTATTTACCAGGATCACAACTACTAATGGATGAGAGAATTGAAGTCTCTCAGGATGGAACCAGTTTTATGGGGGTGTAGTCACTAATGCACAAAGACTGAAGAAATAACTCACTAAATGTGACCAGGAAAGAGTTAATGTATCACATCGTGTCAAATTTTCTACTAGTACTTAGGCCCTCGACAGAATTTGAATTAATGTATTTTCAACTACCTTGATAACATGCTGTATTTAATAAATGTTTTCCAATATAATATTTGCTCTACCAGCTCATTTCATATCTACCTTGTACTTTTTAATAAATGTGTTATAGATGAGCTTAAAAGCCCTGAATAACCTTGGACAGAGAATTGTATATTAATACCTTCCTTGACCTACAGCCTTAGAACATAAGCTTTCAAATAATGAATGCAAAAAACTCCCATTTAATTGTTCTTAGTTCTGTTGTTTGCATTATTCATGTGTACAGCACCTTGCAATCCTAGTATATATTGTTCTGCAAGGGTGGATTTGCTATGGGTTCTGCCCACTCCCAGCAAAGCTATGACCGACTATAACTCAAAAATACCAGATGGCTGTCTGTAATCAAACAGTAATGTAACAGAGAAAGATTAGTCCTGATTTTTAAATATGATGTTAAGCTTTTGCAAACCTATTTCAGGTTAAGCTCAGGTTATTGATTTATGTTATCATAGACATATAAAAATAGAATGTTGTGATATTGAAATGGCGTGTCTAGATTTGTCAATATTTACTGTTGTGAGAAAATACGAATGTGACCTCAACTTGTAATGTGTCTATATTCACTTGCTTAACCCAAAATAAGTTTATCTACCCAGTGCATTTAGAACTACAATGAAAACTTTCTTTGGTTCCATTAATGAGGCAGAGCCAGGCTCCCCTCCCCTGCCCTCTTCAGACCTCATTCATAACATTTGTGCACCTATTGGAATTCTTTGTTTATCTTTGTCCCTTCTGTGAGCTCTTTGAGAGGAGAAACTGTGTTTTTTATCTTTGTGTTTCCAGCTACAAGGCACAATGCATTTGTTCAATGAATGAATGAATGAGGTTGAAATCATGGACCCAGCAATTATAATTATCCTCGAGGTCTTCCGTATTAACTTGTATCATTAGTGATGGGTCTAAAAAATATTTTCAAATGCAATTTTGTTTGCATAAGAGAGTCCAGTTTTTGTTTGTTTATTTTTGTTGAACAGTGCGAAGCAGGTGGTACTCTCAAAGGCCTCTGGATGGGTGTTTGACTACCTGATTCCATGGATTAAGAGAAAATAGATAACTGGATTTTCTTTATTGTCTATTTCCTAAACAAACAAAAAAATGACATTTTAGTCATACAGATGCCACTTATTTAGGTAATGTGTCCTAGAAGATCATTTTTTTCCCCTCAAAAATAAATGCCCTTGCAATTTAAAGCTGTTTCCAAATGAGTAGTATGTGGCATCGGGAATGTCTTGACATCAGCTCCTCCTGCTTTCCTTGAAGCCTTTGAAGGCCATGGCTTGTATGTCTGGTTCTGCAGAGACACATCACTGCTCATCACCTATCTTCTTGCCAAAATCCTGCATATTTTTGTTCTGCTTTCCTTCCATTGCATTCACATGGTAAATACCACTCCCCCCACCAAAAAAAAATTAATTTATGTATCTGCCTTTCAATACCTACCCCAAAGCCACTTAATATCACTGGAGAAAATAAACTGGGTAGAGTAATTCATCCATTTATGGTCTCTACTTCTCCTGTGCCTTTGATACTACTGTGTAGCACACCTGTCTTTCTCTAGTCAGTTCTTTTTTTCTTTTTATTGACTTCAGAGAGGAAGGGAGAGAGAGAGAGAGAGAGAGAGAGAGAGAGAGAAACATCTATGATGAGAGAATATCATTGTTGGCTGTCTCCTGTATGGCCCCCTACTGGGGATTGAGCCCACAACCCAGGCATGTGCCCTGACTGGGAATCGAACTGTGACCTCCTGGTTCATACATAGGTCAATGGTCAACCACTGAGCAATACCGGCTGGGCCTCAGTGGGTTCTTACTCTCATGCTCCACAAATGTTATTTCATGCTCCAACACTGTTTTGAAGTTTTGACTCCACCAAATCCTGTTTTCTCTCTTCTTTCTTTCTTTAAAATATATTTTTTATTGTTGATAGTATTACAGATATCTCCCATTTTCTCTCCCTTTCCCCCCCTCCTCCAATCCTCTACCCTGCCCCCAGGTATTCACCTCCCTATTGCCCATGTCCATGGCTATGTATATAAGTATATAAGTTCTTTGGTTTATCGCTTCTTGCCCCTCAGCCCCACATCGAGGTATGTCAGTCTGTTCCATGCCTCCTTGCTTTGGGTCTTATTTTGTTGGTCAATTCCTTTCATTCATTAGATTCCACAAATAAGTGAGATCATTTGATATTTATCTTTCTCAGTTTGGCCTATTCCACTTAGCATAATATTTTCCAGGTCCATCCATGCTGTCCCAAAGGGTAAGAGACCTCTCTTTTTTACAGCTGCATAGTATTCCATAGTGTAAATGTCCCACAGTTTCTTTGATATCCTATATAATAAAAGGGTAATATGCAAATTGACCCTAACAGCAGAACGACCGGTTGCTATGACACACAATGACCACCAAGGGGCAGACACTCAATGTAGGAGCTGCCCCCTGGTGGTCAGTGCGCATCCACAGGAGGAGCACCGCTCAGCCAGAAGCCAGCTCATGGCTGGCCAGCGCAGTGGCAGGAGCCTCTCCCACCTCTGCAGCAGTGCTAAGGATGTCCGACTAATGGCTTAGGCCAGCTCCCCGCTGTTAGTTGGACATCCCCTGAGGGCTCCTGGGCTGCCAGGGGGATATCTAACTGCCAGTTCCGGCCCGCTCCCCCAGGGAGCAGGCCCAAGCAGACAGGTGGATATCCCCCAAGGGCTCCCGGACTGTGAGAGGGATGTCTGACTGCCAGCTTAGGCCTGCTCCCCAGGGGAGCAGGCCTAAGCCAGCAGGTGGACATCCCACAACAGGTCCTGGACTGCGAGAGGGCACAGGCCGGGCTAAGGGATCCCCCCACCCTCCCCCCCAAGTGCATGAATTTTCATGCACTGGGCCTCTAGTCGCTAATACCAGAAGATAATCACTGGTTCCTGTTCCATAGAGAGGTTAGAAGTCATTGGGCAGGTATGCCCTCCTCTCTTCCTGTTCCCCCTCCTGTTACTGTATAACATTTTCCCTCTTTTCCCAGACCAGTTCTTGTGTCTTTCCCTGCCTAACAAGGAGGATTTTGCACTACTGACTATCTCTTTCAGGTTCCTTCTCTACAAGCTCCCTCCTGTCAGCATTTAAACAGGCTCAAATCTTTCCTATATTTAAGAATCTTCACCTTTCCCCTACTGTATGCTGTTCTTATCATAGCTAAGTATCTTTTCTGTTTTATGTATTCCTGCTATTTTTTACATCTTTATCTGTCTCTCACTTTTTAACATGCTGAACTAGTTTCCAACTTAACTAATTCTGCTATTGAAATTCCTTCAGAAAATCAGAAATGACTTTTTTATAGAAAAATTCTGTGGATACCTTTAGGATTTATCTTTATGGTCTCTAGGTGACATTTGTGGTTGGGATCACTTCTTAATTCTTCAAAAACTTTTCCCTTGGCTCTTTGGACAATTCTCTCTCTCTTGATTTCCCCCTAATCTCTTTGGATTCTTCTTCTCAGTCTGGTTTGCAGCTACTTCTTTCTCTGCCTTTTCCTCAACCATTGGTTTTCCTAGAAGGTCAGTCCAAAGCCCTGCCTCCTGCTCATGGTCACATGTTCCCTGGATGATTTCATTCACCCTTTGGCCTTGAAGTACCATCTATTTGATTATAACTATCAAATCTATACCCCAGATCTTTCTTCTGAACTTCTCTTGGTACCCAACTGTCTTCTGGAGAATTTTTCAGTTTCTCATATAAACGTCAAACACTATATGTCTCCAAAAAAAAGTGACTAGTGTTCCCTCCCAGTGTGCTACTTTTCCTGTGATTTATAGCGATGAGTGGCAGCACGCAGTTGTTTAGTTGTTTAGCCTTGTGTATTTCCCTGGAACATCTCTATTCCCATGTACATATTCGTTTAATCACCCAATGCTGTGAATATTGTCTCTAAATCATTCAAATTCCCTCCAGGCCTATGATTCTGATGGGCTCTTGGACTGTTTCCAGATCTTAGCTATTGTAACTAATACTGCTATGAACATAAGGGTGCATATTTTCTTTCTGATTGGCATTTCAGACTTCTTAGAATGTAATCCTAGAAGAGGGGTCACTGGATCAAATGGCAGTCCCATTTTAAATTTTTTTGAGGAAACTCCACACTGTTTTCCATAGTGGTTGCACCAGTCTGCATCCCCACCAGCAGTGTACCAGAGTTTCTTTTTCTCCACATCCTTGTCAGCACTTGTTTGCTGATTTATTGATGGTAGCCATTCAGGTATGAGGTGATACCTCATTGTTGTTTTAATTTGCATCTCTCTGATGATTAGTGCCATTGAGCATGTTTTTATATGTCTCTTGGCCATTTCTATGTCCTCTTTGGAGAAGTGTCGATTTAGGTCCTTTGCCCATTTTTAATTGGATTGTTTGTCTCCTAATTGGAATAAGTTGTATGAATACTTTATATATTTTAGAAATTAACCCTCATAAGATGTATCATTGGCAAATATGTTTTCCCATACAGTGGGTTTCTCTTTTCATTTTGGTACTAATTCTGCTGTGCAGAATCTTTTTAGTTTGATGTAGTCCCACTTGTTTAATTTTTCTTTTGTTTCTCTTGCCCTAGGCAATGTATCCATGAAAATTCTGCTATGTGAGATGTCTGATATTTTGCTACCTGTGTGCTTATAGGATTTTCCAACCTGAGTAAGGTTTACTATGGCTCATCTTTCTGTTACATCAACAGTGTAGAAATGTTGCCAAGTACATGAAAATATAATATCAAATAAACTTGACTATGAAAGATTTTGTATTTATTTATTTTGTGAATCAGTGTACCCATAATTATGGAGTCTTTTGAAGACTTGGGACTTTTTGTTCATGAATGCTACAGCTTTTAATTTCTGAATATTGCATTTTTATCCTAGCAAGACCAGTAGTTATTGCTGAATAGTTTACATTCATGTACTTTTAAAATTTCTTTAAATAACACATACATTATTTTACTTGATCCTCATAATAACTTGCAGAGGAGGTAAAGTGCTTTTCCCATCATTTTTTTATGGTTTCATGACTTACATTTAAGTCTTTTACCCATTTTCAGTTTATTCTTGTGTATGGTGTAAATCGGTGGTCTAGGTTTTTTTTTGTTTTTTTTTTCATGTACCTGTCCAATTTTCCCAGCACCATTTATTGAAGAGACTTCCTTTATTCCTTTGTACACTTTTGCCTCTTTTGTCAAATATTAATGGAGCAAAATAGCTTTGGTAAATTTCTGGGTTCTCTGTTCTGTTCCATTAATCTATATGCCTATTCTTATGCCAGTACCAGGCTGTTTTAATTGTGGTGGCTTTGTAGTATAGCTTGATATCTGTTGTTGTGATACCTCCAACATTGTTCTTTCTCTGGATTGCTGTGGCTATTTGGGCTCTTTTTTAGTACCATATGACATTTTGGAGTATTTGTTCTACATCTGTGAAATATGTCATTGGCATTTTAATAGGGATTGCATTGAACCTATAAATTTCTTTGGGTATTATGGACATTTTTTCTACATCTGTGAAATATGTCATTGGTATTTTAATGGGGATTGCACTGAATCTATAGATTGCTCTGGGCAGTATGGACATTTTAATGATGTTAATTATACCAATCCATGAACATGGTATAGTCTTCTCCTTGTTTATATCTTCTTCTATATATATTTTTTTCAATGTGCTGTTGTAAACTGGGTCTTGAATGTTGTCGTCCCATGTGTGGATGGAATCTCCTCTCAGGCTGACTGACTGTGAGGCCCACCCTGACCACATTGTGCGAGCTATTGTGGAGGTGCTGACAGAACAGAACACAATACAACAAAACAAAATAAGAAACAAAACAAAGACATACACAAGACCCCTGAAACAACAAGAAAAACAACCACAAAAGAAGAGAGAATTAGGAAGGAGAAAAGCAAGCAAAATGCTAGAAGAAAAGAAAGAAAAAAATATATAAGGAGAAACAAAGGGGAAAGAAAAAGGAATATGAAAGGGCAGAGATGAAATTAAAAAAATAAGAAAAAAATAGGAGAAGGAAAATTGTATAAAAGAAAAGTGGAAGAAAAAATTTTGAAAAGAAAAAATAGAGGAGAAAGCAGATAGACCAAAAATAAGAAAAGGAAAAAAGGACGAGAGAGCAGGAGAAAGAAGAAAATAAATAGAGAAAGAAAAGGGAAGAGAAAGATTAGATATATGAAGGAAAAAATAGAGGCTAAATGATAACAAATCAATAAAGTAGAAAGTAAAAAAAGAAAGAAAAAGTGGTGTTTGTCTCAGCAAAGTTTAGAGCCTCCGGGGAGTTCCCTTTGGATCCTGCTCTTCTGATGACTGTGGCTCACTGTTTTGCCTGCCAATTCTGAGCTTCCCAGGAGGTACCTAGGTGCTAACCACTGTCAGAAACTGTCTTGCTTTGGCTTTCAGCAACCTGTTTAAAGCTTCAAACGATCCACACTTTGCGTCTGCCTCCACAGGATTTGGCTGTGCACAGAAGGGACCAAGCTGCACTGTAAGGCCGGTTTATTAGCAGCACAGGGCCCGCTGGATAGGTCAGAAAACTTCCCCAGATTTCCCAGGCTCTGTCTCCAGCCACCTTCACCTGCCAGCCAGCTGTTCATCACTCAAAGTCTGTTTCTAAAGGGGCTTTAGGTGGAATGGAAGTATTGACCCCTGAGTGGCCCATGAGGGGAAGGTGCTGTTCAGATTTCAAGGAATATGATGGTTGTGTTTCCTCATCCCAATGCTACTCCTGAGAGTGACTTAGAATATTTCTCTGCCTTTGGCTGAGTGGAGATCCTTGTATGCAACCCAGTGGGATCAACTGGATACCAGGAGTTTCTATCAGCTCTCCTATTGGAGGGAAGCACCTGTCAGGTTCCCAGGATAGTGGGGTGGAGGTCCCCACCCACAATCCAGTCACTGATGCCCCCTGAGACTGTTCAAACCCGTAGGCTTGACTTCTGCTCTGCAAAGTTCGAGTGCAGGAAGTGGCAGGCAGGGCCGCTGAGGGTGGGGCAGGCTGTATCATCTTTCCCTGAGCTGTGGCTTCTGGAAGAGGCCAGGCCTCTCTGGAAAAATGGTTGTTTCGGTTTGGGGTGGTACGACTGAATGTAGGTCTCCGGGCCACCGCTTTGCACATCTCCCCCAATGCTTCCCAGCCCAGCTTCTCCTTAGGCTCCTTGAGTCAGCACCGCCCTCCCTCCACTAAAGTCTCAGGTGAGTAGCTGCAAATAAAAACCCTGTGCTCTGGGTTAAAAACAAACAAACAACAACAAAAACCCCTTAGGGTTTATCTACTACCGGCTCTGGTCTCCCCAGCAGCCAGAAGCCCTGCCCCCTTTCATGGCTGGATGTTATGTGAGCCATTGTTCTTGGCTCTGTTGTCTTGGGCTGTGGAACCCAGCCTGGGTTCGGGCCTTGATCTTCTCAGGGAAATAACCCTCCCATAGCTGAGAGGTCCCTCTTCACTCTTGGCCTGCTGCCTGTGGAACCGCTCTTGGGACCTCACCCGTTCGGCCACTCTCCAGGTGCCTTCTGACCTTTCTTGATTTAATCTCCTCCTCAGCTGGTCCTCAGTTAGTAATTCCAGGCGAATGTTGCTCAAGTTAGTTGTATTTCCTGTCTGGCCCTGGGAGGAGGTGCAGACTGCCTATTCAGCTGCCAACTTCCCTCCAACTATTACTTCTCTTCTGCATCAAGTCAGCCCAGATATGAAACTCAGGTTCTCTCACAATTTTCAAAGAGCCTAACATTAATAATTGTGAGTGTGGGAAATTTACTGAAACTGGAGTGGAAGGGTATGGATGGGAGTCATGGAGGGTTTTATACTGTAGCAGTGTAGACAGCTTCAAATGGACCCTACAACCACCAGGGTCTCTAACTTGTCCATTGCAGTGATCCTTTTCTCTAATTTTTTTTCTTAACTCTCTTGCAAAACTCAAATTCTTCTTCATCTTGTGCAAAACTATTTATCTAGTCTCTGACCTTGCTTTCTGATCCATGCCTTCAATGCTCATTTTACCTCAAATAGCTTATTGAGATATGTTCCCTATCAAAGGCAGTTCATTTATTGAAAGAATGCTTTTTACTCTATTTTAATTTCTTATTGATTTCTTAGAGAGAGAAAAGAAGTATATGCTCATCATGTCTGATAGGAAACTTGCACCACAATGCTGTATAATTAATATATGTTGAACGTGATCCCAGATTGTTTCATGCTTTCAGAAGTATACACGGAAAGAAAACACTTCATGGGGTCAACTTTGCACGTGGTTGGTTGGTACTGCTTATGGCAGGGTTCATGTAAACACTCTCTCCTCTCTGACTCTATCTTTCCACTTCCTACACCCCTGGCTTATTCTCTCATTGCTGTTCTTCCTACCCCTACTAATACATATGCAACACAAAAGGGAAGAGGAAGTGTTTATGTCCCCAAATTGTATCAACTTGATAAGGACTAAGAAATCATGATGTGAAAGAAATGTGGGAAAAGTTAAAAAAAGAAGTGTGTGCATGAGAGAGAGAGGAATATCAATTTGTTGTTTCACTTATTTATTTGTTCATTGGTTGATTCTTGTATGTGCCTTCACTGGGGAATCAAACCCACAACCTTGGCAGATTGGGACAACACTTTAACCAATTGAACTACCTGGCCAGGCTTAAACTAATGCCTCCCAAAGCTCATTAGGATTCTATTATTCATTCCTTCATTCAGTAAGTATTTTTCAGGTGTGTGATGTGATAGGCACTGGGAATACAGAAGTTAAGAGGATGGGGTCCTTTATCTTGAAGAACTTAGTCTGGTCAGGAAATAGATGTGCCACGAAGAGGTATATTTACAGAGCTGAGAGCACAGAGAGGGTATGGGGATACTAGTTTAAAAGGGCAGGAAGTAGTTGTAGTGGCATTTCAAAGGGAAGAGGACTCAATGATTCCTGCTTATTTGTAGCCAGGTCAGAAATTTACAGAAGAAGCACATGGACGACTGTGGATGCTGAAGTTTAAATAGTTTTATGTTGGGGGTGGGGTGGTGGCCTTTTAGAAGGAGTTAATAATGTGGCATGACAGAAATTCTAGTGGTCTAGGTATATCAGTTGTAAATCTAACTCCCCCACTAAGTAGAAGGTGACCATGAGCAAACTGTCTGCCTTCTGGGATTTGGTTTCTTTGCTTTTTAAATAAGGGGAGAAGCACTTTTCCTCCTTTGGAAGTTACTGTTAGGAGCAAGTGAAAAAATGTATGTGTTATTTAAGGAAATATAAAAAGTACATGAATGCAAGCTATTCAGCAGTAACTACTGGTCTTGCTAGGATAACAATGTAATATTCACAAATTAAAAGCTGTAGCATTCATGAACAAAAAGTCCCAAGCCTTCAACAGACTCCATGATTACGGGTACACTGATTCACAAAGTAAATACAAAATCTTTTATAGTCAACTTAACTTTATTTTTTATTTGCATGTACTTGGCAACATTTCTACACTGTTGCTGTAACAGAAAGATGAGCCATAGTAAACCTGACCCTGATTCCCCTCCCCCCCAACCTGAGTAGATTGAAGGTGATGAGTCCAGGATTTTTAATACTGATGGTGGCTCCAAGTTTTTTGTCCATTTAATCTCATGGAGTATTCTGCCTGGAGAGAGTCCCCCTTTGCATGTGTGTTTAATTACAAAAGAATACTTTCAAACTGTGAGTCAATTTACGAAACAGCAAACTGTAACATCTCTGAAGGCCACACAGGAACAAAAAGGCAAACCGAGATCTACAGAAATGATTCTAAGCCATTAGCTGGCTCTGGGCTGAAGTGGTTTCAGGAAATATTCCTAGAGGTACAGTGTAACTTTAAAACACAAAGTCTACAGGATAAAAAAAAAAGTTAAAAAGTATTCTGATTGATGTAGATTAGTATATAATTCTCAAAAGAAACATTTTAGAATGATACATTGGGCTTAGAAATAACTTGTGATAAGATTCTTTTCTCAAATATAGAATGAACTATTATTTGCAATTCAACTTTTTGTGTATTAAAAAAGATCAGTGTACAAGAAACCTAAGTTAATATCCCCTATCCTTTAAAAATTAAAAACTTCCAAAAAAGCATTTTTAATGAGGAAAGTAATAGTGAATTTAAATATTTTATTGTTTTAATTATATGTTTTATAAAGGTCTTTTTATATTTAAAATATAATTTGGGAAACTGTGTTTTATTTAGTGTGTTTCAGTATGTCTTAATTAAAATTTATTTATTTATTTACCAAATCAAAGTTTAAAACGTTGTGGTGCAAGTCTAGGACAAAAATAAATAGCTAAAACCAATAATGAACTTGATTCAGTCTTTTATTCAGTACTAATGTTAAAAACAGAATATGAGACTACTCTCCTATTTTAATTCAAAATGACTAACGGAGTATAAGTAGAAACTATAATTTTGCTTCTACCTGAAAATCAAATATTTCATAGAATTTCAAAACTATTACAAAATAGAACAGTAACATCTAGCATTATGTCTCTAGGATTTGAGAAAGTGTTTGGCTGACTGATTTAAAATAACAATATGAATATTATGTAAAACTTTTATTGGATCAGATGAAAGTTTAGTTTTTGGTATCATGTAAGAGTAATTGAAATGTGAACTGATGTTTTATTGTTTTGAACATGTTGAATAATAACTAATCATCTGTTAGGCCAACTTCATTCAAGATTAGTACAATTATGAAATTATTAAGTTCTATGAAAGTGACTTTGGTCATTTGATCTAGTATTGACTAAACATAAATGGACTTATTTATAGAAATTTTTCTCTTCCAAGAGAATATTCCTTAAGGAACTAAAACTTTTATGATTAAATATTTTATTTTCAACCTTTAGAAAAGAGAGAATACATTCAAATAAGAATTACACAACAACCCTATAGCAATAAGTATTCTCATACAAACATAGTATTCTCAAGAGGGTATGAAAGGAAAGATGTCTTAAAAATTATGGTGATTTAATTTTATTTTGCCCTAGAATGACATTCTCTTGAGTATTTGTGAAAATGAAGATGAATATGCAGGGATACATTCGGTTGATTTTGTGCCAGATGGCCAGTTGCAGAGGCTGAACTAAGCTGAACTGATTGATTCGTTTTTGCCATATTGCATGCTGGCGTTCACCACAGTTCACATCATTCAAGTGGGAACATATTTGGTAGTTGTTTTTTTTTTTTTTAACCATTTCTTAAAAAACTTTCTTGGAGTGACCTCTGCTTTAAATACACTTTTTTCCCCCTGTTATATCAAATGGTCAGTTCCAGTAAACAGTTTCTTAAATTTAACTGTAATAGAAAAAAAGTTACACTTTCAATGTACTGTTTTGTGATCATAAGATAAATTATTCATATTGAGAGATAAATATTTAGAGTAAATAAAAAACCACTTGTCTAAATTTTAGGAGGAAATCCATAGTGAATAATAATTATGACTTAAATGAATTAAGTCCACAATAACTTTAAAGGAAAACAGGAGCATAGTTCCTACCTTCAAGCTGCTTGTATACAAATAGGGAGAAGAAGACAAATGTCAAATCTATTTTAATATTGTTGTTGTAATAAGTAGTTACATACACATATTAGCCATATTTACTTCACTATCTATAGAAAGCTACATGATTAAAAAGTGAAAATATAAACGACCGGGGTCCCTATTAGTCTATTTTAACAACAATATCTTAGTAGCCTCTTGGGGTATTTTGTCATTTCCTCATTGTGATTCTTCTCTGTTTTGTTCATCAATACTTATCTGAAGGGAAAGAGAGAGAGAAGTTCAAAATATGCAAAATCTAGGTCTCTTTATATAGGCTTCTTCCTAGTATGTGAAGGCTTTGGATATGAGCTATTTTATAGTGACTGATAATTTAAAAAGCAAACAGTGGCAAAAGCAGTTATCAAAATCCTGAAGAAAAAAATCACTAAAGGACTCTTGGCCTAGGGTGAGTGATAAATGCAATGTATATTTCATTCATAGGCATTAAACTCAAAGGAATAGTTGCATTTTCACAACTTTGGTGTTTCCCATTTTTAATATACACTTCATGGGTCACCAAACAAAAACTTGAACATTTAGCATAGTTTTTAAAATTTTCCCCCAAGAGTAAGATGTTCTTGTAACTAAGCAAAGCAAACCTTTAGAAAAATGAAAAAGCAAAAGAACAGTCAATCATCAGAAACCTAAAAAAAAAATCACAATTTTAAAAACTTTAATTACAACAAAGGACTTTGAATTTCTCATTTGAATTCCCCTTATTTCTTATAAAGGGAAAATATAGTCTGAAAAACACTTAAAAATTATCTATGGGCATGAGATACCAAGTTTTGAATTTTTGGTTATTCTTTCCCCACAGAAATTTTAGAGCAAATTGTAGGAAATGAAATGGATTTTCTCAAGGTGCACAAGGCTAAATTCTAATCTATTTTAGTTCTCATTTATATGTTTATCAAGATTCTGTGATGTCTTCTGTGAATGATGAGTGTGAGAAAAATTTAATAAGGAAACAGATTTTATTGTGAAAAGAGGGCTATAAATAGCATTACCTAGAAATGAAATTTGGCCTTTATTATTTGAGTTGAGAGGGAAAAACTTGCCAAATTATTCTGAGAAATTAGTTTTTTTTTTCATCTTCTGAAACTTGAAACTGACCAAATATATAAATCTCCACTCTGCCAAAAATTCCTATGACATCCACGGTACCTCTGGTGATTTGGTGAGTCAAGCAGAGTGGCCGGCACAGCAGACTATAGGATTGAAAGAGATTAAAGCGGTGAACCTACAGTACTTTATTGACCTAGGTTCCCACATTAACCTGATCTGATCCTGTAATTACTCTGAATACAACAGGGCTTACAGTTCTCCTTAATAACACCCCATGCTTTTTATTCTACAAAGAGATTTTGTACTCATATTCCTTACTTCTTTTCAGATTTGCAGATTTGTAGCAAGAGAGAATGTGTGTGGCTTTGCTGACACACCAGGAGAGAAACATACCTAATGTTCATGGGCAGTAAGTGACATAGTTTAACCTGTCCACAATTTTTTTTAAAAACTTAACTTGAAAGTTTTGTCTCCTATTTTCAGTTATCCAAATTTCCTCCTGCACTTGAGCAGCAAAACAAAACACATGAGTACAAACACTGGCTAATTATGAAGGAAGATTTGGCATTAAACTTAGAGAATGGTTAAAATACCATAATTTCATAGCCTCTTCCAACTTTTACTTTTAGAATATATATATATATATATTTAAAATTATATTGAAACCCATTACCTATTTTAACCTATTCAGAATGATATATAGTCAGAAAGATCATGTATATGAGTGATATACAATGGTATAATTAATAATCAGTATTTTCTTTCAATTTAAACAGCTGCAGCTAGCTGATAAGGTATATTATGAGAAGAAAGTAATACCTGACTATTAATAATTATGATTTGGGGTATCAAAAATAGTGACATAATCATTCTACTCTTAAAAATAGATTAAAGTCTATAATAATTGACTGAGTTAAGAATTAAAAAGGTAAATAACGGTCAATATTAGAAGTTGGCAATTCAGTGTGTCATGAAGTCTTTAAAAATGTTATAGAGGAGGAGTTCTACTTCTCCATTTATAGCTTTTAATTTTCAGTGCAGTTGTGTAAAATTTCGAAAGCACATCTTCATAGTTCAGAAGTGATAAATGTGCTTGTGAGTAAGAAAGTAAGTGAACGTGAGAGTCAAAACAAAATGGCCATCTGAGTTTCAGTAAGAGAAGAAATGACCAGACAGAGAAACAGCTTTACAAGTATTACTTACAACACCTGAAGTAAAAATATATTTTGTAAGATTTCTATGAATATCATATTTGTCAAAATAATAATCTCTCTAAAGTGCCAGCATGACTAAGGCTTTTCCAGGATAATAATTAAAATAAGACCATTCACAGACTAAGTTTTGTTAGTTCCATTTTTTTAAAACAAATATTTAAAAATCAAGTATGTTCTATCAATCCCCAGAAGGAAAGTAGGGGAGGGAGGGGGCAAGGGGAAGAGATTAACCAAAGGACTTGTATGCATGCATGTAAGCCAAACCAATGGACATGGACAACAAGGGGATGAGAGCATGAGTGTGTGTGTGGGGGGGAGGATGGGGGTTAATGGGGGTGATGAGGACACATTTGTAATACCTTAACTAATAAAGAATTTTTAAAAAATAAAATAAAAATCAAGTATGTTCAAGAAAAAAAAGTGTGCTACTCAATAAAGTAATGCTTTGACAGTTATGGGATATTGGATGGATGATATAATTTCACTTCTTTTTCAAGTTCCTGTTTAGAGCAATTAATACAAGTAGAATGTGGCATTTAATATCAGGACTTTGTTTTAAAATCTTTTATCATAATTTTCTCACCTTCCCAAATAAAGGGTTTATTATAAGTCAATTTGATTAGGCTGTCAAAAGACTCTTTCTTTGTTTCATTTTACTAAGAGTATGAATAATATACCAGTATATCATACTTTTAAGGAATAAGAAGTTGAAATGAGGCAGGTTAATAGTTTGCCAAACAATTTCAGTTTGCTTGTGTTTGCTGTGAGAACGATTTTGCTTTAAAAGTTTCATGTGCATACAATCTATTTAATAGTGTAATTCTTGGACACTATATTGTTATTTGAGGTTTTACATTGGAGGGAATATTAATAATGTAATTAATGGCATTATGAAAATGTTTCAGGCTTAAAAATACCAGTCAGTATTTTACAACTTTAAAAAGTATACGTAGCATGTGTTTGGTAAGCGATGCACAGTGAAATCTCATCTTTTTGGTAGCTATTTTTACCATAAGAATGAAAAAGCATTTGGAAACAGTAGGGTAGTTTTCATCTGTAGGATTAAAAGGAACCTGAACAGAAAAAAATGGATTCATATCATCTTTTTCGGTACTAAACCTAGAGAAACATATAGCAGTTGATTTATTATAAGTGGGTTGAATTTTCTCTCCTGGTGGGCCTTTCAAACCTTCAGTTGCTGTTCTTATCCTTGCTGTGTGAATATCATTTTTATATCACTTTTTGTTGAAAGGAATTTCCCATGAAAGCTCACAAAAGTAGCCTGGAATGTGATTATCCTTTTTCCATGAAAATTTTGATGGTTTTGGGTCAGTATTACACCTCTGTTCACTGACTTAATGTGCACCAGTCTCTATAAAAAAGGGAATTGTTCGTGAATGGGAATGGGCATTATAGTTCCAAGGACCAGAGAGGTTTTCCTCTGTAAAACACAAAAGCACCAAAATGACAGTAATAGGAAACCATGCTATTAGAAAATGCTATGGAGTTTGGTAAATTTTTATATTTCTGGTAGATGATAAAGTAACTATTTTCCTCCTCATCTTGGAAAAATTTAGTTCAAATAGAGGGTAGAAAAGAAAAAGTGTGTTTTTTATTACCCCCCCCCCTCCCCCCCGCCTTTGGAAAAACCTCCCTTAGCCCTTCCTTTAGGCTCTTCTATTTTTAAAATTTATGAAATCATTTGAATTATCTATGTCTAAATGTATTTGTCTTATTAAGAAAGAAGGTAGGATGTGATTAAGGACCATAAGTTGAACATTAGGATAAACAAATCATACATTTTTAAGTGCAAATACTATTGTGTTTTATTGCCATAAATGTAGACTTGTCAATAATTAATCATTTTATGTATAATCATTCATAGAACCCATTATAATAATGTTGGGTTAGAATATATTCTGTGAGTCCTAGAGAGCTTACCTCAGGCCTTTGAGGTGGTATTAACTGTTGGCGGACATCTGACAATTGCGCTTTAGAAAAAAAAATTCAGCTTTTAAATGCTTGCTTTTTTTGCAGCTATAAATAAATGTTTACTTTGGTTCAGTGATTTAATATAAGCACTGTTTATTTTCCCTTAAACTATGGAAACTTTGCGCTATTATAACGTTGTGACATTATTATATGTTGGCTTGTATTTGCATACGGCAAAAAATCATCCTGAAATTATTTAGTTTGTAAGATTGCACTCTGAGTGGTAACTTTAGCAAATCTGAAATTGAAGATTATAAAAGAAGGCTCTCAGCTGAGCAGTTTTCTTTCTAAATATAAACTAAAACAGTGAGAGTCATAAGTTTATATTCAGAGTGCTAAGTCTTATAAATATAAGCTTTTATTAAAATTTATATAATAAGAATTTTGAATTTTTCTCTGTAAGAACACTGTACATTTTAATTTTATTATGCACTAGTATTTCATAATTGACTGTGTAGAAATTATGAGAATGCATACAAATGCCTACAGTTTCAGTTTCTTTTTTTTTAATTGCTATGATTTTCTTTTTCTATTTTTTTTTTTTTTTTTTTAGAAAACATGGAGTTATTGTACATGTTTTACTAGGTAACTTTCATATGCCTTATTTTTTATTCATTAAAGCATAGGTCTGCTAAAAAAGGGAAGCATTTAAAAACACTTTTTCCTTTTTAGTGGAAAATCGTATGGTTTCCATATAAAAGGAGAATATTAATCCAGATTAGAAAACAAAACATAACACTGCCTGACTATTCTGAATGATGCAAGTAAAACTAAAAATTGAATAAAAAATGAGAATACACAGCAAAAACAATAAAAAACATTAACCTAATTCAAGAAAGCCTTTCTTAAACATTAATATGGATTGTTGCTTTGCATTACTTATGCAGAATTAATGGTGGGCTTTGCTGCATTCTAGATAATTCCCTTTTTAAAAATAAGCATGTTAAAAGCACAAGTAATACATGTGGTCTTGGACAAAATTCTTGGCTGTAGGGATATAATCAGAGCCTCCATTTTCCAACTTTCATCTTATATTTATTTTTCTCGTCATCAAACCAGGTATGCCAGGATTCTGGAAAACAAAGTAGATGGTTATTTTTTCCACCTGATGTCAGTTACATTCCTATATCCCTGCAAAACTTTAGTTACAACAAAATTTCCCATTGATGTATGTATAATTGTGCATATGTGTATGTGTAGACACACAATTGTGGCACGTGTGTACAAAATAGCCATAGGTTTCCAGGGAGGAGGGCCTTTATCTAAGAAAGGTTACAATAGATGTGTGTTACATACCTATTTAAACAATTCTAACTATTATTAGTAGCATAGTACAGGAAATTATGGCTGTGATCATGATTTTAAAAAGATTACAAATGTTACATTTAGCACCTACTTGGTGTCATGTACTTTTCACACATTTACTCCTAAATGGTAGCTATTATTATCCTCATTTTAAAAAGAAAATGAAGGCTCAGAGAGGTTAAGTGACTTGCCAAATGTAATGCCACTAGTAAATGTGAGTTTTAATCCCCATCCATATGGACCCACATGGTCTCTTATAAAGATTTAAAGTTTACAAAGCATCCTGACATAAAGGATTCTAAGATCACGAGTTCTAATAAAACATAAAATATCTAAAATGCTTAAAAAGTAAATTAATTTGATCACATTTGGGGTATTTCCATACTTGATAAGTTGACAGGGATAAATGCATATTATTTTACATTTTGTAAAAAGACTTTAAACAGGCTGTAAGACTCACATCCTTTACCTAATATAAGTGGCCTATTGGGCATAAGTGTTTCAAATGTAGTCTTCTATTTGCAAATCAGAACCAAGCACTAGATATTGTATGACTGAATGGGATGAAAAAGGAGATAATAAGGAACCTTTTTAAAAATTTCTTGCTCTAAAAAAATGACAAAACTCCATTTGTACATGTACATTGCCAGGTGGATTGAAAACAGGTAGATACTGTATGATGTTGATAGATTTCTTTTATTTTTACCAAATAATTTCCCCCTGAATGTTTCTAATCAATGAAATACCTTGATATTGCTTTATTTAATACTATTCTAGAATTATAGAATTATTTTAAAAATTTAAAAGTGAGCAATTATGTTTAGTCTTTTGCTATGCTCTCTGGATTATTATTATTATTTTTGCAAATAATTTTTATTTTTTGCTCTTGTGCTGGGTATTCCAAAGATAATAAATATAATTTATATTTAACAATGATGGGAGAATAATTCATGGCACTAGCCTTAGAACATAAAGGTGCTATGAAACTCCTTTATTTCTAATCTGGACATTCTATCAGCTCTCAGGAAATGGGGGTTTAGAGGAAGGAAAATCAATCACAAAGTGTTCAGGCACCCCAAATTTTCATTACAAGTCACATGAGTGAAATGGCTGAGGGATCCAGACCCAAACTATAATAAACCAAATTATTTTAAATGAGTTGTAGGTTTTCATACTTTCCGTGACAGTAGCAAATGACTGTGCTGCCCTAGCAATTCATTCAAATTAGTAATAGAAAACTGAACACCCAGGATAGAGGCTGGGTATCGTCCCTTGTAAGAGGTAATCTTCTATGGCCAGACATAACATTTCCTTAGCAGCACTTTTGCCAAAAACGTTTTACCTAAATCTCATTTAAAGAACAATTAGAAGAAGAAATGTAAGTTGTGAAACATTTAAAGGACTGACATGGATTTTTCAAAAGTGTTAATGCATGCAAGACAAACGCTGGGAACTGTTCTAGATTAAAGGTGACTAAAGAGAAATATAAATAAAATAATATAGTCCATAAGTCTTGATTGGATTCCAGGTCCCGACCTCAAAAAAGAAATTAGTTAGAAAGGACATTATCAAGAGAACTGGAAAAATTTTACACGTGGACTTTATAATATATACTACTATGGTAACAGTGTTAAACTGAGTATGATAATGGCATTGTGGTTTATGTAGCAGAATGCCCTTGTTCTTCGGAGGCACAGGCTGAAGTATTTAGGAGAGAAATGTCATGATGCTTGTAGGTTAAGTTCAAATAGTTCAGCATAAGAATATATGTTTTAGGTTGAAACATGATTTTTCCAATATTCAACAACCTTAGAAGCAAGCAAAAGCAAATGTGGCAAAAATGTTAACAAGTGTTCAATTAAGTGGATTTATTATAGGTTTTCAAATTTTCCGTAGCTATGAATATTCTCAAATAAGTTGGAAAAAGATTATACTTTTGTTTATTTTAGTGAGCTATAAAAATAAGTTAGTTGAAACTGGTGTGCTATCTTTAATGTACACAGCTAATTCCTATTATCCAAGCCAAATCAAACCTTTGTATTCTCAGTCACGGGGAGTCGTGCTCAAATTATCCAAATAATTGCGTCATAGATTCATGTCACTGTTACAGAAAATAGCTCTTACGGCTTATTCATCAGAAAGCCAGTTTAAAGTGTATTTTGTACCTTCAGCCATAGGCATATCCTTTGCTATATGAATTGGGATGTATTCTATTATTATGGAACTCAAAGACTCCAATACTTTGACTAGTTTTGCAATGGCAAATTTAACCTCAGTTTACATTGTGCAAATTAAGTTTTTTGTTGTTCAAGTGTCCTTGTTATACAAATTGAAATGCAGTATCTTCCCATTAAATATAGGATGTCTTTAGCAATGACCAAGATCTAAAACAAGCCGATATAATTTTTATAGTTCTCAGTATCTAAAGGGCCGGTTTAAAATCCTGGTTGGTAAGTTTGCATTTACCTGAGGGTGAGCTCTCTGCCCTATTTTCCAGTAAAATGCAAGCTGTGATGAATAGGCCGTAAGTGCGAGTCTACAGAGCTGCACATGGTGCCCTGTTGTATGTATCAGGCTGGGGATTTGTTTAGTGGTGATCACCCTTTCTGATTTGAAGATTGCATGACAAGGAACTATTAAAGTAAAGGGCAAAGAATTCAATTTCTTGATGTCGCGTTCCTTGGACAGGCTTTAAAAATAAGTCACTTAATGTTATCTGGATTTGTGTGTTGCCGCAGCACCTGCTAACACCACTATGCTTAAGGGCCTATCAGTGTTTTCGTTTTCAGGGTTTGTAGACTGTATCTTGATTCTCTAAACCCAAATAAGCTTCTGTCCAAACGGCAGGTTACAAGGTCTGTGGGGGAGGAGGGAGGAGTGGTGCATATTTTTATACTGAAATTAAAAAATGAATGTTTGCTTTAATATATGTCAGGAGGTAAAAAAATGAAAAAATCAGATTAACAAAATTGTTCTACCATTGGATCACTCAACATTTGGTTCTTTTGAAAAGGTCTATGAGTTCTGCAATTAGATATCTACTTAAAGATCCATTAAAATGGTAATTATAAGTTTCTGAAATTTTTGTGTGTGTTACATTTTAACCATGAACATACTAAAGTGCTACCTTTTAGCTATTGTCAAATTTCACCTTTTAAATGTGTCTAAGTAAAGCTTTTAAGAGTGGGCAATTATGCTTTATTATCATGTACTATTCTACTAATATAAAGATAACATCACTAATACTTTACATATATGTGTGTATTTTATATATACACATAGGTATACACACAGAGATTTTATACACTACCATTTCATTCAAGAAATATCTTCTCTGACATGTCTAGATATAAGGTCCTAAGTGATACATAATAAAAATAATGATTATGTTCTATATAAATATTAAAACTGAATATCCATCTTTAGCACTTGATACCACTTATGTCTATCTTAAAGTTAAAATGGAGGACTTCATTTTAATATAGCTACATTTTAGAAGTTTATATATAAGAGCAGAAATGCATTTGATAAATCTAATATTTTGTGGATTTGTGAATATTTTTTACAAATTCAAAAACTGAAAATAAAAAGGCAGTCATTCTACATTATAGAGCAAAAATACTGTGCTGCCATTAGAGTATTATTAAATATAATAAGATCTACTCACTTGCTTGTCTGCTGGTGAGTATTACATCACATAAATTAGAAGGCAAAGGGATAGATTGCCCTTAAGTAAAATACTGATAATTAGCAATAGTTCTTAGCTTTCCATGAAGAAGTATTGCATCTCCAAATAAGATATTAAAATATTAGAATAAAATAGTAAATGATTATTGTTTTGGTGACTTTAAACCTATATTTGAACAAATATGTTCAATGAATGCTATATCGTAAATTATTTCTAAGTTCAAAATATTGGGCCTGTGCATTAGAGATTGCCTTTTATGGGAAAAAATTATTAAATATCCTGGTATTTAAGTATCTTGGAATACCCAGGCTCACCAAGACTAGATTAAAAATTAGTTGGAAAGAAATATCAGTGATGATTTTCCTACTATCTCTGTTCTTTGGCTTTCTTTTTAAGGATTTTGATACTGGGTCACGTGCTGCAATATTTAAGCTTGATGGAATGGGTTCAGGATAGAGGCTTAAGATGGCTTAACTGGCATTTCTGCTTACATTTTAAAGACCTGGATCAGTGTCATCTGAGGTATCTTTGTGGCCTATTCAGACACAACGGAAAATATTAGAAATACAGATGGAACTTTGGGACAGGGGCCATGCCTTGCGTGTCAGGCTAATTTATGTTTTGGCCAAGTTGCTTGTTTCATACAAAGGTTTCTAGGGGTATTGATTTTCTTTTTTCCTGTTGACATTAAATGAGAAAGCCCCCCACCCGCCCCAATTTTCCCCCAGAAAGCCCACAGTTTTCTACATACATGGGTTCAGACTTAGTTTTAGTGGAAGTGAAACATAGTCAATAGAGGCAAATTAAAACCATATAATTTTGTAATCTTAGTTTAGCTATAATTGCGGCAATAAAACAGTGGAAAGAATAATTGTGGAACATATGTTTGTGAGTGACATTATCTAGGTGACTTCCCCTTTACGGCAATGTGCTGTCCTATTTGTTTCCCCCTCCCTATGTATTGGAATGACAAACCTGCAAGCCTGGAGTTAATGCTGATTGCAGCAGCTGCTTACACATGGAGTCTCCATAGCAACTGTGAAGGTTGCCATGCAACCATATTCTTTTAGGGACAGTGAAAATGCCCAAAGGCTTACTAAAAATACATGGGGAAAAATCTGAAATTTTCTTACTACTTTTAGTGGTTATAAAGAACTATGATACAAGTTGAAAGCACAGGTCAAGCAAATAAAAACCCAGCCCTGACCTTTCAAAAATTGCTTGCTGTTGCTTGAAATCTCAAGCTTTATTCACAGAGATGACTTTTGATCGATTGTAAAATTGGTAGCTTATGCAAGGCAGCCCTTGAAAATGGGAAGATTCAGTATGGTGCTATTGGTATTCCTCGGGAGGTTAAAGGTCAGGAGAAAGTCATCAATGCAATATTGATTGGTGGGGCTGAAAAATGCCCATGTTTACACCTTCGCTCTGCTTAGGGTTGCGTACCAAGCCATGAGTGGCCTCGTGCAGCCTCTGAGCGTGCTCTGGAACAAACCATTCCATCAGCAAATGTGACATCACTTCAGTCAGCTCAGCTGTTTCTGCAGCTTTCTATAAATAGCTGGATAAAAAATTGAAGACTACTTGCAGAACATTTAACCCAACCAACCTGCTTATCTGAATCAGTTAAGATGGGTTATGATTCTGGTTTTTAAAATCTTGTTATTATTCATATTTTGCATTGTAATTTGTTATTTTAACAGCAGAATCTTTTTGGTATGCATGTAAAATATGCTTATATATATATATGCCTTTATTATATCTTGACTCTTCTAAAAGGTGACCCTTTTAAGAAATTGAATAGACGTTGGTCAGCATCTAATGGGATAGGCTATGTCCTAACGTTTGATCATACATGCTCGTGTACATATAGATTTCTTATTCAATTTATTATTTTAGGAACACAAATTTAGTGAACAAAAGATATATCAGACAAGATGACTATCATTAAGTTATACCATTGTATGGCTTTAAAAATAATCAGAGATGAATATTTGAAAAGGATAAATAAAGAATTTATGTGCATTTTCTTTAAGCATAGAATGTGATCTTAATCAGTCATATTCTAACATTTTGCTGTGCAATTTTTTCAAAGATAGTTACATGGTTATATTTTCAAATGTATTAGTTTCTCTACAAATACTCTGAATTTGCAAACTATTTATATTAGACTAATACTAACATTTCAATCTTTTGTGTTTAAGGCATTTCTCAGGTTTCCATAGATTTTGTACCAGTACAGACAATAGCAGGTTATCTGAGTCACAATAATAAAAAATTTTACTACTTCAAATCGGCAATACAGACTTCCTGGGAACCTTGTAGGGAGCCTGTGTACCAAAATATGTGATTAGCTTATTTGATCTAGTTAGAGGATCAAAATGAACACTTTTTTCCCCAAGACTTTGAATATCCAGACCGATCTAAGAATGAATATATATGTATACCTAAAAATGGAATAAATTTCCATTATTTTGAAGCATGCTTAAGAACAATAAAGAACACCCATCTAGTAAGAAAAGCTCAATCTCTGCACCAGCTCATTTTACTATTTTTAGTTCTTTCTTTTGCTTTGTGGCCAGCAGTTTGTGTTTTTAAATACATTCAGCACCTTTTAAAGGAAAAATTATAGTAGGAAATGTAAATTTTATCTAATATATATTCTTTTCTTACAAAAATGAGCACAGATATCCTAGACTATTACCACATTTTTCCACATTTTCCTTTAATTGACAATTTATAAAGGCGATATAGCAAATGTATAATTAAATATAAATTAAATTAATAACTGAATTGAGAGCTAGATTTATTTTTAATAACAATTTACTTTATTATATAAGCAGAAAATACCTAGAACCAGGCATAAAATTAATCTATAGTATAGTGATCTGAAATGATAATTGTTTTTTTGAAAGATCATTCTAAAATTAAATATGTAAAAAAATTAATAACCAATAGATTTGAAATCAAGTTATTTGAACACAGCTAATACTTTTACAATTTAAAAACATTTGAATTGACATTGTTTAAGCAAACTGCAAACAGGTATAAGCAAACTATGCAATAAGTTGTATAAATGACCCATAAGCAAGACTGTCGATTTATACTCCACAGGGCTTTTTCTTAAGCTGCATATCTTCTTATGTTATAAATGGAAATATAATATGCAAGCTTGAAAAAAAAGTATTGTTATATCACTATCCCCCCTCACATTCTAGTATTTGGAAACATGAGAGAAAAATGTGCTAGTTTTAAGATTATTTATTTTCTTTCTTAGAGCTATTTGCTGTATTCAAACTATACATTTTTACTTTATTTTACTCTGGTTTGGTTTTAAACTTGATTTTTTCCTAAATTTTTTCAAAAGCAGCTTTGAATTTACATTTAATTGCCTTGTTTATGTACTCAAGCAAATTTAAGAATATACTAGTAGATGGACTATTTTTACTTAATTTGATAAATAAGCTTTCTAAATATGTGAAAATCCCCAAAATGTTCTGGCTTCTTAAGGTTGTTGTAATTTAAAGTGGTTTTTCAAAGAGCCATCCCAAAGTAGTGAGAAAAGTTACATGTAAATTCCATTTGAAAATGAAATAGAATTAGAATGTACAAATATGGTGCTATGTCTATTTATCTAAAATTAACAGTACATGTTCATCTATGCCTAAATCTATACCAGGGACAAGAGTACACTTAATATTTGAGCATTGGTTTTATATGTTCTACAAAAATTTTCAGATGAGCATGTTATAGCTTGGAAAGACAACTTATTAATAACTAAAATTTAACTGTTAATTAAAATACGATAAAATGCATCTTAAAAATAATTTAGGTCAGTATCTCAGGGCATTATCAACATTTTAAAAAGAAGGAAAAAAAAACACCTTTTTCATTTTTTTAATGACAGCGAACCATTAAATCGCATGAGAAATGTTGAAAAAAAGCTGGATTGTGCATAGATTGCTCTTTACCCAGGATGCACTTGTGTCTGCAAGATTCTGAATAGAGACACACCTGCTAGCTAGCTGATAACACTCTGGGGTCATTTCATTGAAGAAACTGTCAGCCAGGAGGAACTTAAAATAAAGCCACAGACAAAATCATGACCTGCACTGTTGAGACTAAAAAGGTGTAAAAGCAGAAAGAAAATGTAGATAAATGCACATTCCTTTGTACCATAACAAAACTTTTACATGTAAATTCAACTGAATAGGGAAGAATGGGGAAGACTGTTCCCCTCTACAGTAGAAACAAATTAGATTGTTCAGCTGCACATTTGGCTCTCAGCCAAAGGAGTCGTGTGCCATGCTTGTTTGCCTACCAGTGCTGCTTAGATTGGCAAATGCCCACGCCGTTTGAAGAGGGCAGGCGGATGACTGGATGCCTGCCAGGAAGTGTGTGGGACTGATGCCACTGCTGGACTCCACAGCCTGGTAGGAATGAGGAGTACAAAGGCATTCAATAATCTGAATGTCCCTTTCCTTCAAGAGCGTGGTGCCAGGCAGCATTTAATGAGAGATTGCTTTGTTACAAAGTCCTCAACATCAAGTGGGCTGGTGAGCTCATTAACCTGACTGCAGCAAATAAAAAAGGCGCACTCAGAAGACTCCCATGATAGCCTACTCAATGGTGTAAGAGCCCTTTTGCTTCCTTTATGGTGATCCATTAGCAAGCAGCAGTGTAAACACCATAAAGCAGGCCAGGTTTCTGATTGTTCAACTAAAGTCTGTTTCCCCTTGGGGATTATGCCACCAGTTGATATAGGATTTTTCCTCTTAAGATTTCTATCTACTCTATAATGACCTTCTTGGCAATGAAGGATTTGGGGGGTTGCTTTTAAGAGCTGAGCTCCAGTTAAGGAAACATGAATAGTTCAGGTGTCTGCAAGAAGGTAATGATGTAGGACATAGAGAGAAACAAGCTACAAAGTCAAGTGATCCCAAGGGGAAATCTTGCCGTGCACTTCTGAAGCCCAAAATGGTGAGCACATTACATTACTTCCCTATGTTCCCATTTATTTTTAGCGTTCATGGGGCTTTACATTTATACAAGAGGTAGGCCACCCCTGCAGTTAGGAGACAGTTAGTTCACTGAGCATCTGTCTCTGAGTGCTGCTCCGGCTCTCTGGGGATTGCATTACTCAGCAAAGGCTCTCCAGCAAGGCTTCATTTCTCCTCCATATGAAACGTATTGGATGGTCAGTTATGCAAAAATCAACTCAGAGCATCTACAGAGAATGCAATAGAAAAATTATTATTTTTTGCAACTGTCAAATTAGAAAGGCAAAGGAAGACCCAGATGAAAACACCAAACATTTCAACATGTTGTCTTTGGAAATCGAAAGGCCATCTGTTGCTTTGTTATGTATTCAATTACTAATCTGGGGATGTCAGACTAGGGGGACTGTGTGCCTTTAGGGATTGGTTTGAGGGGAGGAAAGTAAAAAGCCTGTTACTTTCAGGTCACCAGTTCAAATCCAGGACTAGTCACTGATGAGTGCTGCTCATTGTCTTTGGCTGGTACTTTGTGGTCAAGATAAAATGAGTTAATCACCTTGGTCTTGTTTTCAGTTGACATATGTCTTTAGTGATCAAAATTACTACCTATATTTGCAACATAATCTGGACACAGAAGCTGCTATTTTTGTTTTCTCTATAATTATTTTGGAAAAAAAAGGATCTTGTCTAACTGTGATAGAATCATTTGTGAGACTGTTTGGCACTTTGTTGATTAAAAAATAGAATATATCAGATTAACTTGTGCATATATTTGAGTGAAATATGACTCAATCGCTAGAGAACGGAATGAAAAGTAAAGGAATAGTGAAATTACTTTATGTGATAATAGCATTGGATCTACTCATCTGACCATACAAAACAAAAGCAGCTCTGTGCCTCAGTTTTCCAATTTATGTAAATAATACATTTTTAAAAGGTTATCGTTCATGTATGACCTATATATGTTTCTATATATGCAGTACCTACTTGTAGGACATATAGGTACACCTATGAATCTATACACAGATAGATGAATAGAAAGGTCAGGTT
This sequence comes from Myotis yumanensis, assembly GCF_028538775.1. Taxonomy (NCBI): domain Eukaryota; kingdom Metazoa; phylum Chordata; class Mammalia; order Chiroptera; family Vespertilionidae; genus Myotis; species Myotis yumanensis. Next base: position 20,846,871 of record NW_027223766.1, read on the forward strand.
AAAAATATTGATCACTATTTTGAACTGGTGGCTTGTTCAACTTAAAATGGAAAATTCATAAGGAGAAAAGTACCCTTCACAGGCATATGGGAAATAGATTTTGAAGGTATGGTTAGACCACTAAAGTATCAGAAAGGCTAAATAAATATTTTAGAGGCTTCTTACTGGATGGTGAGCTTTTTGGAGGGAGTCACTATAGTTTATATTTGTCTTGCTTGTCATTGTTTTCCCTCTTAGTGCTTTACATAAATAAATTAAAATTTTTCTTTAATTTTTTTTCCATAGATATTTCTAAGCAGGGAGATAGAATTACACAGTAGAAAAAGCAAGGGTTTGGAACGAAGTCAATCCTGAATTATAAATCTAGCTTCTCCACTCATGAGCAGTGTGTCCTTGGACAGAGTACTTGACTTCTCTAAGCCTCAGTTTTTCTCACTTATAAAATAGACAGAAGTGCCTCCCTCTCTTAGGAGATTAAAGGACTCAAATCTGAAAAGTAACTTGAGCACTGCTGGCATATAGTAGATGTGTTCTTACTGTTATCTCAGCAACATTGCTATTTTGAGCTCCTGTTCCTTCCCTTATCCTGTATTTATTGAATATCTACTGTCCCATGCTCATTTTATTAAGCTGTGTCCAGTGATCTCTATTTGACATATTGTATTTCCTGCTGCTATCACCAGTGGTAATAGAGTCCTTTAGATCTGTAAAAAATTATGCCCTATTACTCAAAGAAACTAACCATAAGACTTGATGTAGACAGCTTATTGATCAACCCTCCCTTGGCAATGGTAAATAACTGAAAATCTAAGAAAATAGTAAACCCTCTTTTAAGTGCCCATAGTATGCCCTATATAGGGAGCTGGATATCAAGATTCTGTTTATTTTTAAAGTAGTTCAAAAATAATATTGACCCATGTGGTACTGTGAACTACAAAAGTCAGCCAAAGGCCCATGTTCCACTAGGAGGCAGCACCATGTCTCGAGAAGGTCCAGGACTGAGGTCAGTGAAGACCCGGGTTCAAATCAGCCTTGTCATTGACGAGCTGTGTGTGACTTGACACACCCTTCCAGGGTCCTTCTTTTTCATCCAGGGAGGAGGCATATGGCTTTATTTGAAAAGTTACTGTGAGAATGCCTTAAATAGCACTGGGTAATACAAGGTACACACAAGGCATTTATAATTGCTTGTTGCTTGCCACCAACACAAGGGCTACCTATGAACATGAACCCTGAAAGCTGCCCATGACTGGCGTTGGAACTAGAGAGGTGCCTGGCAGATCTGAAAGTATGTAACGAAACGGTGGTAGAGAATGTGACTCCACAGACTACTGGGGTTATCAGGGAGCAATAGATTGGGATAGTGTGGAGTGGGGGAAAGAGGCAGCTGTTTCTTCTTGACATTATGCAGAGTCAAGAAGAAATTGTCCTGAGATTGTTGTGCAGTGGAACTTCAAAATGACTGATCATGGACAATAGAATAAACCTAGAACTCTTTGTCACAACAGGAAATGAGCTAGTCTACAACACCATCTTTTTTTTTTGGTTAGGCAGCCACTTTAATCTTTTTTACTGGTCTCCTTTAATCCACTCTTGCCCTCTCTTTGCTACACTGAATCTAGATTTTTTTTCCCCAAAACACACATCACTGCCTTAGTATTCTCCTCTTGACTTTCTTACTCTAACTCCAATGGTCTTGCTCAGACTTCTATGGAGATATCAGCGGGCAAGGGGAACATTCAAAGGAGAAAATGCCACAATTGCTATAGTTTAAGCCAGTTAACAAAAGTCATCCAGTGAATGAATTTCATTGTCTTTCTGTCTAGAGTTTGTTTATTTACTGAAAATGAACGAAATTCTCAAGGCTCTTTGAATTCATCTATATTTATCACTCAGATCACTCCCTGTTTTGTAATCTCACTTCTTGTCCTCTCTTTATCCAAGCCTTTATATCTTAACTCCCCTACCCCCTGCAATGTGAATCTCACAAGACCACATGTTACTCTGCCTCTGATTATTAGTTACCACATTTGCATATGTGTTTGCTCATTATAATGTTATTAGCTTGTGGAGCAGGCCTTGTAACAGAAGTTACCAGGAGTGACACCATGCAGTTCTTTTTAGCCAGGACCTTCCTCAACTTGTAGCTGTCATTTTCGTGGTTGTAAGAACACATTATCTTCCTTTTCTTGCTTACCTTATTAATGCCTTCATATATTTTTTACACCAAGAATGTTCTCCTAAATGTACTGTTAGTTACTATAGTTCTACTAATATTACACAAAATATTGTCAAGCATAAAAAAACCCATGTGATTGTATCATTATAAACTAACCACCCAAATATGTGTAAGCACAATTTAGTGTCCCAATTTGTTATAGGGACCTGATATGTTATAGTGCTATTTGTATCTAAATCTATTTCTAAAAATAACCTATATGCATACTCACTCATATATAATATAAACATTAACTGTTTGGATATAGCTGTGCAGCAGAATCTCTTAGCCAATAAGAGCCAGTGTGACATTTTGTGCTAGATTTATTCTCTTAGCCAATCCATGTGAATGTATCATACTGAAAATGCTCTCAATGTCAGTGTCTCTTTTTGCCATCCTAATATATAAAAACCCAGGGTCTGTAACATCCAAAACGACCAAAGGCTTGACTGACCGGAAGTCAGTGCTGGGTTGCCATGGCTGTGGGCACCCCAACCCAGCACTGACTGCGAGGGGGCTGTGGATCAGGCCCGAAGAGAGACCTGGAGAGAAAAGCAGGGTCTGATCCGTAGCCTCCGTGGCAGCTGTTGATCAGCACTTGCCTCTCTCTTTCGCTCTGAGCCTGGCCAGCAGCCATGCCTCTCTTTTTCTTGGACCTCAGCTGGGGCTGCTGATCAGTCCCGCCTCTCTGATCAGGCCCGTTGATATGCCCAGAGATGCTGACTAGCATAGAAACCGACCAATCAGAACCAAATCTTGGTGAAGTGTGAGGAGCCAATGGCTGCCTAGGAGGCGGAGCTTTTGACGCTGACTGGCATAGAAACTGACCAATCAGAACCTAATCTAGGTGAACTGCAAAGGCAGAACCTAAGGTGGGGGCTGAGGAGGGGTTTTAAGGGCAACAGCTGTTTGGTGTAAGGTGTAAGAAAGTGGTTCAATTTTTTAATGACCGGTTTGGCAGTATAGTGCATATGGCTGGCTATCAGTCCAGATATAGAGATTATGTATTTTTGTCTGCCAAGAGCAACTCCTCCTAATGAAAAAGGCTTTTCCCCCTAATTTAAGCAATCCCATTCTATATAATCTATCTATACTACTAAAAGGGTAATATGCTAATTAGACTTGGTTGACTGGCCATCTTATGGACGTCTGACTTCCTTCCAGACAAAGCCATGGTGGTGGGGGCTGAGGCAGAGGCCGTTAGGGGTGATCAGGCTGGCAGGGGAGGGCAGTTGGGGGTGAGATCAGGCTGGCAGGGGAGGGCAGTTGGGGGTGAGATCAGGCTGGCAGGGGAGGGCACTTGGGGGTGAGAGGCTGGCAGTGGAGGGCAGTTGGGGGTGAGATCAGGCTGGCAGGGGAGGGCAGTTGGGGGCAACCAGGCTGGCAGGGGAGGGGAGTTGGGAGTAAGATCAGGCTGGCAGGGGAGGGCTATTGGGGGCAATCAGGCAGGCAGAGGCAATTAGGGGTGATCAGGCCAGAGGGAAGAGCAGTTAGCCATTGGGGGAGCCATTGGGGGCAAGATCAGGCTGGCGGGGGAGGGCAGTTAGGGGTGATCAGGCAGGCAGAGGCAGTTAGGGGCAATCAGGCAGGCAGAGAGGTTAGGGGCGATCAGGCAGGCAGGCAGGTGAACAGTTAGGAGCCAGCGGTCCCAGATTGCGAGAGGGATGTCTGACTGCTGGTTTAGGCCTGATCCCTGTGGGACATCCCCCAAGGGGTCCCTGATTGGAGAGGGTGCAGGCTGGGCTGAGGGAACCCTCCTGCCCCCGCCCCCCCCCCCCCCATGCATGAATTTCATGCACTGGGCCACTAGTCCTATATAATAAAAGCCTAATATGCTAAGTGTCCAGTCGACCAGTCGGCCATTCAACCAATCAAAGCATAAAATGCTAATGATATGCTAAGGCTGCCCAACTGCTCACTATGATGTGCACTGACTACCAGGGGGCAGACAGTTGACTGGTCAACCAGTCGCTATGATGTGCACTGACCACCAAGGGGTAAATGCTCTGACTGGTAGGTTAGCTTGCTGCTGGTGTCCAGCCAATTGGGATTGAGTGAGATGGACCGGACATGCCCTGGAGCCCTCCCACCCTGGAGCCCTCCTGAGGTCCCTCCCTAGCTGGCCAACCTCCTGCGTCTTTCCCCAGCCCGATTGTGCACCTGTGGGGTCCCTAGGCCTGGCCTGTGCCCTCTTGCAATCCATGACCCCTTGGAGGATATCGGAGAGCTGGTTTCAGCCTGATCCTGTAGGCCAGGCCAAGGGACCCCACTGGTGCATGAATCTGTGCACCAGGCTTCTTGTTGTTATATAATTCCTGTGAATAATTTTGACTCAGGATGGCTGCCAGAAAATGTGATGGATCAGCCTACCCTCCACAATCTAGAAAAGAATATATTGCCAAACATAAAGATTAATTTTTGCAAGTGGCTGAAGGAGTTTAATGAAATGGTAGAGAGAGCCAAATAGAGATGATAGGCAATTAGGGACTGGTGCTTTGACTTTAAAAAGGCCATGAAAAATATCAACGCAGCATGGAAGTACTAACCAACAATAACCAACTATAGTTGCAAGCCCATATGGCTGAAGCATGCTGTGATTCCAGGAATTTTGGAGAAAATGAAAGAGTGACTCTACACTCTGTCTATAAATGATTCTAAGAGCATATATCTCTGTAAGGACAATTCAGTTATTGCTGATTCGGTTGTCCCATTTCTAGAAATGCACCCAGTATTGCTCTATGGGATACCCTTCATGTGCCAAATTCTTAGCCTAATAGACTTCCCTGATCCAGGAAAAGTTTCTTTTTCAGACTCATACTACCCATCACGTTCAAGACATCCTCAATCCTCTAAGGATGGACTTTGGGCCAAGTATAGTTTGTTTCTTGTTTACCTCTCCAGATTTAGCTCTCAGTTTTCATTCTCACAGTGTCCTTTTGAAGGTGCCATTCCTTTTATCTAGGATGTTCACGGAAGCCTTCACTGATCATTCAGACAGGCCTCCATGCAATATGCCTCGAGACTGTTAATCTCTCCTTTATTTGCTGGTCACAGTTTACAGTTCTTATTCATTTATGGCACTGTATTATTCTATAATCACATGAGAGCAGGGATTATGTGAGTACCTTTACTTACCCTCTACCCCAGCACCTAACATGGTATGCTTGGCACACTGTATATGCCCAATTATTTTTTGTTGAAAGACTTGAGAGAGAGAGAGAGAGAGAGAGAGAGAGAGAGAGAGAGAGAGAACCATCAACTGTTTGCCTCCCATACTCACCCTGACCGATGAAGCTCCAACTAACTGAGCCACACTGGGCAGAGCACATAATGTATTATTAAATGCTGTAAAGGGGAGTTGAAATAGAGTTTAGAAAGGCACAGACAGGCTTCACAGCCACAAGGAGAAAAAGCCTATTAACACTTTTGGTTAAGGAATTCATTTTTTCCCCCTCACATTGTTTTATATTTCTACAATGGTCCCCAAATTATTCACTCATGAAAAAATTTTCCCAGCTGTCATGGTTCAGTGGTTCAGCATTGACCTATGAACCAGGAGGTCACAGTTTGATCTCTGGTCAGGGCACATGCCTGGGTTGTGGGCTCAATCCCCATTCAAGGGTGTGCAGGAGGCAGCTGATGGATGATTCTCTCTCATCATTGGTGTTTCTCCCTCTCCCTTCCTCTGAAATAAAAATATAAATTTAAAAACCTTACCATAATATTTGATGCAGTCCCTGGAGCGTTAAAGGTCATTTATGGTTTATGAGAAATTACATTGTGTGAAATAACATATCAAGCCCTGATGGGCTAAAGAGAAAATATACTGATTAGGGTTAAGGATGTACTTAGGACGGTGGACACGATGTAAACTCTCACAGTTCATGAAATCTAGTAAATTCTTAGAATATGAGAGTAAAGTTAATTGCTGATGTCTGTTGAATAGGGAGATGGAAATAAAGGGAACCAACTCATTTATTTGTATGTTTCAAAGTGTCTGCTGGAATATAGAATCACAGGATTTTAGGGTTAAAAGGCCAGAAGAAATAATTTAACTCTTAACAGCAATTCTGAATCTGTCAAAGTCAGTCCTGCTAATAAAGATCCCGAGGAAAGAAAATATTACAACTTTTTATTGTAACCTATTTTTAAACAACCGTTATTAGAAAAAAATATTTTTATGTTTCCTAGGGGTTTGTCATTGTTCAACTGTTTTGACTTTAATCTGGCCAAAATTAGGAGACACTTAAAAATTCTTTCATGGGAGAATTTAGTGTGTAGATTACTTCTCATTCTTCTAAGGAAATTCCTTAGAGAAACAAATCTCTCCCTCTTCTCTTGACCTCACTGGTACCTTCAACTCAGCTCTGCCCCTGGAGTTACTTTTGGGAACTGAAATGGGACAATAAGCAATGTCATACTTTTAGCCTGTTGTGACTATAGTTTTGAGTGCATTTGTTTTTAAAAAAAATAAATGTTGGGCCCGGCTGCGGTGGCTCAGTGGTTGAGTGTCAACCTATGAACCAGGAGGTCATAATTTGATTACCGGTCAGGACATATGTCTGGGTTAAGGGCTCAATCCCGAATCCTGAAGGAGGCAATTGATCAATGATTCTCTTTCATCATTGATGTTTCTATCTCTCTCCCTCTCCCTTCTTCTCTGAAATCAATAAAAATTTTAAAAAAATAAATAGATAAATGTTGATATTATGGGCATAAAAGTTCAAAAAATGTGTAGCTTTGTTATATACTTCATGAAAAATAGTAATTCCTTTTAATTTAATAAGTACATGTCAGAATTCAATTATTTAAGTTGTCCCAGCCCTTTTGCCTTTTGCAGATGAACTAATCTATGACTTCTAAACCTTTTTTCTTTTTACAGGATTATATTTCAATGACTTTCCCTACCAATAATAATTCACTATAAAGCCCCCATATATATTTAAACCATTATAGGTGGGAATAAATAGTAAACAAGCAGACAAGCTTCCTGCCTTCCTGGAACTGGCTTTCTAATGGGGCCCTTACACTCTCCCGAGTCACTAGGGAACCTGAAGAATGTATAAGACACAATTCCCCCTCCTCAAGAAATTTTACTGTAGCAGGAAGGGATGGAAAACATAAAATCAACTTTCATTAAACTTATGTAGCAGGTTCTGTGCAATGTGCTTTTACAAAAGTAATGTCATTTAAGCCACAAATACTTCTAGTTATGTATTATTTTCTCCATTTATATCGTGGAAGGCGAGATTCAGTAAAATTAAGCAACTTCCCAAAGATAACACAGGTTGGTGGAGTCAGGGATGAAATGAGGTATTTGGGGACAGCAGGGGCCTAACTATTTTTATAAAATTAAGTACACAAAGCAATATAAGGCACCATTGTAATTGCTGACACATAGGAGTTGTACTATAACAGTGCCTCTCACACTTTAGTGTGCCTATGAATCACCCAGGAATTTTTTTTTTAAGTCAGAATATGTATTAGTATGTCTGGGATGGGCCCTGAGATATTGTAATTCTAACAAGTTCTAAGGTGGTGATGATGCTGTTGGTTCAAGGACCACAGCAAGAGCTATAGGGATAGAACGGTGAGAGAAACAGTTCAGATGTGGGAGCACCTTAAAAAAGAGAGGACAATTGGAAGGGCCCTTGAATAATAGGAAGAATTTCATAAGTCAGAGATGACAAGGAGGAGGTAAAGTGAGCACTTCAGGTAGCAGAAAAGTGTAAGTAAGGATGTGAAGGTCAGAAAAATAAATGCAAAGCATGATATGGAGTGGTTTAAACAGCCTATGATAAAAAAGGTATAGGTAACACGTAGGAGCATAATGCATAATTACAGCCTGGAATATAGATGTTGAGGGGCTAAGGGTTATGAAATTAATTCTAAATGTAAAAGGAATCCATTGTAGACTTTTGAATGCTATAACATTACAAACAAGGTATTGCTTTAAGAAATTTAATCTGGCAATGTTGTATAGGAGGCAAGAAAAAAAGCAATGAATTAGGATATTTTAAAATGATGTAGATATTAAATGATAGGAACAAATTTCAATGATAACAGAAAAAACATAAAAGAATCAACCAATATTAATATTGACTGTATTTGTAACTGCTTAATTTAATAGGAAAAAGTATGGAGTCAATAATGAATCTAAATTTACCATCTATATTATTAGCAGAATGGTACTGCCATTGACAAACGTGGGGTACAAAAGGATTAATTGGTTAGAGAGAAAAAATAATATGCCCACAATATCCTTTGTTTCCCAATTCCCCTGCTTGTCATTACTGGGTCCATTCTTAGAGAGACTGTCTTTGGTGCCCATCTTCAGTAAGTAACTGTTTGGATTGATTCTAGAGTGAGGTTTTGTGGTAAGTGTGGCAACATAATATTTGGTGATAAAGAGATTATGATGGAGTGTGATGTCTTTGCTAGACAGGAAAAGACATCAGTTTAATACACCATTTTGGCCCCTACAACAGGAGGTGCTGAATATGTGGTGGTGATTAGAACTAAATGGAATTCAATTAAGTTAGCACCATCCAGTATCTTCAGCAATTCTCTGAACTGGCTTCTATATGAACAGAATGGAATATTTTATTTAAAAAATCTTCACCCAAGGATATGTTTATTGTTTTTTAGAGAGACAGAGGAAGGGAGGGAGGGAGGGAAGGAGGGAGGGAGGGAGGGAGAGAGAGAGAGAGAGAGAGAGAGAGAGAGAGAGAGAGATGTAAGAGAGAAATATCAATCTGTTGCCTCCTATATTCGCCCCGACCAGGGATCGAACCTGCAAGCTAGGTATATGCCCTGACGGAATCAAAGTGACAACCTTTTTGGTGTATAGGATAGATGCTTCAACCAACTGAGCCACTTGGCTTTAGAAGAACAGAATGGAATATTCTTTTTTTTTTTTTAATATATTTTATTGATTTTTTGCAGAGAGGAAGGGAGAGAGATAGAGAGCCAGAAACATCGATGAGAGAGAAACATCAACCAGCTGCCTCCTGCACATCTCCCACTGGGGATGTGCCCGCAACCCAGGTACATGCCCCCGACCGGAATCGAACCTGGGACCTTTCAGTCCGCAGGCCGACGCTCTATCCACTGAGCCAAACAGGTCTCGGCCAGAATGGAATATTCTTTACTTATTATGTTCACCCGGCTTGTAGCAGTTTGCTTGCCTACTCTCATTTACATGATGTTAGAAGGGGTACATATTTGAGTCCCAAATGATAAGTGATTTACTGTTATTTGGCCTTATTTATACACAAATATTTGGTTGACAGTCCTTAACAAAAATACAAATGTAACAATTAATAAAATATAGAATAAAGAGCAGATTTCTAAAAAGTGCTCAATGGCTTATGTAAGATGACAATGGATTATTGAAATGATATTTTAAATTAATTTGATCTAATAATTTTCTAAAAAATTAAATTGATTATAATATTTTAAGAATTATACATGATTTTCAAAGATAAAATTGGCGCATAAATAAATTTTTCTTTTCTGGGCTGAGACTTTAGTAGGTTAAAGTTTTAGCAATGTAGAATAACTAAAGACCATTCATTACTATACATGAATGAAAAATTATAAATAGAACACTGGTTTTGGGGGGAAATGCATTTCTTTAGAGAAAATTTTTATTTCATATTATTTTGAGTTTATAGCTGCTGGAATGCCATATTTAAAATGATTATTATAAAGGTTTAAAAGGTTATCAGTTTTTTTGAAGTTTAAGTGCAAATGTGCCTTTCTCTTCTCCTTCAATAGGAAGAAATGGATAGTCAAAGAAATACACAAAATTTTGTTTAGCCTTTGTAACTAGCTTGAGCAATTAAATTTTACAATTAATTACCAAGACTCATTTTAAGGCAAGTAATGTTGACCTCATTCCCCATTGAAATCCAGAGCTACTAATCAGTTACAAGTCTGGCTGGATTTAATTTCATTTCCATTATTTTTCTTTCACACCCTCTGCAGTAGTTTCCAAATGAGAAGAGAGCAGTCTTAAGAAAGTCTGTGAAAGAGAAATAGGTAAGTGGAAGAGTACTAGTGATGAAATGATTCTTTGGATGCAAAAGGAAGATAGCTGAGATTGAATTGATCTCCTATAGTTAATTTGACACGATTAACCCTAAGTGATTTATGTCCCTCGATAGCCCCAATGTCTCAGAAGGAAATGCCATGTATTAATTCTAGAGTTCAAACCCTGAGAAATCTGGACCCTTCCAATTGTGAAATCCTTTTCCAAGCATTTGTTTTCCTTGAGGACTGGTTATGATGTTGTGTGTCATGTAGGAATTCAGTAGTCACTAGAACTATTAGAATGGTCTCTTTTTTTACAGTAATCAGGAAAGACATTATTGTTAGAACACTAGAAAGAGTTCCAATGCTGTAGCATTGTTAAAATGTCATTATTTATTTTTAGTAACAGCATATATTTTGAATTAATGCCATAGTATACCACACCCAGTTGTTTGTTGCTTTCATTTAGTCTTCACAATCTAAAAATAGAAGAGACAAACAAAATAACAGCTTGGTTTGTTGTGTAGCTTTGAGTATAAAATCAATGATCCTGACTCTACAGGTCTTGCATTTGATATTTTGTTTTGTCTTGTTGTGGTTTAATATTAGTGTACAGAAGTGCTAAATATAGCCAAAGGCTATAAGGAAGAAGTCTTTACAAACTTGAACATGAGGAAATATTAATTCACTTTTGAGAGCGCCTCCCTCCTGCCCAGAGAAGGGCTGGCTTTTAAAAAATTCTATTTGAGCCCTAACTGGTTTGGCTCAGTGGATAGAGCGTCGGCCTGCGGATTCAAGGGTCCCAGGTTCGATTCCGGTCAAGGGCATATACCTTGGTTGCGGTCACATTCCCCAGTAGGGAGTGTGCAGGAGGCAGCTAAATTGATGTTTCTCTCTCATTAATGTTTCTAACTCTCTATCCCTCTCCCTTTCTCTCTGTAAAAAATCAATAAAATATATTTTAAAAAAATTCTATTTGAATTTCTATAGTCACTCATACAGAGACCTGTATATTTTGGAAACTATTGGGACACATATACAAGATGCCCCTGTGAATTCACATGTATTATAGGACCCATGAACCAATAAAAGGAAGCAGACCCAAGTCAGGGAATGGGTTACTCACATTGGCCAGAGGAACAACATATTTTGCAAAGTAAGAAGAGGTTAATGTGGATACATACTAGCTTTACTGAATCTCTTCTTTCTACATTTCTTAGTTTTTAGCGCTGGAATCACTGCTCTTTGCTATCTACTTCTGAATCTATTAAAGTAATTCACTAAATGATAAGAGAATGTCTATTAATTAATAATCTGTTTAATAAAATAAGAAAGCACAAGTTTAGGTCATGCTGAGATTGTAAAAGTTGTGGGTAAATCCTATAAAATCACAAGATAAAGCAGAATTTTGTTACAATCTGAGTGGCCGAGGATTCACATATTTGACCACCTCTAGGAGGATGGGACTGAAATGATCAGCTTAGAGTACAGATAGGTGATGTATGAGGGGTTTTAGAAATACGAGTACACTAGCCTTGGGAAAATGATCAGGTATATGATAGAAACCTTAATTATTTGATTAAGTCCTATTTTCCCTGATACAATGAGGATTGTGTTCTTAACATATTTTTTCCTGTTAAATTCTCAGTAGCCAAAAAGTGCCTGGCACATAGTATGTGCCTTGTAAATATTGGCTGACTAGTATCTATTTAATCTGCAGCCCTGTTCCAAGTACAAGTGAGAAATTTAAATGTACTTACTGCTGGCAGTTAGTTAGGGACAAACTTTACTCATGAGACTCTTCTTACAATGACTTTTCTAGGCAGCATAGTTAGGAAGGTAGGGATGTTCATCACTGAGTGGCCACCACTGGTGTTTTATGGAAGCTTAATCTCTATTTTTTCTTAGATAGATTTCCTTAGAAAGCTTAAGTTTCAGCTTTATTGTAGATAGAAAACAAAATCATGGTTTCTTTTGGATTAGAGTTTCTCTTTAATAAAGCTCTGGCCTCAGAGTTGATTGCCTATGTATACATATAAACTATTACCTATTATTAAAGTGTACACTTTTGTTGAAACAACATGATAAAACAACTTAAATAAATATTAGAGTAACTTTAATAAATATTAGAGTCTCTTCATTCTAATCCACATTTAAGCAACTTAAATAAATATTAGAGTCTCTTCATTCTAATCCACATCTCAAAATACAGATAATCAGCACTTAATAATTTTGAAATATTTGGGATCATAAATTTGTTTAATTAATTAGACATCAAACATTGATAAGGACACTAATGGATTACCTTGGTGAATGTAGTGTACTCAGAGTTGCTTCCCTTCTAGAGAGCTTTATATTGATACCTTAAGATAATATAGCTGCGCCCATGTGTTTACTCATTCAATAAATATCTGGTGAGGATTTTCTAGCAAGCAGGCACTCTGCTAGGAGCTGGGTCTACAAAATCTAATAATATATGTGCCCTGCCTTGAGAAGATCTCAATCTAGGAGTAGAGATAGAAAAATAGAGTACATAAAATTATAACTTAAGTGCCAGAGAAGTGTAGAAGAAGGACAGTAAACTACATCATTGCCCTGGCTGGTGTAGCTCAGCTGGTTGAGTGTAGTCCCATGCACCAAAGGTCACTGTTTTAATTCCTAGTCAGGGATATACCCTATGCCTGGGATGTGGGCTATATCTTCAGTAGGGGGCATGTAGGAGGCAGCCAATCAGTGTTTCTTCCTGATTTAGAAACTGTTTGAGTGGAAAGGAGCTTTGCATAAAGAAGTACTAAGAAAAAAGTTTAGAAAAAAGTTTGAACTCAGATGAGAGCAAAGCTTGAATGTTTACCTAAAAACCATTTTTATTTCTTAGAAAGTAGACATAAAATTTTTAAACATTAACACGATTCAAATTTTACTCTTAGAGACTTAATTTGTTAGTTCTAAGGAGTCATTCATTCATGCATGTGTGAATTTACCAAAATTTATTGAATCCTGAGGAAATCATGGTGCTAGATAGGGAGAATGTTGGGAGGGTATTACAGTAGTTTCTCTCTAAGTCAATGATCGTGCCAGTGGCACTGAAAAAATAAGATGAGTTCAAGAGTTATTTTAAAGGAAGAACGGATGAATCAAAGATGAATGTAAAGTTTCATAACTGAGCAAGTGGTTATGCCATTAAGAGAAACATGGCATCACAAGGAGGAGCTGACTTCCAGAGAGAATTTATTCTTTGAACTATTATATAGACTTGAAGTACTTGTGTCCCCAAGACAGTAGAAGAAAAGGGAGAAAATAAGACTCATTAAACAATAAAAAAAGAAAATAAGACTCATTTTTATTGAAGCTATAGGAATGCAGATATTCACTGTGAAATTGAAGAGCTTGAAGTATAATGGGTGGTGTTGTACCCCAAAGCTTAAGATTTCAGGTACAAAGTAGTCCCAGGCGTTGACAAGTTCTAGGAGGAGGCCATGGGAGTGTGTGACTGAAATGGAGTAAGACAAAAAGACATTTAAATTGAGGAGGTCAAGGAATGCAAACTGGGTTTTGGGTAATCACATAGACACTGCTAGCCCAGGAAGAAAGCTGAAGACAAAGAGTGAATGAATTGTTCAAGTGTACTGTGAACTCTGGAAAGTGACCAGGGAGACAAGGTATGAAAGTAACATGGTAGCCAAACCGGTTTGGCTCAGTGGATAGAGCGTCGGCCTGCGGACTGAAAGGTCCCAGGTTCGATTCCGGTCAAGGGCATGTACCTTGGTTGCGGGCACATCCCCAGTAGGAGGTGTGCAGGAGGCGGCTGGTCGATGTTTCTCTCTCATTGATGTTTCTAACTCTCTATCTCTCTCCCTTCCTCTCTGTAAAAAAATCAATAAAATATATTAAAAAAAAAAAAAAGAAAGTAACATGGTAGAATAGAGTGTCATAAATTCTCAGGAGTCGAAACATCCAATGAAATATTTTTTTGAGAAGAAAGGGCTGGAGGCAACAAGAACAATTCTGACTCACAGGCTACTCCTCATTCCTCAAATGCTGTGGAACATGGGGATCAGGAGAGTAAGCAGCCTTTATTTGAAAGGGTCACATGGAGAACAATATTGAGTCCATGTGGATGACCCAACAACCGAGATATGCGAGAAGAAGGGGATTTTGTGAAAAGCCTATGGCTGGAAGGGTAGGGTGAGGTTCTTTGGGAAAGGATTTTAATAAAAGAATAGACAGAAAGGGCAGGGGTGGGAAGATGATTTAGGGAGGATAAATTCAGTATTTAAATGAATAGGTATAAAGGAGAGGTGAGTGGAGTGGCACACATTTTGAGGGGTTACCTAATATAACCATTTCTGGTAATTCAGACATGGGAATTCATTTAAACTCCTCTGTCCATATCATTTTTCTGCTAGATCTACTGTGGAATTTATCTTGTGTATTTTCAAATAACACAAGGTTGCACCATTTTTAAAAAGTGTGTATGTTTAAATTTTTAAGATTTTGAATTTTGGGTAATGTCATAGATATGTGCAATATCTATGAGCATATAGTAGATTCACAGTGCTTCTTTATGTTTGAAGACTTTTAAATGTGAGATGTGAAATTCTCCTATAACTTAGATGCTTACTTATTTTTTCATCATTACTTAAAAAAAAAGCAGTTAGGTTCTATTGGTTGATTAGCTGCACTGAATATTTATAGAAAAACATACCACCTACTAAAGTTACTTTATGTAATTTATTTGGGTGATAATACATGATTTAAATATTATTTTTCCCTCAGTTTATCATCAATATTTCTTTATCTACATTACCCTGTTGTTTTATCTCTCAGATATTTTTTTTTGTTATTACAACCACAAGTTGGGTTTACAAAACTTCACTGGCTTTAAAGGTCAACATGCAAATGAACTAATTAGGTCAATGCAAATCACTATAGCACTTTCTGTTACAAACCTCACACCTTTTAAATTCTGAATTAAATAATGAGCCATATTGTTAACAGAGCTAGCATACCATAAAAAGATATTAAATACTTAAGATTCCCAGATAAACAAAAAACTCATTTGCAGATATTTTACAATGATAAAATCATGCATAAAATTAGAAGTATAAAATTTACACAGTACAATATTTACAAAATGAAATGTAACCTTAGCACTGAGAAGAAGAGGAAATTATAAAATGGAATTGAAAGAGATCAAGGAAATGGAACCAACTCTCCATTTGTCTAAAAATAATTTCTCTTTCAGCTTTCTAAAAATCAGCTTATTAAAATAACAAATGAACAGAGGATAAACTAAACCAAGCCCAAACAAAACAGAAATTTCTATCATCGTATCTCTATTATTTAGAAATGTTGTGTTTTCATTGCATTAGTTACTTTTGCTATTAGTAATTTTGAATGCCATAAAATAGTAGATAAATGTATATATATATATATATATATATATACACACACATATACATACATATATAATACATAAATATGTATGTATATGTGTATATATATGTAGATAGATATAGCTGAGCTACATATTGACTTAAGGACAGATAATATAAAAAACACAACAAAAACTCTTCACTTTTGGATGCAGTAAAGTTACTTTTATAATCCAAGTCAGGAATTTCCGATTTTGTTAAATTCTTAGAATATTTTTAAGGACAGATATTAAATTTAACATTGTAACTTATGGGTAAATTAAAATTTAATTTTAATACTTATCTGCAGAGTAGGATATTTTATGTTGAGAAAGGGATTGCAGTAAATAAAATCCTAATCCTAATTTATTTTCTGTCCTTATATACAAGCTATTGAATAAATTCCATTGTCTCAGAACTAGAATTAGCAAAACCCTTTTCTTCTTTTTTACTGATTTGAGCATTTCAAAGACACGAGATACCTCAATTCTGAAAATAATAAATTGTAAAGTTTGAAATACAAATAAATTGACTCTTTATAATGAATATGACATAATTTTTTCTTTATGGCATCAATCAAAATATGAGTTCTCTATATTAGTTTAATTTCTTTTAAAACCATAAGTATTTATATTTTTAAAATAGAGTGGGGTTTTAAAAAGAATAACAAATGAGAAAGTAACTTATAATACATTAATTCATGCACCAGCAGCTGCCTCTTTTGCTATTAGAGTGTGCTTATGTTCTCAGTTTGGGTGAGAGAGCTCATGTGAGCACACTTCTCTTGTAAAAGAGACAGCTGCTGCTGCATGTATTAATACATTTCAAATGGCTCCAGAGTAAACACAATGCTATAAATTACTTGAGGCCTTCTGCTGACGTCATGAACCCCGAGACGACAGGAGAGCGGATGAGCTTCTCTCCCTTCTATGTGACATCATGGCAGTAATGCAGTGGGGACTGGATTCCATCACCTTTATTTCTTTTCTTTCTCTTTTATTTATTTACTAGTGGCCTGGTGTACAAAATTTGTGCACATTAAGAGGGGATTAATTAGAGGAAATATTTTAATATTGCTATTTGCCCTTTCTCTATAATAGAAGTGTCAAAAGATGAAAGAAAATTAGTAAAATGAGTATGAAAATCTTTCTCCAGTCAGAGTTTGGGGCACGTTGTGGGACCCAGAGTCAAGTCCCCGCCCACCCACAGCATCTCAAAATCACAGGAAACCCAGACCCAGCCGGCCCCACCCCCATTGGGTGAGATCCAGACCAGACCGGTCCCACCCTTGTCAAGCCCCACCGGGCGGGGGGCACAGCCTCAGGTCCCCCAGCACAACCTCAGATCCCCTGGCCCGGCGCCAGGATGGAGGGTGTGGCCTGAGGTCCCTCAGCCCAGCTCCAGGACTGGCAGCATTTCCTGAGGTCCCCCCCGTCAAGCTCCACCAGGTGGGTGGCATGCCTTGAGGTCCCTAGTCAAGCCCCACTGTGCAGAGGACATGGCCTGAGGTCCCCCATCAAGCCCTGCCGGGTGGGAAGTGTGGTCTGAGATTCCCCCCATCAAGCCCCACCGGGCAGGGGGCACAGTCTCAGGTCCCCCGGCCCGGTGCTGGGGGAGGGGGGGTGCAGCCTCAGGGCCCCTGTCAAGCCCTGCCTGGTCGGGGGCACAGCCTCAGGTCCCCCGTCAAACCCCGCTGGGCGGGAGGCACAGCCTCAGGTCCCTGTTGATTGCTCATTAATGCTCGTTAGGGGAACTCGGCCTCCGCTGTGGGCGCCGCCATCTTTGTGATGGTGTGATGGTCAATTTGCATATTCCCTCCTTATTAGATCAGATTTTTTTATTAACCTGAACAGGTCATCCACAATACCATTCACATTCTTCTCAGTTGATTCACAGAAAGGGCGTATCTGCCTTATTTTAAAAAGTTCAGTTTGTAGATTTTAGCCTTTTCTTTTCCCTTCACTGATATGTTCCCTGGTCCTTGCTATGCACTGGCACCCATAGCATTCCTGGTACTTAATCAAAGATGGCTCATCCTCTCAGAAACTGTGATATGGAAGGAAGGATAAAGGAAGCAACCAAGAAGTAACTGATACACCTTGGGAAGCCTTTAAGTTAAGACCCTTCCATGTAAGGCTCAACAATGCAGACTAGCTAATAGAGGCAAATGTATTGTGTTGCTATGAATTCATCATCTTGCTTGCTTGTTTGTAAAGGTATTATAGTACTATAAAGCATGGTGGATTTTTAACTATATTAAATAACTTACATTTACCTTGTTTACTTATATCCTATTTTTAAAAATATATTTTAATTGATTTTTCACAGAGAGGAAAGGAGAGGGATAGAGAGCTAGAAACATCGATGAGAGAGAAACATTGATCAGTTGCCTCCTGCACACTCCCCACTGGGGATGTACCTGCAACCAAGGTACATGCCCTTGACCAGAATTCAACCTGGGACCCTTCAGTCTGCAGGCTGAAGCTCTATCCACTGAGCCAAACCAGTTAGGGCAATAAGATATCCTATTTTTGATAACTATGTAAAATTATGCAAGTATTGTTATATTTTCATTTGGAAATAAAACCCTTCTTTAAGCCTTAGAACATTTCCCATTTATGCCTTTATATTAAGATCAGAAAAGAAACATTTATCAGATACTTTGCATTTTTTATTCTATATTTTGATGAGGTGAAACTTCTTTTTATGGTTCTTTTCCCATAGGAATGCAAATCAATTTATTTAATAAAATAAGTAAATTCATGGCTCTATAAAAGTAAACACATATATTTGTTAATCTTGTGGTGTTTACAGAACTAGGTAAAGGAGGCTATTAGAATGTGACCTCTTTCAGTTCATCAGGATTGGGAGTTCTAATTGGCTTAGAGGAAAGAAATTTTGTATCCTAGTAACCTCAGGACACTCTAGATACATGAGCTTATGGTTTAAGGAAAAGCCATTATTAAAGATGAAAAGGAATATCTGATTTGAAATAATTTCTAGACTTCTCTACCATCTGAAGGTTTTTCTTTTCTTTCATTCTTCCATTTTTTTTTGAAAAAAGTAATGAATAAATTAGAAACCATGTCTTTGTTCTAAGAGCCTAATTCTGAACACATCCTAATAGAATGTCAAAGGTGATGTGTAAGGCATTGTAATGCAGATCTTCAAATCTATATCTCATGTAGGCCTGAGACTCCTCTGCTCCAGAGGAAGGCAGACCCATCCGTTTAATAGCCAGAGAATGAAATGAACCCCCAACCCCTTTTCCTTCAGGAAATATTTGACCTCTCCTAAATTGCAAAAAGGTATAATTGCTATTGTAAAGATTTTAGTGTATTATCATTCAAGTGTTGTGAAAGACCATTTAAAATGTTATATTAATTACATATAGAGACACATTTCCTTATTCATATTGAGTCAAGGGCACATAGCAAAAAGAATCATTTCTGATGCTCAGGAAGAGACCTGTCTCCTAATCAGAAATGGATGTTTAACGTATTTTATCCAACGTCCTTATTTCTCATATGAAGAAATCGAGGTCCAGGGAGGTGAGTCAATTTGATCAAAGGTCAAGCTTTTCTTATTGACTAGTCACTTTAATTGTAGTTTTTCTTATACTCAAAGTACTATTTTATAAAAAAAAAATTTTAAATGGTCTGACAAGCTTTTCCTAGTGTTGTTTAAAGAAAGAAAAGTCATTATTCCATGTGCTGGTTGTTTTAATTTTGTTTTTTTCATCATTACTATGCAAAGGAATCCTTGAAAAGGGATGCCACATCTGCATAAATAAATAAACACCCTAACCCTAAAGGAGAATGTATACTATTACAAAGGTACACTTATTAAGTTCCAATTTCTTAACAAATTATTTGACCAGTAAATAATTCACGTCCAAAACCAATGATGAAGTGTGACCCTGTCGCATGTAAAATAAGAATGAGTCACAATATTATGTATTCAAAAAGATTTCAGAGTAATTGTATTAAAAAATAGAATAAAGGCAATTATTTTCAAATGAATCTCCATAAGTGGCCTCCCTTTTCTTTTTAACTGATTATTGAATTAATTTAGAATATTTCTCAAGAAGAAAAGTATTTGATTTCTTTTAAAAACATTTTATTCATCATTTTTACTTTCTAAGTTCCATATGTATCTATCTGGAAATTTTAAGGGCAGGTGAAATGGAGGAAGGGACAGGGTGAAAGCAACCTATAGAACCTATAGGAAAGCTATCAGAGTGGTCTGGATAGTCCATGGCACTTTGGGTGCGTGAACTCAGTGTTGAGATTGTTTTAACAAGGTAGAAGCAGAGTTCCTGGCTCCAGTGGTGCTTATGGTAGGATAGAAAAGTTCTGTCCAACCAGAGAGGCGGGTATTATAACAGAGGATTAGGAAGGATTTCAAGAAAAGGGTGTTGTGTGGGAGGGGAATGTCACCCTGCACAGAAAAAAACAAAAACAAAAAACCATACCAACACCCCCCCCACACACACAAAAAAAAACTCAACAAAGGGAAAGAGAGCCTGCCAGCTGCCCACTCCAATTGAGAGCCTTCCCAGCTGTTCCCTGAAGACTCCAGTGAGAATCCCCAGACACTACTTTGCACTCTTTCAAGGACATTGCTTCCCTTGAAAAGGGATAACATTTGAACGAAGGAAACTTGGGCAAGAAGACATACCATGTACTTTAGGTGGGATTTAGGTAGATTCACAAAGGTGTTTGGGAGATTTCAGTGAACAGAGGGCTATGGACATACCCTGTGCCCTTGGGAACTCTGTATGTTTGGAAAATTACCTGAATCTGTAATAACAGAATTCTGCAATAACATCTTATGACTGTGCACACTATTGTTTTATAAGAAATAGACAGATATTATATTTGAACATATTCTGTTTGAAAATAAAACATTTCCATTGATAATCCATTTGTCTTGTCACTCAGTGGCAACGTTGATTTGTTAGTAGCTAGCGCCAAGTACAACTATAATTACTATATCTAGTAATTTCCAGACAAAAGCATTTGGTGAACATGCCCATGAAAAAAACAAACCAGATAGGAGGAAAACTCCTTTATCCCCCATAAAAGGACTTGGAAGGATTACAAAGTTAATTTATAAGGGTAGGTATATATAGACTGCTCTTCTGGGACCACCTACACATTAGCAGTCCTTTTGTTAGTTCTGAGATTATTTATTGTTAACTCAATTTCTACAGAAACCAATATTATAAAGTGCTGAGTCCATCAGGAATTGAATACTATTTATCATTATTTTTATACGTTATGTTTAAAGTTGCTCCTATTACATATTTCAAACTTCAAAATTATATCTCTAAGTATAATTTTCTAAAATAATTACTTCGTTGATCAAGGAGTGAGAAATGTGTATTAATGTTGGTTAATTTTTTAATTTTCTTTGGTAATTTATAAAATCTGTGATTGTGTTAACGTGCAATAGAGGGACAAAACAGCTTAACCCAAAGGACAGATTAATATAACACCCTGGAATGGAAAGTCCACATTTAAGCCAAATTTAAAATGCTACCCTCTTCCAATATTTAGGTTATTTTAATCTGCTCTTTGGTGCCCTGTATTTCTCTTTATAGTTATTACAGATATTTATGAAATGTCATTCAGAGAAGCATCTCTAAATTACATAGTGAAGGTTTCAAAATCCAAGTTTTTCAATTGTTAGTTCTCATTTCATAGATGGGAATTCTCATCACTGCAGCACCCAAGAGTTAAGTGAGTTCATCCAAGACATTCAATTACTGAACTTGGTACAAGAGGCCAAGCCTTTTACCTTCCAGCAGAATTCTGTGATCTATCCTTAACAATCCTCAGGGAATTCTTTTCCTTGCTCTAGGAAGAATTAGTTATATGCCCTTATTGAAGTCACCCAACTGTGACTTCATGCGGCTTCGATTTTGGAGAACGGTGGGTAGGTTTAGAAAGTTACCCTATTATTTCCCTAAAGAGTCTTATAGGTGGGTTTGATGAGGTGCAGCATGGAATAGTAGAAAGACCATAGGATTCAGAGGGAGGCAGAGCTAAGTTAGTTAGAACCCTGGTTCTGTTTTCTGATTTGTGTCATTGAGGAAAAAAATGACTGAAATCCATAAATTGCTTTCCCATTGCTATGTCTAACTCATATCATAAAAGGTATATAATTCACCTGCCACCGTGAACGTTTAATTGAATTTTTTTCTTTCATTTTGAGCTCCTCGGTCAATCATTCGGTATTTTTTAGGCATGGAGTCATTGGGGGGGGAGGGTAATAAGTTAAAATATTTTACCCAAATACCAGGTAAATCTTACATAATCTGGTCTAATTTTAGGCTTCACCCAGAGAGCATAGCTGGCCTTAATAAACTCTTAAATCCTCCCCTGATGCACTAAAATTGATATTTGGTAGTTAAAACAGGATTCCTACCTTTCTGCTTAGGCTATTTTAAGGGTAACTGCTTACAGTACCTTAAATAAAGCAGACCAAACGCAAACAGCAGATTATCAGCTCCGTGACAGGAAGAGTGAATGGTGAAACTCAGGAGAGAATGCTGAAGACGGTTGTGAGTGGTTTGTAGCTATGCTGGTCTACTCTGATCAATTCATGGTTCACTGTGTGAGTCATTATTTTTTAAAATATATGTAGATACTGATGTGCTTAATAAAATATAATTAATTTGAAAATGCTACTGATTTTACATAGCAGTTTGTCTTTGCTTTATGTCAATCCATACTAGAGGAAAATTACCGTGGTGGTATGGGAACTACTGGTATAACTGAGAGAAGTTGGACCTAGGATTTAAGCAATGCTGGTTTGAGCCCTGACCCTGCACTGTAAACCACATGACCCTCATCAACTTTCTTTTCCTTCCTGTACTTTTTCCATCATTGGGGGGGAGTAATGAAATAAAAGTTTATATCATTAATATCTATAGTGTGTGAGAAGATTTTATAGTCTACACATAAATTATCAAAATGGTCTTACCCAAGTACAGCGACAAACTTTATTTGGAACTGAAAAATTGAACAAGTTAAGTGGTTTTAAAATTTATTTGTATTTTATTCATTAACATTTCAAAGATATTTTTACTGAGTTCTCATAATGAACTAGGCAGTTAACTTCAAAAACTAAATTGTTACTTTAAGAAAATTCTAGTAGTATAAACATAATTATGAGCCCAGCTGGTATGGCTCGGTGGTTGAGCATTGACCTATGAGCCATAAGGTTACAGTTTGATTCCCAGTCAGGGCACATACCTGGATTTCAGGCTTGATCTCCAGGAAGGGATGTGCAGGAGGCAGCCAATTGATGTTTCCCTCTCTCTCTCTCTCTCTCTCTTTCTTTCTCTCTCTCTCTCGTCACCCCTTCCTCTCTGAAATAAATGAAAATATTAAAAAACACAAAACTATAATTACAAAATATTTTCAATTCAATTAGAGTTTTAATGCCTGAATCAAACTTTTCCCTAGTCTTGCACAGGGACCTTTTAATATTTCCATATGAACATGCCATCATGGGCCACACGTTGTCAATGACATCCTATATAATAAAAGCCTAATATGCTAAGTATCCAGTCATCCAGTTGGCCGTTCAACCAATCAAAGCATAATATGCTAATGATATGCTAAGGCCGTTCAACTGCTCGCTATGACGTGCACTGACCACCAGGGGACAGATGCTTCTACCAGTAGGTTAGCTTGCTGCTGGGGTCTGGCCGATCGGGACTGAGCAAGATAGGCCGGACACACCCTGGAGCCGTCCCGTGGCCCCTCCCTGGCTGCCCAACCTCCCACATCTCTCCCTGCCCTGATTGTGCACCAGTGGGGTCCCTCGGTCTGGCCTGTGCCTTCTCACAATCTGGGACTCTTTGAGGGATGTTGGAGAGCCAGAATGACTGGTTGCTATGACACGCACTGACCACCAGAGGGCAGATGCTCAATGCAGAAGCTGCCCCCTGGTGGTCAGTGCCCTCCCAAAGGGGGAGCGCCACTCAACCAGAGCCAGGCTCATGGCTGGTGAGCACAGTGGCAGTGGCGGGAGCCTCTCCCGCCTCCGTGGCAGCGCTAAGGATGTCCAACCTAAGCTGTCAGTCAGACATCCCCCGAGGGCTCCTGGACTGCGAGAGAATGCAGGCCGTGCTGAGGGATCCCCCCCCACTGAGTGCATGAATTTCATGCACCAGGCCTCTAGTATTTAAACAAAACTATAATTTGTTCATATATGCATATATACAGTAAATATGACTTTCTAATGTCTCTCTTTAAAACCCTTCAAGGCTTAATATAAACAGTGTAATCTAATACTTTTTGGCTGGAATTCACAGTGCTGGGGCAATAGGTGCAGAAATTTGTGAAAGTATTAGTCTTTCAGCATTCAGATACTAAAGTCTTAAATGTCTCAAATGCTTCCAGCATTTTACTTATTTACTCAATTAGAACTTCTGACAACCCACACAGCGTAGGTACTATTATCTCCCCATCTCACAGGCGAGAAAACTTGGCCAAGTGCAGGCATCTTCTAAGTGGTTTCACTCAGTTGGTCTGCTGAGTCCACCCTCTTAACTGCCATGTTCTTACTCACTGAATACTGATAATTGCCAGCTACTGGGGGTTCGAGATTTATTATTGATAAAAAGCCACCATCCCTAAAGTAACTCAGATGATAAATGAAAGAGCTGAGCGTCAATCAATTTTTACCTTTAAAAAGCCCCTCTGTGTGTGTTTAGTAACAGCTTTTTTTTGAGATATACTCCACATACCATAAAATACACCTTTTTACACATCTACAATTCAGTAGCTTTTTAGGGTATTCACAATTGTTCAACCAGTACACCAATGTAATTTTGGAATACTTTTATTATTCCCAAAGAAATTGTACTCATTAGCAGTCACTCCTATTTCTTCCACCAAACTACTTTCTGTCTGTATGGATTTGCCTATTCTGGAGATCTGGAAGTTTCATGTAAATGGAATTGTACAATATGTGGTTGTGTGTGTGTGTGTGTGTGTGTGTGTGTATTTAGCATGAAGGTATGGATGAAGGTGCATCTATATTTTGTCATGTATCAATGTATCAGTACTTTTATTTTATGGATATAAGACTCTTTGTTTATTCATTCATCACTTGATGGACACTTGGACTGTTCCCACTTTTAACTGTTTTGAATAATGCTGCTTGAGCATTTGTGTACAACTTTTTGTGTGGACACAAGTTTTCATTTTGGGTACATAAGAGTAGAATTTCGGTGTCATATGGTAACTATGTTTAATTTCCTGAGAAAACTTCAAAAAGTGCACAGAAGCTGCACTATTTTACATTCTCACCAGCATTGTATAAGGGTTCCAATTTCTCTACATTCTTGTCAATGCTGGTCATTTTTTGTCTTTTTTATTATAGCTAAATTAGTGAAGGAATATTGCCTTGTGGGTTTGTTCTGCATTTCCCTGATGGCAGATAATGTTGAGGAACCTTTCATGTGCTTATTGACAAATTATGTATCTTCTTTAGAGAACTATCTACTTAAATATTTTACCCATGTTTTAATTGAGTTAGTTGCCTTTTTATTGTTGAATTCTAAGAGTTCTTTATATATTTTGGTTAGAGGGCCATTATCAGATATACAGTTTATAAATATTTTCTTCCATTCTAGGGGTTGCCTTTTTATTTTCTTAATGGTGTTCTTTGACACTAAAAGGTTTTTAATTTGATAAAGTCAAATTTATCTAATTTTTTTGTTTGCGCTTTTATTGTCATATCTAAGAAATCACTGCCTAACTCAAGGTCACAAAAATTTACATGTGTTTCTGAGAACTCTATAGTTTTAGCTCTTACATGAAAATTTTGTGGTTTTTAAAAACAACATTACATCTGAAAATTTTTGACAAAAGTTTAAATCTTTCAGGTCATTTCCACTCTCAATATTCAAGGATCAGGATATTTCTAACAACTGCTTTGTCCGTCATTAAGGTTACAGTGTCTTTCCAAGTTATGTTAATGTATTTTTTAATGGAGCTTCATTTCTTTTGAAGTTTTGTATTGTTAAATGCTGTTTCATCTCTTTTCCTTCTCTAAAAGGTAAGAAGGACAAAATTGGAGCAAGGCCTAAGCTTCTGTTTGGCTTATAACTTTTCTCATTGCAAGGTTCTCCTGGTTCTGCATCTCTGTTGCCCTTGAATTTTGAAATAAACATTAGCACCTGCTCCCCTGATGCCTGATGCTAGCAATAGGCATGCCCCTTGATGGTTGGCATATCAAATGCAACTGGGGTCTCTGTGGTGTACATTAGAATACCTGTCAGCATGAGTTGAGGCAGATAGAAAGGTTAACAAATTAGAAGACTAATCATTTTCTCATGTTTAAATTAGATCTTTTTGAGCATGTCATTGAGAGGTGTCCTTACCAAGGATTAGCTCTGTGAAAGTGTGAATATTTCAAAAGGTGCATTTTATGGGGTCAAAATGATCCTGTTGATTATTGATGCATTCTCAGCCTTAATTTTTCTTTATCAGTCTATTTTGGTCACATCTTTGAATGTACATTTGGTATGTGAAATCGTGAAATGGCATCAGTACTGATTGGGTACTTTGAACACTAGTTCCTGGGTATCGATCGCCCTGCCTGACTGATCCACCAGTAGGTATTTGACATTCAAAATTTCCATCTATAAATCATGGTAATTCCTTTTTTAACTTTAATGACATTATATAGAGAATATATAAATTAAAAATGTCTCTAATTTGAATGATGTTCTTAAAGAATAACTTTCTTCTTTAAGCAAATCTTTATATAATAATATTATTCTATTTTGTTCCTGTGCTAAACTCTTTGAATTCCTATAAAATAGAAACAATTATTTGTTTGTATAGTTTTAAAATGGCATTACTTTTGACTACAAGTGAGTTTCTAGTCTGCTCCTCTATAACATAATACATTTAGAATCCAGAAAATACTATTAAATTGGGATTTTTTTTAAATCAGAGAAAGCTCAAAATATGACAACACAGGAATATTGTTTTATATTCTTTCTCACAGATTATATAGCCAAAGATACGTCTTAATATTTTGTTTAGTTATTTTAAAGCACTTTAAAAATAATAGCCATTTACTTTTCTAAAGTAAGCATTTTGTAGAATAATAGATGTGAATGTCAGATAATTGTACCTATTAAGCCTGTTATAATATTCTTAATCTACATAACATATATATGTATATATTTAGAAAAATATATTTATAAATTCAAAGTACTGGGTCTGAAAGTCAGTTATTCACCTTAATTTCTATAGTTATTTCAGAATTCCTTAACAATAATGACTTTCTTCAATGAAATACAAAAATTAATGATAAACGTAATATCAAATCAGGTAGTTTTTCTCCTCCTCATCATTTCAGAATAAAGATTTCTACTTTTTTTTCATATAAAGTAAGAAAATTCAAATGAGGTTGCCTTATAATTTGCAATGGAAAGCAGGATTATCTCAATATATTTTTAAACAGGGTGGTAGCAGACATATGAATTTCAGTCTAGAAACCTGCTGTATATTCAACTATATTCAGCCCAGAATGTATAAAAATAAGCCTTCTCTAGTGCACGCGCGTGAACGGACGGACACACACACACACACACACACACACACACTGGTACTTGCAATGTACATAAAACCTGTCAAAGCTCCAATTTCCAATATTCCAATGAATATCAAAAGAGTCCACTATTTCTGACTTTGACAAATTGCAGATGAGGTTTTATTCATTAAGTGGAGCTGCTAATGTTTATTTAAATGCAATTTACTGTTGCATTATTGATTAGCTACTGCAAAATTATCTTACAAGGAGCACGTGTGGCAAGAAGATTTCAGGTTGAGAGCGGATTTATCTAGGGAAGGCCTGTAGGCTTGATTTAGGCCCCAGGACATGAGAGTTTTAATTTATCTGGAAAGAAAGGCCTGGTGGAAGGTTTGCTTTGTTTGCATTTAGACAGCAGATGAAAGGGGTTTTGATGTTGAGCTGGGAGAAAATGGCTGCCACTCTTGTTATTCACACAGAGAATTCAGCAAAAGAAAAAAAATCTATTACTAGGCAAGATAAAACAAGCCTTTTCTTACCCTCAAATCATTTTTTTGAATCAAATATGTAGCTCTTGTTATCTTCCAAAGAAGAGATAAAAAATTTTAAATGTGGTCTGTTATCAGCAAATTAAAACAAAATTTCCCCGATATTGCATTTATTACTAAAACTTCACTTCCTATTGTGGTTCTATATACTTTGATGAGGTCATTGTGTCTGGAGCCTCTTAAAAGGGGAATGTAACTTAATAAGAGAAGTAGTGCTAGACTTAAATATTTTCATGAAAAACGAATAAACAAACTTTTTCTGTGCTTCTTTTGAAAAGAGGTAGTAGAAGCAGTAAGTATGTAGGCAGAAAGCCTGGTAGACATGCGAATAAAACATTATTGATTCTACAAGGTAGATACATTTGTCCTAAGAAGTAAAGCTTTTTTATGCTGACTTATTTTAGCTTAATCACTATGAATACATTAACTGGTAAGACAAAGCCAGAAGGATTGTACTAGTAATCTTCATGTAACTAATAATAGCAGGTTTTTATACATGCATATGAAAGGATCACAATTGGATCAAATAGTTTTCTAAAATGAAGAAAATGAGTACTGTAAAAATTCATAAAATTTATAGAGGAAAATGTTCATCTCATAGTTTGATTGCATATATTAAGAAATCAACATAAACATTTTATATTTATTGTGCAGACAACTGATTTATTCCCACTAAGCAGTGGATTTTATTTGTTCAGCCCTCTATATACCCTGGGTAGAGAGCAAATTTATAAGCATAATTTGGGGATTCATAATTTTTAATCACTTAAAAATCACTTGAATCACTTAAAGCTGAGAAATACATTGGTGGGAGTTGATGCTTAAAGCTCATAACTCCTGTATCTGGAGGTCAGTGGTAAGTTTGGTATTCCTAACAATCTCATGATAATTATTTTGAATATATGTCCATCAGCCACAAGAATTTATAAAATGTCTCAATTGATCAGTAAAATATATGAGTTGGATTTCAATATGCGATGATGTAATACCTAAATGTGGACTCTGAAATGTTATCATTCAGAAGACATTTCAGCTGGCTTATTATTCTGCAAAAAAATCAATTTTATAGACAACATTCTGCATTGAAAAAGAACCAGAAAAAATTTCCCTGTGTGATTCGGGGCCACAAATGAGAGTGAAAGCAAGAATTATGTTTTCCTTTGGGGTTTATAGCACTAGAGATACAATGCTGATGACTGAGTATCAATTCTGACAACCTGAAGGTTAATTACTTACCCCATATTTCGGGTCTGCCAGAATAGGATTCTGCTATGCATTTATTTACCAAAGTCTGAAATATTCACTTTTTTTTGTAACTTTGACTCATAGTAATGCAACTCTAATGACTTCATAATTTTTTTCCTATGCAATTCTTAGTTTTGATTTCTTTAATTTTCTCCTTTGTTCTTTTTCAAGGATGCTCTTGCTGGTTTTTTTTTCTCTTCATCTTCAGATCTTGGCAAACAGCATAACACTTAAGAATAACACTTAGCTCAGAATAAGAGAAATTGAAAAATAAAGCAAGCTAGATGTTATGTGGATCGTGTCCAGATACTGTAGTCTGTAGCTGCACTCAAAGTGTTTAAAAATTGTGATTTATCTTTACAAGATAAAACTTGGCGCAGCTTTGGCCTGCTCAGTTAAACCATTGGGAACAAGAAATTAAGCAAGAGTATTCTAAAAAAGATATTTAAGATGCTATGAATGAAATAGATTAAATTATGTTAGGTTTATATATAAAAAAGAAAAATGTGGTGGTGGCCATGACTATGCTGTTTGGATTGATATTTAATTTTTAAGCTCTCTGAAATTTTATACACCAAAGTGCACTAAGTGGGAAAAAAAGAAAAGGATGCTCTGAAAGGAAGAAGGGGAAAATTTGACTCTAAGAAGCATTAGTTAATGTGCTTGTAGCCTAGTATAAATAAAAGGATGCCAAATAAAGGCCAGCAAGTAAATCTATTAGGAAATAAAATCTATATTCTCATTCATTCATTCATTCATTCAACACAGTTACTACTGAGCCCCTATCAAATGTTGGGGCAATTTTTCACTGTTTTCCACAATAATAAAGCTTCAATTCTAGGTGAGGTGATAGATGACAAGTGGATGTCAGGTACTGGGTTGTGAATAAATGATTTTTATAAATCCCTTCTAATTCTGAAACACCTATAATTATTTCTCCTTTGTTTTCTCTTGGGTTTATTTTGGCAAAAGCTCAGCCATAGTTGCCATATTTTTCTATTCATTTGTACTTGGATCTCATAACTTTAGATTGATTGATGACTCCCATATTCTTAGCATTTGAAGAACCATTCTGCGGTATTTTTATTTTTATATTTTTGGTCTCATAACCCAAGATTTAGGGTGGACACTGGTGATGATGAAACAAATTCACATTGAATACAGTCATCCTGAATCCAAAGTATATAATGGAAAAGTTACCTTTTCCCACAAAAAGTAATGGGGATGTTGAATAGAAAGAACTGTTCACCCTTTCTAAGCCAAATAGAATTTTTATAGAATACATTGGTTGAGATAGAACCAGGCTTTCTGTCTTAACTCCATTCTCCATTCCTTGACTTAAGTTAATGGCTCACATTTTTATCTTTTAACATGGAATATGCAGGGATTTCAACATAATGTCTAATATACAGTAAAAGCGACACAATGTGCAACACTTATCTTTATGTGTAATTACTCAGTTATGTCTAGTTTCTCAATATTTTTGAAAATAAGTTTTGGAGAATAACTCATAGAAATGAAAACATTTGGATTTTTATGAGATGATAACATTGTGAGTGATTTATTTTTTCTAGTATTATTTTATATTACTTCTATTCATTTTATTAATGTGGCCACTATGTAGTTTATATCATACAGAAAGATTAAAATAAACTTTCTTATAATTCTCCATTAAAGTGTCCCTTTTGGTTTCCACAGTGAGGCCTGTTGCTATCTTTGCAGGGTACAAGTGGAGGCTATATGATGGAATATTTGAAATTTATAAATCAAGTGAACAAACTTTATATAAAACTTTCTATCCTGTTTTCTGGGCAAATACATCTTCATAGGAACCTGGAAGACCAGGTTTAAATGTAGAATTCCCAGACTCCCCTCACTGTATGCACCGAAACACAGAGGGACCGGCCCTTAGTCCCCATAGCCTGACCCCTTTACATTCTGTTTGTATCCCCCATGCACAGGCTGAACTTCCTAGCTCTGTTAATGCCAACTCTCCTGTCCTCCACCAGCAGCCATTTCTTGACCATTCCTCTGGCTTATAAATGGCACATTTTCTTTGTTTCAGACAAA
This sequence comes from Myotis yumanensis, assembly GCF_028538775.1. Taxonomy (NCBI): domain Eukaryota; kingdom Metazoa; phylum Chordata; class Mammalia; order Chiroptera; family Vespertilionidae; genus Myotis; species Myotis yumanensis. The sequence goes on from NW_027223766.1 coordinate 20,877,968, forward strand.
TACTGGCATGAGCCATGGATGCACGCTTGTGGATGTTGTGGAGTGCCAATTCCCTTGAACATGATTCAGGGGTGGAGTACATTCTGGAGGTTGGTGTATTCCTTTGGTCCAATGACCCTGTGAAAGAGGGTCAGGGTGAGCCCTTGTAAAGCCTTGCCTCGGTAGAATGATGGCACTTGGCAGCATCATTTTCAGATTTCCAGTTTTCCTACTGTTGAATGACATTATTTTCCAATTTTTAGTTATTTGATGTTATAATTTGTATTGCGACGAACCTCCCTGAACATGCATCTTGATGCTCACATGCAAAGGTTTATACTAAAGAATAGAATTGCTGAGTCTTAAGGTATGAACATCTTTGACTTTACCTTATAGGGCAAAATTATTTCCCAAAGTGAATGTACCAATTAACACTCCTACTGGTAATGCTCCCAGTTTGCTACAGCCTCACAAATATTTGTCAGCCTTTCATTTTGCCAAACTGATGGGTGTGAAATAGAACCCTGTAACGTTTTTTCTCCTTAATTACTAATGAGATTAAGCACATTTTTACATGTTTTTTGGCATTTTCCTGTTCTGTAAAGTTCCTGCTAATGTATTTTGTTTATTTTCTTTTAGGTTGTTTGAGTTTTTCGCATTGATTTATAGGAGAATTTTCAGGGTCAGCATATACATGTGCACATACATAATTGATTGCATACTGGATAGGATGGCACATGTTCATCATGTTCATGTTTGATTTATTTTATGAACTTATATGCTAGTATGCAGGCATGGCCTAGATCTGGAGTAGGGGGGAGGGTCCGTTCTTTCAAAATCCCACATGGTTGTGCACAACTATGAATCACCATGCACACACTTGGGAAAGCTAACACTGAGCCCCAAGCTTCTTGTAAAATCACTTCTCTCTCCTGCCTCCAATCTTGGAGGCTCAGTTCCTACCTCTGCTTACAATGATGGCCTCACCTAAGAGTTGAAAGAGGGCATTGAGGGTTTGTTGTTGGTATGTGTGCCCATTATCTTGAGGAAGGCATGAGTACGTGTGTGCACATAATTAAGTGAGAATGTGGGAATGTGGGATAGAAAGCCATGGATGAGGCCTACTGAGGTAATTCAGGTTGTACAAAATTAAACCCACAAACAATTTGAGTAACGATGCCTTTACTAATTTGTCCAAAGGTGCCATATGGGCCGCTAGTGGCAAACCAAGATTGTTTATGTATTTTATCTCACCTCGTGGCTTATATATTGACTTTTTTTACATTATCTTAAAGTTCTCAATTGTAATGTAGTCAAATTAATCGTTTATTCCACTTATGGCTTGGATTTTTTTTTCACTTTAGAAATTCTTTAGTGAAAAGTCATAGTTATTTTCTTACATTGTTTTCTATAAGTTTCATTGCCTTGTTTATGACATTTAAATCTTTAATGTGTTTGGAATTGATTTTTGTGTAAGATATGTTAAAGATTCATTGTAATAAAAAGTATCAACAAAAATATTGAAAAGACCATTGATTTTAGAAACCAATTTAGAGAGAATTTTTAGATGATAGTATTTCAAAACATGAACATGATATATATTTCTCTACTTAAGTCTTTTTTAATTCTTATCAACATTATTTTTAAAAATTATCTAAAGATTTAGTATGCAGATTTTATTAAACATCTTTCTTGATACTTCATAATTTGCATACTATTATAACATGCATTTTAAAAAATACACTTACTAACTATATGATTCTGGCATATTAAAATGTAATTGACTTGTATATTGACAATATTTTTAAATCTAGGAAGGCTGAATTTTTTCTATTGATTCTAAATAGTTTTCTAGTGAATCATCTAATCTGTATGTAACAAAAAAAAGATAGTCTTGGTTCTTTCTTTCTAATTCATTTCACTTCTTTTTTTTTGTTTTACTACACTGTTTAGGATTGTCAAAATGTTGTTGAATAGAAGTGTAGAAGTGGGCATTTTTTACCTGATTCTGATAGTCACCACTCAATTTTTACTAATAAGTATAATATTTGATGCAAATTTTGTGTAAATTGTGTATATCAATCTAAGGAAGTTTTCTTTTATTCTCATTTTTTTGGGGGAAAGCATTTTTATCATGAAATGGGTATTAAATTTTATCAAATGCTTTTTATTTATTATTGAGGCAAGCATATAAATAAATTACCTCCATTACGCCATTAATATGATGAATTGACATTTCTCATATTAAATAACTTTTCATTGCTAGGATAAATTCAGCATGTTAATGATCCATTTTTTAAGATCTCTATTTCATGCTTGCTTATCATTTTGTTATTTTTTTAAAATATATTTTATTGATTTTTTACAGAGAGGAAGGGAGAGAGATAGAGAGCTAGAAACATCGATCAGCTGCCTCCTGCACATCTCCTACTGGGGATGTGCCTGCAACCCAGGTACATGCCCTTGACCGGAATCAAACCTGGGACCTTTCAGTCCCCAGGCCGACGCTCTATCCACTGAGCCAAACCGGTTTCGGCTCATTTTGTTATTTTTGCTCTTATCTTCCTATTTCCTTCTTTCTTCATTCATTGGTTTTATTTATTTTTTCTATAACCGAAGTGAGATGATTAGCTCATTAATTTCCACTTTTATCTACAATTTATTTGAAGCTATAGATAGATATGCCTCAAGGTACCACTTGGGCAGTATCCCACTGATTTTAATAAGATTTTCATTATTGTTTAAAGATATTTATAAATTTTTATTTATTTGATTCATTCACAAATTAGAAGTGTGTTCCTTAACCTCCAAGCTCTTTCTAAAAAAAGTTTTTATAGTTATCTTTGGTTATTGATTTCTAACTTATTTACTCTGTAGTGGGATAATATGGTTTCTATATTAATTTTTTGGAAATATTTTAAGATTTGTTTTATGGCCCAGATTTCATAAATGTGACTATGTGATTAAACTATGTATCCTCTAGTTTTAGAATACATATTTTCTATATGGCCATGAGATAAAGCATGTTAATTATTTCATGCTTATCTTGTATATTGACAATATTTTTAAATCTAGGAAGGCTGATTTCATTTTTCTCCCCTTGATCAATTAGCTACTTAAAAAGTTGTAGTAAAACTTTTCAGTATGGTTGTGGGCTTGTCCACTTACTGAAATTATTGTCATTTTTACTTTATTATATTATTTTAAGGTTTTGTGAGTAGGTAATATAAGCTTAGAATCATTATATTTTCTTATGAAACAAAACTCACTGGTGTGTTTTGGGTTCTTTTTAAATCACTGGTAGCCAAATTGTTTCTTTTGATAAGTAATTGTTTTATCAACAATTTAATTTCAACCTTTCTGAATCCTCTTGTTTTAGATACACATCTTGAAAATAACGTGTGGCTGAATTTTCAACAGCTCAGTCTTGCTATCTTTGTTCTTTAACCAAGATATCTAGTCTGTTTTCTTTGATTGATATTTATTTGCTTTTCTTTCTATCATTTTTTTTCTTGGAATGTGATCTTTCTCTATGTTCTTTTCCCTCTTATTTTACCTTCTTTTAAATTTATTACTATTTTCTCATGCAAAATTCTTCTTTTGTTATTAATTCTAAATTATACATTGTATTTTAAGAGATTCCCCTAGAAATTTTATATTTATTTTTTTTAAATAAAAATTATAAATTTCCTGGCTCTTTTAGCATATCACTTTTATATACTGATGCTGTATATTTTAATTCTATAATTTTTATTTTATTATTTTATTTTTTTACAGGTAATGTCAGTTTCAATATATTTTCAAACTTACCACATTTTTAGTTCTTTATCCTTTTTTGCATTTCACACCATCAATACGTGGAAAGTATATCTTTTATAATTTTTATTAGCACATGTTTGTTTATTAAAAACTTTAGGGATATGTGTAACAGAGTTTATTTGAAGTCCAGTACGGTCTGGCCAAACTGCCTTCTACAACGTGAACAGAAAGCCTACAGAAAAGGCAGGGATGCTATGGAATCACTTTAATTTAGTTCTCTCATCATCAGCAGCCGCCAGGCAGACCGTGGAAAGTACCATGCTCCATGTTACAATACTGGGCTTGTAATTGCTTGTATTAAAATATACATCCGTGTCAGCATTTGCTGCCCTCATGTCTTACAACAGGTTTAAAAAAATTATAAATATTTACACCCTTGTCCCCACTCTGACGTTAAAAACTCATGGGTCCAGGCCCTAAGAAGAGGCGCCAGCCTGCACAGGGAAGCCCCTTTGAGCCCTTGTGTGCAGGTCCACACCAGGTAATGGGGACAGTTAGTGCTTGAGGGCTGTTGTTTCACTTTAAGGAGTTCCAGCATTAGGGGCAGACAAAAAGCTGAAAACCTGGTCCAAAATTTGCAGGAATAAAGAAACCCTGCATGTTTAAGAGTGCTTGTCCTCCCAGACAGAGCACAGGGTAGGTGTAAGGCATCTGGAGGGCTCAGGCCTGGGCTTGCTAGGAGGAACCCAGGCTCCTCAGTGGCCCCCACTGTGTCTGCCCTGGAAACTAGATCCTGTCCTGTCAAGGAATAAAACAAAAAGTGCAGTATACAGGTCATACAAGGAGGAAATCGACTACACTCATACCATTTTTATCAGCTTGCTATATAAACTGTTACTTAAGACGATGTCTTTTGCATATAAATGAAGATTAGAATATTTGGTCAACTGGAAATATTGCTAGACATAGATGTCTGCTACTGCATCAAAGCACAATACAGAGATTTATGATGAGACAAAGCTCCAAGCGGAAGAAGGCCAGGGACACACCCTTGCGGGTCTCAGCCAGGAGGGGCACCTCAAGTCAGGGATGGGGAGAACCACACACTTGATTAAATGGAGGATGGGGAGGTAGGCAGATTCTGCAGCTCGCAGCCTCCCTCCATGTCAAGCACATGAAACCTGCGGGAAGCTGTCCCCTTAGACTCCAAACCTCTTCACAAGAAGGCCCTGCCAGATCCGTGGGGTTTGGGAACACCCACCCCGCAGGCTGCAGAAGGCACTGGTGTACTGTCCACCGGTCACCAGGCACTCCATCTCCCAAAGGTGAGCAAGGTGAATTATTTAAATTTTTTTACAAAACACAGGTAAACTGATTTCTCTTTTTTAAAAATCTGATTTTTTTTTTTTTTTAGAAGCATAGAACAGACTGTGGTATCTCAGAGGGTAGTGGCGGGAGGGTGGGTGAGTGGAAGAGATCAACTAAAGAACACGCATGCATATATGCATAACCCATGGGCACAGAGAATAGGGTGGTAAAGGCAGGGCTAGAAGAGGTCAATGGGGGAAAAAGTGGATATACGTATGTAATACTTTCAACAATAAAGATTTTTAAAAAATCTGATCTTTCAAGGTTACTTCAGCTGCTTTCAAAGTGGCTATTTTCTGGAATGATGGAAGTTGTTGCTGGGACTGTAAAAAAATATATTTGGAAATATATTTTTGATGGGTACAAAGATTCCAGGTTTATAGTAATTTTGTCATTGTAGTTATTATTCATATTAGTTTTCTCTTGCCATGTAAAAAATTACTACAAACATAGCACAGCAACTATTTGTTAGCGCCAGTACTATAGGTCAGAATTCTGGCATGGTATGGTTGGTTCCTTCAATCAGGATCTGTAAAAACTGAAATCAAGGTGTTGTCTAGTTTGACTTTTCTTCTGGAAGCTCCGGGGAAAGTTCTTCCAAACTCATTCTTTTTGGCAGAATTCAGTTCCTAGTGGTTGTAGGACTGAGGTCTTCTAAGTTTCCTTCCAGGCTGTTTGTGGGAGGCTGCCCTCGGTACTTAGAGAATGCCCATAGTCCTCTTCCACCTTTAAACCAGATCAAATCCCCTATCTTTGATCTCTAGACCAGATTTAATGAGCTCATGTCATTACGTGTGATAGATCTGCGTAACCTCTCTATCTTAAGGTTAACTAATTTGGAATTTTAATTACATTTCAAAATGTGATTTATAATTCACAGCAGTGTTTGATTAACTAGGAGAAGATGTGTGTCTACCAGAGGCAGGGAATATTAGAATTTAGGCTACCAGATTACTACACAGACTCTAGTTTCCATTTTTATTGTAAAGAAGTTAATTTTCGGTCTAAATCTTTTTCCTCTGAAGGTGACCTATCTTCACTCTCTATTGTTATGATCTTATCTTTGCTTTGGCATTCTCTTTGACTAGCTATGAGCTTCATATCATATGTACAGTTTTAAATTTGTTAGGTTTCCTGGGTCTATAACTTAATGTCTTTCTAGCCTTGGAAAATGCTCTGCCATTATCTGGTGCAATGTTATGTCTCCCTTATTCCCTTTAGCTTCATCTGGGTCTCAGATGGCACCTGTTTAAGACCTGTTCTCCTTGTCCTCCATTCTCTTATTCTCCCTTTTATATTCTCTATCTCATAATTTCCCTGTGATACAATCTAGGTAATATTTTCTGTTCTATATTCTAATACATAGTTACCTCTTTGCCTATGTGTAATCTCTTATTATAAGTCTATACTGAGTTTCTAATTTCAATATATAAACTTTTGATTTCTTGTTTAGTTACTTCCTTTTGTGTCTGATAACTCCAAACTAATGTATTTATATTTATAACTTTGTATGCTTTCTCTCTCTCTCTTTTGATGCCTTCTTTCTTTATGTATTTACTAGAGGCCCGGTTCACGAATTTGTGCACAGGTGGGGTCTGGCCAGCCTGCCCCAATCATGCCTGGTTGGCCTGGGGGAGGGGCTGTGGGCAGTTGGTGGGCCAGCCCCACCCCTTGGTCTAACACCCAATTGAACTCCAGGTTGAACTACTGGTTGAGGGGACAATTTGCATATTAGCCTTTTATTATATAGGGTAATTATAAAATTGTTTAAACCAAATGCTCATATTCCTTGAGAGTGTGAGAATTCTTTGAAACCTGGATTGAAGGTTGATTCCTTCAAGAGAAAGTTTATTTTACTTTTACTCGATATTTATGGATACTGTCAATTGAGCATTGCTTTAAAGTTAATCCTTGACTTGATGAATGTTTTGTTTTAACTCCCTAGTTAATGAGAATTATGGTTGCAGAACCAAGATGGCTTGCTAGTGACTACAAATTCTTGAAGGAAACATTTTTTTTTCTACACATAGACCTGAGTTTCAATTGTTAAGCCATGATTTCCTAGACTCAGAGGATGACAGTGCAGGAATATGTCTAGGTTACCCTTATCTTGAGATTGTAGCCTTTGAAGGCCAACTTTATAAAGGAGATTGGAGTGTTTTTATTAGATTTCATTTCTTGAGCAGATTCTGTGCTTTGTTCCTTGTCAGATGTGCCCTGAGAAATCTTATAAAAAACAAAGTTCAAATTAACTAGATTTTGTTAAACTCTTTATTCTCTGGGCTCCTGATTTCATTAATTTTTTTGTTTTTTTACTGCTTATGATTGATTATGCCTTATTTTCTTGCTAGCTCATTCATGCATTTAGCAAGTTTTAAAAATGTTTTATTCATATTTTTGTTGTTTTAGTGGAAGGATTAAGCAAAGTATTTAATCTGTCATAATGCCAGAAATAGTTGTTCTTCAAAATGTATGTGTGGGATATGTGAGTGTGAGTGTGTGTGTGTGTGTGTGTGTGTGTGTGTGTGTTTGTGTTTGTGTTTACTGGTTAAAGACTGATTAAAAATTTAATGAGTTTTTACTGTATTCTAAGCACTAGAGATACAATGATTCTTAAGTAAAATAGATATGATTCTTGTCCTTACAGATTCACTAACTTAAAGATTAGTCCAGTGAGAAAAACAGACCAAATAACTAAACAAATAAATCATTTTACTTTCCCCACTTCCACTGGTTATTCCGATAAAGCTTCTATATTTCTCTTTGTGTTACATTTAGTCTTTTTCATATTTATTCTTCCTATTGTATGTGTAGTTCTATACATTGTCAGAACTTGGGACAAATAATGTCCCATTTCCACTTACCGTGTATTATCTGCCCTACTCCCTTCCCCAAAACATAATAAAGTGAACTATAAGGGACTCTGGAAATGTAAAAAAAAGTCCAGGACATAGTAGGTCTTTGGCGGTGGGAGGTTGAGACAAAGTAAGTGAGGCTCTTTTCATCCTGAGATGTCTCATTGTATGATGCAGGGCTGGTATTCAGAAGGTATTCACTGTGCTCCGGTACTGTCTTTCATAGCTGGTATCCCAATTTTGGAGTGTCTTTCTAATTGGTTAGATGCTCGTGCTATTCTATCTGTTGAATATTTTGAATATCATCTTTGACTGATTTGGTGAAGTTTAGATCCTTTTTAGTGCCACCTTATATCACACCAGCTATCCCCAGAGCCCCAAATCAGCAGGAGAGAACACTATTCTTTCCTTCCAAAGTGTGGAGCCTGTAACATAGCCAACACTTGATCATAGCATCTTCCCTCATTGTTTGGTAAAGAACAGGATCCATCTACAGGACTGAAACAGATCCTGCTCAGCATCTATCTAGCTCACTGCAGTAAATCAGGCAAAGAGCCTATTTAAGAGTGTGCCTTTATGTAAAGCCAGCTTACCTCCGGGCTTCCAGATCTGACCTAGACTTAGTGTCAGTCTGTCCTCTGTGTTTTAATTCACTTCTTGGGACTGACCCCAATGTTCCTAGGCCATATATCTGCAGGACCCTTTGATTCACTGCTGTTTTATTCTGGTTCTTCATGGTGATATTCCCTTAGCTGTTGCTCTTCACATGTCAGAGAGTCAAAAAGAATTCTGTACATATTCTCCTGTTTGGAGCTTATGGGCTCTGTTTTCTGAAACAGGTGTTTGCCTTGCTCCCCAACTTTGTTTTAATTTATACACATTTATTGAGGTCATTTTTCACCCTGCTCTAGATTTAACAGCTGTATTTATTTTTCTTTTTGTTCATGTATCACGGATTGAAGAAGAAAGCTCTAAGTGAAGAGTATGTCTAGTTTAAAATTTAAGTGGACAGAATTTTTATGGAAAATATCATCCTTTAGCATTTAGTCCATTGTTCTACACACAACATCAGTAGGGTAATGCTTCATTTATTTAAACTTATCAAACTCTCTAATTCTTTGATCAGTATGGGAAGCAAAGGGTACATTTAAAAAATTGTTTCTAGACAAAGTCAAGCTTGCAGGCTGAACATTTAATATCTTTTGAGGTTTATCAATCACATTTAAGTTACTCATATTATTAAGAAATCAAATTTAGGCATTGAGAAAGCAATTTTTCACAATTATGTAATTAGTAAGTGTTCATTTCTAACTGTTGGATATAAACTTGCATTGCTATGATTTTTTATCCTTAGGTTGTCAGGAATGCTTTACCTTTTTATTTTCTTTTGAAGTATTAAAAACCAATCTGTGAAAGAATAAACCGTTTGCAAAGTCATAAAGAATAATGTATGAAAAGCAGGCAGAATACCACAGTGTGGATCTCAAGGAGGGAAATGTAATACACTGCCAAACGCAGTGTTTGTGAAAATGATAGAACTAACGAGTTGTATATTCCAGGCAAGTATTCTCACATAACACTGTATATAAGCCAGGACTTTCTGTCCATACCATCTTCATTATGAAGCTACTGACTAAACACAAGATTGGCTGGACTTCTACTCTTAATGATGCTGCAAATTTTTAGTGTTCTCCCTTATGTTGCATCAAAATCGACCTCCTTGTAATTAATCTATTATTTCTTCTGTTATAAGATTTATTGAGCACCAACCATATATTAGGTTGTAGGTTCAGACATATGGAGACCAAACTGAATAAAACACAGGCCCTTTTCTGGAAAATCTCACTGTCTAGATGGGGAGACAGACATATAAACAAATAATTAGAGTCGAGGAAGAAGTGCTAATAGAGCTACTCACAATAGCATTGTGTGAGTAGAGTTCTTTGAGCTGTTCATCATAGGAGGTGGTTTCAAGGCTCTTTATCATTATAATGAAAGACTCTTCAAGTAAAGGTTGAAGAGATCTTACAAATTGCCTTCTTATGTGAGGTGACTGTTCTGAGGCATTCGGTTATAGTAAGTATGGCAATAATTAGGACTCAGCGATGAGGTGGTTTCAGATAGAAATAAGTCATAAAGGATCAGCCAATCCTGGGTTCTCCCTACACATATCAGATCATGTGTTTGGATGTATAAATGTAATTTATAAACAGTAATGTGATTCATTGGCTCTCAGAAATAAGTTAATAATGCTATTTGTCTACTCAATAGAAGAAATTTCTTATTTTTATATTAATACATTACTCATGTTCAATGTTTTAAAATTTTCAAAATGCTTTCAGTTACATTGATTCCTTTTAATTATAGTTACTTCTCTTTATGCTCTGATCTATGATTTCTAGCTCAGAAACTTAAAGAGATTTATATTGTCTGTTTTATTAAATCAATCTGGAATAATCATATATGTTTTATTATTCCTTTCAAGTTAAGTAGGTGGAGGTGACTTAGTATTTGGGACTTAGATTCAGGGTGACTTTTAAAATGCTACTCGATTTATGGTTTGGTGTGCCTTATTGACAAAAGGAAAATAAAGTGCTTCAAAATTGGACAGATGATTCTCTTTTTACAGAGTTTTGCTTTGTGCAATGTCCTTAACTTGGGCTTTTTGAAAAATACTTGGAATTTTATTTAAAGTCCTGTGTTTATTTGCATGTTTTGTGCATTTTTCTGGGACTATTCTCCAGAGAATTCATCAAATACTCAAGAGGCTCTGTACCTGTAAATGTTTGCAAATCCCTGTGGTAGATCCTTCTCGCTAGAAATTCATGCAGCCTTCCCAAATGACAATGTTCCCAAAGCTATGAATATGTTTTATACTTTATGTCCTTCATAATGCCCTGTCATGCTTGCCATAGATAATATTATATATGACTTTAAAAATGGATTCTCCCAGAGGGGATTAGGTGATAAAGGTCGTGTCTGTGCATCACTTTATTGTTTCAAAATACTTTCAAATGTAATCCATCATTTAATTCTCAACATTTTATGAAAATAATATTACCTCCATTTCACAGAAGAACAGATGGAAATTCAAATAAACAAAGCTCAGAACTCATAGGACATGAACTCAGATCAGCTATTCAGACCTAAATACTTTTTATATGAAATATTTATCAAAATTGAGAAGACCTAGGCCATAGACATGTCCTGTGAGAAGGGAATTGTCTGTACAATGAACAGTGAACTCAAGGAAATCATGCACCCTCTCAGGGCCATGGTTTTTTACATGTAGAATGAGGTAATAAACCCAAACCACACTGAGAGACCTACCAGTCCATGTATCTTTGTCAAAGTTGGGCCCAAAGCTCCTTCTCAGGAGAGCAGGCCCATTTACTATACCTGCCTTCCAGGTGAGTTGGCCTATTCTCCACCATTGTAGTTACGCCACCAGTCCCAGTGTCCAGGCTGTGCACTGTGATCCTTACAGTCTTTCTTCCTGTTGTGAGGACCTCACTTTGGTTAATCTTACAAAAACAGTTTGCTGTGGCTGGCTTTCATTCATCTTCTCTTCACCCAATTCTTGCATAGAGGAATTATGTTAATCATTTCTTTAGTTCTCTTAAGTTGGCAATGTTCTAAGATGTTTTAGTTTTCTTGTAATCATGTGATACAGAGTAGGTAAATCAGTGTTCAGAGTGTGATGCTTGGGTGATATTAAGCTTCAGGACAAAAAGAAATCTGTTTAAAAAACAATATTGGGAATTAACTTGATAAAACTTACAGACCCTTAGGAGGCTTGAGTCTGAGTATTATTATTGCCATATCTGGTATGGAAGCTGCATATCCTGGTGGGAGGATTACTTAGTTGAGTATCCTTGGTACAGGATTGTCATTGGACAAGTCACTCTTTTGAGCTTTAGCCTCGTCATTTATCAGCAAGAAGTTGAACCAGATGAACTCAAAGACCCATGCCAACAGGAAGTTCTTTGCTTTTTGAGCAGTTTAATTAATGATGTTTAATAAGCTATTTCTTCCCATTCTTCTTATATTTTGAAGCATGATTAAACCTCCTGATGTTGTCCTTTAAGAGCTTTAAATATGACCTAGAGTTTTCTCTGATAATTACATGCTATCAAGGATGTGGTGCTTCTCCCCACCTTTTCCCATCATGATCCACAAAAATTGTCCTCTAGATTTCTTTAACTTTTTTATTCTTCTAATTATTTTAACTTTTAAATTGGATGCTTAAATGGAAATTGAAGCCATGGTACAATCTCCAAACACTATAGGTAAATATCAGCTAAATTTGCCATTGTAGTACATATGTAGGCTGGGCATTTCTCAGGCACAAGGGTGAGTACTTTCTTGATATGGATCCCTTCATGGATTAACTTCAGTGCTCTATACCACCTGATGTATTACCCACTCCAGAGCTGAAATCACAGGCCATATTTTTATTATGATGGGGTCACTCCCTATTGAAATAGGATTTTTCTGATCCATTTGCAGCTTGCCACTTGGTAAATACTAGATTATGAGTCAGAATAATAAACACAGAGGTGTAGTAGTAGGCTAAAAAGCTTCCCATTGTCTAATGTTACATCTGTCTTTTTAGGAGTATTCTCAAAGGAAAACAAAATTTGAATGTGCGTCTATAGTATACTAACAGTTTCTGGAAATGGCACTGCCTGTACATTTTCTTTTTAAATAAGAGCTTTCTGTAAACGCTTCACATAACCAGTTATTTGGCTTGAAATGGACTCCCCATGAAAATGCCTGTTTTAATGTCAAGCCATGGAATAGCAAAGCTTTGCTGGAGTCCCAGTGTCTAGCAGACATATTATAAATTTAATTTCATGGCAAAGTGAAGTCTATTACAAAAATCAGAAAGAACTACCTTCTCAGCAAGGCCATCTCTTTTTTTTTTATTGAGTCCTTTTTGTGTAGCTTTTTCAAGCTTTGTGCACCTGCCAATAAAAAGGGGCTCTTTGTTTGAGGACAATACTGACAAATTAACCAGCAAACATATTTCCAGTGGTAGGTGGGGTCAGGAGTTCAGGAGAAGGCCATGGCTGCTACCTGCTGTATTACACTGTAACCAAGGCGCTCAGTCTTGTTAAAAATGTTCATTCCACTCAATTAGAGTAGTCTTGATTCTCTTGTTTTCTTATATACTTGTCAATGAACCTAGGACAGTTTTATAATTTTGATGCTACAAGTGTAAGCCAAGGAAGGCTGATAATGGGGTGGATGTCAGAACCATGTTGCCCTGTAGGAATCACAAATGTTCTCAAGGACAGATACAAAAGTTCCAAGCCATACTTAAAGTGTTTCTTAATTGGTGTTGACTAATTTTTATTATGTGGTATGTATAGCACATTAGTTAAAGGTCTCCTGGGTGCTCTGAAAAATAGTCAATGACTTTTAAATGGCTGTCTGGGCCAGCAATCATTCTTTTTGTAGGGTCAACATGAAATTTGGGGGAGGAGGCATTTAAAAAAGAATTCCATTCACTTATAATGTGAAAGTGATGAGCTGGTGCTATCATTATTAAAACCTCTGGAACTGAGGTGTGTGTTTTCCCCCCCTCAAAATACAATACTAGGGTATTCTAGTATTTCTAGAGGTAAACTGGACAATATATTAACTGTAAAAAGAAAGGAAGGCCACCATCACCACAGGTGAATGATTAGGAGTTTCACTAGATGCTACTTCATTGAAATATGGAGGTCCAGTTTAAACCCAAACGAATTTATTATGAACTAGAGGCCCGATGCATGAAGATTCGTGCAAGAATGGGCCTTCTTTCCCCTGGCTGCCCGCCCCGCCTTTCTGCCTTCCCATGCTGCCCAGAGGCCTGGAGCGGCTGGGGCGGTGCAGAACACCTGCGTCATTGCCATGGCGACAGCATAAGCATCCCACCCTGCCCCTGGCTGCTCAGCACCTGTGTATGCAAATTAACCTGTCATCTTTGTTGGGTTAATTTGCATACTCCTGATTGGCTGGTTGGTGTCATGAAGGTACAGTCAATTTGCATATTTCTCTTTTATTAGTGTAGATTATTTATTAACCATTTCTCTTTGAATGCCTGTGATGTTGTTGGCATTCTTTTAAGTTTTGCCAAGTACAAAAATAATAAATGTGGTCTCATCCTCAAGGAACTAGTGACACATTGAGTGATCTCCATAATTTAAAAAGAAAAACAACAGTGAACTTTTAAAAAAGTTTTACAATTTCAGGTCTTACTATTAAGCCTTTAATCCATTTTGAGTTGATTTTTGTATATGGTAAAAGATAAGGATTCAATTTTATTCTATTACATGTGGATATTCAGTTTTCCCAGCATCATTTGTTGAAGAGATTGTCTTTTCATCATTGTATTGTCCTGGCACTCTTGTTGAAGATCATTTGAACATATACACTCTCTATTCTGTTCCATTGTTCTATATGTCTGTCTGTCTGACAGTACACTTTTTAAAATTACTGTAGCTTTGTAATATGTTTGAATCAGGAAATATTATGCCTTTATTTTTGTTCTTTCTTCTCAAGATTATTTTGGCTATTCTCCCCTCAAAATTATCATGACACCATGCACAAAGGTCAGCTCAAAACTGATCAAAGACTTAAATGTAAGACTCAAAACTATGAAACCCCTAGAAGAAAACATAGAAGGAAAGCTTCAAGACACTGATCCTGGCAATGAATTAATGAATATAACATCAAAAACAGGGGTACTAACAAGAAAGTACAGTTTATGCAAGAAATTCTATTAACTCAAGTAAAAGTTTGAGGTGCACAAATTTTTACTAGGTATAGAAGCAAGCCTGGAACTTGGATTTTGACAGTCAGTACAGTTTTCTTTATCACTTTTACATCTTCTTCAAACAAATGGTAATTGCCCAAACATCTGGAACTAGTGTCACCCAAGTTCATTCTCTTTCTGGTTATAGTTTTCTTATTTCATTTCTGGTCTTATTGGGGCTGAATGAGAGATTTATGGGAGGACTTCAAGTTTGTATTGTCTTACTGATATTCCCCACCATCTTGCTATTAAAAAGGTTATCTTTGTTTCTAATTAGAGCAGAAAGATAAAGTTTTAATCTGAGCCTACATTTTAAAATATATTGTTAATGTAGGAAACATTAAAACCTGAAAAGTATTTTTGTGAGTTTATTTGAGCCAACTTGTCAACAATTGCTTGGAAGCAGAATCTCAATTTATTGAGAAAATGCTGTGGAGAATGGTGGTTTTTCAACTGTTTTTATGAATCACCATCAAAGAAGGAAACAGTAAGTGGGTTACATGAAATCCATTGGTGATAGATTAGGGAGGTAAGAGAAAGCAAGGGGGGAACCTCAGGGATTGGAGAAAAAGTAAAATGATAGACACGTGCTTCTTTTACATAGGTGGGTACAGAATAATCAACAGTCAACAATTAACATGATCACAAAACAGTTTTGGTTTTCTCCCTGGTGCATTGGTTGTGCCCTGAGGGATCTGGAAAAAGGGAAGTTACAAGTTACCCTGGCATTCCAAAAGGGTGTTATCCTAGATGCAAAAATACAATAGGTTCAGTTAAGATTAAAGTTGATCTTTGTCAGGGAAGATACTGGCCTAGAACATGAATAACCTCCATAAACTGCTTTTTAATTTAAAAATATTAATTTCAGATCACCTTTTGTGGTTACTTTAGGTCTCCGAGTTTGCAAGGCCACCATGCAGGCCTTTCCTGAGCTTGTCAGCTTAGCCTGTGGCCCCTTTTAGTCCACAATAGTTGAATGTGTGTGTGTGTGTGTGCGTGTGCGTGCACACACACACACACATACACACACACACACACATACTCCACACACACTCCACACTCTGGAACCCATTTTGAACCACTACTGAAGATATTTTCATGGTACTTAGACATCCAATTCTTTCCAAGTTCTCTATGTGTTTAGGTCTGCCAGCGTCCCATTCTGCATGCACCCTCAATTTTTTCACCTGATCTCCTTCCAGAAAAGATGTGAACCCAAATACTTTGTGGATATTTTTAATGCACATTTCCCATGCCTGCTTGTACCCCTTGGCTCCACTGCCTTTTTCAGTTACTGCACACAGAATCTGCATTGAGAATGGGGTAATGAGGTAGTTCTTAAACTTTTCAAACATATTTTACCGGTGGTTCCTTCCTTTGCCTGAGTCTTTTCACCTCAGGGATGTGAGCACACATAGCTTGTGCAAGAACCATCAGTCCTGTTTTTAATTCTAATTCTACCACTTATTGTCTGTGTGACCTTGGCCAACTTATTTAACATTTCCTGAGTGGAGGCACATAATTATACTATTATTTTCCTCTACCTGCTGAAATCTTTTGAAGTCAAGTTTAAGGGTAATCCATTATATTTAACAATTTGTTATTTATCCCAATTATTTTTAATGTGATAATATTATATAAATACATGGTAAACATATGTAAAATATTCTACTCCTGTACAGCTGTCATTTTTAAGTGATAAGGCATCTGGGATGACAGCTGCACTGGCAGGATTTTTTGAAGGAGAATAACAAACAGATCTCAGTGCAAACCTAGTAGAATTAGTATTTTTTCTCCTACGTGTATTTTGTATTTTATTAAAGTTAACTCTTGAGGCTAATTAAGTTTTTAATGGACATTCAGACTCTCAACTGCATGTATATATTTGAAAAGGAAAGAAAGGAAGAAAAGGAAAGAGCCAAGTAGGCAGTCACATTTGATATATCAGGGTTATCATTTCCATTTGGGGGAATGCAATTACATGGGAAGCAAATAAGAGAAATGTCAGGAAATGCTGAAAGATATTGAAGTTCACATGTATGTATATTCATACTTGTTTATAATTGTCTCATGAATATCAAAGAGCATCTCTGCTCCTGCAGCCTCATCCCTTAAGATACATTTTCTTTCTGTGATTCTGTCCCCCATCAAGGTACTCTTGCGTTCACTTTGTTCAGATTTCATGTGTATAAAAAAGTTCAGCCCTTGGGGAAGGGAAGTGAGGAGAAAAGCACAGAATACGATTTGCTTCATGTGCTACTACCTCTAACAATGTCTTGGTCCACAGAAAAGAGCAACCTTCACCATGTCAAATTCAGCAGAAAAGAAGCCACACGCTCAAATCTTCTTGGAGGCCAGAGTGACATGGAACAAGAGTCACAGAGTCCTTTTGGTTTAGTTTCTATCTTTTTCAACATACAGCACTTTAAAAAAATATATATTTTTATTGATTTCAGAGAGGAAGGGAGGAGAGATAGAAACATCAGTGATGAGAGAGAATCATTGATTGGCTGCCTCCTGCACGCCCCCCACTGGGGATCGAGCCTGCAACCTGGGCATGTGCCCTGACCAGGAACTGAACTGTGACCTCCTGGTTCATAGGTCCATGCTCATCCACTGAGCCATGCCGGCTGAGCAGCACCCAGCACTTTTAATCATGCTTTCTTTTGAAAGTTTTTCCTCTTCAGTTATTTCCACTTTTGGTTCCAGCTCTTCCACTGAACTGTGCATTACAAGTTACCCGCAAAGGACTGTGTCCCCTGGCCTTCTGCCCTTTTCATTCTTTATGTTCTCTTTGTGGTCTTTCCCAATCCCCACTAAAGTGGGCTATCTATCCAGCCCCAAATCTCTCTGTTCAGCTAGGATTTACTTATCTATCTATAAATATCCAAATGCTTAGTATCCAAAACTTAAAATTTATTATTTTCGGTCCAGAAACCTGCTTTTTCTATAAGCATTCTTTTTGTGAATATATCACAGTCAGCACCCTGTCACCCAAAGCAGAAATTTAGACATCATCTTTGACTCTTCCCTCTTCTCCACATCTGATCAGTCATGGTATTTATTAGATCTCATCTTCTTGTTATATCCCCCACCCCCTTTTTCATGGCCACTGCCTGAGTTCTGACTCTAATAATTAATTCCTTTCCTCAGTCATTCCAATATTGTCTTCTGATCCATTTTTTTTATGTTGCCACAGGAGTAATCTTTCTAACATGCAATACAGGATCATGTTGCTCTCTGCCTAAATCCTTCTTTTGTTTCTTAGACCGTTCAGAAAAAAAAGTAAGACATTTTATCTCAGCACACTAGAAAATGGGCTGTCTTCTGCCTACAGCTCTGATCTCATTTCTCTCCACATACCCACACCCTCCCTTTATTCCATCCTTACCTATTTACAGGCTGTTTTTGTTTGTTTTTACTTTTATTTTTTAATTTTTAAATGAATTTTTATTTATTTCAGAGAGTCAGGGAGAGGGAGAGAGAAAGAAACATCAGTGATGAGGGAGAATCATTGATTGGCTGCCTCCGGCATGCCCCCTACTGGGGATCAAGCCTACAACCTGGCCATGTGCAGTTGACAGGAATTGAACCCTTCAGTCCCCAGACTGATGCTCTATCCACTAAGTCAAATCAGCTAAGGCCAGGCTGTTTTTTGTAGTTGTTTTTTTTTTTTTTTTAAATGTATCTTGATGTATTCTCTTCTAGAAATGCTTACCCTCTTCATTCTCTAGTGATCATGAGAATATTTAAAATTTAAAATTTCAGCTTGTGTCTTCTGTTCTTGGAAGCTCATAATTGTTAAAAGAGTCTCTCAAGATTTTATAGCAAATCTAGCAAAGAAGGTAAGCTTGGAAGCAGGTTTCTGATCATTCCCCAGACACATATGAAGCACCTATCATGAAGTTCTTAAGTTGGGTGATATAGTCTTCATGCCTTCAATCAACTCATACTTCAGTAAAGCAGGCAGAGAAGGAAATCAACAAGAGGCACTGTGGCCCAGTGTTGAAGAGCATGGTCATTGGAGGCAGAGGATTTAACATCAATCACTGCCTGCACCTCTCTTAGCTTTGTGAATGTGGGAAAGTCTTTGAAACTCTCACAAGTATGTTTTCTTATCCATTTACATCAAAATAAAAATATCTACCTGAAAGGGCTATTGTAGAAATTAAATTAAATGAGATTACATACTTAACTCATAGTAAGTGCTCATCTCATGATGTTGAGAAGGAAGTGTTGATGTTGATGATGGCATGACTGCAGTCAACTGGGAGAAGTTTTGACAGAATATGCAGGAGGTGCTAATGAAAGTATAGAAAATAGGGAAGGCTTTTAGTTGCTTTAATCTCTTCATTGATAAAAATGGAGATGATGAAAGTCTAATAGAGTCATGAGAATTAAATAAAACAATGTGTGTGAAAATGCTTTCAAAGAACCTGGAGTATTTTGTATTCTTTGTGAATATTAATTAAAATGGAGTCCATGTATTGATTTTTTCCCCCTTCTCATGTTGTTAAAGTAGATAACTTGCTGGGATTTCTAATGACAGTCAACTATGGTATGAAAGGTCTCCTTTGGAATATTTCTCACTCAAAATTTAGTTAGTATCCAGAAACCCTTGCCTGATATGAAATCAGATATGTTTCCATATCCATAATAATTCAATATGTACATATCTTATCCATATCACAATCAGACATGAATTCTTTCATGCAACCAACACTTACTGAGAGCCAACGTGTCCAGCACAATGCTGGATATTTTTCGGATGACTGAGGTGTTATCATAGGGAAGGATGTCTACAGAACCTGATGTCTCTTTTTTAATCCAACCCTTTGATCTGTCAGTGAGAGGAACCCTGTATAAGGTCTTTACACAACCTTTGCAAGGAGTTCCAAGTGCTCTTACATTGATGAAATATGGATGAGCCTGTGGACTACATAACATTACCCTAGAGATCCTCAGAAGTTCTGCATCGTATCTGAGTCTCCATGGAGAACCAAAAAAAGAGCTATTGCAGAGAAAGGGCTGCTGTTGCACTCTGAATCCCTGCACATTAAAGGGATTTAAGACATGAGTCTAAGCAGTAGTTCTCAACCTTCCAGTGCTGCGACTCTTTAATACAGTTCCTCATGTTGTGGTGACCCCCAACCATAAAATTATTTTCGTTGCTACTTCATAACTGTAATTTTGCTACTGTTATGAATCATAATGTGAACATCTGATATGCTATATGTGTTTTCCGATGGTTGCGACCCACAGGTTGAGAATCGCTGGTAGAGAGTCAGGCAAGAGCTCAATGATGAAGAGCTCTGAATACCATTTGGGACTTGGGTTGTATTCCTTCTCTACGCAGTCAGGAGGATACACTAGAAAGGGCAGATGCTGGTGTCTGAGAGACATATGGTCATGATCTAGAAGACATATGGTAGAGTCTGAACTAGGAAGGCTTGAGAGATATATAACCCAGATTTCACCTGAGCCTTTTTGTCTTAGAGTTGAACTGAAATGACCTTGTTCCACAATCCACTCCCATGTTTACTGTTGGTGGAAATGTAAATCCTATCTTAAGACTTCAGGGGGCTGCTGGGCAGAGAGAAGTATTGTATGCTCCTGGACTATTACCTATTCACAGTAGATTTCATGTCCAAATTTTTCTCAGACCAAGTGTTCATAAGTTTTATGAGTTTAATTCAAGTTTTTTTGAAAGGGTGCCATCACTTAGTACCCAGATTTTAATCACTTTACCCACTCCTTTCTCTTTTTCCCATCACTGGTCCTCATTCCTGACATAATGATTGTCAGATAAGTGATGCAACAATTTCTCATTTTCTTATTCAGAGCAAAATAGCTCCCTCAACTTGTAATACTTCCAGCAAAGATTTGCTGAGCTGCTCTCAGTGCTGTGCCCTGTGATCCATGCTGGGCAGAGAACGGTAAATAAGGGTAAATGAGAACACCAATCTCTGCCCTCCTGGAGTTTACAGTCTGTGAAGAAGAGAGTTTAATCAAATAATCCCACAGATACACAAATTATTATAAACAAAAAGCACTGCAAAGGGAAGAGGTACTGTGCTATGAGAAAGTTCCCCTGGGGACCACACCTGAGCTGAGTTTCTGGGGTAGGAAACACCTTTTCTGTGGGATGGACTAGCCACACACAGCCCCACGGTAGAAGGTACTTTTTGAAATTGAAGAACTGAAGGCAGAACCAGAATCTTCTTGCAATTTGCCAAACCCCAAATCAAGTTGTTCAGTAAACAAGGGTCTCGGTGTTGCCTGCTTTGCAGCTCCTATTGAAAGGGTTAGCCTCAATCTCTTGTTACAATGATTCCCTAGGCTTCTCAGAAGACATGACTCATTCTCTACTTAGGAGGGATGACCTGACTATGACATACCAATGTATGATATATGCTGAGCCAACCATTGTAGGTGCTAGGGATGTGGGAGCAAACAAAGATAAATATTCTTGTTTATTTTGAACGTATGTTTTCCTAGGAAAGAAAGTAGACAGGATAAATGAAATGTACAGTTTGCTAGGTAGTAAAAAGTGCTAAGGTGAAGAAAAATGGAAGGAAAAGTATATGAAGAGTCAAGGCAAAGGGTTAAATATTACAAAGGGTAGCCAGAAGAGGACTCTCTACAAAGGTATCTTCTGAATCAAGACTTGAAAGAAGTAGTGGCACTAGCCAGCCACTTGGCCACCTGAGGAGAAAGCGCTCCAGGCAGAGGAAAGAAAGTGGGTGCACAGGCCTGGGGCAGGAGTGTAGTTGCTGTGTCTGTGGAGGAGAAAGGAACCAAAAGGAGCTGGATGGTGTTGGGGAGACAAGTGAGAGAGGCAGCAGCCATCCACAGTGCCTGTTTGTTGTCTTCTGAACTTGGCTCTCCTCCTAGAGAGCTGGGGAGCTGCCAGGTGGTGGGTGGTTCTAAGCTGAGGAGAGACTTGATTAGAGTTACATTGCAAGAGGATTGCTTTTTCTATCACCGTCTCCAGAGTCACCATTGTACTGTGTAACTGAGAGTGGTCTTTTAAAGTGTACCCCAATGGGATTTTCTGTCTTCATCCATGCTGAGAACAATTAGATGCCTTTTTAATAAATAAGGAAAAAGAGGGCTCCCTTTGCCTCATAAATGTGGCAGGAATAAGGTGGCCTCCCAGAACTGCTTGAGGCAGAGGTGCTGAGAATCTCAGGGGTGACTTTTATTTACAGTAAATATTATTATTTCTCAGGGATTATGTTAACAACAGTCACAGAAGCAACTAGTGCATGAAAACATAATGAATGAAGATGAAGCATGTGCACTGAGCCCCTTTGCTCAAAGCTAAATGAATTGCCCAAACCTGCAGTGTAGATGCCGAACAAGAAGGAACTAAGTACCTGGTTCTTTCTCAATGGTTAGCTGTTTCACATCTTTGCTTTTGGACATAGGCCCCTTTCATTCTGGGAACATTTGCACAGTTGTTTCTGTGATTGGACTTGAGTGGTGAATACTCAACACAAATTCCAGAAGTCCTTAACACTGATCATTTCCTACTGAGCTACTAGTTTAACTTAGAACAGTCCTTTCTTTGCTTCTAAGGTGGTGAAAGGGGGGTATACTTCCTGAGATACTTATTGTGATGGTAAAAAATACAGAAGGCAGTTTAATGGGAAAAGAGCCTGGCTTAGAAATCAGCGTCCCTCTAAAACACCATGCCTTGGGTTCACTGAGGTGCTAAAGTGAAAGGCACTCCTATATTTGTGTCTGATGAATCTTAAATCATTCTAGTACAACCCATCAGAGTGGACCTCCCTCTTGTGCTCTGACTCTCCAGTACTGAGCCTTAACGTTTTTCATCTTCATTTATAATGTTTTGCACATATCTGAAAGCAGGGAATATACTTGAACACTGAAGTTGAATTGAATTTTCAACATAGGGAATCAGCTCCTGAACTATGTATTATGTAATGAAGTGCTCTAGGAGTAATTAAAGTTCCTTAATTCACAAATATATGTCACTTTTCACATCATTGAACACTCAAGGGTCTCTAAATAAACTAAAACTGGGAGGTTCTGATTTTCTTTGGAATTGTATTTTTCATTGGCCTTTATGGGAAAGCTAGTTTGACAAGGTATTTGAAGGACTCCTGCAAATGGTAAAACCTGCCTGTTGTTGATAAAGGAATTTCAGAAACCACACTAGGCAGATCATGAGCCTGAATGGAAAATCAACATATTAAATCAGTGCTTAATAAAAATTACCTGCTAATTCAGTTCATAAAACTCTCGACCTTCATTTTAGGAAAGATAACATTTTTTAATTGTCACAGGTAAATTCAATAATCCAAGTTTTAATCCTTCATTAATCACATAAAACTTTGGCATATTACTTTCACTATCAAAATGTGTGATTTAACATCACAATTAAATGTTGGTTTTTAGCTATATAATCTATAAATCAGTTTTGTCTGTCCATTTAATTCATGATTTATTGTTCTTATGTCAGCATGTTTAATTTTAAAAACACTGTGAATAGGTAGTTTCATGATAAAAATGAAGTTGCAGTATGAAGATAAGAAAAAGTAATTTATTCCAAACAGATAATTATACTTTTAAGCACAATAATCCTTAAAAAGTGACCACTGTGGGGTCTGATAAAGATTTGGATTACCAAAGTTCCAATGAATTCTTATCCAAATCTAAATTTTGCCATAATATTAAAAAACTCTCTTGATAGAATTATCAGTTGTCAAAAGAATATTATTATTATTTCCTTTCACTGAGTTCTTTATGTGTATAGGAGTGTAGAAAAGGTTTTAAAGTACACATTTTTTCCCCTGGGAACAACTTTTTTGAGAGTTCTTAAAATCATGCATTTACTCATCCAAGATTTCCTGAACCCCTATTGTATGCCAGATATTAACAGATTCTAGGGGCATCAGATAAATATGACTCAGTCATTGCCCCCAGGGAGCTCACCATCTAGTGGGGGAAATGGACAAAAGAAAGGTGACCGAGGTGACACTAGGGAGGAAAAATCAGCTTTGCCTGGTGATAATGAAGGAATTCATAAAGATTCAAGAAGCTTAAGACACCTTGGGTAGAATCTTTAAGGACAGATAGGAACTAACCAGGCAGTCAAGGCGAAGAAGGGTCTGAGAGGGGAGAGCATTTGGGTACAGAGAAGAACCTATTAAAAGCAAGCATTGGGTTTTATATCTAGAAGAGGTTTTATAGGCCATTAGGTCTGCATCCTCAAATCATAGATGATGAAATTGTCAGAGGGAGGCCAGATACTTCGCTACACTTCCTTTCTCCTTTTTCCTCTGAACAACTCCTATTCATCCTTTTAGCCATAGTTGCAAGCTCACTTTGCTACAGGAAACATTTAGGAATACTTCTAAGCTAAGGAGCTGCCGCAGGGCAGGCCCGGTAACACCCTTGTCTTCTCCCATCATAAGCAAACAGCTCCTTTACTGTTCTTGAATTTTGGTATGTCAGTCTTTCTTCAACTCGGAAAGCTCTGTGGAGGCAGAAATATTGCACAGCATGGTCACTCCAGGGCTTAACTGATATTTACTTAATTAATGAATTCAAATCTTACACTAGTCTCATCAATGCAACCTTCATCTTCAAAATTCCTTCAGCACTCTTTTTCAGCTCACCCCTGGAATAAAATATCTGGAGAAGTTGGACTGAGTCACCACCAGACATGATTGGTCTTTCAAATATACCATGGAGTACCTGCCATCATAACTTACTTAAAAGTTGGGAGCAATATGCATCATTTACATGTGATCCTGTGTAAGGCAATTTTTATTAACTGAATACTAAATTTAATATTGAAGTCAAATTGTAATGGATAAAAGAAGACTGGCTTTATGACAGATTATGCGGGCAAGGTGTATAATGCCATTGCAAACTGAGTTTTAATTGTTGTGAATGATTCCTCTTCCGATAACCAATGTGGGTGGCAAAAAGAAGCAAAAACATAAACAAAATTAATGCAGGATTCCTGGAGCTATGTAAACTAGAAAACTTGTCTAGGACCATTTTGGGACTCATTCCCATACAAATTAAAGAAGGTTTCTGAAAAAAAAAAAAGTTTTAGGCAATTATAAAGTTTTATTAAAAATAGAATTAACTAGTAGTTTTTTTAAGTCTCCTGTACTAGAAACTTCATGACATAAGTAGACATTTAAATAAAGTTCAAGGCATTGTCTTAACTAAGTATGGTACTGGAATAATTTTATTTTAGTGAAATAGACAAACTTATCTTCCTTCCTTGCCCCTGAAAGATGAATGTTCTCTGAGTCTCTATACTTAAGCCTTCTTGAAGAGGTCTTTCTTTGTTTCTGTTAGAATGATTATTAAAAAGTATGTTTGGCCCCAGTATTTGAATTTTTCCTGGATACCTTCCTGATATCTCAAATGCAGCAACTTCAGAAACTCAATTATAATGCTTTTTTGTTAAACAAATATTCTCTCTTTCCAACAGTTTCTCTGTTATCATCTCTGCTTTTGTAAACTGCATAGTTATTCTCATAATTATCAAACTTTGAATTAATTCTACAGCATTGTCTGTTTTCCTTAGCTCACCATTTTATCAAGCTCTGTTGATTCTCTTTCTGAAATGTCTCTTGATCTGCCATTATTTAAAGCCTGAACCATTATTTAAAGACTCTTGCTACCGGCACCCTGGGCTGTTGCTCAGACTCTTACTGGGTTCCTTCGGATCCTAAGCAGAAATACCAAATTAATCCTCTGAATGTGAAGTTCTGAGCATGTCACTCTTTCTTTTGTTCTGCTACCTTCACTTGCTTCTCCTTGCACCATGGACATTATTAAAGCTCCTCAAAGGCATCAGTGGGGACTGTCACAAATTGGCCACAATCTAAAGGGTGTCCCAAAATTCACGCAAGAAGTAATTTTGATAGAAAACACAGGTTTATAATGAAAAATTGTATAATTTTTATTGATTCATAAAGTATACAGTATAGGGTTATGTATGGAATAGCATATTGGGTAAATGGATTATCATGTCGTGATAGCAAGCACCATTAACTGTTATTGCCTGAGCAGCCGCATTTTCAAAGAAGAATGGTCCAATGATGCCTCCAGCCCAAAATCTGCACCAAACAGTAACACGTTGTGGATGCATTTGTTTCTCAACAGTCACTCGTGGATTTTCTGAACCCCAAATGCGACAATTCTGTTGATTAACCAAGCCATCAAGATGAAAATGAGCCTCATCGAAATTCAGCCACATTTATGCAAAACGGTCATGGGAAATTTCAACAAAAGATTGCATATGTGCCAGCAAAGCCATGGAAGCTATTTACCCTATATTCTATTCCATACATAACCCTATACTATATACTTTATGAATAAATAAAAAATTTACAATTTTTAATTATAAACCTGTGTTTTCTATCAAAATTACTTCTTGCATGAATTTTGGGACACCCTTCTCTCTGGTCATATAGCTCACCAGCCAAATTAGCTTATCCACTGTTCTCCAACACACCATCGCCCTGCTACCATGCTCTCTAAGTTCTGCTCTCTGACCTGTCAGAATCCTACTTCGTTCCATATTGTTTCCTATGAGATGCCCCTCCCCCTATTGATTATTGCTACTAAATATCCAGTGCCTGCAACATTGAGGTGTTTTACAGAAATTATTTTAATTCTCACAATAATACTGTAATATAGCTATGGTTTTGCTCACTTCTCAGTTTATTTAGTCAATTGGGGCACATGCTGGGCCCCTTATATAAGGCCCTCACAATGTTAGTTAACTTTGCAATCATGGTATTTTCCTTCGCAATCATGGTATTTTCCCTAAACTAAAACGCAGAGAGGTTGAATGATTGGCCAGAATCAGTGAGTGACAGAACTCAGCATTTCCCTGTTTTCTTGACCTACTCTCCACCTGATTCTGATACATTTTAAGATGTATGTGTGTTGCAGGAAGTTGAGGGCAGTTGGGATATCTCAGGGAGGGGAGGGAGTTGTTAAGAAGCTTCCCAGATGTTTCTGATATCTCATTCTCCTAGGTCACAGCCACTAGGTTAACATAGATGTAGAGAATCTCCCACATTATTCTCTTATAATTGGTTTATATATTCAGCTAATACCGCCCTGATTATAGTGTTTTGCTTCTTTAAGGAGTAAGGAAAGTCACACTGATTCACTGAATACCAATATTTTGGTAGGCATTTTATGTGCCTATGTCCCCATTCTCATAACAGTTACCTCAGAAAGGCACTTTTATCCTGATTTAACACATAAAGAGCCAGTGACCCAGCTGGCAAGGGGCAGAGATGGAATCTGAACCCATGTGTGTGTTCCCAGGGTCCTCTCTCCACTGTAACACGCAGCCTCCCTGTCTGGATTAAAATGTAGCATCCTTAAAGAGAGAGACGCGGTTTTTCCTCTTGCCCCTTATAGCACTTAACACAATGCCTTACACGGAATGTGCTCTCTACATATATTTGTCTAAGGAATGAGGAACCAAAGCAGACCAGGAAACATTTCTTTGTTCAGGGAAATCAAATGAGCATCAGTGTATAAAGCCCTTGAAGAATAAGTAAGGTATTGGAAATTATAATGTCAGACACATTATTACATTTCACAGTTTTTTACAATTTGCACATTCCTATTGATCCATGAAATAATTTAATTACATAGATTATTGCATTATGATATAGTTTGGTATTGCCATTTTCCCAGAGTGTTGTTGGATGGAGATAAATTCTCAGAAAGGAAATATATTACAGAAGAGACTGAAATAAAGATGAAAGGACTTCTATTCAACTCTTCCATCTCCAGCATAGCACAGGCTAGTTCCCTCCAGCATTTTTTAATGATGTTTTCCAGACCTGTATTCCAAGTGAAGGAGCTTCAATCATTTCTCAAGGAACATTATGGAGAAATTGAGATATTTTAATGGAAAACTGTTCTGGCTAATTTTTTTTTTTTTTTTTTTTGAGAGGGAGAACATATCCTGGCAGTTGTCCTCATTGGAACGATAAAGAAAATCAGAGCCTTAACACATACCTTTGTAATATATTTTATATTCACCTTTTTTGTAAATATAAACAGTATAAATCATTTTTTCCTATTTTAAGTAATTCTTTATCTTTATTGAAACTTGGTCTCTTTAAGATACTTACAGTTGTTATATCTTTTTACAATAAAAATACCCTATTTTGTGTAGTTTACATATTTTTATTTTCATATTTAAATTTATCTTCATTTGAGGCTCATAGGGCTGCTTATCAGAGTTCTTGGTTTCCATTCACAGAAACATGATCAGGTTACTTCAGCTAATGGGGTGGTAGGGATCGATAGGGAAATGAATAGGAAACCATTCTCATGATCTTATAGGCTGAAGACAAGGGAACTTAGATTTCAACATTTACATGGTTGATTTAATGTACCTCTGACAGTACATTTAACGCAGGGTTATTTTCCTTCCTGATGGTTGTGATGGAGACGGGAGACATCTATTCACACTGGTCTCAGTGTCTCCCTGCCTCTGGATTTACACTTTTCTAATTTGAACTTCCTGCTTCCTGCTGACTCATGATTTCTAACTATTTGTTGCTTTTGCTTATTGCCTTCTCTCTGTGTTTCTTTTGAATTTAGTCGGTCTTATTACCTGTGTGTGCTTCTCTGTGTCCATGAATGTTGGATGAGCCTATTTGTGTTGATTTCATGTCAGGCATGAATCCCTAACGCAGAGGCCCCAGAATAAAGAATTTGTTTCCAGCTCCTTGTGCAGGAGGGGCGTGTGGGTGTGTCAAGCAGTCAGAGTTTTACACTCTCCTCCCCTGTCAGTGTGTGGTATTATTTTGATATGACAAGTATAAAAATGAAATCTCAGAAAAGCTACATGGTTATTTTATATCCACGCAGCTGCTGGAGGCAGGCTCAGAATCAGAGCACAGTTTTCCTGAATATTACATCCAATGGTCATACAACTACCTCACCGAGAAAGCTTTCTCAATGCAAATTTAACCTGGCTTAACTTGATATTATAAGTGCTTCTAATAATTTATTCATCTTTATGAGCTTCAGTCTTTTTATTTGTAAATTAGAAGCCTCCTGGAATTGCTGTGAGATTAAATGATATAATATCTATAAAGCCGTTTTCACAGTGCTAGGGGCTAATAATTTATAGCTACTATTATTAGGCTCTGTAGAATAGCAAGTATTTGAGCATTTGCATCTTATAATTTACTTTCTTTTTGGCCAAAATAGTTCACCACTCTCTTCTTTTTACTTTCTCAATTATTTTTCCTTTAAGAAATATTCTCCCAATTCTAAAAATTATTTCAGATTATCCAGCAATGAGGATAATAGGATGAAGCTGAGGATGATGATGATAGGTAAGATTTATGGAACAGTAATTTGCAAAGCACTTTACTATGTCAGTGAGTTTTTATAACACTTCTTATAGCATTCTTTTATTACCTGCATTTATAGGTGAAGAAACTGAGGCTTAGAAGGTTGTCACAGGCACCCAGGTCTCTCTGACTTCAAATCCATAGATTTTAACCAGGATACTTGCTGACACATTTATTATTTTTCTTTACTTTATTTATTTATTTATTTATTTATTTATTTATTTATTTATTTATTTATTTATTATAATAAAACCTATTCTTCAGTAGTCAACGGACCACAGTCTCCCAATCACTGTATATCATCACTACAACTACAGTAATTATTCCAAGAGGTTTCTATCTGACCTGTGCCTGGCCAAGTAATCATTCTCTTGTTTTATTTATTTTATTATTATTTTTTACCAGAGACCTGAAAATCAAAACTCCTTATGTCTCTGGATGCTCATATTGAACACAAAAGCTGTACATGTCTCTGTTTTCAGTATTGAGGACAAGCCAGTCTGAGAATGAACTGACAGCTAAGGAAGTGGAGCAAAGTGAGTCCTAATGGGTTCCCATACTTGGTTTCTGTTCCTCTTAAAGCAACTGTGACCCTGCCCTCCCCTCTTAACTACTTTGGGTAGGATTGCATTTAGTTAGATACAGCATTCACCATTTTTTAAAAGCTAGTTCACCTTGTAAGCAAAGCATTTTGACTAATAAAATATTATGACTGCTAAAATAAAGAGAAGCTGAGTATAAAACATAAAATAAGAAAAAGAAGTACAATATAAAAGAAACAAGCAAAAAAGCATTGTGATTAGCAATACAGAAAAAATTTAGTGAAAAAATTTAAAAACTGCACTGTAGGAAATAATCTATATATATAAAAGCCTAAGTGACCATTCAACCATTCGACTGGTAGCTACCATGCACCTGACCACCAGGGGCAGACGCTCAATACACAGGCATGAAAACATGGAACAGACTGATGAATCTCAGAGGAAAGGGCAGAGTGGGGAGGGCGGGGAGAGATTAACCAAACATCTTATATGCATACTAGAGGCCAAGTGCATGGATTCATGCACCTGTGGGGTCCCTCAGCCTGGCCTGTGGGGATCGGGCTGAAACTGGCAGTCCGACATCCCCTGAGGGGTCCCGATTGTGAGAGGGCACAGGCCAGGCCGAGGGACCCCACTGGTGCATAACCCATGGACACAAACAAAAGGGTGGTGAAGGCCTGGTGTATGTGTGTGGGAAGACTATAAGAGGTCAATGGAGAAAAAGGGGGACATATGTAATACTTTCAACAATAAATATTTTAAAAAATAAAAATAAAAAATAAAACAGTATGTCAAGGAAAATCTTTGTGAGCATGACATAAAAAATAAAAATCATAAATGCAAAGAGGGCAATAAATTTGAATCTATAAAAACAACAAATATATATACTCATGTATACATGGAAATATTTGTGTGAACATCAAATATGTACAAAAATGTTGCCAGTAGCCAGTTGTAAGGAGTAGTTAGTGATATAGGCAGAATGGAAAAATCTTAATTTCTTTCTACTTAGACACAGCTGCATATGTTTGTCCTTTTTTTAAAAAAAAAATGGATGTGATTTAATCACACATTGAAATACCATAAAAAGAAATATATTTTAAATAAAAATTATCCAAAAGAGGAGGCAAAATGTGATTATTTATGAAGATGGTGTTAGGGTAGCCGAAGGAACGCATGAGACCAAAGTGGTAAGGAACATACATTTATAAGGTCATCTGGATACCAGATGGGCTGAGCCCCAAAATGGTGCCAGTTCCCAAAGACAGGGAGTCAGAGGTTTTTAAAGGACTCTAGGTGGGCTTTTTCTGGGCGGAGAATTCGCTGTGCAGGTCCAGATTCTGGGAAATTCTGGAGGGGTGAGATAATGGTCTTAGCAAGTAGAATGTGGTCTAAGCAAGTGGAATGCCCATTGTGAAGTGGCCTGAAGGTCAGTTCCCAGGGGAGGCGGTATTGATTCAATTATTTGATCAGACCTAACACAAAATCACTCAATGAAAAGTGGAGTTGGTCTTGCAAAGTGAGCAAGAAGTTTGTTTAAAGATAAGTAGAGTCCCGTCGGTGTAGCTCAGTGGATGAGTGTCAAGCCAGGAACCAAGAGGCCAGCCACCAGTTCGATTCCCAGTCAGGGCACATGTTTGATTGCCGGCTTGATTCCCTGTGGGGGATGTCCAGGAGGTAGCCGATCAACGATGTTTCCCTCTCGTTGATGTTTCTATCTCTCTATCCCTTTCCCTTCCTCTCTCTCTAAAAAAAATCAATAAAAATGTATCTTTAAAAAACAAAGATAAGTGAAGAGATTGTGTAGGAGCTGAAGGAGTGGCCAATGGGAAGCAAACAAAAACAGCCTAGGAAACAAAAGAGAAATAAGAGAAACCAGTCACCTCAAATCCCAATGCTTTGAAATTCAAGAGTGATGGGTTACCAGTGGTAGGCAAACTGCGGCTTTCAGGCCACATGTGGCTCTTTGGCCCCTTGAGTGTGGCTCTTCCTAAGCCTTAGGAGTACCCTAATTAAGTTAATAACAATGTACCTACCTATATAGTTTAAGTTTAAAAAATTTGGCTCTCAAAAGAAATTTCAATCGTTGTACTGTTGATATTTGGCTCTGTTGACTAATGAGTTTGCCAACCATTGGGTTAAGCCTTCATCACTTGCAAATCTTTCTCTCTCTTTTTTTTTAAATTGAAATCAAGCCTTTTACTTGAAAGATGCATTACTGACATGAAAACCAAGTAGGTTTAGGTCAAAATGAAGAATTATATATATTTTAAAAGCTAAATTAAAAAAAAAATTAGATTATTTATTTATTTTTTATTGATTAAGGTATTACAGATGTGTCCTTATCCCCCTCATTGCTGCCCTCACCCCCCCCCCCCGCTCATGTCCTCACCCCCCTGTTGTCTATGTCCATTAGTTATGCTTATACACATGCATACAAGTCCTTTGGTTGATCTTTCCCTCTTACCCCCACCCTCCCCAACCTTCCCTCTGAGGTTTGAGCATCCGATCGATGCTTCTCTGTCTCTGGATCTGTTTTTGTTCATCAGTTTATGTTGTTCATTATAATCCACAAATGAGTGAGATCATGTGATATTTATCTTTCTCTGACTGACTTATTTCACTTAGCATAATGCTCTCCAGCTCCATCCATGCTGTTGCAAATAGTAGGAGATCCTTCCTTTTTACAGCAGCGTAGTATTCCATTGTGTAGATGTAGCAGTTTTTTAATCCACTCATCTGCTGATGAGCACTTAAGCTATTTCCAAATCTTAGCTATTGGGTATATGTATTTTCCCTAGGATCTTTTCACTTAAGATTGCATTATTATTTAAGCAGAAGTCATCATCACGGTCATCTTTATTAAATCCCACATAGAAATTCTTCGACCTTGACTTTCTACTCTATAAAACAGTCTTTGGAATTATAGAAAGAACCAATTTACGAGTTCATCTAATCACTTCTATACCACAGTCCTTATCATTAAGTGTCATCTATTTCTAAATACTTAAACCATGGAGCTGCTGTTTCTCAAACAGCCAGGCAATAGATCTAATTTTCTGGAAATGTTTGTCATGTCCAGCTAAAATACACTGGTCTCCAATTATAACCCCTGGCTTTGTTACACCTTTCTTCACAATATTTATATCTTTTCTAACTATATTTTTTCATGTTTTTGAATATTTTTGAATAAATATTTCATTTTTGTTCTGCTTGTATCATCATTTCTTCATTTAACCAATGAAATATTTTTGCTAATTGAGTTGGCACCCTATTACGTAAACCATGATACATTTCTCCAAAAGAATTCAATGCTACATTAATTAATTTCATTGTGCACAACAATGTCAGATAAAATGTTTGATTTTAAAGCAAGATTTTTAACACCTAGCATTTTTTTCCTAGTAATACCTTGATTTGGATATGGGGTAGTTGTTGAGAAGGGAAGTGCTCTCTTCATTCTGATACATGCTTTAAATTCGTGGCCATTCCTCATACCTTCGAAAGAATGTTGTGGACTATATAGGGAAAAGGTGGGGATGAGAGGCAGTCTCAATAGGTTCTGCATTAGCTCATTAAATATTAAAATACCATTTCTATTTTACATAATTTAACATGGCAAACTATAAAAAGGTGAAGCCAGCAACCCCTAGGCATGCTTTTTAAAACATCCTCATTTAGATGCTAATTTTGATTCTAAGTGTATGACTGGTTTAAAAAAAGAAGCCATTAACAATGGCCAGATTACTTAAAAGGGATTATTAAGCAAATATGTGAGGGTGTTCTGATACTAAGTGACCCATTTTATAACCAAATAAGTAAAAAAGGATAAAAGTATTTGTTTTAAATAAGAGAGAAAAATCATACAATAGATTTAAAAAAGTAGAAAAGTAGATATTAATCACCCCAAACATAAATCATGCTGAAAACTAAAGTTACCTTTTCTTTGGTGCTAGAGGAACATGGATAATGGTAACATCTATAGCCTTAGAAATTGGAGGCACATGTTGGCTGTATGTAATGGTGAAATGAGCTAAAAAGAATTGATCAATAACACTTTTGTTTCCTGCCTTTTGTGTTAATAAAATCCACCATGACAGAAAAAGTGAAACAGGAAAGTAACAGACAGGAGGGAGAGTGTGTTACCTTCAGCTGAGATTGAACTCAAGGCTGGCAAAAGTGATGCTGATAATTATATGAAAATGAAATCTGCCAGGCAGAAGAGATCTATGTAACTGTATGATACCACATGCATGAATGAGGGGTAGGGGATGGGCAGATGGTTCTGTAAGTACATCATGCAGTAGAGAAAGATAAATATCACATGATCTCACTCATTTGTGGAATATAATGAACAACATAAACTGATGAACAAAAATAGAACCAGAGTCATAGAGACATGGAATAGACTGTCCAAGCTATGAAGGAAGGCGGCGGGAGTGTGTGTGTGGGGGAGTAAAGGGGTAAGAAATCAACCAAAGGACTTTTATGCAGATGGGGTGGGGGTTGAGGTCAATGGGGGAAAAAGACTTATATAATACATTAAACAATAAAGAATTTAAATTAAAAAAAAAGAATGCTGAACTGGCCTTGACTATGCTTGGATGTTTTCTTAATCCACCCATCCTTTCCCTATTCCTCTGTGTACCTTGGCCCATGCTGCCAACTCCATCTGGAATGTCCTTTCTTCTCTTCTGTGCATTTGCCTCTCAAAATCCTACCAGCGTTCAAGTTCCAAAATTAACATCAGCTTCTCCATTGATTGTTAGCTAGTTTTTCAACTTTCATGATGCCTGTAATAGTCTGTCTTTTATTATAATCTCTTTCTAAATTAAATTCTCAGGATGTTTCTTCCTTTCATCCATTTCTTCTTATTGTTATTACCTCTTCATTTTTTCTGTTTGTTTTATCTTTCCTGTTTGACTAGAATGTCCTTAAGGGCAGAAATATTATTTAACTTATTATCTTTTTTATTCTTGTTTTAAAACTGCAGATTTCAACTCATCAGTTGCTTTTAAAATTAATTCAGTGGTTTAATTTTTTATATAATAGATCATTACAATAAATGATAAATTCGAATAGGTAGAAAAATATCAGGATATATCAGACATATTAAGGTTAAATATTACTTCACAAAATATTAAGTCATAAATATATTTGTAAGTGTATGCTGTGCCATAATATAAAATTTGTTTCTTACTGTTTCTTACAATCAAAATTTCCAAAATTGTTGCCCTACAGCATTTAACTCAGTTATTTGTACATAATCAGCAATTGATAAATATTTTTAATGAAAGACTGGTGTTCCATGAATTTCTTCATTTGCTTAAAAACATCCCTATGGACCATCAGATATCCATATTTCTGCAGGTAGACTTTAATGTCAGAATAACATTGATAACACCTGGTTCAGCTGAGAAATGATGGAAGTTTTAACATTAACAATGCAGTTTGAGAACAGGAAAGGAAAATTTCTGCTAAAGTGGAAAGTATTACTTTTTAGAGGCACTTTCATGCTTAGCTTTTGAGCTTTTACTTTATTTATTTTTTACGTCAATAGTGTGGTCCATTTCTATTCATTCCTAGTGCTTTTTGTTTCTTAATTCTAGTCTCATGAAAAGGCTCTAAATAAATGTAGATTTCAATTAAAAGAGGCTAGACTGTTATTTATAATTAACCACCCTAATAGTGTGAGATTGTTTACTGGCCAAATGAAACAGAAATGGTGGCTTTTACAATAAATTTAGGGTTGGTGCTTGTTGCAGCACGTTTGACTTTCTGTTATGCCAACACAGCTGGAGACAGATTGTGGAAGTGGTTCCCAGCAGCCTGCCCATGAATAATGGCAGTCCAGGGGAGACCAGCACAGCGGGAGGGCTGTGGCTCTACCACTCTTAGAAGAGAGGTGGAAACACTTCTTTGTGTTTAGAGTATTGGTACCTCTGAACATGCTGGAAAATCCCTGCTAAAGAGCAGAAAATAGTCAGGGAGCAGTGCAGTTTAACATTAAAGTGACTACTTCACACACAAATACCCACATCCCTTAGCTGGCTACAATGGGCTATGGAGTCTGCCTTCCTTCTGGTCAGGCTTACTGGAAGCTCTAAGGCTCTTTTTACCTCAGTTGGGATCTTCTGTCCCAACTGTTACTATCATAACTAGCTAGCTAATATAATAAGGAAGGAGCAAAGGGGAGGTCAGACATTATAAGCATGGGCATCTGGGCAACTTCACCAGGAAGCTGCAACTTTATATTCCCAAGGGAACCACTGATTGTTCCCTGCAAATCACCGGGGAAAGGGGTCCCAACAAGGGAATTAATGGGTGCATGAGCAGTGAAGTCAGGATGACGTAGTGAAGGTGATTGCTTAGAAGTCTAACATGGGAACAAATTTCATTGGCTAGGAGGGTGGACCCCAATGCAAGCCAGCAAAAATTTGAGAACACACAGTCCCCAGACAAAGGAATTCTCTCTTTCTTGTTCCTCTTGCTGCTTGTATTCTCATTTCTCACTCCATGACCCTCACTTGCCATGCGCCTCCATAGCCCTGTGGCCTTAAGTAGTCTCATGGCTCATGGCCATGCAGACCCCACATGCAATGGACTGCGGTTGGGAACACAAACAAACATAGCTAGATGCTGGACTTGACTTTAATATAAGCAGAAACTCTAGGCAGTGGCTTTGATCTTAGCTCTGATGAAGGCAAAATGGGACTTTTCCCTTGGCAAATGGAGGGAGATGGGACCCTGAAGGGGAACTCCCTTAATATTACCTCATCAATAAAGCTTTCCACAATAACTCATCCTCTCATGGGGGCCGAGGGAAATTCTTATTCCCAAGCACCCCAAGAGTTCCACTTCTACCAGCAATAGGAGGGGACACGGGAGACACCCCACTGAAAATACTACTGTTAGTGGGGACCTACCTCCAGCAGTGCATAATGATGTTAAGAAGACAAGGATGAGAGTATTAGGGTTTAACGTGAATACATTTCTCCAAGTTGATAAGTTTAAAAATTTACTTCTGATCAAGTTGGAAACACTGCACATACATTCATGTTGTTATGTTTGCTATGGTCGCCCACACCTGTTTTGTACACTTTTGTGCTTCCTGTTCCCATTTATCACTGTATGTTCTCACTCCCTCTCAACATTCCCTGCTTATGGTACAATGGAATTGGCAGGATTCTGGTCTGAGTAACACTTTGGTCATCTCCAACTCTGGCTATCACTGCTATACCATTGTCATAGGCAACAACGTCCTTCTTTTTGCATGTGTCCTGTAAAGCTGGTGTGGGGAGGAAAAGATTTTCCTGGACTCCTCATAGGATCCCTGGCTGGGCCTGAAATTGAAACTGACAAAGATAAACAGGAGAAAAGCATTCAGATTTATTTTAATATAAATTTACATGACATGGGAGCTTTTATCTTTATATATAAAAGGCTAATATGCAAAGTGTCCCCTCAGGAGTTCGACCAGGAGAACAGGAGTTTGATCACTTGCTATGTGGTGTGCTGACCACCAGGGGGTGGCACAGAACATGGCAGATGACTAGCGGCGGTGGGGCACTGAGGGAGTGAGGGAAGGAGGAGACGTGAAGGTGGGGAGGCAGGGAACCTGATTGGCCCTGATCACTGGCCAGACCTATGGACCCTACCCGTGCATGAATTTCGTGCACCGGGCCTCTAGTAATGAAATAAATACCCAAAGAAATGATTAAGTCTCAGTGTTTTTGTAATATAAAAGATAAAGAGTGGAAAAAATAAAGAGTATAAAGTAAAAGATAAAGGTTTGATAAAGAGTATAAAGTCATGGAAAAATGTGGTAGGATGAAAGGGTATAAGCTAAGGGTAATAAACTAGGGAAACGTTAGCAAGGCCTGTTTGTTTAGATCGGTCTTGGTGACTCTGTCTTGGAGACAGGGATGCTTCTTTCTTCCAGGTATAGCACAGGTACTGTTTTTTGTTTTTGTTTTTTTAATTGTGGATAGTATTACAGATAGCCCTCATTTCCCACTCCTTTTCCCCCCTCCACCCACCTCTGCCTCCATCAGCCGCCCCCCCCTTTAGTTAGGGCAGGCACTTCTCACATGAGGGTCTTTTGACCTGCTACAGGGGAGGAGGGGGAAGGGGAGAGAGTCCTTCCTACACTTGCCATTTCTCAGTCCCTTCAGCTTAAAATAGTAAATATGCCAAGGTACCATATTTTGGGGAAGTATGTTCTGAACCCTGTCCCTGACATGACAAGAAGATAGGCCTGTACTGGCCTTTAAGAAATTTTAGAGGTTTAAATTGTTTAGCTTGATGGTTATTATATTAATTAAAGGCTTGAATTCAATAAGAGTTATTTTTCAGAAGATAATATTCTATCTTCCAGTCACAAGCAAAGAAAATAATTCTGTTAAAATGTTAGCATGATTTTTCCTTAGTCCTATTCTGAAGTACTTGTTTGGGATGACTGCAGAGTTTCTTTGGCATGAAAGGCATCCTTAAATGTCAGCACATGGCCTAGTGCCAATTTTTAAGGTAGAGCCTTTCTGTCCAGTACAGTAGTCAGTAATCACATATAGCAATTTGAATCCTAATTTAAATGGAAACAAAATAAATTTGATTACTTAATTGAACTATGTCAAATGATCGATAGCCACATGTCCTATTGGGCAGTGCAGATACAGAATATTCCAACCCTGCAGAAAGTTTATAGATAGCACTGGTCTAGTCTTCTATCCTTAGTCCTAGACTCCAGGATTCCAGGATAGTATATAGAATTCCAATGGCCATTTTGAAAATGTGCATACCAGCAGAAGCTTTTTAATCTCTGCTTAAAGTTAACATATTTTCTTTCTTCCTTCTTTTGTCTAAGGAATTAGAATATCCAAGGGCATTTTGTTGAGATTGTAGAAATTGATATATTTTCATGAAATATTATTTACTGTATATCATGCAATGTGCAAGATATTTCAGATCACATAGCTATGAAGACAGATGTGCTTTGCACTCTCACATTGATCACATTATAATGAGGGGCACAAATTAAATCTAAATACACATATTTCTCAGTGATAGAGCCCTAAATTCCCTCCCTTCTTTAATAGAAAATGAAAGGGAAAAATCTGGCAATGCTGAAGATGAACCAAATTATCTGAATTGGTCCACTAACATTTTGGTAATCCATTCAGTTTCAGGAGTATCTAGTGTATTTAGATCAAACTAAAGACAATCCTTACAACCTAAATACATTGCAGCCTATGGTCAGGGAAAGGATGGAGTAAGAAAGAATCGATGAAGCTGTGAAGGTTAGAGGAAGAGAGCAAGGTGCAGCCCATTTCAGAGTAAAGCCGTGGAACTGACCCTCGGAAAATGCTTTCCGAGCTTTGACTCATCTCGGAAATACATGAGCCAGGCATTCATTCACTTGCTTGTTCATTTATCTATTGAGCATTTTCTGGGTTTGGTAATGTGTTAAAAACCCCGAGAGTCAGAGAACTTCAGAATCTATTTAATTTCAGCCTGTTGGCACAATACAGCTGGAATACAGTGAAGCTGGATCCAAAATTTGAAGATTCCTGCTACATAGTTAAATGAAAGAGAGGGGATATCCCTGTTTGGATATATTATGATGCCCACTTAAAGTTGAAAGCCTTCAAAGGTTTGTATGCTCCCAAATGTATTTGGTTATATCCTGCCTTTGCCTGGTTCAGGCAAGTTTAACACAGGTGCTTGCTTGATCCATAGGGTGGAGTGGGGCATAGATTTGGGAGGACATGTTGAGTATCTCCAGGACCTTGTCTGAAATGGACATTTAGGTTCTTAAAGTGTTGCATTACTTCCCAGTAACCCAGAAGTATTTGAATTTAGGATTGTTTGGCACAGAAAACCAGGAGCCAGTTCCTGGATCTGCTTCTGGCTGGCTGTGTGACAATAGCAAGGCTAACCTCTTTTTCCCCACCCAGCTTGAGATCTAAATAGCCCGTGAAAGTCCTAAGATGTGACTTGGGGAATTTCTCCAGGTTTCACCCTCTACACTCCATGGTAGACATTTATTTTCTTCTAGCCACGTAGCTATCCTTGTCTCTACAAGGATTTTCTATTTCTATTTTACCCATTCTGATTGATGATATTCCCTCTAAACTTTTGGTGACATTTCCTTTCAAAACGTTGCCTCCCCCACTCTGCCTTGCTTCTGCTTCCTGATACACCAGATTTCTCAACTCCCATGTGCCTGGGACATGTAATCAGACAGGTGGGCATCAACCTAAGGAATCAAAAAGAGGTCTTAAAATGAGAGCTGTGCTTATGGAAAAACTACTGTTTCATTTTGGTTGGAAATCATGGTAGGTGAAAAGGCTTAGTGTGAAATGAACCTGGGTTTTTTAACCAATGTTTCTTAGTCTTCGATGCAATATCATAATATCATTTGAAGAAGTTCAAGTACTACTGATGCTCAGATCATACTGCAGACCAATTATAATTATATGAAATTCTTGAATCCTCATTTAGCTAAAAATGTCAGACTAGGGTTTGTTTGTTTTTGTTTTTGGTAAGAAATGGGGGAGTATTTAA
This sequence comes from Myotis yumanensis, assembly GCF_028538775.1. Taxonomy (NCBI): domain Eukaryota; kingdom Metazoa; phylum Chordata; class Mammalia; order Chiroptera; family Vespertilionidae; genus Myotis; species Myotis yumanensis. The sequence continues at coordinate 20,918,229 of NW_027223766.1, forward strand.
TATATTTAATCAAGGAAGTAACAGAATTTTTCATTATGAAAGTTATTTGGTGGTTATGAATAAAATGGATTAGCTGGGGAAGAGGCATATGCATTAGTTAATAGAACTTGGTCTGCAGTCATAGAATTAGAAAGGCAAAGAGAAAAAAATGTGAGAGAACAATTTTGGAAGTGAAATCAATAGGCTATTATGACTGATTAAAAATGGGGCCAAGGGCCCAGCTGGGTATGGCTCAGTGGTTGAGCCTCAACCTAGGAACCAAGAGGCCACCGATTCGATTCCCTGTCAGAGCACATGCCCGGGTTGTGTGCTCGATCCCCAGTGTGGGGCATGCAGGAGGCAGCGGATCCATGATTCCCTCTCGTCATTGATGTTTCTCTCCCTCTCCCTTCCTCTCTGAAACCAATAAAAAAATAAAAATGGGGCCAAGGAATGGACAGCAATGATGTCATCATATCTCTAAGAAGTGCTAGATAACAACAGGTGACTTTGAGACTCAGTGGATGAGATTATTAATGAGAAACAGAAAAGTCAAGAGAAGGAAGTGCTCTTATGCCAAGTGGAGGTGGTATGGAGTGATAGAAACTCTATTTGGAGTGAGAAGCTGAGAGTGGGATACCATCTTGGATAAAAAAATATCCTCTGTGAATTTATTTTTCTCAGATAAAACCTCTCTTGCAGACTGGTTAAGTGAAATATGTGTAACATTTCTGGAAATTCCTAATCCAAAGTTGGTCTTAATAAAAGTTTGTTTGGAATTGAGTCTCTGCATTGAAAGGGGACTTAACCCTAGTTCAGCTCAGCTCAGCCACCCTTCCTATATTTAAAGATGTCCCCCAGTTTCTGCACCATAGCCACTCTGCTCACACTTGGACCCCTCTATAGAAACAGGGAACCCCTCATCTTGCAAGATAACTAATTTTGTCTATGGTCAGTCCTGAATATAAGCAATCTTCAGTACATCATGTAAGGTGTCTTCCTAAAGCATCTGTTTTCATGAGAACTTCTTCAGTTGAGTTGTAGACAAGAAAGAAATTTATGTTTTAAAGAGTTTTCTAAGTGATTCTGATGAGGAGATTCTTTGATAAAAATTACCATAAAACTTACCCACATGTCTTATTTTGATCACTGAGTACTATAGAGGACAGCATGATTATGCTTTAAGTACATTGCTGTTGAGTTTCCAATGATTGTCTTCTCCAAGGAGAAAACAAAATTGTATGAGCAAAAGTGCTTTGGAAAAACAAAGAAGCATATAAAACAACTTTAAACATAATCATGAGATAAAAGAATGTTTTCTTAAGGAAATAGGAAAACTACAAATAGTAAAATTTTCTCATAACAACTAATATTTCTCAAAGCTTTCCATATGCTATTTATATTGCATGCCTTATTCTATCTCGTATTTATAGTTTATTATTTCCCATCGTACAACTGAGGCTTGGAAAGGTTAAGTATCTTTCCCACAGTCATAAAGTGGCACAGCCAAATTTCAAACACCACATCTTATTGCCTTATATGAAAACTAAAAAGATTTTTTTCTTTTGCAGCCAAAATATGCCTTCAAGGAAGCATATGGATATGGTACCACAGGGGAGACGTGTCCACATTTAAAAGTAAGCACAGATATTTTATCTGCTAATGTGTTTTTGTTCACCGCACCCCTATTTGTTTGCATGGTTATTATTGTTATGTTATCAGAAGTGCTTAACAACAACAATATATTGACTTCAAACAAGGAGTCATTTGTGTGTATGTTTTTTTTTCTGGTAATTTTTACTGTGACCTTAGCTCCATAGAGAAGTCTGTGTGGTAAGCCAAGTATTGAAAATTCAGAGGGAATGTAAATGTAGCTTGAATAAGGGAAGAGTAGGGCACTTAAAGACTCGTTTTGTCTGTCTCACAATTTTGTTCAGAGCTAGCTGTGATTGGTCTCTGCATGTGAAGTCTAAACCAATGCATCTGAATCTACCAAGAGTTGTTTTACATGTTTGAAAAGTTTAGAATAAATGAGTAGTGATCTACTTACAATGATGTGCTTCTTGTTAGTTGTGTACTTTTTAAGGCTTACACAATTTAGTGACCTAACTTCAAATTTTTTTCCAGACAAGAATATTTCTGTTTTGGTGATTATCATCCTGGAAAAAAAGGGCCTCTTAGACTTGGGTTTCTTAACCAGTGTTTCTTAGTCTTTGATTCAATATGATATCATTTGAAGACGTTCGATTAGTACTGATGCTCAGGTTTTACTGCAGACCAATTAGAATTACAGAATCTTTGGCATGCGATCTGGATGTGATGTGTTATGAAGTTCCCAGATGATGCCAGTGTACAACAAAGCTGAGAACTATAACTTAAGTCCATGTTTGGAATGAAGCATAAAATTGGAACCTGTACACAGTCATTTATGAAACCAAGAAGAAGAACACAAACAAAATTGAGTTCTCAATATCTGTAATCACTAAGAGAACTATTGGCTGTTGAAAGGTAAACTGAAAGCGTTGTGTGGGACAACCTAAATTTATGAAATTTATATGAAAAGAAAAAAGATTTTTGGGTAGAAATGTGAATGATTTTCAGAGAAATAGAAATGATACTCAGAAAAGCTTTAGAATCTAAAGATAAAATTACAATTTAAATATCACCTGGGTAAAATCTAGCTTTTTAATATCTTCATAATAATAAATCTGAGTTCATTTTAATCCTGATTCTTAAAAAGTCAAAATTGTATTTAATGTTACAAATTTGATCAAAGCTCTACTTCCAAACAGAACAATTTCTCTTTATAAAGTTTGCATATTTTCTAGAAACCTGTACTGTGGACATTTTTACTGAAATAACAATATGGTTGTTACCCAAAGTCACTTTCCTGACCAAGGAAAGCTGGAAAATGGATGTCCTAATAAGCAAAGAAACAAAAAGACATTATATCTTTGACTAATTCTTTCAGTTCACATTTTCTTTCACATGTAGGGTACTAGTCACAACATATTATTTATTTAACTTTACTTAAAAGAAAAACACTTGGATTTGTTAAGTACTTGTAGAAGTTGCTTTAGAGTCTTACTTGAACATTGTCGGATCTTCTTCATGTCACCAAGGTTTACTTGAACTGAATATAAGAGCTCTTAGAAAACAAATCCTAAATCATCTCAACATGCCAGGGATATACCATAATGGCCACTGAAAAGACACACAGCCTGGAATTACTTTGATTATAGGGGTTCCAAGGAGTACCTGTGATTGGCCCCCACAAGGTTAAGGGCCATCTCAGCTGCTGAGGGCATTTATTGTGATGCAGTCTGTAAGAGGTCTCAACAGGACATCGTGAGACTAAAAATTGAGTTACTTAGGCATTCTTTTTCCAAGAGTGCTTTCCAGTTTTGGTATCATTATAAAAGAAGGCCCTTTACTGTTTCCACTGTCTTTTCCTCACATAATTTTTTACCTTTGTGATTTACTTTTACCTCATTCTTTTTTTCAAGAAAAGTTGGTTTGGAGTCATTTATTTTCTGATTATTATAGTGTTTTGTTTGTTTTGGTTTTTGTGTTTTTTTGTGTTTTTTTTTTTTTTTTTTTTTTTTTTTTTTTTTTTTTTTTTTTACCATGGGTTAGCTCTTTTCCTTTCCCTTCACTTTGGCTCCCTCTCTCCTTCCCTCCCATGTCATCTCCCTCCCTCTTTTCTTTCCATTATTCCTTTTTGCTTTTCTTTCATTTACTCCCCTTCTTCTTTCCCTCTCTCTCCATTTCTAATCACAATTTCTAACCGTAATCAAAATATAACATAGTAAAGAGACACCTAGTTAATGACATAAGTCGACAGTAATAACACTTCCAGCTATTAGGGGTAGTTTTGAAGGGCATACATTGAACTATTTGAGCTTCTTTTTATTTAGTGTTTTTATCTTGTTTCTGACTTTTAGATCTTTTTACATCATTTTGCAAGGTTTTTATAAAGTCATCTCTGTGGAAATGTGCTGCTTTGTTGAGTCTGGAATTTTTATTGATTTGCAGTTTCTATATCTTGGGACAAATCCTCAGTTAGCTTAAATAATATATTTGTGTGTTAGTGTTCCTTTTATTGTATGCTACATATGTTCTTTTTGATGTTTTAATTTTCCATCTTCAAGTGAAGGTTTTATTTTGAATTATCAATGCATATTTCCAACACTTTATGTTTGACTCCTTTTCAGTGAGGTTAAAATTTTAAAGTAAAGTTATAAATAATTGTATTGCCCTTCCCTTAATCAATACTATTACATAGTGTTTCCAAATACATGACTGGCAGTTGTATTTCTCTTTATATGGCAGATAATCTGGATTTGCCCCTTTCTCTAATACAATAAACTGCATCTTGGTTCCTAAGCTGTTACTAAAGTCACATGTTTTTTTCTATCTTTTTCACAGGTTTAAGTCTTAAATGGTACAATGTATGATGACATTTTGTTAACTATAAAGCATTGATCAAAAATAAAGGGTTATTATTACCTGAAAAAAAGATGTATATCTCAATCAAAGTTAACCTTTAAAAATATCAGTTTAGTGATTATAGCATTTGAGGGACAAAGGAAAAGGGGTAAAGGAAGAAAAGGATAATGTAAAAAAGTCAAAATATGGAGAAAGGTAAATAATACGGTTTGAGACAACATCTAGGAAAGAAAAAGAAATTTGGAAGTTATTCAGTTGTATAGCAAAAAATGAAGAAGAAAGTTATATGTGTTGTTTTAATGAGTATTTCTTAGCTAGAGAGAAACCTAAGAAAGAACCAATCCTGCCAAAACCTTGATAATAGAATTTTTGCCTGTAGTATATTTTTGTTGTTTATGCCACCCAGTATGCTCTAGTTTGTTACGATAGTCCTAGTAAATAAATAAACCTCCACAATGTGGCCTTTTCTGATCACTCAAGATTAGCAACCCTTTGCTTTCTCAATTGTATTGTCTTGTCACTGGAAGGTAACAATGATAGAGTATGGATTTTATGTTGTTCTCTGTATATCTTTAGCACTTAGGGAAGTGACTGGCCCATAGCAGTATTATGCTCTATTGATTGAATGAATGGGTGGATGAAGAACTGATGGACTGAATAGTTGAATGGATGAAATATCTTTTACCAACAACAAACCAGAAGAAGTAGGACGTGGACTATAAATTTTGAAGAAAGCAACTTTATAGGGCCATGACTAGAAAATAACAGTGAGATCTAGAGAAGTGATGGTTTTAAGTGAAATGATTAGTGGAAATGTGCAAAGCCTTGTAAAGAGTACATGGAAGGAGAGGTGGAGACAGAACAGCTATAATGACTATGATAATATAGTTGAACACCGACAACTACAGAGTTGAAAATATAATGTGGTTGTCTGCCCCTGAGAATGAAGCAAGGAATGGACAGGCTATTATTCACTTAGGGAAACTGACAGGCAGGAGAAGCAAGACTCCACTGACATTCTAAAATCTAAGCCTGTATTTCTGGCTGTTAGGAGGGCCAGATCTCCCTTTTAAAAATATATTGATTTCAGAGAGAAAGAGAGAGGGAGAGGAAGACAGAAACATTAATGATGAAAGAGAATCATTGATCCGCTGCCTCTAGGACACCCCCTACTGGGGATCGAACCTGCAACCGGGCATGTGCCCTTGGCTGCATTGGAAGGTGGGACCCTTCAGTTCGCAGGCTGACGTTCTATCCACTGAGCAAACCATCTAGGGCCAGATCTCCCTTTTCAATGGAAACTATCTATTTGTCACATTCTAGATGTCTTCGGGGCGGGGGGGGGGGGGGGGGGGGGGGGGGAAGCACACATAGTCATATATGTGTTATGGCATTTGATTGATTGATATTTGCCTCAGACCTGCTTTGATTTCATGATTCAAACTTTTCCTTGGTCATGAGCTTGACAAAGATAAATTGTGAATGGCTTTCAAGTTCCTGCCTTTAATTGCTGCATGTGTAACGAGATGTTTTTTGTTTGTAGAGTTGATATTCAGACACGGTTCCATTTCTCTTTTGTTCATGTTATTCTGCTTTCCAGTGGGAGTCCAAGCTTCATAGTCATGTTTTGATTAAGGGACTAATGCTTTATTAAATTTTGAATAGAGTTTGTTATCAGTGTAGTGTTATTCTTATTGAAATGGCAACATAATATTCTTCAGCTACTTTGTGAAAGGAGAGCAAAATGCGATTTCTATTCTTACTCAGATTCCTAGTTGTTTACAGTGGTTAAATAATGCTTTCTGTGAAAGGCTCCCAATTTTAGTTTGAGATGATACTGGGATGATTGCTGATCCTATTATCATCAAATACTGTGGAGGTGTGGTCCACCTATTCCAGTTTATTACTGCTTGAGAGACAGAGATACATTTCTATGAAATACCGACTTCTGCTGAGTGGGTCCAAGTTTTGTGATTTAATTCTGAGGGTTAGAAGACAACTTCAAAGTTTTCTTGTATCTTCTAATTCTTTCAATATTAGTCATAAAAATAAGATGTGTAAAGACTTTTTTTTAAACCATAGATACATGAAAACAGCCACAGTTTAGAATTCATAGCACTCTCAAATGTGCAAGTCATTCAGAAAGAATTCACTTTCGCATGTCTAGTTACAATGTCTATGAAAGGAGAGGATGGAATTAGATAATTTTTAATCTTCTTACTCATAATTTTATATTGGATGATTTCATTACTTATGTCTTCCATGTTGTGTAGCATCTATAAATATATTGATGACACATTCATGTATTTACTGGCCACCTAGTAGAATGAAAATAGTTGACTGAGGCCTTGAGTCACTCCGTTATTGCAAGGGTGTCGCATGTGAGATTTATTTAGTCATTCAGAACGTGCTCATTCACTGGCTATTATGTGCAAAGGACTGTGCTAAGGAAATACATGCAAAAAAAAAGAATAGATCTTAAATAATTAACCTGCTTCTTGATTTTTGGGAATTTGGAGAGTAGTCTATGTTCATAGAACCTAGCAGATGAACAGAAATGAAATTCAAACTTCTGGTCTTTTTTTTTTTTATTGCTTAAAGTACTACAAAGGGTATTACATATGTGTCCTTTTCAAACTTACGGTCTTAACTTCATTATCAACAGGCTGAAATCTGCTGGTGTAAATGTGTGTTTTTTTCTAGAAGCCTTAGGAGAGAGTCTATTTCTTGTCCCTTCGAACTTCTAGAAGCTGCTGGAATTCTTTAGATTGGTTTATGCCCACATCACTAGGATGTGAACATCTTTGGGGAGCCATTATTCTGCCCACCACACTTGTGGAAATGTACATATTAACAATAAAAATACATAGAGAATTTTTACTACACAGGATGTCTATATACTATTATTAAATATTAAAAAATTGTACTAATTAATATGACAGTGTGTCCCCCATGCTTTAAAGCATTTCTAAGATGTCTACTTGGAAGCTACTATTTAAGACTAGAAGATATTCTTGACAGATCTTAATCTTCCAAAAGTAAAATGTATTTATGTAATACTTATGACATATAGAGCCCCAAACTGTTAAACAACATGGTTGCTTCTAATGGGTATTTTGGACTTTAACAAAGGAAAACAAATAACTACTGCTACAAAGAAATGAAGCTGATTTCTATTATGTAATAACAATAACACATTATTATTATTATTTTTCTTATTGGGTACTTGTTAAGTGCCCAGCCATGTTCTAAATGCTGTACATATATTATTTTATTTAATTCTTATAACAATGGAATGCTATTACTCTCTTCATTTTAAAATTAGAGAACTGAGACACAGAAGTTACATAACTTGCTCCAAATCACATAGTTAGGAAGATGCAGAAATATGATTTGAACTCAGGCCCTCTGATTCCAGAGTTCACGCTCACTCTAAATATTTTAAAGCCAAAGTTCTTCAGGAGGATTCAAATGTATCTTTATATATTTATAATAATATGCAATTGGAGAGTTAATGGGGCTGATGTTTTGAGGCACCTGCCAGTGCTTTCATTGTGAAATGCTCATTCTGAATTTTAAATGGATTCTCTCTGTTATTAAGCTTTGTTTTGTGAACATTCTTTGTTTTTTTTCTTTCGATATATTTTGATCACTAATATTCTAAAAAGCCACTAATCAAATGGAGATGAGTATTGTGATTGTAATAATTTTAATCTTTCTTTCTAGGCCACATTCTTTATAATCAGACATGGTAACAGTGTGTTTGCAAGGTAATATGACTGACTTTTAGCAAACATGATAGAGTTTACCTACTAAAATTAGTACCTTTCCTAGTATTATCACAGGGTTTTTTCCCATTGGAATTGGTTCAGAACGCCACTTAGCTATTATCTTCTCAAATTCAATTTACTCTCAAAGGAAAATAATGTCTTCACAAAAGTAAAAAAAACATACATCAAGATCTCTGAAAGCAAATTCAGGAGAGATCTTTCTAACAGTTGCTTGGGATGCCATAGTTCTTCAAAGCAGCACATATCCACCCACGATAATTACTCCAAAGATGATTTGCAGAGCTGCAGGGGTAAAGAGTAGCATGTTGTCGCACTTCGTTTGGTTGTCAGGTTTCTACTTATTTGGTAGCACATTGGGTATCGAACTTTTGGCTGTGATAGTCTATTTACAATCTTACTCCAAGGAATTCTCGTCTCCACACAGTAACAAAATAAATGGGTTTGAATGAGTGAATCCACAGTCTAAAATGGTAATGAGGATTCTAAGGTATTTCCAACATTCCCTCATTAGAAATTGGTGAAAAATATTCCTTAGCCAAGAAGAGCTAAGAGAAATATCCCTGTCTGTTTCACCTTTTTTTTCCCCCAATTGTTCACATCCTGTTAAAAGCAATCTGGGTGACTGTTCCTGACCACCCTGTTTTGGTCCGGTTTCTGCCTTTCATCATTGAGCTGGTTCTCTTCTCATTATGGACTTCTTCAAAGCTCATCTCAAGTGCAGGATGATATAAGTAGAATGGATGCAGAGGCTTTGCTTGCTTCTACTGTTCAAAATGCTTGCGCCTGTGTGCTTATTATGGAGGGATGGCTTCTGATTATATTTGTGTGGCCCTGTAGCTTTTATCTCTATATCTGTTTTCACCCCTATGAGCTATGGTAGGTCTCTGAGGTGGTGACCTACCATATTTACTTATTTCAGTATAAAAAAGTCACTAAATAGGATCTAAGCTGAACATGGATTTTCCCCAACTAGGGAAAATATAGCACAAACACACACCTGCATGCCTATCTGCATGTACAAAGAGCTTTAATGCCACCAAACTTCTTGCCTAGTACAATTAAGCATTCCTCCTGGCTTCCCCTCCTCAATAATTTTACTCTTTATCCAATTCATGTCCAGGGTCATCCAATCTAAATCTGCATTTCAGAGAGTGCCAGCACTCGAACTCACTGCTGGTGGGTAATGCTTCTGTTCCCTATTGCCTTGAAGTTCATCTTAAATCATTTGGCATAGCTAAATTTAAGCTAACAATTTAGCAGGATGCCTCTGGATATTGCAATCTAGAAGTCCCTTAACATGAAACTATCTAGTAGAGAGACTCTTGTAAATCAAGAGATAGCTGGGAAAGTTTGTCAGGAGCCCGAGGCCTGACTATGCCACTACCTAGAACAGTGGTCCTCAACCTTCCTAATGCCGCGACCCTTTAATACAGTTCCTCATGTTGTGGTGACCCCCAACCATAAAATTATTTCTGTTGTTACTTCATAACTGTCATTTTGCTACTGTTATGAATCATAATGTAAATATCTGATATGCAGGATGTATTTTCATTGTTACAAATTGAACATAATTAAAGCATAGTGATTAATCACAAAAACAATATGTAATTATATATGTGTTTTCCGATGGTCTTAGGTGACCCCTGTGAAAGGGTCGTTCGACCCTCAAAGGGGTCACGACCCACAGGTTGAGAACCACTGACCTAGAAGATTCTGCTTTCTTACAGGGTGCATGGATTACATTTCCCATGGGGAGAAATGGCTCAACAGCTTCCCAAACAGAAAGTGAAATACATGTAATTATTATATCTTGTAAAGTATTTTAAGAAGTGCTTTCTGTTTAGTGTTGTGCATACACACAATAAAAAATGTAGGCATAAAGGCTAAGAAATTTGGGTTGAAAAAAAATTGCAGACCCCAAAATATAAAAATTTTCATGAATGTGTATTTGGAAAATGTACATGATAAAAATAATGGATTATTCATTAAATCAACAAATGTCTAAATAAAATATCTTGATTTTTCAAATATCAAATAAAAATCTCTGAAATATTTATTATAATATTTCTTCCTTATTTACATGCAGCTTATTTTGCATAACACCCCAACCTTTGATTCATTAAACAAGAAACCTAAAACAAGCGAGCTTGACCAATATTTATTAGAATGGACCATATATACTCATCTACTAATATTTTGAAGTATGCCAGTTTATTTATTTTAGATATTTGTCCTTCTAGAAATGCTTAACATTTTATACATGACTAAAATACTATCTTAATTTAGTTTTAATCAATTTAAGCATCAACTCTTTATCATCCTATTAATTATTTTAATCACATGAAATAATTACTAATGTTGGAAATGTGCCTCTGTTACCCAAGGAATAAGCATTCTTAGATGTATTTAATAAACCAGAAAAAGAATGCAAGTGCTAACTCAATTTCTTATAGTGTAAGGGCTGCTCAAATATTGTTTTATAATGTTAAGTGTATAATAAAATTGCCTTAACAATGCACTTAACTTACATTTTCATCCTCAAAGAAATAGGCCAGCAATTTCTTTGTACATTTTAAATGTACTTAATAAATTCTCGTTGGGTAGACTAAACATGTGTTGACTAGACATTAGCCATTGGAAAGAGATCTAACGTGCTGTAATGAAAGACTTTATAACACCTACAGCAGCAGTTTTCCCAAGGATCAAGACAATTACCTTGACATTATGTAGAGAGAATGACCAGATCAGTACAGCTGCTTCAGCAGTAAGTTTCCAGATCAAACAGCTGTTTACAAAGGCATTGCGAAACTTTATCAGATGTTTTATTTATATTAGAGGTTAAATGAAACATCTGGTTATACCTGATAGCAAAGTTACAAATTAGCATCACAACTGACCTGATTATGGAATTAAGGCAACATCTGGGTCTGAGGAGGGGTTTTTAAAATGTCCTAGTGAATAGCTCTAACTTTGGCTAGTGAGTTATTTCTCTTCAAAAAGCTGCTTTCTAGTTTGACCTGTACTTATCTCAAACTTGGCTCTAGCAACTCTCTCCAGTATATCATAACATGCTCAAAGGGTCCCAAATAAATCCACTAGCTTGAATCACTGCTAGTAATCTTTTGAATTTGCTTATATATTTTCGTGGACATCAGCACATTTAAAATAGCCCTTGAAAAATTTATTGTTTGATTTAATAAAATGCCACCAAGAATGTGAAATTTATAAGCCTTAAAAAGTAACTACATATATAGGAAGTTTAAATTTTTAAGAAAAATACTAGCTAGACACTAAATCAATGACAAAACTTCTAAGCTACTAAATAAATATTGACTAGCAAAGATAATGTCTCAGGGTCTGTTAAGGCCCATATTTTGATAGTTCATACATCTAAGTGTATCACTATTATTTAAAGGAGAACATAGTTAATAAAAATAATTTTTGTTGGTCTAACTTGTGACTTTTGTTTTCTTCTTGCCATCTATGGTGTAGAAGGCTAGATGTCCATTGATTATTGCAAGAGAAGAGTGGAAGGGAAGAATGAAAGTGTGGTCTACCTTTGTCTTTCAAACTTTCATAGGAAATTCTGAAGGATTTGCAACTATTTTGTTTTTGTTTTTTAATTTCATAGTCAGTAATGTAGACCAATTTAGGGAGGATTCACAGGGTAGACATGATCTGGTGTGGCTTCACAATTCTACTCACTCTGTTTCCAAACTCAATGCATGGACACAGCAGCTTTTTTTCTGAAATGGGGTATATCCCATGTTCCTTCCTGGGGCTCCTCCTTACGCCTTCTCGTCTACTCCATAGCCCTTTAGCTCTTTTCATTTGCCCCACTCCTGCCTCCAGTCAGTCTAGGCTCCAGCTAGTTGCACTGTTGAACAAAGAGAGAAGAGGGGCTTGAAATCCCAAGGTCAAGGGTGCAGGAAGATGTGACTTCTCAATAGTCCCAATCTTGGGGGAAATTTTAAAAAATAAGCAAACCAAGCAAACTGTCAAAGTTATCCTTCTGGTTGTAAAGCTCCTCTACCTGATGGGGGTCACGATTCTTGGTCGCCCTCCACTGTAGAGTTTTATGACCTAAGACTCCCTGTGTATGTTAGATCTAGAAAGTTGGAGTTATAAGTGCATTTGTGTTTGAGTGCCTGGTTAGGGGAGGGTAGATGATTATGATGAGATATGGGGATTGGCAAGAAAAACTCATCCCATTATTAAACCATATAAGATGCATTAAGAGAATAAAAATTCAAATAATCTTGTTCAATTTTGATTAATAAAAAAGTCATTGTTCATAATCAGGTGTTTATATGAAATACTTTTGTTACCAGGAAAAGTACTCTAGAATGTGATTTTTGGCATAACCTGCACCTAATTTGATAAAGACACTGATCCCTTTCATTCATGCCAAGAAGTAGTGCTTCTCAATAAACTGGATAATATTTTCTCATCAGAATGTTATAAGCATAATTTTATCCTTAATCAAGTACTCAGAGCCAAACAAATCATAAATTTTATACATAATATGTCATAAAAGCAACTGTAAAACAACTATAAATATCTATGATAATGTGAAATCATAAAAATAAGCTGCTATATCTAGAAAAAGAGCATAAATTTCCAATACACAGTATTTATAATATGGGCCCAAAGTACAATAAAATATACCTATGAGATTAGGAAAAAACACTAGTGCTTGATAATTTAACCCATAACAAATAATACCAATAATACCAATCAAAGAAATAATAAACATGTTGATAAACAAAAAACACACAACATAATGTAATGACCATTTTGCTTGTTATCTTAAAATTTGGAAGATACTTTAGGAAAAAATTTTGTTCCAAGTTTCTTCAAAATCTGCCAAAGATTTTTGAGTGATTATTATTTTACTCTTAAATGTCTCAAAAGTTAGAGAAACATTTGAAATTATTTTAATTTTTGAATTGCCTAAAAGGAATATACTGAGCAGGATATAATTGGCAATTTGAAGAATGAATTCTGCTTAGACTATTACATAACTAGTGAATAATAACACCAACAATAATAACGGATACCATTTATTTTAAAACTTATGTTGAGCCAGGAACAGTTATTTGGTTTCTCTACTATTGCAAGTTACTCTTTTGTTGTCTTCTGCATTTGCAAATTATTGTGTCTTTGGCCAAACAATTTTAGATCAAATCAATACTCCCAATAATATACATGACTAGAGGCCTGCTGCATGAAATTCATGCGCTTGGGAGGGGTGGTCCCTCAGCCTGGCTTGCTCCCTCTCGCAATCCAGGAGCCCTTGGGGATGTCTGACTGATGGCTTAGGCCTGCTCCTTGGAGAAGGACATCCTTAGCACTGCTGCGGAGACTGAAGAGGCTCCTGCCACCACCACTGGGCTCGCCAGCTGTGAGTCCGGATCAGGGCTTCTGGTTGAGCGGTTCCCCCTATGGGAGCACACTGACCACCAGGGGCAGCTCCTCTGTTGAGCGGCTGCCCCCTGGTGGTCAGTGCGCATCATAGTGGTCGTTCTGCCGTTTGGTCGATTTGCATATTAGCCTTTTCTATAGGATAGCTGTAAAATACTTCATTTTAAAGAATAAGAAAATGTTTCTGGTCTTCAGTAGACTTGGGAGTTCCTAAATCCCTGTCATCCAATCACAAAGGAAGGAAGGTATGGGTGGCACCCTAACTTCACATGGGTATTAGAAGAGTAGTTAAAACGTTTCACTGAAAAGTATTAGTTCATTTGGAAGTGAACCCAGGTGTGTTTTATAGTGCTTCCATTCTCATACCCTCCACGTGTAATAAATATTCTATCAAAACAACACTTTTTAAATGCACCACTATTTAGTAGAACCCTGTTATATTAAGGGGCTAATACTTTATAGAAAATATTTAGTTATGAACATAAGTATGCCTTATTTATTTGTTAGGTGGTGAATTTCTTACTTAAGCAGTGGCATCATCTTCAGAGAAAAGCAATCTCCAAACAATTTTACTGTTTCCACTAACACTATTTTACTGAATTGGAAAAATTAATTTCCACAAGAGTTTTATATTTACAGTGTTAGACTATGTTCTATGAACAGTGATGTTATGCTTTCTATCTGCTCTTAAATAAAAGATCTTGAAATACTCTTACCAGTGTACCTTACTGATAAAGGCAGAGTTTTCACATAAATTTCTTTCACTTGGAGACAAGTTCCTTTTGGTCTCAAGAGCACCTTGCCTCTTCAATAGTTGTGTTTGTTTCTCCCTAGATAGAGGCCACCTGTGAGTCCTACATATTCAGACTCATAAATTGGTGAGAAACATAGATGGAACATTAAATCAGAGTAAACTATTCTCTGAAAATAAGTCTTTCAGAAAACACTTGGTATTCACCTCCATCATGCAATATAAGTAGTATTTTATTTTATTTTTTATTTTTTTTCACATATTGCAAGGTTCCATTTATATGAAATGTTTAGAACAGGACAATCTGTAGAGATAGAAAGCAGACTGGTGGTTGCCAGGAGCTAGGGAAAGGGAGGAATGGGGAATGACAGCCTAATGGGTAGGAGATTTCCTTTGGGGGTGATGACAGTGTCTTACAACTAAATAGAGGTGATGGTTGCACAACATTGTGAATATACTAAATCCCAATAGATTGTATGCTTTTATTTTATTTTAAAAAAAATTGTTTTATTGCTTAAAGTATTACAAAGAGTATTACATATGTCTCCTTTTTTCCCCCGCCCTTGACAATCCCCTGGCCTCCCCTACCCCGCAGTGTCTTATGTCCATTGGTTATGCTTATATGCATGCCTACAAGTCCTTCGGTTGATCTCTTACCCCCCTCTCCAGCCCCCCAACCCTCCCCAGCCTTCCCGCTGTAGTTTGACAGTCTGTTCGAGGCTGCTCTGCCTCTGTATCTATTTTTGTTCATAAGTTTATAATGGTCTTTATTATCCATAAATGAGTGAGATCATGTGGTATTTTTCCTTCATTGACCAGCTTATTTCACTTAGCATAATGCTCTCCAGTTCCATCCATGCTGTTGAAAATGGTAAGAATTCCTACCATTTATAAGTAGTATTTTAAAACAATATAGTTAAGTAGGCATTTTATCTTTATTATGTCCAGCATTACACTTGTCTAGCTGCAGGTTTTTGTGTGTTTTTTTTTTTGTCACAAAGCTTGGAAATCACTTAAGTTATTATTTTCTTTGTTCCCCCCAACCTCATTCTTCCTTCTACCTTGTTTTAAAGTATATATACCACATAATTAGTCAATACATTGTTTTTTTATCTTTCAGTTAGTAATTGAGTAGTCTATGTGACAAGGACAGAGGATAAACAGATAAAGTATAGTCTTTGGAGAGTGCACAGTCTCTTTGTTGTAAATAAATAATGAAAGTGTTGTTCTAGAAATGTAATGCAGTTAAACAGCAATAGTACAAGGAACTGTATGATCAGCATAGTCCATGGACATCAAATATCTCACCGAAAAGGAAGACCCTTGTATGGATTTTTCATGATGAGTAGCAATTTGCCATGTGGTCTGGGGAAGGGGACAGGCCAAGACAGGATGAATCAGCATGACAGTTGAGGAGAACTGCCTTGTGGTTGCATTTGTCTTTCTAGAAATTGTCTGTTTGCCAATGTTTGGCAGGAAGTGACACTGGGGCGTCAAGCAGAGACCACAGTGTCCTGTGTGTCATGCCAGGGACTCTGAATGTTATCCAGTGATAGGATGGCTATTGACATTTTGGAGCTTGGAGAAAACTTACCTAGTTTACCTTTTAGGAAGATGGGCTTATAAGCACTGTGGGTAAGTTATGAAAGTAGTGTGGAAAGTAGAAATTAAAATTGATAAACTTGGATACTTTAGCTAAGGACATTTCCAAGAAAAATGTTAAAGGTATGGTCTGCTTCTTCATACTGCTTAAAGAAATTGTTCATCAAAAATAAACCAGAATTTGAAGATTTAAATATTTCTAGCCAGTCTATATTATGAAAGAGAGAGAGAGAGAGAGAGAGAGAGAGAGAGAGAGAGAGAATATGAGCATGTGTTCTGAAGAGAACACCAAGGGTATGGCTGTGCAAACATTCAATAAAGAAATTACCCATGGATTTACTGTCATTGAAGCAGAAGTCAGGAACAAAGATGGAATTATACCAGAGGAGACACTTCCAGTTTGAATTAAAGGGGACAGATGTGGAACAAAATAGTAGAAAAATTTCTGAGGTTGTGCAAGACATGGCTTTAAAGTTATGCAACTGCAAACATGCCATATCCTCCCAGAAAAGAAAGAATGACTCTGAGGGTGCCACTACCCATGAAGCAAGACTGTCACCTCTTCAGTTTCAAAGGGTGAGGTTATCTCCTCCCAGGTTTCAGTGCCTCAGATGCAAGGCTGACACCCAGAGCCAAGGAAACAGTCACTTCTAGGACTGGGCTCCCTCCATGGGCCGGGAGAACTGAGCATCAAACTCAAACCAAAAAAGATTACTCTCAAACCTGAAAATCTAGGTAAATTTAGATGCTTGGAACCCATGACCCCTTTCTTCTTCCCAGTTTCTCCATTTCGCAGTGGAAATGCCTATCCTCTGCCTGTCCCACCACTGTACTTTGGAAACACATACATTGATTGGTTTCACAAGGTCACAGCTGGAGAGGAATTTTGCTCTAAGAGTAATCATACCTCAAGATCACTGATTCATGATTTAGATATTTAGATAAGACTTTGGACTGAGGGTTGATGCTGGAATGAGTTAAGACTTTGGGATGTTCTGGAGAGGTTCAATTTATTTTACATGTGAGAAGAACAGGAATTTTGAAAGTCCAGAGGTTGTAATGTTGTGGAATGAATTTTATCTGCCCAAAATTCATATGTCGAAGCCTGCAACCCGGGCAGGTGCCCAACCATGAATCAAACTATGACCTTCTGGTTCATAGCTCTACACTTAATCACTGAGACACACTGGCTGGGCTATTTTATTTTTAAGAAGAAAAATAACCAAGCTTGTTTATATATAGTTAAGAAGGAGCCAGTGAAAGGGAAAGATTGAACATAAATTAAAATAATAATTATTGGGAAAAGATCCGTGAGGAATGGGATCTAGAACACTACTTCTCAAACTTTAATGAACATGGAAATTACCTGGGGATCTCATATAAAATCCAGATTTGATTCAGGAGGACATGGTTGGGGCCAGGGATGCTACATTTCTAACAAGTGCTCAGGTGTTGGTAGTGCTGATGGGACTCAGACTATACCTTGAATCACAAGAATTAGGGCTTTATTGCAGGACTATTTAATCAGATGTGCATACTTCTTTTCTCTAAAACATGAAGGAATTGCTCAAAGAAAAATCGTGCTTAAAATCTGGTCAACATCATTCTCAATCTTATGGTCGATAAGCAATCAAAGGTATTTCTGGTTGGAATGTGAATTATTATCTTTTTAGACTACATTTTAATATGAAAATGTTCAAACATACAGATGAAACTGCACATGCCCATCAGTCATTTTGATAACCATCAGCATTTCACAATTTTGTTTCATCACCTATTGCTGGCACTACCCCCACACTTTACTTCTACCAGTGGAGTATTTTAAAGAAATTCTCACATATCTATAATTTGTCCATGAATACTTCAATGTATATCTCTAAAAAATAACATTTTTTTTTAAGAAATCACAGGGCCATTATCCTAAGGTCAGAATTGTTAATTATCTAAAAATGTATTTTCATAGTGAATTTATGTAAATCAGAAAATCAGAAGGTTCCTACATTGATTTTTGTTGACCTATCATTGAAGTATGTTTTAATATATGTATAACAGTTCTCCCTCTCCCCCCTTTATCTTTCAAAGCATTCGTTAGTTGAATTAACTAGATTACTTTATTTTCTATAACATTTCCCATATTCTGGAGATGCTCATGGCATGTTTACATGATGTTATTTAACAGGCTCCAATATCCCTCATATTTCTGTAAAATGATAGTGGACTTGGAGACTTGATTCAATCTGGTGAATTATTTATTGACTGGAATACTTCATAGATAATGCTGTGTAATGCCTTGCATCACATTGTAAGGCATGGGATTTCTTGTGCCAGTGTTGTGATGTTAATATTAGTTAGTGGGTTCAGGGGCTGTCAGTCTCACCTACCCATTATAAAGTTCCCTATTAACTTCTTATGTAATGATTTTAGTAGCCATTGATAACTGTAACTTAGATGCATTATTTGAACAGAGGTTTCAAATGGCAATTTCTCTTATTCTGCCATTTCTTTTGTATATATTAAATGTAATACTTCAGAAAGAAGAACCTTCTATAATCAAATGTTTATTGTCAGAAAGGCAAGATAAATTGATGATTTTTTAACTTATTTAATAATTCTCAGAATAGTGATTGGTACCCCAACAATTTCAAAAAGTGATCACAAGGTTGCAATGAGCAATATTTAGACTGTAGAAAAAAATATGTAGAGTAAAATCATCAGTTTTTCAACTAATAAATTAAAAGAGGTAAAAAGAAGATAGAGCGTAAGAACTAAAAGACTTAGGTACCTACCTACCAAACTCAGTGTACAAGTCTTATTTGGTCCTTATTGAAATAAATTTTAAATATGACATTTGAAAATCATTTTAGGCCCTGATGAGATTTTTGATGATATTAATGATTTATTGTTAATGTTAGGTATGATATAATATGGTAGCAATAGCTTTATCTGTTCTATCCTATTTTTCTTTGGGAATTGTTCTTATGAAATTTTATGTTTACAGATTATGAAGGAAAGTGATCATATTTTATTGTTAAGAAATTATTGGAATCTTGCAGTAATCAGAATTTGAGAAGTAGGACTGATTATTCGTTTCTTTAATGTTCAACTCATTCCATAATTGTTGGCTCTGCAATGCAACTCTCAGGGCAGATTGAAACTCTAATTAGGGGTCTAGTTTGCCTTTGATGTTGACGGCAACTCTTATTAGTATTAATGTATATGGAAGAGAGAATAGATCTTTAAATAATTTAAAAACAGCTTTGTGTATTATGAACACAGACATATAAAAGATTTAATGATGTGACTTTTACATATTTATATTATGGTGCACATAAACACACACTCCATGTATTGTGTATAACTATGTCTTGGGGACTAAATGAAGCTCATAAAATCTTGCCATTAATTATGTTGACAGAGGGAATATCCTTTTGTGTTTATTCATTCACTCCTCAAAATGGCTGGAGCTTCTTTTAACAATGATCTGTCTAATTTTCAAACCTTAGTCTCTTGAAAGAGAACTCTAGCTTAGACTTCCCTAAATTGAGGAACACACATTTTACAGCTTTGGTAAAATGTTAAAAAGAGAAGCCTCAGCTTTATGTCTTTATATGTCAGGCATATGAAAGTATACATTTCTTAGTAAAAGTGTTTCACAATAGTTGACATTTTCTCTCTCTCTTTTTTTTGTATGTTTCTTTTATAAATATTGTGAGCTACAGCTGTAATCCTTCTCTGGGCACAAGTGACCTACAGTGTGATTGTACTGCATTGTATTTATAAGTCCTAAGTGGTGCTTGACATGACAGTAAGAATAGCTTGTCTGTACCTTCCACTGTGAGAGGCACTGGAGTTTCGTTGGGCAAGAGTGGTATTTTTCAGTTATTATGACACAGCCTCTGTATTTGAATGGCTTAGTTACATTTAACTGGCAGACTCCTAGCTTTATACATGGATTGCTTAATGCCCAAATCTATCTTAAAGAAACTTTCCAAAGCAGAAACAAACAAACAAAAACAAACAAACAATAATAACTCTAAGTAGCTTTTCAATCAGGGATCACAGAAACAAAGCTAATAACAAGCCTCTTGTAGGGTGTATTTTATCGGCTTAGATGTAAGGCTAGAGCATCTCAAATTTCCTATATGCATAAATAATTTTTTTTTTCTTTTAAAAACCCTGCCCCTGAAAAGCAGCCCTGAAAAGGTTGCAGGAAAGCCCCCTTTGAAGGACTCTCAGCGCAGGTCAAGGAAGTAACAATGCCAAGGGGCAAGGTCTTTGTTATGCAGGAGGCCGCTGGCCATTTCAGAGCAGCTCTGGGTGTCAGGGAACCCAGTTGATGACAGATGGTGTGACTGTCCTTGCAAATTTTTCACCTTAAAATGACAGCTTATGTGGAAATACCCTGCAATCATTGGGAAAGATAGTCTAAAAGCCCCTTGAAATTACATAAACGGAAACAATGTTTATTTCAGGTGTAGTTCTGGGCTCTTGACATTTAAGAAAGCGGAGGTGTTTGTAATGAAGAAATAGGGAAGAACAAGAGTGCTTTAGTTCAACGGGTATTTGTTTCTCTAAACACAAAGCAATAAATGTGGCGGGGGAGGGGGGGGAGATAATCTATAGTCTTTCAGATTCTGCCTTTTAAGTACATACATTGTTTGACTTAGTACACTAAGTTTGTTAACCTCTTTAGATGAAAGACAGTGCCTTTGGTAACTTAAATTACTGTAGAAACCAGCAGAAATGATTAGGGACATTTCCCAGGTATACCTCAGGCCAGATGCATAATTCAAAATTAAGCAATAAACTGCTTTCTGCAGTTTGCTTAAAAAATTGTTGTCATTTCATGTTTAGAGGATTAAAACATGGCTTTCCTTTCTCCATTTGTTCTTATCAAATCTACGAAGGAAGAGAATTCTATAACTTCAGCAACAATTTTGGATTTCCTAAGCATCTTTTTCATTTTTAATTATGTTTGTTCAAAATAATCAAGGCAATATTGATAAATTCTGAGTGACAGTGAGAGGTTTCTAGCTTATATACTCTATAGGTTTCCAGTGATAGTCAGTATCAAACAATTAAGTCATATTAAAAAGTCGGTTAATTCTGAATACAAACATTGTTTTAGGTTGGTTTTAATGAGAAAAGCATCACTGTCATTTCTGCTTCACATTCTCCTTCTTGTGCTATAATTTGCTCATACAATACATTGTGCTCTCAAAGTATATGTCAAGGATCAGAATAAGTTCACAGCAAAAGAATCAATAGTTTATTATTTTTAATTCCATTATTTATATCTAACTGTTAAAATTAGAAGACTGAAAATTAAAACAATATTGGGATTGATTCATTAAATTGTTTATGTTCTTAAATGAGATTTTGCTTTAAGCTTTGTATGAGAAGAATGTTAACTGTCTCTATGAAATATGAGGCAGTAGCCATTACTAAGGAAGGTGCATTGTTGATGGGGATGAGGCACTTCCTAACATATCCAAGACTGGCAATTTTATAAAGTATTTCCTCCCTTTGTTCATTATTCACACTATTATAAATCCCCGAGATAACAGAAGACTCCTGCCCTTCACTATGGGAATTGAGTTTCTGGAGATATGGATGGAGTTCAATTGTATGTTGCAGTTCACTCTCTTATACTTATAAAATGTAAACATGACTGAGTCAATAAACTAAATTTTGGGGAGTTTGCCTTTGATTAACAACTGTATTATGAAAATGCAAAGAAAGGGAAGGAAGGAGGGAAGAAGAGGGTAGGGGATGAGAGGAAAGGAAAGGAAAGGAAAGAAAAAGACAGAAGGAAGAAAAATAAAGGCTTCTATATAAATATGACAATCCCCATGATTTTCTAGTGTGGCCATAATCCAGCACTCACTATTTACTTCATAAAGTTAAAAAACTGTCCCTAAAAACCTAAAAAAATTATCTTCAGAAATGGTCTCCTCATCTTTCTTTTCCCTACATAGACAACTGTTTGAGCTGACCAAAAGACACTGGGAGCTCAAAGCTCTTCCTCTGCTACCAGTGCCCTGATTGTCTAGCTCGTTCCTCATTTTGCCTGCAGTGGTCTTACCTTTCCTATCATCCTTAAACTTCCTCTATCCAAAAGGTGGTGCATTGTCCCACATGTCGTGAAACAGCTTTTCTGTGTTAAAAATCTGTTTTGAGCCTGCAGTGTGCTATTTAGATGCATTTGAGCAGGTTTGTTGCATACAGCACTTTCAGAAACTCTATATGCTGAAGTAAATTGTGAGTGCTGAAACTGAAGCAATAGTATGTAGAATGTTTTCATCTTAATTGATCCTCGAGGCATTTCTCTCCATTCTGGAAAGAGCTCACAGGACCTCTGGTCCAGAGGACACTTTGGAGGTAATTCTGACATGTGTCATAGTTTCCTGCAGTTACACACCTAGGATCAGTGGGTAAGAGGGGGTTAACAGAGAGTTATGGAGATAAGCTTCATCTCAGGCCAGGTCTGAAAACCTAGTTTGATTGCATTCTCTAAAAATATCCTTCACACAGAAGGGACACATGTTTGTCAGGTAAGAAGCACCAAATCACTTAATACCTAGTCAGCTTCTCAGCTATGAGATTAGCTAACTTTGTCAGGCTTATTTATAGGGTTTTAAAGAATAAATTATGTTTGTAAAAGCACTTTGAAAACAGCAAAGCACAATACAGACACAACAAATTATTTTTGTTGGATGCAGCCAGACCGTGAAAAAAGTATAGGATCTAACTGCACAAGTTTACAATCCAGGTTTGCAATTTTCAAGAGGTGTTAATTTGAGCAAGTTGTGTGATCTCTGGGAGTCTCAATTTCATCATCTCTAAAATGGGGATAATCATGCCCTCTTCAAAAGCCGTTGAGAAAGCCAAAAGGAAACAATGTGCTTAGAAGCTAGAATTATGCAAAGGTGATACACAATTCTTGTAGGGTTTCTTGCTGAAAATTATTTTCTTGGGCCTGACGACTGGGACACACTGAGAAAATGCTGCAAGTTCCTTCTTACCCAGACCTTGAGACTTCAGTCCCACTGCATTTATCAAAGAAACCGCAAAGAAGTAACAGTACCAGAATGAGGAGCCAAGATATATTGGAAATAAGGAGTTAGATAAAGAAGCACCATAAATGTGAGTCATGAAAATAATTTTGACTCTCAATTAACCTACTTTGTGAAGTGCTCTGAACATGGTCAAATATTCAGTCTGGGATGGCTTTAGTCTTGTGCAGTTTTTTGAGAGAGAAGCTCTATTTTAACCCTCCAAAGTTTCCCGTGTTGCGTGTATGACTTCACCAAAAGACAGAGGAAGAAGAATGTTATTCAAATCAATCACTTAGGTATTAATTATGCATTGTTATGCATTCCATGCTTCTATATTTAGTGATAGCACTTCTTTTCTATAAGCCAAACACGGAATCCACCTTTATTAGCGGTATTTGTTGCAAGCTGAGGGGTCAGTGGGTGGGAGCAGTGCCTCCTTTGCTCTTCCAGATTCACATCTTCTCTATACTCCCACAGAAGTGTATGGGGAGATGTGAACTTGATTCTATGTCACTTACAATGCACACAGGAGAATGGGCAACTTGTTAACAATCCCATAGAAGTTCAGATTTTAGCTTTATTTTTTCTCTAAAGAGATGTTTTCTTTTTCAAGTTAAAAATGTATACACTCACAAGAGTTGATGAAACATTTTTCCATACAATTAAAAAGGACAGCATGTCTAGCTTTCCACCTCAGAGCCTGTACCCTTGTCCCCTCTCCTGAGAATATTCTCATAGATCTTCCCCTTCAGCTTTCACCTTCTCTTGGCTCAAGTGTTGCCACTTCAGAGGGCTTTCCTTGACCACCTTCTCTCATCAGCTCCTCATCTCCATCCTACTCTAGGCTTTACCTATTGATTATGTCTTCACTTATTGGTTATTGGTTTATAATTTTTCTTCACACTAGTCCTTTTTTATTTTTGCTTGAAACTTGGTAGGCATTCTAAAAATTATTGAATTAAAATGCGTATAGATTCGGACTAACAAACATAATTTTTGTGTGTTTTGCAATATGATTTTTAATAATTATTGAATGTCCATTGTGTATTATATATTATGCTTCAGGCATTCTTCTGACCGATTTGTATGTACAATTTCATTTAATCCTAACAGCAACACTATGAGGTAGATACCTATGTTCCCATTTTAAAGATGCACACGGTAAGAACAGAGAACTCTAGAAAGTCAAAATCACTGAGCAATGATTTTCCCACTCAATAGTACTGTGCTCTTGGTCAAGTAACTTAATTTTACTGAGTCTTGACTTCCTCATCTGTTATAGTGGGTTCATAACACCTCCCACATGGGGCTTTCCTGGAAATTGGCTAGATAAAGGCAGAGGACTGCATTATCAGGGACAGACTGCTGCTCAAAAATGAGCATATTCTTTCTCTGTCTTTATTCCTCTATTTTTCACCCAGTTCTCCTCATGACTTCCTTGGAATTCACTTAGTCTCCAGACAGCTCAAGTATGGTTACCATCTTATAAAATCTCGCTAACATGGTAAGGAAGGTTCAGCTAAGTCAAATATTTTCAAATACAAAGTACTCTAAGCGCTGACCTGGAGTTGATGATTCAGTGATAAAAGTGAATATAGTTAAATATATTTATATTTTTGAATATGTGTACATGCATCTACATATGTAAGACATTGTATATGTATATATGTGTATGATAAGTGGGGGACCAAGAAAAGGAGGAAAGACCCTGCCAGGTGGGGATTTCCCTGAGAATAGGACCCCAGACTCTGGGCATAGCAGGGATCCTTGAACTAGTATACAGTGTACCCGGAAGAGCAGCAAGAGCCAAGCAGCAGTAGATAGGATTGAGGCCCTAATGCATCCTGCCTCTGACTCAGGTACCCTAATATAAGTCTTTTATAAGACTACACATTGCAATTGTGGCTATAAAACTTAGCAACTGAGCCATATGGCTGAATTCAGATAGAAAGTTAAAATTGTGAGACATTAGAGCTAAATTGGTGATAAAAGTGAATATAGTTAAATATATTTATATTTTTGAATGTGTACATGCATCTACATATGTAAGATATTGTATATGTATATATGTATATGTATGTACACAAATGCATATTCATGTAAGCATACACATGCATACATACTTAGAAAAATTTTAATTATAAAAAACTTGGCCAGGGTCATGAAGTTAGTTTGTGGCAGAGATGGGAGTGTAATGATTATTCTTTAATGTCATATTATCATTTGTAGTTAATAATAATACAGACACACAGAGGCCTAGTCAATTCTTAGTCTATAATATAGTTTTTTTTAGGCTCACCTTACAAATGAAAAGTGACTTCAAAAAGTTTACTTAAGGTTGCATAGCTGGTGAAAATCAGAGTCTCATAGCCAAATCACATTCTCCTTTACCCCAAGTATTACCCAGGCTTTCATTTTGAATTTTTCCCTTTCATTTTGCTGTTGCTGCTCCTAACTTACTAAATGTATAATAAATCTGAACTGAAAACATGTCTTCATTTTCATAATGTTTCTTCTAGCATGATGGAGCTCACACAGTAGCACTAATCCCTCATGTTTCCTCTCTAACCACATAAAAGTATTTGATTGTTGAATGGGATAGTGGGGAAACATTAAAAGGGGGAAAAACCAGAGGTGAAGCAGTTTCTATGTAAACTCCACTGTCTCTTCACTATTTGGCTACTTTGTAGTAAATCAAATCCATTTTATATAATGAAGCTTGTCTTTATTATCCCATTATGGCTGCCTTCGAAAGGAAATAGTGTGTATGCTTCAGTGTGGGGTCATTTGTAATTATAAAAAGAGATGCAGGAGAGCCAGGCACTCCTTGTATGCCTTTAAAATCTGCTCCTTTGGTTGTTCTGCACGTTTTTACTGCTTTATAAAGAAAGTGTTGAAAGCTGTGTTTTTATTGCCCTGATGCCTTTAATAGTGCATACTGTGAAACTAAGCTGGATACCTGATTGATGCCATTCCTACCTGTCTAGGAAGATAATGATCAAACACCGAGGGGTCTGTTCAGCAGGTGATGTGTGCATGGAACTCCCATTAATGGTAATGGGAACCTGCAGCTAAGCACAGTGACTGGAGACAAGAGGCTGAAGGTGTGGTAGGTCCATTAATACTTCTTTCTTTCATAGCAGCTGGTTGGAATATAAGTGGGAGGCAGCCCTTTTGTAGCTAACAATCAGCCATATTTAAAAGGTGCTGCTCAAGTAAGACATGTAGATGTATTGTCAACAGGCCCTTTGTATAAAATATACTTATGCTAAATTTTACCATATGGGAGCCTTATAAAATGCTTGCTTTTTTGAATGATGTTTCCATAATTTATCTTCCTCAAAATGGCTGGTGAGAAGTCTATAGAGAATTTTGATAATTGGGTAGTTAATTGGAAAATAGAGATGTCAAATTTAGGAGCCAAAAGAAAAGTATTTAAAAAGGTTGATAACATACATTGATTATAATCTAGATGAAAGAAGAAATGTATGATATACAGAAAAGATGAAATTCCATACTTAGGTCAAGTCATATTTTAACTAATTCAAAGATAAGAAACATGTATAGTATCTATTTAACATGTATAGATATGAATTAATCCACTAACAAAATAACATAAATGAATTAATCCACTATATATATTAATTCATATATCTATTAATTCCCTAACAAAAGAACATATATATATATGAATTAATCCACTAACAAAATTATATATATGTGTGTGTGTGTATGTATGTGTGTGTGTGTGTGTGTGTGTGTGTGTGTGTATTTCTCCATTTAGTCTATAATATTTCTTGAGGGCCAAGCATTATTTTAGACATTCAGGATGTTGCACTGACAGACTTAGGCCTTCACTTCCTAAATGTTATAATCTAGAGGGATTAAAAGGAGAAGGGGAGTTTAGAAATAATCATATTCAAACTTTATTATCTACAGACAGAAATTGACATAGTGATGTGTTGACTTGCCCATCATTAAAAAACTGTATAATGACAGAGCTAGAATTCAAATACTGTTGCATATGTTTAACAATGAATTGTATGAAGGTACTCTTTTGCTGTGTCCTCTGAACCTAACACAATGTTGGGTATACACTCTGGGCACCCAGTAATAATTTGCTTCCTCGATAAATAAGTGAATTATTTTGCAAATTTGCTCTTCACAGCAACTTCTGTAGTACCTAAATATTCTAGACTGTAAAATCAGGGACCGATCAGTCTCTGGTTTTTGTTTGTTTGTTTTTTAAGAATTGTGCAACTCTCAATACAATAAAAAGTATAACTCAATTTAAAAAATGACTTCATTATATGACATGTACTTATCACTTTAGAAATGTGCACAATGATCTTCTGCTTCTGATTGTGATGAACTGTTTATCAGTAATTCTAACAAAAGCAGTTAGAACAGTCATAAAAATACAAAATGAAAAACAGGAAAAAGTCAAAATTTCATGGACTAGATCTGCAGAGATGAACTGGCTGAAGAGATACATGGGTAATCTAGATATTGGACTTGTCAAATATGAACCTGTGATGAATTTGTAAGAGAAATAATGAACAAGATACAGAATTTTATTGAAAAATACTGATCTATAAGAAATAATCAAATGGCTACTTTAAAAGCTGGGAAATAATATGATTATGTAATTAAAAATAAGAACTCAATAGGTAAATTTAAAAGCAGATATGGTGAAAAGATCCAACATGTATTTGGTGAATTCCTGAAAGTGAAAGAGAAAGAAAATGAGGCATGTTATTTTGAAAAAAAAAAAGATGATATATAACAATATTCCAAAATTTATGAAGACATTAACCCACAATTCAGGAGTCTATTAAGCATCCAATCTAGAACAATGCAAATGCATAATGAGATTCTTTTCCCCATTGTGTATTTTTGACTCCTTTGTCATAGATTAATTGACTGTCTATGGATTATTTCTGGGCTCTTAATTCTGTTTTATTTATGTGTCTAATTTTGTGCTAGTACCATAGTGTTTTGATTACTATAGCTTTGTAGTATAGTTTGATATCAGGAAGCATGATACCTCCAGCTTTGTTCTTTTGCCTCAATATTGCTAAGATTATTAAGTTTCCAATATTTTCCCTCCAAATTGAAGATTCAAAAAAACTCCAATATAAATCCTAGTAGACATTTTGGGGATATAGAAATTAACAAGTTAAATCTGAAATTTATATGAAAATTCAAAGACTAAGACTAACCAAATAATCTTGAGGGCAAAAATATGCATGGAATATATTGCCATATTTAAAAACTTAACTATAAATAAAGGCCTTATATGTATAGATCACATCTTTATTTATTCCTCTTTCAGTGAACACTTAGTTAGCTTTGGCTATTCAGGCTCTTTTGTGTTCCTTATAAAATTTTAGGATTATTTGTTCTAGTTCTGTGGAAAATACCATTGGTAGTTTGATAGAGCTTGCATTGAATCTGTAGATTGCTTTGGGTAGGCCCAATGTAATCAGGATAATCCACATAAGATGGATAAAGAGTGTCAGAGTGAGAGATGTGATGACAGAAGCAGAGGTTAGAGTAATGTTATTGCTGGAAGGAGACTTCAAGCAATGGGATGTAATTAGCCTTCACAAACTGGAAAAGACAAGGAAACACATTCTCCTCTAGAGCCTCCAGAAGGGAAGGCCTGATGACACCTTAATTTTAGCTCAGTAAGACCCATTTTAGACTTCTTGCCTTCAGAACTATAAGAGAATAAGTTTATATTGGGTTAAGCCACTATGTCTTTGGTAATTTGTTACAACAGTAATAAAAAAACTAATATGTATTAATTATTATACAATAATTTATATATAATACAAAATATGATATTTTAAGGACAAAAACTATAGACAAGTAGAAGAGAATGTAGAGTTCAGAAATAGATGAAACATTAAAAAAGACAATGGATTTTTAAAAAAAGGTACAAGAGTAATTCAATCAGAGAAAGGTGAGTCTTTTTAACTAATGGTACTACAAAAACTGGATATCATTATGGAAAAAAATATACCTTAACCCCATCTCACAACATGCATTAAAACTAATTTGAGATAAATGGTAGAGCTAAACATAAAACCTAGAACTACTCTTAAAGAAAAAGAGAGAATATTTTTGCACCCTTAGACTAGCAAAGTTTAATAGGCTGCAAAAAAGTTTTAGAATTAATCAAAATTAAAAATCACCAGGAAAATTAATAGTAAGTAGAAGACTAAAAAAAAAAAAAAATTCCACAACATATATCTGATGAAGGACTTATATCTAGAATAATATAGAGAACTCTTAAAACTCAATAACACAATGCGAAACAACAGAATTTTTTAAATGAACAATGGAAAAGACTCCAGTAGACATAACAAAGGAAGATGTACTAATGACCAATTAAAAACAGAAAAAAAGTAAGATTTGGTCATTGGAGAAATGTAAATTACAATAGCAGTGAGATATCCTCTATAGACCCTATAGCATAGAAAAATTAAAAGCACTGATAGCATCAAATATTAACAAATATGTGAAGCAATTAGAACTCATACATTGCCAGTGAGAGTGTAAAATGGTTCAACTACTTCAGGAAACACTGGCAACAATCCACTCCTAGGCCTTTTATGCAAAAGGAATAGCAACATATGTCCGCAAAAATACTTGAACATGAATGTTCATAGCAGCTTTGTTCATAATAGCAAAAAATGTGAAATAACCTGAATGTCTAGGAACAAGTGAATTCATAAGAAAATAGTGGTATTTACATGCAATGGAATACTATTGGCAATAAAGAGAATAAATTCGATATGCAACTATATGGGTGTATCTCAAAACCATCATACTGAGAGAAAGAAGGCAGATACAAGAGGGTACATATGATATGATTTTATTTTTAAAAGTTCTATAGAAATAAAAACTATTCTATGGCACAAAATAATCAGATCAGCAATTACCTCTATATGCCAGTGCTTAGCTAGAAGTAATACAAGGAAAATATTCTATCTTAATTGGTTACTCATGTAACATAGGTTACTCATGTGTATGCATCAAATTGTACACATATGATAGGTATATTATATATGCAAATAATACTCAAGTGAATATAAAATAGTTTAAAAATAAAAAAATATTTTTATTTAATCACTTTAGTTACAAGAGAAGGTATCATTTGTTCTTGGTATTGAGGGGGAAAAAGGATTGTCCAGGTAAGAAAATGGTTAGAAAACATTTAAAAGCAGGCTGCAATCTGAGAAGATAGTTGATCATATATTTTTCTTTCCCTGTGGCATACTAGATACTCAATGAACATTGATTGCCTAGGTGTGCTTAACAGGTCTTCAAGTTTTCATTTTTTAAGTACAAAGAAATCTTGATAAATAAGAAAATTCAGAAGAAAAGAAAAATGTCATCTACAGTTGAATTCCCCTTTCTAATATTTTCCTTGTATAAGCTTTACTTTTACATGAATGTAATTCAAGTACATATGCATTTTATAAAGCTGTTTTTCTTTTAGCATAATGTTGTAAACATTAAAAATGTTTATATTCTCATTCTAAAAGTCACTTTAATGGTTTAGTTGTATAATGTTACATTCAGTAAATCTTTCAAAATGTATTCTTACTTCTTAGGTCTCTACATCTTTATAATTTTTATGCTTTTTAGATGGATTATTCCTGTTAGTAATGACTCTTTTAATAGCTAATAAATTTATTTTGCATTTAAGTTTATTTTTTGATATGTATATGTAAATATATATGAGCTTTCTTTTGGTTAGTAATTGCCAAGTGTGTTGTTTTTATCTTTTTACTTCCAAATTTCCTATGACAATATGTTTTAGGTTCATCTTTTTATAGTAATATGAGCCCTGACTGGTTTGGCTCAGTGGATAGAGTGTTGGCCTGTGGACTGAAGGGTCCTGGGTTTGATTCCGGTCAAGGGCATGTACCTTGGTTTCAGGGACATCCCCAGTAGGGGGTGTGCAGGAGGCAGCTGATTGATGTTTCTCTTTCATCGATGTTTCTAACTTTCCATCCCTCTCCCTTCCTCTCTGTAAAAAATCAATAAAATATATTTTTTAAAAAACTAGATATTTTTAGAATATCTGAAAATACCTCTGTAATAAATTTGTTGTATAACATTTGACAAATGCAGAAGACTATATGTAATATATATTTATAAATTTATATAGGTTTGTGTTTTATATAAGTGTATGTGTAGATAAATAACAGGTGGAAAGTCTATAGCATAAAGGAATTTGAGGTAAGAAGTGTTAGAGGTCAATTCTCAAAAGATAGTTTGACATCTGATTGTGAAAGGCATCGTAAGAAAGATACCAATAAGTGAAAAAAGAATTGATTAGCCGAAACCGGTTTGGCTCAGTGGATAGAGCATCAGCCTGTGGACCGAGAGGTCCCAGGTTCGATTCCGGTCAAGGGCATGTACCTGGGTTGCGGGCACATCCCCAGTGGGAGATGTGCAGGAGGCAGCTGATCGATGTTTCTCTCTCATTGATGTTTCTAACTCTCTATCTTTCTCCCTTCTGCTCTGTAAAAAATCAATAAAATATATTTAAAAAAAAGAGAATTGATTAGTCACTCAAATCTATTAAAATATACTGAACTAATTTTAATGATAGTGATAATTATGATATAGTCTCTTTCTTTCAAAGACATCAATAATTGAAACACTATTTTTGAAAAGTACGTAAAATGATTGTTATCTTCAATGTACAGAGACACAGTGATTTTTTTTCCCCACTTAGGTACACTAAGTGGTAAAGTTAGTTTTGCATTTTGTTCTCTTAAAGCATCTTATATTTCAAGTCAGATTCAAGAATTTTCAGAACATTCATTTGTATTTTGTCCTACAAAATGGTCAACATGACTCTCGATTTTCCCGTGAAATTTGGAGTTGAATTAGCACATTTGGTTAAAGGTCTGTGCTAATGATCCCAATCTAATTAGTTTGTTCCCCATATAAACTAGGTAGATTTGCTTGGTTTTCTATCTCAAATTGCACCCTAGTGGCCATTTTGAAATCGTATGACATTTATACACAAGGATGTCTTAACTAGGAAATGTGGATATGTTGGTGATATCCATAACCTTTATTTCAAATAATAAATGTGCTATGCTTTATTGATGTTGAGCCAGTCCGTAATCTTCACATGTTAATTTTATTTGGTTTACTGCTTTCTCTCTTTGTGTGGCATCTCTTTGTGGGTACCTGGTGATGTGAAGCTTATCTGGGTGAGCCACAGACCAGCTACTAACACCTCTGTGTTCTATTTAAGGGTACAGCTGAAAACTATCCTGAGAACTTGGTCTCTTAAGGAATGCCATGGCCTATTCACTTTAGAATTCACAGGTCCTGAGTTTTATAGTATGTTGATGAACTTAAAACTTAGAAAACCCATTATCCTCTTATGCATTCCTTAATTTGTGTACCTAAAAGGTTTTTTAGAATGTAATGGATGTCTAATTCATGTCTCATAGGTTGAACATTATACTTCTTGTTAATGGCTTCATGCTTTCACAAATTAAAAAAAGTGGCAGCACCTTTAGTAATCTCACCATAATATAGTAACAAACCATTGTTCTCTTAAACAAGATACAGAATAACTTAGTTAAGATAAGACATTATTATAAACAACAGGAAAAAAGAAAGAGGGGAGCCCATTAAAAATAACCCTTGTTTATAGGCTGTTGGAAGCTTAGAAAAGGAATCAACCATTTAAAAATAACCTTAGTCCTAAGATCTTGAAGAAAACGTAGACTTCTCCCAATATTTTTAGTATACACATTTGACCTTTTGATATTTCTTGGAAACGGAAGTTTTAGATAGCACTAGTGATAGCAGTAGGGTACCAAGGATTTGATAAATGTGGGATTCATGCTGGAGCCTGAATAGTCAGAGAAGTTAGTGAGTTACCATATGTCAGGGCACCAGGATGATTGCCCAGGATTCTGGTCTAAGAGAGAGCTTGTCAGTCCCCGCCTTCTTGTACACTTGGTGTAAACCGTTCTTAGCTTAACCTCAAGTAATATAAAGACATTATCCACTTATAATATAAATATTGTGCTTGTTAATATATGCCATAGAAATTTGAAAAATACATATGACCCCTTAAATCATTTAAGATTAATCTTATTTTAGCCTTAAATATAGTTGAAAAAGGAAGGAAAATGAAAATGTCAATCTAATTTTGATATATAAATACACTTAAATTTAATGAGGATTAAGTGAATAAAATCTTAAAACATATTTGTTAAGCATAGCTAGCATTCCAAATGCTGAATTTTTCCTTCCTTCTGATGTATATTAAACTACAGCTAATTTATAAACAATCCAATCAAAAAATGGGCAAAGGATCTAAATAGACACCTTTCAAAAGAGGACATTCAGAAAGCCAAGAGACATATGAAAACATGCTCAAAGTCACTAATCATCCGAGAGATGCAAATCAAAACAACAATGAGGTACCATCTCACACCTGTCAGAATGGCTATCATCAACAAATCAACAAACAACAAGTGCTGGAGAGGATGTGGAGAAAAAGGAACACTTGTGCGCTGCTGGTGGGAATGCAGACTGGTGCAGCCACTATGGAAGACAGTATGGAGTTTCCTCAAAAAACTGGAAATGGAACTCCCATTTGACCCTGTGATCCCACTTCTAGGAATATATCCCAAGAAACCAGAAACACCAATCAGAAAGGATATGTGCACCCATATGTTCATAGCAGCACAATTCACCATAGCTAAGATCTGGAAACAGCCTAAGTGCCCATTAGTAGATGAATGGATTAGAAAACTGTGGTACATCTACACAATGGAATATTATGCTGCTGTAAAAAAGAAGGAACTCTTACCATTTGCAACAGCATGGATGGAACTGGAGAGCATTATGCTAAGTGAAACAAGCCAGTCAATGAAGGAAAAATACCACATGATCTCACTCATTCATGGATAATAAAGACCATTACAAACTTTTGAACAATAATAGGTACAGAGGCAGAGTTGCCTCAAACTGATTGTCAAACTGTAGTGGGAAGACCAGGGAGGGTTGGGGGGCAGGAGGGAGGGGGGTAAGAGATCAACCGAAGGACTTATATGCATGCATATAAGCATAACTAATAGACATAAGACACTGGGGGGTAAGGGAGGCCAGGGGATTGTCAAGGGGGGGGTGGGGGAAGGACACATATGTAATACCCTTTGTAATACTTTTAGCAAAAAAAAAAAAATTAAAATTAAAAAAAAAACTACAGCTAACTTTTTGTTAGTGATATTATCTATATATATATAAAAGCCTAAGTGACCAATTGACTGAACAACCAGTCGCTATGACACACACTGACCACCAGGAGGCAGATGCTCAATGCAGGAGCTGCCCCCAGGTGGTCAGTGTGCTCCCACAGCCAACCTTCCATGGCCGGCCAACCTCCCATGGCCCCTCCCCCTGGCCGACCAACCTCCAGTGGTCCCGATTGACCCTGATTGGCCCCGATCACTGGCCAGGCCTAGGGACCCCCCACCCGTGCACAGATTCATGCACTGGGCCTTTAGCGAAAAGATAAATCCTTTACAAGTAACATTTCAAAAAGGACTCTACTGAAGGCATCATTTTAATTATCATTAAATTTGTGAGTTGTGATATAGAATCAAAGTATATTTCATTCATTTTCTGATTATCAATTTAAAACATTATATTGTAAATAAGTAACATTAACAAACGAAAAACAAGGAGAAAATTTGGTTAACAGTTCACTTCATCTTATTCATATAAAGAACTTTGTTGTAATTTTTACTCCTTATGAAAGAAAGATGATTTCAGGAAGCACTTTTCTATGACCAAAGTCAGAAGTGATAGATTAGCCATAGAAGCGGAATCACTGTTCTGTGACAGACAATGAGACAAGTGATATTTGGAATATCCAGGAGAAAAGATGTATCTTGATGCTTAAAGGAAGAGATTTGCAAATGCTACTTGATAATGTGATTTTTTAAAATCTGGATTGAAGTAAAGAATCCCTTATCCTTCATCCAGCTTCATTTTTCTTCATATTTCATTCCTCAAATATTTAAAGGAAGTGGATATTGCTCAATTTGACCTAGGTGGATAAAAGTAAAGAGTATAAATGACCAGAATTTAATTTATTTAGGACTTGTGTGCTTTTATTGTATATTTGTTTGGAAAAGTTATTATTATTATTATTTTTAAATAGACTTCTTTAACAAATACTATAATATACTAGGTTAAACACTAGACGAACAAGTTCATTAGGTCTCTGTGGCCTAATTCACTAAAAGTTTGATCTGGTAAATTTTCTGAATTAGCTCTTTAAAAAAGTTATTAAAAACTTTATCTGGGCTTAGAAGCCTGGCCTGATGAGTAACACATTAAAATTATGGCAGGAGGGGGTGAAGTGTCCTTTGACTTATTGCCTGACCTTGGCCTAGTCGTTCATTCCACTGACTAAATCTGGACATTTGCAGATTCCACATAAAAGGAATACTATTTCCATTCTAGTACAGGGAGAATTTTACAAAACCAGGCCTTAAGATTAGGTTAAACTAGTCTAAAATTTAGGAACAAATTTCTGGCCATTTGATCATATATCTGCTGACAAAATGCACTTAACTTTGACCATTTTATATTCTGCTTGTAGATGACATATATTTTACTATATTTAAATTTGTCATTTTTTTCTGATAATTTAATACTCAGGTTACTGTGAATATAATCTATAATTTCTTCCCCTTCAACAAAATCTCAATGACAAGATAAAAAGCATTCCCTTTTGTTAAAAATTATTTCATTTAAGCATCCTTCATTAACTCCACACACTTGATAAAGTTTAACACTTTATTTGCTTCTCCGGCCATAATTTTTTTTCTATATAAAAGTAAAAAAAATGAATGAATATTCACACTTAACTTTTAGCTTCAGGCTAAAATGTATTATGCACCATATTTTGGTTTTTAAAAATAATCACCTTGTCACAGTTCAATGGCAAAGTGAAGTCAACTCTGTCAATAGAGACAATTTGAGGGGGGAAAAACACTCGTCACCCCTTTGAGTATCATTTCATTTGAATGCTCCTGATTTTTTTTACCTGCTAGTTTTTTTGGGAATGTGCCATGGAATAATATAATGAAGTCTAAAATACCATACACTGAAAACTCATCTTTGCTGACAGCACATAGCTGACAAGTATTGATGTTCTCTTATACTTTCCCTATTTGAACACTATATTTTATGTACATAAAATGCATATGTAGAAGTTTTAAACTCTACAAGCACAGGAAAAAACCTGGCTCTCCATATGTCTAACAATGTATTGCATGAATATATTTACACCATCACAATACCAACGGCTTTCATTGTTTTTCTGTAAGTGGAATCATAGTAAAGCTCTATATCACTTAACATGTATTTTTTAACATATCACAGAAGGCACAGGTGTTTGTTAAAAAATATTTAGGTAAAAAATAAAGTAAAATAACTCTTGTAGACATTATCTGTAGTAGAATATATTGGCAATTGAATGAAGCTGACCTGATTTTTCTTTTTTATTCTTTTTTTATAGGGATGGGTGGAGTTGTAGAGGAGGTTTGGGTTCTATTATTTTAAAAACTTAACTTGCTCTCAATAAAAGGTCAAAATGATTTCCATAATTTTGTGTTGATATTTAAGATTCCAGATACTTTTATTTATTATTTATTTTTAAAATTTATCTTTATTTTGAAAGTATTACAGATGTCCCCCTTTTTCTCCCCACTGATGCCCTCCACTCTACTCCTGCCCCAACCCCAGATCTTCACTGTAGATGCCAGATACTTTTAAATTAGCCTATGTCCAAAGCAGAGTGAGAGTAAATTAAAATTATTCATTAGGAAAATCAAGGGTCTACTGTGAAAGGGCCTGAAGCTGTGATGTTGGGCTACTGTCACCCATATCCACCACATGTCACAATACTGACGTCCTGACCTCACAGGATCCCAAAATGATGATACATGGAGGGTTTTCCAAGATAATCAATTTATGACTCTTTTGAAA
Organism: Myotis yumanensis; assembly: GCF_028538775.1. Lineage (NCBI taxonomy): Eukaryota > Metazoa > Chordata > Mammalia > Chiroptera > Vespertilionidae > Myotis > Myotis yumanensis. The sequence continues at coordinate 20,955,341 of NW_027223766.1, forward strand.
GCTTTAAAAATATTGGGCCTGAATGGCTCAGTGGTTGTCCAAGAAAATGCAGTTTGTGACAGAGTAAACAGGAAAACATTATTTTTCTCTCTTCTACAACCTCAATTCTCTACACTCTCCCAAGAGCCACAGAAAATGAACATATCTCAAGACAAGATTCAACTACAAAAGGACAATGCACACAGCTCACACAGGGGTGCACCTGGAGTGCCCAGCTCAGTTAACTGGGGAGGCTGAGGCACTGGGCCCTACAGGACACCTACTACACAAGGCCTCTCTACCAAGTTCAGGAGACAGAGCAGATCTACCTAATACATAGAAACAGACACAGGGAAGCAAGCAAAATGTGGAAACAAAGAAACATGTCACAAATGAAAAAATAGGAGAAATCGCCAGAAAAAGAACTAAATGAAATGGAAGTAAGAAAACTATCAGATACAGAGTTTAAAGCAATGGTTATAAGGATGCTCAAAGAACTTACTGAGAACTTCAAGGAACTTAGTAAGAACATCAACAACATAAAAAGGACCAGTCAGAAATGAAGGATACACTAACTGAAATGAAGAATAATTTACAGGGAACAACAGTAGAGTGGAGGACACCTAGAAAGAAATCAACAATTTGGAATACAAGGAAGAAAAGATACCTAATCAGAACAGAAAAAAAGAATCCAAAAATATGAAGATAGTGTAAGGAGCCTCTGGGACAACTTCAAGCATACCAACATTTGTATCATGGAGATGCCATAAAGAGAAGAGAGCAACCAAGAAATTGAAAACCTATTTGAAAAAACAATGACAGAAAACTTCCCTAACCTGGTGAAAGAAGTAGACATACAAATCCAGGAAGCACAGAGAGTCCCAAATAAGATAAACCCAAAGAGGCCCATACCAAGACACATCATAATTAAAATGCCAAATGTTAAAGACAAAGAATCTTAAAAGCAGCAAGAGAAAAGCAGCTTTTCCTATAAGGAGCACTCATACGGCAGTCAGCTGATTTTTCAATAGGAACTTTGCAGGCCAGAAGGGAGTAGTAAGAAATATTCAAAGTGATGAAAAGCAAGGACGTACAAGCAAGATTACTCAACCCAGCAAAGCTATCAATTAGAATTGAAGGCCAGATAAAGAGCTTTTCAGACAAGAGCTAAAGAAGTTCCTCACCACCAAACCAGTGTTACATGAAATGTTAAAGGGTCTTGAAGAAGAAGAAGAAGAAATATGAACAATGAAATGGCAATAAATATATATCTATCAACAAGTGAAATTTAAAAATAAAAATAAACAAACAAGCAGAACAGAAACAGACTCATAGATACAGAAAACATTTTGACAGTTGCCAGATGGGAGGGGGGTTGAGGGTGAGTGAAAAACGTGAAGTTATTTAGAAGTACAAGTTAGTAGTTATAATGTAGTCATTGGGGTTATAGGGAATAGGGAATATAGTCAATAATATTTAATAACTATGGTGTCAGATGGGTATGAGATTTTTTGGGATAATCACTTTATAAGTTTTATAATGTCTAATCATTGAGGTGTACACCTGTGAACTAATATAATATTGTATGTCAACTGTAATTGAAAAATTAAAAAAACGTTTAAGGAAAAAAAAATCAAGATGTCTTTAATGGCCTGGGTGGTTCAATCTTCCTACATTTTATTATTATTAATTTTACTTTAATAGGGATCAAAACCTTTAAGTAAAGAATTGATACTACTCTGGCATATTTTTAGATATTGCACAGCATATATGAATAAGTAAATCAATGAACTAATGCACAGGGACAGATATGGAATTTCCAGGGTCCTTCTCTAAATCACAGATAAAAAGATTATGTCTCATATGAGTATGAATATAACTAATAGAAGTTTTTCTGTAATATTTTTATCTTTTGCCCTGGTCTTGGCATCCTGTGACAATCAGTTAAGCTCTCAGAGTTTGGGATGACAATGACCATAGGACTAGTGGTGCCTAGGCCCTTCTTCTGATATTCAGAGGTCCTGTTAGACTTATAGAGACTTTGAGGTCCTCAGAAGTAAAGATTAATCTGAATTCAAATGGCAGTCATGGTCAAGACTTGAGTATATCGTATCTAAGAAAATCATTGGTTTGATACTTCTTTCTTAATTTCAGGAGAAAAAGTTAAGAAGACTCATAATATGATAGGAGACAAAAGGCCAGCAGTAGTTAAAAGTGGTTGATCCAAGAAAGAAATTTTATTGAGCTGTAGTAAATGAGCAGAGTAAGAATAACTTCAATGAATTTTATAAAGGTCAAAGACAGCTTACGGTTGTAGACAGAAGTCACAAGCAGTCTGTGTTCGGCAACTCTCCATGAATTCTACATATGTGAACCTACTTTTCTGGGGGATTGTAATAAAATTCACCAATGCAGCTATACAAATTAATGCATATGTAATCTATAGATAGATAACTCCATAAGTGTCAATTAAATACACTTGTGAGAGACTTACGTAGTTAATGATTATTTTTAATTCCATTTTACAAACCTATAAGCTTCCTGGACAGAGTGAGAAAGATATGCAGATAGTATGATATTATCAATGTGAGCAAAATGAATGAACTAAGAATATTTTTTTTGTCATGTTTTAAAATGGCCATCAGTTACACATCATTTAACAAAATTCATTGAGGTGGTCAGTTATAGACTTTGCTCATTTCTCCACACCATGTCTTTTTCTTCTAAGACAGTTTATTAGCAAGAGAAACTCCTTAACTATTTGAAAAAAAGGAGGTGAAAATCATATCTCATTATGTGCCTTGAGTTTCTACTCCCTTCCATCCGCTCAACTCTACCCATGAAGCACCATGGATGTACCTCTATCATGTTATTTCACTGACAAAATTGAAATTGTGTGTTTAGAATCCTTCTCCAACAGCATGAACTTTTTTTCTTGGTATCACCAGTGCCTATGCACAGTGTTTGAGAATAAGTAATTTTTATTGACTTGAACTGAGTGTTGTCCTTATGGCCAAGCGATACAGTGAAAAAGATGTTTGCAAAGGGAAGATTTAGTAGCGGCTTAGGAGAGCAGGCATGGACATTGTTTAAATTATTATGAAAACTATGGCCTGAATTAAGAAATGCATAGCAATGAGCGCAATGATATAACTGTACTGGTAAGGCCACATTGGGACTAATGTGTCTATTTCTCAGTAATGCATTTTGGAAGGTCACTAGTGTAATTTTGAGGAAACTAGAGAAGTGTAAGAAGACTTGGGGGGGACATAGTCTTTGTTTTGATTTTGCCAGTTTCTTAAGGGGCAAGATTATATTTGTTTTTGTGGCTCCTAAGAGAAGAATTAAATGAGTAGCTATAGTTAGATAAAAACACATTTAGCTGTACATAAGACACAATTTTTTATTTTTCAATGTTTTTAGCATTTTAAAGAAAAATAAATACATAATTCCATCTATCATTACCACTTTATAAATGTAGCAATGTTTTCACAGTAACGTAGAAGAGACATAATCTCATAATAGAGGATATTCTCTTAATATGAGTAAATTTAACTTTCATGAAAACTAAGGATATTATTATTATTTCTCTCAATTTGTCCTGAACCAATCAAAAGATCATGAATTTCCCCTAAAATAGGGACTACTTTTGAGAGCCCTTGGCCTCAATTTCATTCCTTCTTTTCCTCTGAGTCTTTAGTTACAACTGTTGATAGTAGTTTTATATCAAAGCTTTTAGTTATTTAGGGTGTGAAAACATCTTTAGTCCTCTATTAATATCTAAAAAACCCCACTAATTTCTCTAGAGCTGGTGGAGAAAGATAAGGTTATAAAAACAAACAATTTCACTTGCTTAAAACCCTCAAGTACTTCTAGATATTTCTTCACTTTGCTTTAAAATCTATCTAGATGTTAGTACAGATAGGTTACTGAAATGGGCTTTTCTGATTCCTCATCTTCTCTTCATTTTTTTGATGGGCCAACTGGTTTGAAATATCAAAAACTGTAATGATAGCCCAGCTGGTATTGCTCAGTGGTTGAGCATCAACTTATGAACCAGGAGGTCACAGTTCGATTCCCGGTCAGGCCATATGCCTGGGTTGCAGGCTTGATCCCCACTGTGTGGCATGCAGGGGCAGCCTATTGATGATTCTCTCTCATTATTGATGTTTATATCTCTCTCTCCCTCTCCCTTTCTCTCTGAAATCAATAAACATATATATTTTTTTAATTAAAAAAAAAACAAAAAACCTGTAATGATAGGTCAGAAGTTGTGTGTGACAGTTAGCAAACTCTCCACAAATGGTCCTAAGAACTGAAGAAGGTAGTCAACAGTTTAAAATGTCCTACTGCCCTTTCAGCTTAAGAAAGAAGTGAAGCTACACAGAGATTTAAGATCTCCTTCTATTGGAAAGTAGCCACATTTCTATCCAATTGTAACTAAAAGAAAATGTATTTAATTTATTATTTCAATTTACCAACTGCATCCACAGCCCAGACCTCCGTGTAATGCCAAGTATTTTATTTCATCTCAGTAAAGAAAGACTAAACTGAATCAATATTTGAAAGACCTGGCACCTTATGGAGGTCAACAGACTCGGGATCCCTGGGACGGCCCTGCATATCTATCTGTATGTTTGAACGCCTGAGTGTGTGAGTGTCTTACTCATTGCCCTGCATCTTTAAAAACAGCATGCCGAGGGGTGTTTTATCTAAGTGCTCAGAAGTGCGGCTAGAATCTGGTGCATAATTAATCTCCAGTCCTCCCCTCCATCATGCTGCATGCAGCTTGCCTGCTGCTTAAAGGAGAGTCATTGATTTCAGGGCCTTCTCTTCACTTTCTGGACTGAACGACATTTACATTCAAAACAATGCATTTCATTCTGGAAAGCAAAAGGAAGTGTTTCATTGGAACATTGTAAATAAAGTTTTATGTTTCTTTAACACCTTCCCTTAGAAGAGTTCCTGCTACTGTTTTTTAAAGTTTCCTTGAAGTTCCAGGAATTTAAATAGCAGCTGTATCACTCCACACCCTTATTTAACCATCTCTAAAACCTTGGTTTCTGTTATGCAATGGGCTACTCTGGTTTCTGTGTTCAAAGTAATATGTATTTCTTCTCATGGTCATCACAAAAGTAACACCATGATTCCCGCAGAAAAAGTAAATCAGTGTTAATAGAGGATCACTCCATAGCAGCCATTCATATGAATCTCCCTGCCGAGTTAAGTAAAAGGATATAGTATAGAGACATTCTGAGATCTAGCTTAGCTATATTCACTTCAAGATCAGTCCTCTACCATAGTGCTCTGTTTTTGTCCCTTCCCCCTCAGTTCTCCTCAAAACCTACCATGTTTTTACATCTTCTTTAATAATAAAAGCATAATATGTAATTAGACCGGATGTCCTTCCGGAAGACCTTCCAGATGAAGCTGGGACTGTGAGGGAAGCCCAGGTCCTAGTGCCAGAGGGAAGCCAGTGCTGGCAGCCAGGGGAAGGAAGGCCTACTCCTGCACAAATTTCGTGCATTGGGCCTCTAGTGTATACATATGTGTGTGTGTGTGTGTATTTTAATATAGTTGTTTGTTTGTTTGTTTGTTTGTTTGTTAGACTCCCAATTGGAGTTATACCATAGCAGTAAAGAGGGCCATGCAAAATATTCTATTGGTGTTCAGGGAAATGATCAAAGTCATCTACATAAAAGTTAGTGAGAAGCTTGAGATAGTCTAAGGGAAGCTTTCCGTGGCTTGGCACTGGAGCTCTCTGATAGTCATCCAGAATAGCATTAGCAAAAATGAAATTGTCTCCAATTGAAGGGTGTACATACTTACTTTCATCTTTATCTAAAATCTCATTATTGTCTGATATTTGCTGAGGTGTAGCCAACCTGTTGTTTGAAATACCAACCAAAATAATGTGCTAAACCTTTACCAACTAGAAAGCCCACAAACACAATACCATCTAACATAGAATTTTATTACAAAGTCATTTCTAGGCATTTATTTAAAATTAAAAAGATATAAATATCCTAATTAAAAATTCTTAAATCTATAATTTTAACTTGATATTTCTATTTTGAGAGTACTGTGGAAATCTGGGCATTTTAGCTGATCAATATCATTTTTTCTTCAATTTGGGGAATTTTCTAAGAGTTGATGCACAATTTTCTTATAGCAGATGCTAGGTATTTTAGTATTTCAAGGGAATTTTTAAATTCTTAATTACTTCTCTGCTCATTTGATTCTAGATTCCAAATAGACTCTAGCTCAATCAGTTAGCCTTAAGCTGTAAAAACAAGTGAGATATTAATCTGCAAAAACAGAGGAATGGAGAAACTGAAGATGAAGATAGGAGAGATTCACTTATCAGCAGAGAAGGTGAAGAATGGATTGAATCAGTATCTAGAGAAGATACTACAAAACTACTATTGAGGGCCTAGTAGAAGTACTCTTCCAATATTCCACAAGTACTTTTGTTCTAGTAAGCAAAATGAGACTCTATATATAGAGTCATTTATGTTTTTCAATTTACTTGCACACCCTTATTTCTATTATTTCTAGAATATACTCAGTGTGTTTAGAAGATAAATTAAAATATGACTATTTTACCTAATTTAAACGAATTTAACTGATACAATAGATTTCTCACTTTTCTCTTTCCCAAAGATTATCTTTTCATATATAGGAATATTTAAGTAGATTATATATTTTTCTTTTTTTAAATTTAAATTAAAAATTTATTCAGATGGCATAAATTAAAAGGATCATATAGGTTTCAAGTGTACATTTCTATGATACATGATCTGTATATTGCATTTTGTGCCCACCACCCAAAGTCAAACCACAGTCTGTCACCATTATGTGTTTTTTTTTTCTTTTACCTATGACATGATTAGCAATGGTTGCTAACTTCTTTGGAGTTGTGAATCTATTTGAGAACCCAACAAAGGTTGAAACCCTGCCACAGATAAAAGCTTACAAGCACATACAATTTTAGAAATATTTTTTTGGCTTTACAAAATGCTTGAAGTTCATCCATGAATGTCTAAGAAGCCCTAGATTGGAGTAAGATAAGATTGCAGGTTAGGTGACAGCTTACCATGACTGAAAGGAGTTTTATTGGTGCCTGAGAAATAAAAAATAGCTGTCAAGGCACTCACTCCTGGTTGTAATCTTTCAAAATGACATAGTTTATTGGCCTGTAATAAATGTTCAGGATTTTTGGAGTTATACCAACTTCAATTTTAAATTGAAACTTTCTTCATTGCTATCCTTTGCTGCATTTATTTGAAAAGTGAGAATAATTACCAGTGCACTTTCCAAATGGAATCCAAGTTAATTTCTATTAGTGACAGGATGTGCAATATCATATGTAAACAAAAAGGCTACCCAATTAAAAGATTTCTGAAGGATATTTAATTTTCTAAATGTTGGTGCTCATACTAAGTAATATGTCTCAATTGAGCCAGCTTACATCATTGCCAAGTTTCTGTCATGCAGAAGGTTGTTCCTACATTTAAATTCAAACATTTGATGAATGAAGTTCTGCAGAAGAGGACATTTTTCTCAATGGACAGTCTTACCTACCACTCACATATTAAAAAAATCTATTGCCCCACCCCATTTATCATTGAATAGTCAGCCAGTCATTAAATATTAATCAAGTACTTACTGGGTGTTAAGTACTGAAATACAATATACAAGCTTTATCATAAAGAACCATGATCTACTGGAGAGGCAAATAGGATTCAGTGTGATAAATGTTATCTTGGGGCAATATGGGGACAAATTTAGACATAAAGAGGAGTAGAGCATAGTATGAGTAAGGCAAAGGTATTTGGGATAGTGAAGATAGGAATGAAAAAGTTGCTCTGGGACCTAAGAGGAAGATATAATTGGTATAAATTATAGACAGCTAAGGATTTTGATCCCCAAAGCATGTGAAACTAGTGCAGAAGAATGCCATGTGCTGTTTTGAAGTTTAGAAACACTACTCTGGCTGCAAAAGAACATTAAAAATTGGATAACATTGAAAAATTGTAGGAGTATTAAATGACTCATCCAAATTAGGAATTGAATGATTTTGGAGGGAGAAGAAAAGAGTAAAAAAGTGATTCCCTGGTTTCTGTTTTATGTCACTTAAATGGTAGAACAATTCATAATGCATGACACACCAGAAGAAAAGGTCTTGGAAGGAAAAAAATGAGTTAAATTTGAAGTATATTGAGTTCTAGTTGAATATGGTAAATCCACAGGAAGATGCCCAGGGAGTAGTAAGATATATAAATTTGATAATTTGGTTCAGACCTAAGTTATAAATAAAGGTATGGGTTTTATTAATGTATGCATTGATAAAGGAAGTCATAAAATAGAACAAAATTGACCAGAAAGAATGGAAATACATAAATAGATACATAGAGAATTGAGAAGAAGAAAGGGAGACGAATGGAATGGAAGGGAAGGAAAGAGAACGAATAAGATACAATCAGATTAAAGAGATGGTGGAGAAAATGAATTTTAAGATGAAGGCTTGGAAGAAGCAGCCAGAAAGTAAAATAGAAACCTGCCTGGTTGCCCAATGCCAGGAAAAGTGAGTGCTTCAAGAAGGCAAGAATTATCAGCTGTGTTCTCCCCTACAGAATTGTCAGATCCCAGTTAAAATAAGAATTAAAAACAATCACTGGATTTCTTGACGAATGTTATCAGTGTGTCCAACAAACAAGGGTTTTGAGAACAATGCTAATGAAGGTGGCTGCAGTAGGCCAAATTACTGTGGGTTGAGAAAGGGTAAATGAGGAAGAGCAAGCAGTGAATGGGAAAGCACTGCTCTCTCAAGTGTTGGCTGCTGAGTGAAGGACAGACAATGCCAGGAAAACGTTTACTTAAAAAATGCCTTCTATCTATTGCTCAAAAGAGATGTGTATTTTTCACATATATAAAGCAAAATGCTATCAGTTGTGTATTATTGCCAAACTAAAATGAACTACCAAACATATAGATAGGTAGAGCCTAATAGGCCTGAGATTTTGTATTATTCATTTATTTCTGTGAAAATATTTATTTAATTCTCAAGATATTATTTTTCATATGAACAACTGTAAACCTCCCTTTGCCTCACTCTGTATATAATAGTCAGCTTTACCGTCATTCCTATGTAAGCTTAAATATATTGGTCTAAAAGAGATTTATTTTCTTCCCAAAATATTCTCTTCAGTGATTTGGGAAAAATAATGAATAATATAGCAGCAGTCTTAATAAATAAGTTTCAGTATTACCTGCTTTGTTTCTTTATAAACCTAAGATCCCCAGTAGAAATAGATGACTATTATTCATTCTCCCTCTTCTTTATTTTTGACTATGCAACATTTATGTGTGCTTTTTGAAGAAAATATGTTAAGTACAAAATACATTTTGTTCTGTCTTGCCTCCTCTCCTGCCATTCCACTTACCAGCTACATGCCTGCACTGGAATTATTGATCTAAAATAACTAGTGAACTCCATTTCTTTATCTGAAAAAATGAGAATAATGTATGCTTTAAACTATACACGTGTGAAAAATAATAGAATGTTTATAAAGTTCCTAGCACACAGACAGCACTCAACAAATGTTAAGATATCTCCCCATTTCAGAGATTTCCCATCTTGTAAGTAATTTTGTGTCACCCCACCCAGTTATTATAGTTATATGGATCTAAAAAAACAACCACACAAAAAATGGCATCTTTTTGAAAGCCAGAAGTCCACAATTCAAATCAAAACGAGTATTACCTTTTTCAGTGAAGACTCTTCACTCCTCTCTTTTTTTTTTTCATTTTCTTCATCACTTTTATTTTAAAATTCTGAATCAAGTGCTTTGTTTCTTTCCAGCTTGTTGTCCTTTTCTTTAATAGTCATTGGCTTAAATGTAGAAGCTACAGCATGTTCATCTGCAATAGAAATCACAGCAGAAACCACGGCATACTATGTTATTGCTCTACACTGAGAGTAAGCAGTGTGCTTGGATGTGTTTTAGTGGTGTGGTCCATCCACATCCTAGAATGAACTCTGTGACCCACCCCCCAGTTCCTGTCTGGAGCCAGCAGTCCTAGTCCCTGCTTTATTTCCCTTTGGACATCTGCTCCCAGGCAGGTTTCATGGGCCTGCGACCAGCACAGTCACACACATTCAGAAACATCCCACTCTTGGGGTTGAGTCCTCTGCCCTCCGTCTTGAAGTTCTTAAGAACTTTACCTGTGGGTTTCTGTCTTGTAAGCAAACTTATATGGGACAGGGCAGTGTGCATTTGAGATTGGAGCCTGGGCCACCCAAGGTCCTCCTACTCAGGTTGGGTTCTTGGGCCAGCCCCCAGCTATCTGCCCTCTGTTTCCTGATGCTCCGGGCCTCTGCCAAGATCTTTCTGTTCCTGTCACGTGACTGCTGGTGCCCTCTGCCTGGGTGGCCACCAGGGGATATGACTATAATTTATTCATTCCTCCTTTAACCTCTGCAGGAGGCAAAATTATGTAAAAAATAGATGCTAGTAGGCAAAGAATTTTAGACATCAGTTTCTAGGTCATGTAAGATACTAAACATTTGAGGGGAGACGTGATTATAAATGAAACTTTTTAGTGGCTTTGCTCATATAGAAACTAAAGGTGAGGGATCAATTATGACGTTTTTTAAATGATCCAGTTGTAAAATGACAAAAGTCTGAATTAGGATGAGAGCACTTGGATTAGGAATAAAATTTGGATTGGCATGATTTGGGATAGGTGATATGGAGGATAGAAGGAACAAAAATCACTGAGATTTCAACTCTAAGTGATGAGAAGATTGGAAACTGTTAGAGAATAAAAAAATAAATGATGAGTTTTAAAAAACCAACTACAAGGCAATGAGTCACCCCCAACCCTCAACCCCCAATGCCATTAAAAGCTGGAACCCACCATTCCCCCTCTGTGCTAACTCCTTGACTATATCAACTCGAAACCTGACAATGAGGCTGACAGTCCCATTTGCCCTAAGAGGCCAAATAACATTCACTGTCATTGCAAATAACAGCATTTCCTCAGTGAAGGTTGAACTAAATTGCTTTAACAAGGCTAAATTAAAAATCAAACATGCTGATGCATTTAATGTGAGGCACAGAGGACACAAAAGATCATCAAAAATGAGTGGCAATATTGATTGTCATAAACAACCTTTCACGGAGTAAATAGATTCAGTGCTGACCCCTTGAAGTGCAGCTACCCTGTTCCTAATGTATTCACTCATAGGTTATGTAATTTAGCAGAATTATTTATTTTTTTGCCATATTTTATTTTTAATGTGTCATCTTCACCTTTTCTTCCTCATTACAATTTATTTTTCTCTTATATAAAGATAATGGTGCTAATAATAATTCCATTCTAAAGTTTATGAACTTGTTAAAGTTTTTCATTCTTTTCCATTAAACATATGAAGTAGATAAAACATATCTAATTATGCATACTTCACTGGAAAAAAAATCTTATGGATTTTGAATATGTCCTGAGAGATAGCTAGGATATTGTGAGGCAACAAAATTTTATTGATACTGCTCAATTTTACTGAATTTTCATCCATTTTCTAAAGGGATTGTATGCAATATTTGTGGCCTTAATATTTTAAAAGTTTGAATTCTGTAAATAGCACAGTATGGCCTTTTAATTTGGTTATGTTATAAAATATTGGAAAATACCATGGGGTTTTCTGAAAATTGTTTAGAATTTATCTTTACAGCAGGCTTTTTAAGATTAATTTCTTACAATTCATATCTGAGAGAATTTAAGATGAGGTTTAAAAAAATACTGACAGAAATACTGGGCATTAATATAATAATTAATTATTGAAAATTTGGTGATCTGCTTTCATGGATTTAAAGGAAAAAGTCATTTTAATACTTATTTTCATATTCATGACCAGTCTCACCAACTCCTAAAATACAATGTCACTACTTATAGGCCCTATGTAGAAGAATTTAAGAAAATGTCCATAAATAGTGTCAAATAAACTGTGAAATGTATTGCTCTAAGAGCTTAAACATAAATAATTACAGCTTGGTTTCTATACAGTTATGGTTGATCCAGCCTTATTAGGATATACAAGAAACTGGAAATATTTCTTAGAATCAATGCTTATGTCCTTTATCTGTTTAATTAATATTAAATTTCTTGCCTAATATCTGTTATTGGAATTGCAGTACTGGCTAGGAAATGTTACGGATATGAAGCAGATTAAGAGTTCATTTTTTTCTTACTGTATATTCAGAATGTAATTCAGCATTGATGTAAAACATTATATGAATTATATCCCCATTCTTCAATCTAATACCCCAATAAATCCATAATTGTGTCTCCAGACACTTCTGCCTATCTTACAACAAATTACTTCATCTTTAGTCTACCCATTACTTTACCCAGGTTTTCTAATACATAGATTTAGTTATGTTTCTCCTGTGCTTCAGAGCTATGTATGTAGAATACAACTCCTTAATGTGATATACAAAGCCCTTCAAAATCTGGCTCTGGCAAACATTTCATTCTCTCAATAAGCAATTATTAAACCCTTGTTTCATGCTAGAACCTCCGTGGCATCAGGGGCTCTTGGGGTGGGAGGAAGAGGAAGACAATCTCTGTCCTCCCTCACGGTGAACAAACAATTATATCCCAGTGTGGCCAGCACTTGTGCATGCGTAAAGGTCAACTCTGATTGAAACAGTTAGGCGGGGTTTCCCAGCGGAAGTTGTGGCTGAGACATGTTTGATGGCTAGAAGTTCATCAGACAGAAAAGAGGTAAAAGGGTCCTCTGGAAAAGGAAAATGAACTACAGAAAGCCTCGGAGGCTTTACCAAATGTAAAATGCTCTGAGAGAGGCAAGCAGTTTCACGTGACTAGTGCCTGGGGCTCAATGAGAATGTTAGAGAGACAGGGTGCTGGAGCCAAGGAGACATTAAAGAGTTTTTAAGAAGATGCATGAATGATCACCTGTGGGGAAATAGGGCAGAGGGAAATGTTCAAAATAAAGTGAGGACAGGTGCAGAGAAGAGCAGGTAGTTGAGCGAGAAGGCAGTGGGCCTCAGGGTGTGAAGGTAGGCAGACCTGTGAGGCTTATAAAAACAGAATTGTCATAATTACATGATAAGGTGGATAGAGAAATGAGGGAAAAGGAGGAAGGCAAGATGACCTCTCTGTTTCCAGCCTGGGCTAATGGCTCACGGATCCTGGGACACTCCAAGAAAAAAAATGCAGCCCTAGCCAGTTTGGCTCAGTGATTGTAGTGTTGGCTCTTGTACTGAAGGGTCCCGGGTTTGATTCTGGTCAAGGGCACATACCTCTGTTGCAGGCTCGATCACTGGCCCCTGTTGGGCATGTGTGGGAAGCAACCAATCACTGTGTCTCTCTCACAGAGATGTTTCTCTCACTCTATAAAAAAGCTAATGGATAAATGTCCTTGGGTGAGGATTAAAAAAAAGAAAGAAAATGCAGAAAGAGGAGAAAATCTGGACCAAAGTAGGGCAGAGAAGAGATTAAAAGGTTGGATCCTATTGAGTTGGGGTCGAATTGGAGATTGGACTAGAAATATCCCATGGGCAATTGGGTAGAGATGCCTGTAATCTAGGAGATAATTCTGAGGTTATTTGTAGCTGTGGAGTCATTGGGTTACAGCTGATTCTGAAAGTTGTAGTAGCTGAACAAGAGCATAAAAAGTGCTAATGATATTTCTGAATTCCATATTCAGGACAGTTTTTCCAATTCAGATTAATAAGCTAATGGGTGGACTCCTTTATCTGCTCCTAATTTTCTCTTTTTACTTTATAGAAAAGCCTCAATGAATTTGCTCATTGTTTCTTTTACACAAGTCCTCCAGCAACAAATATATTATTGCTACTATATGATGCATCAATGAGGTTTCTAGCTATTAGGTTAAATATATATATATATATATATATATGATAGGGCATCAAAATAATTTTTATAAGTGATTGCATGTTTTTGTCTCATTTAATTATTAGGCTTACAACCTATGATTGCCTTTCTCATTTGAGTTACAGTGCATTTTGAAAGTGTACTAATTTTATAAAACGTACCATACCTTCATTATAATGTAGCTCCCAAATTTTCACTACCTAAAATGAGAAACTTAATTCTAAAGCATACATTTCTTAGCTGGATAACCTGCCTGAATTATTGTATGTATTTATTGCTACTATAGATTTATTCCTTTTTTACTACCCTTAATGCTTACTACTCCTTATACCAGTCCCTATATGAGCCATCCACAATTACTTTAATTATTTTTCTTGAATGTCCTAAATCATCCATGATGTAAAAAGAAAAAAGATTCTAAGGGATTAATTCAAAATTGGTAAAAAATAGTTAACTATATGTCAAATTCTAATGCATAAAATCTAAAATCATGGTAAAGTGTTCTAAGAATGTAGAAAAAATTAAATATCACTGGCATTTAATGAAGAGCAAAAAATTAACATTTTTCTGAAGATAAAGACAATTTTGATGGATATTCTAATATTTTGCAGGAAGACAATGGCATAAATAATAACACTGTAAAAATAGTATCCAAATGCATGAAACAAACAGATCAGATATATAACTGTCAGTAAAGGAAACTATATTTCTTCCTTCTTTAAAACCATCTATCTCATAAACAGACAAGAAAACATTTCGATGATGTTTGAAAGCTGTGTCAACATTCTTTCAGCCATGAATCAAACGTTGCTCCATTGCCATGCATGTAAAGTAACTGTAGTGACAAATGATACTTGCATTGGGTTTTAATTCTTCACTAAACCTTCAGAAAGTCTATCATTTTGTGTGTGTATCTTCATTAAGAGGCTCTTGGGCATGGTAGGGCTTGGCTCTTACGGTGCTTGATTTGCCCATTTAAAAGACCACAGCTTCAGGCAGAACAACAAGCTAAGAGCAAAAAAATATAGAGAGAACATATTTCTCTGCAAAATGCAAGCTTATCTCCTGGATTAGAGATAGGACTAGACTCAAGGAAGTTGAACTACAATTGTCTACTACATTTATTTTAAGCCCTTGATATATGTGATGATTATTTACCTTTCAGAATTTATTTTGAATTTTTAGGGCCGTGAAGCTATTCTGTATGATGCGGTAGTGGTGAATTCATGTCATTATTCATTTGTCAAAACCCAGAGAAATTAAAACATGAATAGTAAAATTAATGTAAACTATGTAATTTAGTTAATAATAATGTATCAAAATTGGCTCATCAATTTTAAGAAATAGACTACATTAGTGAACATTTTTAATAATAGGGAAAACTGTGAGGGAGGAGGGGAATACATTGGAATTCACACTGTGTTCCGTTTTTCTGCAAACAAACCTAAAGCTCTTTCAAAAAAGTCTATTCATTAACAACATTTTTAAAAATGCTCTCTTTCAATAAAAATTAAATGTCAGAAAAATATAAAGAAAAAAAGAAGGTTACTTCAAACCCTACAACTCAGATGACTACTCAGGATTTTTCAGTGATCATTATTCATTCTCTGTTTCTGTCTCTTTTTCCTTCTCTTTTTCCCACCCTCCCTCCCTTTCTTGTGTTAACTATTTTTCAGAAATCAAGTTAGGAACATAGATTGGATTTGCACTGCCTCTGCCTGGATTCTAATCCTGGCTTGGTGACTAAGTAAGTGTGTGGACTTACACAGGTTATTACCCTCTTGGGCTTCGGTTTTCTCATTTGTAAAACAGGAGCAATTGTAGCTTTTACCTGGTTGGATTGTTGAGAGGAACAAATGTAATAAAATTGTTAAGAACTGAGCTCACTGCCTGGTGCATAATGAGCCCTCAGTAAACGCTACTTCTCTTGCTCCTCAAACTCTGTCATATTCTTATTCTTAATACAGTGTTATTTTGTATCAATGAATATGGAATGTATATCATCATTTTAAGGCTCCCAACCCTATCAATTATTTTTGTCAATCCCCTTTTGATGAACATTGAATTTGTTTCCACGGGGAGGGCAGATGGCCTGGGTGGCTTTTATATTCTGCTGTAATCAGTGCCTGATCTATACATCTTTATTTTTAATTTATATGATTATCTCCTTAGAATAAATTCCTATATATGGACTTACTGGACTCCCACTTATTTTCAGAATAAATTATCTTCATGTAGTTTGTTTGGCTCTCCATGGCCTTTGCCTTACCTGCTTCTCCAGCCTTCCTGACCCCCACTCCTGCTCTACCTTCCAATCTTCTTGAGATACTTGCAGTTCTTTCAATGCACGACATACTTTTTCTTGTTAGGACACTTGTACACATTTCTTATTCTTAATACAGTGTTATTTTATGTAACACTTTTCCTAGAATGTGACCAGGACACTGCTGCCTTATCTATTTCCTTATCTATATTCCTTACTAGACTGTAAGCTCCCGATAACAAGAAGCATATCTGTTTTTACAGAGTGTCTGGTTACACTTTTAACACTAACTATAATAACATTTCTGGTGTTCTTGACATTGAAAAAATTCCTCCTAAATTAAGATCCTGATTTAACTATTCATATAAATAAAATTTTACAAAAATTGAGGTGGCTACAATGGATATATATTTCACTTAACAGGAGCTTCCCATGGCTCACTGAGACCCTAAAATTAGCACAAAACTTCTGCTAATAATTTTGGCCCAAATTTCTTAGATTTGGAAACCTCCATTTCACAAAAAATTATGCTAATAACCTACATATTTATCTTTATATTTACAATATAAATTTATCCTATTCTTGAACCAAAGTGAACATCAAAAAGACTCAGAGTGAGGATGAGCTTCAAAATCTTCTGTTCTCTTTCCCACATATATGTGCCCAGAGTAATCCCCAACATTGAATATGATGAATTTTTATGTCTGTGATAAGCATGTGTTATATGGCTCAGTTGGCCATAAGGAGATTATCTGTGAGGGCCTTACCTAATCACATGAGCCCTTTCAAAGCTGAGATTGTCTCCATCTAGTTGCAGAAAAAGAATCAGCGATTGGATTAATGAGAAGGATTTGGTATACCATTGCTGACAGAAAGATGGAGAGGCCATGTGACAATGATTTTGATGGCTTTGAGGAGTTGAGAGCAGCCCTACCTGAACGCCAGCAAGATGGCAGAAGCTAAGTCCCATAACTAATAATAAGAATGATCTTGGGCCGAAACCGGTTTGGCTCAGTGGATAGAGCGTCGACCTGCAGACCGAAAGGTCCCAGGTTCGATTCTGGTCAAGGGCATGTACCTGGGTTGCGGGCACATCCCCAGTAGGAGATGTGCAGGAGGCAGCTGATCGATGTTTCTCTCTCATCGATGTTTCTAACTCTCTATCTCTCTCCCTTCCTCTCTGTAAAAAATCAATAAAATATATTTTAAAAAAAAGAATGATCTTGAAATTGAATTTTTCTTCAAGCCTCCCAGTGAGAACTTGGGGTAGCCAACACCATGATTTTAGCCTTATGACAATGTAAGGGAGAACTCAGCCATACTGTGCTGAACTTTGGACCTACAAGTGTATAATGATAAATGGGTGTTGTTTTCAGCCACTAATTTTGTGGTGAATTACTATGAATCACTAAGAAACTAATACAGTAGGGTGAAGAATTGGAGTGGAAAAGCGGAGTAGGTACCTAGGCATCCCTGGGAAATATTTCTGTCTTCTATTTTGAGCCATCTTGAGAGTCTGTAAGTATTTTTTTGTGTTCATGACCAGGAGTCAAATCAGTGGGGCCATGAAGAAGGCACCCACTAAGAAAGAACTGTGGCCTGTGGTAGGTGAAGGCTCTGCACAGCTATGGAGCCCTAATTTCCTCCCCACTGACAGTAAATGACAAGGTCATACGCATCCATCTGATAATTTAGAGTTTGACACTTTTAACCTCAATTTTTAAATTTAATGATTGCAAATTTTTTATTATTGACTAAAAATATTTCTACAACTGTGTAAAATGCGTGACTGCAAGGCAAGATAGGGAGTGAGAGTGGAGCGAATATCTCCTATACAGTCGAGTCGATATTTGCATGTACACCAATACAAATTAATGGTAGGGAGTAGGCCTTTCACTAATAACTGAGTCCTCAACCTAGAAAAGGGTTACATGCAAAGACTCAGAAATGTTGATTGAATACCATTGGGCATATAGCAAAAAGTAGACATACTTCTATACTTTTGGATACACTTATAGTACAACCACAGGTTGAAAAGAAAGACAAACTAGGGGAAGAATCTGCTAGGTGTGAGACAGAGGCCTGAACTAGCTCTCTCAAGAATGTGTGAGTTCATGGGCAAACAATTTGTGGTGTGAAATATTGTCTCCTTACCATCTCCCCACCCCAGCTTTATGAAGGTATAATTGACATATACATGGTGTAAGCTTTAGGGTATACAACCTGATGATTGAAACTGGTCTTGTTGGGAGTATTTAATCAGCAAACACTATAAATCAGGGTTTTTCTTTTTTGAGTTGGTTTCATCAGCACAACACTGTTTCCATCCCATGTGCTAAGTGCCTTCTGCATGTAACGTAAAATGGGATGGTGTCCCTAGCCAGTGGTCGGCAAACTGTGGCTCGTGAGCCACATGCGGCTCTTTGGCCCCTTGAGTGTGGCTCTTCCACAAAATACCGACTTCTGTGCATGGGCCATGAAGTTTCAATCCCAGTGTATGTGCGCACCCGCACGTGGTATTTTGTGGTATTTTGTAGAAGAGCCACACTCAAGGGGCCAAAGAGCCACATGTGGCTTGCGAGCCGCAGTTTGCCGACCACGGCCTAGGGGCAATTCATGTGCTAATAATTTGTAGATGGCATCAATTCAATCTGAAGAAAGCTCTAGTCAGAAGCAAAGTCACATGGAAGTGGGGTTAGTGGGAGGAAACTTCTGAGGACATTAGTATTTAAGTAGACCTTACTGTGAGGAGAAGAATGCAATTTCCAGACATGTGAAAGATTATTCAACTCTGAGATATGAAAAGAACAGAGTCATAGCAAGATGGCTTCGTGAGTGTATTGGTTTCCTATCACAGTTATGACAAAATGCCACAAATTTAGTAGCTCAAAACAACACAAATGTATTATGTTACAGCTTTGGATGTCAGAGAAAAAGGTTCCACAGGGCTGCCTTCCTTCTGCAGGCTCTAGGGGGGATCCATTTCTTGGCTTCTGGATTATAGAGGCTGCCCACATTACTGTCACCTCTGCCTCCTTTGTCACAACTTTTCTTCAACTCTAATTCTCCTGCTTCCCTCTGTCACTTAGAGGGATGCTATTAAAAACATTTGGCCCAACCGGATAATCTCCCCATCTCCAGAACTGAGAGGCTATTCTGCCTAACAGTAGGTAACTCACTCCAGGTGATTATGGGCCTTAAAAGGCTGACTGAAGAGATTAAAGAATTATTGATATTGAACAAAGGAGTGATTTAATGAAAGTAGTATTTTAATAAAATTAATATTGCCACAGATGGCTCATTGAAACTAGAAATAGTTCCTGTAGTAGATTACTTATAGTAATCCATGTGGGAGTGATTAGAGTATGTCCTAATATGGCATTGAAATACATGCCAGCATTAAGTATTGTCTGACTTTGACATGGGCAAATGTAAGCCAAAATTAATTTTAGAACATTTTCATCCCTCCTAAAGACAATAAAAGAAAAACAAGAGAAAGAAACCTGTACTTGTTAGCAGTAACTCCTCCTTTCTTTCCAATACCGCAGCCCTAGGCAACTGATGGCCTCTCTGTCTCTGTAGATTTGTGTATTCTGGACAATTCACATAAATGGGATCATACAATAGTGTGTGTGTGTGTGTGTGTGTGTGTGTGTGTGTGTGTGTGTCTCACTTCCTTTGCTTAGCAAAATATTTTCAATGTTCATCCATCTTGTAGCAATATTTGAGTTATTTTTATTGCCAAGTAATATTCTATTGTATGGCTATGCCACACTTATTTATCCATACCTCAGTTAAAAAACATTTGGGTTGTTTCCACTTTTTGGCTATCATGAATGATTTAGAGTTCCTAATGTTATGAACATTCATGTACATGTTTTTGTGTGGGCATGTTTTCATTTATCTTTGTATATACCTAGGAATTGAAATGCTTTGCTTAGAGGAACATTTTGAGGAATTTCCAGCCTGTTTTTCCAACATTGGAAGCATCATTATACATTCCACCCAGCAGTGTGCAAGGGTTTCAATTTTTCATACCATTGCCAACATGTTATAATCTATCTTTTTTTAATTTTAGCCATTCTGTTGTATGTAAAGTGGTATCTCAATGTGGCCTTGATTTGTATCTGCCTAATGACTAATGATGTTGACCAACTTTTGTTGGTTCATTTGTATATCTTCTTGGGAGAAATATCTATTCAGACTCTTTGCCCATTTTGAAATTGTGTTATTTATCTTTTTACTATTGATTTGTAAATTTTTGGGTACACATCTCTTATCAGATGTTTGTATGCAAATATGTTCTGTTCTGTGAACTGCCTTTCATTTTCTTGATATCATTAGAAACACAAAAATTTCATTTCAATGAAATCCAGTTTATCTATTATTTTCTCTAATTTTGCTTCAGTGTTGAAACTAGAAAGGCTTTATCTTACCCAAGTTTATGAGTATGCCTATATTTTCTTCTAGGAATGATATAGCTTTAATTCTTACCTTGAGATTTATGATCCATTTTTAGCCCACTTTTGTTTATGGTGTGATAAAGTGGTTTACTTTATTATTTTGCATGTTGATGTCCAGTTATTCCAAGATTGTTTGCCAAAAACACTATACTTTCACAATTGAATGTTACCTTTTTTAAAAATCAACTATTAATGTAAGAGTTTGTTTCTGGGATCTCAATTTTATTTAATTGATCTTTGTATCTATCCTTATTCTAGTACCACACAATGTTGATAACTTGTAGCTTTGTAGTGCTGAAATCATAAAGTGTGAGTCAGAATCTGACATTATTCTTCCATTTCAGGACTTTTGCCTATTTTGGGTACCAAAAATTTTTATATAAATTTAAAAATCAACATGTCAATTTCTGAAAAGGATCCTGCTAGGATTTTTAGATAAATTGTCTTGCATTTTAGATCAATTTGGGGAGTATTTGTCATTTTACCAATATTAAGTCTCCTATTCTATGAACTCAGGAAATCTTTGATTTTATTTAGCTCTTCTTTAGTTTCTTTCAACAATGCTTTATAGTTTTCATCATATAAGTTTTGCCCTTATTTTAAAATTTTATTCTTAAGTATATTGTTACTTTTGATGCCATAACAAATGTAATTGATTTTCTTAATTTCATTTATAAATTACCTATTGCTAATAATTTTTATATAGTGATTCAAGCTCTGCAAATATCCTGAATTTATTTATTGTAATAATTTTTATTTGATTCTGGAGGATCTTCTATATACAAGATTATGTCACCTATAAAAAGATTTAATCTCATGTTCTCCTTTCTAATCTGGATGCCTTTTGTTTCTTTTTTTTGCCTAATTGACTTGGCTAAAAACTCTAGTATGATGTTGAATAAATGTGGTGAGGGAGAATATACTTTACTTGCTGCTAATTTTTACGAGAGTCATTCAGTATTTTACTATTAAGTATAATGTTAGCTTTTCATAGATTCCTTTTATCAGTGAGTAGAGTGTTTTTATCATGAACAGATATTGGGTTTTGTCAAATGATGCTTCTGAAGCTATTGAGATAATTATATGTTTTTTGTCCTATTTTCTTTTGATATTGTGTGTTATATTATTTGACTTTTGGATGTTACACCACCTTGCATTCTTGAGATAAACCTCATTTGGTTATGCCATATACTCCTTTTTATATGTTGCTAAAATCTGTTTGCTAGTACAATGAATCTTCATTATTTGCAGTATCCATTTTTGTGGATTCACCTACTCACTAAAATGTGCTTATATTCCCAAATTAATACTTGTGGTACTTTTGTGGTCATTTGTGAACATGCACAGAACAGTGAAAAATTTGAACTACCCAGTATGCGCATTCTTAGCTGAAGTTGATAAAGGCAATGTTCTGTTCTCTTGTTTCAGCTCTCATACTCAGAACAAGTGTCCTTTTTGTGGTCTAATTTTGTAATATTTCTCATATTTTATTTTGTTGATAATTTTGGTGTTTAAAATGGTTCCCCAAATGAGTTCTAAAGTCCTGTCTAGTGCGTTTAGGTGCAAGACAGCTGTGATGTGTCTTTCGTAGAAAATGTTTGTTAGATGAGCTTTGTTCAGACACAAATTATAATGCTGTTGGCCACAAGTTCAATGTTAATGAATCAGCAATATATATTTAGTAAGGTGTCTTTGAATAGGTACACACATAAAACAAAGCTATTATTGGTTAGTTGATGCAAATGTTATGACCGGAGTCTCTCGAGAACTTAACCCTGTATATTTCTATGAGTAATGGTCCAGTATTCACTAAATCAGTGTTCTCAGTGAACTTATAGAACAAAACTTCTTGTGAATAATAATAAGACAACTATTTTTTTTCTCAGAATTTATATATATGTTTACGAGAGAATTAGTTGGTAGTTTTCTATTTCTGTGATGTATTTTTCTAGTTTTTTGTTTTTTTTTAATCAGGGCAATGCTGGCCTTCTATACAAAGTTGGTATGTGTTCCCTCCTCTTTTGTTTCTTTTGGAAGAGTTTGTGAATATTTGTTATTGATGCTTTAAAAAAATGTTTGGTGGAATTCACCAGTGGCAAAAAAAAAACAAACAACTCGTCTTGGCTTTGCTTTGTAGAAAGTTTTAAATTTTCTAATTGTGAAGCAAATAGTAAACATAACAGGCCTAAGATACTTAGAAAATCTATCTTACATTTGGCTGTTGTCTGGGAACTTAGATTTTGGGAGGGATCCCACCATTCTCAGAGTTGATAAGAGTGGTTCAATGTGCCTTACCTGTCTGTACACACAATGTGGTGTATGCTGAACACCTCTGGGAGGCTGACATTTTGGTACATACTAGACAAAGGCTGTCTACATCATCAGCCCAGGACAATGAGTCTCTCATGAGCTTTCATGATTGGCAGCAGTTCACGCATGTTATTACAACTTATTGCTGGGGGAATTTAGGCATGTCCTAAGTGACTTCAGTGAGAGATGACCCATGGGAGTTGAGACTTGTTTCCCTAGGCCTTTATCAATGCTCCTTTTCTCTTTGCTGATTGTTCCTAGTATTCTTTCACTGTAATAGGTCTGAACCATGAATACAATTCCATGCTGAGTCCTCGTAGTGAATTATCCATCCTTAAGTTGACCTTGGGCATCTTCAACTATCAATTCAGTCTCTTTACTTGCTAAAGGCTTATTCAGATTTCCTATTTCTTCTTGCGTAAGTTTCAATACTTTTTCTCTTTCCAGGACTTTTTCCATTTCATCAGAGTTAACTAATTTGTTGACATATAATTATTTATAGTGCTCCTTTGTAATCCTTTTATTTCTGTATGGTCAGTAGTAATGTCCCTCTTTCATTCTTGTGTTAACCCAATTAAAAGTTTGCCAATTTTGTTGATCTTTCCAAAGAACCTAGTTTTGATTTCATTAATTTTCTTTAATTTTATATTATCCATTTCACTAATTTACACTAAATCTGGACCTCTCAGATGCAGTCATGTGGCATCTAGTCTCTGTAACATGGAGCTGGGGGGAATGAGAAATATCGGTGGCTTGTCTCTTCCAAGGA
This sequence comes from Myotis yumanensis, assembly GCF_028538775.1. Lineage (NCBI taxonomy): Eukaryota > Metazoa > Chordata > Mammalia > Chiroptera > Vespertilionidae > Myotis > Myotis yumanensis. The sequence continues at coordinate 20,979,048 of NW_027223766.1, forward strand.
GATGTCATAGCCGTTGACCAGGAACATGTGTGAATGGGTGTCAGTCTTAGCCACACCTGCTCAGAGTGAACATTCTGTCATGGTGACCTAGGGACAGAAGCAAGTCAGGGCCAAGTCATATCTCAAGTGCCATAGACTCTCACTGTTTTTTAGCAAATCTACAAATCTCTTGTTTTTAGTAAATTGTCTTAAATAAATGTTTCTTCATTTGTTGCAAGCTCCAGGATAACTCCCAGATATTTAAAACTATTTTGTATATAATTCTCACCAATTATTATTGTTTCACTAGGGCAGTGATGGCAAACCAATGAGAGGTGTCAGAGGTGACATGCGAACTCATTTTTTTGGTTGATTTTTCTTTGTTAAATGGCATTTAAATATATGAAATAAATACCAAAAATATAAGTCTTTGTTTTACTCTGGTTGAAAATATCAAAAAATGTCTATATGTGACACAGCACCAGAGTTAAGTTAGGGTTTTTCAAAATGCTGACACGCCGAGCTCAAAGCTTCGCCATCACTGCACTAGGGAGTGGGTCTTTGGGGTGTCTCTCACCATTGTTCCAGAAGTGATCATCCCTCAGTGTAAAAAATCTTGAATTGATAATACTTAGGAATGAAAAAAAATTCTGTATAAGAGAGCTTAAAAATAGCTGAATAACCTTGAGCAAATTACTTAACCTCAGTTTACTCAACTGTAAAATGTAGATAACAATAGTTTCTACATCACAATGTTATTTCATGAATCAGATTAACTTAATGAATTTAACAGAAAGCCAGGCACACTCAACATACCTTAAAAAATGTTGCTGAGCAACTGAATCAAAACACATTTGGGATGGGATAGGTGTCTTCCTTATCAATTATTGCTGCTTCCAGATCATTACCCTCTTTTCTTGCCTAATCATCACCACTTTGCAATTTTTACTTTCTATAATAACAAAAGCATAATGTGCTAATTAGACCGAACAGCCGAAGGACCTTCTGGACTACCTTCCAGACAAAGTCAGGGCTGTGAAGGGCCGAGCCCCTTGCAGAATTTCGTGCATTGAGCCTCTAGTTAGATTATAACAATGTCACTCTTTGTCATGGTCATCTTTATACTTCAGCTCTGTGGGTTTTTTTTTCTTTATTCCTTCAAGATTTTAGATCCTGGATCACTAGCTTTCTCTTTAATATTACTTCTTTAATATTTATCGGTGATTTCAAAGTTTACTACACAGGTAAACTTCCTAATACTTTGGATCCTCAATTCCTTGACTGCTTCTCTCCAGTGATTTGTTCCCCTCCCAACCTCAACTTACTTCCATGCTCATTTCCTTGACCTTTTCTTTCCAATAGCAACAACTTCACCATAATCTCAAATTCAAACATCCAACTCTCTGGTTGGCCTCTTATCTTTTGACTACAACCTTTTATACCCCAGCCCCAACATTACTTAATCCCACCTAGTCCTAGTTAGAATCACCTCTACCAGATTTACACTGCCTTTATCTCCTAAATCTTTTATTTTTTCTTTACTCTCCTTAAATTCCATGTTGATTAACTATAATCACTCACTTGCTTGTTTGAGGAGCTTAACTACAAAATAATTTCAAATAATAGGAGGGTGATTAAAATAAAGTAGTGGTTTCAAAGAAAAAGAATTTTTAAGATTTTAGAAATTCAAACATATTTCAAGGATAGATGTTAGAGTAAAAGAAAAAAATTCTAAAGTAAAAGAGTAAGCACTACTAGAATAGGACTGTCGTCTTTTGGGGGGAATGGATCCCAAGAAAAGCAAAAGAGGTCAAGGTTTACTCTGTAGGAAGATGTTTTGTGTGTGGATGTGACTTAAAAGTAATCATGGGAAGAGAATTGCTGCATTAAAGTGAGCAGAGTGAACTAATTGCCAGTAAGTACTCTTAGAAAATGATTCCAAAATTTACTGTGCAAGAACATAAATGGAAGTATCTAATTTGAAACTGTTATTTTGGGTTGCCTTTTAACTTTTGAGGAGGCCTCTCTTATAAATTCTGTATAAAAATAATTACTATAGTAGAACCCACAAATGAGCAAATATATTTTTGGAAGTTAATGAGGGTATTCAACATCATAATCATCACTATTAAATTCTGACTCCCAAATATCCAATACAATAGTTTAACTGCGTAAGCAGGTAGAGAGATTTAGTGACCAGGGCACACTTAATCCAATGACTCTGAAAGCTCTCAGACAGTGAGTAGATGTTAGTTGGAGACAACCCCAATTGGGACTCAGTTAATAAAGTGACTGGTCTCTCCCTCCAGGCTAGCTGCTCCAGGCAAATTCCAACTTTGACTCTGCCCCGGGCAGGCCTCAGGTCTGAATATAACCTGGGAGAGAAGGAACTGCTTGAAAACCAGTTCTACCACTTTTTCTTTGATTTGCCCCCTTAACCCCTTGATGTTCCAGGTTTTTGTAATCTATACCTTACTTTCCTCATTGTCCACCCTTAATATGTGAGTAATTTTTATGGTATCTAAAAAATATAAAATGTAGGCACTGCTGATATTGTGGGTTAAGATGGAGAATTACTCAGTGTATTAAAAATTTAATAGTGATGATTATGATGTTGAATGCCCTGATTAACCTCCAAAAATATATTTGTTCATTTGTGGGTTCTACCATAGTAATTATTTTCATACAAAATTGAACATTATTCCTGGCTGGGTAGAGAAAAGGCTGCTCATTGAAGAGGTCAAGACTAATATTTTGTAGTTAAGACTGATGTTGGTTTAGTGCTATTAATTCATTGTTATTGCTATTGTTATGTTATGTAAATAAAACTGGCCTTTCTCTTCAGTGTGGTTGTGTTATGAATTTAATTAAATTTGAAATTGGGGAAGGGCAAGGAGGCTTATCAGTGTTAAAGGAATTAAAAATGGGTTCTAACAGTTTAGAGTTATAAAGCATTGTAGTTTCTTTAAAGTTAAGATATTAAAATAGGTTCTTTAATCAACCACTGTTGTATTAACAGGTTCCATCCATTAAAAGCATTCAATAGAATTATATTTCAGACATAAGATTATCATATATCAGCATTACTTCATAGTATGGAACTGACCAATGGAATTATTTTTATTTAATTGAAAACAAAAATAATTTAGATTTCTGAGTAGGATACAGAAATAGTTTCTGGTCATCTATATTATATAGAATAACTTCAAGTAGCATAATAAGATAGTGACCATTTTGCTATTTAAAATCTTTCTATTAAAAGCATTTTGGTTTTCAACGAATTAAAATCCTTTGTTGGTGTGTGTGTGTGTGTGTGTGTGTGTGTGTGTGTGTGTTACTTTTTTGAGTTGAGTATTTTATCCTCCCAGAATATAGAGTTTCTGCCAGGAAAGGATATAAATGTAGTTTGTTTGTTAGTTAGTTAGTTTGTTTGTTTGTTTCACTTGAGCGTGAGTATAGTGGCATTTGTGTTCAATATTCAGTGTTTATATATTAAATACAGTTCATTCATTACACACTATTTGCCTCCCTTTCTAATTATAGAAGATTTGTGCTGAGTGAAAAGTCATTATTTATAATCTTTGACCAATTTAGTTAGGGCATTAGTTAAATCTTTATTCTTTCATAATAAGGAGAAGTAATTATGATAAAAGAAAGAAATGCTGATTTAAAAATAAAGGCATTCTTATCATTTTTTATATGAACAAAAGGCTTTAAAAATAGCTTTAGTTTGGATTAATTTATATTGCAGTATACAGTTTACCTTTGAGAGCAAAATGTGGAAAATCCATGAGCACTAACAGAGAAATAATAATGCCCAGTTGATTATTCAAATTTGACTTAATCAGCATTTTTGTTTGTTCCTATAAAACTGAAATGACAGTTGGTCATATCAATTATAGTATAAATAATGATAAGTATCAGCACAGTACAGCCAGTAAAATCTATTGTTTTCAGTTAAAATGAGCTAGATTTTTAATCCAAGTAATAAGAGCTATCTTTCTTTCATTATAGTTAAATATCAACCACTTTTTATTTATCTGTTTTTTTCAACAAGTAATAAAAGAAAATTTTCAGCATTATTTTAACATATATGAACAGAATCTTTGACTAAAAAAAGAAACAGCTGCCCATCTGTCCCATCCTCACACAATTGTTCAAGTTGACAAATTAGATTTTATGACCTTATTCCAGTATGTGGGACACTGCACATTTGCAAATGACTGAAAAATATTGTACTGGTATTTTAGCAATATTTTTATATTCCCTCCTTCATAGATGAAATACAGTATTCTTTTCTCAAAAAAAAAAAGATCTTACTATGTCACATGATTGATTGCTATAGAATTTTTCTTTTAAAAGACATATCTGACAATGCAAAATAGCACATTGCATAGATGGTAGTCATATTGTTTTGCTTTATAACACAAAACGTGTTGACTAAAGTACATTTTAAAAAATAGGGATTATGTCACGAACAATGCAGTGTTGCAGAGGCAGCTAGAAAATAGGCAATGTGCAGTTGTCTTTTGAAGAAAGCAGTACTATGGCTACCAGAAGATTTCTGAGAATGTCTGGTGTAAATTCCAGCCTCTGCCCATGTGACTGACTCTAAAATGAACAAAGGGAAAATTCCTTCCATGTTAACATATTTCCACTTCAAACATTCTGAATAGACAAACTCACCTTGCCTGGGTATCTCCTGTATGCGATTTTATAAACAGAGGAGAATTACAGAGTCCAAGCCCCAACTGAGAGATAAAGTGTTCAGGATATAATTCCAGTATCTTGCAGGTACATGTGCATGCCTAGCTTTTCAACATGCATATAAAATGGCTACATGTAGAAAGGCGTTTTAACCATGATAATTGCTGGGATAAATGAATACTGAATGTAAGAATTGTCACTATGACATGTTTAACACTACCTATATGTTAAAAAATCCTTTTATGCCAATAATTTGCATAACATGCTTAGCCAAGCCCTATGTTGTCCCTCAATTTCTTTGAGAAATGATCCAAATTCACAGTGTAGTAAGAAAGGTATTTATATTTTATTACATTTAGTTATTTTGGGCTATAGATGATCCCACACTAAATAAAAGAAAAAAAGATAGAAATGAGGAATTTAGGGAACTGTTAAACTGATAGTTCAACAACAACAGACATATCTAAATTTTGCAATTTAAGAAATTATTACAAATTATGGTAAAAAACGTTCTGAATTTTTACTGTAATAGTTCCTACTTGATGTTTAATCTGAGAGATTTAAATCTCCCAATCCAAGTATCTATAATTAGTACAGTTGCTTTCTAACATGCACATTAAGACCAACTGTCAAATTTGAAGAAAGACCAGGCTTTGGGTATTCTTACTTATTTTTTAACAACTAATAATTTATTAAAATATTTGATTTAAGCAATGGTGACTTCCACCTGGGCTCCTAGCTATATATACTTTTAAAAAATATATATATTCTATTGATTTCCCACAGAGAGGAAGGGAGAGGGATAGAGAGTTAGAAACATCGATGAGAGAGAAACATCGATGAGAGAGAAACATCGATCAGCTGCCTCCTGCACACTCCCTACTAGGGATGTGCCTGCAACCAAGGTACATGCTCTTGACCAGATCGAACCTGGGACCTTTCAGTCCACAGGCCGACGCTCTATCCACTGAGCCAAACCGGTTAGGGCTATATATACTTTTTTTATACTTCATCTATAATGTACTTTTACCTTAAATATCATATTCTAAAAAGTAAGCATGTTACTTAAATAGACCCACCCCATTAATATAAAATGTGTTGCAAAGAGAAAGGATTTCTGCATAGCAGCAATGACTAGCTATGCTGCACTGAAGCCATCACAGTCTACAAAGCAACACAGCCAACCTTGTGGGCTTGAAGAATTCATGCCCAATATAACTGCTGCACTTACCCTGTTCTTACTTTCACTGGTTATCTAAATTCTAATGCAAAAGTGCTACTTATCAACTTTAGTTTGAAATTATGCACAACTTTGATTGAAGAAGGGTAGCAAACAAACGAAGCCATCAGAAATAGAATCAACCCTAGCTGGTTTGGCTCAGTGGATAGAGTGTTGGCCTGTAGACTGAAGGGTCTCTGGTTTGATTCTGGTCAAGACCACATTCCCGGGTTGCGGACTAGATCCCCAGTGGGGTGCATGCAGGAGGCAGTCGATCAATGATTTTCTCTGTCATCATTGATGTTTCTATCTCTCTTCCCCTCTCCCTTCCTCTCTGAAATCAATAAAAATATATTTAAAAAAGAAATAGAATCAGTGGGATTACTTAACAGAATAAAATATTATGGGAATGAGAAGCTTGACCTAGATACTTTTTTTCTTTGGCCAGAGATTTTTTATATAATTGCCTGAGAAGTACGTAATTGAATATAGTTAGGTAGCTTTGTGTTTTGCAATTTTTGTTCTCAGATATTTATCTGCACAGGCTTCTAGTCTGGTAAACTCTGTTGTGAGGATTAAAATGTCAGATAACTTATCTAAAGTACCTAGTTGCATTAAACACAGCCAGTTTTTAATAAATATTAAGGTTTTTCCCCTTTGCCATTTTAGATTTATTTGGAATTTTATAGTTGTCACACCTGTGATATTTGGATTCGATTCAATAGTTCTAAATGTTGTCTGAATTCCCCACCGCTTTTAATGAAGTTTCTGACTGTGAACTAAAACTCTTCAGTGAGTCAGGTCTTTCCTAAGTGAGAGGAGTCATACGGATACAGACTAACGAGTGACCCTGCTTTTCCTCTCTACTTAGGAAGTGAGCAGAGAGCAGCCCTCACTCCCCATGTCTCTCCCCTTGAATGAATAAGCTTATCTGGGCGGCGGGGGGTCGCGGGGGGGGCGGGGGGCGGGCGGCAGAGGCTGAGATGAATTTCGTGGGATTGAATCCTAGGCTGGGGAAGAAAAGATCTTTCTTTAAACAGCCCAGGTAGGTGTTACCTGTTTCATGCCTTAGGCTTTGGTCAGTCCATCTTGTGCACCTGTATTAAACCCACAGATGTCATCCTTGGGAAGCATACCAATTGTGCTCGCTCCTTGGCAAGGCTGCAAATAAATCAGTGGAAGGTACTTTATTTGGTACCTATCATAGACCTCACTCTCAGTTTTCCTCTCTTTCTGGTATAATAAAGAAAAAGAGAACAAAGATTCTTTATAATATCGGCACTAGTAGATTAGTTTCAATTATTTTCCTTCTTGGCCTTACTAGAGATAGAAAATAACTGGTTGGGTTGAAATGATTATATTCTCCTTAGGATCAGCTGTCATGTGGTGGGTCAAATGCTGGTCTGAAATTAAGGTTCCTGGGTCTGGCTTCTGTACCACCCTCCCTGCTCATTCAAAGCAAGTTGCTCATGCTTTCTGAGACTCTTTCCAGACTATAAAATGGTAAACATAGTATTTTGAATTGCCTAGAATAGTGTCTGTCACATAAAATATGTTCAAAGTAGAGGGTAAGATGTTAACTTAATCCAGGTCCTTTCAACCTTCCTAATATAGAAATTTACATATATTATATATACTGTCCATACATACATGTACTTCTACACATACATACACTTATCTAACTTTATAATATTGTACTCCACCATCATTTTGTTTTACTGAGAATAATATGTTGTGGCTATCTTCCATGTCATTATAGACTTCAACTTTAGTTTTAATATAGTATTTCATAATGGGCACATACTGTAATTTAATTAATTAGTCCCACATGGATGAGTATATAGGTTGTATTTAATTACTTATTATTATAAATAATGCCGCAATGGTACAATTTTGTTATCTTAGCTTTTTTTTATTTCTTAATTTGCCATCAGAATTTTGATGTAATCAAATGTACATATGTTTTCTTAAATTGTTTCCAGTTTTAATGACATGGTTATAAAGGCTTTCTCTGAAGCCAGTTTAACCAATATTTTAAGCATCACTTTCCAAGTAAATTCATGCTTGCATTGATGCAAAATGAATTACTACTGCTTATATTCTTATTATTTTTGTTAGGTGGAAGAAATGAGGTAGAGATCTGTTTTATATTTCTTCCACAAATGGCTAACCAGATATTCCATGATGACTATTGAATAACCTATTGTCCTGTAATTTAAATATTCTCTTTTCATATTTAATTGAATTTATTTCTGGATTATTTGTCATATCCATTTGGCTTACAAATATTTGCACTGGTACCATACATTTATTTTTTTTAATTTTTATGGTTTTATTGCTTAAAGTATTACAAAGGGTATTATATATGTGTCCCTTTTTTTCCCCCGCGCTTGACAATCTGGTACCATACAGTTAAAAACACTACAGGTATTGTGAATAAAATCATTATTTATCAATTGCTAGCCTAAGGAGGTGGGATTTCTTAGGGAAAATTCCAGCTACTAGTGAAAGTGTGATTTGCCAAGTATTGGTTCTGTGGTTGAGGGAAGAAATAAAAGATGAAGGATGAAGAAAAATAGAGATGAATAACATTGCAATCTCAAAGGGAAGCCATATATATATTCTGATTGGTACTTTCCCATTCAGCACTGTGTATATTTATATCAGAGTGAAGAAGGATTGGTCCAGCATTGGGATTTAAAGGGTGGTAGTTACAGAAGGACGGACAGCTAATGGGCTTGAAGGCATCAACAAAAAGCTAGATTAAATGATGACATATTAGGCATGGCTGGTTTCAGAAAGACATAAAATCGGGAGAACACCAATAGATTGAGAATAGAAGTAAGAGTAGCCATGAAATTGTAGATGTTGATGAAATTCAAGAACATGTTAAATGTAACTTAGAGAATAAAAGAACTGAGCAAGTAGAGTTGTGGTCAGAAACAAGGATAGTGAAGCTTAGGTGGTTGTGATGAGAAGAAGAAACCCATTGTTCCTTTGTGCTGCCTATTTTTGCACAAGGAACTTCTCAGAGAGGCGAGATACTAGTTGGATAAAATGAGGGAATAAAAACTTGATGGACAAACTATAGGATTCTTCTGCTATAACAGGGCAGGAAAAGTTTTGGAAGAAAAGGAGGGCAAAGTATTTTTTTTTTAATGAACATTTATTAGAATTTGGGGTATGAGACAATATATATCATAGAAAAAAAGAGGAATGGCAAGCATTTTTGGGAAAAATGAAAGTGGATCTGATCTAAAATATAGTGAAGAATTATCAATAATGAGGCAGGAAAAGAAAGAGAAAGTGAGTATAAATATGTGAAAGGAGTTCTCCAAGTTCAATTAAATGCTTAGACAAGTCCCCGAATTAAATTAGATGCCAAGAAACAGTTGGCAAGCTAAGTGTAGTAATTATGTGCCAAAGGGCTAGGAATGAGGCCGAGCCTCACCACATTATGCCATCTCTGCGTGGCCCTGTTCACCATTCTTTAACGGGAAACTTAGTGAATGAAACAAAGTGATCACAGAAAAAGATAATTGAAACTAAATGCTAAGGATAAACACAACTGTGGCCAGAGATGTGGACTCCAAGGGCAGCTCTGCCTTGGCCAAATGGGAATTTACACTCTTGTGCAAATACCGTGCCAGGCTCCCGGGGTACAGTCTGAATGAAGGAAGATGCAGTGTTCACAGATGAAAGAAACGCAGACTGCAAGCTAATAAGCTGTTAGTGTTCTTCACATAAGGACAGGCATGGATTTGTAGCCTGGGCAATGACCAGCGCCCCAAGCTTTTCATGTAAATTCTAGCACACAACACGGGGCTCATGTTGCCACCTGGGCAGTAGCTCTAAAGGACCAAGGGTACCGAGCTCAACTGGAATCTCAGATTAGAGAGTAAATAACAGAATCTTGAAATATCCAAGAGCACCTCCCAGCATTCCAATGTTAATGCACTATCTGTGAACTGTGGAAATAGACTATACATCTATAAACATACATGTAAACTATATAGATATATAAACTATGTATAAAATATATAGATATTTACATAGTTCATATATATGCTATAATATAACTTGTTGTTTGTTCTTATTTTGATTTGGTTGTTAAAATAGTGGATTTATTTATTTATTTATTTATTATTTATTTATTTTCATCACCATTTATCCCATACCCTTCTCCACATCCACCCATCCCTCCTCCCCTAGCAATCACCACACTGTTGCTGTGTTGCATGCGTTCTTTCTCTCTTTTCTTTCTTTCTTTTTTTTTTCCTTTTTGGCTCAATCCGTCCATTCCCTGCTCTCAGCCTCCCTCCTCCCTTGACAGACAGCTAATCCCACATCCAAATCACTTGTTTTGGTGTTTTACATAGTTGCTTTTGAAGAGTAGAGTAGCCTTTCTGGCGAAGAGTTGAGGAGGTTATTCTAAAAGATTGCAATTGGCAGGGGAAAGTAACTGGGAGTTTATTTGTGCCTTAGATCAAAGTATCTAGCAGGCAGAGTTAATTACTTCGCCTCTAATGGATAGCATCAGCTTTGTTGTATATGAACACAGACGGAAAAAGAAATTGTGTTGCTACCTAGAGCATTTTGCAAGGATCAGAAACCAGTTCATCTAAGGAATTAGAGTTTTTAAGATATTGTAAGAATAGAGATTCAGAAAGTACTCTTTGTCATTAAAAACCAGTAGAGGGTCTATAGGAAGTCCTCGGCATAATAGTTATAAAATAAGAAGTGTTTTTCTTTTCTTACTTTCTGAAGACAAATGATTGCATTCATTCACACACAATCCTTTGAATGAAGAGGATCCAGGACCATGATGTGCATGTAGATGCAGAAAGCTCTTAACGAACTGTCTGAAGACGTATTAACTAATGTCCCAGCTGAGAAGATAGCCCTGCTCTGATTTAAAGGTCTTTCTAACTGATCCCCATCATCGTTTATAATCTTTAGGCTCTAAAGCCAGAGTGGTCACTAGAATATAATCCTTAATAAAGCAGATTGGACTACTACAATATTGTAGAAACTGGAATATGCGATTGCTTGATACTTGATAAATGTAACTATGTAACCAACAATATACTGAATTTCAGGTCATAGCCTCCAGTGTTTTTAACTGAGCTGCAGAAAAGCACAGAAAGCAGAAAAGTTTTCCACTTTCATAACTGACAGCCAAGAATATGTGTAATAAGTTTTGCATAAAACTTACTTTTGAATGGAATTATGTGTTAAAGAATTTTGCCTAAATAAATAAATACTCTGTGAAATGGGAATAAACCAATGATGGCTTTGCTTTAGAGTGAGGATTAATAGGTAACCCTGACAGACTCCTCTAAAATGATCAGGAAAACACTTGAAAGAGAGATACGGTGTATTGTCAAAATACTAGGATTAACAGGGAAAGAGATTTTGTCCAAGAGGAAATGTTAATCTACACTAATAAAAGACAAAGATGCTAATTGACCATACCTGCTCTATGCCCAAGCAACGCCCACCAGCCAATCAGAGCGACTATATGCAAATTAACCCAACTAAGATGGCAGCCAGCAGCCACGGAGCTGGAGCAAGCAGGAGGCTTGGTTGCCCTGGCGATGGAGGAAGCCAAGCTTCCTGCCTGCTCTGGCCAGCTGTGGCCTCTGCAAAAGGCAACAAAGTTTCAATTATAGAAGCTAAATAAATCCCAGATACCTGCTTCCAGCCAGCCTCCACTGGAAGCTTGGGTGGCTGGGGGCTGTGGCCAGCCTGCAAACAGCCATCAGCCCCTCACCCAGGATGGCCAGGCACCCCAGCGGGACCCCTACCCTGATCCGGGACACCATTCAGGGCAAACTAGCCGCCCGCACCCATGCACCAGGCCTCTATCCTATATAATAAAAGGGTAATATGCAAATTGACCCTAACAGCAGAGCAACTGGGAATCACTGGTCACTATGACACACACTGAGCACCATGGGGCAGATGCTCAATGCAGGAGCTGCCCCCTGGGGGTCAGTGTGCTCCCACAGGGGGAACTCTGCTCAGCCACAAGCCAGGCTGATGGCTGCCAGTACAGCGGTGGTGGTGGGAGCCTCTCCTGCCTCCTCAGCAGCATTAAGGATGTCCGACTGCAACTAGGCCTGCTCCCCGCTGGCAAGTGGACATCCCCCGAGGGTTCCCGGGCTGCCAGAGGGATGTCTGACTGCCAGCTTAGGCCCAATCCCCCCGGGGAGTGGGACTAAGCCAGCAGGTGGTCATCCCCGGAGGGGTCCCAGACTGCGAGAGGGCATAGGCTTGGCTGAGGGACCCTACCGAATGCACAAATTTTTGTGCACCAGGCCTCTAGTTCATTTATAATTTGGGGTAGATCCAGAAGACACTTAGTTGTGCTCCCTAAATATAGTATAAGGTTAAAGCAGTTTTATTTGATCTCCAAAGAGAAACTAATAACAGAGAAATTTAAATTTAAGTAATGGCGAATAAGACGAGATATTTTAAAATCTTTACTTCACAATCTGCTCATTTATAATTCATCACAGTTCCACCAGAAGTGAATTGAGCTTTCATGTAACCCTGGTCTCTAAAAACAAACAAACAAACAAACAAACAGAAAACTTAGATAACTGAATAAAGTAAATATAATTGTTCTGTTCTTCTAGAAATAAATATTTCCTTCGCTTAACATTCAGCTGGGTTTTAAGTAGTTTAATCATACCTATTGGCCACCAGTTTTTAAAATCTTCATTTTAATAATCTAAATATTTTACAGAATGTCTATTTTACACCACTGACTTCATTTACTACTATTTTTTATGTTATGGTTTGAAAATCATTCAATAGCCTGTCAATGTTTTAATCATAATCCTCAAACTTTACAGTTTCAAAGCGATCTTTCTCCTAAGAATTAAGCTTTTCCATAACATGTCTCATACTTGCTTCCTCTTCTCCAGTCTTTCCGAATGGCCTCAGTGTAGGCTTTCCTGATTTCTCGAGTGGATTACTGCAAGTCTTCTATGTCATTGTGACTCTCTGGCATAGACACCGAATCTCACCGATCACTATTTTTTAGTGCCCATCTGAATTCACTGTTGCCATAACGATCCTTAGAAATGGCCTCTGTATTTCTACTTAAAAAAAGAATCCTTTAAAGATTTCCTATTGCCTAGATAATAGAGTCTGACACTTTAATCATGTCATATACCAGGCTTCATTCTTCACCCAGTGTTTTTCCACATCTTCATCTCCCGGCCTGAGACTCTAGTCATAAGGCCTACACTCAGGCTTATTAGCTTTTACAGACCCCCTGACCCCTTTATTTTTTTAATCCCAGTCATTCTTCTAGAAATGCCTTTCATTACTATTCCAATTGTTTCTACCATAGGTGAGAAGCTCATATATCCAGATATATTCAAATTTTACCATTTCTATGTTGATTTTCCCAACCACTGTTTTGCATGCACATCTGCTAGATTCTGTAAACACATTAATACATGACAATAATAATAGCTAATGCTTATTGGACAGTTTTGCTAATCACTTCTATTAAAAATTCACCACAATTATATGAGGATGAAACATGTTAGCTTCTTTCACTGACAGATCGTGAGACTTGGAGAGTTTAGGTGACTTGTTCAAGGAAATTTAGTTAATAAGCGAAGGAGCTGAGGTCAGATCCATACTCTGCTGTCATGTCTTCCAACAATGACCTCAAAGCGGACTCAGAACAGACACTGTGTCACCCAGTAGAGGTTGTAGAATGAATGGAGTGTAAGAATATAAAAGTAATCAAATAATGACATGGACTGCTCAAAGATGTAATGAAACCATTAGCAATGCAATTGGAAGATTTAAGATTATATTCATCCTTTCTCTGTCGAAATGTCTTCCATCTGTACATTTACATTTTATTTTTTTATTGTTTAAAGTATTACAAATAGTAGTACATATATCTCCTTTTTTCCTCATTGACCTTCCCCCAGCCTTCCCTACGGTACATTTCCATTTTAATAAATTCCAAACACTTCTGGTTTTCTATCCAACTACCATTATTTTCTATCCAACTACCCTGCCTTTATTTCTTTGCTAAAAGAAGTCTGATTTTGGCAAAGGCATGAAGAACCGCATACTACAATAGAGGCTTCAAGGGTAGACAGTAATTTGTGTGAGCCAATCAATTATTTCTACTTTGCTGGTGATTTGTTTAAGGACAAGCACATGGTGCAGTCCTAGTTGGAAGAGTCCATCCTCCAGGAAGTTTCTGGGAAGGGTTGATTATTCTTAAGGTATATGGGAAAGAGACCCACTCTCTCTGCTGGCATTTGGAAGTGTGCAATAATGTGTTTCCTGGTGTTCCTGTGAGCACTCCCTAAATATGGCAAAGGGGAAAGGTGGAAGGAATTTGTGTTCCTGTCCTAGGCGAGATCCTGAACTAGTCAATTCTGGAACTATTTCATTTCAGACATCTTATATGTGATAATATATTTTCTTTTCTGTACAAGTTACTTATTTTTTTTAATTGTTAGCTTTGTTCAGTTTTATTACAATGTTCCTAGTGTAGTTTCTTGGTATTTATCTTTTTTTGGATTTGTTGGTAGATATATTTATTGTGGGTTATTATGGTGGATGTATTTCACCAACTTTGGCAAATTCTTGGCTGTTATCTCTTCAAATATTTTTCCCTAGCCCACTTTCTCTCTTCTCTCCTTCTGCAACTTCAGTTATTCATGTGTTACAGTGTTTGCTATTGTCCCAAAGATATCAAATGCTCAGTTCTATTTTTCTTGGTGTTTCCCTATTGGATTACTTCTGCTGACTTGTTTTCACATTCACTTATTCCTTCTATGCTATGTCTAATCTATTGATAAACCCATCAAATGAATCCAGAAATGCCTTTAAGCACTATTCCAATCACAAAGAAGAAAATAAAAAATTACCCATAGTCACTTTTCATAGATATAAGCATTAGTAAGACTATATCATGCATACTTTCTGTATCAAATATTTATAAAATCATGACTTTAATGCGATATTATATTTTATGCTTTCCAAACATTTTTATATAATATATCACATGTTATTGGGCATTCTCACAATAACAGATATCCCTGTAATGAAAACCCTTGTATTCTGAAAGCCATACGGTGGTTAGTGGCTAGTCCTGCACCAGGTGTGAGGTCTACACCACTTTTCTGATCTCTGCCATTGCTCTTGACTCTACCAAACACTACTTGTAATGGAGCAACAGGAAGTATACAAGTCAAAGAAAAATGAAAATGATGGAGTTTATTATGGCAGAAATCAGGACATAGTCTAGGAGCCCAAAGTATAAAGGATCAGGGACTCAGGAAAAATCTAAGTTAGAGAAGTATAGAGCTAGGCAAGGGATATGGTTGAGTGTTATGATTGGACCTCTTGAGATAGTTCCTGGCCAGGCGTAAAATGGATCTAAGGTGTGATCTGTTTGCACTCTTGATACTCAATAATTGATGTCAGTGTCTTCTCTCACACCTTACATTGCCTACCTTGCTTACTAGAGTAGAAACAGTCTCTCTCTTTTCAATTCCTGCTCTCAGTGCCTTGTTTTAGGATCTCATCATTTCTTGATTATCAAAAAGTATCCTTACTATATTTTTCAACGTTTTCCTGATCTCCATCTAACTTATCTAATCATACCATTTCCCTTTTGTGAATTTGTCTCTGTTTAGCATGTTAGCTACATCGTTTGCCAATATACAATAGTGATCCATCATTTAGTGAGCGTCTAGTTTCCCAAATGTGCTCTATTTCTCTATGCATTTGTCCATGCTCTCCCAAATGCCTCAAATATCCCTCCATCTCTCTTAATACTTGTAATTCCCATTAACTTCAGCTTTTGTAAAACACAGCTCTAATAGTCCCCAAAATTTCATCTTTATTGGAAATACTGGATAATCTTTCAAACTTCTATAGATTCTTTATTCTCTGCAGCTCATATATCCTCTTCATACACTTATCATCATATGACTTATTCCATACTACAATTTTTAGTTGTATTTTGTTTTTGTTTTCTTTATATACACTATGATTTTATTTCTGCTTTATATTTTCAGCACTTAACACAGAGATTGACTCCTACTAACGGTTTAATCAGTGTTTATTAGAATGCTATAATAATGGTGATATATTAATGGAAGAAAAAAGCAGAAATGCCTAATTACCCAATAGCCTCTCTGCTAACCTCTCCTCCTCAAGCCTTCCACATATCAGTAAGAGAGTCTGCTGCCATTCACAAAATTGTTAGAACTCAAAAACAAAAAATCATTCTTAATATATCTCTCTCCTTCATACTCATTACTTATTCTATCAGAAAGAGCTGTTGAGCAAAATATATCCTGACTAACCATTTCTCACCCTCCACTATTGCCATTCAACACCAAGCTATTGTCATCTTGTTTTTCCTATACTTTTATTGGCTCTCTTCTCTCTCTCTCTCTCTCTCTCTCTCTCTCTCTCTCTCTCTCTCAACATTTTCACATTATTCTTCACATAGTACCTAGAAAACTCTTTTATAAATGAAAATCTTGTGATAGTTCTCCATGCAGCTTCACACTCTTACTTAGGATGAAATCAGGGTTCTTTGCAAAACTGACAAGGTCCCACATTATCTGGCAGCTACCTCTCTCTCTTTGTGCCATTTCAACCACCCCGCTCCTTAGTCACTCCAGTTTACTCATACTGACTTTGTTGCACTTCCTTAATGCATGCCCATCTTATTCCTACCTTAGGGACTTTGCATTTGTTGTGCTCTTGGCTGAAATGCTCATCTTCACACCACTCAGGTTCCTGATCAGATGTCACCTCTGCAGTGAGCTTCCTTTATCAGTTGTAATGCAATAGCCACTGTCCTACCCCTGGTTTCATTCTCTAATCCTCTTATCTTCTTTTCATGGCACTTGTCACCCGATATTATATCACATATGCATTTTTGTTTTATTTGTTTATTTTCTGACTTTTCACTATAGTATAAGTTTTATGATTTCACAGACTTTATCTTGTTCACAGTTGTACTTGTATATGAATTAAGGGTTGCATTTCATTATCTAGCCCAGGTCCTATTTTTCTTCTATGCTCTTTATACACTGCTTTATTGAAAGATCTTTCCAACTCTTGTAAGTATGATTCACAGTAAGAAATATATAATACATAACAGTATATACATTCAGACAGGTACACATTACTAATAAACATGTCTCGCCAAATAGTACTTATCTTTACTATATGACATGCATTCTCTTAGTTTATATATTCTGTTTTTCATAAAAGCAAGTTTACCCCTTTGTAATGGGTTATTACCACGATTGTTACTTATGTTTTATTTTTTTATAGGCTGTATCCTACCAAAGAAATAGCCAGAAATATGTATCTATATAAAAATAAGTATATACACATACACATATCCTAAGCACTTATAACATTAAATTTATTTTTAAAGATAAATAGAATAAAACATTTCCTGGAAATTAGAGCCCTGCTTATCTATTCAACCAGCAATTTCTTTTGAAATATTGATTTGGCTTTGAGATAATATTCATTTTTTAATTGGATTAACCATAAAAATAGTTAGAACTAAAAACCATTGAACAAAGTATTTTATATGTAAAGAAAGCAATTTAAAAAGAGAAAAGATGTTTATATTTTTGTTTTAAAACAGTATGTGACAAAAAATGAAAGTAAATATAAAAATAGATGACAATCATTCTCTTGAGTTATAATCTTGGCTCCTTTGGTCAGGAGACCAGCTCTGGGAGTAAAAAGATGAGTGTATTCTTCTCTGTGAACTCGTCTGTAGAATTGAAGTCTGGCAGAATGAGTGCACTTTTAGGGGCTCTGAGGGAAAATGGCACTGATGAAGGAGGGTCAGAAAACTTGGAATAAAGTCCAGGGATTATTTCTGTATCTTTTTTTTTTTAAGCCTGTAAATTTCACTTTGATTTGTCATGTTCATTCATCTTGTTGCATTTCTCAGGCAGAACACTGGGGAACAGCAAAGAGAATTTTATTTATATAAATTAATGTGCTAATTAGCTGCAGTCTCACAGCTCTTGGAAAATTGCCATTTCGTCTTATTGCGCATTAAAGATCGGATGTCCCAACCCTGGTATGACTTTGGAAATAAAAAAATAAACCTACTAAAATATTTTTGCCGCCCCGAGGGGAAATGTCAGTGTACAACGGGCCTCATGCTCATTTTCTCAGTGTTCCTTAGTAGCCTATTCACTATTTGTCTAGAATTTCTTTTTTTTTTTTTTTGTGGTGTGAGGGGGGAAAGTTCTATAGTTTTAGCTGTTGCATCTTATGTCAATTAATACATGTGTTTATACATAAATGTACATATATATTCTATATTTTATATATATTATGTGCAATATATTTTTATGTATATAATACATACGTATTCTGATATCTCCAGAAAAAGTTATTGTGCTAATAAATAAATAATGTAAAAATGCATAAAACGTGAGTCTCAAAGACTGAAATATTTTAATTAATATCTTAAATATTTGGATGCCATCTTCTTAAAGGATATATTCCAGAAAGTTGTATTCTCATCTGGGATCTACCATCATTGAACTCAAAAACCTTCATGAGTTAACTGGATTTCTTCACTTTGATAATTGCACAATGAGTGAAATAATTGCCTTGGAAAGAAATAGTCTCTGACTTTCTTGGAATAGCTCTGAGCCTGTGTAAATTCAGTGATGCTATGTGAGATATTCATTGCCACCCCCCACACACACAGGGAGAAGAAACTCAGCTAAACTAATATATGTATGTTAGTTATTAACTAACTAGAGGCCCGCAGCATGAAAATTCATGCACTGGAGGCAGGGGTCCCTTAGCCCGGCCTGCCCCCTCTCACAGTACAGGAGCCCTCAGGGGCAGGAGGTAACCCAGAGATCTCTGGAAGGCAATGCCCCATCATACCTCTGCTGCTGCCACTGCCGGCAGCACAAGCCTCAACCGGCCGTGGTTACCTGAGCCTCGGATGGCCCTGGGCGGCTGGGGGCTGAGGGAACTGGGGGACTCCGGAGGCAGGTGCATGGAGCGGGCCTGCCCCAGCCTTGCTGCACACCTGCCACTCCGGCTGGCTGAGGGGACTGAGCACAGCCATCTTGTGGCTGTGGGCACTGCCATCATTGAGGGCATGGCAGTCAATTAGCATATTCCCTCCTTATTGGCTGTGGGTACTGCCATCTTTGAGGGTGGGACAGTCAATTAGCATATTCCCTCCCTATTGGCTGTGGGCACTGCCACCTTTGTGGCAGTGTGAGGATCAATTAGCATATTCCCTCTTTATTAGATAGGATGTCACATGGAATGCTAAACAGATACACATGTATTTTTTGTTCTGTCCACCCTTCTTACATTTAAGATTTAGAACAACTGGCCTGGTTCTCCATTTTACTTTGTTTCCTTCATTTGCTACCCAAGAGAAGGGTCTGATTTTTTTCTACATCTCTTATGAATCCTTTCTTTCAAAATGAGCACAAGACTCTTTTCAAGGATAGTCATTTGAAATTTAATCACAAAATATCCCCGGTCTTCTGGAGAACTCTCTTCCTGACTTTCTTCCCAAAGGTAAATCCCAGGGACTGCCAAAAAGGATGCCCTGTGCTCTCTATCTGCTCAATGTCTTAGAAGTTAAAGGAATATTCCTGTTCTGAAATATCCTTCTTGTATATCCCAGAACGTCTTAGAAAGAGCCACAGCTTTTTAATAATCCATTCTACCTTCTGTAAAATGGAACGAACCAAAGCAAATGTCATGGAAACAATACAGGGTAAAAGCAATGGTCGTGGAACATAGAAGAGTTAAGCATTTCCATTGGGCTATAGGATTATGAGTGACACAGCAGAATGCAAAAAGGGGTAGGTGGACTTTTTAGATGAGTTCTTTTCATCTCTCTTCCTGGAAAAAAAAAGTTCCAGAAAGAAAAAGCCAAAAGTTGTATAAAGAACATTACACCAACCAATATATTTTGTGTCCTTGGTGGTGTTCTTGGCTCTATTGCCAAAGGTTTACTACTTCAATTAAGGCCAAATTGTTTTATTTCATTGACACATTTCCTTTGCCCTCTAGAATGAGATGGTTGGCTTTAGTAAGTCCTCAAGCCCATTCTAGTTCCACTAGAGGCCTGATGCACGAAATTTGTGCAAGAGTAGGCCTTCCTTTACCTGGCTGCCGGCACTGGCTTTCCTTTGACACCCAGGACCCGAGCTTCCCTTGCAGTCCCAGCTTCATCTGGAAGGTCGTCTGGAAGGATGTCTGGTCTAATTAGCATGTTATGCTTTTATTATTATAGATGATTCTGTAACTATGCTTATTTTTCAGACATGATATAATCTGTTAACAAATCTCTACATATTTGCTATTGCAAACTATTACATAAATTATAAAAACAATAGTGGAAAAAGTTTCCTACAATGCTAAATTAGAGTTCTCTAAAAGCATTATGTAATAAAAGTGGTAAGGTAATCAAATAGCTTGCTAACTCTTTTAATTTTATTCTTAAATTGAAATAATTAGTTCTCAGCTGTTAATGGTTATGTACAATGTACAACCTGATTTCCTAGGAATACTGTCCAGGGAAGAAAAAATAAAGGAGATCTCATAGAAGAGATAAGTGATAAGCTAGCAGCTTTTAAAAAGCTATTACATACTTTATTCTGTTATAAGTCTTTTCTCTGGAAGCTAATCAAATGAGAACTATCCGGAAACCAGCATTAGTTTACAAGACAATGGCATTTGCATCTCGAATTATTCTATTAGATTCTAACCGTGGCACAGTATAACCCCTTTTTTGCTGAATATTAATAATTGCCTAGTTACATGGGAAATAAACAATTTATTCCTATTATCTGTGTGCATGTTTTGATACAAGAGAAGCAAACTGTGAATGACTAGATACTAATAAGATCATGGGATGTCCCCAGCTTGTCATAATGGCTAGGAACGAATATTTGCGTTAGCCTTGGTTATCCAAATATTTCTTGTGAAAAGTGGCTGAGTGGGTTTGAGTTTCCTAACCTTGCAAAATCATTGGTTGGATTCTATTGCTCCTGTGATGGATATGTAGGGTAATGTAGTCCAAAGCCTTCAGGCAATGCGTGAATTGAGTATCTGCTATTTGTGGAGCATGTTGTTTCTAAAGCATCTAATTTGGGAGTGATTTAGTAAATACAATTATCAAGAATGCGGTGATGTTTCCCCATTGGTTTTATATAGAGGGATTCTGAAGGAGTCTCCCTTCCCATCATTTGTAAGAAAATGGGAAAAACAACCTAATTTAACACTTGTATTTTAAGCAAAATATGTATATTTTTGCCAAGTAGGGTCACTGAGTTTGAGGGAAGAAAAGTGCATGGATTCACTTTATGAAATAGCCAGATTTTTATATTAATGTTTATACTACCTGACAGCTAAACTCACATTATTACACAAGAGTGCTAACACTAAATGACTTTGATTAAAAAGATCATCTTTGCAGGGCACACTTGTATTGCCATGGACATTATCTGCAAACCTGAGCATACCATCAAAAGGAAAAGGCTTCATTGCAAGTCAGAATGGTTTTAATTTAATGAACTAATATTAAAAAGATTCACATAGTATATCTCTCACCATCTTTCAGCTGGGAAGCATTCATTAAGGAAAATCTATGCTAATATTAGCAGCATAAATAGAATCCCAAATAAGACAGAACACAATGACCATTCTGAAAAGCCCTGTGGTTTTCTTACAGGACTCACTGCTTAGCGCATCCCCATGGCAGCCGGCCACCCCATCACGCCCCTAGCCTCTCCCTGGTATTGGTGCTGACAGAGGCTCCAGGGACAATCTTGCTCACTGCTGAGAGGGAGGGCACACCGGCTGCTTTGGGAAAGTTTCTAATCAGTTCCAGTTTGGAGCTGACCTATTTTAGGTTAACGTCTAAAAAGCTTGACCTATTTTAGTCTTGGCTTCTTTTTAATTCCCTTGAGAAAAATCTATCTTTCCTTGGTCAAAACAAACAAACAAACAACAAAAAAAACAGTTCCAAATCATTTCAGTTAATAAACTGCATTGGATCAGTTAAATACAAAGAGATCAAGAAACAGAGATTTTATTTTTCTCCCTAGTATCCATGGAGTAGGCTGGTATGTCCTAAGACATATGGATTGGAAAAGTTCTTCACACTTTACTGATATCCATAAGCCAAGTGACCTTGAGCAAGTCACCTTCTACTTTTGGGTCTTGGTTTTCTCATCTGTAGAATCTGGGGTTATAGGATTAGGTTAAATTTAATTATTGTTAAATCCCCTCTTGCTTTGAAAATAACCTATCCATTATATTTTTATAACTTTCTGTGATAATGTTGCTGTTATAGGAAACATATAGGAAGGGTGAAAAGATGTTTTACCTAAAAGTCCAGAAAATGCTTGAGACTTAGATTCAGGGAAGTAGTTCTTACAGCTAACTTTTAAGCCTTAGTGGTTAGGTGATGAAACAACATATTAATAAGTTATGAAGAATTTTCACAGCACATTTATAAAGGTTATCCTCAAATGAATTCATTGACTCTGTTTAAATAAAATAAAACAAGAATTTAAAAGAGGACTTAATATTTTCCACATTTATCTTGCAAAATACCCAAATCTATAAAAAAATTGACCCAGGAAAATATATTAATGAATTTGATAGCTCCTTAGTCAGACAGTGTCCTATATAATCCATGGTTAACTATTTTAAATAAGTCAGTAGATAAAATGTTCGTAACTACAGTATTGATAAATCTAATATTTTCAAGTTTGGGTTGGTTTTTTTCCCCCTGTCTTTCAGTGCATCAAAATATAGTTCTTTCATGTTCCAAACTTTTGTGGCTAAAATAACAATTTCTCCCAACAACAAATTATGTTTTGATGACCCATTTTCTAGGAATAAGGGTTGAGAGTGAATAAAATATTGCCTCTTAGAAAGGTTTTATTTAACAGTTAAAGTTATAATATGCCCTTAAATCTAACTATTGTTCTGAGTTGATTTTTACCCCTAAGTAAGAAATTATTCATAGGTAGGAAGCAATCATGTAACTTACAGTCATTACATTTAAACTTTCATAATTGTATTTCTGAAATAAATAGATGTATGAAATAAAATTTTGTGAAAATGTTTTAGACACACATGCCAGAAGTTGTACAGTCAGAGTGCTGTCACCTCCAAATAATCATCTTAAGCCAATGAGTGGACATTGATCAAAATATTGGTACAAGAGACTTTTTGGAATTATTTTCACAATCTGTGACATGTTCTTCAAACTATAACTACCATCAAAGGTTGAGAACTGTCTTCCTTTGAGGATTATTTTGGTTTGAGAAACAATGAGATTTTATTGAAAGCCAAGTATAAATACATGAATTGAATATTCCAAACTGAATAATGACTTTGCAAGGGGGGGGTATAATCATGATGCTAAGGTAATATGACTGACTTTCTTCTGTGACTAATAGAAGAAATGATCAAACAGAGGACTCTGAAGGCAAAACCCAATGAGTTGGAACCAACTGC
This sequence comes from Myotis yumanensis, assembly GCF_028538775.1. NCBI lineage: Eukaryota > Metazoa > Chordata > Mammalia > Chiroptera > Vespertilionidae > Myotis > Myotis yumanensis. Next base: position 21,002,515 of record NW_027223766.1, read on the forward strand.
AAAAGCTATATTTACAAATGGGAAGCCTGAAAGAAAACAGTCAACTGGCTGGGACCCAAGCTACAGAATATACCAGTGCTCCAGTTTCTAACTGCACTGTTTATCATATTTTTTCTCTTTTAAGATATAAATATAGGCATAGTCATATAAAGTGTTGCTAAGTTTTCATAAAGGAATAAATGTATATAATATATGTAAATATATTTAAATTAGAATGTATATATCCAAATGAGTATTGTCCTTCAAATGAGACAGCTTGGAGCTCATATATCCAGTTCACCAACACTACTACTCTCTTTGTTCAAAATTAGTTTTGAAATTCATATTTTAGAGTTATCTTCTGAGTATGTTCATGAATTACATAAGAAGACTGGTCACATTATTATGTTGCCCAGTCTTCTTGTGTAATTATAGTCTTTCTCTTTTACTTTTTATTTATCTTCTTTACTTAAAACAAGCTAGATCACTTTTCTGTTCACCAATTTCAGCACTGAATGATATCACAAATCCTCTCAATACACAATAATTTGACCTCATTACAGATTTGTAAACAGGGTGCTCATCAAAACATATAATTTAAGAGAGAAGAATGGTCACACAAATGGAATAAATACAGACTTTGAGGTGATTCCCTTTAATGAAAAGCCTTATTTGAAAATATAAGTTTGGAATTGTTTGCTAGGTTGATCTTATTACTTTATGCTAACCTCTTACGTTTTATATAATTCTGGTACCAAAGTCAGGAAACAATTATATGGCACATGAATGGGATCCGCCAGTGAAATTGATTTTAGCTTCTTAAAGGAAAAGACTCAGTGAAAAAAATATTTAATTAGTTTTTAAACATTTTACTAGACTAACATATAAATTTTAAATTCATACAAACATTCTCTTCAAAAAACGGAGATTCTATTTTCAAGGAATTATACTCGGGTGAAAATAGTAGCATTTCAAAATTTTCTATCACATATTATATGTGAGATATGGGGAAAAGAAAACATTTCTAGAAATGTTCTAAATCCATGAGGTATAAAAGGTAATTAAGTTACTCACAAAATAAAATTTAACTTCCTGGTACAAAATCATTGAGAAAGAACAATCTCCCTTTTCACCACCAAAGAAAACAGAAAAAACAACAACAAAAAAACAAAAAACATCTTTAGCTTTTACTTTCTTTCAAATTTAGTAGTGCTCATTTTTCAATTTGATGATTTTCTGGGGTAAAATAGAAACTACTTTTTCATTTGTTGAAGAATGAGCACTTTTGTTACTTTACAAAATGAGGGTTGCAATAAAACAGAGAGTGAAGTTTAGACCTTCATTTGTGTTTGGGCTCGTGATTCTCTGCTTTGCATGTCTGGAACTCACATGATATCAAGTATATCCTAATTTTAAATAAATGACTATGTTACATATTTTTTTAAAAGCAGAAATTAGATTATTATTGTTTAGATTATTTTTTTAAATATATTTTATTGATTTTTTATAGAGAGGAAGGGAGGGAGAGAGTTAGAAAATCGATGAGAGAGAAACATCGATCAGCTGCCTCCTGCACATCCCCCACTGGGGATGTGCCCGCAACCCAGGTACATGCCCTTGACCGGAATCGAACCTTGGACCTTTGAGTCCGCAGGCCGATGCTCTATCCACTGAGCCAAACCGGTTTTGGCTAGATTATTTTTTCATATTAAAATAAACCAACAAAACAGCTCAGCGGGCAAATCTTGGGATGTATTCATTTTTGTAGAATCATTTAAATCAACCCTGTTATATTTTGCAAGCATGGATCTATCATACCATACTTCTAAATATATCCTGTGCACTTGGCTTTGAAAAATGAGAAAGACCAGAATTAATACCCCATCTAGATCTTTAATATGCAAGTAGCATATATTTTGGCTCTCTCCAGTAATGGAGTCAGGATCATCTTATAGTTGAAACATGTGAGAAACGTTTAACACGTGTAATCAATGTTTCAGAGATGCTTGTATGCATTTTTTTAAATACTTTCTGCATCTGTGATTATTTCTACTTTTTCTTAGGCATGCAGCTTTCCTACCCAACATTCCACCTTTCAAAACACAGGCACATGTGTGCATGCACACACACACACTTGCACACAAAATAAATTTCCCAAACGAAATACGATGATCAATTGACCAAATAGCTGCTCAGTTAAATTAAAATTTCAATGAGATTGTTAAATTAATCATTATATTTATTTCAAGATATTCCTCCTATCTTTAGCATCAGGTCATTTCAGTTAGAATGATCAGTGAAAGAGGAGAAAAATATTTGCCTGTATATCTGAGACACTATCTAATAAAGATGGTTTTTCACCAAGATGTCCCTAAACACCTCCAAAACCCTATTGATGTAAATGGGATCATTGCTTTCTTTGGGGAGACTTATTTTTTGTACTGGGAAAGTGGGCAAAGAAAGGAGACCTTTATGTTACCTGAAACATTAAGTATTCTAAAATGAGCACCTTGTTCACACACCGCATTGCACATTTCCCTCGTTATTTCATTTATCAGCTACTGTGATTTTTGATTCTTGCTACATTTTAAGGTGAATGTGCATACTTCACACACACACACACACACACACACACACACACACACACACACGCATTGCAGCATGCAAAATAACAAGGTTATCTGAAACGAATATGGAATTCATTGCTTTGTGTCCTTTTAAAATGACATTTGCAAATGGTTACACTGCACTTCTGTGGTTTGCTCCGAATAAATGTAAGATTATAAAGCATTACCTTTCAAACCTGCAGATTCTCCTTTCTGTTAGCTTTGGCTCCAGCAAATTTCAGCTATTCTTGTTATAGCCCTTTCTCACATGCTCCCCCGCCCCCTGCCTATCTCCCCACCCAAGTGAAGAGGAAGGTTTTGCAAGCATTTGGCAAGATGTGTTGTTAAAGCTGAGCTATTTATCTGATAAACATTTTCACTATAACTCAGCGTTTTTTTTTCTTTTCACCTTTTGTTTTAAATAACTGAAAAAATTCTAAACTATTACAGGAAAAGGAAGAAAGGAACCCAGGGTAATTATTATTTTTCACAAAAGTATTCACCATAACATCATTTAAATAGCACATCCCCTTCCTTGTTTCCTTAAACATGAATTAGGTAACATTTTCTTATGATTGATTCTCATATCTTTACAATTTTCCTTACATAGGGCTTTCATTGATGCGGGGAAATTCTAATAACATACTTTAGAACAAAAGTGCAGTATATCAAATTATGAAAATTTACAAAAAGTATTGTCATAAAAAGCAAAATCCTAGGGAAAAAAGGCTGAAAGAAAACACTCAAAAATACAGGGTGTCCCCCCAAAATAACAGCTGAGAGCTCAATTTTGAAAATAAAATGTATTTTAATACTAGTAAACACTGCCTTTATAATCATTCAAAGTGAGTGTATACATTTTTTAGGGACATCCTATATTTCTAGTAATGCCTATGGTTTTTAGCATTGTAAATTGTTTATTTTCTTATTACACATTTTTTCTTTTTTGTTTTAGATTATACACAATGAGTTAAAAATTGTTACAAAGATGTTTTCATTTGAACAAAAAGGAATTTGAAAACTTTTGTAGGGTTATATCTATGGTATAAAGCAAGGAAAACATAAATGCTTTTGAAAAATAAAACCTTTTAAAAATTCTTCTTAAGAGATTCAAACAATGATTTGAGTGGAGACTGGGTTATTTGTGTGATTTATATCTCTAATAATATATTCCTAATTATAAGAAAATTAATATAACCAAATACTACCTGAAGGGAGTGTGTTGATACTTAAGAATTCTTATTGTTTGGCAATACTATTATTATCCTGTGATAGTTCTGTTCCTTTCCCGTGGATTTTTAGAGTAGCATTTCACCAAAATTCTTATTTATGTGTTTTACAAATAAAAGAAATTTCATAAAGCTAAAAGTCATTTTAACATTACTAAAGTCCTTTTCAGATATATATTTTAAACGTTCCTAAGTGGCCAGCAGAATTCTCTTCTTCAAATTATACTCCACAGTATTTAATTTTGAGGTATCATCCATATATCTGGTAAACATATAGTTTAAGGAATTTTTTTCTGAAGTAGAGGTAATAGCATTTTGGGTTTTAATATGATTAGCAACCCTTTTGATATTTTCATTAGAAGAAATCAAGGTTTTATATCAATTTGCAGATATGAAAAAAAAACCCTGATTATTAGATCCTCCTCATACATGTCTCTTGATTTTTTTATACAGATTAAAATGGAATTTTAAAGCATATTAAGCATTGATTATATACTTGATAGGGATACATACAAAATTTGTTCCAAATTGTATGCAGAACGGAGATGAAATGTAGGTGGGGAAAAAAGGCAAGTAAAAATGGTTAGGAGTTCAGTAGTGCATGTGTACTCAGCAATTTTAAAATACGAATTTTGTTCCATTTAATGGTAAAGAAGTATTTTTTTCCTGGCTCAACTAAAGGTCATCTATAATTGAGGATAAGTTGGCAAGAGTCCAGAGGCTGAGTAAGGCTTTGAACTAGGTGTCCAGCCTTTCTCAGAGCAAATCGTTCTGGGGAGAATGGTGGGAGTCACATCATTGAATTGGTTGCCTTACTGAAGGTTATCAAGACCCTATCTTCCCTCTTCCCATGCCTCCTCCCTCCCCCTACTCTTTGTGAGCACTTCTGCATTTCTAGAGCAATTTGACTTTGTCTTGCAGAAATTGTCTCCAGGTGTAACACTAAGCCTTACACCTGCTCATCTTACTTGTTTTCAGTTACCCTGGTTCTCCTCTGAGATTCATGGCATGTGTTTTCATCTCTGACCATCTTTTATCAATCCACTCATAGACACAGACAACAGTGTGGTGATTACCAGAGGGAAAGGGGGGTGGGGGGAGGTAGGAGAGGGTAGAAGCGGGGGCAGGGGGAGGGGCTGTAAATGATGATGAAAGGACACTTGACTAGGGATGGTAAATACACAATACAATATACAGATGATGCATTATATAATGGTACACCTGAACCCTATATAATTTTATTAACAAATTTCACCCCAATAAATTCAGTAAAACAATAAAAATATTTATCACACATGTTATTTGATTTTAAATAAGCATACTATTCTCCTTCTCAAAATAGGATTAGAATACCATTTGTTATATAAATCCTTTCATATAAAGCTTTTGTTCAAGCTTTAGGGCAATAACATTGATACTATGGCTTTTCTTTTGAAATAAGAAGAATAGGACTAAATGCCAAAAATTAGAATAAATCCTGGAAATGTTAAGCAAATACTATAGAACCTAGCTACTTTTATGGAATTCTTTAAAAATATTTGTACTCATATAAAATAATTAATAAAAATATGAAAAAGATTAAAGTCATTTAAAATAACCTTTTACCAATTATTTAGACTGCCTTGTACAATTTGAAAACTTGGCAGTAACTTTATCAAACATCTTATAAATCATTGTCAGAGTTAAACAGTCATTTTGAATTACACTATAACTAATTGTTTTTATAATCAAATATTACATCAATTATAAAATGTATTAATCTTTTATCCCATTTAGATAGAAATAGTCAGCTATTTCCAAAAACAGTGCTTCTTATAAGTACTTTTGTGTGCCTAATTTATGTTCCCATAATTTTGTACATTTTTAAAATCAAACAAAGGTATTTTTTATTGAAGCAATATAATAGTTTTAATTTCAATCCCTATACTAGTTAATCAAATAATATTTCTATTTATGTACTGTTCTAAACTTAAAGAGGTGACGATGATAGCTATACATTTGTTTCCTGGTAGAGTCCTAACATTATAGGGCAATTCTTTTGGAGAAAAAAATAAATCCTTGTGATAAATAAATGGTTTCAGGTTATTCCATTTCTTTCTTCAGTGATTCAATCTTCTGGAGGACTTTAGTGTAGATGCACTAAATATTGCATTTAAAATGGCTGTAGAATTTTTGTGGTATAATATAAGTGTTTACTATTGCATTCTAAAATAAAAACATGTACTTTTTATTCTACACACCTTTCTTTTGAAACAATTTTATTTCATTTAACATACTAATTCTTCAGTGTGTTTTAATAATAATAAATATCTAATTGCCTAGGTCTATACTAAGTATGTGGTTAAGATAAAATGCCATTTGAATATATGTTGAATGGCTTTAATATATAGAATTATAAGTTTTACACTATTTACTGGCAATTTGAATATTTTGTGTTATATCATGTGCTACAAACACTTTTTGTTAGCATCAAAATAAGTTTATTGTCTTCAATCAGTTATGTAAAAGCAGAACTCAGGGTACATAGGAAATAATTACATTTATAAATGACTCTTTGTACATTTATTTGTACAGAATTTTTGTTCTTAACATTTTGAATAATAAATTCTTTTAACTTTAAAATCTATCACTGTAAAAACATCTATTTACTTTTTTAATCATAAGCAGGGCTATTTTCTTGAGCACTCTTGCCTTAAAATTGAACAAAATATTGCTATCAAGTAATATTAAATTTAATAATTAAAATAAATTTCCACTATGAAAATTTTTTATGCCTTCTATTCTATAACAAAACAGTATTTCATTTCTGTGGCACAATTATTAATCACTTGCCCATGTAGCTTGGTCATATATTATATCATATAGTCTTAACACCTGCTTTCCCCAAAATATGCAATTCTAGTGCTAACAAATAGAAGAAGCCTTTGCATATGGTATGTTTTCCCCCCAAATCATAAGTCTTGGTTTTGATGAATATCATTGATAAAGCAAGATATTTTTTTCCAAACATGTGATCAATGTGTCCATTTTCATGTCATTGTTAGTAGCAGAAGCAATCTCATTTAGAAGCAAGGTCATTTTAATGTAAGTGTGTCCTCGGATAAAAAGCAGCCCGTCACACTCCTTTCTAATAGTGAAGCATTTCAGTTCCTCTTTATGCAGACATTTGCACCTAGTATTTTCCAATTCTGTAAGGCAAACATTCAAGGAGAGGTTAAATACAATGTTGGCTTTGCAATATGTATACCGAAGACCTGCATGCATTTTGCACAGTCTTCGTGGAATTTAACCCTGGGTCAACAGCCATGTTTAAATGTGGCCTTGAACATAAGTGGTGCCTACCAAAAGATAGTAAACGAATCTGAAGTTTTTATAAAACGTCACAATTGGTATATGAGCAAGACCTCAAAGAGAAAAAAAAAAAAAAGATGCGTGAAGGGATTCTAAAATCACTTGGATGAACACATACATTTCATCCTTTTAATTTGGTTACTAAACCAAATCACAAATAATCGAATTGGAGTTACAACTATGCACTAACATTTTCTTTTCTCCATTCCCGATATGTTCTCTCACTTCCCAGCTCTTCTATTTCCAGGCCGTTGTACCATATGAAGCTGACAGCAATTGTTCTGATTCATGGTTTAGGAGGAGTAGCTGATTAATCCCATGTCAGCAGTCTTGACCCTACGTGGAAAATAGAACCTTAGACGGCCCACTCAGCAATATATCAGGGAGCAGAGCTGCATGGCTTGCCTTGCTCTTAAATGTAATGAAAGTTTAGGGCAATGCTGAACAGGGATTTGAGGCCCCCCTCTGTCCCTCCCTTTTAACCTATGTTTCAAAATAACATTCTGGTGTGGGTGGGAATGTAAATGGGGAGAGGAGGTGAACAATTAAAAATCTCTGGGACAAAATCGGATGTTTCCAAACACTTCATTTGTGTCTTCCATGAAATGCTTTAAAACTTTCTTTTGCTTAAACATTATCACTGATTTTAAAAAGATACCTGGTTGTATGTGTTTATTTTAAACCTTTAAATTTTTAGCCTTGGCATTTTTTTTTACTTGTCAATGACTACAGAATACTCTCCTATCTTTTATGCAGAGATCCAATTGTACTTATTATAAAACAACTGGAAATAACTCCAAATTCCAGAATCATGCATACTATGACAGACTCGATTTTAAAGAAAGATGTACATCATATATTTTAAATACATAAAAGACAAGCTTTGAGGAAACCATTTAGTTCTTAAGTTCGCTGCTTTTTTTTTCTCACTAGACCTCTAAACTTGGCATGTATTTCTACTATGAATTAGGAAAACAAACAAACCCTTAGTATCTGTATTATGTTCTCAGAACTTATAATTAAATAAAGGGGTAAAGTGGAATTCCGTCTTTTTCAAAGACGGACCATGTGCGTGAAGGCTCCAATGTGTGAATTTTATTTGCAACTATAAAGCAGATTGAAATGCCAAAGCAATGTGAAAATCTGTCAAATAATGCTAAATCTTAACGTAAATGATGGTCGCAGAGTACAAGTTGGATTTCAATATTGGAAGCCATGCACAACTAGTAAAAGGAAAGAAAGGAGAAAAAAAAAACATACCACACATACACGCAACTACCTAGCATAACTAGAGAGAGCTGAAATGTGCTAAAACCTCCCCGTGTAAACTGCATAATAGCACTTCCAATGGCCCCTTTCTGTCACCCACCGTAACCATCAAGCCTGATTCTGCTGCAGTCAGGTGCACGCTCACAGAGCTCTTATGGTTGGCTGCATAGCATTGCAAGGAGAGGCACATTGGTGCACTTTGGACAATCATAAACAGTACTTTTTGGTACATGTAGATTTCTTTTTCCTAAATAAAACTGAAACGAGTTATGCAGGATTTTCTTATGCACCCTCCCTAAAGTGAAGGTTTTATTTTGATCGAATCCTTCATGATGAACGTGCAGCCCTTTGATCACGTAACATTTGCATTTCTGTCTGAGGTCGGGTTTTATGTGCTTCTCATACATGCTGTCTACTGCGTGTATCGTGTTGGCTTGTGCTAGTCACCATTTAAACACTAGGTACCAAGTGTTGTCTTGTGAACAGAATCCATATGTATAAGCAGAAGACAATAGACCAGAGAAATTTAAAATTCAACATGAATAGGTCTTAGGAAGGGAACACGGTTTGAGTGTGGGTATTTTAAATATTATATGCTCAATACAAAATGCAATATTTGGGTTTTTGAGTGCTGCCTTTTTACATTAGCCCTGTCTCATAAATTAAAAGGAGAATAAAAGGGGGGCGGGGGACAAATGAAATGCTTCTCAAGGCTTCTGGTCAGAGGCACTCTGCACAGACTGTCAAGGAGGGCAGCATTAAAGACTAATAGTAAAGCAAACGAGGTTGCACGAGGTTTCCCCCAGAGTTCTCAAACAGGAGGCTCCGGTTTCACGAAAACGTGTCTTTTGAGGGATCAGCAAGCACACTGCATTGTCTACGAAAATGGAAAGGATTTGTCAGTCCATGTGTATGTATGTGAAATGATCGTTATCTTCATCAGTATTTTTTTTTTTTTAAGAAGGCAACTTTTTTTTTTCTTTGCTGAATGAAGAAATGTTCTTTTATGTCCCTTCAAAAAGCTGGTAGAAAACGGTTTCCCCTTTTCTCCGGGTTTGAAGGCATCTTTTCCTAAAGAAATCGCCAAACCCTGTGTGCTTCATTTATGCATGTGTGGCTATTAAAACTGCCTGAGACTCAAAGGCACACAGACACCTTGTCGATAAAGTAGTAAATTAAACAATTGGCATTAAAAAAAAAAAACCCACAAAAACACAATCTTCCCGTGAATTTCCTCATTCACAGCCAACTATTTGGGGTGCTTTCAGGCTTAGAGCTTGGTTAAATTTAAATAAGACAGGATTGGGGTTTATGGAAAAGGACATTCTAACAAACTTGAATGAAGCCCTTCATTTTAATATTTTTTAAGAACAATATTTCACTTTAACGTGGTTGTTCTTAAAAGAACAACAGCTTTATTTACAAAAGCCTCACACGGCACAGTCTTTGCAAAAAAAAAAAATATGATTTAAGTTCGCGTTTTTGAAGCATTGGGGTAGCAGTCATTGAAAACACAAGCTAAGCGAATGCAAATGACGTCTGTCTCAATCGGAGGGGGTTTAGGCTCTCACGCCAAGCAGATATTTTTGGAGGAGAGCCTTTACGTGTCTTCCCTGATCGGGGGGCTCTTTCTGCCTCCCCTCACCTCCTGAGCGAGGCAGCATGTAGGATCTAGGTGTGTGGAGGCCTGTGTGTGTGTGTGTGTTAGATAATATGGTTGGGAAGATGCTATTTGCAAGCCTGTTTGCTTCTGTGCTGTGTTCCCTCGCAGGAGCATCTAATTCATTTCTGCACATCTGCTGGGCTGGACAAATCAAGGTGACACTCTGTGGTCAGCTCTGTCAGGCCCTTTGTCCTGCGGCTGCTGCGAGTGGAAGTACAATGGGAGCGAAGTGGAATATGCAACAGCCCAGCTGCCTGGTTGCGGCAGCCCAGTCCCACCCCTGCACTGTGGCAGCTCGTGTTTGTGCGCGGGGAGCCGACCCCTCAGATGACAATGCAGATTGTGTGAGAAGTCTTCGGAGAGAGACAACAAATCACGTTGGGGGGGGGGGGTGCGGAGGGGGTTGGGGTGCGGAGCAGAGGAAAGGGGGAGGCTGGACACACGTCTTGGAAAAATAATGGCCCATAAAAGGTGGTGTTTGGGGTGCAGCGATGACAGCCCCACGCGGGGCCCTCATCCCGGTCCTGGCACGTGTCTGTCCCCGAGTCGCCGGGAGGCGCCGGCCCTGAAATCCATCAGCCCGCTTCTGGGCGCCAGGGTCCGCATCCGCGCTCCTTTTAGGGGCTGTTTGTGTTTCCTTGACGCACGCCATTCATCATCTTTACTGTGCGGATGCTCCTGGCGTCAGCAGTGTGACTTAATTAAATTTGAAATTACAGGACAGTAAATACAGGCTTCCAACTAGCCCGTCCAAATTAAATGCCGAGGTCTATTTCTTACCCACGGAGTTTTCCACTTTCAGGGCGCACGGGGAAGGCTACCTTCCAGACTGAAACCTGGTTTCTTGTCTCAGCGACACTGAGCTGTTGCCAACCTAGAACGGCCTCTTCCCAGGGGCGCTGTGCTCCCCTCCGCCATCCCGGGCCCCGGCCTGGACTGACTGCAGCCGCGGGGCTGTGCCTCTGATTAGGTCCCTGTGTTCTTTGGGGAACGTTCGTGGCCCGGAACGCATTTCCCCGGTCACACGCGTCAGCCCGGAGCTGATTGGCGGAGGCTTCGCCTCCATTTTGTCCCGGGCCGGGAGCCAAACAGCGAGTGCACAAAATGGAGGCGCTCCCGCAGCCGGGAGAGGTGGCTTCACCTGCCTGAAAGCTCAGGCCGGATGGCTCCCCTCGGATCTGACTAAACTGGTCTCCGCAGGATGTTCGGAATGGCGTCCGATCAATGGAATTTGCTCAAGAGGAACCTTAAGGGCCTGGTACCCGGCTGTGGAATCAGCCTCCCAGCTAGAGCTGCGCGTGTGGGCCCTTCCTCCCCGAGACACGAACCCTTAAACCGGTGCCCAGAGCATCCCCGTGCTGACCCAGCGAGCTCCGCAGCAGGCCGGTGTGATCTCTCCACGTGTGTCTGTGATGGATGACGGCCTCCTCCACCCCCGAGCGGGGCAGGGACCTGCGTGGGCGCCGGCAGGGCTTTGTCACCCGGAAGCGCAGCCGGGCCGGCCCTGGCATGGAAAAAGCACACGCTCCCCACCCCCACCCCCCTTTTCTAATGCTGCCTTGTCTGCACTTTTTGAAATTGCATATTTATCAGGCCATGAATTATGTATGAGATTGGGAAGGTGGGGGTGGGAACATGCAGAGGGCGAGGAAGAAGCGCACGGGAACATGGACGCCTGAGATGCCCGGGGCGGGAGAGGCCTTTCCGGTGCGGCCGGCCCTTCTGCGCAGGGGAGCGGAAGCGGGGTGTGTGTGTATGTGTGTTTGTGTGCCCCCCACCGCCCTCTCCTTCACGTTTAGAGTCAGTGGCCTGTATTTTGGGGTGGAAACCTCCTTTGGGTGTGCTGTCTGCTGGCTTCCGGGAGAAATGAAGAGGAAGGCCGTGCGTTTACAACCAGGCGGCCCGGGAAGGGGAACGACCCGAGCGTTTGGAAAACTTGTCAAGTGCAGAGCATTTGGTGCCTTTCCATCTTTTTGTCTGCCAGCCTCTGTTGTTGTCAGGAAGGAGCTGACAGATCGGGGACTGATGGCTGGTTTCATACATGAGAAACGACGCCATCAGCAGAAAGTCCGGCAGAGGCCTCGGCCGGTGCCCCACGCTCCCCGGGCCCGGGGCAGAGGGAGGCTTCCCGCCCGCCCGCCCGCTGGCAGCACGCGCGCAGCCGCCTTCGCTAAGAAATCCACGTGTTCCGCAGGGTCTGGGCATGCTGATGCTTCCCCTCGGAGTTCTCAAAAACACACTAAAAACCCCAAGGAAAAGAAACAACAACAACAACAAAAACCCGGAAGTGACACTGAAACCGATACACTTCATGCTAAGACTGTCGTGAGTGATTACAGACATTTCACAGGCAGCACAGCAGCCAATGCAAGTGCGGTTGCAGGCCTCCCATTTCCAAAGCGCTTTATTGGGGTCCCGGTGTGCCCGGTGGGGGTGGGGGGGGGGAGCTTTGGAGACAAGAAGGGGAAGAGGAATGGAGGACCGAGCTGTAACTTCCTGCCATGTTTCCCAATATAACATGATGAGTCACCAAACCCCCAAGGCCCGTACTGTGAAAGGAAGGTGGATGGTATAAGGACACATTGAAGAATGCTATGTTCATACTCCTTATTCCCATGGAATTTCTGGCATTAAGTATGCGATACAGGACACAGGTCAGGTTAAAATAAATAGTAGGGATATGTCATGTTTTGATCCTTGAACATTTCTTGTGAGATTATATATATATATATATTCTGTATGTATCATGTGACAAACCTCCCCGTTTTGGGTTTAGAACACCCTGATCGAGTCATTATCGGGTCAAAGTTGAAACAAGAGCTCTCTGAGTTCTTCCTTCTGCTGTTCTGTGTATTTGGACCTATTAACCTTTCTGCGTGGTGGTTCTGAACACTCACCTGAAGGACCTTTCTTCCATTCTGCCAGAGAGATATAATTTGAAAGTGTGCTGGTAGATAGAGTGTATAAAAATGTTTAGCCTAATCACTCCCTAATGACAGGGACTTATGTCCTTAGTGCAGTCGATTTGTTTCCCGGGTTTTAAAAGTAGATTATTTCCATGGTGCAGGCTTAGTGTAAGCTGTCGAGAAACCACAAGCACTGCACTTCAGCCTTCGTTTGGGACGCTCGCCAAGGGTAATCTGATTAAAAGGGCATATTTTTTTTTTTTTTTTACTACATTGTGCTGCTTTGAAAATTCTGTGCAGCCCAATAGAGTGGGGGCCAAAAAAATTGCTTTTTGAAGACTAGCTTCCTTGAACAAAATTAAAAGCTTGAGATTCTCTTCAACCTAAGTGCAATAGATGAACGAAAGTCCTTAGGAACACATCTGTTACCTACTGTAAGTCATTTTGTGATCTATTTAATGCAGCTGTTTAGTGTGTTCTGCTTAGAGTCACGTGAACTTGCCACATGAGGGCACAGCTCTGCAGCCTGGTTCCACGGAGAAGTATGGAAACCATACGTCTCCAGGTCTAGCCTTGTCACTGTGTGACCTGCTTGCGGTCTGCACTGACAGCCAGTAGCTCTTCTGGTTACCTGAGAAGTTTAGCAGCTCTAAGTTATTAGAAGGTAATTACGGTATCTCAAATAGTGAGTGTCTCTTAATGGATGGGATATAATGCTAATTAAATATGTCATGTTTGCACACATCACAATGCACTCAAAAGAACCTTTCTCGCATCATTTATTTTATTGAACTATTTTCGTATTCATCCATGGGATCTAAGTAGGCAAGGAAAGATAGATACTAACTCTATCTGCTCCCATTTTGCTAACATCCTTTGAGTAGGATGAATAGCGAATTCATGTAAGAATCCATCCATTTAAATAGCATAGGGCTGTTTGCACTGGAGCATTTTGACACACTGCCTACATATGAGCATTTGGTTACTGTTGCTTCTTCAGACTCATTTTGCTAATGGATTTTATTGGCATTTTGTCTTTGTTGGAGGGGCTTTTCAGAGTTCCCTGCCTTTCCCTTTAACAAATCAAAGCTTTTTAATATAGTTGAAACATTGTGCTGAGAAGCCATGCACAGTCCTGGAAAGAAAAATAAAGTATATTTTAATTCCATGTAAGATTGGTTCAGAAAATGTGGCAAGCATTATGTTAGTGCTGCAGAGGAATCAACCTCTGCCTACAAGCTGATCATACTCTACTGAAGAATAGTTTGATGCAAAGCGGTAAGCATTATATTTACTCAGAAACCAATAGCTGAGGGACCAGAGAGGAGGAAATAGTATTAATTCTTGAAAGAGATAGGTGTTAATGAACTATAGTGAAAAAATAAAAAGGTATTCCTTCCAAAAGTGGAATGTTTTATAATCCCCAAGTTTACCTGTCACAATAAAAACTAAGGTCAATGAAGACATAGGCAAATGTATACCCTTTAACATTAATATCCCATCATTGTCTGGCCAAAGCTTTCCTATATTTTAATGGTATCCAGAAACATGCTAAATTCTTCTACACTGTGTGTTGCTAAATGCTGCGGTCTACATTTTCATGGAAATAAATCCCCGAGTGTGCTATCTTCAGTAAATAGCAAAAATGTTGGCATTTCTTAAAATATATTTCCTAACTGTTGGTAACTTGAAGAGAATGTGCTGAAAACAACTCAAGTCAAAATAGAAATCCAGAGATAGTGCCCATTGAATTATGCCCCCCCCCCCTTCCCCCCAGTAAACAGCTATTGCATTTCTTTGTGAGAGATGACAGTTTTTCTTCTGAGCCATCTTTAACTTCCCAGGAACATTGCGATGGGATGGTTCAGGAGTGGCCAAGGTGGTAGAGATGGGTCAACGACAAAACATGGTGTTTCTAAAGAAACTCTTTGCCGTCATTAGGTCACGTTTCAGGAAAGCAGAGCTGTCACTTCACAGCAGAATTCCCATCTGTGCCAATGGGATTGTCTGGATGGATTCAGGGAGCATTTTATGGTCTTTCTTTCCCCTGCAGAATAGGAAGGGTAATTTGACTCAGGCACATTAATATGAATGGCTTGGAGTTATATGATGGAAGATTTTTTAATACTAGCACCAACATCAGTGTGTAAGATAGAAAGAAGGGCTCCAGGGTGCCAACGAGTCAAAGTACATATTCCTGTGTCCAAAGAGACAAAGAGAAATTATTTTTATCTTGGAGAGGTACAGTTAAGAATGAAAAAGGTGTTTTCCTGCTTTCTCTGCATTTGGCATTTTAGAAGCAGTCCTTTGAAAACCTTCTAGGGAAAATTGGCCATGAGCTGCCATAACTCTACACATCTGCCTGAATAACCCTTTCTTAGTACCAGTAATGTTTGTTATCCAATTCTACCCTTTGAAGTTCAATGGCAAATTTTTTAAAATTTAGGTTTTGGATATCTCTTTAAGATTTTTGGATTTTATGCCACTTAAAATGAGATATTCATGTCAGGGAGATGTCCTGCTGTTCTAGGAAAGGGAGGGGGACACCATTAAAAAAAATCTTGATAATCAAGGCCACCTGTGATCCTAGGCTGCTTTCTGGAGCACAAAGGCACTGAGGAAAGCTGTTCTCCGAACCAAAGCAAAATCTCTGTGATCCACAAGACACTTCAGCCTCTTCCCACTAAGGAAAAAAAAAATCATGCTACAGCAGGATCAGCTGCTCTTCTGTTCCTTCCTTTACAAAAAAGAAATCGAGGTGGCTGCTATTTAACACAAAGCCTTGTGACCTTAGCACCGTGGTTGCTTTGAAACACGGAGCTATTTAATGATGCAAATTACAAACAGAGGGAAAACATCAGAAGAGTCTGTCTGGAAATTAGCTTGTTGGACTGAAAATTAGCTAGCTTAATCGAACTTGCAGGACTCAGATTTTCTCTGTGGAAGCCTGGCTTGAAGCTTTGGTCCATTTGCATTATCTCTTTACTCAGTAGAATCCTTAGAATTGTTGAAAATTAGAGACAGGGAAATCTATCTTCTATTTACATGGTTGAAATGACCAAATGACCCTTTGGATTTTTAGTAAGGGCCTCTGTTTTCCAAAGAAAGATTACACTAGATACTTGTAAAGAGTCAATCTAGGAAAAGTAAATTAAATTATGACTATATTTTAGCAGTCCCTAAAATGCTAAGTGAAATTGTTCTTTCATTCTAAAGATGTAGGATGGATCATATATGTGTTGATATGTAATTACATTTTTCTTTGATTTGAGGACATTGTATGGTAACAACATGACCCGATTCATGCACAGAGCGAATTCTTGTAAACATTGAATCTAGTCAAAGACTTCAAAGACATACTTAAAACATAGGACTACCTTTGAGGCTTATGAATAATTTCAAAGGTCAAAAACTTGTACCATGTAGAGATAACAGCATCAGGTCATCCAGATCTATATTAAAACATCAGTTCTTAAAGGAAGGACTCAAAAACTTGAAAGGCATATTTTTATTTCTAAGAGCTAAAACCAGGACTGTGGAATGATTTTTTTTTCTGAATTGTTTCAGAAATATTTGTGTTTTCATATACCTATTTTTTGATAAATGAGACTATGTTTGTTTGTTTTTTATTTAAAAGGAGCAAAAGTCTGAAACCATTTGCCATGCAGATCTTCTGCTTTGTGTCCAGCCTAGCAATCAAACATCTCTGTCTGAAGGAGAAAAATAACATATATAAATAATGATACCTAGCATAGTATAAGTGGTAAGAATATAACTAATTATAATGTAGCCTCTAAAAAAATAAGTGTAAACTTGATAAATGTAGGAGCTCAGAATATAGTTGGAAGCAATACAACAGCAGAGACAGTAGGGAGATGTTTACTGCTACTATTTGGATATCATACTAAAATAATATTGATGACTTTAGGCAGAATTCATAAAAAAGAAATGATAAGAAATATTTTTATCATTTTTCTATTTTAAAAAGTAAAATATGTCATTATTTGTTATTTATAGACTTTAAATTTTAATGAAAACCTCTGGTAATACTTTCTGAATTTCAATTGAGACTACTGACAGTTCATAAATATGTCAAATTCAGTTATTGGGAACATACTGTAATCTCCAACTTTTTACAAGATGGGTAACATTATTCTTGCAACTATTATAAAACAGCTGAAGTTATATGAAAACTTGGTTTCTGAAAATTTTTAAATGGAATGTTTTTCAGTGATGAAATAGCCTATAGACTTACACAGAATGTCAGTATCAATAGAACCAGGTAGTCGGCTTATTTAATTCTGATAAGTCTATCATAGTTAGAGCAATGGCAATTCTATTTTAAAGCAAATTTTGCAAACCAAACAATAGGTATTATTGGTTAGTATTTTGATAAGTGTTGAATTAAATGTATGTTACCATTAAATGCTTAAAAATCAAATTCTATAAATACATGAATCATTTGCAAAATATGATGCTATCAGTTTATGTTAAAATAGGACTTAATATTTTGAGTTATTTACCTTTGTGTCTATAAAGTGATAGAGAAATAAGAGAGCAGTGGTCCTCAAAGAAAATAGACTACAGTGGGGCCTTGACTTACGAGTGTCCCGACTAACGAGTTTTTTTGAGATACGAGCCATCTCTCGGCCGATTTTTTGCTTTGAGTTGCGAGCTAAAATTCGGGTTATGAGCCAGCTTCGATACCCCACTGCTAGTTGGTGCAGCAAACGTCACAGTGAACGCCACAACATCAGCCCAGCATCACGTGTCTCACTCGTTCACAATTGATTTGACATATGAGTAATTTGAGTTACGAGCTCCGTCATCGAACGAATTAAACTCGTAAGTCAAGGCCCCACTGTATAAAACTTTTAATAAAGTTTCTGGATTTTTTTGTATGTGCACAAATCTACTGGTTGTTGATTGCACATATCAGTGGTCTGGTTTCCTTCTCTTATGACTAAATATTCTTTATGTCACTATGAAAATATGTTCCGGAGATGATAAAGTGTTTATTTTTCATTACCATTTACGGTCAGTAGTCATAGTGCTATTCAAATTGGGGTGTTTGATTCTAAACAGCTTTCATTTTGTAATCTGAACTATTTTCTGAAAATATTTTCACCTCTAAAAGGAAATTGCTCAAGATTCCATGTCTTTACCTTACCACTGCCTGTCCTTTGTTCTACCTCTTCCATTTCCTGAATAGGTGAATCCATTATCACCTGGTCCACTGTTTAAATGCACTACCATCATCTAACTCTTCTAATACATCAAACTTAAGTTTTATCATCCCTGGCGAATCCTTAGGCTGGTAACCCAGTGGTCATGCCAACAGAGGGACTCTAGAGCACAGAGCCATTATCTTTATTCTACGGGACATGGTTCACACTGTGAAGTCCACATTGGCTAATATACTTTTTTAAAAATTTATTTTCCCTTTATTGATTAAGATATTACAAATATGTCCTTATCCCCTCAATGTCCTCTCATCCCCCCAATCCTGTCCTCACCCTCACCCCCTGTTGTCCACATCCATTGCTTATGCTTATATGCATGCATACAAGTCCTTTAGTTGATCTCTCCCCCTCACCCCAACCCTCCCCTACCTTCCCTCTGAGTTTTGAGCATCTGATCGATGCTTCTCTGTCTCTACATCTGTTTTTGTTCATTGGTTTATGTTGTTCATTATATTCCACAAATGAGTGAGAGCATGTGATATTTATCTTTCTCTGACTGACTTATTTCACTTAGCATAATGTTCTCCAGCTCCATCCATGCTGTTGTAAATGGTAGGAGTTCCTTCCTTTTTATAGCAGCATAGTATTCCATTTTGTAGATCAGGAGTCCTCAAACTTTTTAAACAGGGGGCCAGTTCACTGTCCCTCAGACCGTTGGAGGGCCAGACTATAGTTTTAAAAAAACTATGAACAAATTCCTATGTACACTGCACATATTTTGAAGTGAAAAAACAAAACGGGAACAAATACAATATTTGTATTTGCATGTGGCCCACGGGCTGTAGTTTGAGGACCCCTGGTGTAGATGTACCACAGTTTTCTAATCCATTCATCTGCTGATGGGCACTTAGGCTGATTCCAAATCTTAGCTATTGTAAATTGTGCTGCTATGAACATAGGGATGCATATATCCTTTCTGATTGGTGTTTCTGGTTTCTTGGGATATATTCCTAGAAGTGGGATCACTGGGTCAAATGGAAGTTCCATTTTTAGTTTTTTGAGGAAACTCCATACTGTTCTCCACAGTGGCTGCACCAGTTTGCATTCCCACAGCAGTGAACGATGGTTCCTTTTTCTCCGCATCCTCTCCAGCACTTGTCGTTTGTTGATTTGTTGATGATAGCCATTCTGACATGTGTGAGATGGTACCTCATTGTTGTTTTGATTTGCATCTCTCGGATGATCAGTGACTTTGAGCGTGTTTTCATATGTCTCTCAGCCTTCTGTATGTCCTCTTTCAAAAAGTGTCTATTTAGGTCCGTTGCCCATTTTTTGATTGGGTTGTTTATCTTCCTTTTGTGAAGTTGTATGAGTTCCCTGTAAATGTTGGAGATTAAACCCTTATCGGTGATATCATTGGCAAATATGTTCTCCCATGCAATGGGTTTTCTTGTCTAATACACGTTTGTTATTATGCTATTTGGTTGGCCTTGATTCTTCCACATTTGGTGAGTGAAGCCCTCTTATACCTCATGATTTAATGAATTGAATGTGTGAGGTTTCAGTAACTAAGCTAATTGTGAAGCCTGATGTGTTTACACTATAGATTATAATAGCATCTATATGTATAAATTATAGTATATATGAATATATGTTATAAATATAGCAAGTATAATACACATTATGATATAATTTGGCTGTATTAATATATATGCATACATACCACTCTAAGTGGCAAGTAAATTTAGTTCATGTTATTTCAAAAAAGGCCCTGTGTGCCTTTAAAATGGTTTATAGACAGAGTATACATTTTATAACAGAGTAACATGATTATTCTTTCATCTCTTAAAAGACTGTGGTAGTGGTCAGCTTTTAACGTTCGCGTTGATAGATTCCGGATGAATCATCCCTGGAGGGTAGGAGGTGCGGAGTGGTCCTCCCTCTGTGCTGAGCATCAGGCTTCCCCAGATAGGGACGTGATGCGAGTGGAGAGAAACGGCCCCTCTGCAGCATTAAGTACATCCATCCTGAGACAGGCCCGTGGACAGCTTCTCCGCGGAGAAATAGCTGAGCACAGCGCAGTTCCTCTTTCCCACCCCCCCGCCCTCATCCCCTGGCTACAGTCACAGCAATCCGAGCTCTGAATGTGAGCTGCCATGTCTGACATTCTTTCAGCGGAGCCTGCGGGGAAGAAACAGTATTGGGTGCATGTGTGGGGTGGGAGGCTCAGGAAGATGGAGGGAGAGATGAGCTGCAGGGAGGCACAGGCAGGCAGGGAGATGGGTGCGGATGAGGCTTATCTCTTCCCACTAGCTCTCCCTTGATCTGAAGGCCGAGAATAGAACCGTCTATTAATAAAAGCAAATCCTATTTAAACACGTTTCCTTTCTCCACCGACTGGGGCTTATGGGCTTCACTTATCATTGCCGTAGATTTCAAAGGCCAGGAGCCCCACAACATTTCCCCCTTATAGAATTGCTTTTCCTAGAATGCTTCCAGGTGTCTACTGATGGTATCACCACCAACAGGTCATTTGGATTTCTGGGAAACTAGGGTCATTGCATAGGAGTAAATATTATTAACAACACGAATAAGAATTTGGACTTACTTTACCCACATGCATGCTTTCCTTTCTGTGGGAACAACGAAAGCTTGAGACATTTATATCAGAAGTGCTCCAGAATTGTAAAACTCAGCATTACTGCAACCGGCATCCTCTTTATTTAAAAAAATAAACATTTAAGAATTAATTAGCAAAGGATATACTGCTTATTTAAAGATAGATAGATGACACTTTAGTCAAATGAATTTGGTATATTCTAAAGTTTTAACATCACGTGACTTCCCCAGTAATAACTCTCATTTTGCATTTTCTCAGCATAGGCATCACTCAGACTTGTTCAGTGTAGGGAATGCAGGAGTGTACACTTACACCCTTCATAGAAAGATCTCATGGGA
Source organism: Myotis yumanensis (assembly GCF_028538775.1). Classification (NCBI taxonomy): domain Eukaryota; kingdom Metazoa; phylum Chordata; class Mammalia; order Chiroptera; family Vespertilionidae; genus Myotis; species Myotis yumanensis. The sequence goes on from NW_027223766.1 coordinate 21,023,659, forward strand.
GGCAGACAGCCAGAGAGAACTTCAAGGATTTGGCAAAGGCAAGGACATATCTCAACCTATCCCAAATTCTCATTTCAAACATGTAAAATTTCAGTCACTTAAAAAAAATAAATTTAATTATGTGTAGCTCCGTACTTTCTTCACAGTACTGTACTAGAAATAGTTTCAGAACAAACTGTTCTAGGTTTTATTTTTACTAGATCTGTAGGTAAGACTGCCAAAACTGTCACTTTAAAAATGTTGTTTGCAACCAGATTTTAGACTCTCATTCTTGGTTCAGAACTTTGAAAATAGCAGCCAAATGTTTGGATTCTTGTTCAGTTGTGGAGGTAAAAATTCCACGTCAGTCCAAAGCATTCCTATCTCTAAATGGGAATAGTAATAGTGATGATATGATAATGATGATTAAAGTAATAATAATAATAACAAAGAGGAATCGAAGGAGAAAGGCAGGGAGGAAGGTTAAAAATCTAACTCGTGAGGAAAGCTACAAGCACTGCTTTGACCTACTTTGGAGCTTTTCCTTCCTACCAGACTATATATGCAAAGACAAAGCTTCCTCACAGAGTAATGTGATTATTCTTTCATGACACCTTAGAATTGCAGGAGGAAAAAAAAAAAAAAAAAAGATCTGCAGGGTCACCTTTACCTCTCCGGCCACTGCAGGCTTGAGTCAAGGCCTCATGGATTGTGCCCTGTGATGCATTACAGCAAGTTCAGATGCTAATGCAACTCCCATGATTAGAAGGGGAAAGATTTCTTTCATAAACTCAGTTTTTAGCTACCAGTTCCCAATTACTCAGCCATAGGCACTAGTTCTACCTTCCTCCTCATCTCGCCTCCCTCCCTCTCCAAACAAAAGGAACAGTACTCTGAACATTTTTTTGTTGTTCTCTGGGTTGCTCTGGTTGGGCAAAGATCATCATGCTCTGATTTAGTGTTTTCAAATAAGTGTGCCCTCTGCCGCAGCACTCTATTAAGAGACAACACAGCCAGGCGGGAGAGTTCAGCATGGCCACTAATAAAACACAAGTGCGGCTTTGTCAGGCCACGAGTGATTACTTGAACAAGTGCCAACCAAGAAACCAAACATTCGAGCTCAGCGCTTCAGACCCCCAAGACAAAGGGCCAATTGACTTTCCTCATTAGTTTTTGTGCCAAACATGTAAACACAGTTTCCTCTCTATCTTTGATGCTCAAAACATGCCAGCTTGTTAACATCTTGGGTGGTACTGTGGTTTATGGGGCTACAAAGACGGTTATGTTGAGTTTGGTATTTTTTTCTCCTCCTATTGGAAAAGATTGACTTATCCTAGTTAATTTTTTTTAATGAAAGGAGAGTCTTTGGGTCACTTTTCACTTATCACTAGCTTCATTGATTCAAACATGATAATCCAGAAATATTTAAAAAAATTTTTTTAAAGAGAATGAATAGAAGCAACCCCAGAGTGACATGCTCCTTACTAATTTCTGCAAATGTCTAGGTTAAAAGTCTGTTACAAATGTTTCAAAAGTAAAACCTGCACATATATAACTGTGAGAATAAGAATAGGACTCCAGAGGACTTGTGAGAGAACTAATAATCGTGTTGAGTCAAGTCAGAGCTCCATCTTGGGGTGAATGATATTACCCTCCTCACCACGCTGTTTCAGTCAGAGCCTTATATCAGTGTTTCAGTGGCCATGTGTTATTTTGCTGTGACTTTTATTTCTCCTCTCTTCATGTTCTCTTCTATTTTGGCTATTCTTTTGCACCTGTGCTTACCAATACATCATACACCTTTTCTTTTCACATGACTTCGCAGGCCAGATGAAGTAGGTGTCTACAAATATGTTGTCATTTGTGTAATCATATACAAAATCCTTTTCCTAATTCATCTCCATAAATAGGCTAAAAGGAGAAAAGAGCATTGGCTTTAGTGTCAGATTGTCTAAATTGTGAATCTTGGCTCCATGAGTCAGCTGTATTAACATCTTCAATGTGAAATCAATTTTTCATCTACTAAACTGGCCAACACTGAAATGTGATAACACAATATATTATTGAGGTAATGTAAATTGTTACAGATTCTGTGGATAGTCATTAATCACATTTATCAATATTAAAAATGCACATATCCTTTGTTTAGAAATTTCATTTCTAGGAATTTATTATATACAGATATATGCACACATATGTATAAAGGCTGATTTATACATATAAGGCTATTACTGTATATAAGATTATTTGTAATATCAAAAAGTTGGGAGAAAGATACCCTATATGTCCATCATGAGAGGACTGGTTAGATAAATCATGGTATATCAATAGAATGGAAAACTATATATCTGTTAAAAATAATGCTGCTACTCTGTAGATATTAAAATATAATTATTTCCAATTTATATTGTAAGTGAAAAAGCAAGGTATATACTAATATGTCTAAAAAGCTAATATTTGTATAGAAGCAATGTATGCATATATAGAATATGAATATAGATCATTGGTAAAAGAAGTTTGCACAAGAAAAGGGGGAACTAGATTCTTAAGATTAGATCAGGGAGGGAGACTTGTATTTTATTGTATAACTTTTTATACCTTTTGAATTCCTTGTAATATCAATGAATTCCTTAGTCTAATGAATTAAAATCTACTTATATAAAAACCCTGGGTGGTGTTCAACACGACCGGTCTGGCGACCAAGCGGAAGGAAGTCAGTCCTGCAGGGGTTGTCTTGGAAATGGCTGCACTCTCCCCTGAGCTGTTTCCTGTAAGGGCGGGGTTTGAGGCAGGAACCCGCCCTCGGAGCGTGGAGGCATATCTTTATAAAGTGTGCTGCGCCAGCATGGCCAAGGGTGAACCTGAGTGGGGGTGGCTGAAAGGCTTAGAAAAGAAGATAAGAGAATTAAATCTGGGTCTCGGTGGGACACTGCTTCTCTGAGAGACAGCGACCACACCTACAGCCGTGTCTTTATTTTATAGCAGATGCCACGAGGCAAAGTAAGGACATGACCAAGATGTTTACAACATTCTCCTGGGTTTCAATCCTACTCAACTACATGCACCTGAACTCTATCAAGCCTACATCACTCAGGCACATGGGGCCACATGTTTGGACCATAGGTTCAAGCTTACAGCTATAGCTGTTGGCTATAATTGTGCTGGGAGGGCCCTGCCCTCCAAGCTGGGACTTGCACGTGGCAATGAGAGGACTGTGCCCTCTCATCAGTCCAAGGCTTGAACCTGTCCAAAACACTGTAGCGGCTCCCCACAATAAAGTTTTAATACATTATATTAGAGGTTGTGGTGGTACTGTTTTACCCACAGCGTCTACAGGAATTGCTGCAAATTTACTTCTCGGTGGAATAATCTTTCATTCCCAATATAAATGACCAATTCAAGCACTCTGAAAGTGTTTTCACTTTTAATGTGGTATACAGGGAGATATTAGAATAAATTTAATCAATTTATCAGTCACTGTTTGCAGCACTGTTGTTTTTATATCATGTTTTTGTTGTTTTCATATCATGTTTTTGTTTTCATATCATGTTTTTGTCATTTTTATATCATGCCTCTGTTGCTGTTATATTCTTTTGTTACTATTTATTTATTAATAAATTTATATATTATTTTCATATACATTTTACTAATATCCTTTCATTTCTCACACTTCTATTATAGAGAAAGGGCAAATAGCAATATTAAAATATCTCTGCTAATTAATTCCTTTTTTAAAAAAATATATTTTATTGATTTTTTACAGAGAGGAAGGGAGAGGGATAGAGAGTTAGAAACATTGATGAGAGAGAAACATCAATCAGCTGCCTCCTGCACACTCCCCACTGGGGATGTGCCTGCAACCAAGGTACATGCTCTTGACTGGAATCGAACCCGGGATGCTTGAGTCCGCAGGCTGATGCTCTATTCACTGAGCTAAACCGGTTAGGGCAATTAATTCCCTTTTAATGAGCACAAATTTCATGCACTGGGCTACTAGTACATAGATATAAAACCTATGTTAGAGGGAATACACAAATTCATTTTTAGTTATTAACACAATTATTAAATGGTTTAATTTTATTGACTGGTTTAATGGTTAATTATTAACCCATTGTTAAATAATTCACATTATTGAAACCTGAATACATTTATTTTGTCCCTTAATAAAAACTGGCCAATGTAGATCTCTATGAAAATGGGACTGAATTTAGATATATTTTGTCATGGGAAAGGGAGGAGTTTGGGTCCAAAAGAGCAAAATTGTAAAGATGGAGCATTAGTCTTGATGGCACAACAAAATGAACACCTAGAGGCAGTCTGAGGACTCTGGTCCCTGGGTGAATTAGATACTGGGCAAAGTAGATAATGGGTGAATGGCAAAGAGTTTGACATTGAATCATTGAAAGTAGAAATAAGAATTCTGAAGTCAAAAGAAAGACACAAATTGACATGGTGCCAGCCTTGGCCTGAAAACCTTAAAATGTTTAAATGTTCTATGAGGTGAAGGGGTTTCAGGGGCATCCCAAAGTTTGGCAGCAAGATTGCACTAAGGAAGGTGCATTAGGTCTTTGGGCCACTAGGGTACCATTTAGAGTAGTGTACTATCATTGTAGCCAATGGACTAGAAACAAATGATTCAAAGTAATGACACCCCAGTGGCCTGGAAGAGTTAATGTGCCTCCTAAGTGACTAATTTACCATTAGGGAGTTATTTAGCCTCTGGGGAAGATAGAATTTGTTCTCACAAAGGCAGAGTAGCTTACTAGATAACATTGACAATTAGAACACAGTAGAGGCATGTTCTATTTTAATGCCTTTGTAGATTCGTTCTGCTACTCTGGTCAGCCACTTAAAATCTAAAACAGCACATCTGTGAAACAGGGTCATGGTCCTTTAGTCTACCCAAATCTCAGGCATTGCTAAAATAGCACCTCCCAAAGACTTGAAAAGAGTACACTTTTAATATGGGGGTGACAACCTGTTATAAAACCAAGTCACATATTGAAAATAAAATAACTATATTTGAGTCCTCAGAATGCTATTGACTAACTAGTTGACCTTGGATATGTTTCTTAACTTCTCTAGGCCCAAGAGTCTTTATTTGTAAAATAAAAAGATCAGACTTTGACTACCTCTGACACCTGTTCTAATTCTAACATTCATGAATTTTATCCAAATACCTAGAAATAGTCAATCCAAGGAAAAACTCTATACAGTTTTTACCATTTGACTTTCTTATAAGTTCCTCTATCATTAGTTGAGCAATATTATACTTAGGATGTAAATTTTAGAGAATACATCTTGTACAAAGGAGATAAATATGAACAAAAAAAAGATGGTGCCTATTTGAGATAGATTTATCTCTGTATTTTGAAAGTTAGAGCATAGACTCATGAAAAAAGGCAAAAGAAAACTTAAAACATATGCAACAGTACAAATAATAGAAATAATTTATAGCCACATAAAACACACACAAAAATCAGGTGTGGTTAAGCCAAGAAGACTTTCTGGAAGAGTCAAAGAAAGAAAGATATTTAAGTTAGCAGAGTACAGAAAAGAAGATTTTAGAGTGGGGGAATAATTAATTTGCAAAGGCAAGAATTTAAGAATAAGTTATATAAACAGAATGCTCAGCAAATTAGCAATCTATATATATAAAAGCTTAAGCGATCGTTAAGACCAAATGACCGGAACAAACAGAATGACCAGTCGCTATGATGGGCACTGACCACCAAGGGCAGACACTCAATGCAGGAGCTTCCCCCTGGTGGTCAGTGCATTCCCACAGTGGGAGCGCCACTCAGCCAGAAGCCGGGCTCACGGCTGGCGAGCATAGCAGCAGTGGTGGCAGCCTCTCCCACCTCCACGGCAGCACTACCAGGTGGCGGAGGCAGGCACAGCAGGGTGGGATAAGTGGCAGCAGAGCTGCGCCTGGCCCTGGCTGGGGCTTCTCCTGGGCCGCCTGCCACTTTGGCACTGCTGTATCCCTCGGGGATGTTGGACTGCTGGGTTTCAGCCTAATCTGTGGGGACAGGGCCAAATCCCGGCAGTCTGACATTCTCTCGAGGGGTCCCGGATTGTGAGAGAGCACAGGCCAGCCTGAGGGACCCCACCCATGCACGAATCTGTGCACTGGGCCTCTAGTATGATAATAAAGATTTTGCATACAAGATTAATAAAATATTGGAATGAGGAAGTTAAAGATGTTGAGGTAGAAGTTTATTGATGAAAAAGTTTAACAATGATTACAGAGAGGATTTTTTACATGAAAATATAAAAAGTTTAAGATTCATAAATGTTTAGGGGCAAAATCATGCCGTGATAAAAACACAGTTTAAAAGAAATGTGAAGTAATCTAGGCTGAAAGCAAATTCAGGGAGATTACCAAACAAATACAGAATAATTATTATAATTAATAATATTTTAATAGGTCACATTATTTTTTCTCTTCCTGTCAGAATATTAGCAAGCAATAATCTAAAAAGTACATTAGGTAAAATGAAAATAATATGAAGTTAAAGGAAGAGAAACTTTTTTACAATACTCCACAACTTGGTATATTTTAAAATCTAACCAAGGACTAAGTTAAAATTAGCATTAAAGTATTTAGAAATAGATTTTAGAAGAATTAGGTCACCATTTCTCTTCTAATTAAGGATTAGATTGGATTGCAATAAAAAAAATTATTATGTATTATGTTTTATGCATTGGGGTGAGCATCCTTAAAGAGATAATTCACTATGAAGTGATTGTCTGAAATATTTATTTCAGCTTCCTAGTGAGCTTATTGCTGATGGAAAATAACACAGGTAAAATTCCTAAGAATATATCTAATTAACAAACTTCCTATTCAACATCTTGTCAGCACCTAACTCTGCAGAACACCACAGGACAGGCAGCTCAAACTCAAGTGCTATGTTTTATATTAGTCTTGTTTTCTATATAAATCCCCATTTTGAGATTTAAATATTCAAAGTTACCATTGTTGCATAGTTGAATGAATTAACTAAGTGCAGTAACACATTTCCTCTTGGACACACAGAGAAGCACAAAGTTAGTGAGCAAATGGTCCCTGAAGAACCAAAATAGAAACTAGCAATTCTCATACATTAGGCATGTGGAATTTACTCATATCATGCCCTTCAGGCTTTCACTCAGATTCTGCTTATTCTGATTTCATACATGATATAGTCAGCCTGGTTGTATGTAATCATTTCTATCAACTCCACAGAATAATTAGAGTAAAAGTTATCAGGAGAAGAGAGCTGCTATTGGCAGGCACACTGCCAGCGGAGGCCCATGAAGACTGTCACCACAGGGAAGAGGAGGAGAGTGAATCACAAACCTGCAGATAAATGTTGGGATAAAGGCAGGCTGGGCCATCCAGTGAGGAGAAATGCCTCTGTAGACCTCACTAGCTCTTCAGGGCATGACAGCGTGGGCTACTATAACTCTGTACAATAATTGATAGAAATAATAATGAGCCCACATTATGAAGAATAAAATAAGTTATGTGAAGTCCATGTGGTTGAGTAATAAAAAGAGTTGAAACCCAAAGTGTGTTGTGTTTATAAGGATTAAAATTCTGTTATCCAGAAAACTCAGCTATTTGAAAAAACTTAGTTTCTTAAAATTTTAGGTTGTCAAGGTTTAAACATAATATGCACCTTATTTTCTGTCCTTTCTGAAAGAGTTCTATGAAAACATTTTTTTGTGATACTCGAGCAAAATCTCTGTGGCTTGAGTTTGAATTTGAATTTTACTATGGCTATTTTCTGTGTTTATTAAGTCTTATATTTTCTCAGATGTAAAATAGTGCTAGGAATATACACCTCAAAGGGATAATGTAATAGTTAACTAATGATTATAAAATTTTTAAAAATCACACTTAGTGTTTATTATATGCCAGTCTCTGTCCTAAGGCTTATATATATTAAGTTAATTCTCACAACTACTCTCTCAAGTAGATCTGTTAACATCACCCAGAGATTATAGTTGATGAACCTGAGGAAGTCACCTAACTTGTCCAAAGTCACACATTTATACAATGACAGAGCCAAGATTCAAATTCAGGCATTTTGGCACCAATGTTAACTCTTTTAATCACTAATCTAATGTGTATATAAAGAATACATATAAAAATCATAGTGCCTATCATAAAGTCAGTTTCAACTAGCTGTTTCTGACCTGCCATTCCCTTTCTATAAAATGTTAACACTAAAACAGAAAAAAATTAATTTTGTCTAATCACCAGTCTCTTATTTATGCTAGTGGATTTTTCTCCTTCTGTATCTCACAAAGCCATGATATGACTCACTGTGTATTAATTATGCAACTTCTATGTGCTAGGCACCAAAAATGTAGAGATGACTCATATATGTTCTGGTTTTTTAATTGCTTATAGACTAAGGGTTAGGGGGACATTCATTAAAACTGTTAAGCTGCCCAGTCAACACTCTGCCTTCACAGATAGAAAAGAATTCTGTCATTGGATTTTTCTGACAAAGGGGATACTCTAAAAATAGAAACAGGAAGCTTAAGGTCTCACTGTAGTCATGATTTTCAGATATGTTTTTGATTAACTGTCCACCAGCTGAACTACATAAGAGCTGTTAAGACTTATGTAGAATAAGGAATCGCCTTGAAGAAATTTTAGGGAGAAAGTAATGGGACATATTATGAAAGAAAAATTTTTAAAATTTGATACATTTTGAATGGTGCCTTGTAATGTTTGGGGACATTAGAGAAAACAGAATTGTGTACATGTAACGGCCAGTGGTTCTCAACCTTCCTAATGCCTCGACCCTTTAATACAGTTCCTCATGTTGTGGTGACCCCCAACCATAAAATTATTTTCGTTGCTACTTCATAACTGTAATTTTGCTACTGTTATGAATCGTAATGTAAATATCTGATATGCTCTATGTGTTTTCCAATGGTTGTGACCCACAGGTTGAGAACCACTGAAACCTGATATTAGAGGTTGCTATAACTGAATTAGGGAAGTTTTGCTACAACTCTTGACTATTTTTCTTTCTTTTTTTAAAAAAATATATATTTTTTATTTCAGAAAGGAAAAGGGAGAGAGAGAGATAGAAACATCAATGAAGAGAGAGTCATTGATCAGCTGCCTCCTGCACACTCCACACTGGGGATCGAGCTGCAACCCGGGTATGTGTCCTGACTGGGAATTGAATCGTGACTTCCAGGATCATTGATCCATGCACAACCACTGAGCCATGCTGACCAGGTGTGACTCTTTTTCAATTTGTCTTTATGAGGAAGCATTTGATGGTGAAAGAAATGCCATATGTAAAAAGAGATATACCATTATGAATCATATGTAACTATCTGTCTCCTAAAATAAAAAATATAGAGTTAAATATAAATATATAAAGTTATAAACGAAATTTGAACTTTTGACAGAACATTTAGAAAATAGAGGAGAGGAGAAAGGAAGAGAGAATGAGAATCACTTCCAGGTTTTATTCTAAGTACATGTTTTATCAAGTTATGTGCATGATATAAATATAGTTCTGTGTTCTGCTCTATTAGTAGCTTTTATACATTTTAACATTATCTCATACCTTAAACATCTTTTCTAATAGTTGTGTAATATTTTATTTATAGCATGTTTTATTTACTCATTTATTCTTTCTAAAAATCAAATAACATACTTATAAGGTACTATTATATACTTTAAGAATGTAAAAATTAATAAAACTGGTTCTCAATCTTAAACACCTTATAGTTTTGTTTTGGAAGACAACAGGCATATAACCAAGGAAGTACAATAAAACTTTATGGTAGATGTATATAGAAAGTAGTTTGGAAAACAAAAATGTGAAACAGTTAATCCTTTTGGGGGGAAAGGGTCACAAAATGCTTCATTTTAAAAGTTAGATTATTTGGCTCTAGCTGGTTTGGCTCAGTGGATAGAGTGTTGGACCGCAGACTGGAAGGTCCCAGGTTCTATTCTGGTCAAGGGCACATATTCAGGTTGCCGGCTTGATGCCCAGGAGGGGGTGTGCAGTAGGCAGCTGATCAATGATACTCTCTCATCATTGATGTTTTTATCTCTCTCTTCCTCTCCCTTCCTCTCTGAAATAAATAAAAATGTATTTAAGTAAAATAAAAATTAGATTATTTGGCTTCAAGCAAATACATTTCATTAAAAACAAAGGAAACACAAATTCAAAACTTGTGACTTCCTTTTTGTTTCATTACATTTTTACTATTACCTGTGTCTGCTCTTGTGTTTAAGATGGAAACACTATAACATTCTGTATATTCCACATTTAGTGACATCAATTGGTTAAAATCGGCCATGATGGGGGTACATACATCCTGGCGATCAGAATTTTTCTCCCCAGAAAGCCAGTTGTTAAACTTTGCACTAACATACCAGAGAACTATGGAAAGTTTGCTGTAAGCAAATTAGTATTTGAGCATTGACCCCACAAAACAAATGTTCTCTTTGCAGGAAGCTCTTGTCTTCCCTTTACCTCCTCCCATCCACAGCCTATCCTCTGGTGTAGGAGGTATTAACGTAATTTACCTGTTTCTCTATACTGTTAAATGTAGAACACTTTCAATGATCTGGTATTTTAAATGAGGATGTAAATACATATTTTATAAATTTGCTTTTTTATAGCTTGGTGTTTTTTTTTTAAAGAAAATTCTTAGGAATTGTATTAGAGATGATAGATATTTAAAAAATTAATATTTTGTAATATTCAATGACATATTTTCTAATCTTTTCTGAAAATGAGGTGTGTTATATATTGATATCCTGTTGGAAAATTACTGAAATTTGTGTTGTATTTTCTAATATTATATCATATTTTTTGAGAATATTAATATATGGTAAGAAAAGTCATTCCTCAAAATACCCCGTTTTCTTTTAAGCTATATATTCCATTTAAAAATTATCTGAGAGATTAATTTATCTTTTAATAAAAATTATTTTTATCACAAAAGTAAATCACGTGCATCATGAAAACAATTAAAATCCACAAGATACAAAAGGAAAGAAATTTTTCACTTCCTATACCTGCAATGTCCTCTTCAGAAGCCACTTTTGTGTTTTTAGTTTCTCCACCACAATTCTAAATAATATTGTTCTAATTCTGTCTTATCTTTTCAACTTTACAGGATTTATACACTTTCAACTCATTGAAACCGTCCCTACAAATGTCAGTTACATAATTATTTTTGCTGTTTCTAAGATATTTAATGTTGAATAATATGTAAAGCTTTCTGTCTTATTTAATAAATCTAAGTTGTTATATAAATAGTATTCTTCACAGAGCAAAGCACCTGCTGGGCCTGTGTAGAAGGAATGTAATGCCATGTTTTATGGCTTCATTGTATGAAAAAGAATGTGTCTCAAGCATCAACTTCAAGTGGAATCACATTATTACTCACCATCAATTGATCATTATTCTGCCATGTGTTCATTTACTTCCTATTTGGAGCATGATGTCGTTGAATATCTTTTTTCCCCTGCATTTCCGATTACCTTGGGTTTTTTCAGTTGACAGAAGAAACCTGTCTTCTTCACTATATCTGGAAACCTTCCAGCTTTTTCTTCAGACATTTGCAGGGAAATCCATTTTCTTTTGAAAAACTTTGTGAAGCCTTTGATGTCCTACTCTGACTTGCATCTATTGCTTCCCAGTTCTGTTGTACAACTGATATTCTGGGCATGGTTTTCATCCTAGAGTAGTTCCATATTTTTCTTGTAGGTCATGTTTAATGGCCATGTAGTGAACACATAGCAATCTAAATAATTGTAAGCTATAATTCCTTCCTGGAACTCCTCTTATTTGTTACATATCGGCATTCTAGATGAATAAACTCTCTTAATTTTCTATCATATTTTTCATTTCTTTGTCTTTTTGCTCTACTTCAAAGTCACAAAATTAGACTAGAATGCTGGATCCAGTCTACCTATATTTTGGCTCTGTACAGATTTTAAATTTTTACTTAATTACAAACATTTAAGACAGGAGTTTTCACACAAAAATCTTCATTTCTGGCTCCTCTGGAAGAATAAAAAATTATGTTAATCCCTAACTGCTTGATAATCCATACAGGTTTGGAAATGAATAGTTAAGTTAGATAGTTTGGTAGCTGTCATGGATTTCTGCTGCACAGGTGTAGGTAAATTTGGCTTTACTCAGAATAGCAGAGCTGAGTTTGAGGTCTGCAAATTAGCCTGGGGCACACCCACCTGTAGGCTTCAAGTTTGGGTGTGCAGGCAAGAGCAGACTGTGCCTTGATCATGCCAGAAGCAAGCATTTATTTCAGGCTATCCACACCCATAGCCAACTAACCTCTCCCTAAGCAGGTGTGTTCCACTCCTTATGTGATATGGAGCTCAGTCTCAAATCCTGCTGCAGCCAGTCTGAATTTCAGAAGATAGGACTTCCAGCGTACTTGCTGGCTGTTTGACAATGGTCCCTCCTATCATCCGGATCACTGTCCCCTACCCTCAAGTCCTGTTGGTTCACAGAGGCTTTTAAGGCGATGCCTTTTCCTTTGTTTTGAATTTTTTTAAGAACTGCTATTTTTGTTTGTTTGTTGTTTGATATCTATCCTTTCTTAAGTGGGAAAGAAATCCATTCTAAAGTAGTGTTTATCCTAGTCCCATTTCCTGTTCATTTGGGTGCTCATTAAGTCTTCTGTCATCACGCTAGCTGGAGGGCAGGTTGGCATATTCTTCTTCTAGACCCATCTCCAGCATCAGCAAGCATTTTTCATGTGGCTCCCACAGCACTGAGGTGTGATTTTCTCCTATTTCCTCTTACCTGATATTTTACTGTATTGCAATGGAGTTTATCTGAAACTGCAACCCCAGGGTTGTCCTAGTACCCAGACTCCTCCCATTGCCATTCTGCTTCTAGTGACTTACTCCACCCTATAATTTTTGTAGGAATTAGAGTCTCCAAATATGTGTGGAAAGAAAATGTCTGAAAGGGAACAAAATCTGTATTTTGATATTTTCCAGATGGGAGGGGAGTTGGGGGAGTTGGGTGAAGAAGGTGAAGGATTAAGAAGTACAAATTGGTTGTTATAGAATAATCATAGGAATGAAAAGTACAGCATAGGGTATATAGTCGATAATATTCTAATAAGCTATATATGGTGTCAGATGGGAGCTAGTAAATGTTAAAACAAACAGTAGTTCATCCTTTTACTTTTATTACTTATTTTTGTGTCACTACATTAATGGGCCTGAATCCGAAACCAAATGATCTGGACAAACTTATTCATAAAAAAAAGAGAAGGAAATAAGAAAGTTTTTTCTTCCTTAATCCTTTATCTTTGACATTGCAGTCCTCTGTTCCCTCTCTGTCCATTCTATTGCCTGGTCATATTGTGGCCAAATCCAGATCCACTCTGCCACCAATCAACAACAGTCCCTCATTGTTCGCCAGCCCTTGGAGAACAATCATTTTACATGCTTGGACTTATTAGTGAATAATTGGCTGGGGGCTTTTCGACTAAAATATCTCATGAACCTCAAAACTGTAAAACTGTACCTAAGAAACTATTGTAGTTGTCAAAGTCAGGAGCCCTTGGCCCTACTCAATTCACCATCACAGCATCAGCTTCTGCTTTCTCGCTTTCCATGGGTAAGAGGCCAAACTTCCCACTTCCAGTAATCAAAGCAAGGAGAGACACATGCTGAGAACCTAGTTTGTCTGATGTTTATGGTGTCCCCTTTTAACACCATAATTTTGGTTAAAAATTAACAAAACAGTCATTTTAATTTTGCTTTCAGAAAGTTATAAGAATAAAAACCTCCCTGCATAATATATAGGGGGAAAAATAGATCAACCAGGCTGTGGACAGCTGCATGACCTCGCATGTTAGCATGACTGGACCTGGGATCATCGTGCTGTTGATAGTGATGGCTTTGCAGTTATTGACCATAACTTGGAAAGCAAGATTTTATTGAAACTTACTGAATTTATTGGTTACAATGAATAAACACTGAACCCTTGAGTGGGCACTGGCCAGTGTGAAAATTGAACTGCAAAGCCCACGTGCTTAGCTGTAGAGTTCATTGTTGTAACTTGTGGGCTTACTTCAGACAGTGTTCTTGTCATTTTAAAGTACAAGTGCTCTCATGGAGAAGACATGCCAAAGCTCCACTTCTCTCTATTTAGAAAACAATGCTGCATAGCATATTTTATAAATAGATTAGAACAGCTACCGATATGCAACAAATGCTGCTCTTCATGTGTTCATGATTTTTCTAATACAAGCTTAGAACTGTGCCAGATCAACACACCAAATGTTTTACCAACTGCTGTAAGGAAGTGATGTTCTTATTCTGGATCACTTAGTTTGAAACTCTTGTCTTAACTTTACCTATTAAAGTAATATTTCAGGGATACTCTGACTATATTTTCTAATCCAAGAGTCATTGATCTTGACCTGATAAGAATGTGAATAAGTTAGGAAAACAACAATAAATTTTTATTGATGTGTACTGTTCCTATAAGTGAAAATTGTATTGTCATTTTACTTTGTGTCTATTTCTCCATGTGTAACCTGAAGCACAAAATTCTTTATTGTCATTGCCTTAATGGAGTGTTTACAAAATTAACCAGTTTATTACTGATAAAAAATGAGAAATAACCTTATAGGAAAAAAAGCACTGGAAAAATTACTTATTGCGAACAAACATTGGGAAATACATAATCAAAATAATCTAACGATTTTAGGAAAGAACACTAAAAAGCTGTTGTTTGGGTCATTGACTAAATTGATCATGTTGAAGTATATCAGTATGTTTATACACACAGAGGATTGAATCATTAGATCATGTTGTGACATGTATGCATTTTTTGGCATTGTTATCAACAAACATTGGAAGTAATTTTCTCTTTATGATGTAAACACTGTAAACTAATACCCTTCTACCGCAATATTAGTTTTGCAAACTATTAAGCTCTGCCAGAGAAAATAGCTGGGTCAAATAATAGTATATGGACATTTTGATGAGACTATGTCTTTTTAAAACATGTGTGCATTCTATTTTTATGACTCTTGGATATTGCTTTATTACCTCTTTATGGAAAATTTTCCTTTTTATTTAAGCATTGTAATATTTATTGAGAACCTACTATGTGATACTTGACATGCTGAATGCTCTCACTCTGTTTGATCTGAGTGAACAATAGGCCATGTTTACAAGTGAAAAGACATGAACAAATGTGTCTAATTGTACCTTTTCAGTGATGCAATGGGGCAGTAATATATTTGAGTTCTGAACTAATCAATCACTTTAGAACACAAGGCAAATTTAGATTAGTGTTATGCTTAGAAGCCTTTTTTAAAAATTTCCAAGCTTTACTATATATTGGCATTCTAAATATCATGCTGTTCTTCCTACCTTTGTTCTTCTGCACTGATAGTTTTTAAAATGAAAGCCCTAATCTGTATTATATAGGATCATTAATTTCTGCATTTTACACTTGAGCAACAGCACTCTGATTATCTGCTGCAATGAAAAGTAAGCAGCTCTGCTTTTGCAAACTTAATTACCTACTGCAGGGCCTTTCTTCTCCCTGTTACCACAAACAGTCTGGAAATGGGGTCAAAAGCATGATTAGAAACCAAATTAGCCACTGAATCCAGAAAACAAACATGGAAACAGATCCAATAAGCCACTCTGATGCAGAAGTCAGTTTCCTATCACACCTGGGTTTATCTGGGGTGTCTCTTTTTTTAATTGAATTTATTGGGGTGACATTAGTTAATAAAGTTATATAGGTTTCAGGTGTACAATTCTATAATACATCATCTGTACTTGTATTGTGTGTTCATCACTACAAGTCAAGTCTCCTTAATTTCATGTTCCTTACAAGAACAGAGTTACATAACAAAGCCTTTTCAATGACTGTTAGAGCTGAGGAAATAAAATGAACTTAATAATAGGCAAAGGATCAGTATTATGGTGGATCAGAGTCCATCCAGGTAAGAGGAACTTTTTAGGAATTTGATTTGTAGGTTATGTAAATGATAGAAAAACACCCATATAGTTTTTAAAAATTAACTCTCAGACTTTAGCTTAAAAAGTTATAAAATAGGTCATTTGTTAGTTTAGAAACTATTATTGTAATAGTTCAAAAATAATTTATGTTAGTCTTGATTTTTTAATATATCTGTCCTTTATTTGAGAATGTCATTATACACCATTTGATGGGTATTTTCTAAAGCCCTGCCAATTGATATTGCCAATCCTATCCATTTAGTGTTTTTCCTTAATCACTAAACACTGGTTCGAAGCACAACTCTGAAGTGCCAAGAGAATTTGAAGGCATTTTATAGCTGCATACACAAGAAAGATGTCTCATAGATTAAGGTCTTCCTTTTCAGGGAATTTAATGGACACTAATAGAATTTTATACCATAAATGAAATGCTGGTCGATTTATATTAACAGGGATAATAGTGTTTGCTTACAATATTGATAGGTACATTAATATGATGATCTAATTTAGAAGATTGTGAGGCAAGACAACTATTCTTTGAAAATATTCATAAATGGTAACAGGGAAACAAAATGATAAAATATTTAAGGTACATACAGGGAAATGAGTCAATAAAAACCAGAGTTAACATTAAGAGATAGTTCAATTCCATTTAAAATTTGCTTACTTGAATGTATTGCACACAATTAAATGCAACTAGTCATGGTAGCTAAAGCTTTAATATGAAATCAAATCTGATTTTACTTATAAGATGAATGTTCAGACAAACAATAGTTAATAAGGTTTACTTATCAGTAAGCAATTTGAGTAAGTCGGTTTATACTTAAAAGTCATGGTTTATATATTTCAGGTGGCTACATTCTTGTAACACACAAAGAAGAGTCCCCTTACTCACTTACAGCTTTATAACAGTTATCTATAAAATCCTATGTGTGGGGGGGAAAACATAGTTTTACTTAGAATAGCTATTCCTTCTCTAGATTTATGTCTATTTCACTTGTAATTTTATCTAATCTCATATATTCAGTCATAACCAAAGGTGAAAAAGCTCATACTTCACAATGAAGATACCTTATCTCCTTAAGCAAAGTAAAGGAAAGATTTCAACAATTATGTAGTGAATATATGGGAAATATACTGAACAGATACAATAAGCTAGGTCACCAATCTTTTCCTTTACTCAAAGTTCTTTCATTCTTTTTCTCTTGGGGTTAGGGGAAGGTTCTTTCAGTCTGTACTGTCCAGTAATTTAATGGATGCTTCCACTTTGTGACTGCAGCCTTGACTACTACAGTGAGACTGAAAACTCACTGAATTCATCTTAAAAAAAACTTGAGATGGCCAACTATTTCCAGACTTTTCAGAGGATATCAGTAAAATATAATGCCCAGGCCTGATTGAACTGAGGACATTTTCAAGGAGAAAATCATCTTATTGTTACTAGCTCACTTTTCTAGAGCTATTTTCTCTCATCAAGGGACCATTGTCCAGTGAGTATAATTTTGGAACCAAATAACCTTACAGCCCATCCATGTTGAACACACCTTTGATACTTCCTATTCTTATTTGGAGGAATTTTGTCACAAAATGCAACTATTCGATCAATATTTATCATCTTCTGAGGCAATTTGTGCTTGGACGATATAAAAGAAGTAAAAGACCTCAAAAAAAAAAAAACTTATGGTCCAGTAGAAAAGACTTTAAAGACTTTAAAAATAGCATTCATAACACAAAACACATTATTTACAAGGGAGCTATGGCACTTTAGAAAGAGTGGAAGCTTTGGACTATTCACATGTGAATTTAAATATATATATATATATATTGATTTCAGAGAGGAAGGGAGAGGGAGAGAGAGATAGAAACATCAATGTTGAGAGAAAATCATTGATTTCATTGATTGGCTGATTCCTGCATGTCTCCCACTGGGGATCGAGCCTACAACCTGGGCATATGCCCTGACTGGGAATAAATGACCTCCTTTAATAGATGTGAATTAGATTCACTCTTTCCACATATGAGGCCTGAGACAAACAAGAAGATTTTGAGAATCAGTATTCTCACCTATAAAATGAGAATAGAATTATCCAATCATCCAATCCAAAGAGATTTTGTTAATATTAGATGTACTTAATTTGCAGTACCTAGCATAAAATATGTGCCATGTATATAGTTGCTCAGTATTACTATGATTGACTACTTATAGTAATCCTGTGTATAAGCACCTCATATATGATACACATGCATGTGTTCTCATAGCTATATATAAGGTGGTGAGTAAAACAAAAAGACTGAGGCAAAAACCTACAAAATCTGCAGAAACCAAATCAAATGGCTATAAGAAAATGAAGTGGCCATTTTGGAAACAGAATCAAAGATCAAAATAATAGAAGAATCAGAGAAACTTAGTAGTGATTTGGACATAGGTACAAAGAGGACTGACAGACAAAGCAAGCAGTACCCAACAATCTAAAATTCACAATGTTTGTCATTCAATTGAAGAATACCAGGCATACAAAGAAGGAGGGAAATGCAGCCCAATATGAGGAAAATAATCAACTGAAATGTCTCAAGAATTGATATTCATTATAATTATCAAGATTCTGGATATCGTACCCAGATGTTCATAGCAGCACAATTCACCATAGCTAAGATCTGGAAACAGCCTAAGTGCCCATCAGTAGATGAATGGATTAGAAAACTGTGGTACATCTACACGATGGAATACTATGCTGCTGTTAAAAAGAGGGAACTCTTACCATTTGCAACAGCATGGATGGAACTGGAGGGCGTTATGCTGGGTGAAACGGGCCAGTTGGTGGGGGAGAAGTACCACATGATCTCACTCTTTCATGGATAATTAAGACCATTACAAACTTTTGAACAATAATAAATATAGTGGCAGAGCTGCCTCAAACCGATTGTCGGACTTCAGTGGTAAGGCCAGGGAGGGTTGGGGGACAGGAGGGAGGGGAGTAAGAGATCAACCGAAGGACTTGTATGCATCCATATAACCATAACTAATGGACATAAGACACTGGGGGGTAAGGGAGGGCAGGGGCTTGTCAAGGGTGGGGGGGAAAAAAAAGGACACTTATGTAATACCCTTTGTAATACTTTTAGCGAAAAAAAAAAAAAAAGATTCTGGATATCATTCAGATTAAAAAATAAATCACATTCCTAAGTACAACAAGAGATAATTAAACAACAAAATTTAAGGAACAATATTATTTCAATATTTTCAATATTTTAGATAATAAAGATAAATGTGATCAATCTATGGTAGCACTATGTTATACTGAAATGTTGTGGGAAGACTTGCACTGTATGATGTTTAAAAATAGATACATGTATTAATTTTACATTAAAAAAATAAAACAAAAAATTAATGTCAAAACTAACATAGCTATTTCCAATTAATGAAATCTGTATTATATTAGTTGAATATATGTTAACAGGGAAATGTCAAAGACGCGGTACTGCGTGAACTGAATCTTGTGCATATCTGAATCGTACCCCTGCCTTGCACTCTAGTTACCATGGAACTGTGCAAAGCAAGTTCCAATAAAAGTAACTTTTCATTAACATGGTATAATGCAAATCAGAATGCCTGTACCAGTTTTAATAAATCCCATTAGGGAATTGATCCTTCAATATTATTTAACTAGTATTCTAGAAAGATTTGCTTTCTCCTCAGTTCATGTAAGCAATGTTCTTCATTTCATTTGAAAATAACTTTCTTTAAGAATATATCGGTCTTAGAAAAGAAACCATGTCATATACATTTTGGAAGATATTTCTAAAAGATTCTTGCCTTTTCGCAAGTACCATAATATTTTTCCTTGAGGAATTTTCTGCTTACAGTCCTCAGTAAAAATAAGGTACTTGGAAGTGTAGTGATGTGTAAAAATCAATTAAGTACACAAGTAAAGTTTTAGGATTTTGCTTAAATTACTTCTAGTTTTAGATGAGAGTTCAGATCAGTTCTTACTTTATCCCTATCAATTCATCCATCAGAAAGATAATTACCTTTTTTTCTAGACCTTAATTACTTTTACCAAGAATCTGTATAATATTCAAGATGGTTTAAATTGTATTATCCAAAAGGAAATGTTTAATTCATACTGATTAGTCTGTATAGTTGATAATTAGATTGTTCCCTACAGAGAAGGGGCATTTGTTCAGAATAAAAAGTTTTAGAACAAGCAAAAAAGTAAATCCATCCTACATAATATGAAAGTGTGGAAAAACTCAATCTCTTTAAATAGAGTATATATATATGAATGTGACAAAATTGATACACTGACGAATTTAGATATGTTTAAAAATTACATTCTTATAGAATATCATATTTTGTAAATGTAGTTTTAATTATGGTTCCTTTTTAGTTTTAAATTAATGTTAAGGAAGTATAATTTAAGAACAGAGATAGAAGATTTCTTACACATTACACACTTGTTTCCACCACCATAACTGGGATATAAATTATACCCTTAAAATTTATCTTAGGCCCACTTGCAGCCCACCACATTTCCTCCCACCCCAACCAACCACTGTTCTACTTCCTGTCACTGTAGATTCATTCTCCTGAGCTGGAATTTCATATAAATGAAACTATATGATATATGCTCTTTTTGTATTTGACTTCTTCTGTTCAACACAGTGCATTTAAGACTTATCCATATTGTTGCATATCTCAATAGTTTACTCCCTTATATTACTAAGAAATATTCCATTTTTGATGGACATTGGTGTTCTACTGAATTTTGGCTATTATTACTAAAACTAGAGGTCCGATGCATGAAATTTGTGCAAGGGGCTCAGCCCTCGCAGCCTCGGCTGCCTTGTGGCTCTGGCTGCCTAATGGCCCCGTGGCCCCACGGCCCTACCCACTGGTCGTTCTGGAAGGTCATTCCGGAAGGTTATTCCGCCCTCTGGTCTAATTAGCATATTAGCTCTTTATTATATAGGACTACAATAAACATCTGTGTACAAATCCTTGTGTAAACAAATGTTATGATTTATTGATTTATTTTAAATACCAAGAGGTAGCATCGCTGGGTCATACTGTAAGGAAATGTTTACCTTTCTAAGAAACTGCCAATACATTTTCCAAAGTGGGTGCAACATTTTATACTCCCACCATTAATACATAAGAGTTGTAGTGGCTCCTCATACTTGCCAATACTTGTTATTGTCAGTCTTTTTAATTTTAGTCTTTCTAGTGTGTTTTGTAGAAAATCACTGAGGCGTAATCTACATTTCCCTAATGACTACTGATGACTAATGATATTAATCATCACATGATGTACCTACTGGTCATTTATAGATCTTCTTTTTGTGATGTGTCTGTTCAAATCTTTTGCACATTTTGAAAATTGGGTTGTCTATATCCTTACCATTGAATTGTAAGACTTCTTCATAGATAATCTCGATAAAAGTCTGTTTCAGACATACGTATTGTGAATAATTCCTCCCTGTCTACGATTTGCCTTTTTATTTTCATAATGGTGTCTTTTTCAAGAGAAGATGTTAATCTAATTAAGAGATTAATTAGATTTGTTAGTGTTTCCTATGTCCTTCTGAGCTATCTAGCTACCTCCGAAGTAGCAAAGATTTTCTATTTCTTTACCTGTAAGTTCCATAGTTTTAGTTTTTGAGTCCTTTCCTTAGTAGTGGTTTCTTTCTTGGCATCTTATAGTCTCCCCGTATGCACAGGCAGCTCAGTAGCCAGCTAAAGATTCAACAAGACCCAAGTGCAGATGTATGGAGCCTGTTTTCTGGGTTTCTCCATTTTTTCAGTACACATCTCCACAACGTCCAGCCACCTCCAGCTCCTTGAACTTTCATCCATCTCTTCATCCCGGCTCTGTTTGAGTTTGCCCTCCTGGTGCCATATCCTTAAAGTGCTGTAGCCTTTGAAGGTACTAAAGTCACAAAGCTTGGGGCCCAGCTTTTGTGATTCTCTTTTCTTTAAGGTGACAGTCTGAAAGTTGTTGTTTAGTGTATTTTGTCCAGTCTTTTTAATTGTCCACAGTGGGAAGTCAGGTCTGATTTCAGTAACTCAGTCATAGCAACAAGTTGTCATAACCAGGCAGGTGAGCTCTTAAATGAAAATATTTAAAACATACTAAGATGAACAACAGTATTCAAAATCACTTGTGTTTCTCCAATTTTTACAGTCCTAAATGACAACCTGCAGCTGAAGAAAACATTATAAATATAGTGAAGATTTCAGGATGTTTTCCAGATAAATCATTAGAAATATTAAAAGATAAGGCATTTATATTTCAAAAAACATATTGGGCCATTATGTTAAAAAATAATAGAGCCATGGGAATTATAATATGTGCAGTAATATCAGAGAGCAATTTACTTATTCTCCAGATAGTGGTAATAATATTTTTATAAACTTTCTCTCATTAGTCAAAATTGTGATAATAGATATATTTAGGGTAGAGTTAATTATGAGTTTTTCTCCCCATGATGTAAGAAGGTGTCCTGTGGTTACCATACAATTTAAAGCCGGATGGTTGCTTCTGATTAAAAGAAATAAAAGAAGTTTCTAATGCAGAGAAGAATTAATGTTAATGGGGGGAGAAGGATATTGGAAGATTTTCCACATATGTACTTGTGGCTGCCTGCTTATTCAAGTGATTTGGATGAATCAATCAGTTTCTTTAAATTTACCAGCCAATTTAATCTAACATCTGTTTTGACTACCTTTTTATCACTAAAATTTGACTGTGAGCATCCAAGTATAATTTTTTAACATTATGTAGAAATGGTTGAATGTCTTTTCAACCTTAGATAACATATAATCTATTTCTCTTTCTCATTTGCATTCCCCAATCTACTCAGTTAATTTAACCTCTTTGCAAGCATGTGAAGTTTTTCAGGTTGTTATTATACAATGAAATACCCAACAGTGATGAAATAGTTACCAAATTCTCTTCCAGACATCCATTGTTCTATTCTATCTCAATTTAATGTCACAAAAGTAGTTACTATTAATTATAATGACCTGCATCAGCAAAGGACCACTGTAGTGAAATAGTAGTAATTATCTTGAATCAAACACCTGTTTATGCTGCATGCTTTGCCTATGCTTTCTGTCTTGTGTGACTTCATTATTTCACACTTACAGCTCAGTACCTGGAGCTCAGAAAAGTTAAACAACTTATTCAAGGTCACACAGCTTCTAAGTGACAGAAACTGGGATTCAAACCTAGATCTATGTGGCTAAAAACCCATGTTTTTTTATTGTACCACATTGATATCCATTTTATCTGAGTTTTTGTGTATGTAAGTTGATTCTAAGGAATTATCTTAAAGGGTGTGTGAGCTTCACATAAAGAAAGACATCAGCCCGGCCAGCGTGGCTCACTGGTTGAGCATCAACCTATGAACTAGGAGGCCATGGTTCGATTCCTAGTCAGGGCACATGCAGGGATTGTGGGCTCTATCCCCAGTGCGGGGTGTCCAGGAGGCAGTCAATCAATAATTCTCTCTCATCATTGATGTTTCTCTCTCTCTCCTTCTCTAAAAATCAATAAAAATATATTTTGTTAAAAAAACAAAGAGATCAAACATTAATATTTCCCAGAAATTTTCTTCAAAACCTGAAGTGGTGGTCTTAGGATTGTAAAGATGCCTTTTTATTTTATACAGGATGGGAAAGGAGAAAGAGTGGCAAGCTGCACTCCAAATCCTTGTTCCCTGGTTCTGTCCATACCACAAGCTCCTGCCTTCCAGTGGCACTTCCACTCAGGATATATACCGCGGTTACGTGTTGAAATCACCAGGTGATCAATCTTACAAAAACAGCATTCGAAGTTTATACCACTTTATTAAAATATACTATACTCCTCTCTATTACTTGTGCCTGGGATTATTTTAATGCCATTTTACAATCTGAAAATAGAATAAGTATTAGTATATTAGCAAAATGTGTTTCACTGCCAGATTGGCTACCATAATTTTGGATAAGTCACTAAATAGTCTGCTTTAGTTCTTCCATTTAAGTATGAAAATAATAATTTTCCCACTCCAGCAAAAATAATGTGGCTGAATAGTGACTCAAAGAAGTAAATATGCTTTCAACAGAGTTTTGGAAAATTCTAGAACATATTTTATTATCCAATCAGGGCACACAAAGACTCTTTGGGGTATCAAGGTATCATTGCTCCTTGTTCTTTACTGTCATAGACACTCTATGTAATTTCAGATTTACTATTTGGAGAAAAAGCCAGAAATACTATTATTAATCAAAATGTTCTTCAACATGCTTTTATTGAAACAAGATAGATCTTGCCTCTGCAGTTGCCTGGTCCCATGTACTCAGTGCTGGGCACACCACTGCTCATGGTGGTTCTGCCCGGACCAGGGAGGGCTTCCAGCAACTCTTTCAAAGGTTGCTACAATGACCACAAGTGCTGGGAAGTTTCAATGGTGTTTTCTCTTCTGTTCATTTTAAATTGACCACTCAGGATTTTATAATGTAAAGTTAAAACATTTGTTCTAAGTGTGTCTCTTTTATACAAAATATAGCTGGCTTTTATTTATATTTTTCCAGTTAAACCTTTTTGTTTTTCTTCCAACTAGAGCTTTTAGACACTTATATCTATAGTGGCTATGGACACATTGGGATACACTTCTATGTTATAATTTGGTAATTTTATTTTTAAACAGTTAACTGCCATGATATTTTGAATGTAATTAATAATGGTCCACTGCTTGTGTCTATAGATGCTTATGGAGTACAAATGGTTAATACTTTTCCCAATTATCTATACTTCTTTGTTCTCTCCTCCATTGCCTCTTTTGGATTGAGCTGATTTATTATTATCTCTATTTTAGTTATTTTCTCTCTGCCAGATTGGAACCATTGGAATTATGTGTTCTGCTTATATTTTATGTGGCCATTCTCAAAATTTCTATAGGCATATTTACCTCAATAAAAATTTGAGGTTAATTAATATTTTTTCTCCTTTCCCAAATAATACCAGAACTTCTGAATACTTGAACTCCAATTACTCCTATCCCAACTCATCTGGCATTATTATCTAGGAATTCTGTTCTACATTATTATGCTTTTGTATACACAATTTTTTTAAGACATGTTAAATTCTGATATTTTGGTGTGTGTGTGTGTGTGTGTGTTTGGTATATTTTTTAATTGATTTCAGAGAGGAAGGGAAAGGGAGAGAGATAGAAACATCACTGATGAGAGAGAATCATTGATTGGCTGCCTCCTGTACACCCCACACTGGGGATCAAGCCCACAACCTGGGCATGTGCCCTGACTGGGATTCAAACTGCTACCTCCTGGTTCATAGGTTGATGCTCAACCACTGGGCTACACCAGCAAGGCAAATTCTGGTATTTTGGAGGCTGATGGATGTGGGCTTTGACATAGAAAGGAGAATCTTCTATACATAAAAAAGGCTAATATGCTACATGTCCAACCATCCGACCAATCACTATGACGTGCACTGACCACCAGGGGGCAGACGCTCAATGCAGGAGCTGCCGGGCTGCAGTGACTTGGCAGCAGCTGTTTTCGGGTGATGCACCCTGAAACCAGAGAGGAGGGGGCCTGATTCCTCTCAGGGCCATGCGATTCCACCTTCGGCCATGGATTATATTGTTGCTGGGGCACTGTCGGCCCTGACTCTGGTTTTCTGTACACTTAAGTTTGCATTCCACACCCTGGACAACAGCAACTTTGCAGAGTGCCCTCTCACCCTCCGGGACCCCTCGGGATGTTGGAGAGCCAGTTTCAGCCCAATCCCCACAGGCCAGGCTGAGGGTCCCCACCTGCTGGAGGGACCCCGCTCACTCCACAGACATCGGGGAGGGACTGTGGGAGGTTGGCTCCAGGGTGTGTCCAGCCCATCTCACCCAGTCCCGCTCTGCTGGCCACCTTCTAATTAATTTCCTTTCAATGTGCACAAATCTGTGCACCGGGTCACTAGTAAAAAATAATTCAAGGTTTTGGTTTGAGCCACTGGGGTTTCCACAAACCAAGGTGGAGAGAAGACTGAGTGGAGCATGTATAGTGGAAAGGGAGGTGAATGATTAGGAATTATGTTTGGGCCTGTTCTGTTGATATTTCTATTTGGCCAAGTGAGGGAGCTTATCTAAAAGGAGGGGGTGACAAAATGACAAATGGCAGTATTAAGAAAGAAATACACTTTTCATTGCATTTTACAATGCAAAGGTCATTGAGGTCCTTGACAAGTGCATTTGCATGTATTACTTGGGGAACAACCTTATCAAAATAGGTAAGAGAGATAATTGGAAGGGTGTGTGTGTGTGTGTGTGTGTGTGTGTGTGTGAGAGAGAGAGAGAGAGAGAGAGAGAGAGAGGGAGGAAGAAAGAGAGGGACTAGAATAGATAGCTAGTTAGAAGAGTTTTTGCTATAAAGGGGCCAGAGAAATGGGGCAGTGTGAGACAAAGAAAATGGGGTCAAGATATGTTATTTTTGTTTTATGTTTAAGTTGAATAAATGAGAGCATGCTTGTTATGATAAATAGGGAAAGAGAGGGAAGGAAGATGTAAGAGTAGCAGAGAGAGGAGGACCATCTCTGGAGCAGTGTGTTTGTTCCGGCAAGAAGGAAGGGGTTTTGTATTTTACTGCAATAGGAGAAGGTTGGCTTTAGATAGTAGCACCATTAGTTCACCTAAGGCAGAGGCTACCCATGCAGGTGCTGCTGTTAATGTGGTCCGGGACCTTTTGACTCCCGTTTCTGTGAGATGGGAAGCCAGGGTTTACTTGAGAGTGTGGGCAAGGTTCATGCCCTTGGCCCCTCTGAATAGCAGCTGAAAGGCCTGGGTAGCCCTTACCTGCCCCTTGTTGGGGAAGAGCAGAATAACATTGTTCTTGTTTGTTTTATTTCTTCATCTGTTTATTGATTTTTAAGTATGAGCTCATAGTAGTTGAGGCTTCATTTGTGAGGATTTTTCTTTTACTTCCAACAATAACATGGTGGTACAAACAATGTGGAAGCAACATTATTAAAAATTAGATTATGGTCATTGGGACACACACTTATTATGAAGTCAGACCACAAATCTCCCGAGTCAATGTTTGTGGTTAGGAACCTCCAGGATTTCCGCCCCTTTTTTCTGCTTTGCGAGGCCAAGACTGGGAGAGGCAGTAATTCATACCCTCGCTCTTTCTTGGGTACTTTTCCCCTGAGTGTAGCCTTTCCTGAATTTTCATTTCACGCAGAGACGGCAATCTGTCCTCCCTCCCTGCTCAGGCCCCAGGCCTGTCCCTTCTGGGTCGTCTACAAAGACAGCACCTGGGCAAACTGGCTGTCCAGTTCCCTTGCCACTCTGGTTCTTGCCTTCCTTCTATTTCTAATCTCTAAAAGGGGTCTCTTCTCTATACCAGCTCTGCTGTAAATTAAATATATAATACAGGACATTATTTCTTCAGTGATTTTGTGTGCTATATAACAACTAGTTTAGCATGTTGCCAGAAATATAAATTTCATCTCTTTTATTATAATATATATTTTATACATTAAAAAAATGGTGTAATCAGAGCTAAACACTCATGGATTGACCACACCATTGAAGATAAGGATATTTTTCAAATACAGATGATATTCGCTGATTCCATGGTTTTCACTTTCCCCATTTCCTCTTCAGAGCTAACTTTATCCTGAATGTAGTATTTTAATGTCCATGAATGTTTTTCTACTTTAACACAATACGTGTGTTCCCATAAAAATATGTAAATTTTATATTTTTAAAAAAACATATAATATAAATTTTATATTTTTAAAAAAACATATAAAATTTACATAAATGCTGTATTAAGTAGCCTTCTTCAACTTTCTTATTTCATTCAATGTTATGTGTTTAACATTTAATCTCTAGCTGTTTCATTTTCAGGGTTATGTAACATTCTATTGTTTATTCCACAATTTATTTATTCAGTCTCCTGTTAATAGATGTTTAAGCTATTTTCCATTTATTGCTATTACAAACAGTATCTCCACAATGTTTCCTGTGTGCTCACTATTTTAGCTAGGGAAATATATATGAAAGGGAGAGTAAGATTTATTATAAGGAATTGGCTCAGGAAGTTTTAGAGCAGTGGTTCTCAACCTGTGAGTCGCGACCTCTTTGGCGGTCGAACAACCCTTTCACAGGGGTCGCCTTAAGACCATCCTGCATATCTGATATTTACATTATGATTCATATCAGTAGCAACATTACAGTTATGAAGTAGCAATGAAAATAATTTTATGGTTGGGTCACAACATGAGGAATTATATTTAAAGGGCCAGAAGGTTGAGAACCACTGTTTTAGAGGCTAAAAAGTGCCAAGATCTGCAGTCAGCAAGCTAGAGACCCAGGAGACCAAGGGTGTGGTTCCAGTCTGATCCCAAGCCCTGAAATCCAGGAGAGTTGATGATACATTTGCAGTCTGAAAGCCAGCAGGCTTGGACCTCAAGGAGAACCAATGTCTCAATTTGAGTCTGAAGGCAAGAAAAAGACCCATGTCCCAGCTCATGCAGTCAGTAGGCCTTTTTATTTTATGCAGGCGTTCAACTTATTGGGTGAGGCCCACCTTCATAAGGGAGGGCAATCTGTTTTATTCAGCCTTCTAATGGATAATTTCATCCAAAAAAACATCTTCACAGACATACTCAGAATAATGTTTGATTAAATATCTGGTCACCCTGTGGCCCAGTCAAGTTGACACATAAAATTAACCATCACACAGAACTTTGTGATTTTGTTCAAATTTACCCAGTATATACATAATAGTGAAAGTGCATGTGCATATTCAACTCTTTTAGATATTGTCAAATTTCTCCCTAACATAATTTCTTCTATTTATATTCCCAGCACTAATTCAGAAATGTATTTGATATTCATTCTTCATCTTTATAAAGTATTGTTTATTTTTTTTTCAATTTTCTATTGGGTTGGACATATATTTTACATTTTAATAAAAATTATCTAAATTCTTAGGGAAGATGTAGCAATTCACAGTTTGAACAGCAGTACATGATAGAACTGCTTCCATGCATCCTTATGAGCAAATGATACCATCCCTATTTTTAATTTTTCCTAACCTAGTGAGTAAAAAGTGGTTTCTCACTGTTAAATTATTTTCATGTTTTTATTACTAGAGAGGATTTATTAGATTAATTACTTTTCTATTGTGAATAACCCGCTCATATATCACAAATATTTATCTAATTTAATGAATCTAATCACTAATATTCAAAGAATACACATTAAATTATTAAGAAGAGGAACCACTGTATAAAAATGAGCTAGAGATATAAATAGGCTAAATTCAGAAAATGAAATGTGAACTCTCCTTAATTTCCATTTGATCATGATATGTTATCTTTTCGATACATTGCTGAATTTTTTGCTTGATACTTTGTAAATGTATATATTAATATATATTACATATATTATATATAACTACATTTTATTATATATATTATATATTATTATATTATAAGATGTAATATTATTGTATTATCTATATATATAAAAGCCAAGTGACTGGAACAACGGAACTACTGGAATGACTAGAATGAACTGTCACTATGATGCACACCATGGCGGCCAACCAGCATGATAGGGGCCCCCATCGGTCCTTCCCAACTGTCTGTGGCCCCTCCCCCCCCAACCAACCCCATCCCTGATCACCCTCCCCCCTCCCATTGGCCGGGCCCCGATTGGCCCCCATCGGGGCGAGCTTGCTGGACCTCACCCATGCACAAATTTGTTCACTGGGCCTCTAGTTATGTAATGATTTACATTATCATATATTTGTTTTATATATATACATATATATACAAAATCATTCTATAATTTATGGATTTTTCAAATTCATTGGGTTTTTATTTTTTTGTACAGATACTAATTTCAAACATCAATTTGAACTGGAATAAATCTGACAGAATGAAAATAATATTTTCATGATATTCTGAAATATAATAACGATATACTAATATATTCATGCAGAACTTTGTAACTTTCAATAGATTTTTGAAAAATTGCCCAAAGGGATTTTTTAAAATGTCTTGATTAGCAAAAAGAATTTGTTTATAGATTTAAGCTAAAGGAAAATATTCTCTGTCATTATTGACTTCCACATTTGCAGCTCGAAGAAATTAGCCATTGCATATGATTTAAATCCCCTTTTATTTAATTATAAAAATTTTAAAAACATGAATATGTTGGGATATATAGCTATACCATAGTGAATATTGTGCAGTGTATCTCACTATCACTAATCAAAGATTAAAGCTCATTTCTAGAGGTTAATTATAAATTTTACACCTATAGTTAAGGTGTCAAAAACTGCCTTTTTCAGTCTTGAAAATGAATTTTTTCCCTAGGGTACATAGGTCAGTTTTGTCACTACAAAGACTGCTTTTC
Organism: Myotis yumanensis; assembly: GCF_028538775.1. NCBI lineage: Eukaryota > Metazoa > Chordata > Mammalia > Chiroptera > Vespertilionidae > Myotis > Myotis yumanensis. Next base: position 21,054,074 of record NW_027223766.1, read on the forward strand.
TTTTCATATTCTATCATAGTTGAAGGAAAGATAAAATAGAAGATTAAAAATTAACTTTTAAGTTTCTGTAAACCTATGTCTCTTATTATTATTTTATGCTGCTTTGTTATAATACAGAAATTTTGATGACAGCCATGGATGAATATATGGGTTCATAGAGAAGATATACAAGGAGCTAACATCAGTAACACATCTAAATCTATCCTCTCCAATTTATGCAATTCTATTTACTTATGGTAAACAGGTAGGTAACAGTGAAAAAATAATAAGCATATTTAATTTTCTGACAATGTAAAACTTTTAGAGAAATACAATTCATGAAAGAGGGTGGAAATATATTCAAGAAAACAAAATTTTTAAATAAAAATATTTAAAAATATCAGTGAATCGTAGATTGTGAAAAATTGACTTACTGATAGAGAAACAAAATAGTAACATTATCTTGATACATTTCCAAACAATCTCTTTTGGGGAATATGCCTTTAAAATCATATTAAAATTTATATCTAGTATGTTTCAGTACAGAATAGTGTTTTCTGAAGGTATGAATTTGTTTCTACCTGAGAATGTTAGTCTTCAGAAAAAAAGAATATTCCTGCAAGACTGTATTTCATAGTTATATCTATTCTTAGTGCCTATTTTCACATTTTTATCTTTGAAAAAATATTCATTTACTAAGTAAGGTATAAACTGATATTTTGCTTAGGTAAAACTGTATTAATTTATATAATTCAGATTAGGGGAATTGTAAATATTTGTTTTCATATTTCAAGAAAAAGTTACCAGATTACATTTTTAAGGAACTTTCTGCTGGATATTGAGCTCTGAAATATTCCAGTAAGAATTCTAAGTGGACTGTGTTGAAATAAATATTTTCAAAATAAATAACAGAATATGTATGTAGCCCTAGCCAGTTTAGCTCAGTGGACAGAGCATTGGTCTGCAGACTGAAGGATCCTGGGTTCAATTCTGGTCAAGGGCATATGCCCTGGTTATAGGTTCGATCCCCAGTTGGGGGTGTGCAGGAGGCAGCAGATCAATGATTCTCTCTCATTATTGATGTTCCTACCTCTCTCTCCCTCTTCTTTCCTCTCTGAAATATAAAGAATATGTATATAAAAATATTTGAAGATATTTTTAAGTAGAAATTTAGTGTTACGAAAAGCATCTGTAGTATATATTTACTAAAACATTGTGTTTATTAAAATACTGAAACCTGGTATTGATTAAAATACTAGAGTCATGTTTGGTATCTTTTTTAAAAGAGCAATTATGATATGGATAAGAACTTTAAAATTTTTCTCATTTAAGTTATTAAAAAGTAAAATAGCCTACTATCTTTAACTATTAACATTTTATGAATTAAAAACATTTTAGTTAACACAAAAAAATAGGGAAAAAATCTCAAACTGAAGGAAACCTTGAAATATACAGACTTCGACCTATGCAAAATTCACTCCTGGCATTTTTTCATTTTAAGGAGACCAGTAAGAGCTTGGTCAAAAACTGATTTCAGGCCAAGGCCTGACACTTAGCATCAGGGTTTTTTCTCCTCTTCCAATATAGCTCTCTGCGAATGGACCGTATTGAGGCATGTGCGCTTGAGAATCTCCAGGGAAGCGCTTCACTACTGCCTCTACTACTAGTGTCTCTCATCAAGGGCTTGGACTCCAGTTGAGTCAAAACTGTTAGTGCTGTTTCCCATAGCTGAGAATCCCCCAGGAGCCACCAAAGGCACAGAGCTGCTGTGCTTCTAGAGAGTTTGCAGAGAGGGCTGCTGCCATCGCCTGTGGAGTTGGGCTGTCCCTGCTGGGAGGCCAGATGTGTCCGCCGTATGTCAAGGTCAAGGGCCCTGAGTGTTCTGTGCAGAAGAGAAACCCGTTCTCCAGCCTTGTGTTGTGCTCCAGAACTGGTCACAAAGTAGTTCTTCTCTGAATCCCAATTCCGAGAGAGAGAGAGAGAGAGAGGCTCATTTTTGTATATTTTATTTTGCAGAATTTCTTTTCCTAGGACTTAGATAAAAACTCTTACTTTCTAGACCAGAAGACGTATCTGAGTAGCAAAAATAATGTCTATTCTGACAACTAGGGCATTGCTAATTGTATTGAGCAATAGTTGCACTCTTTTTATTGTGTATCTTATTAAGACCAGTTCTTTTCCAGGTTCTCCCTCAAATAATCCTTTGGCATGATTACCTCACCATTTCTCCAGAAATCTTTCTGAATGTTGAAAGCCCTGATTAATCATATCTATCTATTAGAGGCCCGGTGCACGAAATTGGTGCACAGGTAGGGTCCCTAGGCCTGCCCAGCGACCAGGGCCTATCTGTGGGGCACCCAGTGGGTCCCCCAACTGGCACCTGCCTTGGCCAGCCTGATGCCACCTGCTCGCTGGTTGCCTCCCTCTGCAGGGCGATGGGTGGGGCGATCAGGGGGCCCCCCCCGCTGGCACTCGCCTTGGCTGTCCTGGGGCCTGCAGGCTGGGAGCAGCTATTGAGTTGATCGTTTGCCCCCTGGTGGTCAGTGTATGTCATAGCAACCGGTCAGTCTGCTGTTTGGTCGATTTGCATATTAGGCTTTTATTATATAGGATTAAGGCAGCTCCTATAAAAGATAGTTTGTGAATCAACTCCTATGTGTCATTATCAAACAATCACTCTACTGCTTCACAATAGAAATTATTGTTGTAAATCTTAGGATTTCCTATGAAAACATTGTATATATGTGGGTATTTTTTAATACTAATTCAACATCAAGGAAAATTGTATGGATTATAAAACCCTCCAAGATGTAATGTGGTAGGCACTGTAGGAGAAACGTTATTACTGGATCTCATTATAACAAATGCCAAAAATATCAGTGTTTTGTTTAAACAAAGGTCTTTTGGAAAAATAAGATAGTTACTCTATTTCTGTGAGACATTATATATACTGAATGAAGAGTAGGGGTTCTGTCGTCAGACACTCTCTAGAGATAGGTTGAAATCCCAGCTCTATTATTTACTGGGTAGACATTCCAGCTCTATTATTGTGTTCTACAAACCTTTAGCAAGTTACTTCATTCTTCATTTCTTACCTGTAGAATGAGAATATTATTAGTTCTGTTTGCAGAGATCTGTTATGATGATTAAATGCCTTAGTTTGGAAAAGATGCTGGGGCAAAAATTTAAAACACAAGGTGTGCTTGCTATGGGGCCTTACCATTCTGGACTCAGGTTTGCATGGAATTGTCCAACAGAGATGCCTCTGAAATTAGAAGTGGGATCTGCTATCATATTTAAGTTTTTCCCTTTGAGGGAAGAAATAAAAGTGTGCCAATTGTAATAGATCATATAAATGTCTTTTTGAGTTATCTTTTTATAAATACCCCTAATATTTTCTGACTCCTTTTTTCATCCAACTTTTCTCTTCATCAAATGAACACCTCTTTCCACATTTTCACATATAGTGAACATGTTGGATTTTAGAAAGTGTGAAAAAAACGACAGTATTGGTAGATTTTTGTGTTTAAATGGTACATTGATTTGACCAAATGTAAATATAAATTAATTTTTTATGATAACTAGTTTATTTCAAAGTTTACCCTGAGCATTGATGTTTTAATAGAAACTCGAGGTTGCCCATAGGAATGAGAAATACTTAAATCTCTGGGAAGGTGTTTATTAGTTTCTAGTTCAAGTTTGACTCTACAATACTGTAAGTTCATTAGTTGGTCATGATATCATCCCTGTTTATATTCACTTGATGCTTTTCAAAAACCAGCATTGCCTTTTTTAAGGCAATCAAAAATTGATAAGAGAGGAACTGCCACATTTCTTTAGGACACACACATGGATTAAAATTCCAGTCCTTTAATCCTTCACTGCTTCCTTAGCAAAGGCCTCAGTGTGGCCATTTCTTTCTTTTCTTTTTTTTTTTTATTCTTAGTTTATTAATCTTCTCATGAAAAATTTGCACATCACTATAAATACAGTCACTGGAGAATCTTTACTCCTTCTTTTTGTCAGCACCAACATTGACGTTGGCAGTCCCTCCTGACCTTCTCCATTCTGTTCTTGCATTCCTTTCTCTGTTTTCTTGAGGTCTTATTATATAAGCCATGTCTTGCAAGTCTATGTTTGGGTTAGTTTTTCTTTGCGTAATCCAAGAAATCATAAATCATTGCACAGCCAGTTGTCTTACCACCACCAAAATGGGTTCTGAATCCAAACACAAAGATAGCATCTGGTGAGGTGTTACACATTTTGGCTAATTTTTCCTGAATTTCTTTCTTGGGTATTATTGCCTTCCCAGGGTGAAGGACGTCAATGACCAGTTGTATCTGTTGAAGTCAGATGGTCATGAACTTCCTGGTCTGTATAGTTACTGTGTCATTCATGATGAAGGTTGATCTTCAAGTAGCCAGGGAAGAAAAGAGACCCAGTCTTTGCTGATCTTTTTTTTAGTTTTCATTACATTTGTGCATTTGTGGGGTTTTTTTGTGTTATTTTTTAATTGAATTTATTGGGGTGACATTGTTTAATAAAATTATATAGGTTTCAGGTATATAACTTCACAATACATCATTGGTATATTGTTTTGTGTATTGGCCATTTTTTATTAACCTATCCTCTCACAGAGTTCTCACACATTTTCATTTTATGACCTTACACAATTGGATTGTATGTGTCACTTTTTACCTTACCCGGTCAAGCCATAAGCTACCAGGAAACATCTGAGTTACTCTGAATCCCTCAGCTTACTTGAGTTTTTATAAACACCCATCTATGCTTTTATCTTCTTTTACACTTGTGTTCTAAAAAATAGATTAATTTGGGATGTTAATACTTTATACCTTAAAATAGGTTATTTGTCCATATGCTGATATCAATAAAGATAACTTTTAACAATATTATATTTCACTTATACAGTGGCTTTCTCAGAAATTGAGAAGGTTGACTGTCATTTTAAGCTGCCTAAAACTTTTATTCTGACATTTTACTGGGTTGTATGGTAGGAGATAAAGAATTATTTTGACCAAAAGCCCAATTAGAAATTTCATTCTCTATACTTTCAGTTCCAGACCTAATGGAAAAATATTTGATTGCATTTCTCACATGAAGGCTAAAACTTTATTATGTATAAAATCTCTTGATATTACACCAGTTCAAACCTCAGATGTTGGATAGTTGAGAATTGATAATAATTGGGAATTGAAGATTTCCTGTGAGATCCATTGTTTATCCTAGAAAAAAAAGAGGGGGAGGCGGAGCAAACAAATTTTAAAAGTTTTCTCTTTTCTACAGCAATTCTGTTTCTCAAAGTGACCTATGAGAGGAAATGCAGAAAGGCTGTTTTGGAATTGCAAAGTCATGGCTACCACAGAGCAATGATTTCCATTTCACATGGTTAGCCATTATCCACCCTCCCATTGACATCTACCTTGCAATTGACAGGATTTCCCAGTAGAAGAACCAGTGTGTTTGTTCTGTTCTTTCCACTCATTCCACACATGACCTTCAGGAGAACTTTTGTACCTATTGAGTTTTGAACAATTTGGTGACTTTTTTTTCAAAGTTAGTAGAACTTCCTTAGAAGCTACTTAGGGACTGGGAATCACTAGTAAAGTACTTCAAGCCTAAAGATAAAAGACCTCCTATGAGGGCAAACAATTATCTTTTCCAAACTAAGCCACCCAGTTTATAAAAGCCTCCACATCTATCAGTTGATTCGGATCTATCTAAATTGAAGAGGTCATCTGAGGATAAAGAGTTTTCATTTTTTAATTTCTTGATGGTAAGGGAAAAAATGAAAAGTTTTATTCCTTTATGTCTGTAGCCATTTATCTCAGTATAAATTAAATGGTTCCCATTGGAAGTAAATGAAAGAGTAAGATTTTTATCACAACTGTTTTAAAGTAGGATGATATTTTTGCCAGCGGAACTAGCAAAGAGATCTTAAACTCCTTACCCTTCGTGAAGAAATGTGAGCTTGCTTTCATTTCTATTGGCATTTTACTGAGCCGACTCTCTTCATTCTAAACTAGAGGTCGCAATTTGTTTTGAATTTGAGCTGGAAATAAGATAACAAATATTGCCTCGGGCTTTATGGGATGCCTTTTATCTCTGAATTAGATTTGACAGTCAGAAACTATTGCAAATCCTTTGTTATTTTGTTTTTAAGTCCTAAAAATCAAAAGCAATGCATATAGGCAAAGTACATTTAAAAGTTATCATTGTACCACAAGGCCTGTATATGTATCTTTTTCTATATTATTCAATTTATATGGGAAATAAACAGAAATCTTTGTCTCCTAATTTTTAACAATCTTTGTTGTTATTGTTTGCTGTTATAGGTTAACATTTTTAGTGCAGGGTAGGTAGAGGTTTAAACTTTAGTTTTATTAGAGAAAAAAAAGTTTTATTGTTTTTTCCTTTTCTTGGAAAAATTCATGTTAATTATTCCTCTGCACCTGCCTAATGGGGCTGAAGTAATTCAATTGTCATATTGTTGTAGATTGTTGCTTTGTGTAATGTATCACCCCTGCTGTTCCATTAAAAAAAATTCTTTACTCTTCCATTATTCAGCAAGGCCTAATGATTATTCCAGCATTTGTACATGCTGCACTGTTGTTTTGTTTTTAATTGACTTCACTTTTTTAATTAAGCACATTGGTTTTAACACTGTTGTTGACAAACCCGGTTTTGTCATTATCAGCATTTACTCCCATACCTATTGACATTTTATTTAGATTCATTATAAATAATAGAGCAATATGTACACTGCAGTTTATTATCTACTCTAACATTACTTTCTGTCACACATTATTGATATATAATGGTCTGCAGAATATTTTAAAGGACCACTTATTCTGTTTTAAGTGTATTTTAAAATTGAATTATTAAATCTTCAGCACCCATTAGAAATAAAGATTAGATTATTTTCAAATATGCAATAATCTTTCAATGAAAAGTACACATTTTATACCATCATTTACATATAATCACATGTAACAAGTACATGGTAAAATGTTTGTTTTTGGCAAGACATATAAAATTACAGTTTGTATAAATTTGATAAATTAACCATTTATGGTAATCTTTTTTGAAGAATTGTTTTATTTCTTTAAATTATTTTAAAATTTATTAAACATAAATTATTTTAAACTATTAACTGATTGTAGACAATAATGTTCTTTTAAGCATAATATAATACCCCAAAAGAAAATAATACTCTTGCAAAACACATTGAAATGCCTCCTTTTGAATGATATCTCAGTCATTTATCATAGCACAAGCTTTATTTAGCTGAGATGTTAGAAATTGTTGCACTTAAAGGAAGAACTGGAAAGAGAACAAAATGATGGTAAATTTTAAGATGAATAAATGTGTTTTTAAAGCGATATGGTAATGTTTTATAGATTTCACATCCCTCTGAAGACAAATATGGCTTGTAAAACTCTCTAAATGGCATGGACATACCTTACTTTGGGAAGGGTGGGCATGAGAACTCTTATTTTCACTTTGCCATTTTTATTTTGTTTGTGGACATGAATGAATGACTGAATAGGAGGGTGAATGAATAGGGCACATGGGATTAGCCTGCCATTTGGTCATCTGAGGGACAGAGGACAAAGATTTCAAAGTGAGCCCTTCTGCCCTTGTTTGGTGCAGCTTCATTGCCGCAGTCCCGACTGTTGATGAGCCTGCTGTCTGGGATTTATGTTCAACCCCTCCTTATGCCTCGGTGTGCCTGACCCAGCTCTATTAGCATAACTTCCATTCCCAGTGACAACATGAATAAAAGATGACTGGTGTGACCTCAGAAAGTGCCAAGATAGTATTGATGTAATGAGCCCAATATCCACTGTTTTATGCATTGCCATACAATAGCAATCTCAATAAAAGGTTAAACAGCATTATAATGCATGCTTTTTATTATGTATCTCTGACTCACTGACTTTACTTTTTCATTCATTGTTGCTCCTTTGAGGATAACCAATAATCAAAAAAAAATCTTGTCATTTGTTTTGGTGAGCTTAAAACAAAGCAGGACAACCAAGCAAGGGAAGTTTTGCTTTCAGTCTTCTCAGTTTTCGAAAATAACTTTCCTTTTGGTTGGCATTGGCTTCTGTTCAACAGCAACTATTGTTGCTAATAGACGAGAGAAATGATGGCGTATTCTGACTTGAACATTCAAATTTAATTTTCAGAAATCTGTACTACCACTTCATCTTCCTGGCTCTCCACATTTTTTTCTGATTATGAAAATCTATAAAGTACAATCTTATCACCGTAAGCCCTTCAATACCAGACTCGTGTTGCATTTTCTCCTTTTCACTTGGATAGAGTTTAAATATCTGTTTTGTATATGGAACCTTAGACACCAATCTCTGATTATCTTGCACTGAGAAGCCGATGAAGCCCTAGCTCAGTTGGTTGGGGTGTTCTCCCATCAAGAGTTGGTGAGTTTGATCCTCAGTTGGGGAATGTATGGAAGGCAGCTAATCAAAGATTGATGTTTCTCTTTCACTTTGATTATTTTTTCCCTCTCTCTCTCTCTCTCCCTTTCTCTCTCTCTAAAATCAATAAATATATTCTCAGGAGAGGATAAAAAAAGCAAATAACAAGAAATTGTAAATACGCATAGATAAATATTAAGGAATCCTTTCTTTTTGGAGCTTCTTGACCAAAAAAACCACCAGTCATTTAAAGTTTTCATTATCCTTCTCCTTAGCTGTGTAAATAGGCAGGAGGTAAAAGAAAGATGAGAACATAGCAGGCACATGTCTAAAGTCTAAAGTAATATCACACCTTGCCAAGAACACCCTTTATTACATTTTTCTTTAACAACAAAAATACAGCACACTAATATTCACCGTTTTAACAACAAAGTGAAAATGGTGTGCTTTTTATAACTGCTTTTTGATAGCAAATCACAGATGATCTCATAATATTATTCTTCGATTTCTTGCAAGATTTGTTACCTAAATGACCTGAAAATATGACAATATGTTAACAGCTAACACTTTGTACATCTTTGGGCCTTATAGGTAGATTCGAATTTATTTAGAAACAAGCAATTGCTGAAACATCTTACCACTTCAAACCTCGAATTTACTGCTTGACATATCAGTTGGGTTATTTTGCATTTTGAAAGGGTGATGGTGAAGCAACAAACAGGATATAAATTTTTCAAATGTCTACCACATTGCCTTGATCATATCATTCTTATTGGGGCATTGGACATCTAGCACAACAGAAAGTGATCAGATATGTTTTGACATGACATTATGCAGGCAGGCACCACTGTCAAAGATGGGAAATGGCCGTTTGGGTGTATCAAGATGTAAAGTTAATTAGACCACATTCATGGGGGCTTTGTCTTGGAAGAAAACAAACCACTTTTATTTTATATCTACAGCCTCTCTAAGATACTAAGATACTCTCTAAGTATTGAGAAAAACAGAGTATTCCTTAGCCACTGAATACTCCTAGGTTATTTATTTAAGAAAAGTCTAACAATGCTGCCTCATTTGTCTCCCTTCAATTTGACAGTGATTCCAACAAATGATAGTTTATGAAGTTTTTAGTAGGGGGAAAGTTGTTGAAAAATGGAGATTCTTCTAATCATTGATAAGGTGGTATTTGATGTTTAAAAGTTTCAGTAGAAAAGAGGATTTTACAGCCCACAGTGTGATGTGGATTGCTACACCATTTAGCGAGGATACCTGATCAGGACTCACTAGACATGAGCATAACCCTACAAAACTCAACCTTGAGATTGCCAGGAAAAAAACAAAAAAACTGGCTGCTCAAAAAAAAAAAAAAAAAAGAAGAAGAAACAGAAGCAGATGTCAGATGCAAGCAGCTGTGGCCTGGGAAATTCGACAAAATTCCAATATTCAAATTGCTTCTCTGGGTAAAAACTGCTTGATAGCACAATTTCAGATTTGATCTGGACTGCCAGTGAGCCATCTGCCTAAAATGAAAGTAATCTGCTGACACTAACACTGTCAATGCAGGTAGGCATCAGCATCATTTGGTCAGAAAAAGCACATGGCCAGGGTGTTTTCTGGAGATTATCAGGCAAGTATTATAGTAATTAACTCCAGTTTTTAGAATAGTGGTCACCAAAATAAAGATAAAAAAGTGTTTGTTCATTGTTTAAGAACTATCTGAAAAATACACACACGACACCACCAAAATCAAACCAACAATCTTCATCCTAATTGTAGGTTCAAAATGGAATATTCTGGGAGGAATGAAGATTGGGGGGACATATTGGGAAAATTACATTTCCAGCTCCAAGGAAAAGTGATGGTCAACCTGTTAAATCTGAACTTGTGAGAATGATAGATTCACACAGTGGAATTAACAAGCAAATTGTTAAGCAAATTGTGAGCTTTAAAAATTCAGTAGCACAGGCAAAGGAATAAATCTCTAAAGAGTTACTGAATTCACTTTTCATTTTACCCAGCTATGTTTTGGGTAAAATAAACATATGTAGATGCTGAAAGGTTGCTCACAAATAGGTCAGCTTGAGGCAGAAGTCTTTCATAATTCAAGATACATCAGCTTTGGCAGTAGCTGAGAATAAGAGCGAGTAATCAAAAGTGACCCAAACAATGACATCAGAGTTTCCAGATGGTATAAAAAAAAAGTGATTTATGATTGCCCGTGCAGTAAATAAATCTAAAACAATAGGCGTGGATGGGGAAGCAGTCACAGCTGACCAGAAGAGCAGTTGTAATGCAACCCACAGAAAGCTTGGTGCCAGAAGTAATTGACATAGTCGTCAAATCAATTTCCGAGGGTGCAGACACTCAAGCACTCAATCTGATTCCGTATGCTGCACAGCACTTGGATTATACAGCTGTCTCTAATTCACATAGCCTGCGCTCAATATGAATCCAACTCAAGGAACTGTCTAGAAGTGAACAATAATTATTTAGGCTTCCTTGTGTGCAGGTTTACTTTTCCCAGTCAAATCGCTCCCTTTTGGAATGACATGCATTTCATATTAATTACTTAACATTTAATTGATATTTTTTTCTCATCCTGTATGACCAAACACAATGATATGCCTGAAATCCATGGTCCTTCCTCCCAGGACATGCACAGTATGATGTTCCTTACATCGACTATGTTCTTTACTTGAGCGTAAATGGGCAATGGCCACATGGATGTGGATGGATGGATCAATTTTATTTTTTCAATTCAATGCAATTCAAAGATAAGATTGAATAATCCTTTGATGCAAATAATTTTATTGGCATTCATTCATTTTTCATTTATCTCATGTACATAAAAGGTCTGCAGCATACCAGATACTTGATCATATGCTGGGATATTGAGGTAAGACACAAATGCTCTGCCTTTTAAAAAAAACTCACAGGCTTCATGAACTGTTGAGGTAGGTAAACAGATAGGTGGGAACGATAGTGAAAACACAAAGGACAGAAGGTAGGCACAGAGGAAGCCCGGACCCAGCTGTAGGTGGGGTGCCATTGGGAGAGCAGTAGGGGAAGGATTTTGGAGATGCCAACACTGTCATTGAGATTTGAAGAATGAGAAAAACTTTGCCATGTTGAGAGAGGTTCAATAATATTCTAGGCCAGCTCAATACCAAAAAGAGCATGGCATTTTCAGGTAGCCACATGTTCTTCAGTGGTGGGGCTGACAGCAGTATGCAAGAAGGTAAACAATAAAGAGTAAGCAAAAAAGAAATTAGAGAAAAAGGAGGAAGAGGGAAAGAATGTATATTAATTTTAAAACACTAAGAGAAAACAAGTTGGCCAATATCCTCTGGCATAGATGGAAAGAAGGTAATTCCATAGGGGCTACAGAGTCAACAGAATTTCTGTTGCTGCAGAAGATCTTTGAGAGAACAGATTAGAAGATGATAAATCACATCATTAACAAGCTATTTGCTATTAATTTAACATTTTATCTTTAGAAATAGGGAAGATTTAAGGTTCAGGAGAAATAGAAGTCGATTATAGGTGCAAACTGAGTCATTAATGAGTATGAAGATGAAAACAATGAATCAGGGTATGACAAAAACTAGTAGTTTGAAAGAAGAAAGCTGTGAAGACAAAAGAATAATGATAGGAGTTGGTCACAAAATATATTTTGAGAAAAAAATAAAAAAGAATAATAAAGGAAATCACATAGCTCACAAAAATAAAAGGATTGAGACAGAGGAACCAAAAGTTACATTGAGAAGAAATTTAAAGTAGAAAAAAAGGCCAACTATACATAGAATTAAACTTGGATGTTTAATAAAATTTATTTTAAATATCCTCATGAAACAATATCATCAATTGTAGAAAAATTAGAGAATAAAAATAGTAGGAACAGCCCTAACCAGTTTGGCTCAGTGGATAGAGCGTCAGCCTGCAGACTGAAGGGTCCCAGGTTCAATTCTGGTCAAGGGCATGTATCTTGTTTGTGGGCACATCCCTAGTAGGGAGTGTGCAGAAGGCAGCTGATCAATGTTTCTCTCTCATCAGTGTTTATAAATCTCTATCCCTCTCCCTTCCTCTCTGTAATAAAATCAATAAAATATATTTTAAAAAATAGTAGAACAGAGGATAAATACTTCTATTTCACTTATCTAAACAATCACAACTTGTATTTTGATGTACTTCCTTCCAGTCATTTTTCTCCAGACATTTTTATATAATTGTGCTCATAATGTAAGGAACTGTAGTTTCCTTTTTCTTCTAGTAGTTTAGAATAAATATTCACAATGTTGTATAATCAATCTTTATAAATATTTCCTTTCAAGCACAATTTAATAACATTGAAAAATATCATAGTGTTCTGTCCTTGAGAAAAAATATTTTAGTTTATGGGTAATTTCCAGATATCTGAGATTACCTGGTTGTTATATTTTAATTGAAGATTTTCATGGCTGCAGAAACAACTCCACTTTCAAAGTTTAAAAATATTTAAACATAACTTATGTAAGTTTTAATGAATGAATGAAATAAACATTAATTGTATGCATAGGTGTTTTCTGTTTTGTTTAGTAATTCAAATAGGAGGGAAAAAAATCTATGTTTTTGTGGTACATGCCATTGAATCAGCTCTGACTTCTGGGGTTCCTCTGAATGAATGGTGTCCACAATGTCCTGTCCTCAACAGCCCTACTCAGCTCCTGTAGATTCAGGCCTATACCTTCTTTTATGGAATCAATCCACCTTATATTTGGTCTTTCTCTTTTCCTCCTTCATTCTGTTTTCCCCCCAGAATTACGTTTTTTTCCAAAGAACCCTGGCTTCTCATGATGTGCCAGAACTCTGACAGCTTCAGTTTTGTCATCTTTGCCTCCAGTGACATTGGTGTCTTAATTTGCTCTAGGACTCACTTGTTTGTCTTTCTGACAGTCCAAGGTATCCATAGAGCTCTCCTCCAACACCACATTAGAAATGAATCAATTTTTTCCCTTCAGCCTTGTTCACTGTCCAACTTCCACATCCATGCATAGTAATCTATTTTCTCCTTCAATTTTATGAAGATGATTCAGAGGCAGATTGAAATCCATGGCCCACGTTATCTATATACATGATTTATGCTTGGCATCAGGGTGAAACAGGTGGGCCAAGAGGAATACAGGGACCTCTCTTTATTAAGATAGAAATGTAAAAACACACAAGGCAGATAGTGTTGAAAGCACTAATCCACTATTCTGTCTAATAAAACATCTGGGATCAGAATAGTCCTTTGGCATATCTCAGTGGCTATCAAATCCAAATATACTGACACTAGTGGATTAGGAATTTGAAATCTATGGTAGATACACTTGATCAAAGTAATCTTGTCTTGTTCCAAAACGAGTATCATTTATTATGATTGTGATAAACCATTGCCCAAATTAACTAAGTATTACCTTACAGTTTCTCTCATTTATATTATTATTATTATTTATGTTTTATTGCAATATATCAGATTCCTCTTTATCTAGCATATAAAGTAATTTATCAGAGGAAGAGAATGACACCACTAGCATTTTTAAAAAGTGTAGATGAGATGATCTTCTAAAACCTCCAAAGGAGACAACTTATTAGTGAGATAACAATCCATTTAAGTGTTTGCATTGAAATGCACAACAGATAATGAAACTATTCATGTTATAGTGGTATACTTGGGGACACAAGTAGTAGAAAAAAAACTATTTTGACTATTTGGATCTCTATATTCAAAGGTCCAAATGAAGAAACTCATTTTTTTTTTAAAGATGCCTCTAAAATGTGCCTGCTTCTCAGTTGAATTTGTTGCCATAAAATGGCTACTTCAGTAGTTCATTTAACAAAATCGATGCCTGTTATATGCCGACCTCTGAGAAAACAGAAGTGAAGAAAATAAACATTTTATCATATACTAAGAAAGTACATTAGCTACAATTTTCTTTTTTTAAAAAAAAATATGTTTTTATTTATTTCAGAGAGGAAAGGAGAGGGAGAGAGAGATAAAAAACATCAATGATGAGAGAGAATCATTGATCAGCCGTCTCCTGCATGCCCCCTACTGGAAATCGATAAGCCAGCAACCCAGGCATGTACCCTGACCAGGAATCAAACCATGACCTCCTGGTTCATAGGTCAATGCTCAACCACTGAGCAATACTGTCTGGGCCATGAGCTACAATATTCTAACACATGTATATGTGTAACAGTTTGCTGAATAGGTTGTAAAAGAGGGAGGGTTACCAATTTTTAGAATTTTATGTGAGAATAATGATGAATAAGAACCCCAAACCTGAAAACATTTTGACCTTTGAAATTACACATTTAATTGCCCTGGTTATATTTTTTATATTAAAAAGCACTGGACGATCTTTCAAGAAAGGCTTTCTTTTTGACCCATAGCATTTTCTACAACATTTGGTGGTTGTATTTTATAGCCATCTCCTCTTTCTAAATTTTAACATATTTGGTTCAACTGAAAGAACACATTTTTAAACTAATGAACTACATAAAGGAGATGGTTGAAAACATTATTTTATTCATTTTAACTTATATTACATATTTCTTTCAAATAGCTTGAATTCTAAAGCCCTCAAAGCAAGGAAACATCTTTGAGGTAAATGAGAATAATCCAATACTTAACCTCCAATTTTTTCAGCACTAAATGTTAAAGCAGAACTAATGAGTGTTAATGATGAAGGAAATTCCAGACCTAGTAGTCGCTAGATATCAACTTGTTGTTTTTTCTTCTTAGTCAAGAAATGTATCAATTATAGTTAGTTTTTCAATGGGGTTTGTTTTGAAGGAAATTTTCTTAATTTTTTTCATGAGTGATGATCATTATAGTGTTACTATTAAAGCTCATTCTAAGAAATTATTTCCTGTAATTTTTTTCTGTTCAATAATACATTAATTGGTGTGAGGTACATGACTAGCCTCTAACCCCCACTGCCAGTATCTGGTTTCAGAGAGCATTGCTCACCATGGAGTAGTTGTTAAACACTTTCTATTGATGCAGCTACTGGGTCTAATTGTTAAACCAGCTCAAAATCTTCCTTTTGCTAGTACTGTGTGTTCTAAAGTAAGGGGGTGAGAAACTTGGTGCTTCATTGATCTCACTGCCTATGCTAGAATGGAATACTTCAAGATGTCACCACCATTCAGTAATTCAATTTCATTAAATGTAGAATTGATTCAATTCTATGTTCAAATGTACAATTCAAGAAAACAATGATATTTGACTTTCTTATAAGGCAAACAAACATAAATGTGTCAGTGGGTCTTTAAAAACATTTTTCTACCACAATCAAGAAATTGACATATTGTCTAGAACAAAATGTATTCTTTTAATTCAAGTGATATATTAGTGCATGTGCTTACATGTAGATATACAGTATTTGTGCAGCATGTATGTATATGTAGAGTGAGACAAGTTATTTGAAATGAGAAGGCTACCATTTAGTACCATATTGTCTGGGCAACAAGAGGTTATACAATGAATCTAAAAAAAAACCCAAGTGATTGCAGGAAGACTTCGCCTTGCTTAGAAGCAGAGTGCACCTTATTCATCTCTGTACAGAGAGAGTGCCTCGCTCTGGAGCAGAGGGCAGGTTTGTTTGTTGTCCAAACTAACAAGAATAACATCAATCAGAACGTTTTCTTTGTAAAAGATTTGGAATCCCAACTCAGGATTCCTCAGCTGTGATGTAAAGCCATTGCCTGTGTAACATCTATTTGTCACCCCAGAAGGCTTTGGGTGTCAACTAGAGCCAAACCTGAAGCTCATTTGCTGCTGTGCCATCCTATATAATAAAAGGCTAATATGCAAATAGACCGAACAGCGAAACAACTGGAATAACCAGTCACTATGACATGCACTGGCCACCAGGGGGCGTGCATGGGACATGGGGGGCATTGGCTGCGGCGGGATGGTGGAGCAGGTGAGCGGGGGGCGCCAGACCAAGGTTGGGCGCCAGTTGCTGTCATCAGGGCAAGCCTCTGGTGGTTACTGAAAATTCTTTGCTCCCATGTGGCACAGTCCTGTCCGGCGCTTGCACCTGCTGCCAGCGCCTGGCACCAGCCCTGATCACTCAGTGCCATTAGCAAGTGTGAGCAGCGGCTCCTGGTCCCAATCACCCTCAAGGCTTCTCCACCTCCCCCTGCTCCTGAGGGGAGATTGGGGCCGGGAGCCGCCTCTCACACCCACTGCCGGAGATAGCCCCACTTGCACCAGCTGCTGGTGCCCGGAATGGGTGCTAGTGGTGGCTTTTCTGAGGGCTTCTCTACCTCCCCTTGCTCCTAAGGGGTGATTGGGGCAGCAAATGCTGCTCACACCCGCTATTGGCCTGGCCCCAATTGCTTCGTGCTGTCAGTGGGTGCCAGTGCCATCAGCGCTGGAGCAGTGGCAGTGGGAGTGGGGCTTCCTGCAGACAGGTGACCGATCCGCGGTGGGCGGGGGCGGGCAGGCTCATGGAGAATGTGCTGAGACCCACCCCTGTGCCTACTGCAGCCTCACAGCCTACAGTTCCTTTCAAGGTGCATGAATTCGTGCACTGGGCCCCTAGTAAATACTAAAGTCCTAGAATCCATGAAAGTAGCAGCTAACTTATTAGGTGCAGAGAGGATAAAATCTCTGCTCCTTCACAATTTTGATACCTCCATGTACAGTTGTTGTGTTTTTGTTTGTTTGTTTACTGGTATATAAGCATCAATTTCCTTTTTTTAAAAATTATTTATTGTTGAAAGTATTACATGGGTCCTCCTTTTTCCCCTATTGACCCCTTCTAGCCTGCCCCCATCTCCCACCCCAGGCCTTCACCACCCTATTTTCTGTGTCCATGGGTTATGCATATATACATACAAGTTCTTTGGTTGATCTGGAATCTAATGGACAAAATAAACTGATGAACAAAATAGATCCAAAGACACAGAAGCATGGATAAGCATAATTTTTCACCCTTCAAACTGAAACAGTTCATTTATGCTATTTTAGTAGTTTGAATTTGCCCCCATTCTCTTTCTCTTCCACTTTTACATTCTTCTTCTCTTCTGCACATTCCTGTTTCCACATTGGGTTGATGGCATTTTCTGAACCATTCATATTGCTTTATATGCTCATTAAGGTCTTTGCTGACAGCAGCACCCAACCAAGAGGTGGGTTTACAATGCGCATTCTACCTGAGTTCTCTCAACACCAATTGTAAAAAATTCAATTGTTTAGCATCACTTTCCCTCATGAATACATACAGGATGGCTCCATGCTCTACTAAGCTCCCATCAAGAACCCAAGTGGTCTAGTGGTCAGCAAACTGCGGCTTGGCAAACTGTGGCTTGCGAGCCACATGCGGCTCTTTGGCCCCTTGAGTGTGGCTCTTCCACAAAGTACCGACTTCTGCGCATGGGCCACAAAGTTTCAATCGCACTGTACGTGCGCACCCGCACGTGGTATTTTGTGGAAGAGCCACACTGAAGGGGCCAAAGAGCCGCATGTGGCTCACGAGCCGTGGTTTGCCAACCCTGGGACTCTAGAAGATTGACTATAACTGACCAAGCAGGGAGTGCATTGCCACAGATTAGCCAGTGTCTTTCAGAGTGCTAGACCTATTTTTTCTTCTCTTTCAATATAATGACCAAGAAGAGGCAAATGTTTTGTAGAATATAAACACACAGCACCATATTTTAGAAGGAACATCACTTTATGATGGAAAATTCCTATGAAGGTTGCACAACTGACCACAAGAGCCGCACGTCAAGCCACATTTGAAGGATTTGATTCTCTAAAGGACATTAAGATGTCATGCCAAGGTGATTGACATAAAGTGATTCTACATACAAAAATAGAATTCTGATATTTCCTAAAACTGACTACAAAAGCTTAAGAACTATGTTTCAGCTCAAAAACACACTGACTCTCTGGTCTTTTAGTATTCTGCACAGAGGAGTTTTAAACACCATTCTTCTCAGTGTGGCATGATATTACCATCAGTCAAAGCGTAAAATATCTGCAGAAAATAGGTTGGGGAGAGAACGCAATTTCATTCTGCCAAAGAATTCCTTTGAGCCATGGAAACAAGCCCCGGCCATGAGTCTGCATAAAGCCAGGTGATACTAATAAGAACAGTCCATGAAGTAGCTCTGTATGCTTAAGCGATGCTTGTGGCTTCCTTCTGATTCTACTTTCCAGAGGCTCTGTTGGATTTCCCACAGGCAGGTGTTGTATGCACTTAGTCTTTGGGAGTTTACTGATTCAGGAAGGCAAAAGGCAGGTAAAGATGACTATAGGAAAACATGGAGGCATGTCTGGGTCTTTCTACAGTGCGGCCCTTGGAGGCTATGCCCTGAGACTACAGTCAAGAGGACTCAGGTGAGGTTCTTTGAGTATCTTCCAAACTAATATCCAATAGGTAAATTTTTGTTAGTTTACTTTGTATTCCATTCTAGAGTAAAAGATCATCACATTAATAAGTTCCCGTTGGTTTGTAGATGGAAGCAGAGTTAGTAAAAAAAAAAATAAATGCATGAATAAATCAGGACAAAAGGAAATGTTTTGCAAGTTCAATAATTTTCTTAGCTTTTCTTCATAGTCAGATTAATATAGGTTCTTTAATGAATACATATTTCCTTCATCTAATAAGGGATTCCCCCAGTATATGATACCAGCATAAAAGAAAAGAATT
The DNA here is from genome assembly GCF_028538775.1 of Myotis yumanensis. NCBI lineage: Eukaryota > Metazoa > Chordata > Mammalia > Chiroptera > Vespertilionidae > Myotis > Myotis yumanensis. The sequence continues at coordinate 21,073,200 of NW_027223766.1, forward strand.
TTGACTACAGCACAAGAAATGACTGAAGGGTTCCCTCTCGATTTGGCTTGAAGGCTCTGAGAACTTGCCCATAGCACAGAGAATGCCCTTCTAAATTAGATGGACTATGTGTTGGACCTGACCCTGAAAAATTTCATATCTATAATTTTCCCTTCAAGAATGACAGTTATAATCAAGGTCATGACATTTCCTCCTAACAACACACAATCGATTCCTCACTTCTGTTTTGTTTTGAAAATGCAGAATAGGCATTCGGGGGCTAGATAGCAATACCATGAAAAATTGAAAGATGTCAGAAATAACCATTTGCAGCTGGCCATGTGCCTGCTCTGAGAGCTGGTTACACAACTCAGCAACTACATGGCTTGCACTTGTCTAGAGGAAGATGGAGTGCAAATAAATTATTAAGCTTTTTTCTACTGGCGGATGGAGCATTTTCACATAGACTGCAATGCATGTCATCACATACAGCAAAAGGATAAACAGGCATGGACCAGCTTGAAGAAAATTGGTAGTGACTTGAACATCCTTATTCATAACCACTTCATCCCAGATTAAGAAAGCTTTGAACAGCAATTTCTATAATAATAATATAGAACTCTTTATAGATCTCCAAAGTCACACACCAATAAAACCATACACATACACAAAAAAATGCCAAAAACATAAACACAACCACTGATTAGAAACTAAGAGCTTTAATGTGCTGGCTTAGATATTTGCTGAGTAGTCGAAGTAGACTGTATTCTAAAGGCAGAGCATGTAATTGGCTAGAAGGCTAAAGATGAAAACTTATTTCCTTATTACTCTATGCTAACTAAGAACATCCAAATAGTTCTTTTCATTCTTATGCATGAATCTATCTCCATACAGAGCTGTCTACCTGCTTCCTATGCAAAAGGTGAGTGACAACTTTGATTTAGGGTAAGGAAATCAGAGAGGCTAATGCAAAATTGAAACTTAAACATTTATTTTTGTAATTTCAAAGGAGCAGACTAAAAACTGTTAAGAGATAGGTCCAGGAGCTAAAAAGAAAACACACACACACAAACAAAAAACACACCAAAAAAATCCACAAAAAAACCCCTGTACTTTAGTGTGAAAATGTGTCAGGGATTGGGAGTGGCAGAATATAAATAAGAAGGTTTTAGGACTCCATCCTTTTCATGCCTAGCAGGGAAAGCCATTAAGAAGAAATTTTGGAACAACCTAAGATCAACTCAAAGCAAGACCACTGAGTTGAATACTAGTATATGCCCCATCCTCTGCATTTTCTTTTCTATAAGGGAGCTTGTGAGAAAATACTTTTGTATTTGCTCATAATAGTTATTCAACAAGTCTTACTTGAATCTGTATACGCATGAGGGATTCAGAAGGTTTCATTTTTTAAATTCTTGCCTAAAGAGGAAGACCTGCTTTCAATTTGAATTGTGCAATTATGCCAAGTAATTGATCCTCTTACATTTATCATCTCCAGTGATGAAAAGAGGTGCACTCTACACCTTTCCAGTTATCTCTAGAAATATCAGAATGAAACCTAAACTCTACTAAATTTTTTAATGTGACCTTACCATCGCCACTTACCAATTAGACAAATATATTAAGGTAAGTGAGAGGTGATCCTGTCCAGAAAACTTCCTACCCTGATTTGCACCAGGTTCTGTAGTTGTTTTTTTTGAAGAAGAAGAACATATAAAATATATGAAATTACAATATCAGAGGGAGACAAGTGTAGGTGGCCTGAAAGATCTCTCTCTTCTCTGCTCAGTAACTTAGCCAAAAGCCGGCTCAGTTCTTAGTTCAATCCAAGAATGGCTGATCCCAGAGGCTGAGCTCAGGAAACGTCCATTTCTAAGGCTAGTTCCTGGCCCAGGACACTCCCTGTGTGCTCTATGTCCCTCCGAAAGCTCAGTGTCTCTCCTGCTTTTGTGTCTGTGGTGCATTCCGGTCAGCTCTACCTGGCTTATGCATTCTGCGATCATCAGAGCTAGATGACCTTGTGTGTTTTTCTGCTCCTCAGCTAATAATTGTTTTCTTCCTAAACTCTAGATTATGTTCACATCTTCTAATGGTGGTGGTGGTTCGTGTCCAGCAACTGCAGGACCAAGCTGACAAACACTAAGCTGATAAATATCTGATCTCTCTCTCTCAGTTCGGTGGGTGCAGTCCTAGACATTCAATCCTGGCCTTGAATCCTATTTGCCTGTGGTCTCTTTTTCTAAACTCTTCCAGTACTCTGAGTCTGTCAGCTCTGCTTTATTACAGATACCTGCAGTGTCTGTGTTTGTGTTTTATTCCATTATTTTAATGAAAAAAACAAACAAACAAACCAACACCCACCAATCAAGTGCTTTTCTATGTCAGGCACTCTTCTAATTGGATTACATGTATTAAGCACTTTAGCCTTATTGGGCAGGTAGGATTATTACTCCCATTGTGAAGATGAGGAAAATAGGCCACACAGACCAAAGAATACTTTGCCCAAAGTCACTCACCCAGGAAGTGGCCGAGTTTGGATTGGTCTAGATTGGTGTCAGTGGTCTGGCTCCTAACTTCCACTTAATGTTGTTTCCACTTGCTATGCTGCTACCTATACCATCCTTTTCCTTCTTTAAGAAAACTAAATAAACACATTGTATAAAATTCAAAATGTAAAAATTATTCTATGAAAGGGAGTTATTTCACTGTCCCAGCCCTAAGGTGTCTTTCTGAAGAAATAACCATTGTTCCATCCGTGAATATTTTTTCAGAAATATTCTATGTAAATATGAGTAAGCACACTATCTATACATTATTCCCTTTTTAAATGCAAATTATAGCTTACCAAATATGTCATTTAACATCCTAGTTTTTTTCCACTTAATTTTGCAGCTTTTGTATTAGTTTATGAATACTGATTCATTATTTTTTTAAATGATGAATATTTCTCTAATAAATGGATATAACAAGTGGATTTGATGCATCTTCTATGAAATTTATACAGTTAAGGCATGGCAAGTCATTTACCATGCATAACATCTTACATGTCCAGTTGCACATCTATCAGTTTTCAATTGATACTTGTAGAAATAGAATCCCTGAGTGTTAAAAAATATCTGTATTTTTAACTTTCATTGCCAAATTTACCTTTTTAGAGGATTGCATTAATTTGCATTCCCACCAGCACTGTGTGAAAGTATCTGTTTCCCCCATACATTTGCCAACACAGCACATCATGGAGTGTGCCAATGTGCAATGGCATCTTTGCCATTCTAAAGTGAAAGCAGTATCTGACCATAATTTTAGTCTGAATTGTTAGTTCAGCATTTTCCTTTTCCATGAACCATTTTTCTTATCTTTTGCTCATCTCTCTATTGTATTGTCAGATCTTATTTGTGGATTTGTAGGAATCATTTCTATGTTAAGGGCTAGCACTTTGATATTCTAGAAGGTATAATCTTTCTGAGATTAGAAGTTGTCGTCTGCCTTTATTTATTTTGAATCATGAAGGAATTATTTTTATGTATTTTATCTATTCAATCATTTCTTTTAATGACTTCAAGATTTATTGCATACTTAGGAAAGCCTTAGCAGCCAATCGATGATTCTCTTTCATCATTGATGTTCCTATCTCTCTCTCCCTTCCATTTCCTCTCTCTGAAATCAATAAAAACACACTAGGGAGTAAAGAAAGAAAAGCTTTCACTTTCCTGAAGTTTAAAAAATCGACTTGAAATTGTTTATAGCTTCATTCTTATTTTTAAACATGTCTCTGATCAAACTAGAATTCATATCTAAATGAAAAGTACTTAAGATCCAGATTCTTGTTTGTTTGCTTGTTTTCCCAAACAGCTATTCTGTTCTGTTACCTTACTGCCATTTTAAAAATAATATTGCTTTCTTGTTTTGAAATATACATTATATCATAAATTTTTAATGCATTTGGGTGCATTTTTATATTTCCTATTCTGTTCATTGATTTGTATATTCGTGTGCAGTGCAAAACTATTTTAAATGTTATCACTTTATGATACATTTTGATATCTATTAGGGCAAGTCACTTCTCATAACTCTTCAGAATTTTTTGTTATTATTGCTAGTTAAAATTTTCTACATAAATTTAAGAAGTAGTTTGTCCAATTAAAAAATATGCTGTTTCTTTTTAGTAGTCACATAAATTTATATATTAATGTAGGCAGAATTGACATATATATGTTAACTTGAATATGATGTATAATGATTAGTATTTCAAAAAAATATGATGGTGCATTTGTTTAAATCTCCTTTTGGGCCCCATAGTTACATTTTACCGATTGTTTTTTAAGATCACTAATATTTCTTCTAACATCAGTCCTAAATGTTTCATCATTTGCAATCACTGAAATTGTTGACTTTTCTTCCATTATATCTTCAAAGTGGCTAGTTTTATGTATGAAGGATCTTTATTTCTATATTAATTTATTTTTCTTTTACTTTTGATTTCTACTAATTAGTATTTTATATTCTACTAATTGTCATTTCTTTTCTGAGCATTTGTATCTTGTTTTGTGCCTTTCTATTATAAACATACTCTACTATATTTTTTTTAATTCCTGGGAAAATGTTTGATCAGAGTTTTCATATGTGTATGGCAAACTTTTTGTTTTCTGTTAAATGTTTTTTGTTTGCCATTTGTTTTTCCTTCCTTGTCTCTGGTTGTTTGTGTGTGCATATGTTCATTATCTCTCTATAAATTCTATTCTTTTTTTCTTGCTAATTATTTTTTTTTCTTATAAACACCTGAAATTTTATTAAAACATTTTATTACAATCATTCTCTTTTTTTTTTTATTTTATTATTTTTTTTTATTTTTATTTTTTTTTTCGCTAAAAGTATTACAAAGGGTATTACATAAGTGTCCTTTCCCCCCCCCCCCCCCCCCCCCCGCCCTTGACAAACCCCTGCCCTCCCTTACCCCCCAGTGTCTTATGTCCATTAGTTATGGTTATATGGATGCATACAAGTCCTTCGGTTGATCTCTTAATCCCCTCCCTCCTCCCCCCCAACCCTCCCTGGCCTTCCCACTGCAGTTTGACAATCAGTTTGAGGCAGCTCTGCCTCTGTATCTATTATTGTTCAAAAGTTTGTAATGGTCTTTATTATCCATGAATGAGTGAGATCATGTGGTATTTTTCCTTCATTGACTGGCTTGTTTCACTTAGCATAATGCTCTCCAGTTCCATCCATGCTGTTGCAAATGGTAGGAGTTCCTTCTTTTTTACAGCAGCATAGTATTCCATCGTGTAGATGTACCACAGTTTTCTAATCCATTCATCTACTGATGGGCACTTAGGCTGTTTCCAGATCTTAGCTATGGTGAATTATGCTGCTATGAACATAGGGGTGCATATATCCTTTCTGATGGGTGTTTCTGGTTTCTTGGGATATATTCCTAGAAGTGGGATCACAGGGTCAAATGGGAGTTCCATTTCCAATTTTTTGAGGAACCTCCATACTGCCTTCCATAGTGGCTGCACCAGTCTGCATTCCCAACAGCAGTGCAGGAGGGTTCCCTTTTCTCCACATCCTCTCCAGCACTTGTCGTTTGTTGATTTGTTGATGATGGCCATTCTGACAGGTGTGAGATGGTACCTCATTGTTGTTTTGATTTGCATCTCTCAGATGATTAGTGACTTTGAGCATGTTTTCATATGTCTCTTGGCTTTCTGAATGTCCTCTTTTGAAAGGTGTCTATTTAGATCCTTTGCCCATTTTTTGATTGGATTGTTTATCTTCTTTTTGTTAAGTTGTATGAGTTCCCTATAAATTTTGGAGATTAAGCCCTTATCAGATATGACGTTGGCAAATATGTTTTCCCATGAAGTGGGTTTTCTTGTTGTTTTGTTGATGGTTTCTTTTGCTGTGCAGAAGCTTTTTATTTTGATGTAGTCCCATTTGTTCATTTTCTCTTTAGTTTCAACTGCCCTAGGAGCTGTATCATTGAAGAAATTGCTTTGGCATATGTCTGAGATTTTGTTGCCTTTGTATTCTTCTAGAATTTTTATGGTTTCCTGTCGTACATTTAAGTCCTTTATCCATTTTGAGTTTATTCTTGTGTATGGTGTAAGTTGGTGGTCTAGTTTCATTTTCTTGCATATGTCTGTCCAATTTTCCCAACACCATTTATTGAAGAGACTATCTTGGCTCCATTGTATGTTCATGCCTCCTTTGTCAAAAATTAATTGAGCATATTGGTTCGGGCTAATTTCTGGACTCTCTATTCTATTCCACTGATCTATATGTCTGTTCTTGTGCCAGTACCAGGCAGTTTTGAGAACAGTGGCTTTGTAATACAGCTTGATATCTGGCATTGAGATCCCACCTACTTTGTTTTTTCTCAGGATCGCTGCAGCTATTCGGGGTCTTTTTTTATTCCAGATGAATTTTTGGAGAGTTCGTTCTAGATCCTTGAAGAAGGCCATTGGTATTTTAATGGGAAGTGCGTTGAATTTATAGATTGCTTTGGGTAGTATGGACATTTTAATGATGTTGATTCTACCAATCCAAGAACATGGTATGTTCTTCCATCTGTTTATGTCTTCCTCTATCTCTTTTTTCAACGTCCTGTAGTTTTCTGAGTAGAGGTCTTTTATCTCTTTAGTTAAGTTTATTCCTAGGTATCTTAATTTTTTTGGTGCGATGGTAAATGGGATTGTTTTTATAATCTCTCTTTCTGAAAGTTCACTATTGGTATATAGAAATGCCTCAGATTTCTTGGGGTTAATTTTGTATCCTGCTACATTGCCAAATTCATGTATTAAGTCTAGTAGTTTTTTGATGGAGTCTCTAGGGTTTTGTATGTATAATATCATGTCGTCTGCAAATAAGGACAGTTTTACTTCCTCTTTTCCAATTTGGATGCCTTTTATTTCTTCTTCTTGTCTAATTGCAATGGCTAATACTTCCAGGACTATGTTGAACAGGAGTGGAGAGAGTGGGCATCCCTGTCTTGTTCCTGTTCTTAGGGGAAATGGTGTTAGTTTTTGTCCATTGAGTATGATGTTGGCTGTGGGCCTGTCATATATGGCTTTTATTATGTTGAGGTATGATCCTTCTATTCCCACCTTGCTGAGAGTTTTTATCAAAAATGGGTGTTGGATTTTGTCAAATGCTTTTTCTGCATCAATTGATATGACCATGTGGTTTTTTTTCTTTCAATTTGTTTATGTGATGTATCACGTTTATTGATTTACGGATGTTGTACCATCCTTGCATCTCTGGGATAAATCCTACTTGGTCATGGTGTATGATCCTTTTGATGTACTGCTGGATCCGATTTGCTAAGATTTTGTTGAGGATTTTGGCATCTATGTTCATGAGGGATATTGGCCTGTAATTCTCTTTCATTGTGTTGTCTTTACCTGGTTTTGGTATTAGGGTGATGCTAGCTTCATAAAATGTGTTTGGAAGTGTTCCATCCTCTTGAACTTTTTGTAGTAATCTGAGGAGGATAGGTTTCAGTTCTTCCTTGAAAGTTTGGTAAAACTCCCCTGAGAAGCCGTCTGGTCCTGGGCTTTTGTTTGCTGGAAGCTTTTTGATGACTGCTTCAATTTCTTCCATAGTTATTGGCCTATTGAGATTTTTAGATTCTTCCTGATTGAGTTTTGGAATGTTGTATTTTTCTAGGAATTTGTCCATTTCCTCCAGGTTGTCTAGTTTGTTGGAGTAGAGTTGTCCGTAGTATTGTTTAACAATCATTTGTATTTCTTTGGGGTCTGTTGTTATTTCGCCTCTATCATTTCTGATTTTGTTTATTTGGGTCCTCTCTCTTTGCTTCTTGGTGAGCCTGGCTAGGGGTTTGTCAATCTTGTTTATCCTTTCAAAGAACCAGCTCTTGGTTTCATTGATTTTCTGTATTGTTTTTTTGGTCTCTATTTCATTGATTTCTGCTCTAATCTTTATTATCTCCTTCCTTCTGCTCACTCTGGGGTTTTCTTGTTGCTCTCTTTCTAATTCTTTGAGTTGTAGAGTTAGATGATTAACTACCATTTTTTCTTGTTTTTTGAGATAGGCCTGTAGAGCTATAAACTTCCCTCTCAGGACTGCTTTCATTGTGTCCCATAGGTTTTGGATTGTTGTGTTTTCATTGTCATTAGTGTCTAGGATGTTTTTAATTTCTTCTTTGATGTCATCGGTAACCCAATCAATATTTAATAACATGCTATTCAGCTTCCAAGTGTTTGAGTATTTTGGGTTGTTTTTATTGTAGTTTATTTCTAACATTATGCCATCGTGGTCTGAGAAGATGCTTTTTATGATTTCAATCTTCTTGAATTTGTGGAGACTTTGCTTGTGACCCAATATGTGGTCTATTTTTGAATATGTCCCATGAGCACCTGAGAGGAATGTATATTCCGCAGCTGTGGGGTGAAGTGTTCTGAAGATGTCAATTAAGTCCATCTGATCTAGTGAGTCATTTAGGATTGCTGTTTCTTTGCTGAGTTTTTGTCTAGCAGATTTATCCAGTGATGTTAGTGGTGTATTAAAGTCCCCTACTATGATTGTATTGTTGTCGATCTCTCCCCTGATACCTTCCAGGAGTTTTCTTATGTATGTGGGTGCTCCTGCATTGGGTGCATATATGTTTATCAGGGTTATATCCTCTTGTTGTATTGATCCCTTTAGTATTATGAAGTGGCCTTCCTTATCTCTTGTTATGGCCTTCACTTTGAGGTCTATTTTGTCGGATATAAGTATTGCTACCCCAGCTTTTTTTTCATTTCCATTTGCCTGAAAGATATTTTTCCATCCCTTCACTTTCAGTCTGTGTGAGTCCCTTCTAATGAGGTGGGTCTCTTGTAGAAAGCAAATGTATGGGTCATGTTTTTTTATCCATTCAGCCACTCGATATCTTTTGATTGGACCATTTAGTCCATTTACATTTAAAGTTATTATTGAAAGGTACTTGTTTGTAGCCACTTCTATTTTTTTGTGGCTGCTTTCTTCCTGGGCTTTTTATTTCTTCTTTTTACACCAGTCCCTTTAGCATTTCTTGCATTGCTGGCTTGGTGGTGATGAACTCCCTTAGCCTTTTTTTGTCTGTGAAGCTTCTTATTTCCCCTTCAATTTTGAATTATAGCCTTGCTGGATAGAGTATTCTTGGATTCAGTCCTTTGCTTTGCATCACTTTGTAAATTTCCGTCCATTCTTTTCTGGCCTGATGTGTTTCTGTTGAGAAATCGTTTGATAATCTGATGGGGGACCCTTTGTAGGTAACTCTCTGTTTCTCTCTTGCAGCCTTTAAGATTCTCTCTTTGTCTTGTACATTTGCCATCGTTATTATGACATGTCTTGATGTCGGTCTTTTGGGGTTCATCTTGCCTGGGACTCTCTGTATTTGTGTAACTTTTTTCTTCCCCATATCTGGGAAGTTTTCTGTCATTATTTCTTCAAATAGATTTTCTAATCCTTGCTGCTCTTCTTGTCCTTCTTGCAGCCCTATTATGCGTATGTTACTTCGTTTCATGTTGTCCTGAAGCTCCCTTAGGCTCTCCTCCTGTTTTTTAATTTTTTTCTCCAGTTGCTGTTCAGATTGAGCTTGTTTCTCTGCCTTATCTTCTAACTCACTAATTCGGTCTTCTGCTTCTTCTAGTCTGCTGTTGAAACTTTCCATGGTGTTTTTGATTGTAGCTATATCACTTTTCATTTCTTCCTGATTCTTGCATAGGTTGTTGATTTTCTCATCCATCCGGTGAATGAATTGTACAACCATTATTCTGAATTCTTTTTCTGTCATGTTGCACGCTTCAGCTTCATTAATTTCCTTTCTTGGTGATTCTTCATTGTCTTTCCTCTGGGTGTTGTGTCGTCTCTTCATTCTGATTATCTCCTGATGGTTCAAAGGTCGAGTTGCGTGGGCCTGGGCCGTGTGCAGTGGGAGGCTCCCACCACCCTAGTGTCACTGAAGAGCTCTGACACTAAGATGTGTGGTTGTTGTTGGTTGGTGGGAACCAGGCTCGCTCTGTGTCAGTGGTGCCAACACTCAATGTGGCCTCGCACGTGCCCTTAGAATTAGGGACCCTGCCTGCACTGTGCTGAAATAGAGGCCCCCCTGGAGCGTATTTAAAACCAGAGCAGAGCCCCCTAGCTTGCGCCAGGAGTCAGAGTTCCCCAAGAGTTCAGTATCAGAGTCTCTGTTGCTTCGCGCAACCTCACCTTGAGAATCAGGGTCCCTGTGTGCCCTTGCACCAGGAATTGGATTCACTGGCTCTTAGTATGAATGCACAGGAAATCAGGATCTCAGGCACAGGTGATTAGAAACACAGTCAAGTCACTGGTGCTTGGTGCTGCCTCCTGCCCTGAGAAACCGGGTCCCTGGGCCTGTGCTAGGTGGACAAACTCCTGTTCGCGCGATTGCTCCCAGCCCAGGGCTCCGATGCCAGCAGTGCGCGTAGGATCAGTTCCTGGTGGTGCGCGCGCTTATGCTCCCAGCCCAGGGCTCCAAAGCCAGCAGTGCACGCAGGATTAGTTCCTGGTGCTGTGCGCGTTTTTGCTCCCAGCCCAGGGCTCCGAAGCCCGCAGTGCGCGTAGGATCAGTTCCAAGGTGCTCGCGCACTTTCAGGCCAAAGTTTCTGCAGCGCTGAGGCCCCAGCAAGGGGTAGGTCTATCAGTTAGTTACTCTGGCGCTGCCCGCGATCCTGGGGGAAGGGGGGATGGGCTCTGTTACTCACGGATCTGCAGCAGGGATTTCTGAACTTTCCGTGTCTGCAGGTCTGTAGCTATGGTCACAGGTCTCTGTCCCCAGTGGCTGCAGGGTCCTGGTATGCGTCTGAGATCAGACTGGGTGGTGCTGAGGCCAGGATCCTAGTCTCAAGCAGCTCTGTTTCCCAAGATGGCGTGGTCGCTGTGCCTTTGCTGGCCGCCCAGGAGTGTCTGCGCCAGGAGCGGGACTCCGCCGCCTAAGACTGCCGGGTTTAGCAGCCCCTTAGAAGACTTGCAGAGTCTAACTGTCCCTAGCTCATACACACTCACCACACACGTCCACACACTCCTCTATCACTTCCTTGCACTCTCACACTCTCTCCCTCCCTACCTTCCTGCTGGTCGCCATTTTTCAGGATCTCTTGCTAATTATTGAGAGCTATCATTTCTTCCTGTCCAGCTATTTTTAGGAGATTTATGTCAAAGAGGCCTATGGCCATATTTTCGGCTAGCCAAGATTCTTCTTATGACACAAAATCATAATGTAATGATTTTTTTTTTTAGGCTACTCACAATGTGGAGATGACTCAGCCTAGCCTCTTTGACAGATGGATTCCTGCAAATATGGCCTCTCTGTGTGACTTTTAATTTCTCCCCAGGACCAAACCAAACCCAGGTATGCTTACCAGCTCTTATAGGTAATTTCTCTTGTCATAATGAGACTTCTGGTTTTGAGCATCACCCTGGAGAAGTATGCTGTGCGAGCTTTCTCTGTAACATGTTGTAACAAGTCTCCTCTATGTTCTTAAAACTTTAATTCTCTCTGGAAGTCCTTATTCTGATTTTACGGTTCAAAATTTTAGCTATCTCTTAGTTTGACTGAAGATCAAAAGTGCATTTCGGTTTCATATTTTCTTTGCAACTTGCGGTATTTTCTCAGAGAAAAGACAAATGCTAAATTTACTCCACTCCACTCAACACCTTTTTATGGACTGGAAGGTTTGGACATTTCTTGAAGTGACAAAAAGTCAAAACAATAACACATGAATAAATAATATTTTGTCAGGGTGATATTACCTTTATTATCAAATATATTATGAGGTCTAATATGAAAATAACTAATTATAAAAGAGAGTTCTTATTTCTTTTTTAAACATAATTCTTTCAAGTTCTTTAACAAATAGTGATAGAGTGTCTACCTTGTTCCAAGGACTAAGAGAGGCACAAGAAAAAAAAATATTAGTACATCATTGCTTTTCTTAAAGCACTTTACAAGTTATTGGCAAGATAGACAAAACCTGATATACTTGTAAGAGTATAGATGAGGAGCACTTAACTCAATCTGAACAATAAGGCAAGGTTTCCTAGAGCAGATGAAAGTTGAACTTAGTCTTGAAAGAGGAATAACAATTGACTGGGCAAAGAATTGAGGGAAACACGTTCTGTCAAAAGAAGTCTAGGAGCAAAGTCACGGAAGCAGGAAACATCACAGTGTGGTAAAAAAGTGGTTTGTTGTCTGTGGCTGTACCCATTTGAAAATACTGGATGTTTGTTTTAGAAATAATGTGCTATATGAGTATTTCTAAAATGTATTTTCTTCTGGTTTAAACTTAAAATATTTTTCTCATAGAGATTTATTAATGCTACTTGTCCTCTTCCATACTAACCAAAATACTAATATGATAATGATAGTAATAGCAGAAAATGATGATATTAATGATGTAAGAAATAATTAAGAACTCTAATCTGAATTTAGCTTCTATTTTATTTTTTTTATTGTTAACAGTATTACAGATGTCCTCCCCCATTTTCCCCCACTTTGCCCCCCTCCACCCAGTCCCCACCCCACCCCAGGCCTTCACCACATTATTGTCTGTGTCCATGGGCTATGCATATATGCTCTTTGGTTAAACTCTTCCCATCCCTCCCCCAACCCCCTCCCCTGTGAAATCTGCCAGTCTGTTACATGTATCCATGCCTCTGGATCTATTTTGTTTGTCAGTTTATTTTGTTCATTAGTTTCCACATATAAGTGAGACCATGCGAATAGTCAATAAGCCTTTTCTTTACTGAGAAGCCATTATTTGCCTAATAATATGCATACTTTTTGGAGGATATGAAAATAACAAAACTCTGCTTATACCATCAAAAGGTTAAAATTTTTGTACTTGGAGTATAGGAAAAAGAGCCTCTTGCTGTCATTACCAAACATTAATTCATCTGCTCTGCTGTTTATCATATTTTTATGTTGAAGAAATAATTTGTATAAGTGCGCCTTATATATTTATAGCTCTAGCTCTTCAGTTTCAGTTTTCACATGGCAAGGTATATTTTGATATGAATATTAATGTGCCTCTCTTAATGCTCTTTTATCCATGACCCAGTTTACTTTGGCATTTCACTTAATGAATTTGCAAAATTTTAAAAACACTTCATGTGCATTATTTTAATGTTTATTCCATTTATTTTTCTATGGAAAACTAAGCAATTCTTTAACTTTAACCCAATCAGTTAATACTTTTTCTGAATTTCCCATTTATTCTTGACTTTTTCAATCATTAAAAAAATTAAAGTTAACTACATCATTCTTATAAGTTTTTGCCATTTTCATTTTTCTGTTTTTTCCCATGTAGCCCAAATAAATTAATTTAATGCACTTTTGCTACAAGCAAGATTTAAAATGCAAAGCAAACTAGAGAAAACATATACTTAGGATGTATCTGATTCCTCAATCCAATCTTATTTTAGGAAGCATTTTGGGAGAGTAAACCTGAGACAGTCACTTCTCTGAGACAGATGGATCAGAACCACGTTGCTTCTCTAAATAATTGCCAATTTTACTTATTCTAAGAGCTTGGAATAAATATCAGTGTTAGAAATGCTGAATTGAGTAGCTATCTTGGGTCCACATTGATCCCACTTCTCAAATTCAAAATAGTACCCCAAATGAATCCAATGAGTTAGGATAATGCAATATAAACTTGAAGAGGAGGAAGAAAATTTGACCCAAATGTAGATGGTTGGTGTCTATAGATCATTCAAAAATGTCTAGTTTCTCTGAGAGGAGACAAATTGTTTTTGATTAGCTGTAAGTTTCGGAGGGTTAAAACAGTTAATTGATGCTACAACAGTTTTGAACATGCTAGGCAGAAATACGAATGTTTAACAGACAGATTGTTATGCTTTTGAGGAATTAACTAACTATGCACTGTCTTTAAGCATTGTTGCAACAAGAATTACATTTGAATTTTTAAAATGATTATGAAGTGGCTAAAGGCTGAGAATAAACCTGTATTTCTCTACCACTGCCATGGGAAAAGGAAACCCTTAATTATAATGCTTGTCTTTGAATAATATTTCAGTTGTAACAGCACATTTCTTCCAATTTTGCATAAGTGCATTAATATTTATTCATATTCTATGACCTTTACATAATTCTCCTGGGCACTATTTTCCAAACTATTATGTTTGCTCATTTTTTTTTTGCTCTTTAATACTTATCATTTATGCACTTCTTACTACTACATATTTTATGAAAAGGTTAGGATTATGATGGAATGAGTTAGAATGAGACACTGGCTCTGATTCACTTTTACCACATTTATCTTATAGCAGGGGATGCACAATTTTATATACTTGTCAAAAATCATCAAATTGATCCCAGCAAGTTTGGCTCAGTGATTTAGTATCAACCCATGAACCAAGAGGTTACTGGTTTGATTCATGGTCAGGGCACATACCGGGTTGCTGGCTCGATGCTCAGTAGCGGGCAGGCAGGAGACAGCCAATGGCTGTTTCTCTCTCGTTGATGTTTCTATCTTTCTATCTCTCTCCCTTTCTCTCTCTCTAAAATCAATGAAAACATTATTTTTAAAAAATCATCAAATGGAGTCACATCAAAAATGACAAAGTAGGAAATTCAGAAATCCCATTCTTCCACAAAAGAAATGAATAAACTAACAAAAAATATCAGAATTAACTTTTTTGAAACTCAGGAAATTAACTTAAAGCTTTCAGCATCCAGGGAAACAACTGGGGCGGGGGGGGGGGGGGGAGAGAAGAAAATGAATCTTGGTAAGATAGCTTTCTGGCATTTTAATTTACTCTGGTCATATCTCTCACACATTGCTTGGCAGTGGCCTTGAGCCACAGCCCACAGCCAGCTTAGATGCTCATACCAGGGAATAGCAGATGAGCCTTATTTTCAAAGAATAGTGATAGTCTTTTTTTTCCCACTCTTTTTTAAAAATATATATATTTTATTGATTTTTTTACAGAGAGGAAGGGAGAGGGATAGAGAGTTAGAAACATCGATGAGAGAGAAGCATTGATCAGCTGCCTCCTGCACACCTCCTACTGGGGATGTGCCCGCAACCAAGGTACATGCCCTTGACCGGAATCGAACCTGAAACCCTTCAGTCCCCAGGCCAATGCTCTATCCAGTGAGCCAAACCAGCCAGGGCAATAGTCTTTTTTATCAAGCTGGGGGCTTGCTGGGAGACTTGATCAAGAGTTTGCTTTATCTCACCTAACTCTGAAGTCTTCCAGTGCTGAGGTGGAGCATTTATTGAAAATATTTAAAGAAAAATGTGTTAGTTTCTGCTGATAAGGTCAATGGATAAGAGAAGGTATGTATAACAACAAAGTCACCAGATGCCTAGAAAGGCTGGGGAATGAACAGCTTAGAGAAAAAGGAATATGAAAAGCTCTGACATATTTCTGGAAATCTAGTAAGCCACCTGTATGTCCAGAAAAGATCTGAAAAGGCCCTAACTCTCATGTCTGGCTGACCTTCAGGCTCAGGGAAAGAAGAAAGTAAAGGCTGTAGCACAATTATGCACTTCCTGGTCGTGTTGAAGGTATGCCCCAACATACACTCTCTCATCACTTTTATTCAACACGGTACAGAAAGTTCTAGCAAAGGCAACTAGGCAAGAAAAAGAAGTAAAAGACATATATATGGGAAGGAAAAAAGAATAAAGCTAAATCTATTCACAGATTAGATATAAAACATTAACTCACCAAAGTTGTTGGATGTAATATCAACACACAAAAACCAGCTATATGTCTATGTACTAGCATAGATATATCTTAAAATAAAGAAAACATTTCCATTTATAGTAAAATAAAAATACTTAAAAATAAATTGAATCAAATTTAAGACATGTACATTGAAAACTACAAATTATTTTGAAAACAAAATAAAGAACACCTAAATAAGGGGAAAGACATCATGATTGAGAGATTTAATAGTGTTAAGATGGCAATATTCTTTAAAATTGATCTATGGATTGAATGCAATCCCTATCAAAATTCCAACCACCATTTTCAGAAATGGATGAGCTGATAATAAAATTCATATTGAATTGAAAGGTTTGCCAAATAATTTTAAGAAATAGGGAAAAAAACGTTGAAGGACTTACACGTTCTTATTTTAAAACTTACAAAAAAATTAACATAATCAAAACATGCTGTTATTGATATAAAGATAGATCAATGGAATAGAATTAAATTGAGAGTCCACAAATAAATCCAAGTATTTTTGGTCAGTTAACTTTTGACAAGAATTCCAAGGCCATTCAATGAGGAAAAAATTGTTTGTTTTTTGAACAAATGGTACTGTGATAGTTGTATATTCACATTCAAAAGAAACTGTTTGGATGCCTGCCTATAGTATATACAAAAGTTAACTCAAAATGTATCTTACTTAAATGTAAGAGCTAAAATTATAAAACTCTTGAAACATAGGTGAAAATCCTCATGACTTTGGATTAGGAAATGGTTTCTCAAATATGACTCTAAAAGCAACAAAAGAAAAAGTAGACAAATTGGACTTCATCAGAATTAAAAACTTGTACATCAAATAATACTATCAAGATCCTGAAGACAATTTTTTAAACGATTTTTAAATGTATTTTTATTGGTTTCAGAGAGGAAGGGAGAGGGAGAGAGCATTAGAAACATCAATGATGAGAGAGAATCATTGATTGGCTGCTTCTTGTAGGCCTCCTCTACTAGGGATTGAGCCTGCAACCCAAACATTTGCCTTTGACTGTGATCAAACCTGGGACCCTTGAGTACAAAGGCCAACGCTCTATCCAGTGAGCCAGACCAGCTAGGGCAAGAACCTGAAGACAATTTGCAGACTAGGAGAAAATATGTGCAAATCTTAAATCTGATAAAGGTCTATTATCCAGAATATAGAAAGTACTCTTTTTAAAGAATGAGCAAGGGATTTAAATAAACATTCACAATGAATATGTCTAAATGGCCATGATACCCCTGAAAAGATATTCAAAACCATGCATTATTAGGGAAATGCAAATCAAAACCATGAAATATCACTTCACACTACTATGAGGGCTATTCTCAATAAAATGGAGAATAGCAAGAGTTGGCAAGAATGTGAAGAAATTGGAATCCTTATACATTGTCTTTAGTAGTAAAAATGGTGCAGCAGTTATGGCAAACAGCTTAGCGGTTCCTCAAAAAGTTATATATAGAATACAAGCAATTCTACTCTACTTCCTACATGTACCCAAGGGAAATAAAAACAATGGCCTACAAAAAAATCTTGCACACAAATGTTCATAGAGTGCTATTCAAAACAGCCAAAAGGTAGAAACAACTCAAATTCCTATCCACTGACGAATAAACAAACAAAATGCAGTATATACATATAGTGGACTATTAGTTATCTATAAAAAGGAATAAAGTACTGGTACATGCTACAGAATAACTGAAATTCTGAAGAAAATCATGTCATATAACAAAAAATGTTGAGAATGAAACATTATTCTTATAACAGAGAATTAGACTAAGGCCAGAAAAAAATTATATAAAAGAATAAAAACTTCCTTTGACTTTAGTATTTTTTTCTATTTTTCCTCTCTTTGTATTAAATGTTTTATATGTTTAGCAAATTAATTTATAATTATTACTTAAAATACATAACATATATAAATATGAGTTATTGAAAATTTGTAGAGTTTTTAAGATTAAATCATATTCTGCATAATTAGCAACATAGAACTCTGAGAAATAAATATGCAAAGTCTTAAGAAATTTACTTTAAACCTCAAATAATAATGGAAATCTTGTGCTTCTAATGGAGGTAAAATTAACTATACTATGATAATTTATTTGGATTTAGAACAGTGGTTCTCAACCTTCCTTCCTAATGCCACGACCCTTTAATACAGTTCCTCATGTTGTGGTGACCCCCAACCATAAAATTATTTTCGTTGCTACTTCATAACTGTAATTTTGCTACTGTTATGATGAGTCGTAATGTAAATATCTGATATGCAAGGATGTATTTTCAGGGGTCGCGACCCACAGGTTGAGAACCGCTGAAAGGATATAGTATCCTCTGGAAAACAGTGAAAATTCAGGTTTTTTAGCAATGTCTTCCCTTAATGCAACTTGAGTAGAATAAGATATGGACCAAAATTCCAGAACTTGGAGAAAGTACTATCAATTGGATCATTTTGTACAATGAACTTTGTCCACTAATCAGTTGTCTTTAATGCCCTTACCCTTCTTATCTACATTCCCTTATTATTCTTTCTCCTCTTTTATTGGCTGAAAAGTATCTCTTTGACCTAAAACCAATAAAAACATGATGAATTTAATGACGACTGTAAAACTCTTTTGCTCTAAGGTGATATTGAGGAATACATTTTAAAATATATCCTACTAGTGACCCGGTGCACGGATTTGTGCACATTGAAAGGAAATTAATATCGCTATTCTCCCTTTCTCTATAAAAGAAGTGTCAACCAAATTCATGATCGACAATGACAGATCGAAACACATGTGTGTGATTCGTGCCAGCGAGAGCTTTATATGTATCATGCATGCATAAGTCAACATTCATTTTTAAATTGCCAGTGCGCGTCATATGTACCAGCTCCTTGGTAAGTCAGATGGTTGGACAAACGGACGGTCAGTCACTTAGCCTTTTATATATAAAGATATCCCTTCCTGGAGGTATTTGCATTTTATCAGGTAGCATAAAACTTGCAAAGGCTTGAACACCTATAGTTGACATTTCAAATATTTCATGTGGATTGCTGTTAGATTGAAGGATGTCTCCAGGACCCCTCAGATTTTACCACCTGGGTGTACACCTGCTCTGACCACCTGCAAGGTGAAGCCTGTGTCTATTTGGGGCACAGATCTCCCCTTACCACCTGGAATTCTCCCTCCAGCAAAGCTGAGTAATTAGAAATCTTCTCATTCTGTTCTTCTGCTCTGTTTTTCAATATAAAAGGAGGATTCGAGAAGAGCATTGATGGGGGTTGGGTTGGTACAAAATACATCTTGTTCTTCTGGAGTGTATCTTTCCACGCCATATGGACTTGTGGGTGCAGGATCTGCAGGCAGACATATTGCCACATCTGGCCTTTAGTAGCTATATGGCAGATGTCAGAGGCCACTTCTACTTGGTGCCGAGAACTTGGCAGTGCCAGCAGAAACACACAGCAGGGATTCACTGATGGGCAAAAGAAGCAATTGTCCTTGTCACAGGTAAGAAGGGCTTGCTCTTCAGATGGAGGAACATAGGGCAAGCAGGGTGGTGAGGCAGTGAAAGCTAAAATGTTTTCTTGGAGCAGCAACCTCTAGAGATGCTTTGTACTTCCTACAAGGGCTGCTATGGACAGGTTTTTATGCTCTTTAACATAACTATTTCAAAGAGAATGCTTGCTTTTTTTAGCCAGAATTAGCTAGTGGTGATCTAGATGGGTCACCATGAGGAAAAGATAAGAATAATTATATGAAAGTAATGTAGAACAAATGGAAGTGTCCACTGAATAAAAGGTTAAGAGGAGTAGCCCAGGGAGGGGCAGTGGAACAATTGGTGGTAGCATAAGTTACCAAACAAGAATGTAGTTGCAGAGCTGACAATTTGGGAAACTGAAGACAACAGACTAGCCTTGAAACTGGAAAACCAAAATTATGTCAGAGAAAAGAATATTCTAAAAAAACACACAACTATATCTGACTGGCATTTTCATTTAAATTTGAATAGTTAATCCAGTGCAGAGTCCTTCAAAGTGCAAACAAAAAGCCAGAGAGTTTAGGACAGCAGGTGGAGATAAAAAACCACAGAGGCAGCCAGCAGGACTTTAAAAGAAAGTTGTATTTTCCATCTTCACATAAGTGAGTTGTGATTTCATTAATCCTATGGAAAATGATTAGACATTGGCCTTGGTTTAGGTCATAACCGGGTAGTAATTTTTTTTTTCATTTTCAGTGCCACATTTTGAAATCCAAGGAGGACTTTGTATCTGAAGAGGGTGAATTTCTTTTTGTGCAAAGAAGTGGAGCTTATCTTATTTTCTAATTTTTATGAGAACTATCTAACACTTCATATTTATTCATTAGGAAAAAAAGTTTATTTTTCTTCTTCTCCTTCTTCTTTTTTAGGTTCAATAGTCCCAGAGTGAAAGATATTCAGGCAGGTTGGTGCTCACTAAATAATACCTTATATTTACCTGCATATCAGCAAATCAGCCAGTTATTTCTGTTCTGGGTAATTTAGAAAAACAAAGCGGCATTTCTTTCAAAACAAGTCCCTCTTGGTAAGCTCATATCTCAATGCTGTGTTAAAGACTGTTTCATAATGTAATGAATCAAATTAGTATCTAATCTTGCACTTGAACCTGCACAAAAGATGTTCGTAAAAAAAAAGAAGAAAAACCAATGTTGGAGACAACTATACTTCCTGGACTTTTCAAAGTCTTTTAATCACAACACAGCTGAAATGTTACTTTCTAAGTGATGATCTTTTGTTCCAAACAATTACTAAATTTGTTTTAATGTAATTTGATAATAAAATAAATAGGAACCAAAACCAATGTTGAAGATACTCCTCAGCTGCTAATTCTTCTCCAGGATTCCTGGATGCTTTAAATCAAGTCCTGGTAAACGTGCAGGACATCATAGTGCCCCACCTACTTTATCAAGCATATGAGTAATTTGAAGCTTAGAGATTAGATTAACAGCGAGGGGTGCAGAGCTAGTTAGTTGTACTGGTGTGACTTAGGTCTCAAGGTTATTTTCCTCTCACCTATTGTCCTTACTCTTTTCTTGGATTTCCTTTGCATGTATATTTTCTCACTAAAAGTACATGGTATTTGGTTATATAAATGTGCTTAATTGCCCCTCTTTCCCACTAAGCTGAACTGTCCATGAAAGTGGGGAAAAAGTTGCTGGTTTAAGTTTGTATACCTCTAGCCCAGTCTCTGGAAGAAAGCAAGGGTCCATTAACTACATTCATTTTATTTGAATTATATATAAAGCCAGAGACTTTATATATAATTCAAATAAACTATTTGGAATAGTAGGAAGACTTTAATTTTTATTCTTAAAAATATTAATATGCTCCTCAGTAAAATTTAGAAAAAGCACCCTTACTAATAACCTTGCAATTTTTTTTGGTCTGGTTGATGCTGGCTCTAATCAGCCTGTAGAATGGAAGCTTATATGTTATTAGAAATCTGCCAAAAGGAAATTATAGAAAAGTAGAGAGACCAATTTAGAGATTACTGGGTGAAGGAATCTAAGATCCTGTGACTTTCCTGAAGACTGGTCTAAGATGATTTTGCCTCTAAATGAAGTTCTTGAAATGTTTATCCTTTAGTAGAGATTTTTCTCTCTGAGATATCTACCTACATGGCCACATAATCACAAGGTAAAGTAGTTTTCTCAAAAGTGCCAGGAATCTCAGAAACATTAAATCAAGAAACAAATTTTATTTGCTTAACAAATATGTATTGAACACCTATTGTACCCTGAAAACTGCTAAATTGGGAGTGCTCAGTGATGAATAAGTGAAACTTGGTCTCTGTTTCATGGAATTTATAGAGTAGGGATAGAAATGAGTTGTAAACCAAATAAACAAAAGAAGTGTGTATATAACCTCTAATTGTGGGAATACCTATAAGTGAAAATAAGAGCATTTTTTCAAAGGAGACTAGTATAAAGCACCAGAATCTTACTGGAAGTAAATGTCAGAGATTCTCCTTGAGAAAGTGGTATTTAAGCTGCAACCAGATAGATAAATAAGGACTAACTAAGATAAGAGATAATTTTAAGGATAAGGGGGTGCAGAGGAGGGAGGAATGGTTTTCCATACCAAAGGAACAGCATATGTAAAAAGCTTTCCAATAAGTTTGTGAAATTCCTGAGGAACTAAGAGACAAGAATGAGTGAGCAAGGAAGAGAGTGAATCAAGATGAAGTTAGAGAGAAAATCCAGGTCAAATCATGTAAAATCTCAAAGATCAAGTCAGAGAGTATGGAATGGAATTTTAGTATGAATTTAATATTCTTAAACAAGGAAGCAAAGTTGTATGAATTATTTTTAAGAAAATTAGTGTGGCTATTGTATGAAGAATAGATTGTAGAGTGGCAGCAATGGATATGACAAGATTAAAAGCAAAAAGAATATTGAGAAATTATTGCATTGGCCTATGTGACAGATAACTTGCTTAGACTAGAATGTTAGCAATGGGAACTAAAATAATTTATATTTTCTATTATATAGAAAAATAATTGCTTGGACTTGATGATGCATTGGTTTGGAGACATAAGGGACAAGGGTTTTTCTTTAATAACTTTTGGGTTTATGGCTTAAGCAACTGGAGAGAGAGAGAGAGCTATCATTTACTAAGATGAGGAAGATCAAGGGTCATTTTGGGGATGTTTTCCTTTTGTGATGCCCATGACACTTGAGCAGATATGCAAATGTGAAATTGAAACTCAGAAAATAAATCTTTTCTGAAGATAAAAAAAATTCAGAGATGACACATGTACTGTTGGTAAGGATTCTCCAGAGAGACAGAACCCATAAGGTTCATATTTATGGAGAGACAAAGAGATTTTATCATAAAGGATAGGATCACATGATTGCGGAGGCCGAGAAGTTGAAATACCCGCAGTTAGCATTCTGGAAATCCAGGAGAGATGATGGTATGAGTTCCAGTCTGAAAGCTGGCAGTTTTGAGACATAAGAAGTCCAAGTGTGAAGGTCAGAAAAGACCAGTGTTCCAGTTCACACAGTAAGACAGGAGGAGTTCCCTCCTACTCAGCCTGTTTGTTCTAGTCAGGTTTTCAATTGATTGGATGAGGGCCACTCACATTAGGGAGGACAGTCTTCTTTACTGAGTCTACTAATTGAAATGTTAATTTCATGCAAAAATATTCTGAAAGAACATCCAGAATAATGTCTGGCCAAATGTCTGGGTATCCCATGGCCCAGTCAAGTTGACACATAAAATGAACCATCACAGCATATAAATGATACTGAAAGTAATGGGAGCATGAGATCATTGTGGGAAAGAGTATAATAGATGAGAGAAGAAGGTCCAGGACTAGGACAAGGGTCATCCATTATTTAGACTTTAGTGCAGACACCAGTGCACTCTGGGTACTGTTGCCGTATAACAAACTACTCCAAAATTATGCCCATTTACTAGAGTAAAATAACAATGGTCATTGACTAGAATTATGTCTCATGGTTTTGGGGGTTGACTGAACTCAACAGATGTTTCTTGGTCAGGGTCACTCATGTAGTTGCTGTCAGACTGATGAAGTTGGAATCATTTCAGAGGCTCCTCACTCCCTAATATGGTACTTGAATAGCTGGAGGCTAGAACATCTGAGTTTCCTCTGGTTGTCTCTGTCTCTCGGTGGTCTTTCCAGCATGGCAACTTCAGTCTAGCCAGACTTCTCACAGTGCATCTCAGGGTTCCCAGTGTCTGAGCCAGACTTTTATGATGGTCCTTGGAAGTCACATAAGAGGTCCCACTTTTGCCAATTCTAGTGTTCTAAGTATCAGTAAGCCTAGCCCATATTTAAAGGAAGGGGATTGCCCTACCTGGTTTGGCTAAGTGGATAGAGCATCGGCCTGCAGACCAAAGGGTCCCAGGCTCGATTCTGGTCAAGGGCACGTACCTCGGTTCCAGGCTCCTCCCAGGCCTGAGCTCTGGTCGAGGTTCATGCAGGAGGCAACCATTTGATGTGCTTCTTTCACATCGATGTTTCTCTCTGTCTTTCCCTCTTTCTTCTACTTTCCCTAAAAATCAATGAAAAAATATTCTCAGGTGAGGATTAACAACAACAACAAAATAAAGAACGAATGAATGAATGAATGAATGAATATAAAGGAAGGGGATTTAGACTCCATCTGTTGAAGTGAGGACCATGAAGTTGTAGATATTATTTTGGCAACCTAGCAAGTCTTCACCCTCTTCTTTCTGACCTTCCCTTTTGTGACTTTATAAGGAAATTGATCTGAACCAAACGACCTGTGTTACCTACTTTAATCCATGACTGATTATGCAAAAATAAAGAGAATAACATTTGTTTTCAAGAAAAGTCAGTCCCAGGCAGAAGTAATTCAATTTATGAATTTAATATTGCAAGCTATTGAACCAGATCAGGAGAAGAAAACTCTGCTTTGAAGATTGTTTGTCCTCAACCGAATCAACTTGGTGGTGTCAATCATATTTTTTTTCGAAGACTTTTGATGAAAAGATAATGGAACCTAAGTAAAACATTTGATTATGTGTCAGTGTGTGAGTGAGAACAGCAGAGTCATTCTCCAAGAGTTACTTCATGCTCTCACTGAACTGAACAAGCCAGAAAGAATCTCAGCTCCTGAGTGGTTGAGAGTTGAAGCTAATCAACAAACGATTATGAGGTCCTCTGTGTGCAGCTTTAGATGAAGGCAATGGGGAGCCCAGGAGACTTGGACCTTGTCTCTTCACCGAGTTCTATTTTGTCTTTGCTCCCCTCTTCCCCCTGCCCCTACCTTTTCATTTGTTTGTTTTCACTTTCAGGACGTGCTGGAGTACTTTCTAAGAGGGGGTTATTGATGTGAAATAACAGATATGAGTCAAGAACATGTTTGTGACTGTGCTCTATTTCTTTTCTTTGTCTATCCTGCTTCACTCTCTACCCTTCCCGACTCTTCCCTGTGTCCTGGGAGGCTCACCCTCTAGGATTACATCAACAGTGTGTGTGTGTTTTGGTTTTTTTTACTTTTTTTTTTCTTTGCGTTATGGCTTCAGGAACAGGACAGGAGTTCTGACGTGCTGAGCAGAATGACTTTGTGGTATTATTTCCAACCTGCACCTGCACACTGTGCCAAGGCTGCCCACAGGCATTGGAAGCCACAGAGCCTGTCAGAGCCTTGTCACACAACCCTCTCTGCCTCCGATTTCAGTACCACTCTTTTCTGTTCCTCTTCAGGCCCAGGAGTAGATCATGGCTTCTTCCTGCAATATTACCCGGTGATTTCTTCAAACTTCATCCTCATCTCTGGTCACAGTTCTTTATTAAAGCCTCTTTAGATTACATAATTTGAGGTTGGCTGGAATGACTTCTGGGTAGATGGAGAAATGCCATGGGGAAAATCAGAAGCCTGCTTTGGGATGTATTGAGTTTGTAATAGCCATGACACCTGAGTAGATATGCAAATGTGAAGTCAGAAGAGAAAGCTGTGTTGAAGATAAAAACTTCAGAGGTGACATAGAGATACCATATGCCAAAACCCTGTCCTAGACAGATGGATCTCAGTGGCCCAATAGGATGTAGGTAAAGACAGGAGGAGAGCTGGTGAAGTGCCGAGTGTTGCACTTAAGCTCACCAGGCATCAGAAGTGCCACCTTCCTAGTCCCTGGGCAGAGGAAAGGAGAGATACCAGCTCCAGGAAAGGCTGGCATGAGGATTGGCCTATGAGCTATGATTAGCTCTGGTGCCTTCTGGCCTGGAACTAGGCCTCTCCTGGGGTTCTTTATTAGGTTTAGTTTCTCAGCTGTGCCTGAGATTGCCCCTGTTGGTCACCCTCCCTGCCACCAGTCCCCAGTCTCCCAGGCTCCCTTTCTGAAACCTTCTCCTTCCCTGGTTCACTTTTCTAGATCATCTCTCTATTCTCAGGGAAATCTTTTCCTCATCCTAGCTTATCACCTTCTACCTTCCTTTAGGATCTTCTTTTCCTCCTGCTATTACTCAATAGACTTTGATTTACCATTAAACCCAGAGTACAGATCATTAGTTATGGAAAACCTCATCTTCCTTTCCAAATCCTCCCTGGAGGGAAAATATTTGCATTCCATCTTTTTTGTGCATCAAAGAAAGAGGAAAAGCAGAGCCCCTGCCACACCAAGCACACAAAGAATTTCAAGGAAAATGCGAGGTGTGATTTTTCAGATTTTATAATCTAAGCAAGGGGAGCTTGGATGGGAAATGAAAATACGAAGTTCACAATGAAATTGAAGCATTAGTCATGTATATAAATCCACCTGAGGAGTAAAATACAATTGGATATTGGAACACACCAGGAAGGTTTTTAAGAGGAAGGAAATTTGGGATAACAATTGAAGAAGAGGAAAATGTGAATTGTAAGGAAAAAGGATTCTGATAATGAGAACATAAGGAATATTCAAATACATAGGCAGAGACAAGAAAATTCTACTTCAAATATCCAAGCAGATTTATTTGATAAGATTGTTGGTGAGGAGCAGCTGAACCAAGAAAGGAAGAAAGCTCATCCATGAGACTGAGTATTAAATCTCCAGCCCAGAGTTAGGATAGAACAACAATGTGCTTTTTATGGTACAATCTGTAGTCAGTATTGGGTAGATCAAACAGGGCTTTTAACTTCCCTATGTCTTCCTGTCATGATATGGAGATGTAGGTAACTTTGATTCATCTGATTTCCTTCCTCATGTCTGAGGGGAGGACTGTGCCACTCTAAGAAGGAAGATGAGAAAATATGGCAACCCCTCGGCAAACCCCCAGACCAGAGGCATGCAATCAGGCTCACAACTAGTCAATAAGGAAAGAGTTCATTCCAGCCAGGAAAGCTCCAAGCCAGCAACAGCTTCTAGAGCTTTCCACATACAGAAGACACATTTAGTCTAAGAGGAGGACGATCCAGCTGAATGAGTTCTAATCAACACTGATCAAGACAAGGTTAGTTCTGGTTTCGAGGTAGCCTCTCTAAATTGGGACAATAAATGGAAAGAGAACTTCACAGAAAGATATTTTTCTTTGAGGGCATCAATTAATTCTTTATACAGACACTGCAATCAAATTTTAATTTTGAAATTCTGCATAAAACATAAGCATCTGTCAAGTCAACAAGAAGCTGAGGAAGAAAAAAATGATTGGACAAACTCTATTTGAGAGAACTGCACTGTGTTTGAGTGACAGAAATAATGACTGCACTCAAAGAAAGGGATCTGGAAGTGACCTTGTGTTGATCTAGGCTCCAATGATTATCGAGAAAATAACACCATATTTTTATTTTTGAAACATGGGTTTTTATTATCTCCCCATGTAAATAAGTCACCTAGCAAATACTGTGTTATCTTTTAGCTCAGAAATAAAATTCAGCTTGAAGAAAACATTTTCTTTTGAAAATGTGGTACAAACTAATTTCTACCTTTGCTCACTATTGAATTACACATATTAGCATAGGAAACATGTATAGGAGAAATAAGCCCACCTGTCAGTCAGAGAAGAATGAAAGAATACATAGAAAGTTGAATAAAAGTAGGAAGGAAAAACGACAAATATATTAAATTTAATGTACCCAAACTTGTTGAGCGACAAGTACACTATTTCTTGACTATTAAAATTAAATTAAATATCCAAGGGTTACATGAGCTGGAGCATGTCTTCCAGTTGTTCTGGTTATCTATGAGAAACATATTAAGAAGTATTAAACAAAGAAATATTAATAATGAAAATGACTACAAACTCTGTTAACACTCAAAATGCAATTAGTTCATTTTAAAAAGTAAATAATAAGAGGCTTACAGAAAGGTATGCCAAGACTCAGAAAAATAAGCTGTAATATTCTTGTAGCACTATGCTTTATATAGTATCATGCATATTTTTAGTGTCTGTTCTTTAAACATTTCATTAAGGATCAATCAAAATGATGTCCCGCATCATTGGAAATTAGAGGACAAGTTGGCAAGGGAGAACCTGAAATAAGAAAACCAACACATTGGCGCATCAGTTCAGATAGTCCTCTGTGTAGAGAGTGGCAGTTGCTAACATATTGCAGTTGTGGCTTCTGTAAAGACCATGATTTCCCAGGTATGAACCAAAGACTACAAGAACTGTGAGACACCATATCTAAGACTCCCTGATCCAATAAGTTGAGACACATGTGATGAAACATGTAGTGTAAACAATTTCATTTGTTTGTTATTAACTATACACCTTCATGGGTCCTTTAATATGCCATACCATGTCATAATGTCTAAGAAGGAACAATGCCATGATCATTTCCTGACCATATTTAACCATGGATTTTTTTCATAAGCTTGTAATTAGTACATATTCCATGGTACTATTTTTGTTTCACAAAATGTCTCATCTTTCATAGAAAATACTTTGGGAGGTTACAGTGTGGAACATTGATCATCAGAAAAAAAAAACACATTAGATAAATTGCATACCAAGCAAGTGGTTCTGAAGTTTACTCTGCTATAAGCTAAGGATCTTGCCCAAATATAGGAAAATTGAGAAAAACTTTTTGCTTCTGTGTTCAGTGACCTTACCACTCTTGGTGAGTAGAGAAGGTTAAGACTGAGGAGGAAAAAGAGAAGAAGAGTAGGAGGTACAGGGGGTGTGAAAAAGGGTAGCCTACCGGTAGCTTATTTTAGTTCTCAACTGCAGGCCCATCATATAGTGAATAGCATCTACATAAAAAAAGAATGAAATACTACCATTTATGACATTATGGATAGATCTAGAGGGTATTTATGCTCAGTGAAATAAGTCAGCCAGGAAAAGACAAATACCATATGATTTCATTTATATGTGGAATCTAAAGAACAAAATAAATGAATAGACAAACTAGAAACCTACCCATAGATACAAAGAACAAACTGATAGCTGCCAGATGGAAGAAGGGTTGGGAGGCTGAGTAAAAAACAATGAAGGGATTAGAAGTACTAATTGGTAGTTACAAAATAGTCACAGGAATGTAAAGTACAGCATTGGGAATACAGTCAATAATACCATAATAATCATATAGAGTACCAGGTGGATACTGGACTTACTAGGGGATCACTTCATATATTTTATAAATGTCTAACCCCTATGCTGCACACCTGAAATGACTATAAAATAATATTGAATGTCAACTGTAATTGAAAAATAAAAAATAAGTAAATGAAAGGCACTCTAATGTAGAAGAAACAGTTTCTGCCCCAAAGAGCTATTAAGAAGAAGAAATTCAGCAAATACATCCAGTGGAAAGATGTGATTAAACACTGGGTTCTAAAAAAGAAATTAGAAGGAAGTATAACCCATTCATAGAACAGGTGAGAGTCAGGATTTTGTCATGCATGTAAAAAACAAGGTGTTTTGTTTTTTTAAAAACAAATGTGTAGCAATAAGGATCTTTCTTTCTTTGAAAGAGAAGACATTTATTTGGAGTACTACAAAACTCCACTGTGCTTCTCAATTTCCTCATCTGTAAAATGGAAACAATAATCCCTACTTTGCAACATTGAAAGACTGTATATAAACATTAAATATGGGAAGGATACATAAATTCTATAACAGATTTTCTGACACAGAAACAACACTCAATAAAAACAATCATATTATCACTGACATTACTAATACTATTAGAATTCGTGCCCAAATCCCAGTCTACTATAAAATCTACATTTTTATCTTTATTAATTTAACTCAACACTAAAAAATATGTTTTACAAGAAAATCAGAAATTAGAAGCCAATCCAATTTATCTAGTTTTGTTAGGCATTCATGTTGATGGATATACAGAGTCAGCCCACAGAATTAATTAATGCCAAATATCATTGAAGGTAAAAAAAAAAAATACTTACACAAAGTGAAAAAAAATGGAATAATGATGTTTATGATATCCATTTGAGGATTTTCAGTTCCCCACTGGCAGTAAATATGCTATTGCTTCTTAGTTCTAGATGAAATAAAATAGTCCCTATTGAGTCATGGAACTTTGTTTCTGTCTTGAAGAAGTAATTACAGAATAATAATGGGATCACTAAGAAATTTATGAGAGTAAAATGTGTCCTTACCATAATCTCAAGATATGATGAAGTTAAGAAAGTCAGCAGACTCATCTCCTCAAAGCTACTAGAAACTGTTAATGTCTTCCAAATGTCAAAACAACACTACAATTTAGTTAAAAAATAGTCAACTTCCTTGAGTGTGTGTTAACAGAAGACATGAACTATATGCTTAAAATTTTTACATTTTCAACCAGTTTCTTTGAAGTCATTAAAAGAATTTCAAGGTGTTGCACCCTTATGTCCCTAGTGCCCGGGGCCAACTTCACTGTGGAGCACCAGAGCAGTCACACAGGAGGCTGTGCTGAGAAGGGTCTCACACTTAGGGTGCAATTCTTTGTGGTTGGCATCTTAAAGGTCTTAGTAATTTGGTCTTGAACGTGATTTGTGTTTTGTTATTGTTTTTGTTTTTTTTTAATTTTTACTTATATCTTTTTTTTTTTAAATTTTGTTTTATTGCTGAAAGTATTACAAAGTGTATTACACGTCTCCTTTTTTTTCCCCCCCTTGACTTCCCCTGGCCTCCCCTACCCCCCAGTGTCTTGTGTCCATTGGTTATGCTTTTGATTTGTGTTTTGTAATTAAAGTCCTATGGGACAATGGAGCATGTGACACATGCGTGGATCCTTGGCTCACATTGAGATCCTGCCTCCTGTTTCCCTGACATGGGTCCTTGACTACCCAGCACTTCATCCCTGCTACATTGGGTGCTATTGAACCTCTCCCTTAATGCCTGTGTCCAATAACCTTTGCTGCCCTCCACCCTGGAGTGGAGAGTTGGGATTAGACATATGGCCTCCTGTGTCTGGGACAGGGGATGATGGCATCTGTCTTTGTCCAAGGCTAGAAATACCATGGCATGTTTATGGGTGACAACCACGCTTCTCATCCGCACCTGAATAGGTGCCAAGCGTGCCTAGATAAAAAAGCAGAGGAGAAACAGGAGCTGTTCTGAATGCCTTAAACACAATTGTGTGAGGAGGCAAAGATCTTAAGGAGCCAGCTTGGCACCCTAGTGGGACTATGGAGAAAGACCTGTGCAGAACCATGGTGTCCTATTTCCTGTAGCAACGGGATGCCCTGAGGCTCCATGTGCAGAAACAGGAGGCCAAGCACAGGCAGCTGGCAGATGCCATCCTGACTGGGCACAGACAGGTGGGGAGTTGCAGCTGTAGAGCCAGGCCTGGCAGGAGGCCTGGCAGGCTGTGCATAGAGAACAGAAGGAACTGGTGGCCTTGCTAATGGAGTCTGAGTGAGGAGGAGATGCCAGATCCAGGAGTAGAGGGCAGTCAAGGTCGAGGGCCTATGGCCCAGCTTGCTGGGCCTGGGCAAGCTGCCTCTGACAACAACAGAAATGGTGCCCAGTCCCAGAGCAGTGATGGAATTTGTTGGAGGATGAGGCCTGAGCTGTCTCCACTGTCACTATACTTCCTCTGGGGCCACACACACACACACACACACTCACTCACACTGCCTTCAGATTCCTCCATGTTTTCTTCTAACTTCAGGATTTAATACCAGTTTCCACCCTGGAAATCAGGCACCATGCTTTCTCTCCTTGAGGTTTAGGCCAGCATTCTCCCCGCACCACACACACACACGCACACGCACACGCACACGCACACGCACACATACACACACTCCTAAGCTCTCCCTAGGACCTGCCTTGGGGACTCTGCTTTCTATCTCCACTAATTGCCCTTACCACATTCTCTGCACATCTATAAAAATAAACTTTTACTACCCAATATTTCTTTAAATCCCCTGTAGTGAACTGTCAGTTGTGGACTGTGGCAGTGAGCCTGTGGGGAAAGGAGCAGCCCTGGAGGTGGAGTATCCCAAGAAGTGGAGTATTCCATTGCCTGAGGGAGTGCAACCTTAAATAGCAAATACAATACAGCAGGAGAGGTCAAGAAAGGGAGTGCAAAAAAGGACTTGTACATATTAGTACCTCCAATGGCATTTTTCCTGCGTTTTGAATAAGCAGCTCCATACTTTCATTTTTGACTTGCACCCACAAATTCTGTAACCAGCCCTGCCTAGTTCCTATTGTGCTGGGCACACAGTAGAAACTCAGTATATTTCTTCAATGGATGGTGGACATAATCTTTATTAGAGACTGCCATTGTCATTCTTGACAATTTCACTTACCAAGTAGTGAGAAATTATATTTTTCATTAAGGATAATGTATCCTGTTAGGTACAAGAAGGGGAAAGTAAGAGTAACTAGTAACACATTTTTAGCTGATTAGATAACCTTCATAGCATTCTTATTCTTGTCCTTATATTAGCCATAGACAAAGGTCAAGACTCAGGACTATACTATGCCTAAATCCAGCATCTTTTACTCTTACTTCATTGCAAGAGTATTAAGGGTCCCAACTTATGGAACTCGAAACATCTTTTCTTCTAATAATTTCAGGTTTTCTCTCATTCTAAGCTTCACTTTTGTATAAGACTGCCTTTGGAGAAAAAAAAAACACGTTAGAAAATCACTACCAGAAGAGGCATCTTTAAAAAATAAAATCTGGCCTAGCTTGTGTTGCTCAGTGGTTGAACATTGACCCCTGAACCAGGAGGTCATGGTTTGATTGCCAGTCAGGGCACATGCCCAGGTTGCATGCTCGATCTTCATAAGGGGCATGCAGGTGGCAGCTGAAAAATGATTCTCTCTCATTAATGATATTTCTATCCCTCTCTCCCTCTCTCTTCCTCTCTCTGAAATCAATAAAAACATATTTTAAAAAATAAATTTAAAAAAATCTGGAGACTTCCACTTCTTGGAAGATGAAGTAGACATAATTTTCTATATTCCTTCCACCAAGTAGAAATAAAAACCTTGGTCATTATGTATAAAACAAGTCAAAAAGGACTCAGGAAAGTGGAAAGAAGACAGCCGACCAGGGAGGGACTTCAAGACCCGTGGAATGACATGGTGGCAAGTTCTTGGATTTCCTTCTTGCCTCACACTAGGAACGGGAGAAGCAGGCAACCTAGAAATGCCAACAGTACAGACACAAAAGGATTGCAAGCAATGCCTGCTCTCTCTAGCCAGAGGACCAGGAAAGGGGCAGCCGACCAAGACAGAAAGCTTTTAGGCAGTCAAAGACTACTGGGGAAAAAATGTCACAAATTGGGATATAATAAAAATTAGAGAGATTAAAAAAAAAGCCTAGAGGAGGAATTTATTGAGCACTATGCTATAGTCATGAAGGTGTTAATGCACATTTCTAAAAACCCCAGTCCACATGTTTATGTACTTCCCAAAGACCTTGGCATTCTAGTATTTTAATATATGCCTTGGGTGTTTATTAATAGGCACTTTGGAAAATCATTCAGGCCACTGGCTTCATTCCTTTTAGTGCTGAGAAATAGTAATTTACTAAATAGCAAGTCATTAATGTGAAAGAGTTAATGGAAAGACTGTGTTATGCATTTTGATGGTCTACTTCAATAAATATAACCACACGATGATGATTATTTAGAAATATAAGTAGCAGTAGTAAATCTAAATAAAAGCATTATTTACAAAGTTGAGGCCAGTAACATTTACCCACCTATTGGTAGTATGAAAGTGATTTTATTTTGTCTTTTTATTCTACATTGTGGGAAATTTAGAATAAAAAAAATCATTTCTGGGGAAGTCCAAGAAAAGAACTTGGACTAAGGATGATTATAGTGTGTTGTTTATCTCTGAAATTTTTATGTGTACTATCAAGTGAGATGTATTTCTTTTCCTCTACTTCACTCACAAGGCTAAGCATTATAGTCTTCACAATGATGGCAAATCTTCTCTACTATTTCTATGTAACAGTGTCCCAGTGAGAAAGAATATGAAATGAGGCAGGGATGAGGGAGACATATTATCAGACCGGTTCTTTCTTTTCATTTCCTGGAGCCAATCTGAACGAAGACCCAGAGAGAGGTAGAGGAGCTGCCAAACACAGACAATAGGAGAAAAGAAGTGAGGAGATGAGAACAGGTACCAAAAGCATCCTGGGGTGAAAATGAGAAGAAGCCGGAGATTTGTCATTTGCACTGGTATCATTTTCTGTTATATTTTAAATCTGAGGATTTTTTTATGGAGGAAGTTGTTACACTTTTATATAAAGGCTGAGAGAAAGCTCAACTTTAGTTGAATGCACCTGTTCATCATTGAATTTTGAGTCTATTTCCTTAACACATAGGCAAACAAACAAAAACTTTAACTACTATGGTGAATTTGAATTATTCTTTTGAATTTGTTCGGTTATTATAGCCATAGAATGAATGTATGTTTGCACCCATCTTTTTATTAAATATATTTTAATTGACTCTTCACTAATATGCCTAATATAGCACTTTTTTGTTTAGCTTTCTGTATTCCTTGTTTATACTTTTGAGTCCTGAAATTTGCTTCTGACAAGAGTACACGGCAAGCTGGTAGAAGTTAACCATTGGTCAATAACCATGATTGATCACTAGTCAATAACTATGAATCAGCCATGGAATGATTTGACCTTGGTGATGATGTCTTTGCCCCATCCCAGTCACTTCTATCTTGTATAGGGCTTACAATCTCATTAAATTTTGCTTTGATGCTCTGTGGGCTACTCTCATCCACCCGATCAAAACATTCCAGTTCCAGCCTAGTGATAGCTAACCAGCAGCATTACTGACTGTGACTAGCCCCCCAAAAGAGACTCTACTAAATACTTTGATGGTGCTCTATAGAGAGTAGATCTCTAGGGCCTGTGTTCCACTGGCCCCTAGGATTTAAAAGAAGACTGGTCGAGGTACTCTGCAAGGAAAAGAAAAGATACCTATTTGCATCCCCAAAGACTTTTTGGAGAAGGTAGAAAGGTCTGGTAGGGTTTTATGGCCCTTCATAATCTGCATTGGCCTCTTTCTCAAAGAGCACCTAGGACAGAACCCATGCCAGATATACTCCAGACCCACTCTTCCTCCTCTCACATCCTGCTCTCTGGGGCAGGAGGTGGAACCACGTGGGCTGCATCAGCTGACTCCTCACTGGTTAATAGTGGGGTTCGGCCAATGGGGAACCTTGGCAAGAGAAGAAGAAAGAAATATAAAGTCCAGGCACATATCTCCCTACTTAAGAAATTGCCTCAGGCTGATGGTGTCTCCTGGCAGAAGGTCACTTCTCTCTGGGCCTCCTTTCTTATCACTATCCTTCTGTGTTTCAGTAATTCCTCCCATGCATCACCCCTCAGGATTGTGGGTAACAGCCCACTATTGTTAGCCTCAACTGCCCCTGGTGGTTTCCCTTCACTCTGCACACACCTCTGTGAATAGTCCTTCTGAAATAGATCCTCCTTGAATTATGATAATTTATGTGTGTCTATTTCCTGTTGAAATCCTGGTTGACATATAGTAAATAATTAATAGTTAATATTTATTAAATGTTTACTATTCTAAAAGATTTATGGGTGTTGAATCATTAAATCCTCCCAATAGGCCTTATCAGGAGGTACTATTGTTATCCCCATTTTATAACCGAGGAGAGATTAAACCATATGCCCAGGGTACGTGATGAGAAAGTGGTGGGATGTGATTTGCCACTAGAGAATTCTGTTTTCAGAACTTAGGCTCTACACAAATGCCCATTCAATGAATGAGTGCAGCTAGAAATGTGTGAAGGTTGCAGTTTTACCTGCAACCGTCAAAAGTACGGAATATAATTTGCAATTTTAGCTAATTTAATCTACAAAGAGTTACTTTGTTTTAATTTGCATTTTGTTAATTAATAAACATTTATTTTTATATGTTATTCCTAGCAATTTGTCCTCAAAATAGATTGTCTTTTAGTGGTCTTTGAGATCTTTAGGTACTTCTCCCATTTTATGAGGTCTTTCTGCAATAAAATTTTCCCAGTTTTATAAATTTTAATTGTTATTATATTTGAGATACAAAAATTAATATATTTTTTTCTGAGAACTTCATTTAAGGAAAGCTGGTTTTCTTATTAAAGAAAGACATGGCCATTGAAGCATGTTCATTAAACACATAGAAGGAAAAGAAATCAAATAAAATTCCTTTAGCATCATGCCAACCAGTGGTAACCATTTTTCCCAACTTGAGTTACTTTCATATAGGCTTTATTTAATATTTGTCAGTGATATTTCATAATACATATTATTATGAAACTTTTAACTTTAAAGCATTTTGAATATCTTTGTATTTCTCCACATTTTATATATGTTTTCTGACTTTATTTCCATATAAATTTTTTGTAACTAAAATAAAGTGCTTGCTGACTGCAAAATATTTAACTAACAAAAATATTTCCCTCTGTCATCACTGCCCACGCTCTGCTTGGGGAGATGCACGAGACAGCTTGTTGCACAGCCTTCAGGTCTTTTGAGGTATGTGAAAACATGCATACATGCATGTATTATATGGGCATATTGTTGGCTTAACTGACCCTCTATTTTTAATATTTATTTGGAAACCCAAGGCTTTTAATAGCTGACATACTCAAGGATATATGGACACTATCTTTGAGATAAAAACTGACCCAAAACTCAGACAAGCCATACATTTTTATGGGATACTAAAATCAGGCTACATTTTTTTTTTCAGGATTCCTCAAAGAGAAACAGTAAGATAGTAAAGCACATCTTCCACCACATATTAATAATAAATGTAACAATTTGCTTCAAAGGGAAATTTCCTTTTATAATAGTTATTCCACATTAAGAAATGATATGTGTTTGTTGTAATAAACCTAAGAACGAAGTACTAGTATAAGAAATCTAAAGAAAATAAAAATTCCCCATGATTCTCAGTACTCCCAAATAGTCACATTTCTCACTTTAATGTAAATTTATTTTAACTGGTTTCTCCTCATGCAAAGATCACACAGTTTACATATTATCAAACATTCAAGGTCAGGAACAAACGATTGGAGTGAACAGGTTCTGACCAGCTGTTGTGCCCAGTGAGAGTTTGTTTCCCGTGTCCTACTTCATGGCATTCTAAGAAGGTCCTGACCCCCTCCCATTCTCTACTTGATATCACTGTCTCCTAGTAGTTATGATACTGATATCCTCCCAATGAAATCGAGGTTGTTGTCCATTATCCAATGCCAAGAATCTTAAATGATACAGTGTGAAGTGGAGATTTCCATATTATTTTTCTAAATTACTGTTTAGTTCTCACAACACCATCTGTTGAATAATTCTTATCTCTGTTTTTTCCTACTCAAAACATTCTGTGAGATAATGAAGTCTCTTTCTAGTTCATATTATTCCTTAAGCTAGCTGTATAATTTCCAACTTTGGCATTTTTATTAGAGGCACCTTCCCTCATTCAACAAATATTTATTGAGCAGCTTCTATGTGTCAGTCATAATAGTCATGAAAACAGACCAAGGGGGGCAAAGACAGAGTGTGGTCAGGTACGCTATTTTATGGTCAGTGGTCACAAGATTTCCTGATTAAGTGACAATTAAGAAGAAAATTGAATAAAAGGAAGAATGGAGCTCTGTGACTATTTGAAAGAAAATCATTTTAATCAGAGGGAAAAGCAAGTGTAAAAACCTTGAGGTTCAAAGAACTGACACATTTGAGGAAATGCAAAGAGGCCAGTATGTCTGGAGTTAAATGAGTCAAAGAAGAAGCAGGAGAGGATGCTGGGAAGAGGCTTGGATTTGGAGACTCTAAGCCTGTGGGCTCCTGAAGGCCTGTGGCTTTTATTCAGAAGGAAATGAGAAAACAGAAAATTTTTTTTGCCAGGAAGTGAAATTCACTAACATTTCTGGCTGTTGTTTTGAGAATAGACAATGGAGAGAGAGGTGCAGGGGTAGGCAGGACAAGAGTGACCACTGGGCCACTAACTAGGTGAGATCTTTATGATGTGTCAGAAATGGGATGATAACCCTTGGGAGGGATAGTGTGGATTAGTTGTAATTCTTCAGAGAACTAGAGTCTCAACTTATTTGTCTTAATATTCCTGGTCTTATCCAGCCTAGCGCTTGACACTGTCCCACAAATGCTCCTTGAATAATCTATCTCATTGGACATCCACGATCACAGTCTGCTGGACTTCCAGGCTGGAGGTCTCTCTTCTCTGTAACTATGTCTCTAATTTTGAACCCTTCCCCTCAGAGAACATGTGCCAATGGGAGGGAAAAACAAGTGTGAAAACCTGGAGGTTTGAATAGGACTGACACATTATTTTCTGTTCTTCAGAGCTTTTCTTAAACACTCCTTCTTCTGACAAACCTTTTCCATGGACAACTCTCTACCTTTCAAACCCTGGTGAATAGTGAATCATTCATTTGCTTAGTTAAGAGCTAGTTACTGAGGCTTTTGTAATATATCTGTCAATAAAACAAGCAACAATGCCTGCCATAAGGCAGATTATATTCTAGCAGGGAAAGAGAGAAAGTAAGCAATAGGCATAAAAGGTGAACCTTTTATGAAAAGACTAGGGCTCAGTGCACAAATTTGTGCACTGTAAAGGGAACTGTGGTCTGTGAGGCTACGGTGGGCACAGAGGCGGGTCTTGGCTCATCCTCCCTGCCCTTACCCAGACCCTCCCTCCATGGCCCCTGGTCCCCTGTCAGCTCCATTTCCTCCACTGCCACTCCCACTCACTGACAGTGCCTACCCCACTCACACCCACTGACAGTGTAGAGAAATTGGGGCCAGCACTGTTAGCAGGTGTGAGCAGCAGCTGCTACCCCAATCACCCCTCAGGAGCAGGGGGAGGTGGAGAAGCCCTCAGGGGCAATTGAGACCAGCAGCCACCACTAGTACCCGCTGATGGTGCCGAGAAATCAGAATCAGTGCCAGGCGCTGGCAGTGGGTGCGAGCGCCAGGTGGAACCACAGTGCACGGACAGTGCACGGAAGCAAAGAATTTTCAGTAACCACCAGAGGCTCGCCCCAATGACAGCGACCGGCACCCTGCCTTAGTCTGGTGCCCCCACTCACCTCCACCATCCTGCCATGTCTGACACTCATCATGTTCCACGTTCTACCTCCTGCTGTCAATGCCCGCCATGTTCTGTGTGCGCCCCCTGGTAGTCAGCGCACATCAGAACGACCGGTTGTTCAGTTGTTCGGTTGTTCCACCATTCAGTCTATTTGCATATTAGCCTTTTATTATATAGGATGATAGGAGCACAACTGGGATCAAGGCTCAGAGCTGGTGGCAGAGGTGGCCACATGACTGACATGGAGGGGAGCTCAGATTCACAATGAGCTGCAAGATGAACTTGAATCCTTAAAACAAGTTTTCTGTGTTTCTTCTCATTTTTTCTTTAAAATTCATTTCTTAGTAACTTTCTAACACAATGGGAAAACATGTTTACTAGTTTTAACAAGCATTACAACATACATTTATGTCAGTGATTTTCGATGTTTTAATCTCATGGCACACACAAACCGATTACTAAAATTCTGTGGCCTGCCAAAAAAATATATTTTTGGCTGATCTGACAAAAAAAAATGGTATAATTTTGATTCATTTGTACTGGAGGGCTATTGTTGTGTTGGCTGTTGTCATATTTTTATTTGACAATCTAAGGGAAAAGAGGTCAGTGCCCCTAACGAGTGAGGTATTGCATGCTTTAAAAATTCACTGATTTATATAGCTTTTATAGTTCACAAAGTGTTTTCATACTTTATTAAAAAATACTCATTTGACCTCATATCATTGTTGTGTTAGATAACATTCCACATTTTATATAGAGAGACACTGAGATAAATTTACAAGATTTAATGAAAAAATGTAAGTGATTGATGCAGAAGTATAGACTAGTTCCTGAAAAGATTTTTGAAAATTATATTCTATAATAATTTTTAATATAAATTTATTTTTTTGGCATTGGGTCATTATTCCATTGATATATACGCATACACATAGTGTCAGCAAACTGTGTAGTTAAGAACATATTAGCATGAATTAAAATCAAGGGAAGAAATACTTACAAAGAGTTTGTCACCACCTTTACATATTGGATCAGAAATCTTAGGGTTTACAAGGTCCACTTTGTAAAATGAGATTTGCTATTTTGTTTTATAGGTACATAAAAATTTCCACCATATACCTATTTATTGATTGATTTTTTGATAATTTTGATCTCATTATGAGATTTAGTGTAATAATGGGGGAAACGGTGAAAAAAGGTAAAGAAGAAAGAATGTTGCATGAGTAGGGAATTAGAAGGAAATTGACTCAATTTTCATACAATTGCAGGAGGAGACATTGAAAGGGGCCTGCTGATTGCAGGTCATACACTGCACCTTAGGTTGACCCCACCCACCCCCCCTCCAAAGTAAGGTATCTTCCTCCTAGAGAAGGAGGCACCCTGCAGAGTCTCAAATCAATCATTATTAAGAAAGTCAATGTTAACCCCAAGCCTGCTTTACTCTATTTTGCTATAGCATTTTAAACTTGGTTCTTGGTGAGTTGCTTTTGCCTCTAGTAATGAACTATGTTTTCTTAAGCCTGCTCAATGTGATGATGTATCTTTGCTTGATAAATTTATATGATGGGGAGCAATGTTTCATCTAGTTTGAACAGCAAAGAATAAATCCCCAACCTCTCACTTTTATTTTTCACAGACAGATAGGGATGGAATTTTAAATTGGCCAGGTCTATGTAGTCTTCCAACACAGTGGTTGATGCAGGACAAGTAAGTGACAGTCACAGTGTGACTAGTCCAAGAGAAATCAGAGAGAAAGAATCTCCCTTTGATAGACTATAGTCTCCTGCACATTCCATGGCAATCTTTTTTTTAAAAAAAAAATATGTTTTTTATTGATATTCAGAGAGAGGAAGGGAAGGTAGAAAGAGAAACATCAATGATGAGCGAGAATCATCGATTGGCTGCCCCCTGCACATCACCTCCTGGGGATTGAGGCCACTACCTAGGCACATGCCCCAACTGGGAATAGAAACATGATCTTCTGGTTTGTGAGTCAATGCTCAACCACTGAGCCACACCAGCTGAACTCCATGGCCATCTTAATGCTGGTAAATCTCTTTCTTTAAGTTGTAATGCCATCTTTGTGGGTCATTTATTGGAGTAATTACTTCATCTCCTCCTGCCATGAAAAATTATAGAAAAATACTTAGCTTTCCAATAGTCACATTTTTTATGTTGTATCCTATCACAATATAAGTTAATACTCCTTTTTGGCTAGTGTTTTTATTAAAGAAGCAAAATTACTACTTTATGAAGAAATAGAGAGGATCATTTTTTAAAAATTCTAAACATTCTATGCCAAATGCCATACCACACACAATTTAAAGTAGCCAGTCTCTGATTACTTTTATGTCTGAATAGCCCTGCTGATCATCCTATCTGATGTCTTCTATTGAATTGTGTTGCATGGTTTCACAGGACAGCAGAGGGAAATGACTCGGAGAATACAAAGAAAAAAAAGTATAAAACTTTGGAACAACAGCTTAAAATGTTTAATGAATTATAAACAGCTTCCACTGTTTAAATATCTCTGAGCAGAGCAATGACAAAGAACAGGAAGGAAGGAATAGAAAGCTGTGCAGTTTATAATTAGAGCTATTAGGGGTACGAAAGTGACTACAGAAAACAGCTACTAAAAGCAAGCTGCTCACCAAACCTTACACAAAACACATACTCGAAGGTGTGTCTGCACTAGTCCTTTAAAGGGAAATACATTAAAGCACATTTATATCTGCTTGGTGTCAGCATGTAGGCAACAAAAACGCATTATGCCCAAAGAATGCTTTCTATTATGTGCAATAACAT
This sequence comes from Myotis yumanensis, assembly GCF_028538775.1. Taxonomy (NCBI): domain Eukaryota; kingdom Metazoa; phylum Chordata; class Mammalia; order Chiroptera; family Vespertilionidae; genus Myotis; species Myotis yumanensis. The sequence continues at coordinate 21,114,691 of NW_027223766.1, forward strand.
CTATATTATACCTCACAATGATGGGCATTATAGTGGTGTCACTGCCATAGCTTTCAATGTTAACACTATTGGAAAATGGACTCTTTCTGAGTACCTTTAAAAAATGCTTGGTGGAAGCATAATGTTCACCAATGAATTCATGTCGCTCCCAAATGAATTTTATTTGTCTATAAAGCATAAACACGCCTTATGTAGGTATGTGTAAGATTTTTCCCTTTTCCTTATATATTTGGGACATTTTGAGCAACTTCATTATTATGAATGAATTGTTTTGGGGTCATAGTGAGCTACTTTGGTTGTTAATTATAGCTTGACTTGGAGTCTAAGAGGAGCCATGTCTGAAAAGGGACAAGAAAGACTGTGCCAGAAACACGTCATACTGCTTATAGTGCTCATAACTCATAGTGTTTGTAATCAAACAAAATAAAACAAACGACAAGAAACTACCACTCTACAAGGATGGGTATACAATTTTTGTTCATAGCCCAGTTATCTTCAATGCCTTGAATAACTACTTCACCATAGTCTTATAGTACAGGGTGTCTGCAAAGGCAATGGCAAAATTCAAATATGAATAAGTTCAAGACAACTTATATGGATTCAAATAGGGATACATCCAGTGGAAGTATGATGGCTATTCATTTTGACATCAAAGGTCTTTGATTGATCACAGCTATTCCCCAAAGCCTATTCCCCACAGCCTTTATATTTGAAAGAGGCAGGCTTAAGAGTCTCTAAATATTGGCCCAAATATTGTTCTATTACTAACAAGCTCGGTAGCATTGATGTTGACTCTACCTCTCTGAATCTTGGTTTCCTCTTTTATATGATGCTGATTATGTTACCTAGTTCATAAGATTTAGTAGACTAAGTGTAATCTATATCTATAGATATAGATATAGATATAGATATAGATATAGATAGTCACAAACTGAAACATGTGGACAATCTACATAGAGACCATGGACCCTAATAAACAACTAAATTATGTTTGGTTTCAGCACTATTTGTGAGCCATGGGAGGAATAAAAAAGGGTATAACTCAAGATTCTAATCCTTGGAGTAGAAATTGTAAATTGAAATATGATATGCAGTCTAATCTGTAGACATATATAGTTTGGCAGTGAAGAGTTTAGTTCTATTGGAGAAGGCAGGAAGTAATCCTTGAGTTAAATTTTGAGAGAACAGTGGCCGTGAATTTGCAGAGAGATGGCTCTTTAGAGATATGAAATTCAACAAAGGGGAAGAGAACTAAAGTTGTTTGTCTCTGCTCGGCTTCCTTTGTGAAAATTCTAAATCTTTACTAGTTTTTTCAAGGGTGTTGTCACTGCTCCCATCCCAGTGCAAAGCATTACCTCCTATTTTAGAAAGAAAAAAGCAGGCCATTCCTCTCCCTACTCAGACTATACTCAGACTTATCCTGCCTTCAGTCCCATAGAAAAATCTGCTTCTTATTTAGTTCCTGACTTCTCCTGGGGCTTTCAATCTATCCCCTTCTCATCCCCTCTTCACTGGCTATAGCTGCTATGTCATTTATTTCCCTTCTCCCCTCTATTTTTAGCCTCTCCCTCTTTACTCCTGCTGAGTCCTTCTCTGCTGTCTGTAAACACACCTAAGTATCTCCCCTATGTATTTATATATGAATTCCTCCACTGCCCATGTGTTTTCTTTTTTTTAAATATGTGTGTGTGTGTTTTAAATTTCAGAGAGAGAGGAAGGGAGAGAGAAAGAAATATTGATGAGAGAGAGAAACATCCATCGGCTGCCTTCTACACATCTCCCTACTGGGGATTGAGCCCACAATCTGGTCATGTGCCCTTACCTGGAATCAAATAGGTGACCTCTCAGTGCATGGGACAATGCTCAACCAACTGAGCCACACCAGCCAGGGATGACCATGTGTTTTCTCTAATTAATGTCCATTTATCTTCATGTTTATGCTCTTTAAGTAGTCTTCTGTACATCTCTATATTTCCTTCACATTTTACCTTCAAACAGCCAAGCCCCAATGTCTACTGCATCACAGAAACCTCCCTGGAAAATATCTCTAAGTCCAATCCACTCTTCATCTGTCTTTGATTACTGTGTGGCACTCAACCCATTGACCATCCCCCTCTTCTTGACTTTCACCTCAATTATTTTTCCATTACTCTTGTTCTCTCTCAATTCCTTATTTTCTGTCTTCTTCACACATTCCAAAGCCTATTCGAGTCTAAATGCTCTCTAGTTTTGTTTTGTTTTTTCTTTAGGTTGCTTCCAACCTCACTCTATCCACTTTCTCAGAACAATTTCATTTCCTTCCTGAGCTTCAGCTACCACTCTATTCCGATAAGTCCCAAACAGGTATCTACAGTCTCTGTCTCTTTTGAGTGCCAGTGTCTACCAGCTTTCCACCTTGATGTCCAGAGGCACTCGGAAACAGGCCAGTTTCTTCTGAGCCCCTCTCTCAGTGAATGTCATCGATTTCAATGAGGCAGCTTAGATAGATCTAAAAAATAATTTTAACATTTCCCCCTTTATTCCCTGAGCCATCCAACACACCCTGCAGGTTCTATGCATCTGGTGTCTTGGTATTTGCCACCCTCAGCCCTCCCCCCGCTCCCTGGTTCAGGCCAATGGCTGCACTCGAAGTTTAAAACCTCATCATTTCTTGTCTGGATGTTTGACATAAACGCTCTGCCAGCCCTGTCACTCTTAGGTCCATCCCCCACATCTCTTCAGAGATCTCTTTAGAATGGCCCTGCGTAAAGATCCTGCTTATAGAAAACAAAGTTTAAAATCCCTGCCAGATCAGTTTTCTGAAGCTGCTTAACAAATTACCACAAGCTTGCTTAAAACAACAGAAACTTATTCTGTCAGTGATAGAAGTGTAATAGACACACCAGAATTTGAACACTTACTCTAGCCTGACTGAGCTAATATCTAAAGGATCCAGTTTAGATGAAGGGCTTTGGTGCTATATAAAGGAAAGAAAGGATCTAAACTAGACAACAGGGGAACTTTAAGAAGGAAAAGGTGAAAGGGATGAGAGAAGTCAAAAGTGGGGAGGAGTAAATATTCCTACAGATAGAGGATCATTTGAGTTGGAAGTTTATTTGTTTATTCCTTCAAACAATACATATTCATAAGGTTCTATGTTATGAATTAATCCTGGATGTGTCATAAACATACAAGCATTGGTTGAGGTCAGGAACTGCTGTTACGTCAATTCATAGTAATCGTTACATGTACATACAGCACATAACATGATGTGATATCTGAATAAACACCAAGGGATCAGTTCATGCCACTTGAGAATCACTAATGCTAATATCAAGATGCCCTGAACTCCTCTGTAATGATTTCCTTTGCTGTATTGCTGACATCAGTCTTGGTCCATGGTAAGCCTAGTGTAAGATGCTTCATTAACACTTCATCTTCTACTACTTCTTATATTTTTCTTTTAGAGAGTTAATAAATAAACTTTTATTTCTGGTCAATTGATTTTGACAAAGATGCCAGGACAATTTAATGAGGAAAGAATATTCTTTTCAACAAACAATGTTAGAACAATTGGGTATCTATATGCAAAAATAAAAACAAAATAACTCAGATTACTATCTCAAACAATATAGCAAAGTTAACTCAAAATGGATTGCAGATCAAAATGTAAGAGCTAAATTATACAACTTTTAGGAAAAAAATAGAAAAAAAATCTTTGAAACCTCATTTAGACAAAGATTTCTAAAATATGACCCCAAAAAAGCATGATTTATAAGGGGAAAATGATAAAATGGAATTCATCAACAATAAAATGTTTTGCTCTTCAAAAAAATTTTGGTAGATTAAAAAAATGCAAAGATAAGGCACAGACTGAAGCAAAATATTAGCAAAGTATATATCTGATAAAAGATTTGTATTTAGAATACATAAAGTACTTTTACAACTCAATGGGAAGTCAAACAACCCAATTTAATAATGGACAGAATATTTAAATAGATATTTCACCAAAGAAGATACACACATATCTAATACACACATGAAAGAATGCTATTAGTTATTAGGGAAATATACATTAAAACCACAAGATAACGCTATACACACATACTAGAATGGCTAAAATCCAAAAGACTGACAATACCAAGTGTTGATAAGGTTATGCAGAACACACAATACAGTATACAGATGATGTGTTGTAGAATTGTGCACCTGAAACCTGTATACTTTTGATTAACTTCACCTTCTTCAGCCTCCAAGGTCTTTGTTCATTCTGAATTTATTGAAAATGGTAGTTCTTGGTGCCAGCATTACTGCTCCAGCAACCTCTCTTCTGCTGCAGGCAAACTATGTGCAACTCCTGATGGACACCATTCACTAGACTTTTGAAATATTTGCCAGTAACACTTTTCTGCAAATGCCACATGCCAACACAAAACAGATAGAATCAAATGCAACACTGCGTACTCCTCTTGTGACAAGACAAAAAAGGAGGACAGGATACAAAGAAGTTCCATAAAACTGGCTATATTTTTATAGAACAAAATATGAAGTAATTAAGGAAGCATTCAGTTGAGCAAACCCACTGGAGAGCATGCAGAGTAGAGTCTGCTGGTACCTTGACCCTTGAGAATACATAAAGGATGATGAAGAATGGATGGAGCGGAGAGTCAGGATGAGACCATTAGCAACATTTGAAGGCTCACTAGACATAGCTGGAAGTTGACTCTATCACACCATTCACCAACGCAAATAATGTACATGGAGTCCATCCAGATTCCATTTTTTAACTGTGAAAACTATACATTTATTTATTTATTTTTTAATTTATTGGGATGACATTGGTTAATAAGATTATATAGGTTTCAAATGTAGATTTCTATGAAACATGCTCTGTATATTGCATTGTGGGCTCCAGCTTCTTTTAATATATGTTTGAATTTGTAGCTGTGTATTTTCTCTTTTCATAAGCTCTTCGACTCTTTCAAGTCACTGAAGTATAATTTAGTGTACTGAGGACCAATTTATTAAACTGCTAAACGTTCTGAACATTACCTGGATACTTAGAAACAATTCACATTCTTCCATAGTGTTTAATAGATTTAAAATAGCCCATACCAAATGCTATATAAATTTACTTATTGCATTCATTTTTTATGAGAACAGGGCTTTCAATGTTAGGTACAGCCACATGTGAACTAAATGAGTATTACATATGTCACACCACCTTGAGATTTAATGCCCATGCTTCAGTCACAGGTTTACCATCCCCTTTTGAGGTCGAATCAGGTTTGGTACGTTCCACGTGAACAGCTAAGAGTGTATTGGTGCGTGTCAGCAGCAACAAGGAAAGCAACTGAATCAAGAAAGGAAAAAAGAACACCAATTGATTTACTCCCGTAGTAAATATAAAAGCTTTCTTACTTCGTGCAATTCCTGTGCAAAGTTTATCACGCTTTAAAAATCATCAAAATGTGAATATTTTAACACATTATGATGTTTGGGTCATATTTTAAGAAAGTCAATAAAGTTTTATGAAACTGTTTTACCATTTCTTCAAAAACCTGCAGTTTTCTCTTTAATGCTCCCTCATTCTGGAGTGACAGGCTGCCTCAGCACTGGATTTCCACCTCCTTGCCTTTGCTGGAATTAGTCACTGACAACCAGACCTCTAATGTTATTTTAATGTTGGGGGAGGGGGTGCTTTAATTCAAATATATTTTCATTTTAAAGTTATAATGACTAAGTACACCTGCTCACTTAAAAATTAGCACCTAGTTAGGCAGTTTTCAATAGCCTAATCATCTTTTGATTGTCTCTCCTTGGATCATAGGCAGTTCACCTGCTCTTCATCTAAACTTAAATGTTTCCTGTTTACACGACTGAAAACACTGAAAGATGATAATATTTAGAAAACAAAGAAAACTGAAACCTACATCCAAATGCATTATTTATATAATTATCCTGTAATTAAAGTAATTATAGTTTGTGAAAAACTATAGAGTTTTTTCTTAATTTTCATTTAGATTTCTCATGGGTTAAGCTGTGAACATGTAAAAAGCACACACCCATGTGCTCACGCACACACATACACTCACACAAGTTACTAATGTTATCTGCACAATAAATAAAATGTTACCTCCAGATTTCAGGATATGAAATCTGTGCTTTTTCGTCCTGAAACAAATATACCCAGAAAACCACTCAGTGTGCTAATCCTATAGAAGGGATTACCTAGACTGAACTTTGGGAAATCTTCAATCCTCTATAGTTTCAACAGCAACAATAAGAAAAAAGTCCCAGTTATAACTTGCTGAGCTGTACACTGGTGCTAGGGGTAGATGGTCATGTCATATAAATGGTGAGCTCCAGCTTTTCCCATAAGATGGGGACAGTGTCAAATAAGGTCACGAGACATGAGTGTGCTTGAGGGTGTACAGAGGAAATGCAGACTTTTCAAAGAGGTCCCAGAAAGCACTCACAGTTGGATGTTCATTATCTTCGATGAGAAGGCATATCAGTCAGTTTTTTGCTATACAGTGCCATTCACATTATTGCTTTTTATATGATTTCAAAGTGGACAGCACAGTTTGTGTCCAGTTTTTCATTCTAAGTATCCTATTCAATAGGTATTCTTCTTTTCTATACCTTTAAACAGATTTTTTAAACCACAGTGAGATCTCGTTGTACTTTGGGAGCATTAGCTTGAAAGTGGACTAATAGATCTGGCTCTTACCCATCTACAGAGGCACCTTTAAAGAAATACTTGGCATTGAATCACAAAAGTTTTATTTTCTCTTTGTTTTTGATCAAAGTTTCTGGGAGGAAAGGAAAGGTGCTCAGAATATCTTCAGGAAGTTTTCACTGAGAGATTCTACATTCTTTTTTTTAAAATATATTTTTATTGATTTCAGAGAGGAAGGGAGAGGGAGAAAGAGATAGAAACATCAATGATGAGAGAGAATCATTGATCTGCTGCCTCCTGCACGCCCCCCACTGGGGACCGAGCACGCAACCCAGGCATATGCCCCTGACCGGAATTGAACCCGCAACCCTTCAGTCCACAGGCTGATGCTCCATCCACAGAGCCAAGCCAGCTAGGGCGAGAGATTCTACATTCTTCCATGTACCCCCATAACACTTTCCCATCACCTGACCTTCATTCTGCATGGTAAGACTCAGGTTGTCGCATTTGTTGGTTTTAAGACTAGATCATTGCCATTGGAATTAAAGGGAAAGTAGATGAAAAACTCTGTGTCTTTGATCTTTTATGTTCAGGAGACATTAGTGACAACACCCCAGTGACTCCCAAATCCTGGAGAAAATTGTCCATGAGTCACCCACTGCCATCACTCAGTCCTTGGTGCACTGACTTCCACAGTCCTGAAACACCAAGGAGAAGAGAGTAGGAGAGGGGAAGCAGTCAACAATGCTACCTTCCAGAACATCAGAATATTCTCAAGTTCTGACCCCAATGCCAGAAATGCCAAGCAGAGATGAGCATTTTCTACCAGAGTGTCCAGCTAGTGTCCTCAAGGAACATACACTCTAGTAAAGTTACATTTACAAAATGATGAAGAAAAAGATTTTGCAGGTTTCATACCACTTAGAATGTATGACAGAAATACTTCTTCCCAAGTTTATGTCTCAGAAAATTAAGCAAAATGGATTTTTCTAAAAGTTTACTTTTATGTTATGATGTATTCTTGGCTCCCTCCACAATATAAGGGAAATAAATGGAGTAAAAAAATCAAGGAAGCATAAATGACATCTAGATATGCAGTAGTCAAAAAAATATCTGTCTAGACATTTAGTGAGATCAGATTTTGTAACCAACCTCTTACAATTTCCATAAAACCAAGGACTGTGTCAGCCTGACCCCTCACTGTTGTTCCAAAGGCTGGGACAAGTCTTGACACAGAGTTGGTGATCAATAAATATTTGTTAAAAATGAGTAAATGGCAGATGGATAAATGGATGGATGGGAAGCATACAATTAAAGTAAAAGGTCACCTCAAGTTCTAGTTCTAAGAAGAGAATTAGTTAAGGGAGAAAACTATTCCTCTCAAATTGTTAATGAAGGAGAGTTCAGCTGGTTGGGTCGTGTTCATGACAATAATGCCTCAGAAGTAGCAAATGTAGAACTATATTTAGTAAATCTAGTGAGGAACTAAGACTAAGATTGAAAGGGGACAAAGGGATAAATGTTGGCAAATATGAGACAAGTTTTCAAACTATGTAGAGATGATTTTGAACTTCAATCTCAGAGTAGCAGCAGTCCAATTTTGGTTACCAGTGCAAAACTGCAGAGATCTTAGAAGAAATACATTTAGAGCAGCCGTGGGCAAACTACAGCCCGCGGGCCGGATCCGGCCTGTTTGAAATGAATAAAACTAAAAAAAGAAAGACCGTACCCTTTTATGTAATGATGTTTACTTTGAATTTATATTAGTTCACACAAACACTCCATCCATGCTTTTGTTCCAGCCCTCCGGTCCAGTTTAAGAACCCACTGTGGCCCTCGAGTCAAAAAGTTTGCCCACCCCTGATTTAGAGGAAAGGTTGAGTTGAAAATAGAAGCAATACTGCTTGTAAACTTAAAGGTGAGCGTTGGTTCCAGATGTGGTGGATGAACTTTGAGATGGACCCCAAACAAGAAGCTGAGAGTAAATATTGGGTGTCCGTCTGGGCTTAGCTCCCTCCTAATTATGTTCCCACCCCTCCTACCCAAGAGCTTTTCTTTCATTTAACCTTCACTGAGGCCTTCATTGCATGGAATATGTCTACCTAAGTGATCTTTGTGGGCTGTTGGTTTCCCTGAACAAAGCTAAAATCTAAAAGACCTTTTTAAAAAAATAGTTGCCATTTATTGGGCATTTAGTATGTTTTAAGTGCTTAAATAAATCCATTGCCTCAATCATCACAATAGGTGGGGTTATTATTCCTATTTTATAGATGAGAAAACCAAGTCTCAGAAGTTAGGTACGTTATCCATGGTGACACAATAAAATCAGAGAAATCAATACTTAATTCCAGGTCTACATGACTCTGAAATCTGTGTTCTTTGTCTCCGTGGCTTCTCTCCTGTCTTCTGATAGCTCAGTTCTATTTATTTATTTTTTTGCAGTCAATACACTGTGGCACATTGATACCCACTGTTTCTACTCTAAACCATTTCCCCAAAATGTATAAAGGAATTAATGTTTAATAAAAAACAAAAAAGTAAAATACTGGAAAATATCAGAGCAATTTATTCCCTAAAGAAAATTCTGACTTCGCTCTTGGAAAGAACCAATGGAGGGAAGAGAAATTTTTCTCTCCTAGTCTATCAGAAACTTTATAATACCTTGCCAAGATGAATTTGAACACTCTCTTTTCATATTTCATGCACATGAAAAGGTTTGATTTTACATGGGGCCTAGGCTGGCAAACTTACCTGAAAAAGAATATCTAAATGAATGTCTAAATTTAAAAATTGACTTGCTCTTCTCTGATTGCTTCTGCCTAACAGAAGTCAGTGCTGGTGGTAAATTCTTCTTGTTACCTGAAATTGACATCTTCATCTCAATCTGCACATATGTGTGCATATTAATTTACCCATTTTTTTTGCCAATTGGGGATTGCACCTAGCACACAGAGACACAGAATCTTTTTTCCTTAGGGGTTTGGATGTGATGACAATCCTGGGTGTCAAACCCATTCATCACAGAGCACACATCAGTATCAGTTTCATGCCGTGTGTAGGTATCTTTTAATTAGCTTTTTCAGCTCAGAAAGAACTAATTATGGGTGTGACTACAACAACAATCATCCTGAAGACAACAAATATTTCAGCATATTTCTTCCGTGGGGGCTTTGGATGAAAAATTTGCACTTGGTTTTCTTTCTTGACTTTAGACAGCCCAGAACCATCCACTTATCCATTCACATTTTTTTTAATCCTCACCCAAGGATATTATTTTATTGATTTTAGATAGAGGAAGGGAGAGAGACAGACAGACAGACATCAATGTGAGAGAGAAACACTTATCAGTTACCTCTCATATGTACCTCAATGGGGATCAAATCCACAACCTAGGTATGCACCCAGACTAGAAATCCAATGCATCCTTTTGGTATACAGGATGATTCTCCAACCAAGTGAGCCACCTGGCCAGGGCTCCATTCATATTTTTTAAACACACACACACACACACACACACACACACACACTCGGGACTGTGCACATAATATTCATTTCTCTCTTCTCACGCAAGCTTGTCTATTTATTCTCTGCCTGTGATGGCTAAACACTTCTTATATCTCCAGATTTGGTTGAGCAACTTAGAAGTCAGTCTCACAGTCTATTTAATCAATCTGACAACAATTCGTCAACAAGTATTTATCAAACACTTACTAAACTGTCAATAGCACTAGGCTCAGCTCTGTGGAAAATAAATAGATGCAAAGTAAAAGTAGCACACAATGCTTCTGTCCAACAAGGAAGTTATTGTCAGTAACTCATGTGCTTGTGTGTTCCAATTACAAAAAACTAATTGGTAATATTCAACTGCTCTTTAGCTCCCAAATGAAAATTTTGTATGGTTGAAAGTAATATGTTCTCACATATATAATATTATGTATAATAAATAATGTTAAAAATTTTCAGCATAGATAATTTGCAACTAGAATAGAATAAAGCATTAACTTTATGGAAAAATAGGAATAGAATAGGAATTGAAGATCTCTGCATAAATTAGTAATCACATTATTTCAAAAGAATTTAACCTCTATGGTAAACAAACATTTTAAATCTTATTTTTTCAATGGTTACTCTGTTTTATCCCATGCAATCAAATAACCCAAACAGAAAAACTTCTGAGTTATGTTAAAAGATAAAATTCAACTGAGTAAATTTGATTATCTAATTTGCTTTATTAAATAATTCACTAATCCAGCAACAACCCATCTAGCAACTAGAAGGGTGCTCAGAAGAATTATAAAGATTTTCATAGGAAAAAGGGTGAGTCAAGGGAGCTATTAACAACAACAACAAAGTTTTATTTTTAGGCCAGGACATCTTTTGGAGGGAAGGGAACAGCAAGAGTTTTTATGCATGTTGCCTCTTTTTCCTGGGGCGGGGGGCGGGGCGGGGCGGGGATGGAGAGAGCCTCAGTGACAGATTATCTTACTGGTGATTGAACAGAAAAATTCAGGCTGGTTGATTAAGATAATGTTGCCAGGAAAGGTTGAAACAGCAATGAGGTCACCCAAAGAACATCAGCCAAAAAAAAAAAAAAAAAGCCTTAGAGCTTATTTGAATCAAACTGACAATGATTGCTGGGAAGCAAAATCTTAGCAGACTGGGAAAATGCTCTGGAGACTGGGGAGAATGGCAGTTTTACAGCTTATTTTATACACTAGAACCAAAGGAGGAGATGTAATGGGGGTTACATGAAATCCATTGGTGGTAGATTAGGGAGGTAGGAGAAAGCAAGGTAGGGAAATCTCTAAGATTAGACAAAGTGTAAAATGCAGATATAGATGGAGGAATACACGAGTGGAATTCCTCCGTTGTTCCTGAGAGTGGGGTTCTTGAAACACTGCTGAAATAAGAATTTTCAGAAGTCCCCAGGGGAGAATGAGAGGTGGTAGAAGAGTTTATTGGCATGGAGTTCATTCCTCAGTTTCCAATGTCCCATTTCCCCTAAGATAGTCCTAGAAGAGGGGCTGTAGGGAATTCAGCTGAGCCAGAAGCGGGGCCACTGTCCAGAGTTCCCATTCCATGTTGCAGCTGGATGTGGTTCGGTAACCAAGCTAATTAAAGTATATTAATCCATGCGTGGAGTCCAACATGGCCATGTACTATGTGGGCACGAGGGAGAGCATCCCCCTGACACGGGAGAGCCAGGAACCCGGTGAGCACCAGACACCAGACAGAAAAGAGAGAGAGACAAGGGTAGATAAATTCCTTTGTTTGGAAGCTATATATTCAGGTTTCATGCACTGGCAGTGGCCACGCCTATTCTGGCCATTGACTGACTTGCAGGTGTGACTGACAGACAAGCAGGTAGGCATCTTCGCAGTCCCTCCGACCTTACTGGCAAGCGTCTCAACTACTTCTCTCCAGTCCCTTTCCTTATGGATCAATGGGGAACAGACTTGGAACATGACATGCCTATATTGTCTGGTCTCCCCTTTCACTCCTTTCCAGGTTATTATGACAGCATCGGAGAAACGCATACCTATTTTACATTATTGGGTACAGGATAGCATTTATAGTACATTTGGGCAATAAGACAATACAATAATGAGGGGTCCTGTGGTCTCCTGCTCTGGTGGGAGTTTATGCCTTGAGGAGCTGGAAAAGGAAATTACTCTGACATTTCAAAGGTGTGTTATCTTAGAGGCAAAAAGACAATAGAGAGGCTCATTTGAGGTAGGGATGGACCTTTGTCAAGGAAGCTACTGGCCTAGGACATGACTACCTTCCATGACTTACATTCAATTAGAAATATTTTTATGTTCAGACCATCCTATATGGTTACTTTAGTTCTCTGAGTTTATAAGGCCCACCCTGCAGGCCTCCCCTGAACTTGTCAGGTTTAGTATGTGGCCCCTTTTTTTGCCACCAAAATCTAGTTTTGGTACCAGAGACTTTAATACAAATGACACCTGGGCTTCAAAAATGTAACAATAGGGACAAATTAATGAGTCTCAATGTCACCGCACGTCCATGGATTTAAAAAATAGTTGTAGAAGTTCATGATACAGCCAGTCAGTAAATAGATATTGTAATTTGAAAGAAATCCACCCAACTTTTATTGACTCTGTCCAAATTGTGGATTTTTATTATAAATTTTATTATACTAAATATTTGAGTTTAGTCACATCTACCTCTGTTCGCTGTGTTCGTGAGACCATTCTAATAGACAACTTCCTAAATTTTCTCCTGGACAATTTCTCTTGCTATTGGGTCACAATTGCCTGGCCCGAGGCTAACAGACTATTTTACCAGGCTTGCACATTTAAAGTTGATGGCCCATCTGTTTTCCTGTTTTCCAGGAGCTTTTTGTCTGATTAAACCCATTGTTAAACAAAAGAACCCAGTGTGGCAACTCAGAATGGCAGTTGTGTCAGATTGCAATTTACACCTTTAGGAAGGGATTTAGGAGAACAATATTGTTTTGACACATTCTTTTCACATTTAAGTCTTCAGATTTATGGCTCTGCTCCTTTGTTTTAATCTTGACAATCTGGAGGAGTTTTAAACTGAACAACAGTAAAAAAAAAATGTTTAATGCTCATTTTGTTGCTTTAAAAAGTATCTAAAATTTCAAAGACCTAAGCAACTGCCATTTTATACAAAGTGAGGTACAGAGTTGTTGGGGCCCTTGTCACAAGTACACAGCCGGGGGGTGCAAAGTCAACATCCCTGACTCATGGACCTATAATTGCTCTGTCCATAACTCCACATTGAAAGCATTATTCTAGTTTCAGTGACACTGAGCTAACATTTAAGAAACAAATTGCAAGACTCGTGGGTTCTGCTACTTTGCTTTTATAAATTCTTCATTTGATCAGGTGTTTTATTACTGGCACGTAGATGTCTCACAAGCGACTACACTACTTGATGGTTTGCTCGGCATATTAATGCTGGTAAAATATTACAAATTATGACAAAATTAAGTCCATATATTATGTCTTTAGTCATTCATGCTGAATCTGAAGAAACTTAAACGGCATATGGAGGACTTTCCATAACTTATGTTCCAGCAAAATATGTTAATTATTTTTCTACAAGAAAGTTGTAGAAAGTTCTTTTCCCATATGCCATCTAAACAGTGTAAGTCATAGGTACCTTCCAGTCTGAAGGCAGGAAAATGGATGGTTGGTTTCTGGGAGTGCTAAACACTCTGTATTTATAGAACTATGCTTGTCTCAAAATAACGCTTGTGTTGGTACATGGTTCTCATTTTATGGATGTTGAATTCCAGCTCACTTCAATTTAGTCTAATAAGCAGCTGGTTATGTACACAGCAGTATTAAGCACCAAAGAAACCAACAGTTCACTAACTTCAGTTTTCTGCTAATTCTTTAACATGCTTTGAATTTCTTCAGTACACCACTGTCTCCTCTATGCCTGTCTCTAAGAGCCTCCTCCATGTTGCTTATGCCAAAATTCTACTCAGTTTTCAAAATGAACCTGGAATGTTACTATTCCTGTAATTTTTTTTAAAAATCCTCACCCAAGGATATTTTTCCACTGATTTTTAGAGAGAATTGAAGAGCGAGGGAAAGACAGAAAGAAACATCAAAGTGAAAGAAACACATTGATTGGTTGCCTCCTGCACATGCCCTGACCAGGGCCTGAGCCGGGGAGGATCCTACAACCAAAGTAGGTGCCCTTGACCAGAATTGAACCTGGGACCTTTGGGTCTGCAGGCCGACACTCTATCCACTGAGCCAAACCAGCGAGGGCTATTCCTGTAAAGTTTTACTTAATATTTACTCTTTCCTAAGATAAACTTATCTTTGTCTCAGTACACATTGTAAAAACTAAAATGAGCAAAGCCACTTTAAAATGGAATCAGAGCTGCCATCCCAGAGGAACAGCCTGGTATGTCACATGACTATAAAACTGAAAATTAAAGACATTTTTTAGAGTTAGTGTATTGAGCCTCAATAATTAAGAGTGTTCTGGCCAAAAAAAAGGCAAGAGCAGGGTTTTGCAGTAAAAAAAAGGAATTATTCGAATTGGCCAATCTGGAGATGGCTAGCTTGTGTCTGAAAGACCTGATTCCTTGATGGCTTGTAGGTTACAGATTTTATTGGGTAAAAATCACAAGACACCATGGGTTACAAGTTCGGGGTTCTGTTAGGAGCAGATTGGTCAGAGGTGAGATTAGGGGAATATATCATTTCTTCAGATTTTGAGGACAACTCCAAGGTCAACTCCTACTTCCAGAACAGGTTTCAAGAAGAGGTAGTCAGGGGTCTTCCCACCTTAGGGTTTAGGAGCTGTATTAAGATGTTATCTCTAGCCTGCTAGGGGTTTAAACCTTGTGGCCTTGATTCATAACTGAGTTATTATCTTCTGCTGCCTCACACATCAATGCTCATCAAGGTGAGAGACTATGGTCACATTAGTGAAGTGTGCTGAGAGAGAGATGGGGGCGGAAAATGATTGTTTTAAAACTACAGTTCAAAGCAAATCAGAATTACAAGATTCTTGGTTTCATTAACATCACTATATTAGCTTATGGGCACCTAGAGAAATTCCTTCCTTAGCTTATTAACACCCATAGAAATTCCTTCATTCTATTCATGTAATT
The DNA here is from genome assembly GCF_028538775.1 of Myotis yumanensis. Classification (NCBI taxonomy): domain Eukaryota; kingdom Metazoa; phylum Chordata; class Mammalia; order Chiroptera; family Vespertilionidae; genus Myotis; species Myotis yumanensis. Next base: position 21,129,981 of record NW_027223766.1, read on the forward strand.
AGTCCCCTTCCCTTTCTTATAGATGCTCCTTACTGACACCTCATTATGGGAACACTATTTGGGTTTCTGCCTGGATCTGTGCTTCACAAACAGCTATTCTTTTAGATCTCAAATAAAGGCTTCTTGCCTCTCACTTTGACCTTTTATTATTGGTGGGGAGTTCTCCGTGCCCCTCTCCCCGCCGCCCCGTTGTTGCCAGTGGAAGTGGGCTTCTTGCAATGTCATGAGAAAAAAAATTTTTCTGAGACTTGCACAGAAGAATGAAGTAGAGTAAAAAGTTTTATTTCTGTGGGATCAAATCCCTGAGTTTCCAAGGACCCATTTCCTTCCATCCTGCCAAGGAAAAGTCCCATTTTGCTTTCAGCAGAGCTAAGATGAAAGCTATTGCCCGTTCCATATTTGCACAATCCATCTGCCATTGGGCTACTCTGTGTTCCCAGGGATAGTCCATTGCAAGTAGGGTCCACATGGCCCACGGATTCCAGGAACACGGGCAACTGCAAGGAAGCAGAGCAAACCCAGAGGAACAAGAGAAGAACCATAGAGAATTTCTTTGTCTGGGATTTTAATTAGGAGTGTAACCAATCAGCCTTCAGGAGTTTGCAGGCTTACAGTGGCTCGTTATCAGTCAGTTATCTTTGTTTCCAGGTTAGACTGAAAGGTACCTTCCCTACATCACCCCTACTTCACTGTGCATGTTCCCTCTTGTCCAGTCCCTTCCCCCAGTGATCTGCAGGGAATGGACCAGTGGTTTCCTGGGGAGTGTGCAATGGCAGCTTCCTGGTGAAACTGCCCAGATGACCATGCTTATAATGTCTGGCCTCCATTTTGCTCCTTTTCTATTATTAATAACTAGCTAATTACAATGGTAATGTTACAGAAGACCAAAGAAATACCAAGCACGCTTCCTAGAGAAAGGGAGGGACCCCATTTATTAACACTAGTGGACTCTGGGAATAATTTCCAAATCAGAGTGAAGAAACATGCAGAGAGCCTGTCTATATATATATATATATATATATCCCGCTGGGGTCTTTGTCTTGCAGATATGCCCCCTGCCCCCTTCGTGGCCCTGCTGGAAGGCCCCCCAAGTGTCAGGCCACATCCGATGGGTGATGGGTCTGTCCTGGCACCAGCATAACAGTCACACCCCCCCCCCCCCCAAGGGCAGTGCATTGTTCACAGTTTGTATGGCCTGACACGCTATGCAAGACCAGTTTCCTCCTCAGTAACACTTTTCTTTTTGGGTTAACAACATCTTTTTCTTATTCTTCTATCACTGTATATTACATATTATCTTTTATTAAAATTGTTTGTGTGCATATATTTCCACCAATAGATTTGAAGTGTCTTGAGGACAAACCATATGTCTTGCTCAATTTTTGTTTCCTTACTAAACAAATGTCCTGTACAGAAGCTAATTATAGTAACTACTGATTAAATAAATTAATGTTTATAATTATTTAGTAAAATGTCTGAGTCCAGAAAATTCTCATGTTTCCCAGGTGATAATACCCCTCAAAATAGTTGTTTTCAGCTTAGACATCTACATGGACAGATAAAACTCCCTGCTACTTTTAACTTTTATTTATGCCTCAATATCTTCATTCAAAACAGTACTTATTATGCCATGGAAGTATAAAAATAAACATCAGGATAAAACAATTTATTCAGGAATAAATTAGCTGTTTCTCTATAAATAAAAAAGGAAATATATATTTTTGAACACTCTTGCAAAAGTATTCAATTAAAATATTTTGTTCTATGAGTGCTTTTAGCTTTAGTAGATACATCTCCTAAAACTGGAAATATTTGATTCATCAATATTTATTGGATTGATCATAGTTGGCAAGCATCACCTTTATATAGCAGAGTTATAGCCATTGTAAAATGATTCAGGGAGTAAATTGTACTCAGAAATTACTTTCCAGTAAAAGTCACAAAATTCTTCAGCATGATAACTACTTTCCCCCCTCCCTATATCAAAACTTTTAATGTCACCTCAGTAGTTCAAAGCTACCTTCTATAAATTCACACATACCCGTCAACAGGATTTATTTAGAAACATCATTTAACTTTGTAATGAACAGTGAGAAATACTTTTATCTTTTCATTTAAAAGAGAACTGTACAAATTGTAGTTTCAAGTCTCAAATTTAGGCATATTCATGAAACAAAATACTAAATAATTTTAATTGGCTTTAAATTTGCGAGGTACTTAACCTGTCATTCTTTATCAGCTCTGAAGATGTTACCAATTTATTGAGTGCTTATTTTGAATCAGGCTACCCAATTTCATGAGTGTTATTGATACAACCAAAGTAAAACCGATACTTTCACCTCTAAAGTGCTTATCCTTTGCAAGTTATGCAGAGAACTGCATGTTTTCTTTTTTGAGATAATGAAGGCCTTTATATTCTTCCTTTTACTAGTAGATGGGATCGTTGTTTCTCAGAAATATTTAGATGCCCTGCAGTAGCTTCCATCTTCTATATTTTGGCTTTCCTTTATCAATGCTACAGTGGAAGAACTTTCCAAAGGAAAGTCTCTTCATCTGACTTACTCTTTGTGTACTTCTGGGTCTAGCAGAAATTCAAATATATTAGAGAGAAGAATGACTGACTTCCAGAAGGTGTGTGTTCAGCAGGACACCACCAGACTGCAGTGATATTTTTTAAAAAATCTATTGTGGAAGCACATGACGTACCCTCTTGCTAATGGCTCAGGTTCCATGTGTGTTTTTCCCTTGGTATAGCTTTGTGTTGCTATACCTGAATAGTATCTTTGCCACTAGAATGAAGAGAAGAAGAGATATCTTGTGGATGACCCACAAAAGCAGTCACAAAACCACACTAAATTTGCATGCATTTCATTTAATGGATGCCCCTGGGTGAAAACAAATCCATAAAAACAACAACAGTGCAGCCCAGCTGGTGTTGCTCATTGGTTGAGTGTCAACCTATGAACTAGGAGGTCAGGGCACATGCTTGGGTTGCAGGCTGGATCCCCAGGAGGGGGCATGCAGGAGGCAGCCGAACAATGATTCTCTCTCATCATTGGTGTTTGTATCTCTCCCTTTCCCTTCCTCTCTGAAATCAATAAAAATATATTTTTAAAAAAGTTTATAATATATTATTTTTCAAGAAGGGATAAATTTCTGACTGTAATCCCTGGTAGAACATTGGAGCAGCCCATAAAAAGTCCCTTATAGTTAACAGAATTTGTGTTAATATGTACCACTTGAATGTGTACCACAGAATAAATTAGGCTTAACAGTGAGACTTGCAAGGATAAAAATTAAGACAACCAAATAGCTGAAAAGATGTTTAAAAAGTAAAAATACTATATGTAGGTATTATAGATAATAATACAAAAGCTAAAGATTTCAAATATCATAAAAGATTCTTCATTGAAGATTGTACCCCTTCAAATAGAAAACATAATTGTTGCTACTATATACATGTTTTATTAGGCAAAATGTGTTTGCTAGAAAATTATTTTGCTTGTTTATATCTGCAATGGCTTGTTTAGAAGTTTTTGAAAAATTATATCAAAAATTTTATTTTTGAAGCATATAAAGTTTATTTTTATGTAATTCTTTGAAACACTAATAAACTTTTGGCAATAAATATAATTTTATTTTTTCCATAAAAATGGAATTACAAATTATTCAGAGGGAATAATCTAGATATTAAAAATTTAAGATTACAAAAAGCTTTAACCATCACATAGAATCTTTATCTTCTAAATATCTTATGAAAATAGTTACACCATAAACATTTCCAACTTATAAAATACTCCTACTTTCTACCTTATATAAACAGCATAGAAAACGGATTACTGCTTATTCTAGTGAAAGAGGTTTTGGCAATGAGAAACAGACCAGTTTAAAATTAGTTCAAGAAAATGTTGAGTGTGTATATATGTTTGGGGTATGTGTGTGCTTGTGTGTGTGTGTGAGTTCGAGGGAGGGAGATGGGAGAGATGTCAAAGTCTCAGAGTTTGGACAGCATCCAAGAATAGCAAATGCAGTACAAATCAGTCTCTTGAGCATTGAAAAGCTACCTATAACCTACCTAAGCCATACTTTTTTTTACTTACAGGCTATGTGAGTCTTGATTTTGCTTCTATGCATGTTATTCGTTATTTTTCTCTGTTTGTGTTTCTCTGTTCCTCTGTCCCTCTACCAAACCCTTCCTTGGCTTTCTCGTCAGTGTATCATGGTTCAAAATTATCCCTTTCATCTCCCAAGATCAAAAGGATTTCTCATTCTAGAATATACCACCAACTGATTTAAGTTTAAAATTTGCCTCAATTTCAAACTCCCAAGGAGGAAATCCAATTAGCTTTTTTTGTTTGCTTGTTTGTTTGTTTGTTTGTTTGTTTAAACTAGGTCTTACATAGATTATTAAGACACATCTACTTCTGGTCCAATCAGAGGTCCTAAGGAAGAGTCTCCCACTTCCAAAGGGCCCTCGGGAGAGCAGCAATGACTATCCTCTCCAGCACAGCCCCTTTAAAAATTAAACATAGGGTCCACATATGGGCTTTAAGAAAACATAGCATTCGTATCACAAGCTGTAAGGAATCTGTGGACCTTGGAGAAAGCCCATAGCTGTCATCAGATTCTTAAAGTGCCCCCACCCAAATTAACAATCATTTCTTCAAAGCAATCTCTAGCTTCATCCCCAGAGTCCTTTCCCTCCACCCCCAGTTGCACTTTTAATTTTTGGTATCAATTAAGAGTCATGGAGCAAATTACTAATGTAGATAATTATTGGGTAATAGATATTGTACAGTCATTTTTGTCATGTTGTTCTGTTTTTTATTTTTTTTTAATCTATTAATTTCCTGGATAGTTGCTTTATGTGTCTACTTGTGCACTAGCTATATTGTTGGTAGTAATGATAGGAAATGAAAATCTGCCCAAAAGGGCTTCAGTAAACTAATCAAAGAACATTCACTGAATACCTCTAATATACCTAGAACTGTGCTAGAAGCTACAGGGTACATCAGGAAAATAGTGCTAGTTTATGCTCCTGGAAATCTTACAGTCTAATCAGAGAGACAGAGTATCCATATGGGAAATTGTTGCTGAGCAATAAACGTGAAAATGCTAGGTTATATGGGCAGAAAGAATTGTACAAGAGTCAGAGCTTGAAGGTCCTCTCAAGCTCTTCCTCATTTTACATTTCAGTGACTGGAGGCTCAGAAGTAATAAGAGGTATTACCTTACCTTGTCAAGTACCTGAGTAACTGACAAGTATAAAAGTCCAAGTCAGGGCTCTTTCTACTATATCGAGATAGGCTTTAATTATTGCACAAGTAGTTAATGAGCCAAGATATTAATATGAGCAGAGAATGAGGAAAGAAATGACTGGACTTTTAGAAACAGGGGGCTCGTAGAGATTAGCAATGGCTGAAAGTAAAGCTAAGTATGGGTTGGGGTGACAGATGATTTATAGTGGTAAAGGAGAGAGAGAGAGAGAGAGAGAGAGAGAGAGAGAGAGAGCAGATTCAAGACAGAAACCTGCTCATAGAGGTGAGGTTCATGGGACAGAGGAAGGGTGTGATATGATCATATATCTGCTTTTAGATTTACGGCCAAAGGCCATGATCATCGGCATGCATGGTTTTGTTTTGGTTTGGTTTTAGTCTGTGTGCAATCACATGTCCACTCATGTTGAGATGGATGCAGTGAAACTGTTCAGTGTCTGAAAGGTATGCAGCTTTCCCCATTTTGGTGTGTTTCCATGTGAATTTGGTGAAACTAATTTCACTGGTGGCACCTTCTGCTAAATGGACAAATCTCATTCCACTCAGTTGCATTGTTTTCCAGTGTTATTTCACCTAAGACTGAAATTTTCATCACACATCTCGGATTTAATCAACTTATTTGCTTTTAAAAAACAAATTTTCAAAACACATCTTAAAAACAGTATTATGATATATTTTATAACAGGACAGCTAATCAAAATTTTTCAAGATATTTGTCTCTTGGAACTGAAGCTATGTTTTCAACAAGAAAACTAATGTAAAGAGTTGTACCTATAAATAAACTAGATGCTTTGAACAAAGATTGCAACAGTGTCCCTTTCCTGGGAATAAATGTTACACTAAAACTAAGCCAAAAAAATCATAATTATTAAAACCCTCACAGAAAGCATCTATTACAACAAGATCATACCAATTTTTTTAAATTTAAAAATAGAATTTGAAATTCATTTACATTCTAGGCACTACTTTTTTCTTTCTCTGAGGCTATAAGTCAATAAAACAAAAATTAATGGGATATACATTGAGTATTCAAGACAGTACTCACCTCTGACCACTCTCCAATTCCATTGAAATTAGAGACTGTGTGAGTCAGAAACTCACTTTCTGTTCTTTTCTGACCAATTTATGGAAAAGGAAGATATAGAGTTCAAATATCTAAAATCTTTTATTATTCCTTCACATATACACTTTCTGTTATCTCAGAGGCAATTGGCCAAAATGTAATTATTATTCATCATCTCTACTGAAACATTTAAACAGAAGGGGCAAGAGGTTTTGCCCTCACCCATCCCTCCCAGCACAAATTACTGCCCGATTCTAATTACAATTTTAACCACTAGCTGCTGGTTCTTTTATGGGTGGTGAGGTAATCAAATCAGGTGGATTGGAAGCTCATGCTAAACACACCACACATAGAAATTAAAGTATAACTGATGGGCTTAAAAGCTGTTAATCAATATGTAGAGATAGCTAATCCAATTCCTTTGTGTTCCCCTTCTAAATCATTGCCCAAAGCTCATTCACAGGTCTCATTCTTTAATGTAAGGGAACATAGTGTCAGGCTAACTTTTACCACTTTTACAACTTTTCAAACTGCTAGTTGGCTGAATTAGGTCTGCCTAACTCATATATTGCCTTTTTCCCCCTAAGTCAGAGGCTTTGAGCTAACAGTATATTCATAGGTCAAGGCTTTCCAGGTTTCATTAATGTGCAGGTCTTCACAACAGTTAATCTGCCTCCATAATAGAGTCACTCTGAAATACACTAGGTTTATTTCTTGAAGTACCTTTTTAACTGATACATTTAGAAGCTTGCAAGAAGCCAATTATCTTGACCTGGAAGGCCATTAAGAGACTACCTGCATCAGGGACAGGCAAGAATGTCTAAACCATGATTATAAATGGGCAGCTTACCCAGAGTGCGAGTGCTAAGGCTGGGATGAGACACATACGCAATTAAAAACATTCCCCAAATCTAAGGTATGTTTTCCTTTGAGGAAATGGTGCTGGTCTTGGCTAGTGCTATAACATGGTTTTCAGCCACACATTCTCTTGTGGTATGCGTAAGCGAGCCATATAATTTGCAGACATCTTAAAAGAGATCCGGGAGAAACAAATGGGCTTTTATTATATTTTTTAAATTTTGTTTTATTGCTTAAAGTATTACAAATAGTATTACATATGTCTCCTTTTTTCCCCCTTGACCTTCCCCCGACCTCCCCTAACCCCCAGTGTCTTATGTCCATTGGTTATGCTTATATGCATGCATACAAGCCCTTCGGTTGATTTCTTACCCCCCCCCCCCCCCCACCACACACACACACACACACACACACACACACTGCAGTTTGACAATCTGTTCGATGCTGCTGGGCTTTTATTTTTTTTGATAAGCATATTCTCATTTTTCTTAGGACTAAAAAATAATGGAATTGAGGAAGGTGGGGTCCCAGGTAGCTATTTATATATGTAAGAAAAATTTGGGGTTAGACAGTTATTTGCTTTGTGATAAATTATTGATGTTTTCAAAGATTTGGGGTGAGAAGAAAACCTCAGAATGAAAAAAAAATGCAGTTTAAGCAATGATTTCTTTTCTCCTAAAATAAGTTTAGAAGAGCGGTTTCAGTCCAATGGATTTTGGTTAGAATATAGAATCTGTCATAGTATAGCAATGCCAAATTTCAAAAAAGTCACAAGATTCCCCATGATCTCTTTAAAAAAAAAGTGAACATATTCATATTGACTTAAGATACAGTTTTATTCTATTAATGCCCAGTGACTTTTTAATTAAAGTGTATGGTCATAAAATGGTTTATTTGTAATCATGAGTTTATGCTCATAGACTGAATTTTCAGTCTTTTGGTTTGCTCTCTCTCTTAATTGTTGGGTTGAAGCATGAACTTTTACCATTTCCTAAATGCATGGAATTCTCACCCTTTCTGGACTTACAGACACAACACCATCATTGACCTTGAACATTTCACATGTCTAGTTGTTTGGCACCAACCTTCATTTCTGACCTTAACTCCTCATTGATTATTATAGAAATCAGACAACCTTGTACGTGAGATTGAATATAACACTCACACTCTGACATAGACTTTGCCTGGCTTATGGTGCCCACAACCTGGCAGAATAGGCTTGAAGAATTATTGTCCTCTTTTCAAGACAATGAAAGGGATTACAGAAGCCGTATCTATAATTACAGGAGATATTGTTGCTCATAACATCGTGTCTGACAATATGCATGGCAGAAGATGAAAAATATATCACAGATGGTGAGGGTAAAGAAGGACTGCTCTAAGACCTAGGTCTGACATTTATTGTTACCAGCAGCTTCAAATTCTTTCCTCTAAAATTCGGGTTTTCCAAAGCTTATAATAGCTACTTTTTGTTCAATTCTTACTATATGCATTGTTTTTTCCCATTTTATCCTTAAGACAATTCTTTAAGGTATATACCATTTTACAGATAAGGAAAATGAAGCTTGTCATGTAAGCAATAGAGCCCAGATCCAATCCCTGGCCACACATGCATTCTTGGGCAATGTACTAAACTCTTTCTTAATTACTTCCTGTCATAAGGGACTCTATGATAATCTACCTTCCAGTACAGATTTCAATAGAAAAAAGAAAAAAGAAAGGTCTTATGCTGAGGGTGGGGACAGGGGCGGGGGCGGGGGGGGGGGGGGCGGTAGGCGAGATCTATTGTATATAAATTGTCTTTTTCCTGACCTCTTATCCTAGAGTGAGTGTCTCTGGAAGGCTGGTACTTCCTTATAGGTACAACTCTAATTTTATCACAGTGCCTAAATACCTTGCTTGCACATTGTAGACCCAATAATGGCTAATTATTGACTAGATGGTAACTAGATTGGAAAAATTATATCTACACTTAACTGAGAATATTACAGATAGACACTAAACTGTGAAATGAGCATTAGATTGCTATAGAAGCAAACTTTGGGATAAAAAGAAATACGTATACAAGTATGTTAATGTAAGAATATATAAGAATAGCCATTAATTAGGATGTTTTTATGGCAAGTAGTGGGAATTCTGACTCAAATTGTGGTAAAAAATAAAAAGAATTTCAGCCGTAACCGGTTTGGCTCAGTGGATAGAGTGTCAGCCTGCGGACTGAAGGGTCCCAGGTTCGATTCCAGTCAAGGGCATGTACCTTGGTTGTGGGCACATCTCCAGTGGGAGGTGTGCAGGAGGCAGCTGATCGATGTTTCTCTCTCATCAATGTTTCTAACTACTCTCTCCCTTCCTCTCTGTAAAAAAAAATCAATAAAATATATTTAAAAAAATTTTTTTCAGGAGTGGGAGGAGGTCATGCATCTAAAAGTCCAGAAATCAGATTAGCTTTAGAAATAGATCTATCAAAAAATTTTTCAATGACTAAGTTTCTTTCCATCTTCCACTCTGTTTATTGTGTTGGCCTTATTCTAAGTCTAGTTTTCCTCATCTCATGAGGCTACCTGCTTCTTTATTCATGTATAGTAAAAACAAGACTCAGTTAAAGGCTTATATTCTCTCAAAAGGGTTTGCCTTAAGTCACATGCCCACCACTGAACCAATCACTTCTTCCAGAATCTTCATTTTGACTTAATATAGGTCACATGATCTAACTGGAGCAGAAATGGAGACATCTCTGAATCACATAGATTACCAAAAGGAATTAGGGATTACTGGAAGAGGAAGATGTAGATATCTAGTACTAGGATAAATCCAAAAAAATGTCCATTGAAGAACCTTCCTAACCAATTCTTGAAGCCTAAAAATTCTTACTTTGTTATGATTGTTCAGGACTCCAATAGATTTTGCATAGATATCATTGTTTGCTATGATGATATGTTGATACTTGGCTTATTTGACAATGTTCTAGTTGGTTGAGTTAAAATTATTTTATACCCGCCTAATATTCCACAACATAAATTATGTCCATTGCTTATTTCCTTTTTGGAGCTCAATTTTGAGACTTTGATAAGACTTTTGGAGGCTAAGGAAAAAGAGGTCATATTGGTTGGATAAAACTGTCAACTGTTTGCTAGTCCGGAAGCTGAAATTGGTTAACTGACATGTGACTTTTGGGTAAGAAAGCAATTCTATCACATAAGACTGAATGCTGGGACATGGACTGTGTGATGCTATAAAATGGACGATAGCTTCTTTCCACTGGCACATTTAGAGGAGAAGTTCATGCTCACATGTCAGGAGATGACAGCGATGAATTTGTGATTGGTGTGAAGACAGCTACTGACCATCCTGAAGCCAAATGTAATGAATGTCATTATAGCCACGCCAATGCTACACACAGGAAGGGAAGTTATGGCTACTACCCCAAAGACTTACCACCACTGGAACTTTAAATAAATTTTAGAGGATAATAGCTACTATCCAGTAATCAGTTTCAAGTGTTCTATGCTTGACTCTACTGACAATGACCTTTTCCAGGCATAAGCACAGTCTCAACCTTAGAGGTACTCAATTTTTATTGAAAGGATAAATGGCCGAAACCGGTTTGGCTCAGTGGATAGAGCGTCGGCCTGCGGACTGAAGGGTCCCAGGTTCGATTCTGGTCAGGGGCATGTACCTTGGTTGCGGGCATATCCCCAGTAGGAGATGTGCAGAAGGCAGCTGATCGATGTTTCTCTCTCATCGATGTTTCTAACTCTCTATCTCTCTCCCTTCCTCTCTGTAAAAAATCAATAAAATATATTTTTTTTAAAAAAAGAAAGGATCGCCGAAACCAGTTTGGCTCAGTGGATAGAGTGTCGGCTTGCGGACTGAGGGGTCCCAGGTTCGATTCCGGTCGAGGGCATGTACCTGGGTTGCGGACACATCCCCAGTGGGAGATGTGCAGAAGGCAGCTGATCGATGTTTCTCTCTCATCGATGTTTCTAGCTCTCTATCTCTCTCCCTTCCTCTCTGTAAAAAATCAATAAAATATATTTAAAAAAAAAAAGAAAGGATAAATGAATTTCTCCTTTATTATTTTTGTCAATAAATTGGGAAATCAAAAGGTACATAGAAAAGTTTCCCTTAAAACTGAGTATTATCTATAAAATTAAAATGCAATTGAACTTTAAAAACAAGTTTTCTATAATAATAAGTATTCTTTTCAATGAGATATTGAAAGAGTGAACCTGAAAATTTGACATTCAATTTCTAATTTGGGGATGATTCCCAAGAGCTCTTGCCAGGTAATTTTATCATCTTTTGATGAACTCTACTCTAGGTAGCTATGGAATTTATCACCCACCTATGAGCACAAGAAAGATCTCTAGTTGCATTTGGGACCACTCAATTATCTTGTCACCATAGTTCAATCATGCTTAGATCCCTCCAATATCTAGCATCAGAATCAAACCAAATAGTCACTTAGGGATATCCCGATATCCTCACCTCTGTGGTTTAGGCCTAGGTACTAATACAGTGATGGCGAACCTATGACACATGTGTCAGAGTTGACATGTGAACTCATTTTTGGGGTTGATTTTTCTTTGCTAAATGGCACTTAAATATATAAAATAAATATCAAAAATGTAAGTCTTTGTTTTACTATGGTTGCAAATATCAAAAAATTTCTATATGTGACACGGCACCAGAGTTAAGTTAGGGTTTTTCAAAATGCTGACACGCCGAGTCCAAGAGGTTCGCCATCACTGTACTAATAGAAATCCAGAAAACAAAAGAATAAAGCATCTATGAGCTATTTACCCTGCATCCAGGATGAGACTACCTGAAAGAGCAGTGATATCTTAAGGGGTCAGCAGAACACTTTTGCTCTTTGTGGGCACCAGTGCCTGGGGACCCCAGAAATGTACTTTGCCTGGACTATACGAGGTCTAGAGTGGTGTGGGGGAGATTGTGGGAACTGAGGCCATTGAAACAGGTCAAGATCAGAACTTGGAGCATAAAGAATGCCAGGCAGAGTCAATGGTGAGCTATTGGAGTTTTTGAACTTGGAGTATTCATGACTAAAGCTGTGTTGTAGACAAAAATAAATCTAGAATGGATGTTAGCGATAGCCTGGCATTCATTTCACATTGATAAAATTATCAAAATAATTATTTAACTTTACATTTTGACTGTGCAGCTCTTGTTTAATTATAATTAATTGCATAGAGTTGTACTTTAATCTTTAAAATTATTCCAAAATGAATCAGAGTAAACATATGATTGAAAGACTAAGAAAGAGCTGTTTTCACTTTTTTTTCTTAAACAAATTAATCTCACCTATGCTCATTGCTTTAGAACATTTGGATATATAAAATTCTTTCTGAAAATCTATCACAAACATGTCTCTGATGACAATTTTCTTAGCTTGTCTGCTAAAATCTGTGAAATTCTATGCTATTTACCAATTTAAATATACTCTACCTACTTCCAAAAAGGATGTGCTTAAATTGAAATATAGTTTTAGCACAAAAACTAGTAAAATATAGTTTCTTCTTAAGTATTACTTACATTAAAACTTTCGGAACTATTTGTGACACACGAGGCATACCCATAATGTTGAAATACTAGAATCATGGGAAAAAAAATCAATCTCTCTTATTAGCTAGATATAAAGTAGGTCAAAGAAAACATGCTTTATGTTTTATTTTCAGCTTAGATTTTTTTTTAAACAACTGGGAATCAAAACCATGTATGACATATCTGGGACAAACACATACACACAAACAATGATTTTATTATACTGCATCATTTCCCCAGGAATACTCACAGAGCTTATTACAGATCTTTAAAAGAATGAAGCTATTCAGAATTGATTTCTTCAGGCTGATGTGGATTGGCATAGTATGTCAACATAAATCCTATCATTTTGGGAAATCTCAAGATAATAAAATAATCTAACTGCTTGTTCTGTACAATTTTATACGTCATTTTCCCAATCTTCCAGAAGCATCATGCTTCTTTCAAGTGCTGTCTCTCCCTCTCCATCTTTAGCTCTCACTTTCTCTTACTTTCAATCTATCCCTTTCTTCCTTCCCTCATCCCTCTTTGCAACCTTTTTAGTCTTTCATTCTTTGAAAGCAAAGGCAGCTAGAAGAAAATACATGGTTCATTTTCTTCTAAATATACTCAAGTTTCTATGCAAAATAATAGCTTCCTTCCATAATTGTTTTAGAGGCAGTAAGCTGATTCACAAACCACAGGTAATAACAAAAGCAACTCAGTTTAGTCCCTTCTAGTAACCGCCTAAGGCCCTGGTTAATGGTAACTGAAAACCACAAAGAATGTTCCAAAGGGGGAAAAACAGCGACAATTAAATAGCTTTTGTTAAACCTATGTTTTAAAAGGCATATACTACAATTATAAGTGGGCCAAAGTTGGCAAGAATTTAGAGCAGAGGAATGGGGAAGGCCATGCCTTTCCTCACACCTGAAAGGAAGGGGTGCTGATTTTAAATGATCAAAGCTAGGAAGACTGTGGGGCCATTGTCATTGGGTATAGAGCCTTCAAAGGAGTTCAACTGTTAGCAGTATTAACTGCATAGGCTGTCTCTAGGACACATAAGAAACTGATAATGCCAAGAAAAACAACTGGGGTTACTGGGGAGATTTTAATATATTTTGTATTTTATAACATATGAATGTATGGCCAACACAACTTTAAAGCTATGTCTATAAGTTCTTTTTTTATATATAGTTTTATTTCTTGCCCCTTTATTTGTGTAATCATTATTATATACAGTAATATCTATGTGTTATAGGCACAACAATACAGTTTTATGAATTGTTTTTAATCAGTTAAGAGAAAATAAGATTAAAAATATATTTACCTATCATATATATATATATATATATATATATATATATATTATTATGTATACTCTCATTACCCCCCTAGTTTCATTTCATTTCAGTCTAAAAAATTTCTTTTAAGGCAAGTCTAATAGCAATAAATTCCTTTCATCTTTGTTTATCTGGAAATGTCTTTATTTTTATAATTTTGAAGTATATAAACTATTTGGTTAAGTTTTCTTTTTCCTTTCAGCACTTTGAATATGCCATCTCACTATTTTTAGACCTCTATTGTTTCTGATGATAAGTTAGCTGTTAAACATATTGTTGTCATCCTGTTTTGTGACTTTATACATTCTACTTTCAAGATTTTCTCTTTATTTTTTTAATTTAAATTCTTTATTGTTTAATGTATTACATAAGTCTCCTTTTTCCCCCATTGACCTCTCCCTGGCAGCCCCCAACCCGCAGCACATACTCTCACCCCACCCCCCATGTCTGTGTCTATTGGTTATGCTCATATGCATCCATACAAGCAAGTCCTTTGGTTGATCTCTTACCCCCTCCCTGTCCTTCCCTTCCCCCTCCCCCCCACCGCCTTCCCTCAGAGGTTGGACAGTCTATTTGTTGCTTCTATGACTCTGGTTCTATTTTTGTTCATCAGTTTATGTTGTTCATTATATTCCACAAATGAGTGAAATCATGTAATATTTATCTATCTCTGACTGGCTTATTTTGCTTAGCATGTAAGTTCTTTACTATTCCTCTCCTCAAGAGATGGTACTTAACTTACCTCTCCATGAGTGTGGACTGGACTTAGTGATTTGTTTTCATCAATTAAAATATGACGGAAGAATGGGATGTCACTTCTAACATCTATACTAATAATAGACAAATATGTAAATTGGCCATCCCTCTGCAACACCCACAACCAATGAGGAGTGAGTATGCAAATTAACCTGACAAAGATGACTGCGCTAGCTGGAGCCACGGAGCTGGCTAGAGAGCAGGCGGGAAGGTTTGGCGTCGCCAAGCCTGGGTGGAGAGCAGAGCGGGAGAGTGGATGGAGAGCGGGCAGCTTGGGAGGCTTGGCTCCTTCGGTCACTTGGGGTGACATGGTGGGCATCCCCGGGACCCTGCCCACTCTGAGCCTGTGGCCAGCACACATGTGCACCGGCACCTAGCAGTCGGGGTCCCGGGGATGCCACTGGAGTGTCTGGTCCTTTCAGCCAGACCTGGGGGCGGCTGGAGTTTCCAGTCCTTTTGGTTTCTGCAGCCCCTGGACCGGAAGTGGATACCAAGAGTGCAGGGAGCACCAGGAATGCTGGGAATCATATTTCTGAAGGTAGATGTGTTGCAGGATCTCCTAGACACTAGAGCAGTGGTTCTCAACCTTCCTAATGCCGCGACCCTTTAATATAGTTCCTCATGTTGTGGTGACCCCCAATTTCATTGTTACAAATTGAACATAATTAAAGCATAATGATTAATCACAAAAACAATATGTAATTATATACAGTGGGGCCTTGACTTATGAGTTTAATTTGTCCCGTGACAGAGCTTCTAACTCAAATTACTCGTATGTCAAATCAAAAAGTGAACGAGTGAGACACGTGATGCTGGGCTGATGTTGTGGCGTTCACTGTGACGTTCACTGTGCCAACTAGCAGTGGGGTATCTGAAGCTGGCTCATAACCCGAATTTTAGCTCACAACTCAAAGCAAAAAATTGGCCGAGAGACGGCTCCTATCTCGAAAAACTCGTTAATCGGGACACTCGTAAGTCAAGGCCCCACTGTATGTGTTTTCCGATGGTCTTAGGCGACCCCTGTGAAAGGGTCATTCGACCCCCAAAGGGGTCGAGACCCACAGATTGAGAACCACTGCACTAGAGCAAAGTGAGCCTGGAGCAAGTTACTGTTGCGTGTGGGGGATGGAGGGAAAGCAAAGGTGAGAGACATAAGTAAAGTCAGAGTGTTGAGGAAAAATTAAAGGGAAGATATCCTGCAACTTCTAGTAAATCTCCACCAATGGAGCAAAGAAGAAAAAAAGACCTCTATTATTCTGTGAGCACCAAACCAAACTGGGTTGGGGTCTCTGACAATTCGCTCAGAAACTCCTGAATTGGAGAGGGCTCCCCTGAGGGCTCCCAGATTGGAGAGGGTGCAGGTCAGGCTGAGGAACCGACACCCCGTGCACAAATTTCATGCACCAGGCCCTTAGTTGAGTTATAAAAAGCCTGCCTCTCCTGTTTTGAGCACTCTTTCTCTTTCTGAAATCACTGGAGTAAGCCAGCTGCCATTAGTAGGATGATGAGGTCCACATGTAATCACCTGAAGCCTCCTCTCTTCACATACCCCAAGTGCTTGAAAGAAGATTCTCCAGCCCCTTCAGATAACTGCAGAGGCAGGTCAACAGCTTGACTGTAACCTAGTCAGAAACCCTGAGTTGAGGACCATCCAGCTAAGTCTTCCCAGTTTCCTGACCTTGAGAAAATCTGAGATAATAAATGCTTGTTGTTTAAGTTGCTAGTCTTGGAGTAATGTGTTATGCAGCAATAGATGCCTAATACAATTACCACTCTAAAAATATTACAACAAAAAAACAACCCAAATTAATTAATTGAATGGGAATAGGAAGTCATTGTGCATGCATGTTCTCTTTGGTCTAACTTGCTTTTATTATGCTTGAATGGTAACAACATTAATACTACTCCCAAAGGGGAGGTGATTTGTTTATTTTCTCTCAGCCTCTTTTTTCCCAGCATTTAAAAAGGACAGGACTGCCTGGCTGGCATGGCTCAGTGATTGAGCATCGACCTATGAGCCAGGAGGTCACTGTTCGATTCCTGGTCAGGGCACATGTCCTGGTTGCAAGCTCAATCCCCAGGGGGGTGGGGGGAGGGGTGGGGTTGGTTAGGAGGTAGCCTATCAATGATTCTCTCTCATCATTGATGTTTCTATCTCTCCCTCTTTCTTCCTCTCTGAAATCAATAAAAATATATATTTTTTAAAAACAAACAGATTGGCTCTGGAATGGTTCTCAATCCTATCAAATCAAAGAATTTTCTTGCAGCAAGTTGTTATCCCTGCTAACTAGGTCTAGAAGAGAAAATGTTGGGCTGTGGTAAAAGGGCCTTGAGTGGACTGCTCTCACCTTAGTCTCCATGGTGAGGACACATTGCTCCATCCTAATTTCTGGCCATGCCAGAATAACCTTTGGTTATATTTAATGGTCTTTTCTGGTTCCTCCTCTGTGAAATACATGTATAATCTTTTGAGTTTCTTGTTTGTTTGTTTTTCTGTCTCTCTTTTGGGATTTTGCTTGATTTTTGCTTTTTTATTTATAGTTATGTATGTAGCTTAAATGTTAACCATTTATTGGTTTTGTTATCGGTGGAAGTGGGGTTCTTATGGTTCCACTGGAATAAGAATTGACAGAGGCCCCAGGAAAGGATGAGGAACTATAGAGAGCTCTATTTCTGTGGAACACTCCCGAGTTTCCCTGGTCCCATTTCCCTTTGGCTGAAAAGGAGGAAGTGTGGCTGTGGCTTCAATAGTGCTAAAATAAAAGCCAGTGTCCAGAGTTTTCATTCCATATTGGGGCACAGTCCAATCTTGCCTCAGGTTGGCTTAATTTGTATCCCCAGTTACAGTCAATAGTCCATTGCATGTGGGGTCTGCAGGGCTGCATGGCTATGGAGGAAACATGAGCAAATGCAAGAGAACCGAGAGCTAAAAGCCAAGAGAGCAAACTCCTTTATTTAGGGGATTATGTATCCCCAAATTTTCACAGGCTTGCAGTGGACCTGCCTATTCTACCCAATGATCTGTTTCCAGGTTTGACGGAAGGGCATCTTCCCTGGGCATCCTAACTCACTGTGAATGCCTTATCTCCCCTTTGTTGGATCCCTTCCCCCAGTGCCTGCAGGGAATGGACCGGTGGTTCCCTGGGGAGTGTAAAGTTGCAGCTTCCTGGTGAAGCTGCCCAAATGACAAGCCTATAATATCTGACCTTCCCTGTGCTCCTTTCCTGTTATTAATAATGAGCCGATTACAGTGGTATCAGTTTTATATATCGCCAAGTACCTTTTCTCATGAGTCTTACTTTTTTTGTGAACATTTTTTCTAGTTCTATATAGTTTTCTTAAACAGCCTCTACATTTTTTTTAAACTTCATGATTCCACATCCCCCCTCCCCCAATATTATTTTGTATTGGTTTCAGGTGTACAGCACAGCTGGTTAGATAATCATATACTTTACAAAGTGTTCCCTATGATATTTCCAGTACCCACATGGCACTATACATATTTATTGCAATGTTATTGACTATATTCTCTATACTGTACTTTACATTCCTGTGGCTATTCTGTTACTACCAATCTGTCCATGTCAATCCCTTCACCTCTCTCACCCAGTCCCCTAATCCCCATTAGTCTGTTTCAATTTTGTTTATTTTGTTCTTTAGATCCCACATATAAGTGAAATCCTATGGTATTTGTCTTTCTCTGACTGACTTCTTTCACTAAGCATAATACCCTTTAGATCCATCCACTATTTTTAATTAAAGAAGAGCACACTTATGCAAAGATAAATCATAATGCCCACTTTGACAAATAATGATTTTTTTTTTAATTAAACACTTCAGTGTAGCATCATTCAAATATTACCACACCCAAAACTTCTTGACTGGCCCCAAGTCATTATTTCAGAGAAAAGGTAAACAATATTCTGATTTCTGTAACAATAATTAAATTTTTCCTGGCTTTTATATAAAGAGAATAACACAGTATGAATTCTTTTGTATCTTTATTCTTGAAAAAAACAACAAGGCTTGAATTTATTAATGTTGTGGCATGTATTAAGAATTTGTTATTTTTTAGTATGGAATAATACATTGTATAAACATGCTATAATTATTTAGCCATTATGGAAGAGCAATTGAGTATTCTTTGTGTGGGGCTATTGATAATAATGCTGTGGGCATTCTTGTTTATGACTTTTGATACACACAGTATATATTGCTGTTGAATATATACACTGAGTGGCCAGGTTATTATGACCACCTGATGTTTGTAGGCAATTAGCTATAATTTTGCGCTGAAGTTGCTAGAGAGCCAGACCATTATAAATAAAGAAGCAGGTTGTTTACCATCACAGTAGAAGTGATTTTTTTCCTGAAGATATGGGTAAACAACACGATTTAACAGCCTTTGAACGTGGGATATATTTGAACGTGAGTGGCCAGATTATTATGACCACCCCATCAGTACTTCGTTGGGCCACATTTTGCCTTTAATACTGTGGTGATTCTTCTTGGCATTGACTCCAGGAGATGTTGAAAGGTGATGCGAGGAATCTGACACCATGCCTGATGAATAGCACTGTCTAGTTCTGTGAGATTTGATGGTTGTGGAACCAGCTGCCTGATGGCTCTTTTAACTTTGTCCCACAAATGCTCAAGTGGATTGAGATCTGGTGATTGTGGGGGCCACCTAAGCAAGGTAAAGTCTCCCTCATGTTCTTGAAACCACTCCTGCACAATACGAGCACCGTGACATGGCGCATTGTCTTATTGGAAGGAGCCATCTCCATTGGGATATGCCATCAGCATGATAGGATGAACTTGATCAGCAATGATACTTAGGTATGTTGTGCTATTCAGACATTGTTCCACACGAATTAAAGGGCCCAAATAATGCCAGGAAAACATGCCCCAAACCATAACACTGCCCCTACCAGCTTGAGGGGTTGTACTCATGCATGTGGAGTGCATGCTTTCATGCTGTTTCCACCAAATTCTTACTCTGCCATCTGCATGATGCAACTGGAAACGTGATTTATCAGACCACATGACTTTTTTCCAGTGATCAACTGCCCAATCCTTGTGTTCCTGTGCAAATTGGAGTCGTTTTATCTTGGTAACTACAGACAGCAAAGGTGTTCGAACAAGCCTTCGGCTTTCATATCCCATATGATGCAGTGTACGGCTAATTTGCCTACAAACGTCAGGTGGTCATAATAATCTGGCCATTCAGTGTACTTAGAGAAAGAAGTAGCTGGATTATTGAGAGAACATAGATCTATAAATTTAGTAGTTATTGTCAGATTTTAAAGTTCTGAAACTAAATTTACTCCTACCAGCAATGCATGGTCATTCTTGTTGTTTCATATACCCCAAATACACTGCTATTGACAGTCTTTTTAACTTTAGTCATTTTGGTGGATTTATACTAGTATCACATTTTGGTATTAATTGGCATTTTCTTGATAACAAAATGTGATTGATCACCCTTTTATATTCTACCATTTTGACATTGCCTTTTGTGAAGTGACTATTCAAGTGTTTATTCTCTATTTTATTTATTAGAGCATTAGTTATTTCTTATTAATTTGTAAGGCTTCTTCTAGATAGGAGATCTTTGGTTGGTGGACATATGCATTTTTTAAAATCCTCATCCAAGAATATGTTTTCATTGATTTGAGAGAGAGAGAGAGGGAAGGAGAAAGAGAGAGAGAGAGAGAAATCAATGTGAGAGGGAAACATTGATTGGTTGCCTCCTATACACACCCTGACTGGGAATCAAACCCACAACTTCTTGGTGCTTGGGGTGATGCTGTAACCAACTGAGCCACATGGCCAAGGCTGGACATACACATTTAAAACATATTTCTCACACTGTGGTTTGCATTTTCAGTTTTCTAATAGTGTTCTTTTGATGAATGAAAGTTCTAACACTGAACTTTTTCGGAGGATGAGGCCAAGAAATCAGGATTTTAAAGATTCCCAGGTGATTCTATTTTGCAGCCAAGGTTGAGAACTACTGTTCTAAGTTATCTCCTAGTAGCTTTATTGTTTTAAATTTTATATTTAGGTCCATAATTCATCTGGAATTTGTTTTTCCAAAGGAGTAAGGAAAAGTCAACATTTATTTCCTTATAGATAGCCAATTTACCCAGCATCATTTATTGAAATGGCAACCCTTTTTACACTGCATTATGGTGGTAATTTCATCAAAAACCAGGTGACTACATACATTATTGGAATATTATTCTATTCTATTGGTCCATCTGCAGGCCCAGTGGGATACAAAACTGTCTTAATTATAGTAGCTTTTTTAGTAAGTTTTGCTATCGAGCATTGTAAGCCTCATTTTTCTCTTTTATTCACATTTTTTAACATTCTTAAAATTTTCATTTTCATATTAATTTTTAATCAGCTTATTGTTTTCCACCCAAAGATATTTTCTTTAATTTTTATTGTAATCACATTGTATTTTTAGATTTATTTGGAGAAAATTGGCATTTTCACAATTTCAAATCTTCCAATACAAAAACATGGTATGTCAGCATTTGTTTAGGTTTTTGTAATTTTTTTTTCAATTATGTTTTGTAGGTTTCAGTGCAGAGAACATTTTCCTTAGTATTTTCCTAAGTATCATTTTTAAATTCCACGCTTATCATTGCTGTTTGCTAGTATATAGAAATATTTTAAATTTCTATATATCAAGCTAGCAGTTTTGTTAGCTTCCCTTATTAATTCTGGTAGCTTATCTGCAGAGTCATTAGATTTTCTAGATACACTATCTTATTGTCCTGAATGATGACACCTCGACACCTTTCTTTCTTTCCAGCCTTATCTTATTGCAATTGTTAAGACAACCTGTTGAGTATAGGACCATAAAGAATAAAAGTGGTTTAAAGGGTACCTCAACATGCACATGCAACACCTGGAGCCCTTCTTAAAATGCAAATTCTAATGGAATAAGTCTGGAGTGGAGCCTGGAATTCTGCATTTCTAACAAGCTCCCAGGTGATGCAGATGTTGTCAAGCTACAAACCCTACTTTAAGTAACAAGGCTATGGCAAATATCCTTGTCTGAATCCCAGTGCCGGGGATGAAGTGTTTAACATTTCAGCTCTAAGAATGATGAGTGCTAGAGGGTTTTTTTTGTTCATCTGTTTTGCAGATACATGTATCAGATAAAGAAATTCTCATTTCTGTGCTGGTTTGGCTCAGTGGCTAAAGCGTGGGCCTGTGGACTGAAGGGTCCCGGGGTTCAATTCCATTCAAGGGCACATGCGGGGGTTGTGGGCTCGACCCCCAGTGTGGGTTATGCAGGAGGCAGCCAATCAGTGATTCTCTTTCATCATTGATGTTCCTCTTCCTCTCTCCGTCTCCCTGCCTCTCTGAAATCAATATATATATTTTAAATCTCATTTATACTTTATTTGTTTAAAATATTCAAGTATTAGATTTTCTAAAGTTATTTTGCTTTAATGTAATCATCATATAATTTTTCTGCAGTATTCTATTAATGTGAATTACACTGATTGATTTTCAGACTTAAACTTACATTCCTGAAATCAGCTCAACTAGGTCATGATACATTACTCAATTTACATATTGCTGAATTCAATTTGTTAATATGTTATTTAGGACTTTTATGCTTTGTTCATAAGTGAAATTGAAATGTAATTTTTATTTCTTTTAATATTCCTATCAGGTTATGGTATTATACTTACGTTGATCTCTTAATTCAATTTGGGAATTGCCCCTCTATTTTTATACTCAAAGAATTTGTGCAAGAATGGTTTATTTCTTCTTTAAATGTTTGAAAGAATTTACTGGTGAATATGTAAGCCTAAGCTTTTCTTTCTATAAAGGTTTTTAATTAGAGATTTAATTTATTAAATAAGAAGTTTTCAATTTGTTTTCTTTTTTAAAATATATTTTTATTAATTTTATAGAGGAAGGAGAGGGAGAGAGAGATAGAAACATCAGTGATGAGAGAGAATCATTGATCAGCTGCCTTCTGCACACCTCACACTGGGGATCAAGCCTGAAACCCGGGCATGTGCCCTGACTGAGGATTGAACCCTGACCTCCAGGTTCATAGGTTGACACTCAACCGCTGAGCCACACCGGCTGGCCTTATTTTTTCTTGCACCAATTTTGGTAAAATACTGTTTCCCTAGGAAGTTTATCTTTTATTTAAATTTTCAAATTTATTGGCATTAAGTCTTTTATAATATACTAGAGGCCCAGTGCACAAAAATTTGTGCACTCAGGGGGGCGGGGGTGTCCCTCAGCCCGGCCTGTGCCCTCTCGCAGTCTGGGACCCCTCATGGGATGAGCACCTGCTGGCTTAGGCCGGCTCCCCTGGGGATTGGGCCTAAGATGGCAATCAGACATCCCTCTGGCAGCTGGGCAGCCCTCAGGGGATGTCCACTTGCCAGCGGGGAGCAGGCCTAAACTGCAGTCGGACATCCTTAGCGCTGCTGAGGAGGCAGGAGAGGCTCCCACCACCACCGCTGTACTGGCAGCCATCAGCCTGGCTTGTGGCTAAGCAGAGCTCCTCCCATGTGAGAGTGCCCTGACCACCAGAGGGCAGCTCCTGCATTGAGCACCTGCCCTCTGGTGGTCAGTGTGTGTCATAGTGACCAGTCATTCCCAGTGATTCTGCTGTTAGGGTCAGTTTGCATATTACCCTTTTACTATATAGGAGAGAGGCCTGGTGCACGGGTGGGGGCCAGCTGGTTTGCCTTGAAGGGTGTCCCGGATCAGGGTGAGGGTCCCACTTGGGTGCCTAGCCAGCCTGGATGAGGGGATGATGGCTGTTTGCAGCTGGTCACACCCCCTTCAGGGTGGGGGTTCCCACTGGGGTGCCTGGCCAGTCTGGGTGAGGGGCTGAGGGCCGTTTTCAGGCTGGCAGGTGAATGAAGCTCCCAACCTCTCCTTTTTTTCTTTTTTCTTTTTTCTTTTTATTCTGGGACTAGAGGCCTGGTGCACAAAAATTTGTGCACTCGGCGGGGGGGGGGGGGGGGGGGGGGAGGAGAGTCCCCCAGCCCGGCCTGTGCCCTCTCGCAGTCTGGGACCCCTCGGGAGATAACGACCTGCTGGCTTAGGCCTGCTCCCGGGTGGCAGAGGGCAGGCCCAATCCCTAGGTGCAGCCCCTGGTCAGGCTCAGAGCAGGGCTGATTGGGGAGTTGGGGCGCCGCCCCCTGTCATGCACAGAGCAGGGCGGATTGGGAGGTTGCGATGCCACCCTCAGTCACGCTCAGGGTAGGGCTGATTGGGGGGTTGGGGCACCGCCCCCTGTCACACTCAAGGCAGGTTCAATGGGGAGGTTGCGGCGCCACCCCCTGTGATGCACAGAGCAGGGCCAATCAGGGGGTTGAGGCACTGCCCCCCCCCTCATCACGCACAGAGCAGGGCCCATCAGGGGGTTGGGGAGCTTCCCCCTGTCACGCACAGAGTAGGGCCGATAGGGGAGTTAGGGCACCGCCCCCTGTCACCCACAGAGCAGGGCCAATCAGGGGGTTGGGGCGCCACCACTGTCACACTCAGGGCAGGGCCGATGGGGAGGTTATGGCTCTACCCCGTCACACACAGAGCAGGGCCCGTGGGGGGGGGGGGGGGCTTTGGGGCACCACCCACTGTCACACACAGAGCAGGGCCGATCAGGGGGTTGGGACGCCACACCCTGTCACACACAGAGCCGCAGGGCGATAAGGGGGTTTGGGCGCTGCCCCCTGTCATGCTGATCTGGTGCCAGGAGGCCTCGTGGCTCCGCTGATCCCTGTGCTGGGAGGCATATTACCCTTTTACTATATAGGATAGAGGCCTGGGGGCCGGCTGGTTTGCCCTGAAGGGTGTCCTGGATCAGGGTGGGGGTCCCCACTGGGGTGCCTGGCCAGCCTGGATGAGGGGATGATGGCTGTTTGCAGCTGGTCACACACCCTTCAGGGTGGGGGTCCCCACTGGGGTGCCTGGCCAGTCTGGGTGAGGGTCTGAGGGCTGCTTTCAGGCTGACTGAAGCTCCCAAACACTCCTTTTTTTCTTTTTTTTTTTTCTTCTGGGCCAGCTTTAGCTCTGGCTCTAGCTCTGAGGCTTCAGCTGCTGGTTTGTTTGCCGTTCTATAATCGAAACAATGTATAACTTCAGCTCTGAGATCCCAGCCGGCTATATTTGTTAGAATGTTTCAAACTGCCAGCTCAGAGTCCGGCAAGTCAGGCGGGGAACGTTGGAGTCTGCAGTCACTGGAGCAAGCAAGCCTCATGTTCGCTTCCAGCTGCCTGGCTGCCGGCCGCCATCTTGGCTGACAGTTAATTTGCATAAGGATACGCTGATTAGCCAATCGGAAGGGTAGCGGTCGTACGCCAATTACCATGTTTCTCTTTTATTAGTGTAGATTCTCATGATCTGTAGAATCTGTTGTGGTTTCTTTTTTATTCCCCAGATTGGAAATTTGTATCATTTTTTTTTTTTTTGTAAGTCTTGACAAATGTTAAAGTAACTGATTTTAAAGTAACTGATTTATGGTATGGTTAATTCTTTCTATTTATTTGTTTTCTATTTTATTGATTTCTATATTGTTTTATTTCTTTGTATTTTCTTTGGGTTTCATTTGCTGTCCTTTTAAAATAATTTTGGGATAATATTTGGAAGATTAGATTTTCATCCTTTCAATTTAAAACTACAAATTTTACTCTAATTACCAGCTTAGCTGCTTCTTACAAGTATCTATTTTTTATTATTATACAAATATATTTATGTTATCTGAAAATTCTTCTTTGATACTTTTGGTCAATTGCTATGTTTAATTTTCCTAATCTCTAACAGATGGGTATTTTTAGGTTAATGTTTTGCTATTACTTTCAAGATTGATCCTTATATAATCAGAAAATATATTCTAAATAATTTTCATTCTTTGAAAACACCTGGTCAGTTTTGATAAAAAGTTCATATGCATGTTTATCTCTCCCCTATAGAATATTTTTACTGTTATCATGCATTTTAATTCTATATATATTGTAGGGCTCAAAACACTAATCCTATGTTTTGTTTAGTCACTAGTCACTTACTTTTACTCACATATTTACCTTTATTTTGTTTCTTTATTACTTTCTATAATTTTGTGTTTCTAGAATAATTTTTTTATACATGAAAATTTATTTTTTCCCTTTTATTCAGATTTACAGGCAATAACTTAAATTATGACAGTGTTTGGTTATCTGGAAATGTCTATATTTTACTGGAACTATTGAAATATGATTTTCAAGGGTATAAAATTTTAGGCTGTCATCTACTTTTTCTGCTTTCAAAAATTGGCATGCTGTTGCCAATTGTTTTGTTTGTTTGTTTTAAAATACTAGCTCTGTTTCTTATTGTTGCCTTCCTGAAGATAATGTGTTTTATTTTCCTTGCCTTCTTTTAACTTTTAGATTTGACTTTGTTATTTTTAGATATTTTATTGTGATATGTCCAGGAGTAGTTTTTGTTTTTCCTATGTAGGGTTCAGACTTCTACTTGAAAATTTGAGTTGATATATTTTCCTCAGTTTAGGAAATATATTTTTGCCACTATTTTTTCAGATATTACTTCTGTCATATTTTCTCTTTCCTGATTTTCTGAAACTTCAGTTTGATGCATGTGTTGGACCTTTTCACATTTCTAAACAATTTCCAATATGGTTATTTATACTCTTTTACTAAATTTTTATTCTTTTTGATCTTTATGTTTGAGTGTGGATATTTTCTATTATCTTATCTTTAAGTTTATGTAACCATTCTTGTGCTATGTTCAGTCCATGTTCAAACCCATTTATTGTTTTTTCATTTTCATAATTGTATTTTCTGATTCTATAATTTCAACTTGATTCTTTTCATGGAATTCAGTTTTCCAGTAAAATATTTCAATTTGTCATATATTTTCTTAAACAGGATAATTACAAATATCTTAAAATTTATGTCTGATAGATAACTCCAATGATTGGATCACATGAAAATTTTGTAACAGATTTTTTTCCTCTTGAACCTTTGTTATGAGTAAATTTTTTTTTTTGTACTTAATGGCTGTTATTGTACAAGAAAAATAAAGAATTCTCTGGAGAATACACATACTTTAATTTGTCTTCTGAAACAAGCCTCAGGTAGGCCAGATCACCTTCATCTGAACAAGGAATGAGCCGACCAAATTAACATGATATAAGTCTCTTTTTAACTCCGTTTCTCCCCTGCTCCCAGGCTTGACTCTTCTGTATCTGAGTAAATGTGTTGGATCCTTCTTCCATGGCAAGTTCTGAACTCTAGTCCATATACCCCGAGCACTAGAAGAGTACTGAAATCCACCTCGTTCGCTTTGTTTCTTTGCCTGTCACCTTGCACAACATTATAATCTATCAAATGCTTCTCAGGAGGAACTGAAAGTGTCTTGCACCCCTTTCTCTGTGCATTCTTTCCCTCCAGAATCTCTCCCTCATGCTGCATGACCACCATTAAAAATCAATTGTCAAATATTGATGATGTTTAGAAATGTAAATTGTCTATTGAAAAAGGAGACAGCTTTTAATTGCATAATGTCACAGAAAAACCTGGAAGTTCTTTAGTTTAATTTTTGTTGTTGTTCCCATAGAAGTCTACTTGTTTAAATGTTGTCATAAGAATATACAGCTCTCTTGCCCTGGCCGGTTTGGCTCAGTGGATAGAGCGTCGGCCTGCGGACTGAAGGGTCCCAGGTTCGATTCCAGTCAAGGGCATGTACCTTGGTTGCGGGCACATCCCCAGTGGGAGGCGTGCAGGAGGCAGCTGATCGATGTTTCTCTCTCATCGATGTTTCTAACTCTCTCTCCCTCTCCCTTCCTCTGTAAAAAAATCAATAAAATATTTTTTAAAAAGAATATATAGCTCTATTTATCAACAAATAGAGTTTAAGTGATACCTAACACTAAAGTTAATCACATCTAGGATATGCATAATTGTCCATACTTCTTAATCAGACATAAATAGAAACCAAATAGGCAATAGTAAAACTCAAAATGAAAATAAGCTCACCAAGAAAGCTCCATTGTACTGCGGCATACACAATAGCGTAGAGTTTCAACATGGCTGATTTTGACTCTCTGACAGATAGCATTTTTTTAAGTTGGTTGTTTTTATTAGCTGAAGGGTAAAGTTGGCATCCTGTAAGATGAGTTTCAGTGAGGTTTATGGTTGTTCTTTCCATTTCTGGGCTCTTGTCCTGTGAGATATTATCCATTTCAAAAAGGTGTGCTATTTCAGCAATTTCTTGTTCAACATTGACAGTTGCCATTTCACAAATATTAGAAAGATTGAAAAGTCCTATAAGATCATTAAATCTACCCCCCTGGCACTGTAGGCGAAGCAAGTGAAGCAAAACTATTTTTTTGTGTGTGTGGGTTATATTTGGTATAGTCGTCTCTATTGAAAATAATACCGAGTGAAAAGTGTGAGGGTGCCTAGATAAGTGAGAAGTTTCTGGTAGGAGTTCTCATTGTTTCCTTTCTATCTTATCAGTTTGAATATTTTTTATCATTAGGTGCCTATTTTATGTCCCAAATGTGTATTTTAAAGCCCTGTTTGAGGTTTGGATTGTACTTTTCATTTAAAGTCCATGTTGTGATTAATTTCAGCACTGACTAGATAATCTGAAACTGAGTGGAATCTCACTCTAATAGTTTTGGAAATCTATTACCTCAATGTTAAAGTGATGAAAACTATATAGACTGCATTATCTTTAATATAATAATTTCATATATGTCTGTACATTTTATAACTCTTAAAGGTCGCAAAAGTGTTCTGGTTAATACTAAATACCTGAATATTATTGAATTAAGTCGAATTTACTCTTTCACATTAGTATTCCACATGATAATACAGTAAGGAAGCATCCATAGATAGTTGGTTATTCAAATATCAGTGTTGTGTTTTCATTACATTTAGTTAAAATTTAGAGATTTAAGCATCTTATAAATATATCTACTTAACCCTAAAATATCAGTGGATTGATCTTTTGAATAGAAAAATATAGCTAAAAATATTAAATATATTTAAACACAATAAGGATTCCTTTTGGTGATAATCATATAATCACCAAAATACTTTCTGATTCTGCTTGTTATTAAATACTATTTAGTTAAATCACCAAAAGTACTTGGTAGGATTAGCTTTGTAATACAAATCTGAATGAATAACATATAAATGAATAACAATCTTCCTTAGGCAATATCAAAACATCACCTCTTATGAATAAATTAAAAGTAGAAATAGCAAGAAAATAAAAGAGATTATATACCAACTATTACACTGTCATTAAAGCAGCTAGTTCTAAAAGTGTTGGCTTCTAGCCCTGTCCAGTGTGGCTCAGTTGGTTGGAGCATCATTGTGTTCACTGAGAGGCCTATACACTGAAAGGATGTTTCTCTCTAAAGAAGAAAAAAGAAGAAAGAAAAGAAATGAAGAGAAAAGAGAAGAGAAGAAAAGAAGAGAATAGAAAAGAAAAAAAGAAAAGAAAAGAAAGGAAAGGAAGAAAAAAAGGGAAAACATGGTTTCTAAACTCGAACTAGAGCAGCAGTTCTCAACCTGTGGGTCGCAACCCCTTTGGGGGTCAAATGACCCTTTCACAGAGGTCGCCTAAGACCATCGGAAAACACATATATAATTACATATTGTTTTTGTGATTAATCACTATGCTGTAATTATGTTCAATTTGTAACAATGAAATTGGGTGTCACCACAACATGAGGAACTGTATTAAAGGGTCGTGGCATTAGGAAGGTTGAGAACCACTGAACTAGAGACTAAAACAATTGAAGCTATTTCTTTCAGGCCTTACTGCATCATGTATTTAATTTTTTCATTACATTATTTGGAAAGCACAGAGCATCAAACATGTTATAAAAATTCTTTACCAGTTCCCAAAATGTTACAGAATAAATTATGGATCCTACCATGCCTGGTGATAGACATTTTAAAATGTCAATGGGTTTCTGGTACAAAATAATTCAATATTATAGCACCATGCACTTCAATCACACTCAGAAAACAGGTATTGCAGGTAATCTCAACTTCTAAGGAGGACTTATAACAGTGTTAATGAAGTTCACAGTCAGGTATAGATTGTGGCTGCTCACATTCTAGTACCAAATAATGAAATGCCACCTGCAATATTCTGCTCCTCTCATCCTGCTTTGAACATGTAACCCAATATGCTATTTCAATAATTGAACAGATCTTCATTAGCAAAAGCAAAGTTCTCCTGGCTAACATTTAAAGAATATGCATGAAAAGATTTCCATAGGTACAGAGTCCTTCTGTTGCAAGAGTAATTATGTAAATCTACATGTGATATTATGTTATGCTCATATTAATACTTTATCTCTAGAGTTTTTAACAAGGCAGTGATGTTTGCCTGGCTGGCGTGGCTCAGTGGTTGAGCGTCAACCTATGAACCAGGAGGTCACAATTCAATTGCCGTAAAGGCACATGCCGGGTTGGGAGCTGGATCCCTGGTGTGGGGCATGCAGGAGGCAGCCAATCAGTTGATTCTCTCTCATCATTGATGTTTCTACCTCTCTCAGTCTCTCCCCTTCCCTCTTTGAAATCAATAAAAACATATATTAAAAATATATAAATGTGCATATGTATAATTATTTGCCTAAGGTCACTTAATGAATAAGTGGTAAGGCAGGGTTTGAACCCAGACATTGATCTATTATAATATCTGGACTCAGAATTTTAAGATTGAAGGAGTCTGTACATTATCTCTAATTCAATCCCTCATTTTAGAGATTAAGGGGCTGAGACCTAGAATGCAAATGATTCATCCAGGTTTACAGCTTGAGTTAGTGGAAGAAAGAGCAGAGAGAGAAATCAGGTCTCCTGGCTTTCAAACTAATGGCCTTTACACTATACAAAGCCAATATAACAGCCCCTATCCCTTGTGGAATAGATCACATATTCCAGTTCCTAGAGATGCCACCGTGTATAACACCATCAAGTACACACTTACATTCATTGAGAAGTGGCATTGGATAGACCAAACAACCAGGAAGTACTGGGCTCTTCCTTCCGCTGGCCATCTTAGGTGATGTCTGTGGGCTGTGGAGGCAGAATCATCCTATGCAGAGCAGGAAACCGGAGGAAACAAGGTGAGATTAACTGGAGAAAGGAATTTAAGTGCCTGAGGAACTGCCATCAGTAAAAACTGAGAAGCTAAAACACCCAGAGCTTTCAAGGGCTGCAGAGTTCATGGGAAATATCCAGAACTCAAACCCTGAAAGCTAAGAACTGGAGGTAAAATAGAACTTTGCGAGAAGGCAAACTGAGGCATAGCAGGCCTAACCAGAGGATGGAGGCTCTGACCTCCAAACTTCAGTAAGAGGAATGAGCATACATGAGCATGAAACTACTGAGACTTAGTAAGTCCATCAAGACATCGCTACCATCTGTACTTGCCTGACTCCAAAGCCCATGGTTTGAACCTCTGCTATACCACATCCCAAGGCTGGGCTAGGACAGAAAAAGATTTCCCATTTGGAGCTACTGCCTCCCTTTTCTTCTGCATGACTAGATCTCTTCCTCGAGACCCACAAGTCCTCTTTGGTTAGTATGTGAAGTGACTAGAGCAAACTCAAAGCCTAATAGGAATCCATAGAGTCACACAGGTAACATACCTGAGCCCATGAGAAATGCATCCAGTTCTATTAGTCATTGTACCTTTTGTTATGCCCAGATTTCAGGATCCCCAAGAAACCACATCAGGGAGCCAGCCATGTCCGATGCAAAAGCATAAGAGTCTTTATTCGAGCTAGCTCGGCTCCCCCACCTTGCCGACACAGCAGCAGGAAGCAGAGAGAGAGATAACTCTGTGTGGAGACGGGTTATATAGGGGGAGTTGGAGTAAGGGGAGGAGAAAGGACTGTGCTCTGCCGATTGGCCAGGCAAGAGTCGGTGTCTTGTTCCTGGGTGTGGCTAGCAGAGGCTTAGACTTCCGGGAAGAAGCTCCTTGCCAAGCACGTGGCCAAGGTAAGATGGAGCACTTACCCTGGGGCAAGGTGGAGGGCGTAGCCCTTACCCTGGGGCAAGGTGGAGGGCGTAGCCCTTACCCTGGGGCAAGGTGGAGGGCCTAGCCCTCGCCCTTTCACCTTTCATTCTTCCAGTTGGCCAGTAACCTCTTACTGGGCCCACCCAAGGTTAATGCAGTGCCAGACTCAGGATTCCAGAAAAAATAATAAATTTCATGAACCCTAAGATGCCACTCTTCTATGTACTGCTCAGAAATAAATAACATTGCCTTCTAAATTTATAGTAATAAAAGCATAATATGCTAATTAGACCGGACATCCTTCTTGACGTCCTTCCTTCTGGACAAAGCCGCATCAGGTGGGGGGCCGCGGCAGAAGTGGCAGAGGCCCCAGGCCACGGCAGCGGCAGACAGGGGCCAGGGCCAAGGCCCTTCTTGCATGAATTTTGTGCATCGAGCCTCTAGTAAATAAATAAATGCCTTAGGACACTTTTGTACATGTTACCACCCTTAATGCAAAACATCTCTTTTAAGTGATGCTCACACCACCTCTCACCCAGCAGGATGTCTTCTGCTTCAGAAGGGAAACTGGTAGTGCTGGATTCTTGAGACACTGCATGCTGATTTCCAACTGGTGCTCTTCTAAAGAACATCTAAGTGTAAATTTGATCACACACCAATGTCATCTCTACTACCCTTCTACACTTCACTTCTATACCCGCCTCACGTCTACGTTTTTCTTCACTACTTCTCCTACCTCCTCATTCTTTACTTACTATAATTATGTTAGAATCTTAAGTCTTCAGGGACTGTGTAGATCACTGAACCCTCTTCTCTCACTTAAGAAGTATCAAGACCTAGGAAGAACACTTGATTTGCCCACGTTGCCTGAGGGCACAGTAAAGTTGTCACTAGATACAAATTAGTTTTGACTCCCAAATCAATGTCGCACCCTATGGCATTGGGTTTCTGATGAAGGACTATGCCTTCTCAAGGACTGGCACACCCTCTCCCAGCATAATAGTCAGGGCTCACTCTTGTCCTAGAGATGACGTGCACCAACTTGCCTTCATGTGGCTGTCCAGTTGTATGGAATGCTGCAAGAAATTCTAGAAAGAACATAAAAAATAAGATAAATTAAACGTCATTATCAGAGATTCAGGATAATATTAACTTTGGTTTATACATTTAGGAGACGTCTGAATATCAGAATGCTGGATTAAGAATTGGGAAGCTAGTTTTAGGCTTGCTTCTAAGTACCTTTGAAAGTTTGGGTAAATTTTTTAATCCCTCTGGTTCTCATTTGCAGTATCTGGAATTTAAGAGGATTGTACTAGATGATTCTTAAGGCCCCTTCCAGCTAGAAATTTTTTGTGATTCTTTATCATGCAAAGTAGAGAACTGAGATAACCACATAGCTGTATCAAAGTGTAAACAAGGCTCAATACTTGGCTTTACTTATCTGCATATTTCAGATAAAGAGTGTTTTTTAATCCTAACTCACCAGCAAAATTGCTTCTGCTTTTACTTTACTTTGTTTGCCAATACAGCCAGAACTCTGTGCTGTACTCACACATACTGAGTCCAGAAGATCATGTTAAACAGAAGGCTAGATTGAGCTATGTGAAATTGACATACACTGTACTTATATTAAAATGGATGCATGTTCCGTGTGGCGGAATCAGAAAGGCAATGCACACAAATATAAACAAATGGAAAACTTCAAGGCTTGTTTACATAACCACATGTAAGCACTCTAGTATACATATATAAAGATGTTGCAATTAGGAAAACTTTATCTGTCAAAACTGGTCATTTAAAATTTGTTCTCACTTCCTTTCCCTGTGATTTTTTTTTAACAGTGATTTTTAATCACCTTCACCAAAAATAAGTTTCAGTGTCTCTTCAATTCGTTTGCACTTTTCCTTTCCCAGCTTTTCCTGGCAGCTTTTTCTTATATGTAGCATTAAATAGTTCTGCTCTGGTTCCCCTGCATCACCCTGGGGCTGAATTTCGCCTTTATATGAACATATTAGCACATTGGCCGCACAGTAAGCTTTTATTAAAACACTGGATGCACCCAAACAAAAATTTGTCCACTATTTTCTGTATTTCACAAATTTTCCTGAGAATACCCAATTTTAAAAAGCTCCACTATTAAATCCCCTACTTCCCAATGAGACTAAAGTGAAGGTAGGTTCCCAATTAAATGCTTCCCTTTACTGCATGCCCTATCCCTAAGCCTAGTCTCTTTTGTTTTCTGTTCAGTCTAGCAGTGGTCACTATAGTCGAAGTAGAAACCCAGTAAATGCCTGACAGAGGTGAGCAGCTCTTTCTTCTCATCTCTTTCCCCTTTGATGAGCTAACCCAGTAAATCCGGGTGCTTTTTCTAATGCAGTTGTGCTCTATGCTGATGGTTTTGCAGATTTTCCCACAGTATCCTTCAAATCCCTTTCTGGGTGCATGTTCTGCATAATTGGCTCCTTGAGCCTGTACTTATTAGACTGTATCTCTCTACCTGAACTGCATTTGGCATCCTCTGCCTTAATCACCCACAATTCAAATCCTCTCCAATCTGATAATATTGCACCTTATTATTTGCTAAGACTTCAATTTTAGTATCACCAGCAAATTCAATGATCTTTTCTCCTCTGCACATGTCCCCAGATATTTATGCCTTATTCCCAGAGCTCTGGAAAACATGTTATTTCTAACCCTCTTCGAAGCTGAGTTTGCCATCTATGACCGCCTTTTGTCTACTACTCTTAAATTAGTTTTCTGCTGCAATATGCTATTTTACCTCCCATTCCCTGGGTCTGCTTGAGATATAAATCTTCCATGTGAAACCTTGTCAAATACTTTTTGAAAACAATTTTTTTCTTATCTATTGAGGCAGTGGTGCTGGCCAAGAGCTCTGGAAAATTAGAGAAATACAGCCTCCCACGCATGAGTCTATCTTGACAATCTCAAAGCAATCTTGTTAGGATCCTCTATTTACATTCAAAGAAGTCCCAGAGATCTCTTAAAGTAGACAGATAAAATGTGCCATAGCGTTTTTTATTTCCTACTTGTTTAGGAACAGAGGAGAGGAGCCCAATTTTTCCATTTCTTTTCTGGAGAGCATTACATGTTGGTAATATGCTGTCACAAAAGGCTCAGATTTGGAGCAGTGCACGTATGTGCAGTGCAGTAGTTCATTCATTGTTGGGTGTGGCCAGGCAAGGCAGTCTGGGCAGACTGAAGCTACAAGGACATTGGCCATGACTATCTACAATTTGTTAAGGTCACCTATAAGCCACTTATATTCTTTTAACTTAAGTAAATTATTTTGAAGTAAATATAGACTTAATAGAAAAGTTGTTTAAATGGTACAGATAATTCCTGTATACCTTTCACCTAGCTTTACTAGTGTTATTATCTTGCAGAATCATAGACTAAATCATGAAGACTTAGAAATTAACATGGATATAATACTATTCACTAAACTACAAACTATTAAATGTTTACAGTTTATCCTCTAATGTCCTTTCTTCTGCACTAAATTGTTGTGTCTCCTTAGTCTTCTTTAATCTCTGACAATTCCTTGTCTCTCCTTGTCTGGTCTATGACAGTCTTTCTTGTTTCTCATGTTTCTCATGATTTGACATATTTAAGAGCGCCGGTCAGGTATTTTGTAGAATGTTCTTCGATTAGTTTTATTTTTCTGATCTTATCTAATGATCACCTTAAGATTATGCATTTTTTGGCAATAATACTGTAGAAATGATGTGCCCTTCTCAGTGAATCATATCAGGGCATGGTGCTAATCTTGATTATTTGATAAGATGACATCTGCCAGTTTCTCTACAACAAAGTTACTATTTTTCCTTTTGTAATTGGTAAATATTTGGAAGGAGATGCTCTGAGCCTATGCAAATGCCATGCTTAATCTCAAATCTCTGCCCACTAATTTTCCCATCCTTCAGTGGAATTTACCTATAAAAATTATTACTATAGTGGTTGCACATTGGCAATTTTCAACTTCCACACTTTCTCATTTATTAATTGGAATTCTTCGGTAAAGAATAGCTTTCTTTGCTCCCCACTTATGTATTCAATTATGTATCTATATCAGTTAGAACCCATGGATATGTATTTTGTTTTAAGGGGGATATGTAAGAGGGACTCCAAAGAATTTACCAATATAAAAATATATTGCCAACTAGAAGTGAAAACTTTGGCAATGTCTATGTAAGAAAAATAAGTCTAGAAAAATATACTTTGTCAGGTACTCAGCATAAATAGGCTTGTCTGATGGATAGCATAGCTTACCAGGACTGCCCTTGATGAC
The DNA here is from genome assembly GCF_028538775.1 of Myotis yumanensis. Lineage (NCBI taxonomy): Eukaryota > Metazoa > Chordata > Mammalia > Chiroptera > Vespertilionidae > Myotis > Myotis yumanensis. The sequence goes on from NW_027223766.1 coordinate 21,166,167, forward strand.
CATCAGATTTTCCCATTGGATTAAAACAAACGAACAAACAAAAAATCATCATCCCTGTATCTTACCTCATAAGATGTAAGGTTGGAGAGAGCTAAACCAGAGGTGTATAGATTCAGTATTGCAAAGGATTGAGTTGTTGATAATTGTAATAATTCAGAAACAGACTAGGTAGCAGGGTGTGATGATGGAAAGAAAGAAAAAACATGCCTACATGCTGTCAGTGGAGGAAGTCAAGTCTTGGAAGTGGATGTACTGGCATATAGCAGAGGAAATTGAAATTGATAGGAGGAATGATGAAATAACCCTGCCAAGTGTGCCTTCCTCACCCAAGGCTATTATTAATAAGCTGCTGACACAGTCCCAGAACATATTCTTAATGCACCCGGCCTTGGTAATCAACAAAATGAATCCCAGGAGTATAGGACTGAGGGTATTGATATAATTCCTGTCCCTGTTAGACCTGGCTCAGAACTGGCATAGGCCTGGGCCTGTAGATATGTCTGCCAACATAATCAGTTGCAGGGAGTAGAAGAAGACAAAGACAGGAGAAACGAAATTGAGGACAATGATGCCTCTATCAAGCAGAAAATCAAAGTTTTATAGCAATATATTTGTTGACAGCATCTACCCATCCGTTACTTTAACATATCCCTTCATTTACTCAATAAATATTTATGGACTGCTTACTATATTTCAAGCATTGTGCTAAGTTCTGAGAGCACAAAGGTAAACAGGAAATGGGCTCTACTCTCAAGAGGTATCTATAATCTTGAACTGCTTTCTAAGCCCCTGTTTGAGAATGATTGCCTCCAATTTATTCATTCATCAATTTAAAAAATATGTAATGAAGACCTATAATGATTCTTACACTATGCTACATCATAGAGATATACAGATAAAAGTCTGTGTATTTATTCTAACGAAGCTTATAGGTAGAGCTGTTAACAAAACCCAATTGTGATATAGTGTGATAAATGGTACAATGGAGAGGCACTGGCCTGAGTCATAAAGGGATCATGAAGGGTTTCAAGAGAAGTAGGGGTAGAGAGGATAGTAATTCTGGATGCAGGAGACAGCAAAGCTCAATCATATAGAAATGCAAGTCATAGAGTGAGTCTGGATTACTGAGTCCAAAAAGGAGAGATGGGAAATATAAGAATAGAGAAGCAGGCAAGAACCAGATAATGAATGCTTTGGAAAATATTCAAGAGTTTAAATTCTAATCTGAAGGTCATAAGAAACTATTTAACAAAAAAAAAGTGACTCAAGGAAGTTTATATTTTGAATGATCATTTTGGAGGCAGTTCAAAGGGTAGATTTGAGTGTATAAAACAATAGACAAGGTGACAGTAGAGGATACCATTATAATAAACCTGGCAAAACTTCTGGGTTTATATCCAAAGGAAAAGAAAATAGGACCTCGAAAAGATCTGCCTTCCCATGTTCACAGTAGCATTATTCACATTAACCAAGATATGGAAACAACCTAAGAGTCTGTCAATGGATATAAGAAGATGTGAGATATATATATACCGTAGGGCCACATGATATTCATGCAAGAGTAGACCTTTTTTCCCTGGCTGCTGGCACCGGCTTCCCTCTGACACCCGCGACACGGGCTTCTCTCTGGCAGCCAGCAGGCGCCCGGGACCTGGGCTTTCCTTGCAGCCCAGCTTCATCCGGACATCTGGTCCAGAAGGATGTCCGGTCTAATTAGCATATTATGCTTTTTATATATCTATATATTAATATAAATATTAACCATGAGAAAGAATGAAATCTTGCTTTTGGCGACAACATGGATGGGCTTTTAGGGCACTGTGCTAAGTGAAATAAACCAAACAGAAAGACAAATAGCACATGGTATCATTTATATGTGAAATCAAAATGAAAAATAAAACTGGTTAAAAAAGAGAGTAGAAAAGTAGTTGCCAGGGGCTGAAGGATGAGGGAAGTAAGGAAATGTTAGTAAAAGGATACAAACCTTCAGCTATAAGATGAGTAAGGTCTGAGGACCTAATGTATAACATGGTGATAATAGTTGATAACCCTTTACTGTAAAATTGACATTTGCTAAGGAAGTGGAACTTAAATCCTCATTTAAAAAAATTAAGTTAAATATGTAAGATGATGGATAAGTTAATTTGCTAGATGGGAGGAATCAAGAGCCATGGCTCTACATGACCCCAGCCCAAATGGCTTCCCTTCCTCCAGGACTTGTGGATTATGGGTACCTTATCTCCAACCAAGAGATCTGAGACCCAAAACAGGCCTATGAAATAGACCTCATACCATCCTTGCCAGCCCTCATGTCCTGTGACCAAGGGCTGAGGGTACTAGAACATCCCTAAATTCCATCACTCCAGTAAATGTTACTACATGAACTGACAAACAGAATAAAACATTTCTATGTAACAAAGATCCCAATTCCTACTGATGAGGTAAGCCTGTGATCAGAGAGGATAAGTAACTCTGCTACGTGGCTGACCTGGAGTCCGAACCAATGCTCTGGTTCCAATTCTTTTTCCTGCTGCTTAGAAAAGACTCTTGACAATAGCTTCCAGAGTTAAATCCTTCTTTTCTCCCTCTAAAAACAGCTCTTATGAAGCCAGTACATTTTGAGAGCCTAGGCTGTCCTCTGAAAAATCTCTTAGCTTTATGGAAATTATCTCACACAGTGCCTTTTCCTCTTAATTAGCAAGGACCTGCTCATGGCTCAGTGCCCCCCAAATAACAATATATGTCAGAAAAATAAAAAGCCATTGTTCTCTCTTCACCACTGCAGTATTGCACAACAAGCACAGGGATAATGGAGAATTCTGCAGAGGCCCTCAGAATTCCTATATCTGTAAGAGTAAAAATCAAATTCAGAATTCAGACAAGTAAAATACACATACAAACAAGAAGAATGAGGATAAGAAAGAGGAAGAGGAGAATCCTAAGGACATTTTGCCCGAATATGATACTCCAACTAGAGAGTAAGAACTAAACCTGAGAACTCACCTCCCAAATACTATTATTCATTCAGTTTTACTCAGACTACAAATGTGATATATCAGTCACGACCAGAAACAGAAAATGAAATTGTTCCAGACTGCCAAGAGCTCATGATATGAAATGAATAGTAGATAAAAATAAAAATATGCACTATACATATTTTAAACAAGCTATACTCAATATTATATGATGAAAATTTGTTTTTATGGTAGTTATCAATTCATATTTATAATTATTAGATTATGGTTATATATTCCTAATATGTTGCTAATGTTTCAGTTGAAATCCACAAGTTATTAATATAGATGCTGCCAAAGAGAATAGTTCATAGATAAATCAAATAGATGAATTTACATAAAAGATTTAAATCACATAGGTATATTTAAATACCTTCATTATTTTGGGAATCAGAAGATTAAATAGTCATATGCCCATAATAACATTTTGGTCAACAATGGACCACAAAGATAGTGATCCCATGAGATTATCATGGAGCTGAGCTTTCTATAAGAAATGAAAGGCTATGTGGCTCAGGAAGAATTTTATTTTGATGGTAGAAATATCTGGGGGCCTTGGTCATAGATTCCCTCTCACTCACAGCACCTCAATTTTTGAGTGCACACATTATTCAGAAGGTTTACAGCCCTCCCAGATCTAGCTTGATAGTCCTCAGAAAACATCGCTGTAAATAAATTCTTTATTTACCTAAGATTCTGTGCAAGGACACAGGTCCACAGAAGCTACCTTAACCAGTATTAAGCGCCATTGCCACTTGAGTAAAAGCTTTCTGCAGCAGTGTTGAGCCACCCTGTCCCTGTACTTTAGAAATATTTTCAGGTTGTAATGATGTAAGCATAAATAAGTTTTATTGTTTCCATCAATTCAATGCCAGAGAGAGCCCTTTGTGCCAGATAGGGTCAATGGAAGCCAGAACAAATTTTCCAAAATCAAAATATTCAGTCCTCAGTTCTACACCCATTCCCATGTTAAACACCCTCTTTTTCTCTTTTTTATGAATATCACAAAGTTCCTTAATCTGATCACTGCTCCAGTATGCAATAGCCAAAACCGCATTGCCATGACAATCCCCTGTGTTTATCTCTCCATCTTGATTTCTTACTCCCACTGATTCTCAGGCCACCTTTCACTCCTTCCTATGGTCACTGTTATGGTGATCTATGCCTTACTCAGCTGGTTTCTCCTCAATATTTCCAATCAATCCAGCTCACATCCCTGTTCATGGAGCAGCATTTATAGCTTCAATATTTTATATCTGATCCTGTCAGGAAGAAGCAGGGGCGAGGGCTTGTGGGACTGTATTTATAATGTCTACAGTAGTGTATAGACATGTCCTAGGATTTCACATTTACTCACCACTCCCAGATCAAGTTCCGGTCTGCAAGCTCCATTCATAGTAAGAGCCCTATACATGTGTATCATTTTTTAACTTTTATACCAGTGATATTTGACCTTTCTAAATTTCATGGTACACATTTAATAAAATTCTATAGCACACCAAGCATATAGTTTTGCCAATCTAACAAAAAATGGGCATAATTTTTATTTATTTACACTGGACTGTTATTGTTGTGTTGGCTGTTATCCTTTTTTTTTTAATTGTCTAAAGTTTTACATATGTCTCCTTTTCCCCCAATTGACCCCTTCCTTCCCCCCCCTACCCGCCCCCCCCCCCCAGCCATTCCCACCCCGGGCAAGCCCCCACCACCTCAGTGTCTGTGTCCATTGGTTATGCTAATATGCATGCATACAAGTCCTTTGGTTGCTCTCTACCCACCCCCCACCCCCAATACCATTTGTCTCTGGATCTATTCTTGTTCATCAAATTATGTTGATCATTATATCCCACATATGAATGAGACCATGTGATATTTCTCTTTCTCAGACTGGGCTGTTATCCTTTTTAAATTTTATAATTTTATAAGGGAAAAAGGTCAGTGCCCTGACTAAATAGTCAGGAATTGTGTGTTTTAAAAATTATCATGGTACATCAGGGTGCCTGTTGTGGCACATGGGCTGAAAATCGCTGTTTAACCTTAACCCTGACCCCTTTAACTTCTAACCCTACTTTTACTATACCCTTTCTAAGTGTAGATATATCTAGATACACAAATATTTACCATTGTGTTACAATCTCCTACTGTATTTAGTATAGACCTGTAGCCTAGGAGCTATAGGCAATACCATATTGCTTAGATAGGTAGTAGGTTGTACCACCTAGGTTTGAGTAAGTGCACTCTAATGTCAAACAATGATGAAATCTCCTAACGATGCCTTCCTCAGAACATATCCTCATCCTTAAGCAATGCATGACCATAATTAAAACATCAGAAAAAAACAGGCTTCATTATTCTCTCATGCTCAACACTCTGCTGTGCTTTTGATGGAAAATTAGAGCAGTTAGAGTTAATTTAATTTAATTTAATTTAATTGTTGAATTTGTATTTTGTACACAATATTGGCAGCCCTAAAGCAATGGTATGTTTTTCTTTAAACAAAATAGATTTTTCTCACAGTTCAAGCAAATGATTGGCTTAGCAGACAGTGGATAACAACCAAAATAAGCAAAGTACTACAGAAAGATGTCCCTGACACCAATCCACCAATTAAAGCACTAAAGGAATTAAGCAGTTTATTTCTCTCCTTTTACAAAAATGCAATTTAGTAGTAAAATCTCATGAAATACAGCTGCCATGGTTACAGAATTTAAAGTAATGGTTATATCTCCATCCCAACTCACCTTCCCTCACCCAGCTTTCTCCAACATGGACTTCATGCTCTACCATCTTGCTTTGACTCCATGAATGTAGGTGCATTGACACTTTTGAAGAAGTATGTGTCTCACATCATATTTATTCATTCTCTAAATTGTCATGAATGTCAATAAAAGCACAACAGTCCCTAATTCCAAACAAGTTAATGGACTTACTTAAAGACACTGAAAGTTAATGAAAAGAAAAGTGAAAAATGAAGAAAAATTTCCTTATATCTGGCTTGAGTTATGAACAGTTAGGTATCTGGCTCTTCTAGTTGTCCTCTAATTTCAAGTCACATCTTCTCTCTCCCCCTGCCTCCTCAGAGCCCTCATTCTAACAGGACTTTTAATCTAACTCTGGGTTCCAGAGAAAAAAAGGATATGCCTGCACCAGCACACGTTTAGGTTGAGAAAGAATTAGAAATAAAAATAAAGAAGGTGTTTGTGATTTATTCCAAGATTGGAAACTGGGAGTGGAGAAAAGAGTGTGGATACAGTAAATTGGTTCTTTGCCTTTAAACTTTGTGATGTAAAGTCTAGGAAGGATAATACTGGACATCCTCTGCCTGCTCATGTCCCCATGCCTGAGGAGGGCCTTTTCTGCCTGGTCCTGGGGCACCCGCAAAGGGCACTGGAACCAGGGAGAATAATGGATCCCAGAACCCTGAATTGTTTACTGGCTGATCCTAGAAGAAAAGGTGGCTTCCTGGGCACAGTGTGCTCCAACTCCTCCCTCTGTCCCCAGGCCTCCAGCCTGCTCTGGCTGGCACTCACTTCTCCAGCCTGTTCCAGAGGCAGGCACTGTTCTGACACCACTCTATGGGCATGCTCCATGTCCTAACAGTACAGCAAACCATCACTGAATTTACTCTTTGAAAGGAAGCAATTATCAATCCAACTCATGTGGTACCAACACGCATGGAAGAAATGGTGACCTTTCCAACAGCCAGTGTCTGGGCAGAAGAGGATAAGGAAAGGAGAAGGAACAGCAGGGTCAGAGACCTACTTGTCAGGATTTCAGCTGAAATCAAAGGCATTTTTAAAAACAAATCCAACAGCTATCCTGAGCTTCCTTCCATCCCCTCCCTCTTGGTTTCCTCCACCCTCTGGAATTGCATAGAATTCCATTTTCTAATTTTTGTATGTCTTTAAATTAAAACAAAATAAACCTCAAACCATCTTCAGTAATATTTACTTGAAAATGTCTTCCTTCTTTAAGATGTAGATTCTTTTTCTCAATTGATCATGAAATAGTAAACATTTTCCCCCAATTAAAAAAAGGGTGTGAGGTCACGCAATGTTTCAAAGATCTGGTCAGTCTATTACCATGCTCCGCAGAGGGCAAGATGCTAGTGGAGTACCACGAGGAAATCATTCAAGAAAATGGTTGCTTTTCAAAGATGTCAACAATTTCTATGTTCATGAAAATTAACATAGAGGACTTTTTCATGGGTTCCCTAGTTGTCCTGCATCTGTGTTTGGAGCCAGCCAAACTTTTAGCGATGGTCCTCACTGCTCCTTCTTACTGTCCCCCTTGCACCTGCATTCCGTTCCCATCTTATTCCCAGCTCTCGTCACACCCAAGAGATTACTAATTTCAGTGGTAAATGAACAAAAATATGCCCAAGGTTTGAAATTTTTCAAATCAGAGTGTTAAGCGAATGCAGAAGATTATACTTAAAATACCTGTCACAACTCAGGTGGCATCTGTTTCAAGAACACAAATAATCCAATATTTTGATTGTCGCATTATTCACAACTCTTTTGAGAGAAAACAGAAAGCAGAACAAGCCTACACGTGAAACCAAATAAACAAATTTTGGTTTAGACAAGAGGGACAAACCAGGCTATTTTAAAACCTGAAAACATAGTCACCTTACTTGCTTGTGTGAAGTGCGCATGTTTTGACAAACTTTTAAAGCCTGCATTTTCTGAATTAATATGCGTGTCCAAACACCAGTTGATTTAAAGTGAGAATGAAGATGACATAGCTGCTGTGCTATCTATGAGGTATATGTAAAAAAAAATTAACACATTTACACACACATCTATACACAAGCTTTGTAAGTGATCAGCCAGGACTTCTTAATTTGTATAAGTAAAACATTCGCAGGCTTTAAGTTAGAGATCAGTTAATGCCTTTGGAGAATTTAAAGTAGATAGCAAACCTTAAATAGTACATTCTGTCTCCCTGTATTTCATTTTCTATTTGTATAAACAAAACAAACTAGAAATGTATATCTTGAAGGTTGCCATGCAAGTTGCTGAGTTGCGTGATTCTATATCATTTTTTCACTCCTATACGCATATCAATATTTAGAAATTTGCTCTAGGGGGAGATTGATTTACCATATGTAGTGATAACAGCCATTACAAACTCCCAATATTTCGCAAACCATGATATAAATTGACTTTACTTCACACTCCTGGATGCCATTAGGCTCTTCCACTACCAGGGAAATTGTTTCCATGGTAACTGAAAGGGGAAAAGCACAGGGAGGGGGGGGAAAAAAGACACAAAAAGCGAACGCAATGAGATATCTATGGAATAAACAAAGTATGGGCAAGTGTTGGATGTCATAACACTTTTAGTGCTTCTAGATCCACATCCTTCTAGAGATGCTAGGGCCATGCGGTCTGATAGATCCAATGAGAAGGGAAGATTGTGCCTGAGGTTGGACGTGTTAAAATGGCCACAGCCGGCAGGGCTGCCTGTGGTTCCCAGGGTGGATGGTGCCTTGTACATGGAGCCTGCTGAATCTTTCTTTTGCAACCAAGTCTGCAGAATTGGTGTGGGCGTGGTTAGACTCATTCAGAAGACAGCCAATAGTAGCCAATAGTTAGACTGAAAGCAGAGCTTTTCATGGAAGCTCCAAATGCCCCTTCCCAAGGCAGCTGCAGGGCTTAGGAATTCTCCAGTGGGCATCCAGCACGAGAATCCACTTAGATGAGTTGGGTCGCTCCAGAAGTTCTCTAGAACCAAATATTAGGTAGCACTGGCTTTATCTTCTTCTTCATGTTGCTGAAGTATAATATGCAGCTAATACAATTTAATTTTTATTAGATTCTGCATATTTGTGGCTCTTAGAATGAACACACATTACTTATAAACATATACTTTTTAATTAATTTTTCTTTGTAATTCAAAGTAGATGTCTAATGCAGTCATAGAACGATGTGCACTCCCCTCTGGGGGGCAATTTTAATACCTGCAATTCCCTAGCTTATTAATCAAAGACTTTTTAGCCTTGTAGGTAATGTATATGTGCTTGATGTTCAAAAGGTTGGAATTGCAGCTATATGAAAAAAATCCTTACCTCTGACAAAATCAGAAAAGATAAAGCCTCATGGAAATTCTACAGAAATGGGAAATGATAGAAATATCCTTTCTCAGATGCTTTCTGTGAAAATGTTTTGTGGCTTTATGGGGGAAAAGGCAGCCTTTTTTTTTTTTCCTCTCCAGAAGACACAATGAAATTGCTTGGCTTAAAATGCAGTAGTGGTCAGGAATCTCCATCTCAGAACATGTCTATTTCTAGTAGATTTGTATTTTGAAAGAACATCTTTTTTGCTTCTTATGAAAATATGATTGGCAAAGAAGTTACATAGGAAAAATTTAGATTTTGTGGGGTTTTAACTTCAGTTTCGAACTGTGAGGTTTCCTTTGTTTCTGTCCTGTTACATTGATGTGTCAATGTCATTAAGTGCAGTTTTCTCCTGCACGTAGTCAGACAAGGTGAAAAAAATGGCTCCAACCACACCCAGGGATGTGGCTACAGACACAGAGAAGGAAGGGGAGTGCCAGCACCATGTTCTTACTGTCTGTGATCCTTCTCCTTGGTAAGGCACTGCCCCTTTAGATGTGTGCATGTTTTTGTGGGCATTTGCGTGCGCACATGTGCGCGCACACACACACACATTCACACTTGAACACATACATACTTTTCCTTGTGGAGGCACAGCTACATTTCAACTGAATGTGATAAGTCTATGATGGGAGCAAGGAATAGAATCATGGACTTTTAGAGATGGAAAAGGTTTAACAAGTCCCCGTGTAATCTCTGCGCGGTGTGGAATTCTCTATATGCTACAGCAGTGCCATATGGGGACAGTCAACCAAGGCTTTAAAACTTCAGGAAGGGAAACTGACTATTATATGAGCCAACCTAGAGCATTGTGGGATGGCTTAAATTATTAGAAAGGTGTCCTCTTTATCAACCTTCTATCTGCTTTTTTTAAAAAAAATTCTAATGGTATTGTACTCTGATACCAAATAGAATAAGATGATTTATTTTCTTAGGCTGACAATCCTCTATCGTGTTTAACATAATTGGCTCCCTCCCCCTTTTTTCTTGAGCTATACATCCTTCTTTGCCTTGCTTGCTTCTCCCTGGATATGGCTTTGGGAGCCCTACTGTCTTGGTTGACATACTTAAGTCAATTTGGCACCCAAACTGGATATTGTACTCTAAGTTATGGTTATCATTTACATAGTTGAGAGGGCAATAGACTCTGTTTACATTTATTAGCACAGTATGCTTTTATTGGTGTAGTAGAAGATCAGATGTAGCCTTATTTTTATAGCCAGGTCATTCTACCAGCTCACATTGAACTTGTAGTTACCTTTACACTCCTAGATCTTTGTTCTGCTTAAAGTCTGGCCTTCCCCTTCTGCACTGACTTTCCGAAGCTAACAGCAGAATATTATATTTATCACTGTTACCATTTACCTCACGGGTTTAAGCCTTCCTTTTAGCCTGTTCATGTTATTTTTCAATACTAGTTCTATTATTTTTAATACTTTCTATTAATCTTGGATTTTGAGACAGTCACAGAGTTAGACAGGATGTGTGATTCATGACTCAATCTAAGTCATCAGTAAAATTTTATATAAGTGCTGATGAAGAAAGGGTCTCCGGGCTGCTACTAGAGACCTCTCTTGGTGTAATAAGAATATATATTCTCTGGTGTTTAATCAACTCTGAATACACCTCATTATGCTATGAGACCACAGTTCTAAACATCACCCATTAAGGGAAACTATAAGGAAGTTGTATGCTTGCTTTTTGAAATTAAGGAGTACTCTTTCTCATTAACTGTTTTAGGTGTATAAGACAGGAAATGTGATAAGATGGATGAGACTGTTATACCTTGTGTTGCTTCCAATACCCTTTCCTTCTGTTTGCTCCTTAGCTTTGCTGGGCATTTCTTCTTTCTTGGCATTTTCCTGTAACACAATTATCTTCCTTTATAGGAACTTTGTTAATAGTTTTATCTGGGTATTTTTCTCCTTCAATTGCAAGCTTCCTGCTAATGCAATACAATCTCTTGCCACATGCCTTCTTCCTGCTCATTATCCTGCCAGTCTCTGATCAAGAACGCAGGTGTCAGTATCACAACCTACAGTCCAGAAAGGCAAGTTTTATATAACATGTCTGAAAAGTTACAGTGTTCAATAAGAATGAACTGATGTCATCAACTACAACTTCAAGTCCTTTAAAAAGTAATTTTTGTATTTTTGATTTAAATATCTTATCATTCCTTGATATACATCTACAGAAATGGTAGGGGCTCATATATCTGATGACTAGATAAGTCTCTGCCCTTGAGGATGTCATTTTAGGGAAGAAATCTCATCCTTCCAACATGTCAGCATGTTGTGTGCTTGGCTGCCTCTTCTCTCTGCAGTAAGAACTCTTACTCCATTTTTGCAGAAATTCAACTAGCTTAAGAGACAAGAGTAGACAAAAGAGCAGGTTAGGGTAAGAAAGGCAGAGTGTATCTCTGGGTACTGACTGAGCTGAGTACTCACCAACCACTCCACAGCCACTCACCAAGGTCATGAGTGCCAAAAAAAGATCTCATGTCCCTGCCCAAGAGGCTCAGACAGTCCCTTCTGGGTCCATATTCAACACTAAATCTCCTAATTCAGAACCCGTGTTTCTGTTCTGGTGCTCCCCAAAATTTCCAACATAATAACCCAGGTCTTGTCTTGGCACATCTAACTCACCCCCTCATATCAAAGCTTTCCTTGAACTACAAAGTTTTAATGTCAAATTCACCTAGAGGTTGTTTCTTAGATATGTTAGATGATATTTTGAGAAGCCATTTGATGCTGTGGACATTTTGTGTCTCTAGGTGTGAGAGATCGAGTAAGAATCAGGGATGGAGCAATTGTTACTCGGTAGCTATTTTTTTTCATGAGCATTTCCTTTTTAGAACCAGAAAATACCCATGGCACCAAATGTCTGCATCAAAATGGTTATTTTAAAACCTTCCTCCCGACTCTCTGGTTAGCTTCTGGCCTCAGAATGGCACTGCTAACATAGGCCCCAGCCAGTACCATTCCACACATTTCATATCCAGGCCCTGCCCCTAGAAACGTGGCCTTGCATCCCAACTCCATTCAGATAATGGTGGGAATCAATTGAGCTAGTTTTACACAATTCTGATCACTCCTAGTTTATCTGTTCTTATTGCATAGAAGGAAGAAAACCAAATTATGCTTTATGTTGCTCACCATTCCTTCATCAGCTCACAGAAGAACAGAGTCTGGGTCAACCCACGCACAGTAAAAACATCTGAGGGGATGTCAGAGTTCAAATATGGAGCCTGGTGATACAAATACAATAGAAGCTAGAGTTTGGAGCATGAGAATATTCCACAGATTTGAACAATTATATTTGTACAGTGGGACAATAAGATCTCTGATGGGGAAAGAAAGATGCAGAATAAAATCAGAAATCAGCAATGCACCATTACAAGGAAAAGAACTGTTCCTGTTAAGTGAGTTACCGTGAGTTTGAAAGGCAAAGGAAATGAGGCAATAAAAGGATATTTGATTCAGTTCTTGAGGGATATTATAATATTTTGGTGCCCTGGCCTTTCAGAGTCTTAACCTTGAGATTCTCCCAAACTGCACAGAGCAGCAAAGTGACTGTACTGTCAGGGTAGATAGTTCTGTTTTGATTCAGGTCCCTCAATGACTCACAAACATGCATGTTCAGCTCTGGCCTCTCCTCTGAGCTGCAGGGTGATAAATCTAACTCTCATAGAAATCTCTAAAGTATCTCAAAGTTAGAAGGCCCAAACCAGGATGTTTGATTTACCTTCTTTTCCAAGTCTGCTCCCTATATCAATAAATAGGGATTCCATACATCCCATATTTCAGTAATAGCACCATTGTCCATTTACATGGGAAGTGAAAAACAGAAGTTTTGGGGTCAGCCTGGCCACATAGCAGTAACTGAGGAAACAGCTTTTGGGACAACCCTGCCTCAAAGGAGTAACTGAGAGAGTGAAAATAGCTGGAGGCGATTGAGCCTGAGGTGAGGCTACACTGATCCACAGGGCCAGATCATGCTGTGCTTGGAAGGCCATGTGAAAGGTGTTTGCCCTCAATCTAAGTACAATGGGAAGCTAGTGCATATTTTCTGAGCCATAATCACTGGCTATCAAGTGGAGGATGAACTGGAAGGCAGAATGACTGAAGCTAGTGCAATGGTCCAGCATACTTGAAAGAGATTGTAGGAGAGAGCCTCACCATGGCCAACTGTTGTTTCTTTTTCACAGGCAAAAATTGGAACAAGTCTTGAAATTAGCTAAAGCTCAAAGGTAACAATAGACAAGACTTGTTGAGACAAGACTGTTGCTTAAAGCTCTAAATATCTAGCAATGAATACTTATCAATGGACTGTATCTTCTCAAAAGAACTTGTGAACATAAGTAAAACTACTGTCTACCATTACCTTGACAATATCACTGTGAGTAGTACTTGCTGAATGAATGACTAGATGAATCAAGGGCTACAATGGGAGACTAGGAAGTACCAGAGAATACCATTTTCTTTTCTAAACCTCTGGTTTCATGACTTGCAAAATCCAATTTTTTTTTTTCATTTTAAAGCTTTTGTACAGATGCCCAATCTATATGCTGAGAAATCAATGAAAATAAACTGTACAAAATGCCCACTCGGCAAAGTGCGCCTGCTTCTGGCACATGTTCCATTTCAACACTGGCATAACCAAAACAACTAATGTGGTTGTTCATTTCTAGGGTTAGTAACTTATTAGTGTTCTCCCTTGATTTCTAAATCAAAAGGCAAACAGTTTTTAGATGCTAGAAGAAAGAGAGCTAAAAAGAAATTTACAGTTCTTTTGTTGTCTTATTCAGTCTGGAGTATTCTACTAAATCATATCTTCCTCTAGGATAAATAAACTGTTTAAAGAAAAATGCATTCCTGGTACCTGAATGCTCTCTTGCAATAAGAAGCAAAGATCAAAGAGGGTGCATGTTCTAATCTTTGAACATTAGCAATGTCCCTTGAACTGAAAAAATGGAATTACTTAGGGTTGTTATGGAGGCCCCTGTAGTTTTGAGCATATAAATGGAATGTCTTAATACAGCATATGAAATTAATTGCAACATATCCTCAAATAAATTGAAAAGAACAAGGTATTTAGCATTTGGATATTTATTTTAAACATTTCACCAAGTGCATAAAGCTCTGTAATATGTATGAAATATTTAACCCACCTAAGATATCTTAAGCAAGCTCAGCATTTTTCCCAATGTTTGTAAATTTTATTATGAAAAAATTGGACAGTTTTATCACCAAGTAATATTTGTTAACTAGTATCTAGGAAAAGGAAAAAGATGGGTAACTGCTGGATCAGCATGTGGCCAGCCAAGAAAATGAAAGAACACTCATAGTAAGTGATTTTAATCTGTTGGTCAGTGATCTGTTTAGGATGTCAGGTTTCTTTTATGGAAATGCAAAGGAAAAGGTTCATAACACACGGGGTATATAACTTCCGTTTCATGATTTGCAAAGAGTAGGCAGCTCATTGACTTGTGAATTTATTCTCTGTATTTGAAAGATACTTGGTTACCCAAAGAGAAGCTTCTCATTTTTGTAATTGCTCTATCATTCCAAGGGGATTCTGGTATATGGCTCATATTTCCCCTATTTCTAATGCCGACCATACTTCTGCCTTTTAATCACAGGACTCTTTGCCCCCCAAAAATGCATTTACAGAAAATTGAGATAACACATTCTATATGGAAAAAGGCAACTGTGTCATCTACATTTCCCACAATCCAGCCTTGCCCTTTGTTCTTGGACATGATAGAAAATCTGTTTTCACTCTCAATTGGAAAGTCAGCATGAGTTAGGCCAGATGGCTGTTGACCTCAGGTGATAGAGAATGGGGAAGATTCCCAACTGTTCTCATTACTCCTGGTAGTGACCTCCTTTGGAGAAACAGCCTCAAGAAGCTGACACCTAGAAGACTTACTTTCTCCTTGAACAGTAGATACTTTACGGGTTGTGTGTTGAGAGGCTCTAGGTTACCTAAGTGTCATGCTGTCAATGCCTTGTGTTAGTGTGTGTACTAGTATGTGTGTGTGTGTGTGTGTGTGTGTGTGAGTGTGAGTGTGTAACATATATATATATATATATATATATATATTTATAATTATTGAAGTAAAGCTGCTGGTGTTATAAATGTCTCAATAAATAAGATGTTAGAAAAAACTTCCCTATTTTTATATCTCTATGCATAACACAAAAAAATCGATCATAGTAGATAGCCAGTGTGTGTTTGATTTAATGATTAAATATAAATGAACATTTACCTTACATTATCCATAAGCTATTTTCAGAAAATGTATAAATAGAAACATAAAATATTATAAACACCATCTCAATTTGTTTCCCAGTAGAGCCGGTAAGATAGTTTTTGTTATTATCCACTTTTCCAAGATGAAGAATTTGATATGATATAACTAGTAAGTGGAAGAACCAGAACTAAATCAGGTCTATCCATCCAATATCCAACTCTGATGCTCAAATGTTTAACTGCAATGTTCAACTGCTTTTTCTTTTGTTACCATGAAGAAATCACTAACAAGAGTTAAAATTTTGTCCTCTATAACATGGGATAATTTTCTTTTGGAGCCCATTCTCCATTTATTTACATACTGTAAAGCAGTATATATATATCTTATATACATAAGATATATCAGTGTATTCGCTATAAAACTGAAAGAGCTGATGAGTGCTTAACAGTGGTTGGATAAGTGTATTTTTCTCTTCTATTTCTATGAGGTTACCTTTTAGATCTGATCTGATCTGATCTGACATCTCCCCCCAGGACGTCTGTGTGTGCAGAGTTATCAGTTCTTCGTCTATTTCCTATTGACTAGCCAAGGAAAAGCTGGCATCTTGCAGGGCTGGCTCTCTAGCTCTCTGTACTGCATATATTACATGAACAAAACTGAAACATTTCAGTCATTGGAGCAAGTGTACCCATTTATTGGACCACAGATGAAAGGGTACGAAAAGTGTTCCCTTCACCATGGAATGTATCTGAATCCAGTGTTATGTCACATATTGGTTGAAATCATATACAGAACAGCATTTGTCACCCCCACCGCCATACACGTATAGCTTCTATTCACGCACACGAGAGCAGTAAAGAGAATTTGCCGCTGTTGATCTTATGACAATCCCCTTTTGTAACAATTTAGCACCATAAATCTGTCACAGCACAAATACTCATCCCTCAGAGGTAGAACAGAGTGGGATGAACCTCCATTATCAAGATAGAGAAAATCCACGAGCCAGGTCTTAGTGGGACTGAGGGACTGAGGGGCTGAGGGAGTGGCCTATGGCTGTTGCTCCTCATCGCTCAAAACTAACACCGCAGTTTCCTTACTGGGCACATTTGTGCTGCTCTTACAGGAAAGTAAGCCCCAAGTCAGAATGAATGCACATGTCCAGTTTACGCTCAGCCTCGCCTTTACTCCCTTCCTAGCAGAACTTTGCATAAAGCTAAGAACTCTTCTTCTTATACTGTGTCTCCTTTCCCCTGACATATCGCTTATCTATTCTAAGGATGTTAGTTATCATGGAACCAGTTTAAAAGAGGGTTTTTTAGAAAATATTTTGCTACACATTCGGAAGAGAACCATTATATATGTTTAAGGCCTTAGTTTTTTTATTCCTAAGGAAAAGTGTAATTGGGAAGAAGGTTATTTACTAGGAACTTTTGAAAAAACTAAATAATAGCTTTCAGCATATCCTACATTAAGCAGCATCAAAATGATACATGAAAATGGTGTTTGACAATGACTTGGTAACTGTGTGTATATATGGTGATAGGATTTTAATGTGTCTGCCTACGTTAGGCACCATCCACACACACAAAAAAAATGTTCTGATCTACTCAAGGGTGTTTTTACTTGACTTTATATTTATTATTTGGCACAAACTTAGTTATTTCATAGTCATCACTTTAAACTAACACAATTGATATAAAACTATGTTGAGTTTGAAGAAAATTACCAATCAATAATCTGAGATACAAAGAGACCTCAACAATTTTAAAAGTATTCCTCTTATTCCGTTAAGAAAACTCATTTCACTGTTCACACATTTCACATTCTTATTCCTAAAAATGTATAAAGACAGCGCCTTTTCTCTCTGAATTAAAATAGCTGTTTGCAGTGAGGGCTTGCAGGAAAGAAAAATGCCCTCTGCCTTCTTCTGCCTTTAATCCAATTAAAAAAATAATGGATTTCATGGTTCAACTCTTATATATTGGTTTTAGCTACTTGGGATGTTAAGAAGAATTTTGCAGCTCCACCCAGGCTCAGTGGGAAAAGGGTTGTTATCAATTAGTGATGTCTACCTTGGGAGCACAAAAGGAATGAGGTCCCATATGCAATATATTTGTCATCTGTGCTTTAAGGCATTTCTTAAATATAATCACTTTAACGGAGTTGAACTAACTACATAAAAATAGTTGCACATAGTAAGATTCAATTATTTGTGTTTATTGAATATTACATTTTGAAGATATTTAAATGTTGTTTTTTCTAGATGGTAGAAAACATAAGACATGACAGAAATCTCATCAGCTTAATTATAAAAAGCTTTTGTATTGCACTTTCCAGGTTACACGCACTTTTTGTAAGACATGATCTCATATGTGCTCCAACAAACCTGTGGAGTAGGTATTATATTCTTCCTATTTAAATATGGTTGGACTAAGGCACAAAGAGTTGCATTAATTTTTCCAAAATTATACCAAGAATGAAAATGCCTGCCTCAAAAAAGAGGCATAGGGAGGATTTTGAGAATATCGAAAGAATTCTGAGAGGGGTGTATTCTCTCATCCTGAGGGATCTGAAATCAATCTGAGAAGGTTCTCTCTGGACCACCCAGGGCACAGTTGACTGCTCACTAGATGGTCCAGACAAATCAAGCTGCTCAGAGTTCCATAGAAAAACACCTGATACTTTTTTACATATTTTTCTTTGCTCTGAAATGCGTCCTGGCCCATTTTTATCATCTGCCCAGTTCCTACCTATCTTTCCAGACAAATCAGACATTAGCTCCTTTTGAATGCTTTACCTGTTCCTTACCAGAACTGGAATAAAGAGCCATTTTCAGTATGTTACTTAGCTAGGGACGGTCCTACCAAAACCTCACACAAGGAAACTTTGACTTCCAAGTGTTCTTCTGGAAAGAAAATAAGGAGGATTTATTTAACTTTTCCGACTTCCAGGACATTCACGGGGCCATATTGGATTACCATGTTTTAAAGCACAGAAAGGTGTGATTGATGTACTCTTTTCTACCTCTCTTGAAAATTCATCTTTTCCTAGTTCTATGTGGTAAGTGAAACCTGGAAGGACTAGCTCCTGGAGCCATCCAGAAAACCTTTATCTCTTCCACTCTACGGAATGAGATGAGATGTGTCTGAAAACTCAAATTATGTTTCTTTTCTTTCCATTCATTCTTTCTCTACTTCCAGAGATTGGGTCCACAATTCAGAATATTCTTTTTACTAACAGTCCCCACTTAAATCTTCAGGTGCAAGAAACACCCTCCAAGTCGATTTGAATAGAAATGTTTTGTTAAATTATTAAACACATGCAAGCCATGCAAAGCTACGTTAATACTTACTCGGCTGCTGTTTTTGTGGGGTGTTTTCTCTAGGAAACATGGAAGGTAGTGGCCATTCTGGATTCACTGGCTATAAGAGCATCTAAATAGCAATGCATCACCTTCATTGTAATAGTCCCCTCATAGATTTCTATTATTCTATTTACAAATCAGTTCAAACAAAGTAGGCCTTGCAACTGAAAACCTACTAAATCCTTTTCTTTAGTATCATTTTTGCAGTCTCTGTTATTCATTTTCATTTAATCGATTACCTGATTTTATAATTTCCTACATGCCGTCATATCGAAGTCCTTGAACCCACTCACCAAAATGTATAAACATAGTTCCCCTGTAGTTTTGAGGCAGTGAGATAATAATCACATGTTTATTGGGAGGGTCACTATGGATAACTGTTATTCGCTACTGTCATACATTTTATTTCACTGCTGTTATCATGATGTGTAATAAAATAATGATGCTCTCGAACAGACTGTCCAACCTATGAGGGAAGGCAGGGGGTGTGAGGGTAAGAGATCAACCAAAAGGACTTGTATGCATGCATATGGGCATAACCAATGGACACAGACTGGGGGGGCAGGGGGTCTGGGCAGCTGGGGAGAGATCAATAGGGGGAAAAGGAGACTTATGTAATACTTTAAACAATAAAGAATTAATTAAATAAATAAATAATAAAACAATGATACTCATGTCAGTGCCAAAGGGCCAAAATATCAAATTAGACTCATCACTATTTCACTATTTTCTTTTCTTCTTTTAAATCTCTTCACATTTCATCTGTCTTTGCAGATATTTGTATATATATACATATATATATATATATATATTTACTAGTCTAATTAGGATTCACCATGCTTTTACCATGCTTGTTTTCAGATTATTTTCAAATGACTAGAAAATCAAGGAAGAATAATATTGTGAGGGATCCATTAAGATTGAAACATTTAAGTGCCTGAGCTAATACACGACAAATGTAGTTCACTATAGGTAAATGCAAAATCATGAGCTTTTGAGTAAAAAATATAAAACTGGAAATATATACTTAATGGAAAGGTGCTACAGCATACTGATTAGAAACATGTTTGAGAAGTTGCTGACAAGTTGTATTCATTTAGCCTTTAGCCCAACATAGAATTGTAGACAGATACCAAGTTAAATTAGTAAAAAAAATTGCATTATACATGGTAGGAAGAATTACTATAATAAAAAGTAACTACACATTTACCCATAGAAAATACAGAGCATAGTTCACCTTGTTTTTAAATCAAGATATCAAAATAGTCGAAATGGGCCACCTGCTGGGTCCACAATAACTCTGAAATTCAAAACAAGTTCTATGAAAATGAAAGATAAAATTATCTTTCGTGATGGTAAAATAATTACACTGGAAACAAACTGAATAATACAGAAACTCAATGTTTCAATATTAGAAAAGGAGAAAAAATGTAAAATTTATTTCACAAAATGATGTAAATGTGAATGTTTTTAAATTATCTTGAATCAACAGAAATGGTGAAATAAAGACACAATTAAATATTTTCCAACCAAGGACTATAGGATCTTGAATCAAACAATCAGACTATAGTAGAAAAATTAATGAAACCAAATTAACGATTAGTTTTTCAGTTTTTGAAGTGACATATTTTAGGTTAATTTTATGGAAATTACCCTCTTTTGCTGACCCCAATCATAAGTATTTATTGAGAAAATCATCAGCCAGACTAAAAATACATTGCCTCAAGTATAGAACCTAAAATATTCCAATATTTACTTAATGTGCACCCAAATAATGAAAATATGAGTTCTGTAAGACTTATGTCTCAAAGAGAAGAGTCTAATTGTTCCAATACATGATCAGTAGTACTGGGCAAAGTTGCTTTTTGATTCACAAAAAGAGAAAGTTTCCCTAGGGAAAGTGTAGGTCGCAAGGGTCCCATTATTGTGTCTAGATAGTTATGATATATTTTTAGTTTCAGAAAAAAAACAAGTAACTAGATTAATGTATTCCAATGTAAAATTCAATAAATGAGGATTTTTAAAGTTTTCTAAGTTATTTTGTTATTTCCTCAGATCTCATCAGAATTCTCATTCCACCCATTAGCCTTTATGCCTACATAAAAATATTGCACACATATTATATCTATGGAACCTTGTCTAACTACTTAGCGACTAATTAAACTTTACCTTCCCCAAAACATTTTCCACAACTAATACAGGTTTTCTTCGCTGCCCTCGCGGTTCTTTAGAAAAAAGTTCATTGTTTGCTACCATGGATTACCACAATACAGCAGTGTGGACATGAACAAGCAGCTCCCAGACACACATCTACATACTGTGCGAGAAAAGAGTCCTGAAAATGTCTGGCTATTTCGGGAAAATTACAGTATTTCAGTTCAATTTTATTTAAGTTGACTCAATGGTTATTTTTTCAATGTCTATTTTGTGCAAGGCACTTGGAAATATATATTTTTTTACTTTAAATAATTTTTTAAATGTGCCCCTAAAGTCCACAAAATGGATAGCTAATCCTAACTCCGATTATAAAAGTGAGGCAGCACTGTGTCCTTTGCTGAGGGGTTATCATGACCTCCACATCCAACAGTTTCTTTGTAGGGGATCATCTGGGCTTCTTATCTGGCGCATGCGTCTGTGAGGTCTAGTGCAGTTGGGGCTCAGGAAATGTCATTGGCTGGAATAACCTACAAAAAAATGGCCATAATATTGTAGGTTAGGCCTGAATATAGTCCCAGAGCTTGCCCCCGACTTCTTCCATCTGCCCCTTGGAGTCTGTACATTCAGAAAGTGGTCTGGAGATGAAAGATGGGTAAATGAGAAGGAGCATTTACAGGGCATCTCTCTCTGCTTCTCAGACTGAATCCTGAAGCAGCCGCTCAGTGCTCTTTTATGTTGATTATCTTTCTGAGCTCCTTAATCCTCCCAACATCTCTACGAGGCAGGCGACACTATTATCCTCAGTGTACAAATGGGTGATGTTGGAGAAAATGAATCATTTGTCCCGGAAAAGCTGTGCTTATCTCTTCGTGGGTTGCATTAAGGTTACCTGGTGTTTGGTTTAATCTCAGGGGTGGGCCAACCAATGCCTAGGGAAGGAAGAAAAAATAGGAAAACTGCATTCATGTTTTGCTGAAAAGAAAGACTGGCAGAGACTTCATTCCAGAGTGATATCTGTGCCCTGTAAGTATACAACCTTGACTATCTCTCAAGGCATTGCTCTAACCTAGACAGAGGCATAGGATGAGAACTCCCACTGATTTTCCCTCTGACATTCTTATAAATCCTCTCTACAAAGGGAATATCTATTCCCTTTCTAAACTTCCAAGTAATTAAGTAGGGATTTGGTAAACTCAACCTGGTCAATATCCATCTCTCCAAAGGATCTATGTCAATGTCTGTGCTTGGTTAACACCCATTGCCTTTATTCATCCATTCAGCAAATGTTTACCCAGAACCTACTGTGCTTGCCACACTGTGTTTGACATCAAGAGCCTGTAAGAGGAAGAAGCTTTTTGCACTTAAGACATTTATTTTCTATTGGATGAAATAACTAATAAATATGAAATCATAAGGTAAACTTTCTGGTCAAGATAAGCATATGATATTATGGGGACGTCGAGGAATGAAACTTTAACAGACAAGGCCAGGGGAGGACTTTCAGATGTTTTGAAGGGTGAGGAAGGGTTAGTTGAGAGAGAAGCATGTGTAAAGGAAGAAAGCTGTGGGTAAGTTGCTGTCGGCTATTGCACCTGGAGGAACATTGATAGAGCCCAGAGAGAAGGTGAGCATAGTGAGGAAGATAGGAGCCCTGATATGAAATATAAGTATTACCCCGAGGGCAATGGAGAACCACTGAAGGATTTTAAAATGGGCACACATTAGCTAAAGAACACTGACAGCATTGTGGAGAGTGGATTGGGAAAGGGCGATCTCACCCATTAAGGAGTAATGACACAACTATGACAGAATTAGAAACTTGCAGACTCCACCATTGCACATGAAAATTATTTGTAAAAAGGTGATTTCTCTGTCCATTTTAGGACCAGGCAAACCACTGTTGATAACTGAGTTATATATTTTAGTCAAATCTGATTATACTTCATATCATATCTTTCCTTCAGGTCAATGAAGTTCAAAATTAGAATGTGCTCTGGCTTCTGAACCTTCTTGCAAGCATGTCAAACTCAAAGGCTAACACGGGCCAAATAAACAAAGTTTAAGTTTATGTGGGCAGCAAAAAACAAAAGCTTTAATTTTCATAGAAACGTAGGTTTATTTTGATAGAGACACGCTGAATACAAAGGGCTGAATAAACGAGTAATCATTAACATAAAATAATAGAACATTTTAATAAAAATTAATATTGTTTAACATTAACTTACCAGACACTGAATAAATGCACAAATTAATAAGTGTAACACAAATAAACCTATTTTTCTTGTTCTCGGAAAGTAAATATTTCCTGTTGCTCACACCAAACAAGTCAGTACAAGACTAATGACGTGGCAATCAGCTGCTAAAATATTCGCTGCTAGTATTAGTGAAGAGAAATGATGTGCCTGTGTGTAAGGCACATAAGGAAAATGAATGCAATATGATTATAGTAATCAGTTATTAGCAAACGTTGTTTGTCATTAATAATTACGTATAACAGGATATTGTAAAATTTAAGTTACAAAAATTTTATTAAAACATTTCTTACATACCATTATATTGGCTGGGCTGCAAAAATATTCATTGTGGGCCGCTTGTGGCTCACGGGCCACGAGTTTGACATGCGTGTGTAGACAATTCTAGCAGCATTTACATGTATATCTA
Organism: Myotis yumanensis; assembly: GCF_028538775.1. Taxonomy (NCBI): domain Eukaryota; kingdom Metazoa; phylum Chordata; class Mammalia; order Chiroptera; family Vespertilionidae; genus Myotis; species Myotis yumanensis. The sequence continues at coordinate 21,189,740 of NW_027223766.1, forward strand.
GAAGAAATATATGTATCCTTTAAAAAGATTATGTGTACCTAGAGACAAAAAAACACCAACTTATATAAAGAAAGATATATGTTGAAAAGGTTATTATAAACTTTGTGGATATTCACTCAGATATTGCACATTTATTTGCATTGTTATTTCACAATAAAAAATGTTGTGATCATAGCATTCCAGCACAATTTTCTATGAAAGAGAATGTGTTTTAATCTGTAAGAAAATCCAGGCACTGTGCAAGGTATCTTATTCCTTGTTTCCTAGGTTAAATTTAGGATTTATAAATAGAAATATAGATTCTACACATGGTCTGATCTTTAAACTCAAGTTTATTAAGGCAATGCCTAGCATAATGTGTTATCTACATTTTTCAGATGGGCAATTGAGATTCAGAGAGATTAAGTAACTTGCTAAGGGTAACACTATAAGGAAATCTGTAGAAGATCTAGTTCTATAGTCCATGTACTTTCTTCCACAGCAAACACATTATTTGCAAAGGGCTTTATATTTTACAAAATGCTTCCATTTACATATTCTTATTTGATCCATTTTACAGATGTGAAAACTGAGTACGGTAGCTATGAAGCTATTACATCACTTCTAGGTATAAGGCTAAAAAGGGCTTCACACGGCACTGAACCAATGAACCCCCATTTTCAAAATAGAAATTTTTGCATCCTTCCTTCGACATCTTTTTCCCTGGGATATATTTCACAGAAAATCAAGCTGGAAAATTACATGAGAGCGTATCGAGAGAAAAGGAAGGACAGATCCCTCAAGCATTTTGACTTTTCTCCCTGAGTGATTCATTCTTAAGATTGGCATCTGTACACAAAACATTCCTTCTAGAAGTAGTCAATAAAGAGCCTCTTGTACTACACACTACAGAAGAATGAGGGTTGAAATATTGAATAGAGATAGAAAACTTTAAAAGAGGCTCTTGATAATTGTGTTTTATATAAATAACTAGAGCTCCATGTATTTATGAGAATTCACACATATAAATACAGACACATACATCAAGTATAATGTTATTCCTACCAAAAATCCTAAAACACGAAAAGAATCAAGATTTCAATAAACTCTATTAGTTAACTATTTATATTCTATAAACATAAGCTGTGCAACACTAAGAAACAAAAGTCTTAGTCTTCATAAGGTTTTTATCTCTAGTGACAAAATAAATTTAATTATCTATTTAATGATTTTGAATAGCTAAATATTCTAGTGGGCATTGATAGGAAATGCATGCTAAGTTGACATGACATTGTAAAACAAACAAAAAAAAATACTGTAACAATAAATGTATCCCCAATAACTGTTAATTTGTGAAGTATATAAAATATTAGAAATAGATAAGAACTACATGGGTCGCCGAAACCGGTTTGGCTCAGTGGATAGAGTGTTGGCCTGCGGACTGAAAGGTCCCGGGTTCGATTCCGGTCAAGGGCATGTACCTGGGTTGCGGGCACATCCCCAGTGGGAGATGTGCAGGAGGCAGCTGATCGATGTTTCTCTCTCATCGATGTTTCTAACTCTCTATCCCTCTCCCTTCCTCTCTGTAAAAAATCAATAAAATATATTAAAAAAAAGAACTACATGGGTCCTAGTTCTGCCTGTGTCACTTCTTAATTTGTTACCTTAGGCTAGTCTTCTCTTGCCCCTTATCTATTAAAAGTGATTTTTCCCTGGTCTACTTTATGTATATTCACCCAGATATTGCACCTCATGAGTTGTTTTAGTAAGTTATATGATTTATGTAAAAAGTGTTTTACATAAAATTATGGAATGCCCCAGTATGATATGTTATTGTTATAGCAATCATTTATTTATTTTGAATGAACTATTCTGCACAACGTGATCTTTCCAAGGCATAAAATTTTGAATTTTTAAAAGGATAAAAAATGCCAACTGTTTTTAACAAAGTGATAATGACCGTGAGTCAGGGTGTAGGTGTATTGATGCAATACAGAGATAACCCATTTGAAAAACAAAAAAAGTAAAGTAACCTTTTTTTTTTGATACTTATATATCGAAGTACATTTATGTCACACAAAGAGTACCCCATGCTTTATAGTTCCTTAATCTTCTCAATTCTAAAGACCTTCAACTCTACTCCATTTCAGCAACCTACTTAAATATAATTGTTACAATCATTGGTTTCTGAGATCTTAATTTCCAAAATCTCCTTCTTTTACATAACTTCCCTTCATCAAGCCCTCATTTTCTTCAATCTGTACCCACCTGTGGCATAACAGTAATTTTATGAGAAATTTAAGTACCTGCGGGGCTCCAAGCAGGCTATGAAAAGTAGTGGGTTCTGTGTTGGGCTGAAAAAACTACCATTCACTTCTGGAAGATGGTTGCCCCTCAACAGGTGAATCCAGAGTTGCCAAACTTTTTATTTTCTGATGCCATGTAACTTAATTTTTATGTGAATCCTGATGACTTTTATACAATGGCAAAGAATTCAGTGTGTTTAAGACACTTTGAACATGTCTACAGCCAATTTGTAATTCTGATTTTTAAGCAACCGGAACAAGTATAAGTAAAACACACCTATTTGAGAGCCAAGAAACTAGAAAACAAGTACTTGAGGATCAAACAAGGCAATAAAAAATTGAAATAGTTTACAAGGAAAGAGAAGAATGAGGAAGAGGTCAAGAGAAGAGAGGATTACAAATGAGGGCTGTTCAGTAATGTCATATGGTGTGGAGAGGTCAAACAGGACAAGATTGAAAATAGACAATTGGCAATTAGGAGGTCATTGGTGACTTGGTGAAAGTACTTTCAGAGTGTTAGGGCAGAAGCCAGATCATAATGGGCTGAGAATAAGTAGGATTAAAAGAGAGAGGAGATGACCCAGCCAACATAGCTCTTTCTGTTATCTGGTGTTGTTTTTCTTTTAATTTTTTATCAACTTTTTTTCTTCACTTTCTAGGTTATTTTTGTTTGAATAATGACCATCATATATAAAAAATGATAATAGAGATCATTTAAAGCTTGAACTTATCATCTACCAGAGCAGATTTACCTTTATTTCTAACAGGTGGCCAGGGTCATTAGCAATCTCAGATCATCCTATATAATAAAAGCCTAGTGTGCAAATTGTCCCCTCGGATGGTCATTCGTCTGCTTGCTATGATGTGTGCTGACCACCAGGGAGTGGCGCAGAACATGGTGGGCGTCAGCAGTGGAGGCACTGCCAGCCCCAATGGGCCCTGACAAGAGCAGGACCATGGAGGATGGTGGAGCAGGTGTGTAGGCGGTGCCAGGCCAAGGCGTGTGCAGTAGGGGGCCCAATCGCCCTGCCGATCACCCCATAGATGGCAACAAGTGGTGGTGGCGGGGGTGTGGGGCTGCCACTTGGCTCCTAGAAGCTAAGGGAGCCGTGCGGAGGGCCCACCCCTGATCAATCACCCTGGAGGCGGGATGGTGGAGCAGGTGAGGGGGCAGCGCCAGGCCAACGAGGGGTGCCAGGTGAGGCTGCGTGGCTGTGAGGCAGCTGGGGGCTTGCGCTGGGACCTGATCTTCGGAGGCCACCTGGAGGGAACCCACCCATGCATAAATTCATGCACCGGGCCTCTAGTCTTAATATTATCAGGATCTGAGATAACTCAAAGCTGATTTTTTGTCTCTGTAAGAGCAGATCTATTTCTACCTTTAATCTTATTCTTAAGATGTTGACCATTGGTTTTCAACTTAAAGCCTGGGTGGTATTGCAAGGGTCCAAGTAAAAGATGATGTTAGTTTAGACATGAGTAATAACAGTAAAGTTAAGTTAAGTTAATAGTGGTCAGATTTGAAATATATTTTAGAGATTGTGACAATAAGATTTTTTGGTGGTTTAGAGATGAAAAAAAGGTGAAAAATTACTCCTAAGTTTGTGGCATGAGCAATTAAACACCATGTACTGAGATATATGAGAATGATGGAAGAATTTGTTTGATGGATGAATATCAAGAATTTTATTCCCACATACATAAATAGTTTTTATTCTTCAAACTATCTCTGGAGCACACATCTGGAGTACCTTTCAGATGGTTGCTACAGGATTGGCAGCTGCCTATAGTCAAACAAAGTTTGAAAGTTTGAGAACTCCCCCAGAAGTCAAGAATTGTCTTCGCCACGTAAAATGTCTGTTAATTCAATTAATTTTTTTTGGCAAATGGAAGAAACATGCTATTTTTTATACTTAGTGTATTCCAGGTCGCAACTCTAAGAAGTTTGCCATGTATTACCTCCCTATTATTTGTCATGTAATATTTATCTTTCCATTTTAGGGGATGGATAAACAACTAAGGCACAGAGAGATGAAGTTACTTGTCCAAAGTCACACAGAAAATCAATAGGGAATCAGATTTGCAGCTAGTTCTGTGGGGCTCCTTTTCAGTTTATCACACCAGTTCTAATATTCTATAAACAACAGAAAATATAAAAATAAGCCTGAAAAAAAATGAGAAAGGAATATGCAAAACAGCTTATATTGTATTCAGCAAAATCTAAGAGAGTCTTTCCTAACATACTTTCTTCATATTTATTTCCATTTATTCTGTTTAGAATCATCTTGGAGATATTAGTTATCTGAACTTAAACTAATGTGTTTATGTTAAAAGACAGAGCCCCAGGCCTCAGTGGCCTCTCTCTTCTTGGGCCAATTGATGGGCACTCTTAGATTCACTTTAGGACCAAGAACAGTCGTAGGCACAGGGTAGCATTAAGAGGGTATTTGTGGATGGGTGTTAAAGAAAACAACCCACAGTCTTTAGTGTGGCTTTAAAGGCCTTCCCTCCTCCAGCTTTCATCCATCTTCTTGACCTTCTCAGCCATTACATCCCAACTCTTCTCTTACATGGGGGAAAAAATTATATTGAACATATTAAGTTACTTACCATGCAAATACACTGGGACAACAACATGTTTTGTCATCATGTATCTACTACAGGACATATCTTTTCACAATTCAGTCATGAGAGAACCATCTTTATCTTGGACATTTAAGGGCCCTCCTTGCTCTCATGGTCACCAAGACTTATATCATGGCACCATGGGCATAACCTGATGCATATATGGCTCTCTGAGAAGATTATTCACTAATGTCTTCTCACAGAAACTTCTACTGGGTTAGTTGTTACACTATAGATACTAGAGAAAAGAAAGAAATGCATTCAAGTTTTGAAATAAGGAGGAGAAAGATTGTGAAATAGATTTTAGCCTATAGATGCTCAAAACATGCGAGAAGTGGCAAGATGGAGATGCAAGCACCCTCTGCATGGATTCATTAAGCCTGGAAATGAATCTGACCTAGAGCCATGATCTCAAAGAGCACCAAAGGGTAATGAATGGCTGCAAATTTGCATCAACAGAAATGTGAAGTCATTTTGTGTTTTTATTTTTACAAACACAAATCCACAGGGTCTTGTATAACATTTCCACTTATGGTAACCTTTAAAAAGGTTATATTATCCTTTGTAGAGAATGATCTGAATAGACTTTTACCTGCCTTTAGGGACTGAGAGAAATACACTGACCAAGTTAAACCAACAGTACAAGTGTTGGTATTATACATGTTGAGTGTATTTCTCGCCTGCAATTAGTTCAGACAACAGAGGGTTCAAAATACAGTTTACTTTTCCAAAGAATTTGGAATATTTATATTTTCAAGAAAGAAAACCTGCTAAAGTCCCACTTTAAGTACTGATTCTTAATTTAGAGTAAAGATATTTTTTAGTATTTCTGTTTCTGTAGATATCTTAAAGAAAATAAAGAGTTTAAAAATAGTACTGTCTTTCTTCATTACTATTATGCTTCCTTTTTCAAAAAAATGTGGAGTAGATTTAAGGGGTAAGTTGTATCTATAGAAGAATATGGTAAAATAGAGACTTAGAAAAGAATAATAGGAAAATGTCACAATCTTGACTGTTTATGAGCAAACTTTATAATTTTCATTCAAGTTATAAAATGGCCCTTTTACAATATACTGTTATATGTTTTCTATATATGAACGGGAACATTTAAAATTACATTGGGAAATATGTTACACATTAGAATATCATGCTCTCTGTGACAACATATGACAAACCCACAGAGCTGAACTTCCCAGTGTTGCCTCTCCCCTGTTCACTTTTCAGAAAAGAGAAATAAGCTAAATACACAATGTCAAATGCTATATTTTCTATTTTGCCGTCTTTTGTTTATTTGTTGTTGTTATGCTTTAAAAGTTTGAAGTTATACACTAATTAGATAACTGTATTAAATATGACTCAATTAGAATCATGGAGGAATTGGGTTTTTAGGGGCCGGGTAACAAGCAAAAAGTAAACTAGGCCACCGTTAAAATTTCGTCAAGGTTGGGAAAATCTAAATGATATTGATATTTGATTGCTTATGGGTGACATGAACTAGGATCTGTCATTGAGCACCAATAGGCATTCATCTGTGTCATAGAATAATAATAACTATTTGATTTCTTCTTGAAAAACAAACTAAACTCTCCACTTTACCAACCTCTTCAATTTAGGGAAAAGAGCAATTAAGGGAGTTATAGGGAAAATAAATATTTCTGTAACCAATTTCTATCTGTTCAAATTAAGAAATAAAAAAAAATTGATGAGGATTCACTGGGAAACAAATTCACTGGATCAGAAAGTAGATAAACAAATATTTGTGCTTTTCATGATAATCTGCATGGTAAGTATAGATGCATAACTAATATTTAAAAGAGGTAACTACATTAGCAATTAAATTTGGAAATTTTTAACTAACATGACCAATTCAGAAAAAAAAAATCCTGTAAGACAAGGACTTTAATGAATGTGGTTTGGGTTATGTTTTATTTAAATCTATTACAATCAAATCTATTATTGAAAATGTTAGGTCATGGTTGAACGTCTCCTGCTAGTTGCATATTTTACAATTGTGCCTGTTCTTGTCAACATGCTGAAAATTTACATGTTGAATAAAAAGGGGGAAGAATTATTAACAATTATTTTCTCCAAAACAAAAAATTATAAAGATCATAACTTTTCAATCCTGAAGATCGTATTATAAGAAGGTTTTAAGGTAGCTTTCAATTTTTTCTTTCAGGAGATTCTATATGCCAGTGAGAACATATTAGAACAAAAGATAATATAAGGCAATATTGGCAATAGAATAAAACAATGGTTTTTGTCAAGGACACTTGAATGAAAGGGTAAAAAAGTTCTATGATATGAAATGAATTTTACCCATGCTGTAACATTCAATCTGAATCTTCTCTGGATGTTTTGATGAGAAAAGGTAAAAGTATCAGATATTATTACATAAATTTAATTTAAAGGAGAGAGTAAGAGCAAAAGATTAACAATCATACTTTTATCATATGCTATAGATGTTGTGTAGTTTAACTCCCAGATTTTTAAATGAACAATTTTCCCCCTGCAATATACTTGGAACAATTGTTCCTCATTCCATTGGTCAAAAGCCAGAAGAAAATTCTGTTGCAGTAACTTGGGTTCATTTTTCTTAGAAAGAATACATGCAAATTTTGGGGACCAAAGAAACAATATTTTATATCTAACATATAAAAAAAGAAGATAGCAGATTTCATGTCTCTATACACACACACACACACACACACACACACACACACACACACACATGCACATGCACTCAAGCAGACATTCACACATTCACACACCTTCTGCTTGATGCAAATGTGGCACAGAGCCCTGATCTTTTCCCTGCAGGAACTTCTAGGACAGCACAAAATGTAAACTTCCCTCACAGAAGCACACAATAGACAGTTGTTAGCCTATAAAGTTAAGTTTATGTTGTGTTTTTATGATTATTCAGTATACTTTTAGGATTTTTTAAATAATACCTATAATACTTAAAATACTCATTTTGAAGAAAAATCAAATTTGAAAAAGCATCAATTATTTCAGCAGTCAATATTCTAGCCTAGAGCTTTCCAGTAGAAATATAATACAAATCACATATGCAACTTTAAATTTTCTAGTAGATACATTTTTAAAAAACCCACTAAAACTAAGAGAAGATATTCATAATATACTTTACTTAACCCAAGGTAACCAATATATTTGTATTTCAACATATTGTCAACAGAAAAACTATGGAAATAATTTGACTTGTTGGGTTTTTTTAATTGAGTCTTCAAAATTAGTGAGTATAGTATCCTTACAGAACACCCCAGTTTGGATCAGCTCCATTTCAAACGCTTAGTAGCCACATGAGATGTAATTGTGTGAAGACTTGCTGACTCCCAATCTCTCTCCTAAACTTCTGACTCCTATTTCCAACGCTACCACCCATTTCTAAGTATATACAATGTACCGTGACTGATGGTAATGCTTTTGTCCTCCTCTGATTTCCTGGCTTCCTGCTTAGAGTCCTTATTTTGGTCAGTAGATTTCCTTTCCCACTCCAATCATTGCTCAAACTAGAAATCCAAAGGGTATGCTCTATTTATTTATCTTCAGGTGAATAAGTTCCAAAACATCCTGAGTTTGCACTGTCTTTGTTTCCACACCGTCCCAGCTTTATTCAAAGCCTTCAGCATCATGTGCTGGGATAATCAAAGACTCCTAGCTCATCTCTACCATCCATCAGTCCCCACAACTTCAAACCACTCTCAACACTACAGGGAAACTGGTCTCCTGAGCATGTGCTATTAAGTATCTTTAAAAAAATTAAAATTGAATTAGATTATTCTTTTAAATAAGAATATAATGCAGATTCTTTTGGCTATATATTTTTAAATAAAACACTTGTTGCATTTTCTGTATGTACTAATTGTCAGAGATACAGTGGCAAACCAGACAAGTTGTCTTCCTGTTCTCAAGGAGCTGAGAGTGTAGTGCCTATGAGAGTCCTGCTAGGGCAAGAAGAACGCTTTTGTTTTATTTTTATATTTTAATAAATTGTTAATATGTTTTTATTAGAGAGAGAGTAAGGGAGAGGGAGCGAGAGAGAGAAACATCGATGAGAGAGAAGCATTAATCAGCTGCCTCCTGCACATTCCTACTGGGGATTGAGCCCACAACCCAGGCATGTAGCCTGACCAGAAATTGAGCTGGTGGCCTTTGGTGCATGGGATGATTCCCAACCAACTGGCCAGGGCAAGAACAACTTTTAAAATATGACCCATGCCGAAACCGGTTTGGCTCAGTGGATGGAGCGTCGGCCTGCGGACTGAAAGGTCCCAGGTTCGATTCCGGTCAAGGGCATGTACCTGGGTTGCGGGCACATCCCCAGTGGGAGATGTGCAGGGGGCAGCTGATCAATGTTTCTCTCTCATCGATGTTTCTAGCTCTCTATCTCTCTCCCTTCCTCTCTGTAAAAAATCAATAAAAAAAAATATATTAAAAAAAAAAAATATGACCCAACACTACATGTTCCGTTTTCCCTGAGCAAGTAAACACGTGACTGGATGAATTACAATTTTAAAAAGTCACCTTTTGTGATCTAAGGCTTTCAAAAAAAATAGTTTCATCAGAATCATTGGAAGGCTAGTCAAGCTTTTTTCCCCCATTAGGTAACTATAAACACTCTAATTTAATCACTACATAAATTGTCATTCTCTATATAAACCTTTAAAGGTCAGAGAAATGGTTCTCACTTTAAACAAGTGTCAACATTTCCAATTATATTTTATCTATGAATTATAATAGTATTGATCTGTGGTCTCTTTCACTTTTTGTTTCAATTCCCTCATTCCTTCTTAGTTCTAATCACCATTTATTGTATTGTTTCTGGCCTGTTTCCATTCCTAAATAAATCTACCAAAAATTACTTTTGGGTCATGAGAAATAAGACAACTTTTAGAGGACATATTGTATTCTATAAAATACATATGAATCATACTACAACTTGGGTTGTTGTTAAGATAATGAGTTGTGGAGTTTTGAATTCTTGCACTAGATCCTTGGGATCTAGCTGGAACACAGGAAGTAAGAGTATGGATGATTGTACAGAACTCTTTATGGGCCAGGCCTGGACACAGGGAACTTCACTTCTGCCAAAGACTCCGTTGGCTTGAATGTAGTCCCATGGTCTGGGAAATATGGTCTTCCTGGATGCCAGGGAGGGGAAAGAAAAGGTCTCACATAATGAAAGCGACATTACTTCTATGTGAAGAAGTGACTATTTTTATCCTCGATTTATGAATGAAGAGAGGAGGTCCTAAGTAGCTCATCCAAGGTCACATAGCCAACAAAGGGAAGAGACAGATTTCAAACCCAAATAGTCTGACTCTAAAACCATTTATCTTTCTACACATTATTTCCAGCTGATGATTTCTTTCCTGGACCTTACCAAAATAAGAGGTTGCCCTATCTTCACATCATTACTCTCAGAAGTAATTTATTTGATTGATACATTTGAAAGAAGCACCCAAGCATGCTTGAATCCGTCTTCCTGATTTATTTAGAGCAGCCTGTCTTCAGAATGGTTTTCTTCATCTGCTACATCAGACATGTCTGCCTAGTCAGGGGCATGTAAGCTTTGCCAGAGACTACTAGTAGTGTTGAGGAATGGAGGTTTTTTGGATGTGAATATTAGAAGGACTTGGCCATGGATCGGACCACTTTCCCAATGTTTTCCACTAACATGTCTTGATATCTCTTCCTCTCAATCCTTTCTCTCTAGTAGTTCCAAACTTCAGAGGGAAAAGAATGAAGTTTAGCTGATCTGATAGTAATGTACTATTTTATTTACTTTTCTAGAGTAGTATTTTTTAGTATGCAAAACAAAAAAAGTCAATGTATGTCTAAGATGACTAACTCCCTCCCAGAAGGAAATGCAGCCATTGGAAAGCCTATGACAATAAAAAAAATAATAATAAAATAACAGCTTTTATATATTGTGCAATACTTGACAATTTTATTCTTACTCGTGCTATTTAACTTTGGTTATAACCAGTAATGGAGCAGGACCTTGAAATGGGTGGTTAGTAACGTAAATGATCCCAAGAATAGCTTTGTCTTTCTTCAGAACAGCAGAAGTTTAACATCTTAGGATGCCCTGGTGACTCATGCAGGCACACATATAGAGAGAAAAAAACTGAAGCTCAGAGAGATCAGACTAGACAAAAAGTTTGTGACAAAAGAGGAATGAGGACAAAGGTCTCCTGGGACTTGATCCAGTTTACATTATTTAATTTTTGTGAGCATATGTGTGTGTGTGTGTGTGTGTGTGTGTGTGTGTGTGTGTATATATATATATATATATATATATATATATATATATATTTGAATTTATTTATTATGAGTAACTTAATTGACTTGTAGTAAAGGAAAATATTCCAATATATACTCACTAGTAGAGGGTTAATATTTCACTTTGGTTAATCGTGAAATAAAAATAAGAACATTAATGAGGACTGGATTTTTAGATTCTATTTTCCAGTGGGATTATTTTTTAATGAAATTTTTTTTCACAGTGGAAAACAAATATGAAGGCAGTTCAAATGACATGCTCTAAGTCATAATTTAAGTGCAAAGCCAAGCTATAAAATAAGCTAAAAGTCTCTCTCTACCACTTGTAAGTAAACGTAATAAAATGTATGATAATAGCATTCTAGTTTTGTCATAAAACCATAACAAACCATAGTTATTACATGAAAAATAGAGTAACTAATATTTTGCCTAGTAAAACTATAGTAAATTGGTTCTAGTAATAGCAACACTATAATAATCATACTGAAAAATAGCTGCAAGTTACAAACTGAATATTTACTATGCTATTATAATAATTATAGTTCTACCATAGATTTCTTTTATACAAAAGCTAAATTTACTCTAGTAATTGCATTCTCTTTTCTTTTCTGCATAATTATAAGAATATAAAAGTGCAACTTTTGATTTGAAGTATGAATGCTTTGAATTTGTTACTTTTTTTACCATTATTAAATGATTGGGAATTAAGAAAGAGTATTTGGAGAATAACACAAAATTTTGGCAAGACCTAACATCTCTACCTGGGTAAGACTTGTGAATAGTTTATAAGATGTCAAAATAAAAAGGTTAGTTATTAGCAAAATTTTAGCATGAATGTAGAAAACAGAGTAATTTGAAGTAACTGAACTTAACTGAAAGGAAGCTCTTTAACCTATTTTATGCCTTCTCCAAAAAAAGCCTCCCCATTTTTTTCTTGAGTGTTGACATGGACCAATGCACCTGGACTTAGCCTGCTGTTCCAGCCCTCAGACAAGGGCAAGGGCTCATCAGAAATTTTAAGGAAAAATTATCTTAAGTATTGAGGGAACACAATGCACCCTTGACTGACAATGAGCCTGGGAAGAAGTCAAAATAGCTTTTTGGCCATGGCTAATCTAAATCATTTCATATAGACGTTTATTATGAGTATTCAGCTTAAAAAAAATTAACAAAAGAAACTTTAGCTTCTATAGAAAGTATGTTATGAAATCTTAGATGTAAATATTACATGTATAAAGTAAAGTTTCTCCTCCCCTGTCATTTGTTTCTACCTGCCCTTAACCTGGAGGGACCATGCTGTGACAGAGACTGGGTAGATGTTCACCAAATCTGTTTTCATTTCTTGGACACACAGTTAAGCTACACTTCCCAGCCTGTTTTCAATGAAGTGGGGCCTTATCAATCAGTTCTGGCCACTTCCAGGGCTACCCTCCTGGGAGCCTCATTGTGCCTGCCTTCCTACAGCTAGTAAAGATGGTAGCCCCACAAGATGAAGAGAACCCAAGTTCCTGTGTCTCCTGCTCATTGGAGAGCTTCCCAACCATGTGGGCTGTGATGTGGGCAAGCAGTTAATCTTTATCATATTAAGCCACTGAGAATTGGGTAGTTATCTTTGTTGTTGTGACAGCACTTAACCTTCCCTGAAAAAGCTCAAGTTCCAGTGGTCTCTCTACTTCTACTGTAGCACTGTGTGTAGGAGCAGTCACAAAAAGCATCTTTATGGTAGTTCTATTCTGAGGAGGGTCCTTTTCCCTCACACTTATTGCCATTTTTTTTTAAATGATAGTCTTCTAAAAGGTGTGAGGTGATATCTCATTGTGGTTTTGATTTGCATTTCTCTAATAATTTCTAATGTTGAATATCTTTTCGTGTGCCTGTTGGCCATCTGCATGTTTTCTTTGAAAAAAACACCTATATTCAGCCCCTCCACCTAGTCTTTTAATTGGATGGTTGTTGTTTTGTTGTTGAATTCTTTATATATTTTGGACATTAACCCCTTATTAGATGTATGTTTTGCAAGTATCTTTTTCCATTTGGTAGGTCACCTTTTTGTTTGATGATTTTCTTTGCTATGCAAAAGCTTTTTAGTTTGCTGTAGTCCCATTTGTTTATTTTTGGGTTTGTTTCCCTTTGTTGGTGTCAAATCCACAAAAACATCACTAAGACCTCTGTTCAAGAGCTTAGCACCTGTGTTTTATTCTGTGTATTGTATGGTTTGAGGTCTTACATTCAAGTCTTTAATCTCTTTTGAGTTATTTATTTTGGTCACGGTGTAAGATAGTGGTCCAGTTTCATTCTTTTGTATGTGGCTGTCCAATTTTCCCAACCACATTTATTGAAGAGACTTTCTCTGTTGTATGTTATTGGCTCCTTTGTCATAAATTAGTTGTTCATATATGTGTGAGTTTATTTCAGGATTCTCAATTCTGTTCCATTGGTCTGTGTGTGTCTTTCTGCCAAATACAATACTGTTTTTAATTACTATAGCTTTGAAATCAGGGAGTATGATACCTCCAGCTCTGTTCCTTTTTCTCAGGATTGCTTTGGTTATTTGGGGCATTTTATGATTCCATACAATTTTAGGAATTTTTGTTCTACTTCTGTAAAAAATGCCATTGAAATTTTGATCCAGTTATTCCATATCTGGGTATTTATATGAAGAATACCAGAACACTAATTCAAATGGTAAATGTTTATAGCAGCATTATTTTTAATATCTAACAAATGGAAACAACCTAAGTGTTCAATGACAGATGAATGGATAAAAAAGATAATGGAATACTACTCAGCCATAAAAAGATGAAATCTTGCCATTTGCAACAATATGGATGGGACTTTGAGGATATTAAGTGAAATAATTTAGATGGAGAAAGACAAATACTGTATCAATCCCCTCATATGTGGAATATAAAAGCAAACAAAACAAAAACAAACTCATGGATGCAGACAACAGATTGGTGGTTACCAGAGTGAAGAGGGGGAGGGTGGGAGGAAGGCAAAATGGATAAAGGGGGTCAATGGTGTGGTGATTTATGGACACTAGACTTTTGATGGTGAGCACACTGTAGTATATACAGATGTCAAATTATAATGTTGTACACCTGAAACTTATATAATTCTATAATCCAATGTAACCTCAATTAAAAATACAATATGAATAAAGTATGAATTTAATAAAACAAGAAAGCAACTTTAAATTACTCCTTTCTCTTTACCCCTTATTTCCTTGTTTTTTCCTTTCTTTTGCCTCTCAGTACTATTTCTTTGCTTGTGTTTTGAATTCTATTTAAAATAATACTGTAAACTCAAATGTGTAATGTTTTGACTGTAACCCCCTAAGAACCTCTGCCGAATATCTATACAAATCTAGCAACTGAGATTTAAGCAATAAAAGGTTTACGTAGAAACTGTCTAAATAGCTTAAGGATGTATTGCTGCAGTGAAGTTCCTATTATTTAACGTTTCTTAAAGTAAGGCAGAAAAACATCAATAATTTTAATTTTGAGCTCTACAGTTCCTAAGGCAGAAGACAAGTTATGTTTCATTATGTTTACAGTTTTCTTCGGTGATTTCCTGCCTATTGCTTATTTTCAGAATGAGCTTTTTGCACACACCTCTGCTGTTACTTCAAGACCGTCTCGTTCACTTCTTGTGAGAGAATTCACACTTCCAGCTACTCAACCCCAAAATAACTACCATATTTTACATGAATTGTTTCAGAATATTCTGCAAATTGAATTTGGTCACCTCACTGTCTTCCCATTGCCTTTGTTTTCCTAAGTAGAATTCATCTTCCCATATCTCTTACAGCCTATTACATGGTATTATCCAGAAGACACAAATACCTATCAGGGTCTTTCTGCCTTTAGTAAGTTTCTCTCTCAGCTGAAAATTGAGAGAAGAAAAGGCAGTAAAATCTCAAGTTCAATATATGTTTAAGTATTAGACTGTGCTTATTATTTTTAATTGCTTAGAAGGGAACACACTTTTTAATGTTTTTATTGATTTTAAAGAGAGAGGAATGGAGAAGAATAGAGAGATAGAAACATCAGTGAGAGAGAAACATTGTTTGGCTGCCTCTTACACAACCTTATTGGGAATTAACCTTGCAACATGGGCATGTGCCTTGACCAGTAATTGATCCAGTGACTTCAAGGTTCATGTGTCAACGCTCAACCACTGAGCCACACAGGCCGGATAGGAGAACACTTTTTTTTATAGAGTTTGTTAAAAGCAAGTGTTGCTCTAAATGAACTTCGGATTTTAATTTTTATACATTGCAAACATGAGCACATCTGCTTGATTTGTTTGTCAGGAGGCAAGCATGGGAGCACTTTGCTGCTGTTGTTCAGCTGGTTTGGGTTGCAGAGGCTGGAGCAGCATTGCTGAGATGGGGTGTCTGACCCAAGTTCTCCAGTTCTCTCCTCCCCAGCTTGTGGCAAATACTCATGGTGATCCTGGAAGTGGCCCCTGAGAGTGACACCGGAATCCTTGACATAGTGCTAAATGCTATTGCTATTAATTGATCAGATTAAACCTGAGTTTATTACTATATCTTTATTACTGCATTGCTGAACCTAGGTTTTAAGATCAGAAAAGTCTATATTCAAATCTCTGCCACTGACTTGTGATTAAATAAGAGGACATTTGAAGCTCTGCTACTTACTCGTGGTAGGATGACAACAGGCTTCTAGAAGTGAGCCCAGAACATGTATGAGGCTGGCACCCATCTTTCTTCTTGTTTTTCATAGCCCCCTTCTGGGAGGAATATAGCACCAGAGGGAAGGTCATGGCTGCGTCAGGCACCTGCCATCTCGTGGATCCAGAGTCCTGACAACTTTATCAAAATCTGTCCGGATCTGTTGACTTCTTTTAAAAACCAGTAATGTATAAGGGTTTTTCCATTGAATTGCTGACTTTCATCCATGCTTACAGAGAGGGACTGGTTGTCTGTGTATCAGTTGAAGGGTGATTACACTTATATCCAGGGAACTTATACTTGCCCTTCCTACAATAGCAATCACTTCTCTTATGGACACTAGCCTTGCCACAGCAAAAGCACATACAGATGTGTTTACATGGGCATGCACACACACAACTTCACTTGTCTTTCTAGTTGCATCTATTGTTTATTGCTGATTGCTCTCTCTGGGTATTGCTATCATTTATTGATTTTCCAACTACTTTATACTTTATGAAAGGGGATGAGGGTGAGGGGGTCTCTCATCCAAACAAGACTTAAATGAATTCTACCTAATATGGGGAGTTGAAATGTTAGATACTCTTAAATTTAAGAATGGAGATCTATGGTCACTAGGAATAGGTATATTAGAGAGGTTTTCTCAATATTTTTTTTCTTAATTGTGTAAGTATAAGGGGTAAATAGATGCCCCTGGTATTAAGAGACTAAATAAATAAGAATGTTCAAGAATTTGATTTTAGATTTCCATACAAAAACAATCCCCTCCCCTACCATCCCCCTTGTGTAGAGAGCTGGGATCTATGACCAATTTACAAAAGACACTCAGGAGTCTTCAGATATGAAGAGATCCATTGGGGTGAATGTGGATGCTCCACTTGAGGTACAATGGTGAGAAAGAGCACTAATGCTCCTACATTGAATTATCTGGAGGAAAGGAAGACTCTGAGCTAATTCCTGCTCTTTCTACAAGGGATTAAGTGCTCATTAGAGAGAATTTCTGTATGTCTCTTTGCTGCTGTACATGCTAGATTCTGGAAGCTTCTACTAACCCAGCCATGCTGGCCCAGTAGTTGGTGCCTGTGAATGTGAGCACTCTCGCAGCACTGGCAGAGATTTGGGTATCACAGCAATGTGGCGGAGGAGACCAGTGGCTTTCAGACACTGCAATCTACAAGAGTGACCCTGCCTGGCAGCTATAGGCTGTGGCAATGCTGCGGTTCCAGTTCCAGGTCCCCCTTGGATGAGGCAGAACGGGTTCTGCTTCAGAAGGAGTGAGCCGACAGGGGTTCTTGAGCCTTTGGTGTGAGGGAATCTCAAGACAAACATCTAAGATTTCATAGCTTATATAATAATTTCCTTGCTAAAGTGATTCATTTTTTAAAATTAACTGATGTTTATCAATTGAACTGGTGAAACAAGGCATTGGGATACATTTACATATACAATGTCATCTATTTCCTTCCATTTCTTACTCTGTATAACATAGAAAACAGAAGAAGCTAATCTATGCTTCCATAAATAGCAAACATCTTATTTACTACTAGAAGGCCGGTCCATGGATTTGAGGACCCCTCAGGGGATGTCAGAGGCCCCTCTTGCAATCTGGGACCCCTCGGGGATGTCAGAGGCCTGGTGCAAGGATTGGCCCAATCCCCGCAGGCCAGGCAGAGGGACCCCACCGGGGCACAGATACCGGGCCTCTAGTATGCATATAAAATCTTTGGTTAATCTCTTCCCACCCTCCCCGCTTCCCTCTGAGATTCATCAGTCTGTTCCATGTTTCCATGCCTGTGTGTGGAGCATCTGCCCCCTGGTGGCCAGTGTGCATCATAGCTACCGGTTGAACAGTCAAATGGTGGCTTAGGCTTTCAGATAGATAGATAGATAGATAGATAGATAGATAGATAGATAGATAGATAGATGATAGATAGATAGATAGTAAAAAAGAAGCTGAAGAAATCACTCCAAACTCAAATATATAAATGAGAATTCAGAACTGTGCATGTAAGGCCCTCCAAAATTGATCACTACTGGTAGCGAGGACTCCTATATATGCAATCATGTAGATAATTAGATCCAATCCACAGTTGTTAGCACCAATTCTATGCAAGGCACTACATTTGAGACTTTAACTTTGAGAGGTGGTAAAGAACTATGAAAAATAATGATTGAAGAGCCTAACTGCCTGGTTCCTATGGCAGCTATACCTCTTGCTACCTCAGCTTCTCTGGTCCTCAATGTCCTCAGCAGGAAGTTGGGGTAATAATAGCACCTATCTTACAAATCTGCTGTAAAAATGGAATGACTATAAAATTTAAAGCTCTTAAAACAGTGCCTAGCACACCCTAATAATTGTCATTATTATTATTATTATTGTCCTGGTTACTATTACTAGTAATAACAGCAGTAGTATTATGTTACTTGACTTAAATAAGGAAGTAACACTAGACACTTCCTTCACAGATAAAAGGAATTGTGGACTAAAAGAATATAAAGAAAGGAAAAGGGGATAATCAAAATTAGATACATAGTTTAAAGTACAAAAATACTAACTTAAGGCAATTGGGTTGAGAAAATTTTTGAGAAGTTTTACACATTTAGTCAGTATGTAAAACACAATCCTGTGTCATTACATCAAGAAATAACTTTGTAAAGCAGAAGTCTAGGATTCCCTGTGTTTCTGGTGGAGACCCCTCCCAGTGTGACAATGCCTTTCTTGGTGTTCAAATAGGAAATATCCATCCAATAACACTCTCCTCCTCTGCAGCCACAGGGTTGGGGGATGCAGGAAGTGCGCTTACAGTCACCAGTTGTTAATTACTGAGCAAGATGGTAATTAGCAATAATTACCACACTTCAAAGAAATCGAAAATAGTGCAGTTTGCTATCTTGACTCTGTTAAGGAGGCATGGCCTCTGGTCTGAGTACAAGCAGGAACTCGTCCCAAAAATCAGTTGGAAAGCTGAAAGGAGTGATGATTTCTCTGTGGCTTTTGGTATTTACATCCTTTTTGGACTCATTCTCCTCTCTATCATGACTTCAATCAAAAGTTACAGTGAAAAAAGGAAAAATACAGAAATATGATTTTTTTCATATTTTTGTAAGGGGAAAACAAAGAGGAAAATTACTTTTTGTAAGATAGAAAAGCACACGTTTTTAGGACAAAGATTATATTTAGATTGTGTCAGCCCTAACAGTCTATAAGGGTGTTAATTTAGTTGTGTTTATAACTGTTACCAAACAACAAATTTGGCAATTGTTTTCTCTCTAGTGCTCTATTTCTTCCCTTTTTGTTGTTATTGTTGTTGTTGTTTATAAGAAAAGGGACTCAAGTTCCAAAACAATTGCTGGTTCAAAAATGGATTTTTATTTTATTTTTCATTTTTTGATACCATATCAAAAACTCATACAAAGAGTTAGCATATCCCAATTTAGGAGAACCCAAAAAGTGACTCATGATCCTACCACATTCTGAATACTGGCATTAGTTAATGAATCATTCTTTTCTGGCTTGCTCAGACTCTAAAATTGGACCCATTTTTCTTTCCTCATTTTTCAATTGGCTCTGTCTACTAATTTTAACTTTTTACTTTGTGTGTGTGGTGGTGGGGGGGCGGGGGGGTGGGTAATGGTTTTCAAATAAACTTTCAATGACACAAAGGAGAAACTGGAGTTTGCAATTTGGAAAAGCTAGTGTTTCAAATTAGTAACTGCATCCAACATCAGAGCTATGATTAGAAACAATCTCCTGCCAAGATGACCAATGGCAGCAGCGAAGGGAAACAAGAAGCAAAGGCACCTGGGAAGAAAACCTAAGCCTCCTGTGGCAGAGAAAGGAGAGTGCTGACGGTGTTGGAGAAAGGGAACTTATTTTATCATGATTTTCAAAATGAGGAATAATATTCATTCATAGACATGCAACTGCCAACAGTATTAGGGGACTGTAAAAATTGCTTTATGGCCTAATGTTTTAATACAGGATCTTCTACTGGGAACTCATTGTGAGAGGTGTGTGTGGGGAGGGGAAGGGGGTTCATTATATTGCAGGATCTATATTGGGACAAATGACCTATCTTACTGTTAGAAAATATGCTGTTTTCCTTTTTGCTTTTTGAACAATGCTTTTATTCTGATTATAAAAGCCATGCATTGGGGAAATTCTAGAGTTTACAGAAAAGAATAAAGAAACCAAACATAATCTCACAATCCAGAGATAACTTTTGTTAGTATTTCACCTGTTTTTCTTGCACATGTATTTGTGTGTGTATATAATAATATTACAATGTAGGAAAACATTCTGATTGCTTTTAAAACTGTATGTTAGTATAGAAATAATAGATACTTATCATAAAAAATTTAGAAAATGTGGGGGAAATTTCAAAAAAGAAAAATTACTCCTAATTCTATTATCCATATATTTGGGTAGCTTGGTCCCAGTTATATTTTTTTTCTCTTAATGGCTGACTAACATTCCATTGAATGGCTGTGCATCTTTCAGCCAACATGTTGTAGGGTAGTTGAGTTATATGAATGGCCATTTACTACCACTTTTTAAATAATAGGTTTATTTTTTAACTGAGAATTGTGTGTGATTGGGAGTCCTGTGTGATGGGATAACAAACTAGTTTGCAACTAGAGAACCAGGAGACCCATTGCAGTTCTTGCATCTAATTGAGCATCAACAGTATTCACGTGCCTGGCTGCCACTGCCTGAAATATCAACAGTAGAACTTACTTACAGAAACCTGACACAACAGCAGCAGCTTTCAGCCAGAGCAGCCAACCTTGGCCTAAACAGAAAGGTCTGTATTAGGCCCTCTCTCCTATAGAACAGTAGTTTTCAAAATAAATTACTGAGGAGAATAGGAGGGATTCTTGGAATTTTATAATCAAACACCATTTTACAAATGTCCATATGCAAACTTGCACTATGCTTTGGAACTAATTGCTACTTACAGCAACTGTTTAAAAAGTGTTCTGTTTCCCGGTTCTGCAAATGGAAAAAAATAAATAGATACAAGGCAGTGTGACTTTCATAAGCAGCAGAGGAAATCACAAGCAAAATAAAGCAGGAATCCTTAATTTTTTTTCCTTACTTCTCCATTTGGAAAATAATAAAAACTAAAGGCAGGAAGCCATGTTAAGAATGTTTTCCTGGATAATCCTATCTTATTTCTCACATTCATCTGAAGCTACCCACTCTTACAGAAAAGTTGACTTTTCTAAAGCATCTGATGATCAGAGAATCAAACTAAACCATTTATTTAATCAGATCTATCAAAACAGTTCATTGTAACTGTATCATTAAACTGGTCATTAGTGATGATTATATATAACCCCAAAGAAAGAAGATGTGTGCATCTTTACATAAGAATGTAATACATAATTTTTATATTTTATTGCATTTTTTCATTAAGTCATTCAACTTTTAAAATCAAGTAAGCAAAATATACTAGGTAAATCTAACAGTATTATCAAATGGTCATAGGTTGTTGATTCTGTAAACTATGTGCAAAGGTGGATACGTGCTGCACATGTATAGTGCATGTGCTGTACATGCCTTTCCCATTTTAAATGCACACATAGCTTCATGTTTGGAAGAATGCTGACCTACCTATAATGCTGCAAACTATCATCTCTCCTTTCCAAAATCTGATGAACAGACAAACCCCAGGCTCTTCTCCAAAGAATCCTGCTGAACAATATTGCCAATACTGACCATTTGACAAAACCAAAAAACCAGTGAAGAAGTTTAGAAAAGAATCTAACTCCTTTTCTTTGATCAAAATCATTGGTAAGTTCAGTCAAAATAATTGAACTAGGACCCTCAAATAGGCAACAGCCCAAGTCTTCATCGCTTTTACAGGACAGAGAACATTTCATTTTAAAGGCATAATATGCAGTGTAAGAGAAAATGTAAAAGCATCCTCACAGAAATAGTACTCGACTAAAAATAAGCAGCAGAGATCTAGCCATGTGGAAGTTTTCCTACCTTACAAATCCCCAAGGGTTTGAAGAAGAAAGCCTAGAATGATTGTGCTGCTGTGGGAGAGAGCAGCCCTCCAGTGAAACAGTGTGTGGTAGAGTTAGGATATGTCCAGTCCAGTTATCATTCCTTTCCTCTGGAAGAGAAGCAGAATTCTCCAGTTGTAAAAAGCATAAAGAAAGCTAGATGCATTTCTGTGTGCTGCTGAAAATACGAAGTATGCTTTGTTCTTAACATGTAGAGGCACAATGCCGTGAGTGGAGCATGGGCTTTGAAATGACATGAACTGAGTTTCATTCCCAGCATATCAGCCGAGTGACCTTGGACTAACCACTAGATTTCACCTTCTTTCCTTATAAAATAGAGCTAACAATACCTGCCCACCTGTTAGGGCGAATACACACAGTTAATGACCCCCTGAGGTGGATAAAAATCCAGCTTAGCAATGTACCTGCTAGATAGTCAACAAATATTAGTTTGCTCCTTCCTTTTAAATACTCCGCTGTAAATACTAACAACCTGAGTGTAAGTATACTTTAGGATTTGGGTATTTCTTGATTTTTAGTTTTATCTGAGAAGTTCAAAATGTTCCCTTAGTCATCTGTGTTTTCCCCATTAGTATTGTACTTCCTAGTGCTTATTACTTGATACATATTTGTTTGTTTGTTTTCTCTTTTCTGCCATTAGAATTTCCAGCTACAAGAGGGCAGGAACTTTGCTCAATGCTGAATGTCTATCAGCGAAAAATATTTTGATTACATAGTGGGCACTTTGTATATTTGTTAAAATAATGCTTTATTTAACACTGTTTCCAGCATTTCTTACTGAAATAGATGGCAACAACACAGGCAACTATTTATCAATAAATATATTAGTATACATGAATAGATAGTACCATAATATATACTTCTATAGTTCCACATAAGATTAATAGTGCCCGGAATATAATCAACATTTAATCAATATTTGTTAAATATATTAATATGAGCTTCTTATTCAACCAATATATATATGCATGAGTATGTCTTCTGACAACAGAAATATAATTTCTTGCTTTTCTCTAGAGAAATCAGTGCTATTGTAAAGATAAAATACCAGAATCACATATTGCCTAGTAGCACATATTCATAATTTACTATAACAAGTACTGAAGGAATCTTGTAAAAAAAAACCTGAGATTGAGTTGTCATTCATACGTGTACAAAACCACAAATATAATGTCATAAGTGTTTAGGTGTGTTATGCGTGTATGTGTGTATGTGCTTGTTAAGAAGATCCTGACTGTCTATTTGTTGAATAATTCATGAACATATTTACATATGTTATATAAAACAAGCTATAAAACTGTTTAGACATTGTGGAACAATACCATAAATGTTGGGATAAATGGTATATGCCAAATGTCACTGAATTGAATTGTGAAGGAAGAAGAATGCTAAAGTTTGATTATAATAGAAGATAAACTATGTGAAATGAACTTAAAAGAAGAAAGACTGTATATCATGCTTTTGTTTACTATCCCAATAGTATATCATATATATTGCCATAGATGATAGACAGAAATCAGCAAGGACTCTATGTGTCTTTGGAAGACAAGGAATCCTAGAAATTCGAGTGGAAAGTTATGCCTGTAGAGAGAACATGGCCGCCTTCCCACCCCCACACCCTCAACACAGTGACTCCTGCCAGGCAGGAGCTAGAGTCTCCTGTAGAGACCATTACAGTATTAGAAAGTAACACAATCACAAAGGAGAGAAGAAAGGCTTGATCTACAAGGCGCACTCTGAAAGACCCCCCTGGGAGGAATACTGTGGCGGCACTAAGTCAGAAGAAAAGACCTACCCAGCTAAACTGTCATGTCTAAGAGAAGCTCTGAGGCTGGCTGGGAAAAAAACATTTCTCCCCCCAAAGGCTTTTCATTTACTTTATCTTTTAAAGTTAGTACAAGAGATAATGCAGCACATTTGTGTAATTTCATCTGAAGCTCGACTCTTGACTAGGGGCTCTCAGATCTCACACCTGTATATCTCCCTTCTCATCCCACCGGCTTCTGGGGAAACTCACATTTCTCTTGTGAAATGCATTTGGGAGGTTATCATGAGCATTAGCAGAGGAGGACAATATTGATAGATAATTCAGACCTACACATACACATACACACACACACACATACACACACACACACACAAGCTTAGAAGCTTCTCTCGCCATTCATTTTATGGGCTAGAATATTCTCATATAGCTCCATTCCCACATCACCTTATCCCAGCCCCTTCATTCCTCCCAAGAACAGTCTGGGACCTTCCAAATTGGTGACATATTCTCTCATTAAGGAAACAGAAAAACCCCAATAAAATAATATTTAACATTCTATAGCACTGTGTCTTCCACAGTCCCCACACACTTACACACACACACACACACACACACACACACACACACAATGGATACACAATTATTTGCTCCACCTTACAATGGAATTCTGACTGTGGCATGGGCTTTTGGCGGTGATAAGGCCCAGCACATTTGAAATCTAGAATCTGGAAAAAAAATAAAAGGTAGGTATTCAAAAGAGCTTGAAGGAGTTGTTACCTTTCTCTGGATCAGAGCTAAGGACTACATTCACTTATGTGATTTCCTTTCCCCATCACAGGGCTGAGTAAACTATCCCTAAAATGGGGAGAAAAGAAAGGGGGAGGAAATGGTTTAAAAAAAATGGACAGCCATAAAGAGATTTATAATTTACTTTGGAAATAAATCAGCAAAGGGAGGCCCCATCCGCTATTTGCTCTGAGGGGTCTGGGATCCCACACTGAATAACGTGCCTCGGCCCATTTCGATCTGCACTGAAATTAACAACCAGTCAGCCACTTTTTGAAATATTATCTTTGTTAGCTTTACCACTAACAAAAATACACTTCCAATTTTTCACATCCACACACTGCATCTATTAAAGCAATCTGGGAAATTAGTTTGAGATAAACTGTACAGCAATTTTATTCATAGCTTCCCTGTATCTCACACTGTTAATCTGCATCACAGCTCACTAAATAGTGCCTAATGTTTATTGCATTTAACTGAATGTATACGATTCTGAGGGTACGCCAGGGACCGATTATCATAATTATACATGTTTCTATGGAAACCCACAAGTCTATCAGTTTTGATTCATTATATTGTTATACCTTCTAGCACTTTCTAATTATTAGGTGCCCATAAAAAGTCTCAGTCTTGCTGTTACTATAGAAATGAGCTATAGACAGGCCTCAATTGTTAACCCTTAAAGGACCAAAACATATAGACTCAGACAGCTGGTAGCTATTCATGTAACTGAAATAAGTATTAATTTCATCTATTACTTAAATTCATAATTAAATTATGGCTATTAACTTCTGAAAATATTTTAGTTGGAAAAATCATGAATGATTATCTCGGTTTTTATAAAATTGTGGACTTTGAGGTTCCCCATCCCTGATGCAGCCCCTCAGGTATAATAAATGATACACAAACACTAACACAACACTGATTTGGGAGCACAAAGTGAAAAATCAGAAGTCTTTCAGGACCGATTTCTTAGCTCATAGATAAAGACACATTTGCTGGTGTAAACACAGAATCATATGTTAAGTGATAACACAGATAAATCAGAATATGATAGCGAAAACTCAAATGCACGGAGAGTCTTTAAATCAAGCATCTAAAATTGCTTCTCAGCACTCTGGCCATTTAGGTATAATTTAATATTGCTACTTAAATTGCAATTTGTAATTTAATATTTTCATTTTACTTTTTCTCCTATGTTCCCGAACAGAATCCTGTGGAAATTGAAAGGGACCGAGCAGTTTCATTGTCTCTCTAACCCTTCTGCTATTATAGTTTTCAATTAGAAGTGCCTTTTAATTTAGACCAGGAAAGCTCTCCTGAAGTGACAGCTCGCCCTTCACACTGCATATCTATTTATTTCGGAAGTCAACACACCATTCAATAACCTGAGAACAGCCCTGATTGCTATGCTAATAGTATTCAGAAATATGTCTACACCGATGGAAACAAGTAAACTAAAGCTAATTCATAAAGTGAATAATAAAAGGCGGAGGGAAGCCTTTCATATCTTCCACTGCTTCAGCTGGAATCTTAAGCTTACAAATTTAATTTTTTCCCCTCCCTGAGGGAAATGAACACTATATGATAACCAAACTGAAATTAGATTTTACCTAATATTACAGCCTTGCCTATTTGATGCGGCTTGTTTTATTATATAAAGCTGCGGTGGGAAGCCGCCCAGACAATGACCGTGGATGTTAATGCCTGCGTGATCTAGGGATGCCTGCTCCAGCCGCAGCTTTCTTCAGCTCACAGCTAAGTGCATTTTGCTTTGGGAGGTGGGGGATGGAGAGGGAGAGCCATGAGCATTTTAAATGTATGCCCACATTAAAAAACAACAACACATGTTGGGTAACCACTTTCTTCGTAACACAAGCCCAAACCACCAATGTCCATAGCAGCTCTTGCCAATTAGGAATACATCAGATTGCATGAGCAACAAAAGATATGGACATTTGCATGTTGAAGTTCAAACTCCTTTTACAAAACAGACAATCAATCAAAAGCCTTTTGTTTCCAACTCTTACATCAGCATTAACATTAGAGAAAAGTGGATTTACCACTAAATAAAAAATTAAAAGTCGATTAGGAGTAAATCAAATCAGATAGTTTTAAAACTCCATTCATCAGCACATGCATATATTACTGCATATGTGTATGCAGCCTGAAATTGATTACATTCAATTCACATTAAAATTAGTCCTCTGCTCATATCCAGGTATGGGTGGGTTATCCAGAATAATTGAACTATATCTGCATATTTTTACTTCCCCATAAAAATTAAACTAACCTTGAATAATAAACATCTTGTTTTGCATCTTGTTTATGCTTTCATCATATGATTATCAATTAGTTACTCCACCCAATTCACTAGCACCCACCAAAACCCAATAGAGCTTTTTCATACATTTTAACCTAAGCAAATGGATAGATAGATAACATCTAACAAAATATATCTGTGAAAAAATACGTTAATGAGTCCTAAATGAGTCAAAGAACTATATAAGAACAATTACACTAGGGCCAAGATTTTATGCACTTGATTACTAAGCCTTAAAAATGACAATAAAAGCTTCTGAGAGCAAGCATAACCTGGTGTATGTTTTTTTTAAAGAATACTTAAAGATCACCATTTAGTTCCTGAATCCTGGAAGGGGCGGTGAGATGGGGGTCAGATACAGAGGTCACGAGGGTGATTAGGCAAAGAAAGCAGAGAAAGTCATTCACTCAGGCAGCATAGTACCACCTGGGATGTCATTCACTTCCTAGAAATGGAGTCTAGTAAGGTCCCTGCATGGTAAAACTATGAATTAATTACATTCCACCCCCACAGTGAGCATAAAGTGCTCAAATGTTCTTTTTGGATGAGAGGGGAAAAGAAGACTTATCATTCATGGTTGGATGTTAAAACCCCAGAGGAGAGAGCCAATACAAGATGGAATAAAACCTGCTATATGAAGGGAACCTTAACATAATCACCTTAGCATTAGACAGGATGCCTCCCAGGAAGCAGAAGCGTGCTTACTGGGTTCTCATTCTGTCCCGTTGTTCCTGAGTCACCCACCAAGAGTTTGCCTGCCTGTGTCCTGCTCTTCCTCAACCACCGTAAATTCCTTATTCTCACTTCTGAAACTTAAGACCCTATTCTCCCCCACTTTTTCTCCTTTGCCCAAAATGTCATATATGCCTACTGTTGTCTCACTGTCTTTGGAATTTTCATGCTTATGAGAATTTCCCATGAACGTGTATTAAAATTTTGATTTTGTCCTGTTTAAAAAAAAGCTCCTGACAAAAATCCAGGAGCTGTACCATCACTACCCATAAGACTGAAATGTCCTAGGATTCATATTTATTTGCACCACTTTGTCACTGAGGAAAATGTCTAGTCAACGAGGGACTGTAAAAATTCCTGAGCTTTGATGCTTCAAAGAAAGGTGAAAAAGATCTTGGTGAGCTGTGATTTCCTTGAGCACAGAACAGCTCTGTTGAGGAGGAGGCCAGTGGGGAAGACAGGCTCACAGACACACACAGAGGGCCTCAGGCATTCCCCAGCCCATGTGTCCGTTCCCCAGGACAGCACCCCCAGGGCCTTGTCGGAGGGTCCGGCCAGGCACCTCGGAGTGGTGAGAGTGAAGGGGGAAGATAATATTGTTTCTGTGGGGTTTTACTCAGGGGCCCTTAGGCAGTGGCTCTTTTCCCACTTTAATTATGAGAAATCAGAAATAGATGGCTTGCTCCCAGATTAGGATGTACCAGTGAGTATAACAGAGTGGGGCCCGATAAGAGAAAATGGATTCTGATCTGAGTGAAAGAAGACATTCTGGGGAGAAAAGTGTAGGAAGAGAAGAAAGACAGGAGAGACTCAGCTAAGCAGCTGCCATAAGCAAAAAGTACGCACCTATGCTATTCCTTCCGGTGCCCTTCCTGGCTGATTTTCTGCTGTGTGTGTACAATTAACATAGGCAAATGGATGCCTTTTAACTATCACCTTCCAGGTCTGGATAAGCACTAATATTCTGAGCAGCACTGACTACAGAAATAAAGGAGTAAAGGTGTCACTCTTACAGTAGATAAAATGGAATCATTACGCAAGAGGAGATCAAAGTATTTAATGTGTTCATTCTTCTCAGTCCCTATGTGTTATTTCACTAAACTACTATACTGCTTATGCTTGAGGCGCACAAACAAAATAATTTTTTTTTAGTTTCTCCTATTTAAGCATAAAAAGAAAGAATATAGTTCTCTCTCTCTCTCTCTCTCTCTCTCTCACTTTCCTTCTTTCTTTTACTTTATCAGTGCATCAGCAAAACACTCCTTATTGTTCACTCTGGAAAACAATTCTTTTGAGAGGCTAATCAGCAATGATCACAATTTAGTTTTCATTTTTATGCTACTTGGAGTTAAAAAATGAAAAATCACTAGTATTAACAAATGTTTGTTTGGGTCTCACTGTATGGCTCATAGAAAGAAGTGCTTTGAGATTCCTCCTATTGTTGCATTTATGGACACACATGTGTCTCCCACCAGCAAGTGGCTTACATTCTGTTCCAGAGGCACTGCACATATACTAAAGCATTGAATATAAAAGGTGCTTACTGGAAACCAGTGTGCCAACCAGCAAGTAGTCTGTGACTCAAGTGCGAGTGGGGTGCTTACAGGGCTGGGATTACCAGGGACTTCAACCTGAACTGCAAGGAATGTTAGATTTAGCTCACAGAAGAGAGATGCAGAAGTATATTTGACAGATCTAGAAATTATGATCACCTGAAGTGGATAGTTTATGTAGATGGACACAAAGCAGAAAGCTGACTGGTTGGTTAAGGAGTTTGAATTGGTTAAAGAGTTGACTACTGGGTGTTGACTAGATGGTTAAGAAGTTTGAATATTACTAGGGGCCCAGTGCACGAATTCATGCACCTTGAAACTGTGGGCTGCGAGGTTGTGCAAAGCTACAGTGGGCACAAGGGCAGGTCTTGGCCCATCCTCAGTGCCCCTGCCTGGCCCCTCCTGCTGTGTCCCACAGTTCTGATTGGAGCCTATGCCATCAGTGGGTGCAAGCGGTGGCTGCTGCTCAATCACCCCTCAGGAGCAGGAGGGAGGTGGAGAAGCCCTCAGGGTCAATTGGGACTAAAAGACACCGCCTGCACCCACTGACAGCACTGAGCAATCGGGACCAGTGCTGGGTGCCAGCAGCAGGTGCAAGTAATGGCTCTGGCACTGGCAGAAGGTGTGAGAGACGACTGCCAGCCCCGATCGCCCCTCAGGAACAGGGGGAGGTGGAAAAGCCCTGAGGGGCGATTGGGGCTAGCAGCCACCACTGGCACCCACTGACTGCGCCGAGTGATCAGGACCAGTGCCGGGCGATGGCAGCGGGTGTGAGTGGTGGCTCCGGCACCAGCAGCAGGTGCAAGCGGGGCTGGTGCTGGCAGCAGGTGCGAGCACCTGGCAGGACCACAGTGCGCAGGAGTAAAGAATTTTCAGTAACCACCAGAGGCTCGCCCCGATGACAGTGTCCAGTGCCCAGCCTTGGTCTGGCACCCCCGCTCACCTGCTCCACCATCCTGCCGCAACTGACTCCCGCCATGTTCTGCACGCGCCCCTGGTGGTCAGCTTATATCATAACAACCAGTTGTTTGGTTGTTCCACCATTCAGTCTCTTTGCATTTTAGGGTTATATATATATATATATATATATATATATATATATATATATATACACACACATATACATACATATATATATATACATATACATACATATACATACATATACATACATATATATATATATTATCATAGAAAAACATTAACAAGCCTTTGAATAGAAGGTATAGCTTGTTTTTTGAGGAGGAATCAGTTGGAAATCATGTTCCAGAAGACCAAAATCAGGGAAGACTTTGGCTAAAATGCCAGTTGGAAACTCTTATATTACTACAGACAGAAGTTTTATCCTAGAGTGTTCATATGGAGAGGGAAAAGAAAGGAGCATGATGAACGAGGAATTAGATGAACACATTATATGAGAAGAGGGAGAAATAAAGGGTGAGCCCAAACCACCAAGACAAAGTCACTGAGAGAAGAATGATGTATTGGGAGAAATAGATTTGGGGGTAAGAGAGCTAGCTTGATTGGCATATAATTGGAGGCTATGATGAAGTCCATTGTAATAGTAGGACTAAAGATCAGAAAATAATTTTAAGAAAAAAGTCATTAATTTTTTTCTTATAGTCATGCACATGGTTATATTGTGCTTCAAAAGAACAAGTTAGGTAAATGAAAATGAACAAATAAGAATTGAACTATACATGTAATATAATATTTGGCATATAAGAATGAATAAATTTATTAAAAGATGTGGAGAGAGAAAAGTAAATAAATAAGAATTCAATCTTGTAATTTTTATCCATCTATGGAAAAAGGGGAAAATAGAAGGAATCACAAAAATAAGATGAGAACAAAGATAATAGGATGTTGAGATGAGAAAAATAGAACAATAGTCCAAGGTAGGCATCAAGGCTGAAAGAAGTTGTGTGTAAAATAAGAGAAAACTTAGCACATTTGAAGGCACAGGAGTTGACACGGATAAAATAGGACGGATAAATGTTCCACTGTGAGAAGAATGAGCTGACACTCCTAGAGGTGAAGACGTCAGGGAGAAGGGAATTTGGAGAGTCCCAAGAGAATTTCAGACCTACATATGGGGGCCTTTTTATTCTAAAAATGGAATCAGAGAAAATAGGTGATAATCCCAGAGATATTTTGATCTTTAGAGATAATATAGATACAAAAATATAAGTAAGGAAGAAGGAATACATGCCAGATTATCTCAAACTAGGAACAAAATGGGTGGGCAAACCAGGCTTTAACGAACCAACTGAATGAGACCAAAAAGTAAAATTAATATTGAAGAGCAAAGGGTCAAATACCTAATATTGATAATATAATCAATAGTCACCTGGATTTTTACTGCAAGTAAAACTTTTATCTGCAAATATTGGAAGAGTACTGAGTAGAAATAGTGAGGCAAACAAATGGGGGAAAGGAACATCTTAAAACTCAATTCAATTAAAAGTATATTTCTTGAGCATTGATTACATGCCAGGCACTATATTAGCTACCAGCAGGAAAATTTTAATGGAATTCTAGGATCTAAAGCTTGCAGAAGATGAAAATAAAATGTGTGCTAGTTTCCTAAAACTCTGAAAATAAGCATCCTCTAACCAGATGACTCAAGTTGGCAGGCAACTGGCCTCAGATGACCCCTCTATTCTTTTCCATATTTGCTTATTGAGAGAACTCTCTATTTCCAGCAAAGAAAATGAAAAAAATTTAAAAATCGAGGATTACATAAACTAATGTGCTACTATTCATAATGCTGCTGTGCCACCAAAAGGCAGAGAGCAGCCTTAGGAGCCGGTTCCTGGGTGACTTCTCTCTCTCATCAATCCCAAGGGCTGCACCAGAAGGGAGCACACTGAAGGTTCTACAAGAGTGAGCACATCCTATATAATAAAAGGCTAATATGCAAATCGACCGAACAGAATGACCACTTGCTATGATGTGCACTGATCACTAGGGGGCAGGCGCTCAACACAGGAGCTGCCCCCTGGTGGTCAGTACACTCCCACAGGGGTAGTGCAGCTCAGCCAAAATCCTGAGCCAGGCTGACAGCTGTCAAGCACAGCAGAGGTGGCGGGAGCCTCTCCCACCTCTGAGGCAGCGCTAAGGATGTCCAACTGCCATCAGTTGGACATCCCCTGGGGGCTCCTGGACTGCAAGAGGGCGCAGGCCAGGTTGAGGGACCCCCGAGTGCACGATTTTGTGCACTGGGCCTCTAGTATTAAATAACCACTGTTTTCAGAATGCTACCTAGGTCATCTCACTGAATCTTCACATATTTAGGAAGCAGGTGTCATCCTCATCTTACAGGTCAGGAAGCTGCGGTGAACAGGCAGTAACTGCCCAAGGGCGACTAAGTCAGAAAGGGAACCATCACTTATCAAACACAGCTGCATCTTTCCCAAAGTCTGTCATTTTTTCCTCTGTGCCAGTGACACTCAAGCTTGGTTGCATATTAGAATAATGTGGAGAAGTTTCAAAACATATCAATGCCTGGGCCTCATCACAGACCAATTAAATCAGAATGTCTGTGAGTGTGGAACCGGCATCTGTGTGTTGAACCATCTTCCTGGGTGAGCCCAACATGCAGTCACCATGGAGAACCGCTCTTCTCTATCAAGCTTCCGGATTCAGTCACCTTTCATCCCAGTGTTTCTCCCTGGCTTCCTCAAACTCAGTCTACCTTTGAATTAGCGTTTGCACTGGACGAAAACTATATCTTATATTTTCAAATCCCGGTATTTTTTTTTATCTGTAATTGTCCTTTCTAGTTGAGAGTTTGTGATTCTGTGATTAGTATGTATAGCATGTCTTTTCTTTTAAATCTAAATGGGATTTCATCTATATCTATTATACACATATTCATTATTCTTAGAAAATGATCAAGTACCCACTATTCTTCAAGCACTATTTTAGGGGTTTGGGATATGGTAAGGAAAAGGTAATAGAGGCTAATGAAAAGAGTCAGGATTTGGGTCCAGCTTTTTAACTCTAGGTTCAACCCTCTTTTTACTTCCTTACACTCGTATAGAGTATATTTAGGTAGCTCTGATTATTAGGAGAAAAGCTATTATAATTCTATGATTGCCTATGCATATATAAAGTATATTACATTATGTATTTTATATATGGCTCCATCTGCCCCAAACATATTTTGACTATTCTGTCTATTCTAATTCTCCTTCCAACATAAAACCTAAAATCCCCACTACTCTTTTGAAATAGACATTAAATATAAAAAAGATGAGTCGTCAGTAAGGATTATTATGACCTGCCAGTTACAGAACACCTGATTAAGAGGAGCTTAAGCAAATCAGCTCTTTCTTACCCAGAAATCTGAAGACAGGTGGCTATTAACATTGCTTCAGTGGTTCACAGATGTCAGAATCGGTATCTCTGTAATTCTCATGAGCACAGTGACAAGATGGATGCCCAGTGCCATCACTCACATCTACATTCAATGCAGGAGAAAAGAAAAAGGGCTGTCCATGCCAGCGATGTGTGCCCCTTCAATCAAGAAAGCAAAAACAGCCCTACCTGGTTTGCCTCAATGGATAGAGCATCGGCCTGGGGACTGAAAGAGCCCTGGTTCGATTTCAGTCAAAGGTACATGCCCGGGGTTGCAGACTTGATCCCCAGTCAGGGACATGCAGGAGGCAGCCGATCAATGGTTCTCTCTCATCTTTGATGTTTCTAGCTTTCCCTCCCTCTTCCTTCCTCTCTGAGATCTCTCTCTCTCTCTCTCTCTCTCTCTCCATTTACTACATACTACATATACTACATTTTTGTTTATACATTCATTAGTTGATGCGCATATATATATATATGGCAAAAACATAACCTGAACCCCAGCTCACTTTAGTTTACATCTCATAGAAACTATGTCACATCCTCACCCCTAGCTGCAACGGGCCAACGTTGAAAGTGTATTTGTAACTTTTCTTGCCTCTTTAGACAGGCACAGGAGACTATGTCTAGGCCCTAGTCACACAGCCTTGAGAAGCCGTGTTTAAAATGTACTGCATTTGTGAGGGGTGTGAACCATAAGGAGCTTTAGCCTTTTCTCATCTGCTCATTTAGATTAGTTTGCTAAATAAACGGAATGTTTTCTTGGAAAGCACAGAGCTCCAAAGCAAGGAAAGCAGGAGTTTTTCAGACAAGAAGGGGTCAAATGCCGATGATAGCTCTTTGCATCTGGAAACATCCAGCGGGACTAAGGATTTCAGCCCCTGGGATGGGTCATAGAAGAGGCAGCGGCTCCTTAACAAGCGCTCCAAGGAAGAGGTCTGTGGGAAGGGGTGGCAACATGAAGACACAGTTTGGATGCGAGTTTGTCCTCTCTCCGTGTAAACTGATTCTAATATTGTAAAAGTCACTTCATTTTTTAACAGTTTTATTGCGATATCCTTTAAATACCATACAATTCACACATTTAAAATGTATATTTTAATTGGTTTTTAGCATATTCACAGATATGTGCAAACATCACCACAGACAATTTTAGAACATTTTTATGATCTCAGAAGAAACTGTAATATCACCTGTCTGTCTTCATCCCCTCCAGCCCTCAGCAACCACTAATCTGCTTTGTATCTCCATAGAGTTGCTTTCTCTGAACATTTCATGTAAAGGGAATCATATAATATGGAGTCTTATGACTGGCTTCTTTTATTTAGCACTACATTTTCAAGGTACCTTTATGCTGTAGAATGTATTAATATCCCATTCTTTTTATGGCTGAGTAATATTCCACTGTACAGATATACTACATTTTTGTTTATACATTCATTAGTTGATGCACGTTTGGGTTGTTTCTACCTTTAGTTATTATAAATATGTTGCCATAAGCATTCTTGTATAAGTTTTGTGTGGACATACACTTTCATTTTTATTGGGAATATACCTGAGAGTGGACTTTCTGGGTCACGTGGTATCTCTATGTTAACCATTTAAGGAATCGCCACAGTGTTTTTCAAAGTGACTGCATCATTTTACATTTCCATATGTAGTGTCTGAGTGTTCTGAATTTTACACATCCTCACCAATACTTATCTGACTATTTTTTATTCTAGCCATCCTAGTCAATGAGAAGTGATTTCTCATTGTGGTATTGATTTGCATTTCCTTGAATATAATGCTATTGAGCATGTTCTCATGTGCTTAATGGCCATTTTTATATCTCCATTGGAGAAACATCTGTCTTTGCCCATATTAAGTGGGTCATTTGTGTGTTTTTTAAAATATATTGTTATTGATTTCAGACAGGAAGAGAGAGGGAGAGAGAGTTAGAAACATCAATGAGGAAAGAGAATCATCGATTGGCTGCGTCCTGCATGCCCCCTACTGGGAATCAAGCCCACTACCTGGACATGTGCCCTTACCCGGAATCAAACCCAAGACCCTTCAGTCCTCAGACTGATGCTGTATCCACTGAGACAAACTAGCTTGGGCAGGTCACTTTTTTTTATTGAGTATAGGAGTCTTTTCATATTCTTGTACAAGTCTAATATTACACATATGATTTATAAATATTTTCTCCTATTTTGGGGGTTGTCTTTTTATTTTGTTGATTGTGTTTTTTGAAGTACAAGTGCTTTTAATTTGGATGTTGTCCAATTTATCTTTTTCTTTTATTGCTCATATGAGAGTTCATTGCAAACCCAAGGTCATAAATTTTACTCCTACATTTTATTCCAAGAGTTTTAAGGTTTTAGCTCTTACATTTGAGTGTTTGATTTATTATGAATTGCTTTTGTGTATGGTGTGAGGTAAGGGTCTGACTTTACTTTTTTTCATGTGGCTATCCATTTGTTCAAAAGACTATTTCTTGACCATTCAATGGGTTTTGACACCCTTGTTGAAAATCAGTTGACCATGGACACACGGTTTTATTTCTAGGCTCTTAATTCTAATCCATTAATCTTTATATCCTTGTGCCAATAACACAGTCTTGATTACATTATTTTGTAGATACGTTTTGAAATCAGGAGGTGTGAGTTCTCCAGTTTTGTCTTCTTTTTCCAAGCTTGTTTGGGCTATTATGATTCCATTACAATTCTATATGAATTTTCTATATAGTGAATTGTAGAAATCAGCTTATCAATTTCTACAAAGAAACCAGATGAGATTCTGGTAGGGGTTGCATTGTATCTATAGATCAATTTGCAAAGCATTGCCATCATAACAATGTTAACTCTTCTTATCCATAAATTGCTTCTATTGGTGTAAAAAAACATTTTGTGCTGTCTCTTTGTTTGCCTTTGTTCAGTGATTTTTTTATTTTACTGGTCATGTGTGAAAACAGAGCATAATAGGGAAATATAGAATTGAAGTACAGTGGTATAGACAAGGAAGAGTAATTAAGGAATAGAACATGGTTCCTGTGAATATATCCAGGTAGAACAGTTCCCTGCAAGATCCATCTTTTGTTAAAGGCAAATACTAGAGGTATTTCATTCCAGCGCCTCATTTGGGGTCATCTCTTTCTTCCACAAGCTGCAGCCCCTGGGCTCCCTTCCTTTTTAATGCTGTGGCTGCCATGGCAACGGTTCATATGGGCTGGAAGAGAGAAGATGAGGCCTCTCTGGAGCCATCATTAGTGCTACTCTGGCCAGCAGGGGGTGCCAAGAAGAGCAGCCACTCGCACCTTCTTTTTCTAACTACTCAGACCCATGAACGCCCAGTACCTGGCACTACCTGAGCAGTGGCCTGTGTACACTACAAAAGGAGATCATGAACTCTCTAGACTAGAGGGATTTTTTAGAATTTGTGAGGATTTCACTAAGAATTCATATCAGCACACAATTTATGAGTGATTAACCAGAGAGGAAAATTGAAACTTTCCAATTCTAACTACAGAATATATTTCCAGAAATCAGAGAGCAGTTTCTTGGTTTTTATTTATTTATTTTGGCTACACAGATTTACTTTTTACATTTTCTGCACTCAGAAGATTCACACATGTTAGATTCTCTCCTCTTTATGCACAGAGCGTTGAACATCCTAGGCAATTAATAACTGTTTATTAAGTTGAATTCAAATGCCCAGTCCCCAGGTGCTGCAGCAAGTTCTGATTCCATTCAGCGTATAGCAGTGGATCACCCACCAATGCTGTCCTAACACCAGAGTACGAATTTCAGGAGGACACAGGGCCGTTAATTCCATTTCATGTATGCATCAGAATATTTTACCTCACACGGGTGAGCAGGTGAGCACCTATTAAATTAAAATGTTATGCCAAATATGCTTTAAAAGAACAGTGAAGAACAAGGTAATGGTCTCCTATTACCCTCCCACAATAGCATCATGGGGATAGTCATGAATTTATATTTCTGGATTGATATTATGTGGAATAGTTTGCACATCTCCAGTCTGTGAGCTTAAAATCTCCAGGTCTTTGATGCCTGTGACTGGCAGTTTTTGCCTTTGCAAATTCTTTAGTATGCAACCAATGCTGCGTGATGCACATAGTTGACTAAATATTTATCAAATATTCATACAGTTACTCAGCAGATTAATTATTGAACAAGCTTCCACAAAACTATCTTTCTTTGCTACAGCTAATTCTCTATTGACATATGTTCTGAGGAGCTAGGGAAATAGCCATTTCAGCAAATTTTACTATTTTCAAGGTTATGCATTTAAGTGTGAGAAAGCAAGACACACATGAAAGCCCACATCACTGATTTGAATTGCTTAAAAGATTTAAAGATGTAGATGCACCTCCTAATGTTTTTGGGTGGGTATTTTTTGCCTTTTGAATAAATTTAATTTTTAAAGTATACGTTAGCCCTAGCCAGTTTGGCTCAGTGGATAGAGCATCGGCCAGAGAACTTAAGGGTCCAGGGTTCAATTCTGGTCAAGGGCATATGTCTGGGTTGTGGGCTCAAACCCCAGTAGGGGTCATGCAGGAGGTAGCCCATCAATGATTCTCTCTCATCATTGATGTTTCTATCTCTCTCTCTCTCCCTCTCCCTCTCTGAAATCAATAAAAATATATTTTTTAAAAAATAATAAAATATAAAGTATATTTGAATAACCTACTAACTGACAAAAGGTATTCTTTAAATAACTAAAAATAATTTCCATTCTGAGGTATTACACAATATTCTCCTGTGCATGGTTTCATTGATTTTTCCATAGGAAACCCAAGATCATGTCTCTATTCCCATTTTTCAGGCCAATGAGGTTCTCAGTTACCCACTAATTTTCCCAAATTCACACAGACAATAAGTGGCCAAGTTGGCGCTGGAACTTGTGTAGAATAGTTTGTACATTAAAGGGAAATAATGGAAATATTTGCTATTGGATAAATAGATTTTTTATTTTAGCAACTTTTTCCACCCATCTATGTATTCTGAATTGGAGTTATACTAGCACAGTTCTTCACTTGTTTTTGACAGGCTATACCAAAAATAAAAAAGGTTCCGTTTCCATATACCAGATGAGAAGAAATGGGGGAGAGGGGACCTGAAATCTTTGGCCGCTCATTAGGCAGCTGTTCTATAGCATCGGACAAAGGCAGGATGAGCAGGTTGCCAGTGATCAAGTAATCACATCGTCATCAAAACTTGGTAACTGTATAGGGGACTGTAGAAATAAGAAGGGGGTTGGAAAGGGATACCAACTATTGTCACCATCCAACTGTGGCATAGTTTTAAATGTATTGGACTTTTGGATAATTACATGGGATTTTTACTCCTCAGAAGACTATCAGTTCCTTTACGAAGCTGAATTCAGCTTTCAGTTCGATCTGGGTAATTTATATCTCCTTCACAGAAGAAAAGCAGATACTGTGTATCATGCATCTCAGCATTTCTATTTTCAAATTCAATGCAGCGTTCTGATTTCCACTCCTTTTAATTGGGTCAAGTCCCTCCCCCGCCCCCCCGCATTAAACTTTCTTAACAAAACTTTATAGTTTACTTCTAAATGCTACATCTGTTAATTTTTTTCCCTAACAACATTATCATAATCTACCCATTTGGCGATCTGCTTAAAACCTTAAAAATAGGAATTTAAACAATATTCTTGGTATCATAGTAAATGAATACATTGAAGCAAAGCATTCAAACTTGTTTCCAAATTACCCTTTTGCAAAGAAGTGTTTAAAAGCACACTTTTCTATAAGCATGATAATTAATATTTATTATAAATAGGTCAGGGTTTCAAGATTACTGACCAGCCATTAATTGCTAATGTATTGGTCCAAATAAGAAGTAATACAGGTTACAACATTATCAGCAGATGTGTCCACGTTGTAAAACATGAGTGGTATATGTAATTGGTTGTAAGTAATACAAATGCTTGGCATAAACTCTTGAGACTTCCAATGTGGAGATGTTTTGTGAAAAGCTTTGCAATCCATTGGCATACACCATCCTTTCATTCAAGACAAGTATGTGGGTGGAATCAGCAGGAGTCCGTTCTGGCTTCCAGAGAGTGCCCTGGAGCTGTCCACTGGAAGGTGCTGGGAAAGGCAGCCACAGATGGTCCAGGTACACAATCACTTCAGCCTGAAATCAGAATAAGCAGACTCGTGTTAGAGTGTTGCTACACTGTGTATGACCCGGAAACTGCTTCTTGATGGTTGCAGGGCCCCCTTCAATGTCCTTTAATAATTATCAGGAAAAGATGTTTTCTCTACAAAATAGGGAGACGATTCAAATAAAACAAGGAATCATGTATTTAGTCCCAAGATATAAATGCCATTCCTAATAGGCACCTGGCTGAATTGCTAAATAAGTGGCATTTTATCCCAGAATATTTAAGTCCTTTATCGACGAATGTAAGTTCATACTCTATGGATTTTCCTAGTATTTCCAACTCCATGTTGGAAAAGCAAACGTCATTTTTAAAATTAGCTATTTACGCCCTATAGAACCGTCCTCCTAGTAAACTGAATGGAAAAGGGGACAAAAGCATGTGTAGGTTTAGCAATATACAAGGACTGACTTTCAGATCCATCGTAAAGGTCAGATGTAATATTCAAAAACAAATTAAAAGGCAGCCACTCTATTGGACTCAGAAGATTCCAGCAAGCGCTGGGCACCCATGGGCATTGGTTCAAAATGTGTTTATTGTGATCACGCCCCAGATGATGCTGCAAGCACTATTAAGGACTCTATTCACTACCATCCTTCTGCATTATGTATGCAGTTATTGTTTTGCATTATGCACTATCTAAAATGATACAAAAACATTTTGCTGAAAAATAAACCACTGGTTTTATGCTTAACACCAGGATTACAAAATGTGATGTCATGAATTATTCATATCATTCGCGTTAATGTAATCATTTTCTCCTCAGCACTAAGCCTCTCTGAATAGTGTCCTATACAGCCACTGTTTTGAAGAACTTAATACTAGGGGGAGAAACACCTGGCATTAACTGACAGTGAATTAGGCTCACTGTCACTTTGGGGGGGGGGGGGACTGCAATTTAATATTTGATCTTCTGTACATCCTAATTTCAGGGAGCATTTGTCAACACTACAAAATGAACCAACCTTAGAAATTTGTAGAAATATTGACCTTGACATTTAGACATAGATCTATATAGAAGTAAACACACACACATTTGAAATTTGGAATATAGAATGGAATTCATCTTTGTTTCTTCCAAAGCAATCATGTGATATAGTTTGAATGAGTTTATGATAATAGCAAATCGACTTTGATACACATTTATAATTTATTTAGAACAAATCTTTCAAAGAAGCACTGACCTTAGGACAAAGCATGTTGAGAAAGATAAACACATCAATGCAACTTGGGCTACAGATTGAAGTAATGTATCTTCAAGACCAAGATAAAACATGCTTCTGAATGTTTGAAACTTTATAGAGAAAAGATGAAGGTTGGCTTAAGACTGGTAGCAGCAATTTTTTACATTGAGAATCCCCTTCTGTTTGCCTACCTTTGACTTTTTATCCATGTTATAACATCATAAAGTTATACCTGAATGTTTCCACTACTCTTGAATTAGAAGATGTGTCATTCTGGGATTGAATATATGATCGTGTTATGTGAGAAGAGCAGAGTCCAACAAATCTGATTCCTAATTTCAGCCCCTTGCACTGCCCAGCTCCTGCACATCTAAAAGTGATGATATCATCTACCCAGCAACCCTGAGGATGGTGGAGGGAGCCTCAAATGACATTATAATGTGATGTAAAACATGTCAAAAACCCTGAAGTGATCCACAAATATGAGGAGCTATTATTTAAAACAAAAAATGTCTATGACCCATATATAGTTGTAATCTACAGAAGTGGTAGAATAGATAAGTAAAGATATTTATAGTTAAGAAAAACCTTAGGAATGCAATTACTTAGGGAAAAGAAAAACATAGCAATTTAAGAATGGAGTTGTATCCAAATCTATATGGAATAACTCACTCATATAATTAATTAGCAAAAGGATGAAAAGTTTAGACATTGTGTCAGGAATAATCACAGTTGCATTCCAGAACAATTTTCATTTCTCCCAACACCCAGCATCTTGCATACAGTTGGGATTCAGCCACCATTGCCTGATTAATAATGAAGAAAGACAAATACTGTGGTCAACCCAACAGTGATTGAACATTCATTTATTATAAGGTCAATATAAGATCTGTTCCACTGCTCCTCTGTGATAACAAATGCCTGGAAAACTTGAAACTCAGTCTTTATCAAATAATAACAAATTGGCAATGTCCACCACTTCCCAAAACAGCAGTGGGGCATTTGAAGGGGTGGGTGGAGGTAGTGGAGAGGGATGGATGGCAATGACTCCTTAAGTTAATGACTTATTTGATTGACTTCTGTACCATATTCTCTTTTCTACTTAAGAGCTTCAATAAAGGAGCATTTCTCTTTCCCCTAAATAAAAATTATTAGGCATTCTGTTTTGTAATCTTAGAAGCATACTTCAACTGGCCTCATTAATATTATGAAATGAGCCAGAAGAAACCATGTCACATTAGAAGAGCTGCCTTTCCTTTCGCTTCAACAGCACCTTGACCTTCTCCAGCAGTCACATCCTGTGCCCCTATCATGATTCTCACTGCTTCCCAGGGCGACCGCCTGGTGTCCCAAGGGCCCCGGGGCCACAGGGTGGTCCCCAGAGACACTGAACAGGAAGCCTCTCGGGTCAACCCTTCATTTTCTCACTCACACACTCACAGTTTCAAACAATTATCATGTGTTCAAATGTCCCCCCCAACCCCCCAAAAATGTTTGCGCTTAAAAAAAAAAAAATTCTGTAGGACGGAGAACCAGAGCTGGTGCTTTAAGCCTCTCAGTGAAGCTACAGCCTAATTACTGCCTGCTGCGTGGCGCAGTTAAACACAATCAGTCAGAAAGCCTTAAAGATACAATATCCCTTTTCACAAACTGTCTGCTTGTCAATTCCGAGCCACCCCCCTGCTTTAAATCAACCAACCACAGAGCTGTTATGAACAGCAGCTGATTTTCCATGCAGCGCTGCAAAACAAAATCACACCGTATCCTATTTTTAATGGCCACAGTTTTTCAACTGCATAACAAGAGTTAGCTGGCACTGCTGAGCTGAACGGTATCAAAAAAATGGGCTCAAGTAGAAATAGCATGGGACCCTTGACGTGAACAAGTACAGACCCAATTACAAGTGCATTGTGGCGCTCAGTGCCAATTACATCCAAATAACAGTGGAGCAAATTTCCCCGTAATAGTTACATTGTAGGCATCAACTTCTTTTATTTTTGTTCCTCCAGGATGCAGCTTGATACTTAAAAGGGGGGAAAGGCTGAATCATAAATATTATTTTATTAACACACAGTCTATTTATGCACAAAGTCTTTTCTGGGATGCGAGTCTGCAGACGTGGTACCTCCGTCAACACAGAGAGAGGACTTCTGCCTCTTCCCACAGAGCTCGTGGGTTGCCAGGAGGTTCACTTGGGAAAAATCGGTTTCTTCCTTGTGTATTGCTCATTAGAAATGACCTTTCAACCTTTCATCAAACAATAGGTTTTGAAATTACTTAAGCTTTAGGGATATGAACAGGCAGTAAATGGGTTCTTTTCTTTTTTTAAGGAAACCTGGCCCCATCTCCAAGGTAGTGGGTAAAATTGGCATTCTATGAACTGAGCCTGGGCTGGTGGGCGTGGACGCATGACAGACACCTTAATAGCTAGAAGAAAAGAAAAGGGAGACATGAGAAAACAAATGAAGAGGTGAAAAGGAAGGTGCATGTAACAAATTGACCCTTCAAACCTGGGGTCAAGATATGGGAAAAGAGGAGGCAAGAGAGACCAGGTTAAACAAAGCCAACAACGAAACATAGTGGTAGACTATGTGTTGTACTTTGTTGACTCTCAGAGAATCAGAGAAACAGTGGCTTTTCCATGGCGTCCTACCTCACCCTGGACCACACCCTGTCCCAGTGGTCACCCACGCGCTGCTGGAACCGTCTGCCCAGACAGCCAGCTTCCTTTGTTCCTTCAGTATTAACTTCCCTTTCCGTTTCTTCCAGGCCACTCCGGGCACTGGCAGTAGGACAGGGCCCCATCTCTTCAAGGCTGGCCACTGAGGCTGGAGGACTACAGCGAGGCGAATTAATGATGTCCCCGGGGCTTTATCCATGTGCTGCAGGGGATGCGAGCACAGCGAGAGCCGGCAGACCTTTCTTCCTTCGCCCCTTTGCTCTGCTCGTTTTCTCTCTAGCTGGAACCATGAGATGGGTCATGTGATCCAAGCTGTGTATCATTTGCTCTTTCCTCTCTTCTTTGAGGTTGTAAGATAAGATTTAAGTTCTTTAAACGCTCTCATCGGGAATAAAAGATCAAAAGACATGCCGCTAATTACAAATA
Organism: Myotis yumanensis; assembly: GCF_028538775.1. NCBI lineage: Eukaryota > Metazoa > Chordata > Mammalia > Chiroptera > Vespertilionidae > Myotis > Myotis yumanensis. Next base: position 21,233,703 of record NW_027223766.1, read on the forward strand.
AATGTTAAAAAAACTGGGAACACATCCAACCCTCTCATGTTAGAAATGAGGAAACTGAGGCCGCAGAGGAACGTGAACTCCATAAAACATTTATCGTCAGAAAGCGACGGCATCAACAGCCAAGACCATGGTCCCTGACTCCAAGACTCGTGGTACCAGCGGGAATGCTATTTATTCTACACGGTGACTCACAAATCTAGGTTCTGCGAACTACAAAAAGCCTGACTCAGAACTCCAGGGAGTAAGGCGCTAACGGGACTTGAAATATAGGCCAGAGGTTGCGGTATGAGGATGTCTGTGTATGCATCCGCTAATGAATTATGTGTCTGGAACTTCCTACCATTAACCAAAATAACCTTTGACGGCAGTCAGCATATGTACTTCGAGCTATTTTTGGTGAAAGGGAGGAAGAATCAGAGGGATGGCTGAGGTGGGGGAGCAGTGGCAAATGAGGAGACAGACTCAGGCAAGGACATGAAGACGGACCCTGTGAAGGGCACGGGCCTGGGGGAGACCAGCAAGGGCACAGGGAACCAAGGCCCCAGATCCACCAGCAACCCAGGCCCAAGTCTTTGTCCACCTCTGCCGACTGTCTCTTTGTCCCCTGGAAGGTAAAGGAGAAAGGTTCTGAACCTTCCCACTGGCCAATTGCAACGTGACCCAAAATGTAAAACCAAGCCACCTTTCCCGACCGAGAAATGATTTCAGTCCGTCCTGCCTTGCCTCAAAATTCCCCAGCCTTTGTCACTAGCTGACATTCCTTTAGACACTGAGAGCTGAGATGACCTCAAATGCAAATGCGTGGATGAGGTAATGGTTAGTCAGTGAAATAAAAAATAGGAACAACCCATCAGATGGAAAAGACGGATGTGTGATCTTTTTCGGTTTTGACTGAAAAGTGGAGGAGGAGGGTACTGGCTACCTCCTGCAGGGGAAGAAGAAATAAGTTTTTTTAAAGAGGGGGCTAAAGACACAGAGAGAAAGCTTCCAGGACTTCACAGCTCTTGGAGGGATGTGGAAGGAAGCTTAGCATGGAATCCATTTTAATCTGCAGCTAGAAAATGGAGTTTATCCTCAAATGATTTAGGGTGAGGGGGTGGGGGTTGTAGATGTTATGGGGAGTTTTATTGTTTGCTGCTTCTGTTGTTTTTATCATCACTTGCTTCCTATAAATAAATCTTCCCCCCCCCCCCCCCCCAGGGAATTCTACCCTGTAACTATATTGACTTAATTCTGAAGCGCCGGTGCAATTAAAAGACCGTTCTAATTAATAGGCACTAGGATGGTTGTATGTGAAAGATTTCAGCAGTTTATGCGTGGTACACTAAACGAATCTAAACCAAGTCACAAAAGGCATCAGAGCTCCATGAGAATTGATTCAGCTGCGATGCTGAGAATATTTTTCACACCAGGTGGTCACAGTGCTCCCTGCATTTGGGATTGGACTGAGAAAAAGAAAACAACAACAAAAACAAACAACTAAGCATAATTTGCTGTGCCGGCGGCAGGAAAATGGCTTCTCCTTTCAGCTGAGAAGTGCCAACCACCAGAGCAGAGGCACGCTTACTGCAGGGATGGTACTCCTGGCCCACCACAGAGGGCCCTGGGAGGGTCGCTGTGTTTGTTTTTCTAACAGGGAGTGGATCGGACGGCCTGGCTCCCAACGTGGCCCTGGCCACATACAAGAGATGGAAGCCGGGTGGGTAACTTAACTCTCTCTGCTGCAATGTCCTCATATGCAAAACAGGATGAAAGCAGTCTTTCCTCCCGGGCTGCTGTGAAGACTGCATAAGTGAGTGCACGGAAAGCCCCCGGGATGCAGTGAATTCCGTATTGTGATTATTATCTAGGGCCAGCGTTACCGACCTGTGATGGTGCTGGGAAGAAGCTGCATGACTCAGCATCTCCCATATTGCCTACCAATCTATTTTGTTCCGTGGGTCTAAGCATGCAGGGCCGGGGGGTGATGAGGAGACGTTCCTGACTCTCATCTCTCAAATGAAGTCCTGCAGTGTAATGCTGTGCAACCCATGACACTTCCACATTCTCCTTGGTGAATGCCAGGGATGTCTGAGCACTCGAAACAAAGGTGCCCGCTGGTTACCCAAGAAGGCGAACCCTAGTAAGTCTTAAATACTGTGTGGTCATGATCACCTATTTATTTTAAAAAACAGCGTTCCTGATATTCATGCTCCTGCAGGCAGTCTGGATGTAACCTTGCAAAAAAAAAAGTATTACTTAGAAATGAAAACATTGAATTCCTTACCGACCACAAGATATCTTAGAAAAGATTTGGAGGGAGTCTTGGTAAGGGGGCCCAGAGGCCATGTTGTTAGACTTGGTTGCTGAGCTTCGAAACCTTCTGCATAGGTTCAGAGAAGCCGCCCCTTACATCGCACAGTGGGCCATTCTCGCAACCATGGCAGGTACACGAGTCCTGGCCACACCTAGAGCTTCAATAGGAAGCATTAGCCAGCCATTCTGCAGCATCCAGGCAGTGGTGGCTGTGATTCTAGGGGCAGCTCCAGGCTTCAAGGTCTGTGGTGTGCCAGGTAAAGCTCTAGGGCCCAGTGCCAGGGGCAGTGGTCTCTCTACTAGGCACCACCCTGAAACATGACTTCAGGCTGCATTCCTGAGTGCATAAACTCTGAGCCTCGCCCAGCCAGTGTTGCTCAGTGGTTAAGCAGCAACCTATGAACAGGAGGTCAGGGTCCAATTCCCATTCAGGCCACATGCAGTGAGCTAGGTCCCCAGTGTGAGATGTGCAGGAGGCTGCCAATCAATGATTCTCTCTCCTCATTGATGTTTCTATCTCTCTCTCCTTCTCCTTCTCTCTGAAATCAATAAAATATATATTTTTAAAAACCCTCTGAGCCTAGTTCTCTGGCCCTGATGGAGATTTTGTAAGCCACCCAATATACTTTTAATAATTTTTTTTTCATGTGTCAGCCACAATATGTTTCTGCTGCTTAAGCTAAGAACTCTGTTTGACTAATAGAGTGACCCCTATGGGTTTTTTTGAGCTAGACATCCTCATAAGTCCTGAAAAGTTTGAGTTCAAGTGAAATAAGCTAAGCAACATTCACTGGACTCTTTCTGATCAGACACAGCTGCAAATTTCATTAATTTCTGAGTGTCAGGTGTTAGAAAAGATATTGTCGAACTAGAAATTGATCCTTGATCCAGCTAGGACAATAGTGCTGGGAACTCTATCACAGTGGTTCTCAACCTTCTGGCCCTTTAAATACAGTTCCTCATGTTGTGACCCAACCATAAAATTATTTCCATTGCTACTTCATAACTGTAATGTTGCTACTGTTTTGAATCGTAATGTAAATATCTGATATGCAGGATGGTCTTAGGCGACCCCTATGAAAGGGTCGTTCGACCGCCAAAAGGGGTCGTGACCCACAGGTTGAGAACCGCTGCTCTATCAGATAAGGAAGGTCCTGAAGGCTGTTTCTCCAGACATCAGCTTCCAGGCTAGAATGACAGAGTCACTGCCAACTGCCTTTCCTTCAATAATCCAATGGGATCCTTTTAAGGATTGTGTCCCCTAAAGAAAATGCCTTTGGGATTTCATCATGAGGTAACAGGTTAGATTGCATTGTATCTAAGATCCCTTCTCACTATAACATCTCCTCATGCTCTTGAAGACCTAAATTGCAAACACTAATGTCCACTAGCTATGACTTTTAATCATCAGTACCATTATCCAATATAAAGAAGAGAGAATATTTGACATCACTGGTAAAATCATGTGCATTCACTAATTTTTATTTCTTAAGTTTTCAAAATTATGGGGTTACTATATTGAACACCTAGTAAGAACTCAATCAATTCTGTACTAAATTGAATTGAATGATGTTCATGGCTTGATTCAGCCAAGAACATCTTTTCCAATTTCTCAGTTAATTATCCTTCCTGGTTCCCTGACTATTTCAGCTTCTTCCTGACCCTACGTCCATGGGCATTGCTTTTATCACTCAGTCTTCTTGGTCAATCCCGTGTAGACAAGTTCATCTCAGCTTCATCCTGACTCTGAATCACCAGCTTTCTTTTCTAGCTTTGTTTCCTTTCCTTCCAAAGCATCTAGGCCAACAACCCAGTAGTCTCCTACAATTGTCCAAATATCTTTCTCAGGGTAAAGGCTCAGGAAAATATTTTTTTGAAAAAATGAATAATTCACTATCTCATAATGACTTTGTTTTACACCCATTAGCAAAAATATGTTTATAATTTTTCTGACATTTTCCTATGTTAATGAACACATATTTTAAACTCTTTATTGAAAAGGAAAGAAAATTAGTAGATTTCAGGGCTTTCAAACATCACTTACATTTGTTCTTACTTTTATTCTGGGTCAAAGACCAGGTTTAGAAATAAGACTTAAAAGGCTGTCTGTGATAAGCATTCTCTAAACTTTGAAAATGCTAGCTCATTTTAAATGCTGTTGCTCATATCTTATCATATTCCTAAAATTATGGGATATAATAGTGATAATTAGTATTGCTGTAGACAAAGCACATAAATAAATGCCTCTTTTCATGACACTAAATAAATGCAGAGGACTCTGCCATTTATTTAGCGAACCAGGGCCACTTTGACCTTACATAAAAGGCACTGGTATTAAGTGATTAACTATGGGAATCTCCCAATTTGCACTTGAATGCCAGACGTACTAGTTCAGTGGTGTATTAAGTCTTTCATTTTAAACTTTCCATCACAACTTCTGCTACTTCCACTTTCCTCACAACTGCCCAGTTGTTTGTTAAGATGCAAAGAGTTGGATTCATCAAAGGGATGACAGCAGGTGTCTTTCAAAAATTTTAGCCACTGAAAAAGCATTCCTATTGATTTTTATCTTTAATATTAAATATTAATAAACAGTTCCAGTGATAATTAGCAATTTCCCTTAATTACAGAAAATTGGCACTTCACAAATAACAAACTCTGATATTATCTAGTATTGTGCCAGTTTTCCTTTTAATTTAGAAATTCAGCAATTATCACCAGAATTATGTAGGTTAAAGTGTGTCAGATTCCAGATAAACAACTTAAAATACCCAGCAATATGAGGTTCAATGTCAAGAAAAGCTTAATATCAGCATTTTAAAGAAAAAAATGTTAGTGACCCTCCTTTGCTATTGCTTGTAGGAAGGTGTTCAAGTTTGTTTGTTTTATTGCCCCTACAGATGACATCGGGTGCAGAATCTGGACAGAAAATATAAATTTTAATATTACTCTACTTAACACCTGATAATAGCACTTTTATATATGCTATTTTCCAATTTGAGAATTTGCATTTTTGTTGTTGTTTACTTCTAAAAACTCATCAACGTTTAGGAAGACAGAATTTCTCCAGTGCAAAAGAACCAACTGAAATATACATGTGCTTATCAATTCCTACTGAATGCAAACCAGCCTTTATATGGACTGTGTTCTTGAGGTTCACGTTGATGTTAAGAAGTCAGTAGTTGGAAAATGCCTTTTATGTCAGTTCACTTTGGCATGGCCTGTTCAATGCTGACCAATCAGAAGCCCGTAATTAACTCTGGTTAATACCAGGAATCATAAAATCAACTATTATTTTGTCATCTTAATGTGTGTCAGAATTACTCTCAACACAGTAGCACATAATTTTATCTGGACCAGATCCTCATAAGTTCAACAGCTGGAAGCAGATGCTTGACTAGGCCTCCCAGCTTTCAGAAGTCTTTCCTGATCTCAGCAGTTCTGAGACCAAAATTCAGGCTGCATTTGCATGTCACCAAAATAACTGTTTTTCTGAAATGTATAAAATTCAGTCAACTGAATCAATCCACAGGAAGCCGAGTCAGTTTGACATGTCGTTGTTGTTTTCATTAAAGTAATATGTGGTATATGTATTATTCAACCCTTCCTCAAAAAGGAAAAATTAGGTCAGGTGATAAGAGCGATCAGATTTCTATTACTATGATAAATAAAACTATAGTTTCCAATAATGCCATTAAGAACAGATTAAAAATCAAACAATCATTAAGACTATATTGAAAAATATTGCAATTGATTTTCCACTTTCAAGGAGGAAAGACAACAGAGGACATGGACTTAAAGGCCAACAAAAGAGCTTAAAGTCAAAGCAAAATGAAATCTTCCAATCTTTGAGGACTAGGAAACAGTGGAATGTATTAGAGATGGGAGATAGTAGGACATGTGTTTTTCTCCTAGATATTATTTCCAATCCACTAGAATTCAGAAGTGAGGGAGATTACTGTCTGTATCATTTCCCTATGAACAAAAGAAAATCACAATGGTTCTCCATTTTCCCTCAGACCAAGTCCAAATCAAAGCCTTAACACCACCTAACCCATTCAAATGTGCCTCCCACAGCTCTCCTCACCCCCTCCACTCCTATTTCCCCTCCACAGACTCCATCGCTATTACTATTCATTGCACCCTTAACCAAGATGACCCTCTCCTCTTTTCTCTACTAAATCAAATCCTGCCACATTTTCAGTCTACCTGCTACAGTTATATAAAATATATAAACCAATGCTTCATTCAGTTGAACAGTGCAAATAAATGTATTTCCTCCACTTACATGATCCTATCAGTATTTATAGTTCCATATCAAATCTCGCCTTTCCTGAAACTCACCTTTCTAACAACTGCAGGTAATAATGGCCTCTTTTCTCTGACAAGCTCTTAAGACCTGCATTGCACCATATAAATTTCATGTTAGAATTTTATTATTTCACTAACTGGTACCATTTTCTAATTATCTTAGCACATGAGACATGTGTTCCTAATGAGATTGCAAGGTCACTGACAGCAAGAACAAATCTCACCTCTCTTTTGTGTTACCCACAGAGCCTAGCAAGCACTTGGCAGAAGTGGGTAATGGTTTGGAGCAGGGCCCCGAGGTTGGACCAGAGGCAATTCTAGTTCTTTATCCATGACTAGCTGGGTTAAGTTGTACAAGTTGCTAGATTCATACTAAGTAATGTCATCTGTAAAAGGAATAATAATTTTGACCTCATTTATTTGTTAAGAGAAATTAGTAAAATAATCTCTAGGAATTCCTAAAATAATAGAATATGGTGTGCAATAGGAAGCTATTATTGTTATATTATTAAAGTCTATGTCTTGCATTATAACTTACATTTGTACTGTACATATTTGTAGTCTTATCTGAAAGCAAATAACTCTACCTGAAGCCTATTTTATTTTTTTAAATAAAATACTAGAAACTCTATTTTACGGTATTTAAAACAACAATAACAACAACAGCCCAGCCGATGTTGCTCAGTGGTTGACCATCAGCCTATGAACCAGGAGGTCACAGTTCGATTCCCCATCAAGGCATATGCCCTGGTTGTGGGCTCGATCCCCAGTGCGGGGTGTGCAGGAGGCAATTGATCAGTGATTCTCTCTCATTATTGATGTTTCTGTCTCTCTCGCCCTCTCCTTCCTCTCTGAAATCAATAAAAATAAAAATAAAACTTTAAAAAACAAACAACAACAACAAAAATACTTGATTGGTCTTTTGCTGTGAGCCACCTTCTACCTCCATTCAACCTATTTTCCCTTCATGTAGGATATCTAATAACCCTGGTTTTCCTGGAGTAGTGGGAAATGCTGACATTATTAACCTTCTTGATCTAACTACACTCAACAAGCAGAAAATTCACATTTTCACAAAGAAACCTGACACATTTACAAAAATTGAAAAATTCAAAGAATTATTAGCATTCTAATCATATATTCTGATCACAATTCTATTAAGTCAATAAAAAAGATAAAAATTTTAAAACATCATACATTTAGAGATTTTTAAAAATCACTATTAAATAACTCATGGGTCTCAGAAGAAATAATGATGGAAATATATAAAATTAATTAAACTGAAATGAGATTTTACAGCTGAAAGATAATAACTTATATAATAAGAACAATATCTACAGAAAAATCTAGAATTTTAAAGTTCTCATATTACAAAAGAGAAAAGTATAAAAACTAATAAGCATACAATTTTAAAAGTTTTAAAGTATAACAATAAAAGATAAATTAAAAAGAAAAATGTAAAGTTAAATGTATCAATCAATTAATAGAAGAAAACAAAGATTCAATAGAAAAGATCAACCACAACATGTTTTTTAAAAAAAGTAATAAAAAGGTAGAAAAACTTTTAGCTAGGTGTTTCAAGAGAAAATAAGAAAACAAATAAACTAAATTAAGGTTGAAATAGTTTAGATACAACAGGAATTGCAAAGATACTAATGCATGAGAAAATTATGAGCTTTTGTTTGCCAGTAAATTTGAAATTTTTGATGAAATGTTTGAACAGAATCCTAGACATATAATGTACAACTGATTTAGGAAGAATCAGAAAACTGGAAAAGAAGTTGAAATAGATGTTTAAAAATCTTCATGCAAAAGAGTAAAGACAACTTTGTAGATTAATTCCACCAAAGTTTAAAGGTGAACATCTTTTATATTATGTTTGCTCTCCCTGAAAATAAAAAACTGGGGGAATGCTTCCCAACCCACTAATGAGTTTAGTTGACCTTAATATCAGTATGAGAAATGCAAATTACCTGTCAACCTCACTTACTGTGTAGATAGTTTATGTGAGTTAAGTCTTTATCTTGCATATTCTGGTATCCTTGGACAGCATAGTATTGAAAAATCAAGAAATCAATTTTTTTTATCAAGAGTATAACAATATTATTTAAGATTAGAGACATACAAGCAATAACTCGGATAGTAGACACATAAAAAAGATTACCTCTGAGGATTAACAGTAAACCTGGTGGGTGGGAGAAATTCTTCATAAGCCTTTTGAACTATTTTGACCTGTAACCAAATGATAAATGAAAATGTGGAGTTTACCCAAAACAAAAGAAGAGAAATGTGTGGTTAAAAAGTAAAGATAACAGTTGGGATATAACATATTTTCAAGGAGAGGAACAGGTCAAAAAGTGTCTGAAAGTTTCTATCTTATTTTCTTCCTGCATTACCAGGCTGCCTTCTGCACTGTTGGCTGGGACAGGGGTGAGCATGGGACCAGCCAGTATAATCACAAGATCATGTTGGTCAGTGTTCAGATCTGTCTTCTTTTTTCTTTTTTTTTTTCAGAAAAGCTAGCAAGGCTTTGTCATAAGTTATCTCCTTTCCCTGTTTTGTCTTATGGTTCTTGAATCACTTAGAATTATTGGGATTAATGCACAGGGTTCCCTCATTTTCTTTTATAATAATAAATATGAATAACCATTATATATATATACATATATATATATTTATACTTATATTACCTTGAACAGGTTAGCCTGGGCTTCCAACCCCCTCACTGCTTCTCATTGGAAAATGTAAGGGGGCAAAGATGATAAAATTGAATTTTGTAGGTCTGTAATTAAGCACTGCAATTTTTAATCTTATTTTTTATATTCTTTATTGTTTAAAGTACCCTCTCCTCCCCCCATTGACCTCTCCCCGGTGGTTCCCATCCCCCAGCACATGCCCTCACCCCCTACTATCTGTGTCCATGGGTTATGCTTATATGCAAGCATACAAGTCCTAACTACCCCTTACCCCCCTACTCCCCTGCCTTTCCTCTGAGGTTTGATGGTCTGTTCAATGCTGCTATGTCTCTGGATCTATTTTTATTCATCAGTTTATGTTGTTCATTATATTCCACAACTGAGTGAGATCATGTGATATTTATCTTTCTCTGACTGGCTTATTTTGCTTAGCATAATGCTCACCAGGTCCATCCATGCTGTTGCAAATGGTAGGAGTTCCTTCTTTTTTAATAGCAGCATAGTATTCCATTGTGTAGATGTACCACAGTTTTATAGATGTATGACAGTTTTTTAATCCACTCACCTGCTGATGGGCACTTAGGCTGTTTCCAAATCTTAGCTATTGTAAATTAAAGCACTGCCATTTAAAAAAAAATGATGTTCTCTAATTGCTAGAGCCCAATTCTGCTATTCCAGAATTTTCATTAGTGTACAATAAATATTCCATTTTGTTTGCATATCCTTAAAGCACTAGTATTTTGGAATTATTTTAGTATATAAGTTTCTGGAAAGCACATTCAATAATTTCTGAGGAGTATTTAAGTGGACACCAAGATTGAGGAGCCCCCAAATAATTATCATCTATTAAGGATTAAAGTCACCATCATCATATTAGGACATTCGAGAAAACAAAGAACAGAAATTCAGAATTTTTAATATCTTTTTTCAGTTGCTCTTATTGTATGCAGAAAGAAATCTTATCATTCAAAAATTAATAGACCATTCTAAATATCCTCTCATCTATTTATCCTTTTAGTAATAAAGTTATCTTAATTTCCTTTAGTTTGCTTGAAAAAAAATTTAAAATACCCAAGTAAGGCTCAACCAAGGAAGGAAAAAAAAAGAAGAAAGAAAGAAAAACAGCAAATTTTGGAGCCAACACCCTTTAGGTGAGATGAATGACAGCAGAAGATCAAGAGTGATATTCTCCTTTCTTGTAAAATTTTGGCTATTTCAGAAGGTTTGCAGGTGAGATATTGAATTATTTATTATATTTTATGGCTGTTGTATAGCATTCTAGAGTTTCATGTGTGGAGAAAGCTCATGCACATAAAATCTGGAGACAATGGTGGAAATATTGAAGCCCTTCCTCTGAGTTTGTTTAGACTATTGGCCAGAGAAGAGATTACACAATATCTAGAGTTTACTGCAGCCTTATGATTCAATTAATGAAGACATAAAGACAAAAATCCATATGCCTGTAATTACTGAAGTATTAGCTAACAGGTGAATAAGACATCAGGCTACTTGCCTGAATTTTTCTCATTTCTTCCAGATGTCTGGACTCGTGCAGATGTTGAAATAACCCCTTTGAATCAAACTTATTCTACTCTCTAGTAAGTGATGAGTTGGCATCTGCTTAACAAGTTTACTTGAAAGAACTCTGATAGGAGATTTGATATCTTGAGCATCTCCTACCTCTCTCAGACTATACACACTTAGCAATAGATAGTAATGCAGGGTCTTCACAGAATCAAGCATCTTTACTATTTCTCATACCCACCTAAATTTGGAGCCCTTTGAAAAATAAGGATTTAAGTTAATTTTGTAAAAAAAGCTGATCTCAGGAGTCCATAATCTAAGAGATATTGTGGTGTAGGAAATAAAAAAGGAGGGAGAAAGAAAGAAAGAAAGAAAGCACACTCCCCAGAGACATTAGCATCATACTTGGCTTCCTTCAGTGTCATAGTTTATAAAGTGGGATATCTCTGTTTACACAGAGCTATTTCAATAAAGTTGTTGAAATTCATATTGTGCACCTCACTAGTCATGATCTTATGGAATTTTTATATTTATGTATTCCTCTACAAAGGAACTTTATTTGTGGATGGAGTGAGTGTAAAGTCCCAAGTGGGTCTTCCTGTGCCCAGGTCTATTATGCTGCTATTACAATTCCATGTCTTTGAGTCCTGAAACTTTTTGTATTCACAAGTTCCCTATTATACGTGTATGCACAGCGCCTTAAGCTTGTGTTTCTAAAATTTCAGGAGATGTACCACCTGGCACAGGCAGAACTGTGTCAAGGGAATGAGAATATATAATAAATATGACATCTCCTCCTGGAAAATAAATTTTAGTTTACTTGAAAATGTTGAGGCAGAAAGTTAAGTAATTTAAATGAAAATTTAAACGTGGTTTACATTTTAAAGATGTAGAATTTTGGTTAGTGAGTCAGTGCGAATTTTTATTTGTTTGTCCCAAGTGGCAGAAGCGCCAGGTGCCTTAAACACAAAAGGAGCGTGTTCACTTGTGCCGGTATAAATGAGAAGTCCACTGAAAGATCTAGACGTGGGTGTTGCTTGTCCAGAGGCTCAAAATGTATCTTCCAGACATTTTTTTCTTCTTCCCATTTCGTCATCTTCTCCTCCAGATTGACTTCATTCTTATAACCAACCAACAGATATCCTCTCTGTTTTAATCTCAGGGAAGAAAGCAAGAGTCTCTTTCCCAGAAGGCCCAGGAAAAGAAGACGTCTTCACTGGTTTCAGAATGTTCCTCATACCCATCCTGGAACTTCTAGAGAAATCTATACATTGGACGTAGAAGCATCCCCTCCCAACTAGGTAAACATGGTATGTTATTTCCAGAATAAAAATGAATAATGCCAGGTGGCATGCTTCACACACACACACACACACACACACACACACACACACACACTGCTCACACACCTCACCCCATGCACACACACCCCTTTCCAGGTTTCGTTTCATGTATCATGGGTACACCAGTGGAAAAACTCTGAGAAACACTCCACTAGAACTTTGCTCGGGATTAAAAGCCTGCTAGACCTTAGGGATGCTCACTGGCAATATGGACAAAAGCACCTCCTGGATGAGAGGCTTCGGGGATGGCAGATGCATTCGTAGCAGGCACACCAGGGATTCTTATCCATATTCCCCTGGTTCCGGATTACTTTTAGTACCTGCCTCACCCGATGGGTTGCTGATTGGAGGTAAACCTAGCTGACTTGGTGCAGGCAGTGCTGGAGAAGTGTGTGCAGGATAAGACACTCTTTTGAACCCATCTTCAAGGTTGGCCAAGAGAGTCACAAACAGTATAATGAGCCATAATAATGACACTGCAGAGATGATCTGTCCTGAGCTCAGAAAGCATCTGATCCTCTGGGCAAATCACACAACTGGGGAATTTCTTGCCAATGCGGTGAACTTTGTTTCTCTTAAAACTACAATAGCAGTGGGTTTTATTCCACATGCTACATCACTGCACCATTTTTTCCCATACTCTTTTTCTCCAAAAAGCAGAAATCAGAAATCCTGCTCTGCCTCAGAGATGATATTGAGAATATATTTATGCAATTCATTTATTAATATCCACTTGTTAAACATAGGCCAGGGAGTCTATATTGCTAGTTGTTCCCCCATTATTCATTCTCCTCATCTCTAAGGACAGAATTTGGATTTTGTTTAGGATGGTGTTGTGCCTTGAAAACTAGACCCTCAATATCCAACCTAGATCATATATGTGGCCTTAGTCACAGTTCTGGCCAATGAGAGATGTGCACAAGGCTTCTGTGGATTATTAAGAAATGTTTCATTTTTTCTTTACTTTTGATAGTACCATCCCTTCATTTTCCCACTTCTGTGACTGCCTGGCACGCAGATATGAAGGTGGAGCTGAAGCAGCCACTCGGTGATCATGTGGTAACAGCATGAAGGTAAATCCACACACTAAGGTGGTACAGGGGAGGAAAGAGCCAGGAACAATAAGAGAATGTGCTGTTTCATGCTGGGTCCAGGCTTGACTGCAGTAAGGCACTTTAATAGTTGAAAATTCTTGAGAGGAAGTTAAGAGAAAGGAATTATTTCCACCACAAATAATGAAAATGCTCTCTCTTAAGGCCCAGGGAGACATAGAACAGCAAACTTACAATTCATCAAGTCCCCTCAAAATGTCATGAAATGTGGGTCTAAATAAGTTTATAGTATGAACACAAGTCACCTCAATAAAAAATATAATACAGAATATTAATTAGTGGCCATTAACCTGGTAACTCTTTGAGCTCTCAAACCAGCTTCCTAAATGTATTGCTCTTTCTGGACAATGTAACACTTCAAGTTAGAATCCTCATAAATGAGGATGGTGATGATGACTTGAAAATGTTGTTCTAAATATTAAATGGAATAATACAGTGCCTGGCATATAGAAAATGATAAATAAATGATTTTTGGTTTTCTATTAATATATATTCCCCATCATCCTGACTTCTCCTTTATTCCGATGCTGTCTTAAAGGCCCCCAAATTCCTAATCCCATCGCAAACCAATGTCAGAAAGACCCATCACTGGGTAGTGGCTTCTACACTGCCCTTAACATTGTGGATGTGGGATGCAGATCAGCTGCAGTTATACTTCAACAGACATAGACATTCAGAGTGCAGATTTAATAGCAAGTCAAGGAATGTCTACCAGAGCAGCTTGTTAATTACATGTACCAAACACTATACTAACATAGCATCTATCCATCCAGGAAATGTTCCTTTACTTGCTATTTGGAAGCAACGATTTCCATAGTTGACTTGTGTACAATTATTCCTACGTGACTGAATGTCTGCTTAAAGTAGTTCAAGAGCTCAGAAAATCCCTTCTGATGTGACAATGCGGCAGGCATAGTACTTAGGATATTATAAAATTGCCATTAGAATTAAGATTAGCAAACATTTAAGAAGTGTCCTATGCAGTGTCAGGCACTACTGGGTGCGATGCAAGTAAAGACAAATAAGAGAGAGTAGAGTATGCTTTCAAGGAGCTCAGAAAGATGACAAACAAGCAGTTGACTTCAGTACCATATGAAATCAAGTGTTGTGACAGAAAAGGGGCCCGTGACCCAGCCTCCTGGGAACAGAGGCTGGAGAGGTAACTGCTTGAATGAGGTGCTGTATGAGGAGAGTTTTAGACCGGGAGTGACAAAGCCAAGCAAAAGCAGTTTGGAGCAAAGTGGAGTGTCTGAGGTAGGCATGGGGCAGAGAGTGAAAATCAATGGAGGTCAGAGGAAGCAAGTATCAGGGTGTAGAGAATCTTGCTGATATAGTTTATAAATGAGTTTAGAACTCAAACGAGGATGGACAGCGAGCTGCTAAGCAACTTGTTCAGAGTAATGTCATGGTCAAAGTTGCCCTTTGAGAGATGACTGGTAATCCAGCTAACTAGATGCAGTGTTTCAGTTTGGAGGATATTACATTGGCCCAAGCAAAGAATAATAAAGGCAAAATCTCAGATAAGAGCTATGGTTTGGAGGAGAGAGTGAGGATTGAAAACCTATAATAAGTAAAGACCTTGATACTTGGTCATTCATTTTATATGGAAGATAAGGTAGAGAATGAGCTCCAGTTTCTTCACTGGAGTAAAATAGACACCAACAAACCGGATAGGAATACAAGGTAATTCTCTAAACCAATAAGCTGCTGCATTATGCCAAGGGGCATGATAGCATATTGATTAATGGCAGGGGCGTTTGAGCCAGAGCAGCTGGGTTCAAATTCCATCTTCATTGTTCAGAACCTAGATTACCTTGGGTGAGGACCTTGATCCTTCCATGCCAACTTCCTGATCTATAGAAAGAAGATGATAACAGGAGTACCTGCCTCAAGGTGACCAGATTATTAAACTATTGTGGGGTCATTTAGCAATAACTATTACATTTTAAGTGCAAATATCAATCAATTATTTCTACAACATGCCGGCCAAGAAACAGAAGGTCAGAAGAAACCAGAAAGTGATAACTAAATGCAGCTGTTATCCTCTATTGGATTCTGGGACAATAACAAAATACATTAGTATTAGTACTTATGTACCAATATTGGTTTTTTTATTTTTGAAAACTAAACATGGTTTATTTATACTAGTATGGTAATCTATGATGTTATTTTAGAGGTATCTGTGAAAGAGGTGTAAATCTAAAATAATTTCAAAATATAAAATTTTTTAAGAATTTCAACTAACCAGCAAATCCATTTCTAAGAAATGTAATCTATAGAAATATTGCAACAAGTATAAAAATATGTATACAAGAATATTCATTACACATCAATTGTAATTGGAAAAAAACAAATGTTGCAGAAAAGGAGATTCAATAATTAGATGAGGCTATAACTATAAAATGGAATGTTATGTATCCATTAGAAAGCATGTGTTTTAGACTTATAACTACTGCAAAAAGTTGTCTATGGTATAATGTTAAAAGGAAACTGCAAGTTGCTTTATACAGATAGAGATAGATAGATAGATAGATAGATAGATAGATAGATAGATAGAAATAGATATTTATGGTTGTATATATAATATTAAATCTATATTAAATCTATATTAAATATATATATATACATATATATATATTGAAAATATATTTTTGGTGTGTTGAAAAATTTTAGTAATTAGTTTATGTGTTCCATGAGATAATAAGGTTGAAAGTCTCTGTATTAGTCTATTGTCTTGGAGATTGAGTAATCCTTCCACTCTAATGTCTGTAGAAATGTGTGTATTTGGCCTCACGATATCTCTGTTAAGGGGTAATAAATACTATCTTTTAGCTGATGGAGGAGGAGGTGTGGGGTAAAATGAGATATGTTAACTCATTTACTCAAGGAGGTTTATGAAAGCAACTTGGGACTCTTCAGTCCAATTCATAATGAACATGGCTGGTTTGTTGGAAATACATTAAGTTACTTGGAACATTCATCTTTCAGAAAATGGTTTTGACCAAATTACTGAACACCATTAACCTAAGAGACTACATATACTCTCAGAGGTGAATGAACATTTCAAAGGCACCATGATTCAAACTTTCTTTAAACTCTTTTATGCACTTTAATGAGTTGCTCCTAGTCAACCTTGGACACACTCATTATTAAGGATAATTCAAACACATTCTTTCTATTTCTAACAATTATATATTTTTCTAAAATCTATTCGGTTATTGTAGTCAGTGTAAGTTTATCAATTACCTCTCCAAGCTGTCCATTATCTATTTTGAGAGTATAATTTGTTTCCCCGCATAGAATATGTGTTAACAGCATGATGCGTCTTACATTTGTAATTAATTTTGAACTGACAAAGAAGGTAGGAAAAATTCTCCCATAAACAAAAGTAATGAATGCAAGTATTGAAACAAAAGGCCCTAGTAATTTCCAGCAACTTAGAAAAAGAAAAAAAACTCAATTTGCTCTCTCTTTTAAACTAAAAACACGAAGATATCTTTTGTTCCTTCTTCATGACACTCTAGAGATTTTGAAAGTCTATTGCTAAAAAGGATAATAAATGGCAGGTAGGCACATTACACTGAATCTGTGAATGAGAAATTGTTTTATTTATCAGTAAAATTAATAATACCAGTTTCACTGTACATAACTAACTGGCTAGTTCACACGAAGTTTTATCAGAAAACCATTTTTGTAGACACAAATCCCAGCCCATGATGAAACTAAATATTTTGCTACTCGTAGCACTTTTGAAATGATAGAGAGCTTGAAATTAAATTACACTAAATGCCTTTATATTATTCGGCATTAAACCTTATTTTCCTTACTGTCATTCTACCAGCGTGATATCATCGGCGTTGAAGAGGGATGCTAATGCTATTTATATTACACTGCACTGTCCTATAATTGACCTTGTTTGTGCAATGGAATGGCTGCTTTTCTCAAGCTGCCAGCCCTTTATTGCAGCATTTTGACCATGCACTAGTGGCTCTTTGTGCTGCTGCTGAGTTCAAGAATCAATACTGCATTCCCCACAGCCAATAAAGGCAGCTGACAGCATGAATTAACTGAGTGTGGCCAGTTGCATGGAGGGCCATTGTCTTTAAGGAAAAGCTGGACGTGATTACCAACCTCCATCTCTGAGTGAAGGTTTAAATGCAAAGTGCGAGGTTGCTGTAATTTAATTTTGGCCTGCTGCTCTGACACACTCCCCTTTGCCACTGCCTCATGGAATCCAAGCTATTAATGGCTGCAAACCAAAACACATACGGAGACAAAGACAAATCCTTGCAGTCATACAATAGCAAAGGTTTCACCTGACCTGGCCATTCTTTTCAGATACTATTCTTATCACAGATGCTTTTTCTTCAAGCCATTCTTCCTGCCACAGGAATAAATCAAGCCAAGCATAAGAATTAAAGTTATGACCTCTATACCTAAATAACGTTTTCATCTATGGTAAAGTTGAAAGATCTGTATAAATAACTCATGGCTTTCAATAGACTGCCAATATTGTGGGGGTGGGGGGGAGGGGGTTTTTTGTCTGCATTTTCTTATCTCCTACGCAAACCAAGAAAATTTCCATCCACTCTGTTCCACTGAACCTATATTTCCTAAACCAAAATCAAATTCATTCTTTTTAGTCCTTGTCTTCCGACCAGTATTTCACATGGAACACTTCCTCCTCCATAAAACAGTCTCATCGCTTGGATTCTGGTCTCCGTGATTCTGTGTCCTAGGTTGTTCCTCTCTTCTTGTCCCAGACTGACTTCTCTTCTCATTTTACTCCCATGTAAGACCTCATCCTTTTTCATACCTGTAATTATTTTTCATTTCCATGTATTGATTTCCAAATATTTATCTCCACCCCAGGCCTCTTAAAACATTTGGCTGTCCCATTGGTATTTTGAATTCCATATACCTCAAACTGGATGATTCATCTCCAGTTGGGTTTCCCAGTTCAGTAAATGACTGCCTGTCACATATCAATGAACAGGGACCTTATTTTTGAATCCTTTCTTTTCTTCACTTTCCATGCTCAATCAGTTATCATGTCCTCCGTATCTACTCCTCAATCTTTCAGTCCAGGCTTTGGAAATGTTCTCCATCATCTCCTCTCTAGGAAGGAGTCGGGCACTTCTTCATGGCCTTCCTAACCCTCTCCCTGACACCAGGCTTGTCCCTGCCCCCACAGTGGAAAACCTCTACAACAAATCTTATCTTTCTGTTCACTTTACTTTACTTTACTTTAAAACATTCAAAGTCTTCCATCTGAGATTTCATTTTCCTCTTTAGCTTCAAATTCTATAGTGTTTCATCTTTTGCCCTTCCCCAATGGCATATATGTTGGTTCCACTGGAATGAACTCAAAGGTTAAATATAAAAGCATGGACCGTGGCAGAGACTTGGTTTGTAACCAGAACAAAGGAAAACACCTATTAGATCCTGGACTGCAATCATGATGCTCCACAACTGCAGGTGTTGCCTGAGCTTCCGCAAGTATGTTAGACAAAGAGGAAATCCACCGAATAAGAAAACGGGGTTTACGTGAGCCTTTAAAAGGGGAAATGACATCTCATTTCTTGCTTTATCAGAAAACCTATATTTCTGAGAGAATTTCGGTATTGAAAACATCAGTTCTGTTTATAACAGGCAATGCTCTTGGTTGAAATTAATTCAAGCAGAGTTATTTAAAGGACAGTGTATTATATACAAACCATTTAACTTGAGCTTTAAGATGATTTTTCATGTCTGAGAAGATACCATAAACTGGAATAAAACCTTTGGTTTTAAAGGCTTTTATTATATTTTTCTAACTTATTTTTATTTTCTTTCCATTGAATTTATTGGGATGACTTTGGTTAATAAAATTATGTCGTTTTCAGGTGTACAATTCTATAATACATCATCTGTATATTGCATATTTTAAACGCAAGCATTTGTGAGACTCTTAAAGGCACAGTATCTGATCTATTCTTAATCAAAATTTTGTTGCTGTCAATTTTTTTTTTCAGGAGAGTTTTATTTTACCTCCATTGTCCCCAAACATCTTACCCATTAAAAAACAAATGAAAGTGTATAGTTCTTACATTTTCAACTCCAGAAAGGCTAAAATGAAGAAGCTAATACTACAGCTACCTGAGCTGTTTCATTCTCCTCAGAATACATAGCCATAAGCTAAGCAATAGGTGTGTTCTACTGACATCAGCAGATGATGCTCTTCCTAGGGTATCTGAAGAAAAGATGTTTGTTGCTTTGCTACCCTTCCTCCCACCAGCTCTTCTATATTTCATATGCTGCACTTTCCTGGCCAGAGAAACGTCAAGGGTTTATGGCTTGGCAGCTCAGCACCATTTGATGCTGAGCGTCCAAAAGGCAGATGAAAGGAAAGCATGCACAATTCTCCCTCCACTCCCTATCTGTCAGGGTTATAGCACAGAAGGAGACTCAGGCTTCTCTAAAGAGACTAGACTGCTGCTCTTTGTAATATATGATGAGATACTGCACAGGAGTGATATATTTTGTGATATATTGATACATTCACTCTGCCATTAGGAGGAGAGGAAACTTGGTCCAAGGAAGCCCAAAGAGGAATCACCAAGTACACATTTCTAGTTCACTCTCCCTTATTCTGTCAGGAGCCTCCTGGCACTGAAGCATGGTTAGTAGTTTTCTTGACTAGAAAGTGGACATGAAGATATCTTATTCCCTTTATACTTGGGTAGGAACATTTATGTTCCTGCTCCCCACACTTCAAAGTGACTAATTAAACCCATTAAGCATCTTTACTCTTGATTTATTTTACCTAAAACAATTCTTTGGAGTTGCAAGGTGTTTTTACCAAGTTCCCTTAATCAAAGGCAACACTCTGCAGATTAGGTCTGTCTAAAAATACATTGCATAGGGTTTAGCATACTTTACATCTTCCTGAAATTACCCTACATTTTTAACAACTGTGGTTGCCCAGCCACTTGACCCAGTAGAACAGCTATAGCAACCCAGTTCCTTGGCACCAGGCAAGTCTGGAGGGGGGGCGGTGGAGGAGAGAGCCATTCATCAAAGTCCTCACTATGGACACATCCACAAGAATCTCTGTATGTCAGAGCCTGAAAAATGTACAGGTGTTGTTCTCTCTCCTCGGTCATGTGCAAAACCATGTTTAACTGTTAATCTGTTTTCTAACCTCCCACCCCCAAAAGTTATGTCAACATTAATAAGAAAATTTGGCTGCTTTTTGATTTTTAATATAAGCCTCTGAGTGGATTATCTGGCCGGAGCAAAAGGCCAGGGGGCCTTCTGGATGCTCTCGATGATATACGAGAAGCTCCATGGCATCAGCTGGGAAAACCGCAGCCAACATTGAAATAATCAAAAATGACCTACATGCAATAATAGCCTGTGTGACAGTGAGGAGGGGACACCAGGAAGCAGGTGGTCCATATGACAGAGGATCAATACTCCCCGAGAGGGGATACAATAGATTCCAAATGGAAAACAAACTCCCGGAGAATACGTACCGGAAGGCAAGAGAGGGGGAGGGGAAGTAAGGCAAACCTGCAGGAAACCGCACAACAAAGAGAATGTGAGGGTGTATGGGGGGCCCAGAGCCCACGTGATGATGAACACTGACCGCGCAAGCGTACAGAGGGGACAGCCAACATGAATTCACCTCCACGGCAAAGGGGGCAACACAAGCACGCAGAAGCGTCAGCTGCCACACCAGCCAGGACCTGCGCTATTCTAATTGAACATGCTTTAAAAAGGCGTCATTTGAAAGACGTGTTGACAGCCTCAAAACCTTCATTTTGTTTAGTGAGGCCTAGTTTGCAGCAAGAAAACAAGGGGAACCCATATTTCATTTCTTTTGAACATATATTTCAATGCAAAGGGAGATGGGGAGAGGCAAACCTAATTTGCATTATTTAGTTCAAAAGAAATGTTGCTTTGATGCCACTGTGTGTATCTGCAGCGCTCCCTGGCTCTCTTGGGAGCTGGTGTGTATTAACATTCCGTTCCTCTTTTTCATTACTGCTATCACATATATTAAAACAGGCGCACACACGTACACTCACAGCATCAGCTGATAAAACCATAACAGCAACCTCCAATATGGGAACTTGCTCCAGGATTCAAGGCCAAACAGAAACAAAACTAAATTTTCGGGCAGATGTTCATAAGATTTCATTACCAAAAAAAAAAAAAAAAAAGCAACAACTACCCCAAAAAGCATTGGCATTTCATGATGCTGTGTATCTCTCATGGGCTGTGGGAAACTGCGGCAGGCAGGCCTGGAGAATATTTCAGGTCTCATTCAAACGGTGGAATGGTGCATTATCTACAGCATCATCTTGATTTTTTTCCTTTTATTTTTTGGTAACAGAAACTCGCCATGCGTTGCTGCTCCTACACCAGGGGAGTCGTAAGGCAGCCCATTTCCCAACTGCCTTCTCTCCCAACCACTGTGGCAATCGGAAGTCAGGGACTGTGATCTTCCAAAAGAAGCAGCTTTGAAAACCTCTAGCTATTCCTGCAATGCAGCAGATGTGTGGGCTGCTGCCAAGCTCCGGCTAGCTCTCAAAAATGCTGACGCGGAGGCTGAGACGCCGCAAGGAACCAAAGCAATGTTTACACGGAGCTGTCAGGGTCCGTGAGCCGTCCTGCTGGGTGTGCCCTTCCGGTGCCCTTGAGCACACCTTTTCACTCCCGGTTGCTTCAAAAGGTCTTGCTTTCCGTGTCTCTCTGCTCACTCTGCCTGGACTGTACGCTCCAAGGGTAAGGTCTGTGTGCTCCTCCCGCAGCAAGCCGGGGGCCTGGCACACAATAGGAACTCTACAGTGACTTGCAGGATGAACAAATGAAATGAATAACCTTGAAGAAGCCTCCTAAGAGCCAGTTCACTTCCTGAATCTGGCAGGTAGCTCTCTGTCCCTAGGGAAGATGGAGAATAGCTGACTTTGCTTCTGCCTAGAAGGGAAGAAAAGCCAAATATGCCCCCGAGGCTGACGACAGGCTCCCTCTCTCCTTCTCGGTGAATTGCTTGAGCATCAGCCTGTGTTTCTCAGCACAGCCCTCCCTTATGTGCGGCCCTGTGCTGGGCTTTGTTTTCTGACTGAAGTTCCCTTTGTCCTAAGGCTGAAATTCAGCAGTGGCCTGGGCTGCCTGCATGGCTCTAGCTCAGCCACGAAGGGGATGCTGTTTACCAGGTCAAACGCAGGGAGCTTTTCCTCTTGAGCCTGTTTATTTGAATGTTGGGTGAGTAATAAAAAGCAGGGAGGTTGCCTGTGTTATGAGAGCACCCCCTCAGCAGAGCTGACCCCCACGCCTGACATAAAAGACCTGGAGAGACCGTGGCTTCTCCTGCCACAGCCTGCGTCCTGCCTGCCCAGCCCCTGCGGGCCAAGCCACCCTGCTGGCCGAAAGGTGACAACGTGTGATTCATGGCTGTCTGCGTTGGAGCAAGCAGGGCTCTCGCTGTTCTCTGCACATCTGCTGTACCCCGAGAAGAGCCCACGTTTCATCAAGCCCTTCCCTTAGGAAGATCAAAAGCCACTTTATGCACAATCATCTCTTCCTCTGGCCCCATCACTTGGGAAGTGCACGCTACAGGAAGCCTCAGATAAAGAGGCTGCAATAACTCGAGCTAAAATGTGGCTGGTGCGTTGAGGGTTACTCCGTCCTCCCACAGAAGGTGCCATATGCTCTTCTGTAAGCACAAGTGACTGAATCCTTGAGTTTATTCTTTATCTGGAAGGTAGCTAAAATGAGTTGTCAAACACTTTCAGTCCAGTACCATTTTCAAGACTCTTTTTTTCCCCCTACATGGCTTTTGGGTAATTATGACATTCTTAAATATATTTTTAAAAACCTTTAGTCTGTTTACTTACTTAATCATTTTCAAATTTAACTGTCAGAGCCAATCAAGGTAGATAAATACTCTAGAAATGCCTTTTATATTAATAAACACTGTGTTTAATCTTCAGCACCAATAGATAAATATCTTAGTCAGGGGCAGGTGAATGATGCTTGCAACCCTCCCCACAATGCACAAGCATGCATGCATACACACACACACACACACACACACACACGTGTGCACACATATAAATGCACACACACACTTTTATCTTCCTCAGAATTGCTATACATTCTTTTTTTATGCCACAGGCTACAGGATATATAAAAGTGAGAAATAAAGTCCTTTGTGATTTAATAATAAGTTAAATGAAAAGAATCAGAGTTTCCCCATTGCTCAAACACCAGCCTCTATTTGTTCATCCTATGTGGGTGTCAAATGACCCCACTTCCCAAGGACTTAGTTATGTAATCTCATTCTCTGTGAACCACCTGTAAGAACCTCGCCATGGGGACTCCAAGACTTGTGAGAAGTGTCAAATGTGTTTTTACAAGGGAAACTATCTTTTACTCCTTTGAGGCTATCAAAGACAGAAAGGAGCGCTTTCTTTCTGTGTCGTTTTACCGTGTGATCCTAGGGATAATTCCTTCAGCCAAATAAGGGAGTTTGCCTGACTTGATTTCTATGCGTGCTTATGTTCGCTTGAACCCATGCACCTGCTGCCATATGTAAATGGGCAACTTGGGAAATGTTTTTCTGTTCATTAATTTATCAAACTCCAACCTAATTTCTGGGGAAAAAAATATTCTAAGGAAAAATTTTGGGAAATGTCTGAGTCTCTCTCGTTTTTGAATAGAGAACAAAACACTTAGCATGAACAAGGGACTTACACAATGAAATTGTGGCTTTATAACAAGTTATTCACAATTGAGTAATCAAATCCATCCCCAATGAAGTCTATTCTTTAGAAAAGTGGATGATTTTCACTGATCCTCTGAACTCCAATGATATGAAGATATTCAGCTACTTTGTCTAGCCACCTGGATCAGCTTTTGGATTCTGCAAATTTTGTTTTTCTTCACTCCGAAACATCATTTATTTGTCTCATTTATACCTTTAAAGGGGAAGAGAAACTAACAAAAATAAAAATTACTGAAGAGAAAACATAACATATTCCCTAAATAGCAGTGGTTCGGAAAAGCAACCTTTCACATCTACTAACCTTTTTTTCTCTAAGTGAAAAACAGAAACAAACAATTTGAAGATATTTTCCCTTGCAAGCTGCAAAAGAGCTTGCATTCTCAGAATTATCAACATGGTTTTGTGTCCTCCAAAGTATCGAGCAAGTCCTAGGAAAAGCTAGAACTACTAGCCTATTAGTAATGATATCTTCAAAAGCAGACAAAATCAAGAAGAGAATCTTTCTAAAAATGTCAGTGTAAGAGAAGTGGAAAACTCAGAATGACCTGTCAGTCTTAGAGCACGGTTTTTGAAATAATAATCTAGTTGCCCTGATCTCTAGAGTTTTTCCTTTTTATGCTAAGTGTATTATATCTATTTTCATTGAATCTTCCTTGTTTATAGTCTTAAGATAACATTGTAATATAACTACTGAATTAGACAAATGACATTGGTTTGATTAGTGTCTCTCTTTTTTTTTTCTTTTTTTCGGTTTCTTTTTTTTTAATTAAATCTTTATTGTTCAGATTATTACATTGGTTCCTCTTTTTTCCCACCATAACTCCCCTCCACCCAGTTCCCACCCCACCCTCCCACCCTCTGCCCTCACTCCCCACCCACTGTCCTCATCCATAGGTGCACGATTATTGTCCAATCTCTTCCCGCACCCCCCACACCCTTTTGCCCCCCAAGAATAGTCAGTCCATTCCCTATGTCCCTGATTCTATTATAATCACCAGTTCATACTGTTCATCAGATTATTTATTCACTTGATTTTTAGATTCACTTGCTGATAGATGTGCATTTGTTGTTCATAATTTGTATCTTTACCTTTTTCTTCTTCCTCTTCTTAAAGGATACCGTTCAGCATTTCGTATAATACTGGTTTAGTGGTGATGAACTCCTTTAGCTTTTCCTTATCTGTGAAGCTCTTTATCTGACCTTCAATTCTGAATGATAGCTTTGCTGGATAAAGTAATCTTGGTTGTAGGTTCTTGGTATTCATCACTTTGAATATTTCTTGCCATTCCCTTCTGGCCTGCAAAGTTTCTGTTGAGAAATCAGCTGACAGTTGTATGGGTATTCCCTTGTAGGTAATTGAGTCTCTTTCTCTTGCTGCTTTTAAGATTCTCTCTTTGTCTTTTGCTCTTGGCATTTTAATTATGATGTGTCTTGGTGTGGTCCTCTTTGGATTCCTTTTGTTTGGGGTTCTCTGCACTTCTTGGACCTGTAAGTCCATTTCTTTCACCAGGTGGGGGAAGTTTTCTGCCATTATTTCTTCAAATAGGTTTTCAATATCTTGCTGTCTCTCATCTTCTGGCACCCCTATAATTCTGATGTTTGTACGCTTGAAGCTGTCCCAGAGGATCCTTACACTATCTTCGTATTTTCGGATTCTTTTTTCATTTTGCTTTTCCCATTGGGTGTTTTTTGCTTCTTTACATTTCAAATCTTTGACTTGATTCTTGCGCTCCTCTGGTCTGCTATTGGGTGTCTGTATAATATTCTTTATTTCAGTCAGTGATGCTTAATTTCTAGTTGGTTCTTTATCACAGCATCGAGGGTCTCATTAGATTTCGTGAGGCTCTCATCAAGTTTATTGGCAGCTCCTAGCACATTATTGCAAGCCCTCAAAATTGCGTTTTTTAGCTCTATATCCTCCATTTCTGTCATGTTTTTTTGTCTCCGCATTTTTTATGCTTTCTTGGTGCACCCCCTTGTGGTCTTTGTGCGCAGTCTTGTTCTAGTTAAGCCTTGATTGTTGTAGTTAATACTAGAGGGATTTGACCACCAGGCCTACTGGCTGTGAGAATCACCTGTATCTGCAGTGGGAAAACTTCTGTCCTCTGGAGAGGTGCTAATCTAGCCTTTGCCTGAGGCTATCTGGCAAATGGCTCTGCGCAGGGCTTGGGCGGGTCGGGTCGCGGGGGATCAACAGGGCTGGCGGAGGGAGCGGTTATGGCTGCTCTCAGTCCCGTTCCCAGAGGCTCTGCTTCTCAGAATCCCAGCAACCGCTGCAAACCTCGGAGAGAAAGCTGCCCTCACGTTCCAACTGATGCCAGACAATCCCGCCTCTCCCGTTTGAGTCCGAGTCCCTAGAGACTCGCCCGGATCTGTAGCCCAGAGTCTGAAACTCCCTCCTGATTGAAAACGACAACCGCGCCCTCAGCCACCAGCCCGCTTTGCACACGCACCTCCTCACCTTTGTATTTTCCATACTGCGCCTCCTCTGAGCCTCGGTATGCTGTTCTCTATCCCTCTAGTTGAAGAGTCTCTCCTCAGCCAGCCTTCCTGTGGTTCTGGGTGATGTCCGTTCCATCTTTTAGTTGTATTTTTGAAGTGGTTGTTTGCGGCAGCAATCTCAGGTGTTTACCTATGCCGCCATCTTGGTCTCTTCCCTTTGTGCACAGTCTTGTTGTAGTTAAGCCTTGATTGTTGTATGTAAAGCTGGGAGGATTTGACCTCCAGGCCAATTGGCTGTGAGAATCAGCTGTGTCTACGGTGGGAGAACTTCTGTGCTGAAGACACCCTTATGGGGCAAGACTTTCTTCAGTGGGGCTTTGGTGCTCACTGAGTCTTCCCCCTGAGTGTGTCCCTTATAGATCTGAGTAGTTGTAATTGGATGGTCCCACTCTGACCACTGGGTACACTGGCTCTTGGATGTAAGGAGGTGCTAATCTAGGCTCTGCCAGAGGCAACCCAGCAGAAGCCAGCTGTAAAGCAATGCAAGTTGCCCTGCAGATTACAAAGGGCCAGGCCTTTCATATGCAAAAGCCTCTGTGCACGGCTTGGGCGGGGCGGGGTCCCAGGGGATCAACAGGGCAGGCCGAGCAAGCCAGCAGTATGGCTGCTCTCAGTCCTGCTTTCAGAGGGCCTGGCAATCGCCGAGAGTGCCTCCGAGAGAAAGCTGCCCTTGAGTTCCGACCGATGCCAGAGTCTCCAAAGACTCACCCGGAACTGGAGTTCAGAGCCTGTGACTCCCTCCCGATTGAAAAAGACAATCGTGTCCTCAGACGCCAGCCCTCTCCTCATGCACCTCCGCACCTTTGTATTTACTTCAGCACCGCACCTCCTCTGAGTCTTGGTGTGCTTTTCTCTTTCCTTCTAGTTGTAGAATTTCCACTCAGCCAGCCTTCCTGTGGTTCTGGATGATGTCTGTTATGTCTTTTAGTTGTATTGTTGAAGTGTTTGTGCGAAGCAGCAATCTCTGGTGTTTACCTATTCCTCCATCTTGGTTTCTCGAAAACCTGATTAGTGTCTCTTATAAGCAAGAAAGCCGTGACCTTCGCATGTTTCTGTCAGGTGTCATTTAGGCCATATTGAAATTTGGGGTAGGATCAAGGAGAGACTAAACAAAGCCTTGACTTCACCATGGGCACGTGCCTTTCCTACTTGCACATAATTAGCATGAAATAATTTATCTAATATATGGAACACCACCATAAAAAGAGGAGAAGGAACAGGGCCAACTCAGGGCATATTTTATTTCAAGAATAAGAGAAATTTGAAATAAGCTCCCCAAGACTTGTAAATAGCTTTCACCTAACCTATTTGGCATTGATTTATTTGCATTTATTTACCATATTTTTATTACTCTGTGACTCATATTAAACCAATTGAGATTGTTGTTGGAAAAGGGAGACCTGATAATTTAGATTTCCACAAATATTATCTCCCTAATGTAATACAGTGACCCTTAAACAATACAGGTTTGAACTACTCAGGTCCACTTTTATGCATGTTGTTTTCAATAAACATACAGTCAACCCTTGGTATTCCTGGGTTTTACATCCCCAGAGTCAACTAACCACATATCGAAAACAATAGTTTTGATCTGCAGTTGGGAATTTTCGGATATAGAGGACCGACTTTATGCATTGTTCTAAGCCATCTATATATATATAAAATTCTAATATGCAAGTAGACCGAACGGCAGAACAACCAAACAACCGGTCACTATGATGTGTGCTGACCACCAGCTGGCGCACACAGGACATGGTGGGCATCAGCTGTGGCAGGATGGTGGAGCAGGTGAAAGGGCACCAGACCAAGGCGGGGTGCCAGTCGCTGTCATAGGGGCAAGCCTCTGGTGGTTACTGAAAATTCTTTGCTCCTGTGCACCTCAGCCCTGCCCGGCTCTCACACTCGCTGCCAGCACCTGGTGCTGGCCCCAAACACTCAGCGCCATCAGCGGGTGCAAGCAGCAGCTGCCGGCTTCGACTGCCCCTTAGGGCTTCTCCACCTCCCCCTGCTCCTGAGGGGCAATCGGGCAGCAGTCACAGCTTGCACCTGCTGATGGCAAGTGCCAGCCCTAATCACTCCATGCTGTCAGCACGTGGGAGCAGCAGCAGTGGGAGCAGGGCTGCCGGTAGAGAGGGGACCAGGGGCTGCAGCTGGAGGGGCCAGGCAGGCGTGGGCTGAGTAGTTCAAATCTGTATTGTTTAAGAGGATGGGCCAAAATCCGCCCCTGTACCCACCCCAGTCTCACAGCCCACAGTTCCTTTCAAGGTGCATGAATTCAAGCACTGGGCCCCTACTTTTATATAAGGGACTTTAGCATCCATAGATTTTGGTCTCCAATGGAAGTTCTGAAACTAATATCCTTTGAGTACTGAGGGGATGACTAAAGTTTTGGGGGAGTCAAAAGTTATACATGGGTTTTCAACTGCATGTGGGGTTGGTACCTTGAGCCCTCATGTTGTTCAAGGATCAAGTGTATTTTTAGTACTAGCTAATTTGAAGGGTCATTATTAAGATTGTAGTTATAATCTCTTTGCCTCTTATAAATGTATTTAGCTGCAAGTAACAAAGTATTAAACTTTAAAATCTTAACAAATTGGCATCGCTTTACACACACACACACACACACACACACACACACATACGAAAAGGCAGCCTACTTCATCTTTTCTCTTCTAGTCACAAGGTGGCTGCACAGCTAGAGGCACCACATCTGCATTCAAACTAGGAAAAGAGGTAAAAAGTGGTGCCAACCATGTGTGTTCTTTTTTAAAAAGAAAGGGGAAATCTTTTCCAGAACAATCTTAACAGACTTCTTCGATTCCTTTGGAAGAGCTGAGTATCCTGGGAAATGCGTGGCATGATTGGCTTTGACTGACCACCGTCTATATCAGATCCAGGGTGGCAAAATACATTGCCATTCTGAACAAATAGATTGCTGTTCTGTTAGGAAAGAAGGAGAATGGATGTTGCATGGGAATTAACACTGTCAGTCCTACTTCCATAAATACAGATCAATGGCTCTTGCTTGTTGCCAACATACGCAACCTGGTACGTGGGCTTCCATCTTCAGACCCAAAGTGTTTGTCACACTGACCGTAGACAAGTATGTCATCTTGCTATGGAAAGAAGCACACTTCCTATTGATTTCCACAGAATTCCTAAATCTATCATCAGAACTGATGTCACAGGACAGTAGTACTTAACTGAAGTACAGATAAAATATTTTTGTTTTGCTGCCATCATTTGAAAGGGGCCTCATGTGGGCTTCTCTAGGTCTTCAGGCTCCATCTTCTCCATATTTGCTCTCTAAGGCAAAGAGGAGCAGGTTGTTTGGGGTAATGTAAGGTTCCCCATGGTTATTAATCGAGTTGACAGAGCTTAATGGAAAGTCCACAGACCCTGGCATAAGACAGACCTGGGCTTGTATCCAAGGTTCTTCTCTTACTTGCTGCCTGATTGTTGGTAGGTTTCTTACTCTCCTGCCTCATTTTTCTCACCTGCACATAAGCACAACCATCCCTAACTCAAGAGCACCCATTAGGATGGAATTAGTTATGTAGACGAATGCTGGACACACCCTGGTGTGCCTCTATTGTTCGCTCTTAAAAGTGTAGCCTATCATGGCATCCAACCCAGTGCTAAGGAGAAGCAGTGTCCCACTTAGGATTTCAGTGTTGGTCTTCAATCTTGTCCTTGACTATGTGAAGAAAATAGTTTATTGCCGACATTACAAAAGCTCTTCTTTTTTACTGAGATAAAGAATTGATTCAAAACCTTCCAAGTTTTAATTTACAGTCCTAGAAAGGAGAAAACAGACTTGACAGTTTGTGGAGTTTGGGGGCCTATGACAACAGATATCCGAGTTGCTGGGGATGAGGGAGGGAACTGAGTTACTGTGAGGGAGAAGGTGGGCAGGTTCTGAGGCTGCAGTGTCCTTCAATGCTTGCTTAAGATTTCTTTGCAGATATCTTCAAGTCTCATTAAAGTAGTTGATCTACCCCTTTTATAACCTCCTTCTTTCGAGCTTATTGTATATTTAATCTAACTTATCAGTTTTACCATTATTTCATGGATATTTTCTGCTTTCTCAACTATAAACATAGAATAATAACATTTTTTTCAGTAAAATTATGTGGGGATTAAATGAGATAATGTAGATGAAAGTGCCTCACACAATATTTGAGTCATTTTTGGTCCTTCAGCTATATATGTAGTGTGTGTGTGTGCATGTGTGTGTATGTGTGTGTATATTTTCTGACCACCTACTCACCAGAACTTTACAAGGTAATTTTCATCATTGTTTGAATAATTCGGTGATTTATATAAATTTCTAAGTTTCTCCATTTTATTCATTACAGTCTTTTGAAAATCTTCCCAAGGGATATAAGGTACTAACAGATGCTCTGCCTACACTGAATAAACGTCTCCAAACCATTGCAAGTATATTAAAAATCTTTTTTCATTTATCTGTAAGGTGTGTCTACAATAAAGACTGCTACAGTTCAATCAATGGGGAATAGACTTGATGTGACTTTTGTCTAGAAATATTCCCTAAGAACAGCAAAAGCCATTTCTCTAAAAGAAAGTTTTGGTGAAGCAAATTGCAGGGCAGAACTGATTCTCATATTTAAAAACTAATACCCTGCATGCACCAGTAATCCCTTCCCAAACATTCATTTTCTGATGAGTAGACACAGCCTTAATGGCAAGTTAAAACTGTATTTGAGAGATTGTTTTTGAAAATTGGAGACACATTAGGTATGAATCTCATTTATGTAGAACTAGAAAGAGCAGCTATATACTACTTACACAGCATTAGAACAAAATCCTTATTATAAATAAAGTAAAAAGTCAGACATAGTGTTTTAGAGCTAAATTGATTATGCTGATTTGGATACCTTTTCTTTCCTGCTCCAAAAACTATTTAAGTAATAAAGTTTTAATTGCTATCTGTGCCAATTAAAGAGTTCTTGGGAAAGTGTTGGCAAGCAAATACTAAATGACTCAAACCTGTATATAAAATGAACACATGCTAAAATAGTATGATAGATGCTGCATAAAGATAAGCACACTGGAGCCTTCCCGCAGAAGAAAGGAAAAAAAAACTAGTCCTCCTAGCATTGCCACTTTTTCTGCAACAAGGGAAAAGGCAGCGTTAGCAAACAAAAATTGCTTTTCACTTTGCCAACAAGATAAATAGAATGAAATTTCAAGGCGAATAACTGCAAGATGTACGTGATTGATGCTACATTTACAAAAATTTCAAAGATATGGGTACAGTTTGTCATGAAAATGACGTTGAAATCTCTGTGTTTTGTCAGAAAAATTATGCACAGAAAAAAAATGCCAATTTTTCTCCTCCAGCTCTTGTCCTTGCCTGTTCTAGAAATTGTTTGCTTTTTGGAGACAAAAAAAAGAGAGGAATATTTTTGCTTCTAAATCTTTTATTTTGCTAATCACAGGAATGTGTGGCAGACGTGTTTCGGGTGGGAGCTTTCATGAAGATAATGGGCTACATCTGCTCCTCCCAGCCTCAGAGGAGATCCAAAGGAGGAAACATAGACGAAAGTCCTTTGTAAACTTCAAAATGCCCCCAAAATGTTAATTTTCCTTATTAGCTAAATGCTAAGTTAGATACATTTAAATACTGTTTTGTGGGAAAGAAAGTGAGATTCTAAAATTTGACTCAAAGAGAAATTAGATATCCTTAAAAGTGGGGATGGAGTCAGCTGGTCTATGTTTCTCTCTCACATCCAGGTTTCTCTCTCTCCCCCTTTCTTCCTAAAAAAAAAAAAATCAATAAAATTGTTTTAAAAAATGGGGATAGAAGATAAGAAAAAACAGAATGTGATATTACTAAGATTTATAGATCAGGCCTATACTTAGTCCTTATCTTTTATAACAATAACAAGTAACATTTTTTTCACAGATCAGAAGAGCAAAGACTCTTGTTTGTGTGAATCTTCTCTGAATGCCCAGCCCTTAAAACATAGGAGATGTAAAGTACGAGAAATATGCACCTATCTACTGAATGAATGAATGTTCACTAATAAACCAGATCTGCAAAGGGCTCAGGGTTTTGTTTTATTTTTTCACTTGCAATAGATTATTTAATCCATGTACTAAGCATATGAAATAGGCTTCATCCTCAATTTTTGATAAGAAAACTGAACTTTGGAAAGGTACTTGCTATGGGGCAGGTACTATTATAAGTATTTCACCTAATTCTATTATTTGATCTTCACTGAAATCCTGTTGGGCGAGCTCCATTGTCCCCATTTAAAGATAAGAAAACTGACACAGGAAGAAGTAAAAGTACTTGCTCAACTAAGGGGTCCTACTCAGCAGGATTCTAATCCTGGTGGTCTGACCCCAGAGACCTTGCTCCTACTGTTAAGATTATCTTGCCTTCCCCGCTGAGAAAACACAGTAAGAATGTGATAAAGACAAGATTTTGTATCCAACTCTGTTTGAGGCCAAAGCCTCACCTCTTTCCAATCCTTCTTTCAAAAAGTTGCCAAAACAGAAGTTGAAGCATAAAAGAATTTGGAAGTCTTGGTAAGAACAAAACGAAGCTGATCAACTCTGTTTTGGGGTCAGTTCTGCCAAAGGTGTAAGGAACTAAAGTGGAAGACTTCGCTCACCTGAAGAAGCTTAGCAGACCAGGGAGGCAGTCTGGATCTCATCACATTGAACTCTCCAATGCAATTGAATCAGGATTCAGCTCGTTGAATGAGAGGCTTAAGTAAAACAGTGAAAAAAATGCTATTCAACTCAAGGTTTATGTCAACGTAAGCTAGATGTACGAAGTTAGAAAACACCTGTGTTAGAGAGAGTGGCAGTAGTAGGAAAGTACATATGCCAAGTCTGGTTTGGTGGGAAGAAGCATGTGATGTTCAGTCCTGTGTCATTTGAAGGCTCTTCAGAATATCAACTGTAATCTTCCATTGGACCGTATTGTCAGCTTCTAATATTTTTTAAATCAAAACAGACTGCTTTAAAGTTCATTAAAAATTCAATCACTTTGTTTTTGAATCTGATACAAGGCCCCTTTTAAAGAGCCAAGGAATCATACCAATGAAAAAGATTTCAGAAACACATTTAATCTAAACCTATATCTTTAAACCCTGTTTCCTGTTAATGTTTTTGAACTGGCTTAACCATGAACTCCTTCAATCAACTAGAATCAACTGAATACTGGTTGTATGACAATAACATGTATTGAACAGTGCTCTGTGTCACGTACAGTGCTAAATTTAACTTGGATCATCTCATTTAATCCACACAATTACCCTTAGAAATGGTGCTCTTATTAGTACCATTAGTACCATTTCACAGATAAAGAGATATAAAGAGGTTAAGAGACTACCCAAAAGCACAGAGGTCATAAGTGGTCAGGCCAAGATTTCAAATGGGTGTCTATAAACCCGGAGCCCACAGAGCTAATCCCCGAGCCACAGAGAAACTACTGTACCTGGTGCTACATTAATTTATAAAATTCTGTTATTTGGAAATAATATTAAATTTACCGAAAAGTTAAAAAAATAATGTCCATCCTTATATTATGACCCCCTTTGTTAGCACTTTCTTACCTTGTGGCATAATCAGATGTCCTCAATTCATCTTGTATTTACTTTGCCCCAGCCGTGGAATCAGCCATTTCTTCAAGGAATCCTAATTCCTTTTTATAGGAAATAATATTAGAAACCAAGATGCTTTATTTTTACTATTTTATCATCCCTTAAGGTACAATTTCTAAAAAATGTTAGAGTTATCAGGAGTTTTAATTATACTATGAACTCTTTCTTGTGTGTGGGGGGGATTTTAGTGGGGTCTTGAAGGAGTCATAGAAGGATAAGGGAAGAGGAAGGATGGAAATGGGAAAGTAATGAAGAGTTTTCTGAGTCCCATTCATAAATTTTCAAGTGGGAAATCCACAACCCAGAACATCAAGAAATTGTTTTTTTAGAACTCTTTGGCTAAATGAATTATCAATAAATTTCATCTGCTTTTGTTCTGTAATTTGTATTATCATTCCCCAAAGTTTGATTAGCAGAAACTAGTTCCATAAGATCTTCTTTTTAAAAGGCACTGTGGTCACATAAGTTTAGGTAATGATTCTTAACAAGCTCCCTACATAAATGAATGGCCCACATTAGCAAGTTAAAAGCTCGGTTCAGTCCTGCATAGAAGCCAAGTGGTTACTTTTACCCCAGTATTGCCACAATTACTAGAATCCCCTCAGTAACACCTGTGATCATGACTCAGAGCATTATTTGAAATTCAAATAAGTATATTTGAAGAGGATATTTAAGGCCTGTCCTCTCCTGTCCCTTTTGCCTCCAAGGCCCTCTGAGCATCTTTTTATTGTAGCTCTTAACTAAATTATGTTTCAACCAGTTATTTGCTTATCAAACAGTTCCATTTGAAAGAAAGGTCCTAAAGGACAGAAATTTGTTGTTCTCAAAATTCGTGTTTCTGCTACAGTATCTAGTACTTAACAGGCTTTCCAAAAAGATGCTTAATTGAAGCACTGAATTGCCTGAGTATCAGATTCACTTGAAATTTTATCTTAGCTCGGAAATTGTTCTTCCCTCGCTT
The DNA here is from genome assembly GCF_028538775.1 of Myotis yumanensis. NCBI lineage: Eukaryota > Metazoa > Chordata > Mammalia > Chiroptera > Vespertilionidae > Myotis > Myotis yumanensis. The sequence goes on from NW_027223766.1 coordinate 21,268,861, forward strand.
CTATACCCATCCAATAAATTGTTTTAAATTAATTTTATCCTGGAACTGTAACAATTGCTCTCCTTCAAAAATAGTTGCCCAATTGAAAAAGAAAGCAAAACAACCAGTGAGTGTTGAGCGTTCATTTAACAATGGCACAAAGGAGTTTTAAGTGATGAGTGGCCTCCACCTCCATGTAGCCCATGACTAAATCAAACCCAGTATGCAGAGCAATTTGTTCATCATCTCACAGTCCTTGCACACTCTTCAGGATACTAATGTTTCAGTGGGGAATAAGACAAACAAAATCCCTTCTGTCGTGAAGCTAATATTCTAGTGGATGAAAACAAATGAAAAAAGAAGTGAGCAGATAAACAAGAAACTTCCCCAGAACCCTAAGCCTTCGAAGACAATAAAACAACAGAATATGATAGAAGGTAAAGCAAGTGAGGCTAAACTTTCAAGGAGGAGGCGCATCCAACCTTACAACAATTTGGAACTGAGAATCTTAGAATAAGGGACCAGCGAGTGCAAAGGCCTTGAGGCAGAAAGCAGCTAGGAGGGAAATGGCCCCGTGACAACCGCCATACCTTCGGCTGCTGCAGCACGAGACTATTCTTAGCAGCATCTTGTGAGGGAGGGATGGGAAGAGGGAGTAAATAACACAGTTCTGAGAGCTGTGAACAACAATAAGTAAAGGAGGCAAGGTTTTAAAGTTGAGAGATGGATGATAATATACAGAACCTAAGTGAGCAGCACAGTGGGGAGAATCATGAGGCTCTCATACCTTTCGTCTCCTTGCTTCCTCTGGCTTTGTTTCTTCGTCCTCTGCCATCATTGTCTTGCCTTCTGCGCTTGTCTCCCCAGCCCGTCAGCTGATCTCTCTCTCCTTTTCTATTTTTGCTCTCCCTCCTCTCCTTTTGCCTTTGCTCACTCTTCCTGTGTGTCATTGCTTGCCCTTCAGCTTGCCTTTCTCATGTATATTCATTTATTTGACAAAACTTCACCAAATCACTGCTGTAGCCCGGCACTCCTCTGAGTTCCTGAAGAAGATACAAAGATGAATTAGCTTTAGTGCTCCCTGCCCTCAAGGAACTTTTTGGGCTTCTAGGGGAGACTGATGAGCACATTATTACAATGCCGCCTGCACTATAGAAAGGTATATATATATATATATATATATATATATATATATATATATATTCCTAGATGGCCCTTCATTGCCATATCCCTTCCTCTCTCTGCCTTAAGCAATTACAATATAGCAAAAGTCTCATGACATTCTCGCTTTTAGCTCTCTGCCCTAAAATCTATTTCACACGCTGCCTTAAAATTAATCTCCCTGAAACATTGTTCTTCTGAATTTTGGAGTAAGTAAGAAATAGGTTCAAAGTAGGCCCCCCCAAATAAAAACTAAATGCAATGTGGAATCCTGAATAAGATCCTGGAACATAAAAAGAACACCAGCTTAGAAACTGATAAAAGTCAAAGAGGTCCACAAGTTAGTTACTAATACTGTATCAATGTTAATTTCCTAGTTGATCACTGTACTATGGTAATGTAAGACGTTAACATTAGAAGAAGCAAGATGAGCGGTCCGTTGGAACTCTCTGTATGATATTTGCAACTTTTCCGTAAGCCCAATATTCATTTAAAATATTAGTTAATATCAGTTAACTAACACTAGTGAACATTTGTTTGTTTGTTCTGTTTAAAAGAAAGAATACACATCATTGAAAATGTTCAGGGACAGAAAAGAAATAGAGTCTTTCTAGCAGCATTGTTCTTAATAGCAAGACAAAAACAAAAACCCACAAAACAACCTAAATGTCAAACAGAAAAATGTCAACCAAAAATATATGTTTACACTTGAATTCAGTATGGTAGTGAAAATGAGTGAACTGCACCTACACCCATCAGCATAGATGGATCTCTAGACATATATAGAACAAAAGAAGCAAACCATCACAGAATATAGGTAGCTTGAGACCATTTGTCAAAAATCTGAGAGCCCACAAAATTAAGTAAAATACTGCTTACAGACACATGCATGGGTGGGTGCACACATGTATTTGTCTCACTGTAATTCTTAAATTGTAGATATATATTTTATTATCCTTCTGAATGGCCTTTGTGCCTAACAATGTTAAGTAAATACATAAGTTATATATCATTCAAAAATAAAGTATGGCCCTGGCTGGTGTGGCCCATACACTAGGAGGTCATGGATTCCATTGCTGGTCAAGGCATATGCCTACTAGTGTGATCCCCAGTAGGGGATGTATAGGAGGCAGTCCATCAATGATTCTCTCTCATCAATGTTTCTCTCTCTCTCTCTCCCTCTCTTTCTCTCTCTCTCTCTCTCCTTCTCACTTTTTCTCTTTCTCAAAATCAATAAAAACATATTTTAAATAAATAAAATAATGTATGCTCCAACACTAGCAAGTTGTATGACTCTGGGCAAGTTACTTTTTTTACTTATTTTTAACACCATTGGTTGTCATAAGGATTAAATGAAATGATGTGTAAAACATTTAACATGAGCTTGGCCAATAGCAAGCACCCAGTAAATGCTTTTACAAATAAAAATATACATAAATATGTATTTTTAGTATATAACAAAATAGCAACAAAAATAATAATTAAAAAAAAAAAGGAAGAATGGCCTTCTCAAGCCAGAAGTAAATCATGTATCATCATTATTATTATTTCTACTACTACTACTACTATTACTACTAGAGGCCCGGTGCATGAATTCGTGCATGGGTGGGGTCCCTTGGTCTGGCCAGCCTGGCCGGCCCCACCCTCAGTCAGGACTGATCGGGGCCAGGTGGGCTGGGGGGAGGGACCACGGGAAGTTGGCTGGCCAGTCCCCCTAATTGGGGCAGATCAAGGGGGCCGGCCGGCCATGGGGAGGGACTGTGGGAGGTTGGCCAGCCGCGGGAGGTTGGCCAGCCACGGGAGGTTGGCTATAGGATCACACTGACCACCAGGGGCAGCTCCTGCATTGAGCTTCTGCCTCCTGGTGGTCAGTGAGCATCATAGTGACCGGTCGACCGGTCATTCTGGTCATTCGGTCATAATAGTTGCTTAGGCTTTTATATATATAGATAGATTATTCTTAATACAGTGTTACAGTAACAATAGCTAACATTTATTGAGCTTATACCATGTTTCAGGATAATTCTAAGGGGATTCTGATTCTAAAGAGTTTCCCATGCTAATTTTAAGGGATCCAGAAATCTGGATGCTTAATTTTTTAGATGACTCTACCACAGGTAGATGCTGGATTGCATTTGGAGAAACAGAATTCTAGCAGCACTGTTCCATACGATACAAGTGTTTAAAATGTCATTTATATTATTATTCAAGTATGGCAAAGCCAAAAATCAGGAAGTAATTGCCATTGAACATATAGTTTGTTATATTTATGGATCCCAAGAGGAGGGGCACACCATTCCATGGAGTGGGGTGGGCAAAGGGGAAAGTACCAAGGTCAGTCAGTCAGGAGGAGGCAGGTACAAGGGTGGGGACAAGTGAACAAGAGCCTTCATTGCATTTTCCACAGGAAGGAATGAGTGAGGTAAAAATTGCTGGCATAAATAATGTCAGCAGGCTCTGGGGCATCGGATCTGTCCCTAGTGGGCTGACACCTGGCCCTGGGATTGTTAGAGCAGGTGGATAGTGACCTGGATCGTCACTAAAGGGGGGGAGCTGGGGCTATGAGCTCTACATTGGTTGCTTTGCATATGGAAGGTGTTCATAGGCAAGTCCTTCACTATCTCTAGAAATTGGCTAGTCCTGGAAGAGGCAGTCCCCTTCAGAGCCGGCAAGGCTTCAAATGTTCAAGCATCAAATACAGAAACTAGAAAAGGTGGTTATTAAAGCAAGCCGCAGATGTAATTTTTCATTTGCTAGTAGACATTTTTTAAAGAGTAAGAAATGTATAAAAATATATTTATAAATGAATTCTAGTGAAAATCTTAAATATAACAATTTCAGCATGTCATTGATATAACATTATTGAGAAGTATAATGTTTTTAATACCTTTTAATACTAAATCTTTAAAACCAGTATGGATTTCACACTTTAAGTGTGTATCAATTTTAACTAGCACATTTCAAGTGCTCAATAGCCACATGTGGCTAGTGGCTGCTCTGTTGGACCTGCAAAACTAGACAGCCATTGAGAAATTCACTGAGGCTGATGAAGACTTACTAAGAGAAACCTCTGAGCATCTGTTTGGTGGTGGCAGCCATGTGGCTCATTAAAGTAAGCTCTGTCCTCTCACCCCCGACCCCGCCTCAGCATATTATCAACACTGCTCTTGTCTTTTGCTTGCCCACCCCTCCTGTGCTCCCCCTCATTACCATGTCCTCTCCTCATTCTCTGTCTCTCTCTGTTAGTGGTCACTCCTGCGTTAGACAAAGGAAAGATGCTACTATGGCTCTGCACAGGTTACTAACATAGAAATCGCTGCTCCTGGGGAAGAAACTAAGAGTGACCTTCATGCAGAGAGGGATGGCAGGAGAACTTCCTGAACAGGCTCAGGGTCCCCCCACCACCACCACCACCACCAAAAAAAAAAAGATAATCATGGGCTCTATATTAACTGCAATAAGCACAAACAATAGTCACCCAACAATAAAACTTCTTGGTGGTTTGGATATAAAGATATAAAATGTATTTTGTGTTTCTTTTTTTATTGCAATCAGTATGTCAGCTAAAGATCACAATAGAAAAACTAAAAATAACAGTGGATATTATATGAAAGGGCAAACATTTTAAGAAGAAAGCAAACAAGTAGCTTTCTAGTCTTAAAAATAACTTCAGAGCATGTCTGCTCTTTTATTTTGGTGAGGTACTTTTGCATCTGATTATTTGGAAGTGTTACCAGCTCTCTCGATGACAGTTAATACCATTCCAGCAACCTGAATGACAAAATCAGCAAGGTCCGTGTAGCTCTTCCCAACCTAACACCAAGTGGCAAGCTAGGATCCCTAGTCAGTGTTCCCTTGGTTCCAAGCTCACTCATCCTTGATCTCTATTTGTAAGGTGTTAATCTGGCCCCCAGGAAAGTGAGAAACCTGTAGCTCTGTCCTGAGCCAGACACTGTGAATGTATCTCAGGCAAAATAACCCACAAAGCTCACCAATGCCCTGCAACCCGATAGATGCCCCTTTCTTCGCTGAATTTCCCATAAATAGTGGTTGACTACTGAACCGCACAGAAAATGTCAGCTCATCTCTGGACATTTGCCAGGACTAAGAATTTAGGTCTACTTTAACATCTTCTGGAAGTTTCCTAAAAGATTAATAAAAATATGACTCTGTATGGCAACACTGCAACGTTGGCTAGCATGTTCAAACAAATTCTTGTTTACATTGTTATTTTCAGTTAAGTTACTCCTTGCAATGCCTCTGGTGAAATTCCCTGACCAGACAGAATGAACTTGAACTTTAAATGGTCCTGAAAAATAGGCATTGCCTTTTTCGCATCAAGCATTACTTAAAACACACGTGGGTCGTAGGACACTGCGAAACAACAGCTATGGCTTCGTTTTCACAGTTTCTCAAGTAACCATAGAGGAACAGGAGGCTTCAAAAGATTTCTCAGAAATGCTCCATGATTTCAAGTGAAATCACTAGTTTGTCTTCAAAACTCTAGTTTGCCCTGGTGGAATGTCTTGTCTGATAAAAGGCCACAACCCAGTACAAGGTAATCATTAGGGAGACATTATTATTATTTTGCTAATTAGTCAAAAATCATTGGGTTTCCCGTGGCTTCTTCCTGCTGAGCAATCATTTGATCTTGCTTATGTTGACAAACACACACGTCACCGATGCTGCCTCATTTACTGCCTGACAGGGACAGTGTTTGCCCCTTCATGTGTGAAGAAAGGGAAACTGGCTGTAAGCAAACAGACAAGAGGAACCGGGCAATAACTCAAACTCATGTTCTTGCTTTAAAATAAATAAATAAACAAACGCAAAATAACACAACGCCTTGTTTTCTAGCAAACTGGTTTTTGTGTGCTCTGGCGAGTGCTAGCAATGATTGCACATCCCTTAAGAAAAAAAAAAAAGAAATCAGAAAGGGTGTACCACTTAATCCTGAGAGAGGGACCAACCGATAACCTCGCAAAAGACTAAAAATCTTATTAAATACTCCAAGATGTGAGGTGTTCTTTTTTTTTCTATTTGAATTAATAATATAGAAATACGTTTGGCTAGAAAAAGATAGAAAGGACCTTCGCCTTCCCTCTACTTGGTTAAAACATAAGAAAATGCTACATTCTGTGTAAGACAGACTTTCAAATTCAGTGTGACGATCATTTGAAATTCCAATCAGGCTGGTTAGAGTCTGTTGCTAAAAAAAAAAAAAAAAAAAAAGTCAGGAACTAAAATAAAATGTCTAATAACTACTTTGAGGAAAATACAGTTGCTTCTATAGAAGAATGCATCGGCTCGAGCTTAGCAAAATTGCGTGGTTTGGACAGCCCTGACCAGTTAATAGGATCAAATGCTTGGTTGCTGAGTGATTATTTATGCAGAAACCATCATGATTTTTTTTAAAGAGTTGATTCAAGGAAGAGGGCTTCTGTATGTGGTTAAGGGAACTGCTCAAGACAAGAGTGTGGAGAGATGGGAGCTGTTTCCATTCCAGGTTAGAATAAACTGGAGAGATTATCCCAATTTTTAATGTGAAGAGCTCATTTGGAAGCCTGTTCTCAAGCAGCTCCTTAGTTCTACCAGTATGTTGTCTGTAAAATGAAATAGTATTGCCATCTTACCCAATTACTAAGATGTAGCTTTAGGCAGACCCCAAAATTCTTTAAAATGCCAGTATAGAAGCCCCTATATCAACACTGGAAAAAAATCTTAGATAAAGGATGAATGCTGAGATGTGGGAAACACAAATCAAGGGAAATTCCATTTATGTTCTTATATATTTTTTAAAGTATATGTTCAGTAATATGGGTGCAATAAATTTATTAAAGTGCCTGGTATCTTTTATTAGCCATTAAAACTCCACTTACGTAAATTCCTTTTAATTTTTACTAAATTTTGCTCATGATTTTAATTAGTGGACGTAATTTGTATTAGGGAAACAGTAAAATTGCATTTTGAAACACTTTTCCTCGTCTTTAAAATTAGTATTTTACAGCTTAACCTTTATATTCATTAAGTAAGAGGCATTCAGAATTCAATAGCTTAACCCCTTTCTTGACTAGCATGCCAACAAACACTAGACTTTTCATCAAACAAGAAAAAATTATAAAAGAAAATAATAATAATAGTCCACAGATCATTTTCTTGGCAACTTTAAAGAGGTTAAATATGCCACTGCCTTTTTATACGGGAATTTTAAAAGGTGAGATCATTTTTTAATTCAGGTGATACTGGCACGTGTGGAATCAAGGTGGCCTGGATGTCATGCTTTAAATTAGAGCACAGTTATTAGCTAAAAAGAATTTTAAAAAGGTTAAATTATGGTGCTGTGTAAACTTTGTTTAAAGTGCTTTTCTAAGCTATTTCAATAAACAAAAGCAAATTTACCATAAAAAAAGATTAAGCAAAAACAAAAATATATTTCTTTTATTCAGTGATAACTCCAGAAGACACTAAGTATATGTTATTCAGGCACCACTTAAGAGCGATCTCAAATGTTTTTGCTTTTTATTAAATGATAGAAGTTGGCTTACCACACAGTATTTACATGTATGTATTTTCACCCAAAAATTTTGCAAGAAAAGCAGAATGCCAGGACCCTTATCTCCCCAGCTGACTCTGAGGACACATTCTTTTTTTTTAACCCATTAGAAATAAGATGCCTTCTTCAGAATGTTTGACAACTTTACAAAGAAAGAAAATCTCTATTTTTATTTACTATTTGCAAATAAAACATAATAAAATGCTTGTTCTCATTTTAAATGAATGCAAGACATTAGCAAACAGAATATTCAAGGCTTAATTCAAATGATTAAAAACTGTAGCTGTCTCATTAATATAGGATTTTAAGGTAATGGCAAACGGCTCATTGGTTCTTTGTGTGAATAATGTGATCAGATGAAGGGGGGAGGGGAGAGAGGCTAAGAGACTATGGAATCATAAGAGCTTATTTCATTGCCCATGAGGAAAATATATAGCATAATATACCCAACACTTTTTCTCCTGACAATAATTTTGAAATGTTGAAATACCCCCTTTTGGGTAGTGTTTGTCAGCACTGATGGCTAAAATGCAACTGAAGAAAAAAAATAAACAATGTTCTTATTAACCTGGATTATTAATAATTGGCTGGCTAAATTTCTTTTCCACTTGAAATTATAAGGGTTATATTTTGATTTTGATTATGAGTGTTGTGTAAGTCTTCAAGTATGATGAGAAAAGGGATACACACACACACACACACACACCTTCACCTACTGTCTTTAGTTGTTATCTATTTATTAGTGTATTATCTCATGTTTGCCCATTTGAATAGCATCTTTGTTCCAGACCCATTAAATTATTCACAAACTATATCAATTAAGTCCCATCACAATCATTGTTTTATGAGAAAACATCCCATTTTCCAGATCGAAAAGTGCAATCACAGTTTATTACAAACAAGAACTAAAAGTGATTTTTAAAATCTAGCTCCTGACTCATTTTTTCTCAAGTTTTGAGACCATGTCTTCTCTCTCCCAAGAGTGTTGAAAATCTGCAAACATGCAATAGAGCCTTTAAACCATGTTATATGTACATTGACTCTACTGTGTAAAAAAAAAATCTTACCCCACTCATTTATAACAATAATTTCATGCCTTGTCAGCATGTCATCTATTATCAAAATTATGGACAAGTATCCAGATTAATTTGTCCAACAATAAGCTATCACTGCATTGCCATATAAGGCTTTCCTTTCCTTTCTTTGTATTCCAAATCCTATCATGTAGAGCAAAAAATAGACAAAAGAAATACGCATATGTATACACAGCATCATGGATGTATTTAAAGAGGCAGAGTAAGTCACAGAAAGGTAGCAGTGTTTTCCTAGGCGGGGGAGGGGGGGAAGTAACTCAAAGAAAACCCAAATTCATTTTCAGGAGACAATGCAACGACTAACAGGAGTCATTGCTGATTATGTCTCTGGAACTGCAGCTTGGGACGCGTTTAGGGTCAGGTGGTCCGAGCCCAGCCTCCTGTAATCTGTGCGTTCTGGAGAGCAGCTGTCCCCCCTCTCCCCCGCCCCCCCTACCCCCCCACCCCGCTCCCCCGTTCTTGCCCAGACTGGGGCTCTGCCGCTGCTTCGCCCTGCCTCCCTGTGTCCAACGTCAAAATCACACACAGGCCGTAGAAAGAAAGCCCTGGCTTCAGCAGTCATTGTGAGTAATGGCAACACACCAGGACGAAGGCGAAGTGCTGCCTCCAACCGCTGGCAAGGACCCGGGAGGCCCCCTGACGCCGCCCTGGGTCCCGGGCCCTGCGAGGGAGCCGTGGCCGGCAGAGGCCTTCCCGGGAAGCCGGTTCATCCTAGGGTTTCTCTACCAGGCATTTGTAGCCTCTTTTTCATGAGGACGAGAAAAATTACACTCACATTTGTCCCCTGTGAATGTCACAAATCTGCTCGCCGACGAAAGGAGACCCTTTTTCAAGAGAGGCTGCTAAAATCCCAAAGCTGACAGTTAATATTTTTTGGTTTCCATTTTAATTAAATGCCTACAACCCTAAAGGCATCCACCGTGTTCATTCTTAGAGTTCTTTATCTGGATAAACTGTATAGTAAGGCAGGTGAGAGATGATCATTTCATTACATTTTATCAATGACGCGTGGCTACATCCCCCTACACCGCAGTCTCCACCGCATTTGTTCAAAAACCCAACGCGGCATTGTATTGTTTAGACGACCACGGTTTTCAGAAACAGGCACGGATCGCGTTGTATTGACAATGCAGGTTATGTAACTGATGCTGCCGTGCACAGGTATCGCTGGATAACAGGGAGGTATCTAATCCACCGAAACAGGCTTGAAATTGCCAAAAGATGGGCTCGTGCTTGACGTCCTTGATAAGGGACCTAAATGTGCTGCGCAGCCTGCGCGCATTCCGCAAGGCGGGGCGCTCCGGCCCCCTGTCAGCCATGCAGCAGGTGTTCCCACAGGACGCTGCAGGGCGAGTGCTTGAATCCTTTCCAGAACTAGGGAGCCGTCGTGATTGGTCCAATTGATCACCGCAGTCACTTGCTATTACATAAAAGGTTGGTGTTGAAGCATATGGATTGGATAATAATCAGCGTTGTTCTGACATGGTCTATTTAATAATTCAAAAAGGAAAATTTGAAAATGAGTCTGCACAAAGCTGCGGCACCCGGTTGACACCTTATTTATATCAAATGCTCTTTGTGTCGTTTGTGAGCTGTGCAGATTGCCTGTTCGGTGTAGTTCTTTCTCTTCGAGCATCAATATTCTGAATCACCACGAGCAAACAATCAGCCACATCACCTGTCACTAGGGGAGGGTTGAAACGTTCAGCTCCTCTCTGCACTGATGTAGCAGAAAGCAACCGATAGAAAAATTACCATTTGGGAATGCATCCAACGTGCAGCATAGGCCAGGGTTAAAGGCTCTGCAGACCTGACTAGTCAACCTGGAAAAAATACTTATTGATAACATTCAGAGGCGGTTCGAGTGCCTCTATAGGGGATCCCCTAAAGATATATACACACATTTTAAATCATTATAAAGGCAGTGTTTATTAAAGTACATTTCACTTTTGAAATTGATCCCTCAGTTGTTAAAGTGTGTATACATTTTGGGAGACACCCTGTATTTAATATATCCTTTATGTCGATTTGCTTGAAAAATATAGGGTTAGTGATGCCTCCTCTCAGGTAAGCATGGCGTGGAGCTGGGGGTTTTTCAATATTTTTTGTGTGTTTTTATTGATTTCAGAGAGCGGGAGAAAAAAGGAGAGAGAGATAGAAACATCAATGATGAGAGAGAATCATTGTTCAACTGCCTCCTGCACAACCCCTATTGGGGATCAAGCCTGAAACCTGGGCATGTGCCCTGACCAGGAATCGAATCATGACCTTCTGGTTCATGGGTCAATGCTTAACCGCCGAGCTACACCAGCTGGGCTGCAGCTGTTTTAATAAATTCGTGGAAATGAAAGCCAGAAGGTTATGGTTCCAGAGGCTAGGCCTTGGAAAGGCTCTGAACAGGATGGGAGAGGGGCAAGCAGGTTTCCACACTTCTACCTGGTAGATCCCCCTACCATTATCTACAATAATAAAAGCATAATATGATAATTAGACCGGACATCCTTCCAGATGACCTTCCGAACGAAGCCGGGGCTGCAGGGAAGCCCGGGTCCTCGGTGCCAGAGGGAAGCCAGTGCCGGCAGCTGGGAGAAGGAAGGCCTACTCTTGCACAAATTCCATGCATGGGGCCTATATGATTGACTTCAGAGAGGAAAGGAGAGGGAGAGAGAGATAGAAACATCAATGATGACAGAGAATCATAGATTAGCTGCCTCTTGCACACCCCACACTGGGGATGGAACCCACAACCCAGGCATGTGCCCTTGACTGGAATTGAACCCTAGACCCTTCAGTCTACAGCTGACACTCTATCCATGGAGCCAAACCGGCTAGGGCCCCCTACCATTCTTGAGAGTCCCATTGGCAGGTGCCCTCACTGGTCGCCTTTTAGATTCCTATAGCACAACTGCTCTCTCACCATCTGGGGACCACATCTCCCACACCTGTGACATGGAAAGAGTACTGCAATATACCATAGGCCTTCTTTCTGACTACTCTAACCAAACAGATGATTCTGATGGCCCTGGGAAATTGTTTAAATAAGTTTTTTAAACACAAATGGTATTAGTTTAAGTTATCGAAAGCAAAGTCAATTGTTACTGTGAGTGCAGAAAATACAGGGTGTCCCCCAAAAATGTATACACTTTAACAACTGATAGCTCATTTTTTAAAACAAAATGTATTTTGATAAAACACTGCCTTCATAATTATTCAAAGTGTGTGTATACATTTTTGGGATCCCTATATATTCTTGTTTTACGTTGTTTTTGTATACATATATTCTTAGTCTCCAGAGTTAATCACAATATATAACTCCTTCATATATATGCAAATTCACAGCACATAACAGCAATCCTGGCCAATAAAGCTTTGACACCATAAATAAGTGCAAGCCACATGTTGCAATAGCCATATGCTGTTTTGTTTGTTTGTTTTGTGTGTGGATATATATATATATATATATATATATATATATATATTGATTTCAGAGAGAGAAAGGGAGAGGGAGAGAGAGAGAGAAACATCAATGATGAGAGAGAATCATTGATTGGCTGCCTCCCACATGCCCCCTACTGTGGATTCAGCCTACAACCCGGGCATGTGCCCTGACCAGGAATCTAACTGTTACCTCCTGCTTCATAGGACGACACTCAACCACTAAGCCATGCCAGCCGGGCACCATACGCCATTTTAAATGCTAAATTTGCCTCCTAATGTTTTTCCCATTTTAAAGTATCTGAAAGATTTTAATCTTGGAGAAAAGTTGCAATCTTTAATGTGTCCTGTAATCTTTTTTATTTCTTCCTAGTAAGAATTAATGCATGAAATGCTGACATACATCCAGCCTCAGAATGAACTAATTTAAGTAGACATGGCCCGTTCTTCTTAGTAACAACATCAAAAATGTACTCATCAGACACCTGGTTGTCAAAGGTAATGTTTTTCAAGGTGCAAAATAATTTTAGGAACATTTTCCCTTTCTTTTAAATGAATCTAGAAAAGACAGATGAAATCAACATGTTAGGACGATCTAAACGGAAAATAAAACAAATTAGCTGTTACAAAAAGAGACAGGAAAGTAAGATCATGAGCACTCAAAAAGGTCCATCTTTCTTGGTCTAAATGTCCTTGATTTCAACCCCTGGACTACTTAAAACCTATCACTATTGTTATCTGCTACCATCAATATTTGAGATGAGACCATCTGAAGTGGAATGCCACGTAACATTTCCCAAAGTTATCATCATTGGGAATAATGAATACATATATCTGGTTTACATATAGCAGGAGAAGCTTCAAAGCATCCTACAGAGTTCTCTGGGGAGGAATTGAAATCTGTGCTTCTGAATAAAAACAGCCACATTTTTCTTGCAAGTCTTTCTTGCCATGATGAAGCTCTTAGATTATGCTCCATCCTCTCCCTTGCAAACTTACACTCATGGACTTTGATTTTCTGAAGAGCATTCTGGGTGAATTTAATGAATAAGAGGTTAGAAACAAGTGCCATCAAATAAATCAAGAAGACCTGTGGTCTGAAATCATAGGTTCTACCTGTCATTTCTGATCAAAACTGGTAACTCTTGCAAAAGAGGATGTAACCAGGTAGCAACATGAAAGCTCACCGACGAGGAAAAGACCACGACATCCATATGCAGGTGACCTTCATCCCAGGATCTGGGTCTAAAGACCTTGATGCTAACAGAAGACACGGATAACATTCTGTCTTGATCCACCCAATCGATACTGTTCCCTGACCATGGGCAGCACCGCTCATTTGGTCTGTATACGTCCCAGATGAATAAAACAACGAGCCCAAAGCCCTGCATTAGTTTATTTCATGTGTGAAATCTAATTTCACCCTGAAAAGAATTTTGTAAATTAAGTATCATGAACCTCATTTTCTTGATGACAAACCTGAAGCCTAGAAAGTTTAAATAACGTACCTAGGGTTAGATAAAGTGGTGAAGCTGGTTTTTAAACCTTGAGCTTTAGATTCCAAGTTCAGTGATTTGTTCCCTAACTAAATTACAGATGAAAAATGGTAATAAAGGAGCAATGAATATATAAAAACTTGGTTAATCAGCATCCTTACTTATATACAGGACAGTCCACTTGATTATCTTTATCTGATCACTGGTTTAAATAATAATTAATAAGTACAATCATGTTGTGGATTATGATTTATAGAACTGAGCCGGTGCCATAACATATTAATCACAGGAATATGATGGAAGAGACAGGGGATTAGTCAAAGGCTTTCTCCCCCAAGACAAAAGTCAACAACATGGAGATTATTTAATGACACCATCGTATTTCTCTGTAGATGCTTATCTCAGAGACAGGGCTATTGTCACCAACCCTCTCCCCTAAGCTGGCCTCTAACAGTAGGAATTTAGAGGACCCTTATGCCCCCAATAAAGGTCTATCCAGTGGTCGGCAAACTCATTAGTCAACAGAGCCAAATATCAATAGTACGACGATCGAAATTTCTTTTGAGAGCCAAATTTTTAAAACTTAAACTATATAGGTAGGTACATTGTTATTAACTTAATTAGGCTACTCCTAAGGCTTAGGAAGAGCTACACTCAAGGGGCCAAAGAGCCACATGTGGCTCGCAAGCCACAGTTTGCCGACCACGGGATCTCTTGCTGTTTCCAGGTCAATGAGAAGCACATGGGGCAGCCCATCTGAACCCCTTTCGATCCTCTAGAAGCCACATGTTCAGAGCCTTTGGAAGCAAACTTCAATGTATTCACTACAACCATTCCTGGGAATTTGAATAAAATGTGCTTTTCTTAAAAGAAAAATTTGAGTCCTGTGTTATATTTATTGAAACAAATAGCTATTTAAAGAAAATCCACTGCTGAATGTTTTCTCACAGCTTTATCACTGTATTGCAAAGTTAATGAAAAGATCATGGAGTTTATAGGGTAAAGATGTGGATTCAAGTTCTGCCTTTCCACTTACTGTTGATCAGCCTTTAGCAAGTGACTGTCTGAATGTCAATAATTTCATGTATATTTTTTCACAGGATTGCTTTAAGAGTTTATTAACACAATTTGCATTAAAGCACAATATAAACTATAAATTTACTATGCAGTCTAAATTATCATCAATAGTTTCTAATTTAACATTTTTATAAATACAGATGTTTTTGCAAATATTTTCATCTTTTGAAATGAAATCAAGTATCCTCAAGGTCTGAAAAAACCAAGAGGTCTTGTTTAAATCCACTCTCAACCCCAATCTAACGTAGAACCCCTGTGATACTCTTTTATACACTCAGTAATTCACAGCACTTACTGAAGACTCATTAAGAGAGAGAGAGAGAGAGAGAGAGAGAGAGAGAGATAGAGCGAGATATGGCTCAGAGGTTGGAGCATCGGCCCTCAAACCTCAGGATCACAGGTTCAATTCCCTGACAAGGGCATGTACCTGGGTTGCAATTTGATCCCCTGCATGTGTGGGAGGCAACCAATCCACGTGTCTCTCTGAAGCAGATGTTTCTCTCTCCCCCTTCCTCACTCCCTCCCTCCCACTCTCTAGAAAATCAGTGGAGGAAAAAAATACCCTTGGGTGAGGATTGAACAAAAAAAAAGAGAGAAAATTAAGACTATTGCCTTAAGCTTCCAAATTCCTAGTCTGTAAGAATCCAGAGTATTACCATATTTTCTGCTAATCCCAGAGCTCTTCCACCCATTCCTACTTCCCCCTCTCACCCCCCATGCCACCTTGATTTAAACTCATTCATCTGGGCACAAAAAGCAGCTCTTTTCTAGTTTTTTCACAGATGACCCATTGTGTCAAGCTTTTCATATGTTTGAAGGATCCCAGAGTACCTCACAGCTTTCTTCCCATTGTCTTGGTTCTACCTCCACTAAGTCTCTTCTCCCTCCCGCTACATACTACAATCAATAGTAAAGCCACAACCCACCCCTTGGTGTCCAGTGAATGGTTCCATCAAGTTCCAGGGCCTTCAGTATCTGCACTCTACCCCTAACCAACCTCACTTCACTATTTTTCAGATAATTATGATTCCATTCATAGAGGAATTTCTGCTGTCAACTGCTAATATGAACTTTTCCCTCCTCATTATATTTATTTGTACAATTATTTATTTATTATCTCCCCATTTGGACTCTCCGTTCTACAAGGGACCATATCTGTTTTTTTCATCACTGAATTTCTAGCCCTTATACATAAATTCTCAATAAATATTTATTGATTGAAATTAATAAATGAGAATGAATAAGGTCTAAATGTAAGATAGGAAAGCAGAATACAATGCAAGTAGCTAGATTTACATTGAGTTCCAGTGAAGTGGTCTTGAGGTGTCTATGCTTCAGAAGTGGTTTTCTGCCCATTTTTCATACTACTTAAGGGAAAAAGGAGAAGAGGGAAGATGAACGGGAGGGAAGGAGAAACAAAATAACTCAATGATCAATCTTTAGGTTGCATTGAATTTTTAATGAAATGCCTACTATTTCCCTCAGATAATTCTTAAATGATATTTCTATTTAGTATATGTAGGTAGATAGTCAATAAATTGAGACTTCGTTAGGATACATTAGTAAGAAATCACTGGAAAAAAATAAAATAATTTTGTAAAGTGCTAGAATTTCTGAAAATATATTCAGATACTTTTATCACTTTGTGTTAAGCTTGAACAAATAGGGATGCTATTTATTGGCCTGAATGTGGAAAGCAATAAAATCCCTTTTGGTCCCTGTTATGTTTCAAAGAATTTCTCAATTTCTGGTTGGAATGAATTAAAAATCTGGACCCAGTGGTGTCTGCTCTTTCTCTATAGATGATAAGAAAACCTACCAACTGGCACAATAGACTTTAATATTATGGGAAACGCATCTGCCATTTCGTCTACTTTCATTCTGATGAAATGGTTTGGGGTCAGCGCACAGTTGCAGCTCCTAAATGCAAATCACTGCGTGATCCTAGCGCCTGGAATTACATCAGCGCTTTTGATGAGAGGACAGAATCAATACAGAGGTCAAAAGTGCACCATTGGGAGGAGAGCCGCAATCAGGCACAGGGATTCCCTGAGCTTACAATTCCCCTGACGGCACCGTGGTAGAAGCGTCCTTAATGTACGGGGGCGACCTACGGAGCATGCAAAGGACTGAGGGTTTATCTCTACCCACACTCATCTCTGCATCGACTTGATTGGATTATGTGGCGAAGTTTGCCAACAAAATGCTGACATGTAAAACCAAACTTTCAGAAAATCAATACCAAATAATTGCCCAGGCCACGCTGGAAGATAAACTGACCCTGTACATTATGTCCCTTCAATTCTAGAGTGTGGGGAGCCACGGAGCGGAGGGAGCTAAGCTGTTCTTATTGTGCATAATATACCTTTCTATATCAGCAGGCAGCACAAATCATTTCCTTCCCCGTTGCTCAATACCCAGTGATTCCATCTCTTCTATATTCATTTTTTTGTACCAGACTGATGCCCTTAAATGCTATGCTGCTGTCAGTTCTTGAATATCCCTTACCTGGCAGCCAAAGGGAGTGCTTCGGAATGAATATCTTGTCCCCACAGTAAATGTCTCCTGGTAGTGATACAGTTTGATAAGTTTAAGAAATAGACCACAATATCCACCACACTGTATTTTCCATAAAATTATGCCCTACAGAATGTACTTCTCAATTTATTTTTATACTGAATGGTTAAGTGATGAGGTGAAACAGATACCAAAGGCCCTTTTTTATTGCTATCTCTCAGTGAAATGATTTCTATACCAAACAGTATTAAAAGTCAAGATATCAAGCCAATTATAAATAGAGCATATGTGTTTGTTTATACTTCAGTGGCCAGAGCTGTTCTGTTACAGAAATTAGAGCAAGAACCATATAATCCTTCACGTTCCTAACCTTAATTTCCCCTCCCCCATCAAAAAGAAAAGATTAATCTATTGGGTCATAGCTGTGTGTCTTCTATATTATTGGTTCCAAAATGTGATTTCAAGCTTAGACAACAAAGCAATGACCTAGGAAAAAGCAGTTCAGTTGCCAAATGTATGAACTTGTAATTCCTACTCCATACACTGTCTTTTTTTATTTTTGTGTTAAGAAAAATAGGTAGCTGAAAGCATTTCAATAAAAATAACAGACATGCCTATTCAAAACTCTTCGGATGCTAAATTCCTGCCAACCTTGTTCATCTCAAAGATATTATAGTCCCATTTATAGAAAAATCTACCAGATAATATAATTTGGAGATGCAGGCATAGGCAGAGAAGAAAGCCAGGAATAAAAAGAAACTATGTCGAGGTATTTTAGCATGAAATGGGCTTGAACAGGAATTAAAAAAAAAAAAAGAGGAGAGAGTTTATAATAACTGACACTGAAATGCATAAAAACTCCTTAGAAATATATTAATTTTACATGATTGTTTCTTTGCACTTTGTGACAGAAAGAAAGAGCCTGTTAACATTAGTCCAGCTTCATCTTTAATCACATTAATTCAGTAACATGTTTTAATTGGAAGACGAAAGACAAGTGCTTTATTTACATACATATAAACGATAAATGAGCAATTCCTGATTTGAACCAAATCAATACACACTGCATTGTCATGTTGACCTCACTAGTATTGAGGTCAAGAAATGTGCGAATCCTGAGAATAATATTCCATCAAGACCAGAGGCAAATCTCCAAGTCTCCAGGGACGTTTCCATCACTGCTTTACCCACCATTCTGAGGCAAGCTGATGAATATGTGACAGTGAGAGATAGATGGAATGGAAGGGAGAAAAAAAGACCTGCCTTAAGGATTGACTGGCTGATATCTAGCATATATTGTTGGCAGCCGCTGGGAAGGGTTAGTTAGCAGGCTCTTACTCACCAAGGAAATGAACCACAGATGGGAGTGCTCACATGGATGTTTCAGCTTAGCATCCTGACTTGAAGACCAAAAATGTAATTTATTAACAATTTCAAATCTGGAACAATCATGCAATATTTACAGCAACTAACTAGGATTTTCTGTTTTGCCACCAAATTGTGCCTTTGTACCAGGATACTGCAGACTTGAGAAGATTATGTTTTTGTTTTTATTAACAAGTCATGATGAACTCAATTATGTAAAATTATC
Organism: Myotis yumanensis; assembly: GCF_028538775.1. NCBI lineage: Eukaryota > Metazoa > Chordata > Mammalia > Chiroptera > Vespertilionidae > Myotis > Myotis yumanensis. Next base: position 21,287,764 of record NW_027223766.1, read on the forward strand.
TAGACTTGCCCTAAGACATTGGACCAGCCTAAGGTTATGGGGCTGGGGGGGAGGGAGGGAAGGGGAGAACTGCAGCTTATTGAAAAAAAAAGGCAAGATTATTCTTATGTAACTAAGTCAAGATTATTCCTATACAGCAACTCATAAATTACTATCAAAACTATGCTATCCCTAATATCCAAATGTCAGAATAAAATGAAATCAACAAATACTTATTGACCATCTACAAATTCAGACTATTCATTAGAACGGAGTTTAAGGATCATTTACTCTTTGAAGGTGATTTATCATCTCATGGCAGATTAACAAAATGAGAAGACTGATTTAAAAAATCATGGAAAACACCAAAAAGATAATGTAAAAGACAAGACTATTTGGCTATCTTATCCCTTAGGCAACTTGAAAAGGAGTTCACTTTTGAAAGCTAATTAAATTATCCAAGTTAAAAAAAAATAGCCACTCTTTCTAACTACATGAATACTAAGAATTAAGATTGATTTTTTTTAAAGATGGGATGTGAAACAGTGTTATAGAAAAATATTTTGATTAAAAATTTTTTAAGATACATTTTTGAAAGCACTATATGTTTCTTCCTAAAATAAATATGTACGTCTTTTACATCCTAAATATATAGTTAAAATATTAAGGAATCATTATAATACTAGGGGCTCAGTGCATGAATTCGTGCACCTTGAAAGGAACTGTGGGCTACGAGGTTGCAGTGGGCACAGGGGCGGGTCTCAGCCCATCCTCCACACCCCCACTCAGCCCCTCCCGCCACCACTGCTGCTCTCACCCCGTGATGGCGCTGAGCGATTGAGGCTGGTGCCAGCAGCGGGTGCGAGTGGGACCAGAGCTGCCAGCAGGTGGAAGCAGTGGCTCCAGCACTGGCTGTGGTTGCAAGCAGGGCCCTTGCCGGCAGCAGGTGCAAGAGGTGGCTGCCGGCCACAATCGCCCCTCAGGAGCAAGGAGAGAGGGAGAAGCCCTGAGGGGCAATCGGGGCCAGCAGCCACCACTCACACCCACTGACGGCACCGAGCAATTGGGGCTGGTGCCAGGAGCCGGCAGCAGGTGTGAGCACCGGGCAGGACCATGGCTCACAGGAGCAAAGACTTTTCAGTAACCACCAGAGGCTCACCCCAATAACAGTGACCAGCACCCCATCTTGGTCTGGCTCCCCTGCTCACCTGCTCCACCATCCTGCCACAGCCAACACCTGCCATGTTCTGCACATGGCCCCTGGTGATCATCACACATCACAGCAACCGGTTGTTTGGTTGTTCCGCCATTCGGTCTATGTACATATTAGGGTTTTATATAGAGCGATTAGTTGCAATAATTAAACTATGCTTGGTTTTATTTTTGAGTACACATTACAGTTTCAGGAAGCAATAATATGTCTGGAATTTGCTTTCAAATCATCCAGATGGGGAGAAGTGAGGGATTCTATTTATGAATTAAGATTAACCATGAGTTGATAACTGCTAAAAGTGGTTGATAGACCCATGGAGGAGCTTCATTATACCCTTCTTACTTTTGTATATGCTTGAAATTTTGTATAATATGTATATGTACATAAATAAATATACTTACACATATATTTTATATATATAAATTATAAATAGATATGTACCTGTATACATAGGTAAGTTTGCATGTGCATATACTTATCTATGTGTATAAATTTAAATGTATATAACATGTATTCATATTAGTAAGACCATGAAGAAAGTTTATCTCCACCCAACTCTGAATACTGGTTCTCCAGCTTTTTTTTTTTTCAATATATTTTATTGATTTTTTACAAAGAGGAAGGGAGAGATATAGAGAGTTAGAAACATCAATGAGAGAGAAACATCGATCAGCTGCCTTCTGCACACTCCCTACTGGGGATGTGCCTGAAACCCAGGTACATGCCCCCGACCGGAATCGAACCCAGGACCCTTCAGTCCACAGGCCGACGCTCTATCCACTGAGCCAAACCGGTTTCGGCTCCAGCTTTTTTTTAAATGAAAATCTTAATATCTGCCATTCTCACTGAAATGTTCATGAGTTAATTCACTCTACAGTCACTCTATCTCAGGCCTGTGCTAGGTTCTGAAGATTCAACCATCACTGACAAGGTTTCTGCCTTCATGAAGCTTATGTTCTGGAGAAGAAGACAGGCATTTTTCAAGCACACAAATAATAAGCAAGAGAACTACAGATTGTGATCAATGTTCTGAGGAAAATAAACAGAGATAGAGAGAAATTTGAGAAAGCCACTAGGAAGGTGACTGGAGAATTCCTCTTTAATGAAGGTGACATTGAAGCCAAATTCTAAAAGATGAGAATGGGTCAACTACTTAGATGTTGGAAAACATTTAAGATAGAGGGATCAACTTAAGCAATGATATTAAATGGGAATAAGGATGATATGTTCAAAGAACCAAAGAAGGTCAATTTAGTTGTAACATAGGACTGACCACATATGTGGGGCATGAGAAAAATATAGGCTTTGTCTTTATGTCACATATGTATCTTTATATAATGCATAACTTTTCTATAAATAGATATATATTACTTCCTAAAACAAAAAAAAACTATGTATATATTTTACATCCTAAATATTATGTTATACTAGAGGCCCAGTGCATGAAATATGTACCCTGGTAGGGTTCCTGGTGGCTGCTGGCTGCCGGCCCCGCCCTTTGGACGAACTCCCAGAAGAACTCCGGTGAAGGGGACAATTTGTACACTGCACTTTTATTATATAGGATAACTTTAAATTTAAAATTCACTTGTATTATGACAAAGGCAATACAAATTCACTGAGGGAAAATTAGGAAACAAGCCAAAAAAAGAAAATTAAAATGAAAGACCTAAAATCTCCTCAGCCAGAGACAGAGCCACAATTACCATATTATTCTTTCAATCCTTTCTTTCCAGACTTTTGGATAAATAATGCAAATAATAATAATAATATGTATACAAATTTTAATCTAAATTATTTCACTTAACAATACAATATGAATAGCTTTCCATCTCAACTATTCATTATACATTGCATTGTGTGGATAATTTATTTAGTCCATTCTTCAACAATATTTGGCATGTAGATTATTTCAGTGTGTGTTTTTTCACCATTATCCATAATATGAGATGAACACTTATAGAAAGATCTATGTAAATCTTTCATGATACAATTCTTAAGATAGAATGCCCTAGCCAAATATCATGCACACTGTTCAAGGCAAGGTGCTTACTTTTGCTAGAAAAAATATGCTTCAAAAGAAAGGTAATTGCTTCCACATTCCTAGAAACTCCTTCCTGTTCTATTCCAATTCTTGATCTTCAAGCTTCTGTCTGCTGACTTAAATCTTCACATAGTACTAATTCCTCCAGGATGGCATTGAGGTACAAACTCACACAGATGGACCTTGATTAAGATGTATTGCATTTATCCTTTATATAAAGAGAAAAAAAAAGTGGGTGGAGAAAAAGGTGTTTGTTTTTTCTCTTTTACTTGGGGGCCATAGTTAACTTATGGGATAAATCCTAAATTAACTTAGAGTCCAACAGTTAGAATTGGAAGAAAACTTAAGAGTCTCCTTATTTTTATCCTTCTCTATTCCATGGAACTTATCAATGTGCCAGTTAAACATGGTGCTGTGAAATGAACATGACTTTATTTCCTAGGATCTGAATTTTTTATTTGGATTAATTCTGTGCACAATAAAAATATTTTTCTTCATCATATCCTCAAATGGTGAAAATTTTGTTTGTTGTTTGTTTTAATGGTTGGCCTTCAGTTTTCTCCTAATAATTGCATCTTCTCAAGTTTTCTAGCCCTGGGTCTTTTCCATAGTTAGCACAAGATGATAGGTTTTCAGTTCAATTATTCTACCGTCACCAGGAATGCTCATAATTCTAAATACTGCTGTATGATCTTAGTGAAATCCTATTCAACCTCAACAGTCCAGCTCACCGTGAAAGATATGTCAGTCATTGATTCCTCATACTGTCAAGGAGCTCATTTGTCAGTTTGGCCATCTTAATATGCCTGCTTCTTTCTCAGGATGACCGCATCCTGGGTGAGCCTCTTCCTCCCCCTCCTTCCAGTCCATGGGGTTCTGCTGCGACCCATCCCATTCCTTCAGCAGTTCGTGACGCAGGCCCAAGTAATCAGTGTGTTCCATTCCCAGGGTCCGGTGCTTGGTTCAGGAAGGGGCACAAGATCTAAATCTGGCCAACATGAATCATTTCAGGAACTTTTATTGGAACTGATGGGAAAGATATGTGTTTTCCAATGGGATTGCTAAATTGAGGATGACAACATCCTCAAGCTGCTGGGATGATGAAGAATGCCACCTGGACAAAGAAGCTAAGACAAAGGAAAACAAACTGAGGCAGAGAGAGACAGATACTAGAAACTGACTTGCTTAGCAGCCCTGATACTGGAACGTTTACCTACTATCATTGTTAATGTTATTTGTTAACAGGTGCATTTTGTACACTGCACTGTGAGTTCCCCAAGAGAATTACCAATTGCTCATTAGGATTTTAAATTTGGTTTTCTTTTCACACTTTTAGCCGTGGTCAGCAAACTGCAGCTCTCGAGCCACATACGGCTCTTTGGCCCCTTGAGTGTGGCTCTTCCTAAGCCTTAGGAGTACCCTAATTAAGTTAATAACAATGTACCTACCTATATAGTTTAAGTTTACAAAATTTGGCTCTCAAAAGAAATTTCAATCGTACTGTTGATATTTTGGCTCTGTTGACTAATGAGTTTGCTGACCACTGAACTAGGGTTCCTTGTATAAATCACAACACACACACACACAATATGATTTGATGACTGTTTTTTCAATTCACCCAAGGATGGTGTGATATTTAATTTTATATCTCAACTAAACTGGATCATGGGGTGTCCAGATATTTGGCTAAACATTATTTCTGGGTGTTTCTGTGAGAATGTTTTGGAAAGAAATTAGCACTTGAATCAGTAGATGCAATAAGCAGTTTTCCCTCCTCGGTGCTGGTGGGCATCAGCCAATCTGTTGGGGCCCAAATAGAACAAAAGGCAGAAGAAAGAATCCATACCTTCCTGCCTGATTGCTTAATTGGCACACAGATCTTCTCCTGCTTGACACTCTTGGTTCTCAGGCCTTTGGGCTCAAACTGAGCTACACCACTGGCTTTCCTGGGTCTCCAGCATGTAGATAGCAAGTCATGGGACTTCTCAGCATCCATCACAATGTGAGCCAATTCCTCATGATAAATTTCTTCCCTTACATGCATACTGTTGGTTCTGTTTCTCTGGAGAAACTGACTAATACAGGTTTTATATAACTAATGCCATTCTAGATGCAGAGAAATGAAATTAATTCATTACACAAAATGGATGCCTGAGGGCATTCAGGATTAATTTTCTTACAGATCCTTCCCCCTTGAAAAGGTCTTAATTTTTTACTGTGATTTCTAATGATTTCTATATTTTCATACATAATAAAATTTCCAGTTCTCCGTATATCACAGCCTCTTGTTTCTATACTCCAGACCCTAGTAAATATATCAATTAACCTTTCAATCACTCTTTGTGCAGATGTGAAGTTATCATATGTTCCCAGAAAGTGCTCCTCTCCCTGAATTTCCCCTTCAGTCCATGTCACCAGAAAAAGGCAGTCATTGTAGACTACCTCCCCATCCCATAAACCTCAACAGTACTCATTCCTATAGACCAGTGATGGTGAACCTTCTGAGCTCTTGAAAAACCCTAACTTAACTCTGGTGCTGTGTCACATATAGAAATTTTTTGATATTTGCAACCATAGTAAAACAAAGACTTATATTTTTGATATTTATTTTATATATTTAAATGCCATTTAATAAAGAAAAATCAACCCAAAAAAATGAGTTCGCGTGTCACCTCTGACATGTGTGTCTTAGGTTCGCCATCACTCCTATAGACTCTAACTCCCCAAATTTTTCTTAAATCTACACTCCCAATTCAATCTCTATAGCTATTGCCTGAATCTGGGTCATTATTTCATATCCAAACTATTTCAAAAATGTCCCAAATTTTTCCCCTGCTGCCAGATTCTATTCTTTCACACCCATGCTTCATTGCCCTACCAAGACTTTCTTTCTAAAATATAACTCTTAATATGTGTTTCTTGTCTCTCCTATTCTGTCAAAGCCAGAGTTAGGATTCAAACCAGGTTTGCCTGTTCCAAAGCTTATCTTCCTGACTACACCATACTATGCTTCCTGAATTAATCCTCAACCGAAGTTTTCAAACACCTTTGTTTTTTCAGCTATGCAATTCTTGGTTTAAAAATAAATCATGGGGCCCTAGTACGTTTGGCTCAGTGGATAGAGCATCGGCCTGTGGACTGAAGGGTCCTGGGTTCGATTCTGGTCAAGGGCACATGCCCGGGTTGTGGGCTTGATCCCCAGTAGGGGGCATGCAGGAGGCAACCAATCAATGATTCGCTCTCATCATTGATGTTTCTATCTCTCTTTCCCTCTCCCTTCCTCTCTGAAATCAATAAAAATATATTTAGATAAATAAATAAATAAATAGATAGATAAATAAAAATAAAAATAAATCATGGGGAAAGTAAAAAGCAGAAAACACCAAATGAAGTCATTCTGGTTAAAACAGGGGAAAATCTGGGAACCATGTCTGACAGCCTCTTCAGGGCACCCTCACATCTCCACACAATTTTTGTAAATTATGGACCCATTTTACAAATGAACCAACTAGGCCTGTCAAGATTCAATGCTCTGCCCTGTCACCATCTCTCCCACCTGTGATTCAGCTCTCTTCCCTTTCTGCCTCATTGAAAGATGACATATAAAATATCACTTTGAAGAACTCATATCATATGTTCATGAATAGGGTAAACTAATGATTTTTAAATTGAAACTGCTGACAACCTTTTAATAAAGCATATGATTATTTGGTGATGTCAAATAGTCATCCTTTTGATTCATCAGTTTTGGAAGTTTGGTTGGAATTTATAAAATTTTCTCGTGGCCTAGATTTCATTATCACTTGGTCTACCTAGAGTTTGTGTTACATTCTACTCCTCTGTGACAGTCTGCTTATTTGTGATGACTTTATTTGGCCTCTGTCTATATTACTTCTTATGGATAAGTATCCTGAAAAAAGCAGAATTTGTGGATGGCCTTTACCTCTAAATCTCCTTTGGATAATTATGATTTTTATTGAGGTACTAGGGGCCCAGTGCACGAATTCATGTACCTTGAAAGGAACTGTGGGCTGTGAGGCTGTGTTGGGCACAGGGGCGGGTCTTGGCCCATCTTCTGTGCCCCTGCCCGGCCTCTCCTGCCACAGCCCCCAGTCTCCTGTCTGCTGGCACCCCCATTCCCACTACCTCTGCTCCCACCTGCTGACAGCACTGAGCGATTGGGGCCGGTGCCAACAGCAAGTGTGAGCAGGGCCAGGCCAGCGTTGTCAGTGGGTGTGAGCAGTGACTGCTGCCCCGATTGCCCCTCAGGTGCAGGGGGAGGTGGAGAAGCCCTGAGGGGTGATCAGGGCTGGGGCTGGTGCCAGCAGCAGGTGCAAATGCCAGGCAGGACTGCAGTGTGGGAGCAAAGAATTTTCAGTAACCACCAGAGGCTCATCCCAATGACAGTGACCTGCACCCTGCGTTGGCCTGGTGCCCCCATTCACCTGCTCCACCATCCCACTGCGGCAGATGCCTACCATGTTCCTCACTCTGCCACCTCCTGCTGATGCCCACCATGTTCTGTGTGCACCCCCTGGTGGTCAGCGCACATCATAGTGATCGGTTGTTCCTCTGTTCACTCTATTTGCATATTAGCCTTTTATTATATAGGATAATTGACATATAACATTATATTAGTTCTAGGTGTATAACACGAAGATTCATTATTTATATATACTGTGATATGGTCACCACAATAAGCCTATAATTGTTATTATTTTTGTGGTTTTTTAGACCTTTTTCTAAATTCAACTAATTTTTTTCTTTAATTTTTATTGAATTTATTGGGATGATATTGGTTAGTAAAGCTATATAGGCTTCAGGTGTACAACTCTAGAATACATCATCTGTATATTGTATTGTGTGTTCACTACACCAAATCAAGTCTCCTTTCATCACCATTCCCTCTATTAATCAGCATATTGTTATCTGTTTCTAGGAGGATATTTTTTTTCTTTGCTTAACCCCTTTACCTTTCCACCAGCCTCCCAATCCCCCTTCCTTCTGATATCTGTCAGTCTATTCTCTGTATCTATGAGTCTGTTTCTATTTTGTTTGTTAGTGTATTTTGCTCATTAGATTCCACATATAAGTGAAATCATATGGTACTTGTCTTTCTCTGACTGGCTTATTTCGTTTAGCATAATACTCTCCAGGTCTTGAAATGGACTGTGTGTGTGGAGCAAGATAGCTAGATCCCCTACCTTTTCTCCTCCACTTCCCAAATTCAGTTTATATGCAGAGCTTTTCTGTGTTTAAAATGATCCCTGTTCAGTAAAGAGTGATAACATAGTTTGAGATATATAACATAAATGCCAGACAGTTGTGGTTTGTGTGGAGGACTGAAGAAAAAAAGACAAGCTCTCAGGAACACAGAACCCAGGGACAAAAAGAAGGACATGAGGACTGTAGAACATGAAGAGGAACAATAGACTGCTTAGGAGGCAGGGATGGTGTCAAGGGACCTCCAATCCAGGGAGAGAGAGCAAGTGAGAAAGGATCCAGAGTGTGAGGCTTGATTAGGTTAAAGCTGTGAGAGAAAGACCTTGGCCAGAAGGAGGCGACTGACACCTGTCTCTGATATGTAGCATGGGTGCATCACCAGCATAGGTTTGGGCCAGTATAAATGGCTACACACCTGTCTCCTCATCTTCCTTATTCCTGTGGGTTCGTACCGCTGATGCCATGGGCTGGGGCAGATAGGACCACTCAGTCACACTTGGCTTCAACTGCGAAGTCATAATATTCTTAGGTAAAATAATCATTTCACCTAGAAATGTCATCACATGTCTAGGTGTGACTCCAAAGCCACCTTTCATTAAAATGGTGTTTCATTCCAATCTTGGGTCCTGAAGAAATTTTTCAATTATTATTTTCTCACAAAAAGAATGATTGAGCAAATATTTTTCAGTTCCTACTCAAAAAAAAAAAAATAGTTGCATATAACAGTATTTTTTTCTAAAATATTTATATTCTTTTTTATACAGTGAAGTAGAAGATAATTGTTACACATTTTCCCCATTACCAACATTAGCCATGATACCCCTGGAGTTAAACATATAGGAGATGTTGCCAAAAACAATTCAAACAGGTTATTTTGTTCTGTGTCTTTGGTGTCAGTAGGTACCAAGCCACAATCCCTGAGAAACAGCCAGTCATTACACCTATTCCAAACCTCAAGAGGACTGGGGAATTAATATGAGATAGGGATTTGTGATTATCCTTGATAATACATTGTCCCATAGTTCCTATACAATGGTCTCAGACCCAGAATTAAACTAAAACCCATTGAAGGAATGGCAACATTTCAGTGTTTGCACAGTCCAAGAGATCAATAAATACCAGATGGATCAATTGGTTGTTGGAGTGTTGGCCCATCCTTTGTAATAAAAAGCTAATATGCAAATCGACTGAACGGCAGAATGACTGGTCTCTATGACGCACACTGACCACCAGGGGGCAGACGTTCAAAGCAGGAGCTGCCCCCTGGTGCTCAGTGTGTTCCCACAGGGAGAGCACCGCTCAGCCAAAAGCCGGGCTCACGGCTAGCAAGTGCAGTGGCTGTAGTGGGAGCCTCTCCTGCCTCCGTGGCAGTTGAACATCCCTCGAGGGCTGCCAGACTATGAGAGGGTGCAGGCCAGTCTGTGGGACCCCCACCCCTGAGTGCACGAATTTCGTGCACCAGGCCTCTAGTACATCATAAAGGTTGCAGGTTCAATTCCCTGTCAGGGCACATACCTAGATTGCAGGTTTGATCCTGCAATTGGAAGTAACCAATTGATGCCCCCCCTTTAGTCTCCCCCTCTTTCTTCAATAAACATATCCTTGGGTGAGTATTTAAAAAAATGTTTTAATTAATTTGCCTTTTTTTTTAAGTCCTACCAAAATCAAATGAGAGAAAAATCCAAGCTATAATTTAATCCAAGAGGAAATCTTCAACTTTTTAAACCAACAAAAAGAGCATTTCAGAAAGAGGCTTGATACTAATTATATTTTGCTGACATATGCCAATTATATTCAGCAATATTGTTCTCCCAGCCTGTTGGGTCACGTAACAGCCTGAGAGAACAATGATGCTGAATTTACAATTGCAGTGAAAGCTTTCAAGAATCTCTTACTCAATTAGATGCTGACAAATTTACCTGTAAGTCATAAAAATTTTATGAAATTTAAATAGTTTCCTAAAGTGCATGTACTTCACACAGTTAACACAATAGCTAAGATATGGAGTCCATTTTTATATATTTATGTTCCTTTCTGATATTTAAGTGACTTAGTAATTATGTATTTTTTTTAGCCATATCATCACTTAATGTATGCATTAAGTTGTCTCTGCCATTTGAAATTATAGAAAATGTAACTCAACAATTCAATGGCCTTCTAGTGATGTCCAGTTGTGTTATGATTATGGACAAATAATTTAACCTTCAGAGGATGAGTTGTGGTATATGCTGAAGCAAAGATTAACCACAAATACCAAAATTAAGTGAAGAAATAAATGTTTTCAAGTATCCATGACTCATAGAAATATAATTATTTTATTGAAATAGCAGAATTGAGCATTACCATATGCATTGAAGTTTCGTTAGGAATGCAGTGCTTAAATTTATAAAACAATTGCTTTTTATTAAATTGTTGTTTTAGAGAAATAAGGGAATGTTTCCATAGCCATTGTATAGATAGAAAAGGAGAGGTACCGAGCTAGGATTGCATGAAGGAATTATCACACAGAAAGTCTCACACAGACTGAAATGGCTAAGAACTTCTTTGGACTTCATTGATCTCTTCCCTTCAGTAGGGAGTTCAAAGTTTATTCAAACCTTGAGAACTCTCAGTGACAAAAATCTAAAGGAATTTAAGATCAGAATCTTATATACCTACTAGAGGCCCATTGTATATATTCATGCACCGGTGGGGCCCCTATGCCTGGCCTGCGCCCTCTCACAATCTGGAACCCCTTGGGGGATGTCAGACTGCCAGTTTCAGCCAAGTCCCCACAGGCCAGGCCAAGGGACCCACTGGTACACAAATCCATGCACTGGGCCTCTAGTATATACATATAAGATCTTTGGTTAATCTCTTTCCGCCCTCCCCCTCCCCACTTCCCTCTGAGATTCATCAGTCTGTTCCATGTTTCCATGCCTATTGATTGAGTGTCTACTCCCTGGTGGTCAGTGTACATCATAGCTACAGGTCAAATGGTCTAACGGTAACTTGGGTTTTTATAGAGAGAGATATCTTATTCCTTTGATTGATTGATTTAATAATCTTTGTAAGTAGTTATATACATATCTTATATTATAAAAGCCTAATATGCTAAGTGTCTGGTTGTCCAATAAGCCATTCAACCAATCAAAGCATAATATGCTAATGATATGCTAAGGCCGCTCAACCACTCACTATGATGTGCACTGACCACCAGGGGGCAGATGCTCCGACCAGTAGGTTAGCTTGCTGCTGGGGTCCGGCCAATCCGGACAGGCTAGAGACACACTCTGGAACCCTCCCGCAGCCCCTCCCTGGCCAACCTCTGGCGTCCCTCCCCAGCCATGATCATGCACCAGTGGGGTCCCTTGGCCTGGCCTGTGCCCTCTATCCAGGACCTCTTGGGGGATGTCAGAGAGCCAGTTTCAGCCCGATCCTGCAAGCCAGGCTGAGGGACCCCACTGGTGCACTAATTCATGCACCAGGCCTCTAGTACATATATAAATGACAAACTCCTTGAGAACAAGAACTGTACTGTAGTAAGTCCTCGCTTAACATTGTCAATTGGAAACTGCGGATTTAATCAAAACGACATATAAGGAAACCAGTTTTCCCATAGACTAAGTGACAAGAGTTAACAAGAGTTTCCATAACATATTTCTGGCCACAAAAACATCACCAACCTCTAAATAAAGACCCAGAACACCACTAATATCAAACATTAATATAAGTGGGAGCTATACATACATTTAAGAAGGATGAATAAAAATAAATAAGAATTCTTTTCCAACCCACTTATTCCATTGAAGAACCAATCATACCCACCCATACTCACTCAGACCAGGACAGTGTAGACCAGTGGTTCTCAACCTTGGCTGCACATTAGAATCACCTGGGAATCTTTTTAAAATCCTGATTTCTGGGCCTCATCCTCTGGAAATTCTGTTTCTTTGTTACTAATGTTGTGGCCCCACCCCATAACAAAGAAACAGAATTTCTGGAGGATGAGGCCCAGAAATCAGGATTTTAAAAAGATTCCCAGGTGATTCTAATGTGCAGCCAAGGTTGAGAACCACTGGTGTAGACCATCAATTCACCTCACAAGCACATCTTTAGGATGTAAGTGGAAACCAGAGGACCCAGAGAAAACTCACAGAAACATGAGGAGAATGTGCAAGTTCCACACACACAGTGGTCCTGGCCCAGCAACAATTTTTTTTTTCCTCCTCAAGGTTATAATGAAACCATGTTGAACGAAACAACCTTATCCAAGGACCTGCTGTATTTAGCTTACTTAAATGACAGACAGCAAAAAGTTATCATCTCTAATTGAAGCATACTTTACTAATTCCCTGTGAAAATGAGTATGGCAAACTTCTGGTACTTAGCATAAAAACCATGTGGAATAAAACAGATTCTTACCTTCCTTAAATGTTTACCTTTTAATTATTTTTCTTTTAACATTATTAAAATTAACCACCTTTCAAATAAATTTTATGGATTATAAAATATGTTTCAAACAGAATTTTTAGAGCACTGTAATATATAAAGTCTTCAGAATAGCCGGGATTCCTTTCTAAAGCACTCCTGGGCTACACCAGGAGGAACTGAATAATTTAACAGGAAGTTTGGGGAAATCCGAGCTAGTGATGTTGTTTCCCTCTATATATCCCTGTCATATAAGCCCTTGTAAATTTCCCTTGATACTTTTTATTTTTAAAAATATGTCATGATCAACTGAGATTTTCTGTGTATAAACCATTTCTCAAAACACAGATTCTGGCTCCTGGTTCAGAAGTCAATTAGAACGTTTATGTGGGTTGTAGGTACCTTACACTCATTTCTATGATCTGTTTGCACTCTGGTGGATACAAATAGATTCTGGAGCCTTTGCTTGATTTTTGCATCTTGACCTTGACCACTGAGGTGTTAGAAAAGCACTTCTTCCTTGTGCAAAGCAGCCATTGTTCTAACAGTTCTTGTTGGCTTGAGAACACTTAAGGTCATGAGATATGGCCCCTTCTCTGACCCAATATCTTTTGCTTTTTCTCTTGAAATTACCTTGTGCTGATTCCCATGTTTGCACTATCATTTATTCTATTTCGCTCTCATCTCTTTCCTCTTCCCCTTACTTGCACATACACACAAGTGCATGCACACGCACAGAGAGGAAAATCTATATGTGTCAGACATTCAGCAAGGGAAAGACAAAGGCACTGAGTTAATTACCCATCATTTACTGCTGCTGAGAAGAGCAGATGGCAGCAGACGATATGTAAATGGCAAGGGGCAGTGAATTATTCGATTTTTTTAGATTAATCGTCGATGACAAAGGAAGTGATTACAGGCTGTGACATTTATACAAATGTATACAGTACATCACACTAAAAAATAGAGCTTAATATTATTATGAGGATGTCAGGCATATGAATACTATTGTCACAATACAAAGCAACAAATTTTACAATAACCCAAGAATATGCTCTCCCTGTACCTTAAAATTCGATAGACCCCTGAAAAATAAGATGAACTCAAGTCTGCATAGCATTAAGTAGTCCCCCAAACCTAAGCAAGTTAAATAAGGTACAAAGTATAGAGAATGCACCACGCAGTAAAGTAGTGTTCATTGGAACATGAAACAAAACCATATTGTTTGCTCACAACAGATCTGGTGTCATATCAGCGAGTAGAATGTAAAACAGAAAAGGTGCTAATAAAATACAGACTCAAAATAGAAACTAAAATTAAAGGTGATGTTTGGCTGTGAGGCTCATTTAGGTGGTGTGGAGGAAGAACATATTAAAAGGGAAAAGAAAAAGGATTGTGCCTATTACATCAAAATTCTATCCTACCCGACACACACACAGAAAAACTCCCAATAATTGTCAAGGTCAGAATGAAGACATTTGTGGCCAAGTTTACCTTTTTAAGTGATACACACATATATATAAACATGAGCCCAAGAGCACAGACAATAGGTCACAAAACACGACACACACACACACACACATACACACTGCCTCCTCTTTGTAGGAAGGAAGCACAGTAGTCTGTATTTTCTGTTGCTTCAATAATTAATTGGCACATGAACAAATCAGATGCTGTCCTTTGCAAATCAGAGAAACTGCCCCATCATCAAAATGTTTTTAATCACCCTATTATTAAATCAATATGGTATTAATATTATTGCAAAGGGAGGAAGCCATTGGGCCACATATTTGTTCCCTGAAAGCATTCTAGCCACTGTGGTTCTGAGCCTCTAGAGGAGAGTTTAGCTCCAAATATCAGCATAGAGAAGGGGGGGCAGGTTTAGGTCCCATTTATTTGTTTTTTCAGAAATACTTTCAAAACATGCAAAGCAAAACATCACCAAAATTACTGCTGAGTACATCACCATTATGCATTCTTTGTTGACAATAGGGCCACTCGTGCCTGTGAGTGTGTGTGTGTGTGTGTGTGTGAGAGAGAGAGAGAGAGAGAGAGAGAGAGAGAGTCATCGCCCCAGCATGGAGGGGTGGGAGCGGGAGGGGGAGGGGCATTATTAGTCAGCAGCAGCAGCACTAGGTAGAGCATTTAAGTCTGCCAATCCATTTTGAATGAACGTGGGTTCAGGAATAAAATGCGGGTAGAACCAATCTGCCCTGAAGAAAAGAAAAGCATAAAATATTGCACAAAGAAAGGAGACTTTCCAGGGTGGCTTTAATAGCAACCCACACTGGCAGGAGCACAAAGCAAGACATTAGCTTTGTGTGCTAGTTTTAGAAAATATTATTGTTTTTTGTTGTTTTTTCATGTAGCCATACAAAGCAATACTCACGGATGCAAATAATGCTGATCTCTGCCTTTCTTAAACATGGTGGGTACACCACTCTACAACTTCCTTTTAAAATTTTACATATATATATATATATATATATATCTGACATTATATAAAAGTATGCTTAGATATAGGTAATTATTATCTTTCATGGAAATGGAGCCTAAAATGTAGGCACATTATCCTTACTCAGCATTTCACATGTTTTGAAATGTAATCATCTTTTAAATAAATACATTGGAATATTAGTACAGGTTGACCATTACCTGGAAAAGTTATGTAAAAACCTAGATCCCGTGATAAAAAAGGACAATGATTTTAGCCAAAGATTCTGTGGAGTGCTCCATAGGCACTGTCCTTGCACTTCAGGGCAGGGTACCTATGACTTTCAGTTATCATTGGCAAGTAAAAATAAGCCAAACAAAATAGTTTTCCCTGTATCTGAAAGGGGAAACAGTCTAGAAGATTTTACACATAAGAAAGAATTCTGAGACTGTCGGTAAAATCTTGCAATATTAAATAGTAGCCTTATGAAGGCAAGTTGTTAGCTGCTGAATCTTTATTATATCTATGAAAAGTCATCATGTTCAGATCTTTCATTTTACACAAAACAAAACAAAAATTAGAAAACATTTATCCACCATAAAAATAATAGCAAAAAGAACTTTTATTTTAAAAAATCCTGAAATGTCTATAAGTAACTTGATTTGAATTTCCTTTTGATTGTATAAGTCTCTCTCCCCAATTTATAGAAAAAGAAAACAATAGACAAGTGGGAAAATAATTTGTAATCAAACTCCTCTATATGAACACCCAGTTGTGACTGTGTTTAAAGTATTCTATTTTAGCAAAATGTTTTGAAAATAAAAAACATTGAAAATGCTTTTATAGATAATCAAACCAAATTTTATTTGCTTGATAACAGATTACATTAAAAACATGTCATGAACATATTATTCAAAATAAACAAGGATTTATTTATTAATGTTATCAGATCAAAGCAAAATCTTAGCAGATCAAAACCATTATAATAAACATAACTATATGCCTTTTGAAGAAATATAGATTATAAAAACAAAATATGTTAATATGATATTACATGAAAACAGATACATAAAATGAATTCAGTATACAGATTTTATATACTAATAGTTTACCCAGAATATTAAATTATAATCTGTATTTTTATTCAAGAAGATTTAGAAGGAAACATTTTGGGTAGTGAATATAGGCATTCATTAAGATGCCAGTGTTTCTCAATGACATTCAGAGAATATTTAAAAGGGTAATCTTGGAATTTTGGTAAATGGTTTTTAGAAAATATATCTAAACTTCAAAGTGTTTTATTGAAATTGAATATTAGTTATATCATCAAAGCACCTCTACTTAAAATGAAATAAATATTTTCAGCTAGCCATAATAAGATGTATTAAAATTTTTAAAAGCTGTCAATTCATAGAATATAATGAACCCATGCATTTCAAAAAACACTAAAAAAGATCATATAAACTAAAACATTCTTTAAAATCCGAAGACTAAGATGTATAGTCCAAAAGTAACATGGTTTTAGTGTATTTTTTGTTTTACTTTAATGCATATATTATAAGCTTCTCTGATCTGAAAAGAAAATAAACAACTAGGCCTAACATGAAAGAGTGTACTGCGCAGTGTGCATAGGTAGAACAGTAAACTTCACTAGAGCTTGTCCTTATGCCTTTGTACTTTACCTTTATAAAAAGTACCACTTGTTTTTATAAAATATTTTAGTGACATGTTGCATTGTGCATACATACACATATATATTGTGTGTATTAAATATTTATGATGCATTTTTATGTACATAATACATCTCCTATACCAACACTAAATCATTTGCCAACAGCAAAGATAAAAAGTCTCCAAGAGAGAATGAATGCAGCAGCTCCTTTTTTCTTATAAAATGTAACTGAATGAAGTAATACTAATAGTACTTCAATGCCTGGAATATTTCTAATTTGCCTACTTTCATATTTAGAGATGGTGAAATGCATTTTGTCTTTTGAAGAGAACATCAATTCAAAGAATTATGAAATCCTGTCTTGTAAGAGTAGACCTTCCATTTAATCTTTGAATGATTCTTCCAGTTCAACTCAACTGACTCCATTTTTACCCGTTCTATTTTTAAAGATAATACAGAATTTACTATAGCAACCTAAACCCAAGTAACAGTGTTCCCTCACTTTCTTGCTTGCTCTAACTCAAACCCATAGAGCCCTCTGTTGGACTGATTTCACATTGCATTGCGCTGCCCCTGAGGAGCACAGAACATGTTTGGAATGCATGTTTCTTATTTTATGGTAACAATTTTTATTTTAGAAGGCATGGGACACCAGGTTACATGTAGCTTCCCAACATGACAGAAAGCATTTTGTGCCAAAAAAGAAAAAGAAAAAGAAAAAGAAATACGTCAGCACGTGATACCTTTGTTCCCGAAACTCCTCTCTGCAGCATCAGCTTCGGGAAGGATGTTAAACTGGCCGATCCTCGAGCACTGCATTCTTCAGTCCCTGAAACACTTGAATGCTTTTTTGCAGAAGGGAGTTAATACAGGCAGCCTTTGGTTGAGCCTGGAAGAGTGATCTAGAGATGAGAGATACACTCATTGGACAAGTAATCATTTAAATGGGTTCTAGAAGCTTTTTAAGTGTTAAAATATTTATACATTCATTTGCAACAACAACATTTTCCTCTACTTAAAAAAGATGTCATCCAAAAAGAAGATTCCTGAACTCTTAAGGGTTTTTTTTTTCAATATGAGGCTTGTTGTTTGGCACATTTTTTAATATCAAATTGAGGAGAAAGACTGTTGGCATACCAGGGAGTCAACTTTCTTGGACAGCTCGAGGCTCCCATATGCTGCAAACATCCCTCTGGTCTCCTGTAGGTTTCCTCAACTTATCCAGACTCCTGTCTGGTTTCCACTGTGGTAGGCTTCTCATCACTTCCCACCATCCTTATGGCTGCTCCCCTGAGCTTCTCCAGCCCGCTTCCTCTCACTGGAACATGACACATTTAACTTCATCTTTTATAAAAAAATCATGTGGCTCTACATGCTAATGGAATGGCTGTTGTGGATAATGTGGCTGACTCCTTGGCTGGGTCAAGAAGCATCTTAGCTGGCATCTAATAAATAATGTTCATGCCTTGTCTTCATGGAAATTCCCTCTATGTGCATGTGGCAGATTTCCATAGAGAAAACCTTAAAAGGGGCCCAACAATTCATAGAATTCTCAATCATATGAAATGCATATATAAATCATATTTTTGGCAAATCTTGGTGGGTTATATATCAAAAAAAGGTATGTACCATTTGCAACAGCATGGATGGAACTGGAGAGCATTATGCTAAGCGAAATAAGCCAGTCAGAGAAAGATAAATATCACATGATCTCACTCATTTATGGAATATAATGAATAACATAAACTGATGAAAAAAACATCCAGAGACTGAGAAGCATTGATCAGACCATCAAACCTCAGAGGGAAGGTAGGGGAGGGTGGGGGTAAGGGGGAGAGATCAACCAAATTACTTGTATGCATGCATATAAGCCTAACCAATGGACACAGACAACGGTGGGGGGAGGGCATGAGTGGGGGTATTGGGGGGCAATGGGGTGATAAGGACACATATGTAATACCTTAATCAATAAAGAAAAAGAAAAGGTATGTACACTTCAGCTTTTCTTCTCCCAAAGACCCTTAGCTTATATGATATAGGTTTTCTTTTTAAATCAAACTAATTTACCTCAAAAAGATTTTTTTTGGTTAGCCCCAGGCAAAGGGCACAAGACCTTTTTTTTAAACATTCAATTATCCCACATTATTTAAGATACAGAAAGTAAACCTCAGAACTCTCCTCTACATGAAAGGAAAGGTGGATCTTTCCCCTAAGCCAAACTAAAGCTTTCTTTAGAACTTATCCCAGCAAGTTTATATAATACATACCAATCTTTCTTTAGAAGCATAAGTTAGGGGAACAAAACTTAGGTAGTCATGAAAATAAGCAATAGCCCATAAGTCAAAATTTGGGAAGGGAATTTGGGAATAAGCTAAAAAAAAAATCCCTCTTACTTTAGCTCTCATGAGAACCTGTACTGAAGGAACTCTCATGGTCACTCGCTACAGGCTTTTATGTCTATTATCACATTCTGTGCAAAGAGGGAGAGAAGGTCGTGGGGATAACTCCTCACAGAGGATTTGACATTGGTAAATATGGGCAAAACCAATCCAAGGTGTTTGAGACGATGAAATTGAAGTGAAAAGGTCAAAAGAGTGAGTGTCATTTTAAAAATAATTCTAAGACTAATCTATAGAATTTGAAATGAGATTTGGAGGGAAGGCCAGTTTTCCTAACCTTGATCCTGAAGACATTTGCATGATCCTGAAGAATCTTCTTCAGTAATTATAAGGATTCATTCCAGCATATAGAGAATGGTACTCAAAATTAAAACAAAATTAAGGAGCAAAATCTCAAACAAAATTAAACTCTAGGGCTTGGTGTCTATCTATCAGCCGATTCTGGCCGCATCATTTCAAATTCCTGCATTCAGAGCACAGAAAACAGGAAAGGTGTGCTTCCCTGGTGAGCAGATTTGCCCCTGCGGTCTTCTGGTGAAGCGGGAGGCATGTCTATGGCCAGCATTCAGCACAAGCAAGTCATTGCAGCAATTCGACTTGCATCCTCTTGACAGACCTGGGAGTCATTTGTGACCTAGATCTCACATTCTGAATGGGTGGACCTTCTAGATTAGTTCTCTAGACTGAGTCGCACCATGTTCTACATGGAACTTTTTACTACTTGGGGTTCCTGGGTTGACTTTTAGCTCAAAAATCAAATGGGGATGCCTGTCTATCATTTGCATCTTTGCGCCTGAATGTCTTTATTTCAAGAAACAACACCTTTGAAGATAAAGTAGTTAAAGAATAAAGTGTCTCTTACGATACGCATTAAGGGCTTATAAAGCATGACACATATTAAGGGCTTATATGTCAGACAGCATCACATGCTACAAGCAATTTGCTTACCACCACCCCAAACTCCTGATACGAGGGAGCAAAGACTGCTCACCAACGACTAAAATAAGAGTCACAGTGCTTCTCAAGAAAGTGGTACATGCACCTAGTTTCCTCAACAAACCTTTCGAGATAAGATCTCAATTGACCATAGTAACAGAGCACCTGATATTAATTTCTATCTGTCCTTGTACAAGGTGACAAAGATGAGCACATGGGGTGTCTGTATTATTAATAGGATTTTGCAAATACACATTTTAACTTCTTATTTAATTAATGGGAAAAATATTTTCATGCACATACATATTTTCAACATCTTCTAAAATCAATGTCAAGATTGGAAGTGTTGCCTATTTCAGTGAAAATATTTAGTGAAATCGCTTGAGGAAATAAACCATCAACAAGATGCATAATACTATCAGTTTTAAACTGGCTGAATTTTAGCAAATTAAATCAAATATGATAAAACTAGGTACAAAGAGAAATATCCACTTTGAAAATTGTCTTAAAATCATGACCTTAGAAACTTCTTTATCAGAAAAAGAAACCTAAAGGTTTATTTTCTTTGAGTAAGAGAGTAAACAGACATTCAATATGAAAACCTAATTTTAAATGGCAACCAGACAAAAATGAATAAAAAGCATGTCCTAATGTTTCCCTAAGTTTAGCTAAAGAAATATCCAAGGGAAACATTACTACTCAAACTTCTATCTTGTCTTTGTAGACTCTACATAAAAAAAAAGCAATAGTTTTCTAGGAAACATGCTCATCACTAGATTCACCCACAGAATTCTAGAACATGCTGGGGATGGCCCCCCTCCACTGGTGACATATGGCATAATGTAGTCCTAGGAGCCTGGATTAATGTTCATTAGAAACATCATCTTGTTGGTCATTAAACTTATCCAGCATCCTCACATTCTGTATATCTTTAATTGCCCCCCCCCCAAAAAAATGTGAACACACACACTCACACACACACACACACACACACACACACAAATATATATCTTTGGGTCATAAGCTGTTAGGAGAATTCTGTCTGTATATATGAGGACAAGGGTTTAAACTGGGGAGAATATGCAAGGGCCAATCTTCCTACATCTAAACTCTCTCTCTCCAAGCCATGCTGGCATTTTATCAAGTGATCTGTGTAAAATCCTTTATTCATCCATTCATTCCTCTCTGCAGTGATGTGAAGTCAAGGGCAGAATCCTTGGCATGGCATTTAAGGTTGAGTTGCCAGATAAAATGCAGGATGCCTAGATCACTCTGAATTTCAAATAAACAATGAGTACATTTTTACTCTAAGTATGCAGTATACTTAGACTGAAACATTATCCATGGTTTATCTGAAATTCACATTTAACGGCACATCCTAATTTTTTATTTGCAAACCAGGGAAAGACCCGCTGATCCAACACCTCCTCAATTAATTTTCCCACGTTGGAGCACCAACCCTCTGCTCCTGCCAAAACAAGTCTCCACGTTCCCCACGTGCCTGCACTTCCCCAACGGCATGGGTTTGTTCATGGTTGCTTCTGTCCAGCTTGCCTGCCTTTCTCCAATGTCCACTCATCTTGAAGGCTCAGTTCAAACTACATCCTTTCCATAAAATCTTTCTTGATTGTTCCAGAGTGAAATCCTATAACACATGAATTCATCAATTTTCTCTGCCGTGTGGTTTATCTCCTATTGTTTGTTTACAAATTGGTTTCAAACCCGGAGGAGGTTTTAACTTTTCTGCTACTTGGACCCACAGCCTCGCAGTTAGTAGGCCCCATGAGGTAGGGTTGTTGATTCTATTCTACCTTTGCATACTAACCCCAGAATGTTGCTTCCAGCAGACTGTACCTTCTCCAAGGGAAGCCAAGGGGAAAACTGATGGAGGAGGGGCCTACTGTGTGCTGGAAGTTTTACATGTTATTTTATGTCAGACTGTCCTTATCTTCGCTTTACAATGGAATACACTGAGGTTCAGAAGGGTTACATATTTTGTTGACGGTAACAGTACTGTAAGCAAAATCTGAACCCAGGCTTGACTCCCAAGTCAATGCCCAGCCACCACCTCAAGGAATGCTGTTGTCACTCGCCACTGCTGCTGCTACCACTGGATTGTCTGTTGGTTTGGGCGGCTCGGGAAATGAGCGCTCTGGGCAGGGCAGCTGAGGTCAAGCAGGCAGCAGGGACTTTGCGGGCAGCACAGATTGCAGCTGCAGCGGACTCCGCCATCCTGGGAAAAGCAAGAGCAGCTGGGGCAGCAGAAGAGAAAAACCCGGTGCATGGGGTGAAGAAAATTAAGTGGAGCAGGAGCAGAGCTGACTCCACATTTCCTGGTAACTGAATGTTTGCAAGCAAACAGCAGTCCGGAGCCAGCCCCGGCCAGAGAGGCCGGCCTCCTGCGTTCCCTGTGGGCTGAAGCAGTTGGGGTCTGGCTGCTGGACATGGTTGCTTGGAGAAAGGATGAAGGAGAGAAGCAGCAGACAAAAACCCAGAGTTGAATTCCCAGCAGAAGTTAGGCATTTCTGTGCAGTAATTGCCTGTAGGTCAGTAGATTCTTAAGCAGCATGAAAGCATCTGAAAGGTCAGTGAACATTTTTTAAAATTTCACTGCACATTTGTGCACCACTGCATGCTCCAGGCTCAGGGAGGAAGACATGTGGCGAGTCTAGGGCCTTGGAGGCCCCCCACCCCAACGCCTTGTCCTGAGGAAATACCATCCACCAGAGAAAGACACTTTCTTCAGCCGCCTAGTCTTTTGGAAGCTTATCTAGTGATAAATTTCATTTATGCCTCCCTACTGTTCGGAGACCTGCACTGTCAGCATGAGTGAGATAAGAACCGAGGCGCTAGATTTCCTCCCTCTTGCTTGTGTGGGTTTATGACAGGGAGGCCTATCATTTTACCATGTTGTGTGTAGTTAAATATGAAACATTTGGAAGAAGAACATTCCACAGAATTTTGACCTGCCCACTTAGTGGCCTCCTTAGCTAAGACTAAAAGCAAACTGTGGTTGTCAGGACAAGCAATGATTCCCCCACATTTCCAAAGACATTATTATAAACTCGGGATCAATAGACATTACAAAGCAGCGTTGCTTTTATTTCCAGCTTTAACCTTTGAGAAAATCAAGGCTTCGGACTATCGAATTGGATCAGCACATTAGTGATTGCAGACAGAGATACAATTAGAGCATCTAGGTGCAGCCAAACAATGACGCTCGTCTTTGTAAAGGGCCTTCGTTTCCTACCCTGTGTAGGTAGCCACACAATAAAGCATCTCATTGTACAGAGTTTCTCCTTTGTCTTAACATATATCCAAGTGCATTTCCGGTTCCCCATTATGGAATATTCCATTTGACATATGACGAAAATGAAAATCAGATCATGTATAAACCCTACATGTTGTTTAACCTATTAGCGGTCTAGCCAAGATGAGTGGCCAAAACTGACTTAAATGCTTGAGGTATTATTAATGTCCAAAGATGTGGAATCTGTAAAATCTCAACCAGTAAACTACCCTCAGGAGTTAACAAAAGCTTGGTGAGTGAGAGGCTCCTGTTCAGTCATAATGCTGCAATACCCCTACTAAGGACCATGGGAGTTCTGAAGCACCTATGATCTGGACTACTTCCCTCCTAACGTTGCTTTCCTGCCCATTTGTCACTATTTCTAATGGCCCAAATGTTCAGACTTGGGGCATGGACATGAGATAGTTTGGAAGTAGGACAAAAATGAATAGCAGGTATAGGGAGCCAACTTGAATTAAGTTCCAGTTTATCTGTTTTAGAAGCAAGAAAAAATCCTTCAGACATTTCAAGGGCACAGAGATACACAGAAATATGGAGTCTTGCTAATAAATGGCAGCAGCCGGCCAACCACACTGGCTGGCAAGCAGCCACCAGAGGTGAAGTGATTCTCTTTCAGCTGAACTGTTTGTCAGGTTCTCTCCCTGACAAACACACACACACTCTCTCTCTCTCTCTCTCTCTCTCTCTCTCTTCTCTTGCTCTCTCTATCTCAGGTTGTGCACACCACTGAGGTCAGATCTATGATAAAATCTAGGATCCAGAGAAATTCATTCTTTGCCTCTTTTAAGAAAAAAAAAAAAACATGCTCATGGATTATAACCATCACAAAAAAAATCAAGTCTGCAGGACTAGGGTGCATGAAGGCCTAGAGAAGATCATTCTTACTTAATATGCTATCTTCATACACATGAAGAGGGTAAAAGAGGGCTTGAAGTGAAGATGAAAGGCAGCGGTGTTGTTTATCCTGAAGAAGAGCAGGTTAGGAGGTGATCTGATTACTAGTCTCAAGTACACAGAGGGCATTCTATAAAGGTGATGGTGATTGATTGCTCTCCATATCGACAGAGGACCTGACAGGAAGAAATGGGCCTAAAGACAGAGTTCAGTTCAACAGAAAGAAAAATGAATTCAACTTCAGGTTGATCAAACGCAGAAGTGGCTGGCAGGGGGTGTGGAGAGTTCAGCGCTGGAGCTCTTCAGACAAAACAGCTTCCTGGTATCTAAAATTACACCTGCCTGGAAGAACCTGTCCAAGGAGCACGAGGTATTATTCATGTCCAAATGCATCACTTATTCTATGTTAATGGCTAGAAAATAAGAATGGAATGTGGGAACTAAACACTATGGTAAATTACATTATCATGCCTACGGCATTTATAATGCAGTATTTGGCACTCATGTAACACCACCCAAACAAATCCTGTGAGTGTTATCAGTGAGCTCCTTGGACTGCATTTGACACAGTATTTCATTCCCTCCTTTTGAAGTCTACCTTCACTTAGTCTCTTAAACACTTAGTTATCACCATCTTAGTTATCACACCAGCCTCCAAAAGTGGACTCAGTCCATGGACAGACCTCTCCCCTTCTTTGGCTATACCCACCCCCTGGACGATCTCATCTTGTTCTGTGCTTTTAAATACCATTTACATTTTAAAGATGCCTACATTTACATCTCCAACCCATACTCCGCCTGAACTCCAAACTCATATATCGAACTGCCGACTCTATACCTCCCCTTGGATCTCTAATGAGAGAGACCTAATGAAATCAAGCTCCCAATTTCCCTCTTTCTTTGCCACAAAATTTGTCCCTCCCATCATCTTTGCCATCTCTCTAAATGGCAACTCAATTCTTCTAGTTGCTCAGGCCCAAGATCTTGGAGTCATTCTTATATCTTCTCTTCCTCCCCACCCCACATCCAATTCATAGCACATTTTGCCAATTATAGCTCAACAGATGTGCATCATTTAATCCTGCCCACTGCTACCACCTGCTTCCAGCCACCATCATCTCTTACCTCCATTATTGCAACACAGCCCTAATTCATCTCTCTGCTCCCACTCTGCCATCCTGTGCAGTACAGAGTGATCCTTTTTTAAAAATATATATTTTATTGATTTTTTACAGAGAGGAAGGGAGAGGGATAGAGAGTTAGAAACATCGATGAGAGAGAAACATCGATCAGCTGCCTCCTGCACACTCCCCACTGGGGATGTGCCCGCAACCAAGGTACATGCCCTTGACTGGAATCGAACCCGGGACACTTGAGTCCGCAGGCAGATGCTCTATCCACTGAGCCAAACCGGTCAGGGGCAGAGTGATCCTTTAAAAGTGTGTTGGCTCATGTCATTCTTCTGCTCAAATTTTTCATTGGCTTCCAATGCATTCATAGTAAAGCCAAAGTCCTTATTGACTGTACTGACTATGTCACAAGGACTTAGGTGACAGGGCCTCTCTGTTATTCTTCACCTCATTCACTCACCTCCAGCCATGCCAGCCTCCTTACTGGTACTTCGTCATGCCAAGCATGTTCTCACCTTAGCCTGGAAATTTCTTTTCTCAGATATATACATGCCTCCTCTCCTCCTTTCAGATCCCTGCTCAAAGGACACTCGCTAATAGGGAGACCTTCACTGAATAATTACTGTAAGTTGGTAACCCCCACCCCTCACCTGTGCCAGCATTCCCTCTCCCCCCTGCTCTGCTCAGTTATTCTCTATATCTGGGGTGACCATCTAATTTACTAGCCAAAGAAGCACGTATGCAGCTGAAAGGAAGCACTATTAATGGCCACTACAGGTGCCACATAAATCAGGACTTACCCAGGGAAAGCAGGATATATGGTCCATGGTACCTAAGCACCACTGTGCCTCCAAGAAGTCACAGACTTCTGTTCATGATTACATTCCCAGCGCCTAGAAGGTAACTGACCAAAGTAGGTGCTGAGTAATTTGTTGATAGAATAGATGGCTGGGCAAGTATTTCCTGAATCTATCAGAATCTGTAGCATACCAAGAAAAAGAAAAATATTAGCTAAAATTTTGGAACATTTACTAAGTATGTGCCAGACACTGTAATGACTACTTTGTATACGTTGTCATTTAAAACTCACACCTGCTCTCTTGGACCCATGTTCCAGATTGAAGGATGGTACTTAGAGGGGTCGACGATCTGCTCAGGTTCACACGGCTGGTAAGAGCTACAGTTTCAGAGCAAATCTCTCAGACTCTCAAATGTTTTCAAAGGTCACCATTATGACCTGTTGACCTGTCGTTCTGCCATCTGTGTCAAATTCATTCCTTTGTCTGTCCTCAGAGGGGTCTTCCTCACATACATACACACACACACACACACACACACCTACTGAGCCTCCCATGCCTTTCTGTTGCATTCTGAAGGAAGCCCACACTCTTCCACACTCAGCCTCTTGAGGTAGAGAGAGCCTGTGGGACCTTTCCCAGCTCACCCGATGCCCCTCCCCCTCCGCCTCCTCCCACCGCACCTGACACACCCACATCTCCACAGCAGACGCAGCTCTTGTTTGCCCCTGTTCCTTGGATAGGGCTAGTTTTTCAGCCTCTTTCCTATACTGAACCTCCTCCTCCACCTGTTTTCCTCCCCTCTTTCCCGTATCAGTCAAAGACCCTATTCCATCCTACTGTCCCATAATACTTCCCAAAGCCCCGAGTGAAAGTCAAGTTCTCTTGCTCCCAAGAATGAGGATGCTTAATTGAACTTACTCGCCGTTTATTACAGTTTGCCTTATTAAAGCTATTTATATGTGATTATTAGAGATTCAAAAAGACAGAAGCCATGCTCAACTTCTCATTGTAACCCAGCAGGGCCCAGCAGAGGGCTTGCCTCAGAGGAGGAGCAAAAATGGTATTGATTTTGTTGGATGTTTGGTACGTGGATTGTTTAAGAAGCAGGTGGAGAGGCAGAGCTGAAGCCAAGATAGAAATTGTATAACATTCATGTGTAAGTGAAAAATGCATGTGTAAGTGAACACGAGAACTTTAAGAAAACAAGTGACGAGTGACAAAGCCTTAAGAAATGCCACATTTAAGGTAGAAGTATAAGAAGTGTGAGTAACTTTTAAGAACCATTTGCTATTCATAACCCTATGTAATATGTAAATATATACAATATCCCATAGAATTGAATGAATAAATTGCACAGTAATAAAAATCTCTTCTCTTTTCCTGGCTCACCGGGGACTGATTTCTCAGCCTTCATCATTTAGTCTCCCCGTGAAGTTAGATTTCAGAGAAGACCCCATCTGAATCTATATGTAAAAAATTGTGTGCTATTATATGTAGCTCAATGCCAGCAACTTTAGGGAGAAACCACACACTTGCTAAGTGAAATCATCCCTTTAAGCTACTGTACAAATTTGCTTGATCCACAGATCTGTTTGGGAAGTGGGGGGTCGGTGGCAAAGGCTAGTTCTAAAACAAATTTAATATTAAAATTTAAAATGCAGCCCCACACAAAATTGCTTATAGATTTGAGATAAGTCTTAAAAATCTTGCAAGCGAATACATTTTATTTGCAACTTCTTTGTAGATCAAACATGAGAATCATTTCAAACTTCTGAAAACAGACCACACAAATCTCCATTATGCTGGGACACGAGGCAAAGTTTCCAAGGACAATACGCCACGTTAGCCTGGTTTGCACCGATCCCTCAGCCATAAATTACGTCACAGGCAATTATATCACTGAGTTCGTCTGTCCTCTGCAAGGTGACTGTTCAAGCCTTGTCCCACTGAGCCAGCAGAGGTCTAGACTGGGAAATGTGTGCGTGAGTGCAGGTTGTTAAAAGGTATGCTCGGGTCTGAGCGGCCTTCTCATATTATCATCACAGGCACAGCCGGTGCTGCTCTGGTGTTTCTGTGCAGACCCCTTGCTTGCCTTTTGTTCTAAGCATCGCTTTCATTAGGGAGCCGACGGCAGCATTTCCCAGGTGTGTTCCTGTACAAAGGGCCTTCATTCTACCCGTGCCCAGGCATTAACGATAAAGGACCCAAATTACCGTCAGAGCTGTGTGGATAAATGAGGCAGGAAGAGGATGATTTTACTGTGCTTCCTGGGTAATCCTACCATTCATTCCTGAGGTAGAGAAGTTTTGGCGAAGAGAGAAACAGATCATTGTGTTTCTTTGCTTTGAGAGACAATGGGCAGCCTCATGAATGTTCTGCCCCTTTCTGGATGTAAGAGAGTGCTTTCGAATGCTGAGTCCCCAAGTCGCCAAAGTACTGATGCTATTTTGAAACATATCTATGTGGTGGTGGTTGTGGAGCAGAATGATCCATAACACAAGCCTGGCTCATTCACCATCGTTTTCCACCAGTCTTGCGAGTGAGCAAGAGGTAAATTAATACAAAAGCCAGCCTGAGGTGAAGGCTCACTGTGGTGCAAGCATGTTCTGAGCACTCTGTATTTACTAACTCATTCAACTCTAATTCAGCTATATTATCTCCCATTTTTCAAACAAGGAAACTGAGTTACCTCAAGAGTATGTAAGTGACCCAGAATCACACAGAGCTGAGATTTAAAACGCAGGCAGTCTAACTCTAGCACTTACCTTTTCAGCAAATATACTCTCAAGACAAGTTACCTCCCTTCTGAACAAATAAAGTTTCAATTAAAACCCAATATGTTCATCTATTATTTCCTCCTTAATAAACCATTTTATCCCTCCTCCTTCTTCATGGGTTGTCTCACCTGACTCTGTCAATACTATTAAACCTATTTTACATTTGAAAAGGGTTGAAGGACACAAAAATTGTCATCCAGACTGCAGAACAATGGGTGAAAGAGTCGGGGGAGGGAGAAGAGAATGCAAAGGTGCTAATACTGATTGAGTAAATATACAAATTGAAGTAGGATGTTCAGGGCTGCATTAATTTCCTGGGACTGCCCCACAGTCTCCTCAGTGAACAACTTGCAGAGGGTTGGGGTCCAGTCGATAACTGTGTCTGGCCGGGGGAGTCAGTGCCCGTGGAGGAGCACCCAATGCTGCCCATCTTCTTGGACTATCGACTGTTGCCTTTACCTTGTTTATCTTTGACTTATGTTCTTTTCAACTATTGGGACACACTCATTCCATGCCAGACTTCTCTAGTTGCCAAACTTAGGGCTAAATGTCTACCATAGTTTAACACAATAATTAAGAGCGTGGCATCAAATCTCAAAGGAAGAGGGAGGGATGGGAAGAGATCAACCAAAGAACTTGTATGCATATATGCTTAACCATGGACACAGACAATAGGGTAGTGAGGGCCTGGGGCAGGGGGCAGGGGGCAGGGGCAGGTTCATGGGGTCAATGGGGGAAATAAGGGGAGTATATGAAATACTTTCAACAGTAACGATTTTTTTAAAAGAGCATGGTCTTTGCAATAAGTCTAACTTAGATTTGAATTCTGACTAGCATTTATTTACACTGTGCTAAATTATTTATCTTTCCTAACTTTTATGTCCTGTATAAAATTGGTATACTATCACTTTAATTATATTGAAGGATTAAATGAAGCAATGAATGTGAAGTTCTAATCATAGTAGTTGTTACACATCTGATGCTCAAAATATTGTTAATTTTTATAATCATGATTTAAAATCTTGCATCTACTTTCCTCCGCCTTTTCTCAAATATTCTGCCCATTTCCATCCTTTTCATCCACTTTCAAACTTAGTGGCTTAAACAACAAAAATGTATAGTATCAAAGTTCTGGAGGCTAGAAGTCTAAAATCAAGGTGTCAGCTGCATTGGACCCCTCTGAGGGCTTCAAGGGGAATCTGTTCCCACTCTTTCCTTGGCCTGGAGATGGCTGTCTTCTCCCTCTGCCTCTTCACTTAGTCTCTCCTTTGTGTGTGTCTCTCTGTGTTTACATTTCCCCTTGTGTCAGGACACCGGTCATATTAGATTAGGGCTCACCCAAAGGACCTCACTTTAAATGTGTTACCCCTGTAAAGACCCAATCTCCACATAAAGTCACATTCTGAGGTACTAGGGGCTAGACTTCAACATGTGAATTTTGAGGGACACAATTCAACCCATAACAAAGGTCACAAAGTTACTAAGAAGTATAGCTGGTATTCTAATTCAGGTTTTTCTGATGCCAGGAGGTGTTCTGTTCATTGCCATGTTGCTTTGCACTTGAAGATCCATGAGAAACTTTGAACACCAATTTCTGGGAACCTAAATATTCTACATGTGGCTCTAAACTGTAAAAATATCCAAAAGATTTTCTTCTTGAAAGTAGACATCTTTAACTCTGTCTCTCTAGCATCCCTTTTCTCCCAATGAAAAGAGCACCCCTTTCCCTTCCACTGTGGAACTGAACCACCCCCCACCACACACACACACACACACACACACACACACTACACGTTCTGGTCAACTGCCAATCTCAGCACCTTCTCCCACACCAGGTTCAGGGTGGACTGAAATTCTCAACCAGCACCTCTTAACTTTGGGTCTGAAAGCGATAAAGATGTGATCTCAGATTTTCCAAAGGTAATGCCTCCACCACATGGAGAAGCCTGAAATCTGAAACTGTAAGCACCGCACATAAGCCAAGTAAAGAGGTACAGAGATAGAAAAGCAGACAGAATAGACCAAGAGATAGAGTCCCTGAGGTCAGAAGCTCCTTCAGACTCTGCTTTTATCTGCCCTGAGACTAGCTCTACCACACCCTTTGCATGGCTTGGTTATTTAAGTCAGTAAATGACCCCAGTTTTGTGTTTGTTTTTCTTAAGACATTTTAAAGAATGTTGTACTCATTTGCCACCAATATTGATTGGAAGTGAATAAATTCTGAATTGAACCATGGAATTTATAATGTCTGAGGTATCATTATGTGAAGAAACATTTCAGAGGTAGAATTCATAATCCTCGTTGAGAAACTAGTGTAAGTGTTTGGGAAGGCCATAGCCCTATGTTTTCCATCTGTACTATAATCATTTTGACTCATGATTTCACACAGTAACCCCTGGAGCAAACCATCAAGATGGTTAATCCATTTTAAGATGAAAAAGTGAAAATTAATAACAGTCAATATATGGCCTACTATCAAACTGCTATTGCTAATGGATACATTTTCAGCTCATCATTACAAATCATTTTTTTCAACCAGAGACTCAAGCTCTTCTAGGTAACATTTTAAATAAAATTGTATTGTATTCTCTGGGATTAAAAAATTTCAGAGCACATTGCCTAATACAATAAATTAACTGTTCCATATATAAACACCTTTATTGCCTAGTCATAATTTTCTTCATTAATCTTAAGCTTATTTTCCAGACTCATGCTCTAAAAATTAGTTTTATAATCTGTATCTTAGCCAATAATATCATAATAATTTCTAACAGAATAGCATCTTCCTCAATAAGGACTAAGAAAACAACTTTAAAAAATTAAAAGTTAAGATTCCTGGTTAGAAATTTTATATCTTCAATACAAAACATTTTAAATTATGTAAAGAGTCACATATCTTCTCCCAGGAGTATTCCTTCTGCCAATGTCATTTAAAGAAAAAGCAAATAAATAATATGTGTGTACTGTGTGCAAAATGTAGGAATATTTCACCTGCTTTGAAGCAGCATATATTCTAATGGCTGAAAGAAGAATAAGACAAGCCATATTTAAACTTGATTTTTTATATTTCTAGAACTGTTTATACTGTCAGTGTTCTATAAATATATATCTAGAGGCCAAATATATATATATATACTAGAGGCCCGGTGCACAAAAAATTGTGCACTCGGGGGGGAGGGGGGGGTCCCTCAGCCCGCCCTGTGCCCTCTCGCAGTCTGGGACCCCTCGGGAGATAATGACCTGCTGGCTTAGGCCTGCTCCCAGGTGGCAGAGGGCAGGCCAAATCCCTAGGTGCAGCCCCTGGTTGGGCTCAGAGCAGGGCCGATTGGGGAGTTGGGGTGCCACCCCTTGTCATGCACAGAGCAGGGCGGATCGGGAGGTTGCGATGCCACCCCTAGTCACGCTCAGGATAGGGCCAATTGGGGGATTGGGGCACTGCCCCCTGTCACACTCAAGGCAGGGTCGATAGGGAGGTTGCGGCGCCACCCCCTGTCATGCACAGAGCAGGGCCAATCAGGGGGTTGGGGCGCTGCCCCCTGTCACGCACAGAGCAGGGCCCATCAGGGGGGTTGGGGCTCTGTACCCTGTCACACACAGAGCAGGGTCGATCAGGGGGTTGGGGAGCTCCCCCCTGTCAGGCACAGAGCAGGGCCCATCAGGGGGTTGGGGAGCTCCCCCCTGTCATGCACAGAGTAGGGCCGATAGGGGAGTTGGGGCACCGCCCCCTGTCACACACAGAGCAGGGCGGATCAGGGGGTTGGGATGCCGCCACTGTCACACACAGAGCCGCAGGGTGATCAGGGGGTTGGGGAGCTACCCCCTATCAGGCACAGAGCAGGGCTAATCATGGGGTTGGGGCGCCTTCCCCTGTCATGAACAGAGCAGGGCAGATAGGGAGGTTGTGGCCCCGCCGCCTGTCACACACAGAGCCGCAGGGCAATCAGGGGGTTTGGTCGCTGCCCCCTGTCACGCTGATCACGGTGCTGGGAGGCCTCACTGCTCTGCTGATCCTGGTGCTGGGAGGCATATTACCCTTTTACTATATAGGATAGAGGCCTGGTGCATGGGTGGGGGGTGGCTGGTTTGCCCTGAAGGGTATCCTGGATCAGGGTGGGGGTCCCCACTGGGGTGCCTGGCCAGCCTGGATGAGAGGATGATGGCTGTTTGCAGCTGGTCACACTCCCTTTAGGGTGGGGGTCCCCACTGGTGTGCCTGGCCAGCCTGGATGAGGGGATGATGGCTGTTTGCAGCTGGTCACACCCCCTTCAGGGTGGGGGTCTCCACTGGGGTGCCTGGCCAGTCTGGGCGAGGGGCTAGGGCCGTTTTCAGGCTGGCGGGTGACTGAAGCTCCCAACCTGTCCTTTTTTTTCTTTTTTTTTAATTTTGGGCCAGCTTTAGCTCTGAAGCTTGGCTCAAGCTCTGAGGCCTCGGCCACTGAAAGCAGGTATCTGGTTTGTTTGGGTTCTATAATTGTAACACTGTTGTGGTCCTGCTCACTCCAGCTCTGAGATCCCAGCTGGCTGAAAGCAGGGATCTGCATTTGTTCTATAATTGAAACAATGTTGCAGTCCTGCTGGCTGAAGCCCGGCTGGCTGAAAGCAGGTTTCTGAGGTTTTGTTTAGCTTCTATATTTGTAACAATGTTTCTTAAACTGCAAGCTCAGAGGCCGGCAGCAGCAGGCAGGGAATGTTGGCTTCCTCCATCACTGAAGCAAGCAAGCCTCCTGTTTGCTTCAAGCTGCCTGGCTGCCGGCCGCCATCTTGGCTGGCAGTTAATTTGCATATCGCCCTGATTAGCCAATGGGAAGGGTACCGGAGGTACAGCTAATTACCATGTTTCTCTATTATTAGATAGAATGATCATCTTTAACAGAAACATATTCCAAAGTGCTGTAGAATAAAGGACTCATATATACATGGGTAAAAGTATAGATATAAGAAAAAGCTGTAGACATAGATATGGATATCGACATATCTTCTCCCAGAGTATTGCAGATGCAGATATTGGTATAGATATAGACATGCTTATAGATATGTAGATGCAGATATAAGTGTAAACATGAAGTTATGGGCATAGTCATATGTATAAGAGATTTCTAGTACTTGGAGTAGACATCTGTTATTTCTACCTCTCCACCATCCCTTTTCTCCCACTGGACATTGTACCTCTTTACCTTCCATTGGGTAACTGACCCCCTGCCGCTACATGTCCTAGTAGGCTGCATATCACAGCACCTCCTCCCACACCCAGTCACAGAGTGGATTCATAAATTCTCAATCAGCACCTCTTTCCCTTGGGTCTAAGGGTTTTAAGTATGTGATTCCAGATTTCCCAAAGGTAATATCTTCTCCCCCCGCCCCCGTCCCACCCCCAGAAGCCTTAAACCTGAGATTTCAAGCACAACACACAAAAGCCATATGGAAAGATTGAGAAATGGTCAGAGAGACAGACAGGAGATATGACTCAAGCTCCCAGATTGTAGCAAAAGATAGGAAAGGTAAGGAAGAGGTGATATTTGCAATTGCCAAAAGGGAATTTGAGTCTTAGATGAGGAAAAGATGTTGTTCCCAAAGTTTGGATTCCAGAGTCTGTGAATCATGAAGGGTGCTATAAACATTGAAATGGAAGACCATGAAATTTTTTACCAGAAAGTCTTTAAATTAAAATACACTGCTTTTTGTCTAGGTGATTACATCTCAATTTTCTCAATATTTATCTTTCTCAATCAGAATTTAGGTAAAATAAGGAACAATATTTAACAGAACTTAAAACTATAAGGGGATGATGAGGTCCCATCCTTCAATATCCTCTCTACAAGCTTCTACATCCATCCATACCTATCACTCATTTGTGCTCTTCTCCTAAAGAATATTAAGATACATGTACAATTAAGATTAAAATAAGATGAATGAGCATGTTGCTATCTACCCTGTAAGCACAAGAAACAAAACTGATTTTTAAAACAAAAAAATCTTTAACATTTGATGTTGGCTAGATAGAGATAAAGAATCAGAAAAGAACCTAGGTCCGTGGTCGGCAAACTGCGGCTCGCAAGCCACATGCAGCTCTTTGGCCCCTTGAGTGTGGCTCTTCCTAAGCCTTAGGAGTACCCTAATTAAAGTTAATAACAATGTACCTACCTATATAGTTTAAGTTTAAAAAATTGGCTCTCAAAAGAAATTTCAATCATTGTACTGTTGATATTTGGCTCTGTTGACTAATGAGTTTGCCGACCACTGACCTAGGTAATTCATACAAACTCATAACCCAAGGATTCAAGTCATTCAGGAAATAACTTCCTTCTGGGGAAAAACCCCCAGATACTCTTTGAGCCTCTGAAAGTAGCCCTCTAATCCAGACGATGAGCCTTCATTTTGATATTTAGAGGGAATTTAATAATATGCTTGTGCCTATGCCTTTCCATCAAATGAAATAACATAAAAAAATAGTTATTCAGGGTTCAATTATTTTACACAAGCTCATTCTCACCCCAACTCTCTAACACTAAGTAAATTGTCCAAGTGGGCAATCAGAATACAATTAAATTTTATGAATAATTGCTGTAGTTTGCTATAGCCTTAAATAGTTAGGCACATTAAAGGAACCTAGAGGTATATATCTCTAAAATGTTTAATTATAATATGTTATAATTGTCAGTGCTTAAAGATTAGCATTTTAAAGAGTAGTGTGTGTGTGGTTGCTTCATGGTTATGAAAGAGAGTCGTTTACTAGGCCCCTCTTTTGCCACATCTATTGATTTATTCTCAATACAGTAGAAAAGAGATCTTTAAATGGATTCCGATGACTTTCAGAGGCAAGCACCCCTTAACAAACTCCCAACTCCTCCTTCCAATCACAACACAAAAATTACCAGAAAGAGTCGATTTCTCTTGAGGGTGATCATGTGATCATGAAGACAAAAAAAACCATACTCTACATTGTATTCATTGTGTTAGATAATTTTGCCCAACTGTAGACAAATGTAAGTGTTCTGGGCATGTTTAAGATATGCTAGGCTAAGCTATGATGTTCTATAAGTTGGGTATATTGAATTCATTTTTACTTTATATTTTCAACTTATAATGGGTTTATTAGGGCATAACCCATCATAAGTCCAGGGGCATTTGTGTGTATAAAATATTCATTTGTACCAGAAATCAATAATGTCATGCAACTCTTTTCACATGGTTGCACTATCAAAAATTGAGAAATTCTCAGTAACCAAGAAAATTATTTAGGCTAGAACTTCAAGAATTTTATTTATATATGAGAAACACACTCATATAAATTCAGAAAATATGTTTTTACCCTTCAAACTACAGAAGCCATGTAAATATCACTTTTTAATGTCACATGTATTTTATAGGTTGATTTAATACAGCATAGTCCTAGTCCCAGTACTATTTTTCAGACCTTTTTTGCTTATTTACCTCACTTTATTCTTTAGAATAAAATATATAGAAATAAAAAGCAAATGAAAATGAATCCATTAGACTTAAAGAGGTAGTACAACATATTCCCATCAAAGGCGGAATTAAAGTCCTTTAAGTAATTGTCATAAAATTGTTCAACCATGGTAATAAGCTTTCTTTCTAAACAATTTCAAATCCTCTTCTTAAACAAATGCCATCAGAATCATTTTCAAATCTCCACTAAATTTTAATAATGTACCTAAGTGTTTAAGAATACTTGAATGTTCTTAGGTAATTATTAGGATATGAGGGAAGGTTAATCTTTTCTTTGAGGTCAGACAGAGACATATTTGAACTCAGAATGTAAATATCAAATCTTGATAGCTTGAAATCTGCAAGTAATTTCTCCCTTGAAACAATCTCACTATTCTTGTCAGAGCTGACACTATCTACCATTCACTGGCAGCTGACATACCTGGCCTGCCAGTATCCAGTGTACCCTAGGTGAGCACATGACAACACCTACCTCTGCTGAAACTGCACACAGGATCCCCAGAGCTCACCTAAGTCTCAGGGTAAGAGTCATAGTCATTCATGAATCATCTCCCAAGTTTCCATACGAACAAATCATTTCACAAAACAAGAACTTTGGCTCTAACCGGTTTGGCTCAGTGGATAGAGCGTCGGCCTGCGAACTGAAAGGTCCAAGGTTCGATTCCGGTCAAGGGCCTGTACCTTGGTTACAGGCACATGCTCAGAAGGGGTTGTGCAGGAGGCAGCTCATCGATGTTTCTCTCTCATTGATGTTTCTAACTCTCTATCCTTCTCCCTTCCTCTCTATAAAAAAATCAATAAAATATATTTTTTTTAAAAAAGAACTTTGAAACCCACCTATGAAAGTCTCCTTAAATCCAGTCATGCTTTTTACACAGTTAGGTTTAACTAGTGACAGAAACTATAGCATAGCAAGATTTACACAAGACAAAAGACTATTAGTGTCTTAGGCAAACAAAGTCCAGTGGTGGGGAATTCAAGGCTGGTGGGTGGCTTCCCCTGCTCTGTTTATTTTCAGCACATAACTGTACCTCACTGCCCAAAAGGGCTGCTCAAGAGCCAGCCCTCCTGTCTTCTAACCAGGAAGAAGAAAGAGTTCAAAATGAAGTCTGATCCTTACCCACAAGAATATTTTGCAAAAGTTATTATATATGACACTTCTGCTTATATCTTATTGGCCAAAACATAGTCATGTGGCCACAGCTATCATGGAAGACTTGGAAATGGAGTCTTTATGGAATGTAACCAACAAAAACTCAGGGGATTCTGTTGCTAAATAAAAAGAAAAGAACTACCATTGAGGGGTTAGCAGTCTCTGTCTCCTTCCTCTCTTCTAAAAACCTTTAGAATTTAAAAAGCCAAAGAGTGCTATTACCCAAACAGATACCAGTAGCCAACTTAGAAAATATAAGGATGGAGAAAGATTATAACAACAATATTTTAGGTTTATCATTGGGCATCACACTACACGGTAAACTCATCTTTAAATAAATAAAATCTGTAAGTATATGTTATGGCAAGTACTTAACAAAACAAAGAATTACTCATGAGTGAAACCCCACTGGATCTATGTGAGTAGGAGATATTTCTAAAAATTATATACCAAGAAAATTGTAAATTATATCCCATTAGAAAAGTCCCAACGCAACTAATTCTATGACTGTGAACAAGAAATGTCTCCAAATTCTTTATTGAATTATTACTTAATGCTAGAAATTACATTTCTATGGAAATAAGTAGATTTAGATTTTATCTGTTTGGAGATCAAGTTAAGATCTGAGGCAGATGGCGACATTGTGTTTAAACAGTAACTAAAAACTGCAATTCTTTCAGCCGTACAGTTTGGCTTTCATTTATTTTTTTTTTTAAAA
This sequence comes from Myotis yumanensis, assembly GCF_028538775.1. Classification (NCBI taxonomy): domain Eukaryota; kingdom Metazoa; phylum Chordata; class Mammalia; order Chiroptera; family Vespertilionidae; genus Myotis; species Myotis yumanensis. The sequence continues at coordinate 21,326,322 of NW_027223766.1, forward strand.
AGTCTCTTCAGAAGTAAATCATTTGAGCAGAAATCTTTATGGCATATGATATATGAGATATGGAACTGAATGTTGATGGTTTATAAGACAATTAATTTTGTCAACCTAGTTACGTTCTCAAATGCAGGGTTTAAAAGACAGAGATCAAAATACACATAACCCAACATAAATAAACAATAAAATATTAATGTGGCTGAAATGTTAATACTATCTCTCTGGGTGTGTGTGTGCATATGTGATGAATTTTCATTTTTACACTTCAAAGTGGAAGAAAACAAGTCCACAGTAGCATCAGGATCATTCAGTCAAGCCAGATGGGAGACAGGGCAGGTCAATATCCTGCAAAAGCCCTAGGAGCTAAGAAACAAGAATCAGGAGCCACAGTAACCACTCTCTGAGTCCTTCTAAATGAGAGAAGAAAATGCTCAGGGACTCTGTGTTGGTATCAGTTCTTCAAACACTAGGATAACTGTGCTGAGGAGAACAATAACTGACTTTCCAGCTTGGAGAATGCATTTTGTTTATACGTTTGTATTAATCATTGAACACTTCTGGGTGACTGCTGCTAAAGCTGATTCACTCCCTCATTTATTCCTCCAATAGATATCTACAATTTGAACATTTAGACTTCTAATCTCCAGAAAAACAACATGAATGAATGAATGAAACACCATCTATGGAAATCACAGTGTGTGTGTGTGTGTGTGTGTGTGTGTGTGTGTGTGTGTACCACAGTATCATAGAAAGGAAATTGACACAAATATTATGATACCACTATATAAATGAAAACTATATATTCCCCCAAGGAGCACCTAGTGCAGGGTTGATGGTGATAGTGGGGTAGCACAGAGGGATAGGAAAGACTTCTTAAAGCAAGTGACATATAAACTAAGACCCGAAAAGTGAATAGAAATAGCTAGAGAAAAAGAGAAATTGTCCCTTTCAACTTGAATACAGAGGAGTTTGAAATAGATTTATGGTCTGGTGTTTCAACTGGTCAATAGGATTATTTCCCCCAACTACTGATCACTGAACGTTGAATGCATCATTTTCATTCATTCCCCAGATAGCTTCCTGAACCCTCCTTTGTGCTGGGCACTGTCCTGGGCAGTGGGTGTGCAGAGAAAAATGAGGAGGGATGGGTGGGATCCAAGAAGTAGCAGATTCTGTCTCTCAAACGTTTTTGTTGATTCTGAAAGTCTTAAAATAAAAACATTAAACATTTATATAAGGATGAAAGCGTTCCATTACTATTCATTAGAGTCACTGCCTCACATTGGCACCACATCTCCCAGGAGGCAGTAACTACAGTGGTTATGAATATGGACTTGGGAGCCAGATTGCCTCGGTTCAAATCTTCACTCTGTCATTCATCAGTTACATGAGCAGGACCAGGATAATTAACCTCTCCGGAATTCAGTTTTCCCATCTGAAAATGAGGGTAATAATAATTGTTTCTACCTCATGCAGTGGTTTGAGGATTAAATGAGTTAATACATGTAAAGCATTTAGAACAGTGTCTGCTCCATCAGAAGCAGTCAGTAAGGGTTGCACGATTATAGCGAAAATTCCAGTATAATCATCCTGGAGTTCAATTCACTCCATGTTACTCGGTATAAATAGCATTCTGTCAGTCTTGTTGCTTTTACACAGCCTTACACAAGTCACTTAAACATCATTAGCCCGAGTTTCCTCCTCTGCAAAGTGGGGGCAATGGTACCAGCCTCACAAGATTGTCTTGAGGGTTAAATAAAATTGCAGATTGAAGGGGCTGTAGGCTGCAAATTGCTATGCAATTGTTGCTTGTTGTTATTATCTTGCTCTTTTTAACCCTCGTCCCCAAATTGATAAGTGCTTCTCTCTTTAGGAGGAAGACAAAACCCAACATGCACACATGACTTTGACATAATGCTTTCTGCTCTCCAGATAATATAAAGCGGATGAAAACGAATGCCTCCACATTGAGACTGGAACGAACTTGGCATCAATTTGTAAATTCAAAAGCTGATATAATTTTGAAGAATATGAGAAGCAATATCCTTGTCGTTTCTGCTTTTGGCAAGGGCTGCATTCTCTTATGTGAACTGACCTCTGCATTGTTCTCTCTTCAAGTGGCATTTTAACAACTGAGAAATCAAGACACCAGCAGCCCCTTACCTCCCGGCCTCATGTGAGTCCCACCTTGCACCCTACTTGAGTGCCTTCTGTATGTTGGTACCCTACAAGGTAGCCACACTTGCCTGTCTTTTGGCAACTCATTCCAAAGAGAGATGCTCAGAGGAGAGGAGAGGGTTGGCCTGGTGGGTCCGGGAATTGACTTGGATCCATTTCGTTGCTCACATATTCGCTGAACACTGACTATAAATCTGGCAACATGTTAGTCTCTATGGAATTTGCAAGAAAGAAGTTAATAGAACCCCGAGCCCCAAGGGAATCACATACTCTGGGAGAGATGGACAAATACACAAATTATGCAAGTCAGAATGTGGAATCGGTGCTGAAAATAAAAGTGTAAGCGAAGAAGTGTGGAGGCTCGGGAAGGGTAATTTGATCTGTCTGGGTCGGTAAGGAGGGGCCTTCAAACATGTTTCTGGCTTCCCAGAAAAGATGACATTTCAGCAGGGAGATGAAGGATGAGTAGGTTTCTTAGGTAGAAAATGGGATAGGGAAGAAGGCCAGGTTGAGGAACAAGATAAGTGGTGACACGGACGTGTGGAAGAGCAACATATGTCCCTAAAACAGGGAATAGAAACATAGGACCTGCGATGGGGGCCAGAAGGAAGAAGGAAATGAAGGCCAGGAAAGGTAGGCCCCAAATAGAGAGCCATAGAGAGAGCCAGAATAAGGCATGAATATATAGGTTTCTAATCAGTGGAGTGAATAACACACACACGGGTCTGCATTTTAAAAGCTAAATTCCTCTACTCTGGACAAGAAGCACCAGGAATTCATTCCTGTCTGGAGAGGAGTCACCAACAGTGAACGGTCACTAACCTTGCCAGCTCGTCCAATGCCTGCAGGCAGGCTGTGCCCAAAGGCTGCAGTAAAGACGCTGCAGGACTCGGGAGCCGGGCAAACACAAACCTCACCGCTCGCTCGCAAGGCCAGGGCTGCTACCTGGAAAACTACTGGCATGAAGACACCTGATCATTTATGCTAACTAATACTGCTTGATTTCTCTGGCACATACGCGTGTATATGTGTGTGTGAATTCAAATTCATACTTATAAGAAGGCCTGCGGTTGCATTAGGGTGTTTTATTTCCTTCATTTCAGATGAAGTATTTGTATAAAATGGAAACAATTCATTTCAAATGCCTCAGTCCCCGAGGAGGAAGGCCAGCTTTCTGCGATCGGCCCCGAGGGAGGAGCCGGCTCCACTGTTGCGTTTTATAGTTTCTACTGTGCTTTCCCTGTCTGTCCCCACCTCCAAGAAGTTCGAGAATTTGCCTGTGATTTCCTGCCATCTATTCCCCAGATTCCCTCCCAGAGGAACTCACAGAGAGTGGGGCAGGACGACAGGCAAGAAACAGATTGCTGAACTGGCTCATTCCACAGCTGTCCTCTTTATTTTTTTTTAAGTAGTTTAGACAAGGGGGGGTTGGGGGGTAGGCAGCTACAAACTAAACCACACACAGCTTTTTATAATCCTCTGTCACACTCTCTTCAAAAGCAGGAGAAATTAAGGTCCCAGTGATTTCAGTTGAGCCGTTGGATCAGCAGATGTTGCATAATCAATGGTGTTTTGAGGATTCTGCTTTGAATTCAGAGCCTCAGAACGAGGGCAGCCTCTCCCAATAATCGATGTTCCTTTCAAGTTTATCTTATTCATTTCTGAATGTTGGAGAGGAGGAATTACTTTAATGCCTGTTTTACAGACGGGAAACTCTTGGTCCTGGTAGAAGCAGCCCGTCAGTGGAAGAACCATGATCGCCATTGGTCTTTCTCACACCCTTCCTGTTTTGTCTAAGAAACTGGCCCTGACCCAGCGACGTGAGGCCAGCTTCCCAGTCTCATCATCCACGATAAGATCAATCAATATTTATTGAGCAGCTACTGCTAAGGATTCAGAAAGACACAAGCCAGAATTTTAAAAAGCCACTACCTCTCAGGCACTTTTATTCTAGATTAAGAAATAAAACATAGCCTGACTGGCATGGCTCAGTGGTTGAGCATCGATCTATGAACCAGGAGGTCATGGTTCGATTCCCAGTCAGCGCACATGCCCGGGTTGTGGGCTTGATCCCCAGTGGGGGTGCCCAGGAGGCAACTAATCAACGATTCTCTCTCATCATTGATGTTTCTATCTCTCTCTCTCCTTCTCCCTTCCTCTCTGAGATCAATAAAAATATATATATTTTTAAAAAGAAATAAACATAAATTTATGGAAACTTAAGAGCTAAATAGCAGTGTGAGACCAAAAAAGAAAATGCCTCTAGAACCTTCTTTCCCATTTTCCTAACAACTCACATGGGATGTTTCAAGCCTCCACAGCGGTCCCTATGCTATCAGCTTGCCTCTACCGCAGCACGCCTCCACACTAACGCAAAGAGATAGTCCCATGAACAAAGCTGACCACGCTGCCCCCTAGATTTAAAATACCTGCTCTTCCCCACTTCCTGCTGTGTGAGGGCCAACTGCTGATCTTTGTGGTAGGGCTCCTCACTCCCATTTCAGTTTACATCCACAACTCATTTCTGCGTTTCCTTCCCACTGCTGCTGTAACAAATTACCACAGACTTAGTGGCTTAAAATCACACAAATGTATGACCTTGGCCTTCGTCTTGGAGGCCAGAAGTCCGGAATGGGTCTCACTGGGCTAACATCAAGGTATCCACAGGGCTGCATTCCTTTCTGGAGGCTCCAGGTGAGAAGAATCTGTTTTCTTGCCTGTTCCAGGTGGAGTCAGACCAAGTTAAGGAGTTTGCACTTTGTTCTGGCACAATGGGACATCACGGTAGTGGTTTCAGTAGGAGACTAATGTAATCCATTCTGCATCATTAAAAACTCACTCTGGCCCTAACCGGTTTGGCTCAGTGGATAGAACATCGGCCTGCGGACTCAAGGGTCCCAGGTTCGATTTCAGTCAAGGGCATGTACCTTGGTTGCAGGCACATCCCCAGTACGGGGTGTGCAGGAGGCAGCTGATTGATGTTTCTCTCTCATCGATGTTTCTAACTCTCTATCCCTCTCCCTTCCTCTCTGTAAAAAACCAATAAAATATATTTTTTAAAAATAATAATAAAATAAAAACTCACTCTGGATGATGTGTGACCAAGGAATTGGAGGGATCCAGAGAGGGAGCAGGAAAACTTGGCAAGAACTGTTTGGGGAAGGAGATGGAGACAGGATTGAAGAGAGAGGAAAAGATAGAAGAGCGGTCTTTTAGGGCAAGTATACTAGACAGATTTCTGGGCCAAGTTAAACACTCATTTGACATGGTATTGGTACTTTTGAAGGAAATCCTGTCTGCCCAGTTTCTAATTCTCACCAGTGACAATCAACTGCTCAGATGTAGCCATGGGGGAGACAGATGGTTGGATTTATCCCAGCTTGGAATTTTGCCAAGAAATACAGTGGATGAAAAGTATGGTGGATGTAAACAGGAGCAGGGCAACTGAGGGCTTTTGCAAGGAAGTGATTATCATGAGTTACCACTGACTCCTCACTGAGAAGAAGGCAAGTGGAGCCAGGAGGAAAATGGATGGTAGAAATCTATGGGATGATGCTTCCAGGCTCTATTTCAACAAGTGTATTAGGAGGTCGATGGGAGGGAATCTGCTATTTTATTTTGCTATTTTAAATGTGGTACAGTTCCTGCTTATGGAAACATCTAGAATATGAGAGAAGATGGCTGAGATGAAGAGCATGAAAGAATCAGCCACTAAAGATAAGTGGCCAAGGAACTGAGAGGTCATCTTGGTGGCTGTCCATTGATCCAGAACTCATGACATACAGGGAGTTGGTTACCAAGAGATCACGGGCAGACCGCTCAAAGAGGAGAACAGGCGGTTTTACAAGATGGTGTAAGGTTCAGAGGAGTAGGATGGAGTTGTATTTTTTTTATAAAGTGGAGTAGAAATCATGACCAAAATTGCCAATAAGGATTGAGGAGGGCTCTGACTCCAGAACTCAGCCCTGAGTTATTGTGATTTGAGAAAACAAGCAATGAACCTGCCTTAAGAAAACCAAGTCCTTATGGACCAGCTGGGCATCAACTAAGGATTGAGGAGATGGGAACAGCATTCAGAGAAGAGTTTGGGGAGGTAGGGGAGATTGCTGAGTGCGGATACGAACTCCCTGACACATGGCAGATGGCGAGGCTCAGGGATCAGAGGGAGAGAGGATGCAGCAAGTCAGAGGCTGTAGGGCAGCCGTGGGCAAACTACGGCCCGCATCCGACCCGTTTGAAATGAATAAAACTAAAAAAAAAAAAAAAAAAAAAAAAAAAAAAAAAGACCGTACCCTTTTATGTAATGATGTTTACTTTGAATTTATATTAGTTCACACAAACACTCCATCCATGCTTTTGTTCCGGCCCTCCAGTCCAGTTTAAGAACCCACTGTGGCCCTCGAGTCAAAAAGTTTGCCCACCCCTGCTGTAGGGAGTAGGAGGATAAGGTTTGTCATTGTATATATCTCTTCTACCAGTGGAGAGTGTTTACAGACCAAGAATTTTGTCTTACTTCTTTCTATATTTCAGAGTAATTTTTGAAACACTGGATGCTCAGTAAATGTTAGTTGAGGGAGCGAGGAATGCCTGCTAAATGATGAAAAAAGAGAAGACAGTAAATGCCAAGTCTAACATCTCTCCTCCGGGGGAACCGGGCTAGAAGGGACTCAGGGTTTATTTCCTTGTCCACCCCGGAAGGGCTGGGTGCCAGTCATTCTGGTTTAGTTCAGCATCACTTCCCAGATGATTGGGAGGTGGAGGCTCCCTGTCTTAGGCTGAAGGCTTCTCCCCCCAGAAGACCTCACATGCCATTTGGCTCAGAAGGATTGCTGCACAGTGACTTGCTGGCCTCGGGGGTAGTTACACAAAAGATAAAAAGGAAAATGTCACTTGTTAGGTTAGCACCAAGAAATTAGTGCCAACAGATGATTTGGCAAAGCGATAAAAGTCATGGAGATTACAAAAGGGATTGGCATCGGCACTGAGACCTGCAGCCGCATCCCTGCGCCCACGGAACTGCGTGGGGTCTGTTGGCACCTACTAAGGAAGACGGGCTGCATCTCCTCCCGAGGAGTTTGTTGTCCCTGTGGGAGAGAACAGATGATAATGACAGGATCTGATACAGTGAAATAAAAGGAGTGGGCTCTCTGCTACAGGGGGGGGGGGGGGGGGGGAAGAGACAAAATTCAGAATCCAATGACCTAGGTTTGCTCTTGCTATGGTATTAGCTCTTTGAACTTGGTCTTGACCAACACAAACTGGACCAGCCGTGGGCAAACTATGGCCGGCGGGCCGGATCCAGCCCGTTTGAAATGAATAAAACTAAAAAAAAAAAGACTGTACCCTTTTATGTAATGATGTTTACTTTGAATTTATATTAGTTCACACAAACACTCCATCCATGCTTTTGTTCCGGCCCTCCAGTCCAGTTTAAGAACCCATTGTGGCCCTCGAGTCAAAAAGTTTGCCAACCCCTGAAATGGACTATTCCATCTTCAGAATGAAGTGGTTGCATGGAATGATTTATAGCTTCTCTTATACTTCTAAAAATTTTTGAATGTATATTGGCTAGGAAAGCAATTTCTTATTTATTGGGGCTATTTAAAGATGTAGGGGTTGCCAGAGCTATGCGGAGTTAGTGGAGGTCTATGGGAAATGTTTTTGAAGACTAGGAGCTGAGTAGAAGGAGCGCCGGAGAGTTTCACAGGGCAGGGCAGGCACAAGCAAAGACCTAAGGCAAGAAAACCCACTCATAGAAAAAAGTAGATAGATGTGTGTCTGTGCAGCCTGTAAAATTGTGGGAACAGATGAGTAAGGGAACAACAATGGCTTGCCTAGTCACTAATTCCGCAGATGTGATTTAGAGTTTAAGTTGATGTTTGAAGCAGTTTGGAGCCACTGTTCATCTGTGAGAAAGGAAGGGACATTGTGTGAAAAGCCACAGAGAAGGAGAAGGACAAGGGCCCATTGCGAAGCCCCAGCTGGGTCAGGACACAGAATCCTTGTGTGTGGCGTGATGTAGGTCTCTCACCTCCTGCAGCCAGGTGACCTTCAGGGGGAACAAACAGAGCAGAGCAATGACTTTGCTCAAGGTCACCACCTAGAATTCCCATCTCCTGCCACCTGCACTGTAGCTCTTCCCCAGTAAACACTGCCCCCTGCCACTTCCCTCACCGAGGCTGTTTCCCCTTTGTCTTCATGTCTCTGAGAATAGAATGTCTAAATTTCATGGGTGCTGCATCCTAAGTGATCCAAATAAAGGGTTGGAAAGCGGGCGCATATCACAGCTGAAAAGTGCTGTGTGTCGCCAGAAATAATAGGAGAGAGGCAAGAAAGGTCCTATCTTCCCTCTCCCCCACCCCCCAGCCCAACAGAAAACGAACAGGGATTTGGGGGAGGAGAGAAGGGGAGGGAGGGGGAAATCTGCAGTCGTCTTGCTGTGCTCAATTTGTATTCTAGCCACACACTGTCCCATCAAGGGAAAACGCTTCCCGCACACACACACGTGTTCAGGATATCAGTGTGATGGAGCTGAGCGAGGGCCTCTCCAAACACAGTGACCATCTGCTAGGCAAAACATAGGGGTCTGACAAGCAGAAGCCATTCAGACCCGTTGTTGGGCCACATTATTACATATTTGACAAGGGTAATGAGGGGCTGTCATTAACCTTACATGACAGTTGCTACAATGACACACTAAAGCAAGGACAAAGAGCCGGACTCGGTAAAAAGGCGCCTACTTCTCATTTAACCCTGGAATTATGTGACGCCATTATTCCTGGCGGAGGCTGGCAGGCCTGGGGTTAATTTCCATTTCTGTGTCTGCTTGTTCTCTTTTTCAAATGTCCCCCTCGTATGGCACTGCATTATTTATCACAACACACTGACTTAGATGCAAGAACAGAAAGGGTCTCCTGGAGAAATGAACAAACAGACAGATTTCCTGAGCCCCAGCGACGGCTTGAAATGAGGCTTCTGAACTCTGAGATATTTAAGGTAACTGTTAACTATCTATGTCATTTCTTGTCATTTTCTCCCAGAATTTTATCAGATATAAAGGAATAAGATTGTTTGGGAATATAAATATATATTTACTCTACTTTTTTCAAGCCGTGGACAAACCAAGGGGCAAAAAAAGTTAAAATAATAGTTTTGACAATGAAACATAATTTTGGAATCTAATTTCATTGTTGGAAATATCCTAAAGAGCACTCATGTTTTTGTTTTGTTTTACAGAAGAGGCAAATAGCCTGACTGACTTGGCTCAGTGGTTGAGCATCGACCTATGAACCAGGAGGTTATGGTTCAATTCTGGTCAAGGTACATGCACAGGTTGCAGGCTCAATCCTCACTGAGGGGAGTGCAGGAAGCCACTCAATGATTCTCTCTCATCACTGATGTTTCTCTCGCTCTCTCTCCCTCTCCCTTCCTCTCTGAAATCAGTAAAAATATTTTTAATAAAAGAGGCAAACAGAGCCCTGAGATGGTTGGGTACTCCCACTACCCACCAACCCCCAGAGCTGAAGAGGAAACCACAGCATAGCTCCCCGACCCACCCCACCCCCATGCCATCCTACTTTTCAGAGCCATGCTTTCTCCCAGCTTCCTCTTTGACCATTCAACTTCCATGAGCAAAGGGAAAGTTTGGGGTTTTTCCATTTAATTATTTAAACCCCTACTCCTCTGAAGAAACACTTACACAAGTCCAATTTGCAATGCTACCATTTCTGATAATTCTGCTTCGTAATTTTGAAAGCTGGTTTTGTGTAATTTGGCCACCAAAGTGTTCCTCCTTGGTGCATTCTGTCCGCCTGACATCATGAAGCCACTAAGGTGATGACAGCCAATCAGTTAAAAACTATAATCAGGATGGCCCAGCCATGAACAAGAAAACACAATGGAAAATGAGTCTGTTTTGGATTAAAGACCTAATAGCCCACTTCTATTTATATTTGGGTAGGTGCCACCTGCCTAAAGGACACCAACCTATGAGAGTCTCAGAGTCTGTAACTATCAAGAGAGTCCCAATAGCTAACTGAAATTCAATATCTCTCTCCTGTAACATGTGCAAAGATCGCTGATTGGGTTTTTATGCAAGGTACCTGACTTCTGTTTGGCTTAACGCTGAGGCATTGCAATCAGGTGGGCCCATGGCTGTGACCTGGGGGGTCTGGGGCCTTGCTCTGTCACTCGAATAGTGACAGATACCAGAAAAGTGCTGAATTTCTTTTGGTCTAATTTCCTCAGCTGTGGAATGAGGAGATTAGATCTGATGCTGTCAAAGGTCACTAGCTCTGTTTTGGCCGGAAACTTCCAAGTTCACAGCAGAGGAAAGGGTTTTGCTGATTTTTCAGAACGTGCCATCAGCTCTTTTTGAACTTAATCAGCTCAGGATGTAAATGAGTTTAGATGATTTGGGACATAGGAATAAAAGAAAATAAAAATAAAAAAGACACCCCACACCTCTGAGATTCATGCACATCTTATGTAAGAACATAAAAGCTCCAGAAATGACCAAGTCAGTCACTTCATGGACAATGGGAGTAGAAAGGACACATTCTGGCTGAGATAGAACTAGAGCAGAGACAATGGGAAGAAATCAGTGCAATGCTGATGCCATATGATTCGCTTATATGTAGAAGAGAACAATATAAACAAACAAACAAATGAAACAGACTGCATAATACATAGGTCCATCCATGCTGTTAAATATGGTAAGTTTTTTTTCATGGCTGAGTAATATTCCATTGTGTACATGTACCACAGCTTTTCTATCCACTCATCTATTGAAAACACCTTCTTACTTTTAACTGGTAATTTTTGAGGAAACAGACTGATAGACACAGAGAGTGGATTGTTGGTTGCCAGAGGGGAGGAAGAGTGGGGAACTGGGTGAAAAAGATGAAAGGATTAAGAAATACAAATCGGTACTGTAGTTACAAAATAGTGACAGAGATATAAAGTACAGCATAGAGTACGTAGTCAATAATGTTGCAATGGCTATGTATGGTGTGAAATAAAAGCAAGTCAGGACCTAGGAAAGGAGAGCAGTGGTGTGGGAGAGGTCGGGGGACTATTGCAACAGGGGAAACGAACACTCCAACCTTGGGCTCCACAACCTTCTCAAAGATAAGTCAGAAAGGAGCTTTCTTTACAAAAAATAAAATTAAATTAAAAAAGCTTCCTTTTATTACTCAATTCCATCTGTGCTCAAACCTAGGAGAAGGAATGTAAATGCCCAAGAAGAAGGTGAGGAACCTGAGTAAGAGTGAGAGATGAAGGGAGAAAAAAGAAAGCACTAGCATATGTTCCACTATAGATTTACTCAAGAGCAAGAACCCAAGAGCTGGGCAGGTTGTTAGAAGTCTTGGAAAGTACTCTATTTGGGTGGCTCAGCAACAAACCAGGAAAGAGCCAGGAAGGCAAGGAAAACAAGGAGCACCTGGAATCAAGAGGTCGTGAGAGAGGCAAGGTCAGGCAGAAAGCCAGGGGGTCACAAAAATGAGGAATAAAAGAAGGCAGATGATGTGGGACATTATTGGAGGGGTGGGAACAAGACGAGTAAACCAAAGGAGAAGTTCCCAAATCTCAGCCAGTTCCTGTTTGAAAGAGAGACTCAGAGAATCTCAGGGAGGTGTTTACCCATCAAGTTGTCTCTGGAGTCCCATTATCAAACAGATGCCCACATCTTTCCCTTTCTATATTTTTATAATACCTTTAAAACGATTGAATTTTTCATCTATAATTTTAGTAACAAAAATAAGACTTTTTAAAATGTTCAGTACTAAAGATGCTTATAGAAAAATTTGAAGGCATGTTAGTATTTATATGAAGATTATATTTATGTATTAGTTTGCATCTTATTTTGTGCAATTACTAATATATTTCAGAGAAGTTTTCTTCATCAGGATTTTTTAACCTACCTCATTCTTTTAACAGCTTCACAGTATTCCACTGTATTTATTCTATTTGTTTAACCAGTCACCTATCAACCAAAATTTACATTCATTGTACCCATTCCTTTGTTATTACTGTCCTGACCCAGGGCAAGCATCCAAAATATCCCACAATGGCAGATTGATTATTTTGAATGAACGTTACTTGAAAGCAGCCGGTGCAAAAAGTGCCCGTTGACCCTCCTTTGTCTCCTTGAACACATGAAATAAGTCTCCCTTGTGAAGGTGCCCTCCTTGCTCCATGGGGGCCAAAAGAAACACCCTAATTGCTAGAGTTAAGGAATCCAGAGCTGAGAAGCTATATTTTTCTATCCGAATTTACTACTCTCTTTCTGTTTAGATTCCTCTCTGATGATGACCTAAATCTAAGTTTCTTTTTGTCCTGTCAATTCTTTGAAAATTTATTGTTTCTTTGTCTGAAAAGTATAAAAAGGTGACTGGTTTGATCATTTCTCTCCATATTCATCATGATTTTCTACGTGTATGTATGAAATTGTTTTTTCTCCTGTTATTCTGATCTTGTGCCAATTTTATTATTAGTCCAGCTATAAAAACTCAAGATAGGTAGAGAGGGGAAAAATTCTCCCCATCCCCAACATTATGAAGCTGCTGCTAATTTATATATTCTTAGGAACACATGAAAATGTATTTATAATAAATTCCTAGAAATGGAATTTTCTTCCCCAAAATAGGTACTTTTAAAATTTGGAAAGTACCAAAATTCCCTCAAAAAACATCTGTTTTGCAAGTCCATTAAAAGTTACACAAGAAGGTTTTTATTTTGATTATAGTTTGCATTCACAACTTTTTTGTATCAGTTTCAGGTGTACAGCACAGCAGATACACATCCGTATGGGTTATCCAAAAAATGTAGTTTTAAAAATTAAAAAAAGAAATCTATGAGAGTGAGTATTGCCCACCTTTGTCTACACAGTATACTATCAAAATTTTTGAGCCTGGCAAACCTGATGTAAAAATCATTTCCTCAATTATTTATTTATTTATTAAATTTATTAAGGTGACATTGGTTTATAAAATTACATAGGTTTCTGGTATGCAATTCTAGAATACATCATCCGTATGATATTGTATTGTGTCTTCACCTCCCCAAGTCAAGACTCCTTCTGTTATCTGAGATATATGTGGGTGTCCTTTCTCCATTGCTGGTGGGAGTGGGGATCTTGGGATACTTCTGGAATAAGCATTTCTGGAGCGCCACCCCCCCCCCTTCCCCACCCCAGGAGGATGAGATGTGATAGAAAGGTTTATTTGGTTGGAACGACATCCCTGGGATTCCAAAGTCCCATTTCCCTTAATCCCCAGTCCTGGAAGGAGCATGGTTGGGGATTCAGCAGAACTAGAAGCAAAGCCAGTGTCCAAGTTTCCATTCCATGGTGGAGCTGCGCCCTGTGTAGCATCAGGCTAGCCTCAGTCCATCAGCCCATTGTGCGGGGTCCACATGGCTGTGAGACAAGAAAATGTGCCCCTGCAACAGGAACCCTGAGTCCCAGAAACACAAGAGAGCAAACCCCTTTGTTGAGGAGATTAAATAGCTCATCTTCCGGCTTGCAGTGGCTATGCCTACTCTGGCCAATGACTTGATCCCAGGTGTGACTGACAGACAAGTACCTTCCCTAAGTCACCCAGACCTTACTGGGCATGTGTCTGTTCTTCCTTTGCCCAGTCCCTTCCCCCAGAATCTGCAGGGAGCAGACCGGTGGCTTTGCAGCTTCCTGGCAAAGCTGCACAAATGAGTGCCTATGATATGTGGCCTTCCCTTTGCTCCTTTCCAGTTATTAAAACAACTAGGTCTATTACAACAGTATCACTTCCATCACAGTATTCCCCTTTACCCTCCTCTACCTCCCCCCAATCCTGTTTCCCTCTGGTCATCACCATACTGTTGTCGGTGTCTATGAGGTTTTGGGAGGTGTTTTTTTTTGTTTTAATCCCGTCACCTTTTTTTAATGTTTTGTGGGGTTTTTTTTATTGATTTCAGAGAGGAAGAGAGAGGGAGAGACAGAAACATCAATGATGAGAGAGAACCATTGACTAGCTGCCTCCTGCACACCCCCCACTGGGGATCAAGCCCACAACCTGGGCATGTGCCCTGACTGGGACTTGAACTGTGGCCGCTTGGTTCTTAGGTCAGCACTCAATCACTGAGCCACACTGGCCAGGCCCTTCACCTTTTTCATTATGAGTGAGTTTGAGCCTCTTTCATATGTTTTATAAAAGACACTCATACTACTCTCTCTGAACTGTTTACTGCACATTTTAAAATTAGATTTTTTTATTCCTGTTTTGAAGGAAGTGTCACATATTTATGAGGTTAAGCTTAAAAGTCCTACCTCACACCTATGACAAATATAATTCCTAGTCTGACTTTGTTTACAGGATTTGTTCCACAAATTTTTTAGTCTTATGTAATTGTTATTTTATATTCTAAGCTAATGGCTTTTAAGTTTTTTATCTTGTTTAGAAAGAAAAGTATTTCCCATTCCATTATTACATTAACATTCTTCCACTTTCTTCTTCTTTTTTTACAGAATTATTTTAGATGATGCCGGGTAAAAAATCGGTTTAATTTTAACATTTGAATTGTTGACAAATAAGGAATTCATGTTAAGAATAAGAATAAGCTAAACATCCAGACTTTTCCCCTCAGTGGCAACTGATTGAAATTCCAATTGTATCAGATTCTAAATTACCTTGTGCATTTTTATCTGTCATGGACCTCAGCGCTGTTCCATGGTTCTGACTATTCTGTATGTCAGTACAAAAAATATCTTATTAATACTTTATGATATGTGGCAGACTTAGGGTAGCCCCATAACTTTTTGTTTTCCATTTAAAAGTTCTATTTCCTTTTTGTTTCTTTAATGGGTTTTAGAACTAGCTTTATTAGTTCTAAAAATAATTCAAAATTAATAAGTTTTATTCATGTGATTCTACTAAATTTATAAATTAATTTAGGGAAAAATTTACATCTTTATAATATGGAGTCTTCTTATTCAAAAAAAGATGACAGCTTTTTGTTTATTCAAGTAGAGGGTTTTTTTAATTATATATGTCCTGCATATTTCTCATTAAGCTTATGACTAGGTATTTATCTTTGTGCATGATATTCAAGTGCAGTGCTTTCTTTATATTGTCTCACTTGATGGCTGGGCTCTGGAAAGTCATCAATTCACATGATAAAAAAAAAGTAGCCAGTCACTAATAATTTCCCTCATTCTTTCTAACTGAATTTTAGATGATTAACTCAGGCTGTACAGACATACAATAAAAACATCTATAGATAATTATAATTACTCCTCTTCATTTGCCATTTTTTGTACCTCTGATTTTTTTCACCTCTTCAAATAGTGTTAGTTAGGGCTTCATAAAAATTTTTAAATGAAAGCAGAGATAGTGGGTGTCCGCCTCTTAATATGCTGCTGGATTCTATTTGCCAATATTTTATATTAGACTTCCATATCAATATTTATAAGTAAGGTTGATTTTCTTTTATTTCTCTATTTCTGCCAGATTTTTGCCAAAGTAGGTCACTTCCTTTACGGTGTCTTTTAATGATCAGTGCTGTATTTCAGTGTAATTAATGTGTCAATTTTTTTTTCGTTTGAGGTTAGCACCATTTGTGACTGCTTTTGAAATATTTCTCTGCCCCAAAGTCATAAAGATAGTCTATAATATTTTCTCCTAAAAGTTTTAAAGTTTTACCTTCCATGTTAAATATTTAACCAATCTAGAATTGATATTAGTGTGCATCGCAAGGAAGCAATTCAACTTTTTTTTCCCCAACAGATAACTGATTATGTCACACCATTTATTAAATGGCCTAACTTTTCCGTTTTTACACTTTTGTCACATGTCCTTGTGACATCAGACGGTCCGTGGATGTGCCTAGCACTGACTGGCTTTTCTAATGCAATTTGAATAGAAGCGATGACAGTGGGCATCTCCTTTGCCTACTTACTGATTTTAAAGGGAATGTGTTTTTTTTAATATTGTATCATAAAAAATTATGTCTGTCAACAGAATTTTAAAATGGTCAGAAGATTTGAATAAATATTTAACCAGAGAAGATATATGAATGGCAAATAAGCATATGAAAAGTTTACGGGCATCACAAGTCATCGAAAAATATAAATTAATACAAAATAAGATACCTCTATGTATTCTCTAGAATGGCAAATAACCATCTTGCAGATTTGTTACATGACTGTGGAATACTTGGCTCCTGCTGTTATTTTTATCATCCTACACTTATTCTGAAGACAAAAGAGGTTCAGTAGAGGTTTTTGCCGAAATGGAAAACAACTATAATTATCTTTCAAAAAGATAACCCTTGCAGCAAGGTGAAGGACTGCAGTGAAGTAATTTTAGGGGTGCAGAGGCCCCAAAGAAGGAAGCTCTTAGATACACTCCAAAGGAGACAATGAAACAGCTGTGAGAAATGGGGGAGTAGATAAAAGTCACTACTGAGAGAGAAACTGATAGAGTCTGGTACATGGATAGATGTAAGGGGTCAGGATTTCAGAATCAGCCTATTGATATCACTGTCCTAAACTATCAAGTGTAGAAATATACACCTCAAAACAGCATAAATTGTATAAATCACATCACTCTAACATTAGGCGATAATATTAATGGGATTTAGTTCCAATTAATTTGGGAAAACCTTAAAGGATCATCTTGAAGGCTTTTTGTTTTGTTTTATAAAATGTTCAGATAAACATAATTAAATCCATCAATATTTTGTCCATTTGTAGGATGTGCCACATGTTATATGGACACAACACACTTACAATACAAAACTGACACCTTGGCTCAGAATAAAATACAGAAATAAAAAGAAAAGAAACAGTTTTTCAGTTCCAACAGCTATGTCAGTTGTGTGTGCAGATACCCTAAAAATGGCAAAGAAATTTCATACTTTCGAGCAACAGGACTGGGTTTATGTAATGTGTTTAGCATATCTTGACAAGTTGAAAAAATATATAAAATGTCTTCCCTTAAATTTAGTCTAAAAGATTAAGCATGTGCTTTCGTGATGGGTAGCAGAGAATCATTTTTTCCCCTTTATCTTATTCATCTCTGCTTCTGCCATGTTGAGAAGGATCCTCTAAACCGAAGGAAATCTCCCTGAACCATTGTGTTTGCCTTTTTTTTTTAATACCTTCTTTGATTCTGTATAGACAAATATAACTGCAGGGGAAAGTTATGGCTAATATAATTCAGTATATTTTATAAATGTTTGCTCATACAGCCCAACTTGAAACATCTTGGCCCCGACTTATATTCAAAGAGAAAAGCTGCTTATCGAATTGTGCATCTGACACATTTACTTGAAGGGTAGCTCCCCAATGCCATTATGTAGGAATTAACAACAAACTGGTCCCCGGTTTGTGTTTCTATCACATAGCTCTTGATTCCTTGGGACCGCTGAACTTCTGCCACCAGATGGAAATGTGAATCGTGGAACACATAATATTTTCTAGGTCAGCCTTCTGGAAACCACACAGACGTCCATCTTCCTGGAGGAGGCATCAAATTGAGAACGAAATTCCCATGAAGATCATTTCTAAATTAGGAGATCTCTCCCAGGACCCGCAGTCAGCTGTTTCAGTGAGTGGCGCATCACAGACAAATACCTTTCGCTCTTCCATTGACCCACTTCTTCCTATTTGATGCATAATTAATGTGGAGGTCAGAGTTGTCACATTCTCAGGCTTCCTGCTTTGCAACTGTTGGCTTTCCCAGAGGCAGTGTAAAGTGCTAGCCCAGCTTGAAGCGGTAGCACCTAATCTGGAGGGAAGGGGAGAAGAAAACAGGCCTGGAGAGATAAGAGCTGAATTTGCCCTACAAAGACCTGATTCAGCTGATTCTGATCTTGAGTCTGATACTTATCTCTTATGAGTTTATGTTTCCTCTTATAAAGGAGATTGATAGGAGCCCCCCTCCAAAACATACACAAAGGATTTTTGTGAAAAATTGTGAAGGCATTTTGAAAAGAGTAAAACATGTGAAAAAGCAAGAAATGGCATATGAAGCAGTTCTTCAAAAACAATGGTGCCTCTACACGCACTTGCAGACTGCAGACTAGAATTGCGCTGGCATGTGATTTAAATGCATCTCCTCCTTCTGAAGGAGAACCCATCAGGGGTGGTTCAATCGTATTTCCTGAGGGTGTTTTATAAATGACATCCTGTAAAATCATGTGAGAGGTTAGAGCAGCTTTACAAATAACCAACTTATACATGTACTGTATATGTACTCCTTTACATTTGGGTTAAGTTCTCACACACAACAATTCTAGATGTTCGTATTGTCGAAAATATTTAATCTTGATCCTTCCCTGAGTGTATTCTTGGAAACTCAAAGGCGCGCGCGCACGTGTGTGTGTGTGTGTGTGTGTGTGTGTGTGTGTTTAGACACTGATGCTGTTGACCTTTGTTGTCTCTAGTTGAACATGAATTAGTGCCACAATACTTTCAGGTAGAACTTCATGTTGCATTGTCCCACACATAGTGCCCAATATAGAGGCCACACCAGGTGAATGGAATCATCCACCCAAGTGTTTTGACACCCAAAGAAAGTTCTGTCCAGGTATTGATGTTATATTCCAAGGAATGAACTTAGTCCATTTGGAGATTGCCGTTTATGACTGCTCGCTTTGGCATTTCGCCAGGACAACAGTGTTCATCATCCTGCTCTGATGAAACCTGCCACCCATTTTGTTAATAAATAAAATAGGTCAGAACCTGGGCAACAGCTCAAATTCAAATGCCAGGACTTCCAGTAACTCAGCATGTTCATAATATTATTGATCAGGATTTTGCTTCTAGAATTCTCAGCATTGGGACATGAGCATATCTATCAAATCAGCACACATCACTCAACTATAATCATTTAGAAAGTAAAATCTCCAGGGATCACAGTCCCATGCTAAACCAGCAGAGCCTGTGGAAGGAATAATATATAGGTGCCCAGCCAATCAACTTGGATTAATTGTTCTAAAATTTGAGTCCTGCCCTAACCGGTTTGGCTCAGTGGATAGCGCGTCATCCTGCATACTGAAGGGTCCCAGGTTTGATTCTGGTCAAGGGCATGTACCTTGGTTGCGGGCACATCCCCAGTGGGAAGATGTGCAGGAGGTGGCTGATCGATGTTTCTCTCTCATCGATGTTTCTAACTCTCTATTCCTCTCCCTTCCTCTCTGTAAAAATCAATATATTTTTTAAAAATAAAATAAAATGAAATTTGAGTCCTACTTTTAGGTATACAACTTCATTATTGTGTGATCTTTGAAAACCCACTGAACCCCCAAGATCCCGATTTGCAAATGGAGACATCTTCCCTGCCTGCTTCACAAAATGAGGAATGTGTCTGAAAGCCCTTCTCCAACAACACAGCTCTATCTACAATTAAAGTGCTATCATTAATGGAAGAGCATAGTTAAGAGGTATTTTTGTGCCTGTTGGCATCTATTTGCAATTGTTACAGTGTTGTTTCTTTTTTTCTAAGATTTTTTTTGTTAGAGAGAGAGGAGGGGAGAGGGGAGAGAGGAACATTAATGTGAGAGTGGAACATCAATCAGCTGCCTCCCGCACTCCCCCTACAGGAGATGGAGCCCGCCACCCAGGCAGGTGCCCTGATCCAAAATTGAACCAGCAACCTTTTGGTGGTTAAAGAGATTCCCAACCAACTGAGCCACACAGGCCAGGGCACTGTCATTGCTTTTTAAAAGGCACATTAGGAAGTGCTTTTTGTCTGCAAGTCTCTACATGTGATAATTTATCCACAACCCCATTCTTCACACCCTGGATGAACATTGCTCAATGTGTCTTCACAGGTTTTGCAAGTCAACTTTCAGCTGTAAATGTGAGACAAAGCATAGGCTTGGGAGAGGGAACATTATCCTGATTAAGCTTGTTCGAATGTCGCAGTATTTCTGTTGGGCTTATCAAACAACCAAATGCATAGGCACTAGACTACATGTTCCATGTTTTGTTCACTGCTGTGTCTCCAGCATCTAGCATAGTGCCTGGCACAGAGAAGGCAATAAAACTCTCCCAAACCAATTAATTAACACTGCTTTAGTGCCATTGGCACGTCTACCTACAAAGGGTGTTGGATATGTACCATTGCAAGTCTGCTGAAATCCAGGGTTTCCAAAGCAAGAACACCGATCACCAATCTGTTTGATAAATGTTATATATAATATTTATATCTGTTTTTATTCAGTAACGTATACATGATAGGATTTGGTACTTAGTGGTAATTGGAAGTAAAAAGGAGCTTCTATTAACTTAAATGTTCGTGGCATAGATGTCACAAATAGAAGGTTTTCTTAATTATTAAACAGGGAGAATTGTTCATTTCAAGCTGTATTGAGATCTTCCCAATTTGAATTTGAGTTCATAAATTCCTTTAGGAAATTACGCTGTTGATAGAACAAAACCTTTTGTATGTGAAAACCTGACAGTGCCTGAATATTGCCTCCTTGGATATTGGCTATTATTGTGCAGCACAATAAATAAAAATTAGGGATCCCAGAATGTACACTAAACTTGCTTTTGAGAATTAGCCCTCTTTACCAGTTTTTTTTGTTTTACCTGTTTTAATACTAAAACTGTAGGGTACAGAAAAAACGAAAACAACAAATAAAAAAATCTCTCCTCATTATGGAGACTTTGCTGACCTGATTCTGATAAATATGAGTTTTACTCAGAGCATCTATAGCTCTATAACAAACCACTTTTGTTTTCTCTGCACTCTATCTCCTCAGATTACAAAGTATAGGACAAAAAGATAAACCACAAATCTCCCATCCTTATGTCACCACTTATTTGTTTAGAAGCTTCGGGGTTCTTATAAATTAGTGTGATTGCCCTACCCGGTTTGGCTCAGTGGATAGAGCATTGGCCTGCGACTGAAAGGTCATGAGTTCGATTCCAGTCAAGGGCACATGCCTGTGTAGTGAGCTCGATCCCCAGTAGGGGGCATGCAGGAGGCAGCCGATCAATGATCCTCTCATCAGTGATGTTTCTATCTCTCTTTCCCTCTCCTTTCTTCTCTGAAATCAATAAAAAATATATTTACAAAGAAAAAATAAATAAATTAGTGTGACTGTAGTGCATTCACTGCACTGGGTCAATCAGGATTCTTTATGAACATCCAAAAAAGACAATATGGTTCAGCAACAGAGCAAAAATTTGGAATCTTAAAGGAGGTGTTGCTGTGATTCAAACAACACACAGTACCAGTGGCAGGAATTATTTGTGTCAACTCTGCCCAATTAAGGGAACATACCTTTTATTTAAGACTAGGATCGAGATAGTATACGCTGTCATTTTTACTTTTAAACTCAGATTATTTCATTCTCTCTGGGATTGACACCGAACATATCCTTGTTTAAATATGTGTAGCCCAACTAATTCAAAAATAATTTGTTTACTTTCCCCTCGGATTGCCTGGAAGTCCAGCCCCATGTTGAATTTGTGACTGCTTCTTGAGCAAAAAAAGCCACGTCTGAGTAACGAGGGAATTGGCAGTCTACGTTGTGGATCAACAAACTAGATTTCTGATGTTCACAAATCAAATCAGAGCCAGAATTCAAATTTTATCTAGTGAACATGAGAGATAGATCAAATTTTCATGAATTAAAAGTAATACAAAGCATTTCTTTCTTCTCATTGCAACCGCTCTTTATCATGCCAGGTCTAGAGAACTCCAGAGAACTCCTGCCTGGTGCCTCACCAGGGTCTTAGCGTTCCCACATCCAGACTCTAGAGAAGTATCAGAAGACTTCTTATAATAAAGAATCCAGAAAAATAATGTACCTCAAACGAATTTCATCAGAAAGCATGTTTGTGCCCCTTAAGTTTTGAGGTACCGTGTACCTGCAAACTTCTATACATCCCATGTCATCCAAGCATATCTCTTGGTTCTGGGATTTTTCTTCCTCTGAACATACACCAGATGAGGGACTATCTTTAGTTCAATGCGACTTTCAAGAGAAAGACACGAGATCATTGAAGCAGCTCTCAGAAGCCCAAATATAGTATCTTAGGAGTGAGGAGGAGGGGGGGCCAATGGGAGGAAAAAGCAGGGAGTCATCTGCAATACTTTCAATAATAAAGATAATTTTTTAAAAAATAAAGAGACATTTTAACATTCAAAAAATACATTGGAAATAGTATGCAGACATGAGAAAATAAGCAAAATATGTTTTTTATAGTTAATAAATATAAAAGGCACCTTTTTAGAAGCTCTAAGAAACTTAGCATAATCCAGGTTAACTACTGCTTTCAAGAAAAATGCTTGCTGCTGTTCGTTTGTTTTCCAGCCCAAATCATTACTTGTTTCTATTCTCAATCCTAAAAGAAGCACATCTGCCAGAAAACATCTGAACTTCTCAATATATGGAGCAAGACTGATATTCCCCTTATGCTTTTAAGTCACTGCTCATGGCCACGTGTGACAGAGTGTAGGTGTAGGCTGAAGGATTAAGCTGTAGGGAGCTGGGGCTCGGTGCACTAAGAACATTTTTCAGTGAGCTTGTTCTTGGGGCCTGATTGCTCCCACAGTGTTCCCGTTGAGAACATTCTGAACTGCATCTCTTCATTTGTTTCACAGGCAACTTTTATTTAAAATCAAATTATATTTAATGTTTTTAACAAAAAAGAATTCACGGCAGCTCTAATTTACCTCCAAACTAAGACTAGCTTCATACTTGAAGTAACTGCTTTTCCACTTAAAGCAGTTCATTGGACGTCTAAAATCCGATGAAATTCACAAACAAACACAGTGATTCCTAAGTTCAGTAGGTGATTTGGGCATATCTCAGCTCTACATCAGGACTTATCTTACGTGACCATGAAAAAAAATTCAAGGAATGCCTACTGCCTCAAAATAAGTAAGAACCATTTTTTTAAAGGTGTGATTCATCCTTTTTTCCTTAACTTGAGCCTAATAAAATGTTTTACATATAACTCATTGTTGAAGCTCAGTAAATGTCACTGTCTCTTACATTATGAAGAACTGGAGAATTGTCTCCAAGAGTAAGAGGTGTAGGGTAAAGATAAAAGTAATAGAATTAAAACTAGCATTCCAGTCACTGATAATCAATTTCACCTCCAGAAATTTACTTCCATAATTACTGTAAAAACATCCCATGGCTCTATCTAAATTTTGATTGTAACATTACATGAGAAAATAATGCCAGGCAACTTGGCTAATCCTGTTGCTGCCATCATCCGCTTGTAATACATACAATGGGCAATTCATCTCTGCTGAGTTAGAGTTACCTTATCCACTGAGCAAAGCTGCTGAGAGAATCCAGCGAGTTAAGAAAGTGGAGGGTGATTTCAAAGCAAAACAAGAACAAAATCTACCCTGGGAACCAGTAGATTGAGTTGGAAACCAGGCTGCGCTATGTCCAGGTCAAGACCTTGGGCAAGTCATTTGACCTCCCCATGTCTATCTCCTCATCTAAAACATGCAGCTGGTAGTAATTTAAAGTTTATAGGGTCCTTCAAGGGACTAAACATCACAACGTATGTTAAAGATATAGTACATAATAAGTGCTCAATAAATGGCAGATGAATTTATTACTCATCTATGTGAAAACGTTTGGAGAATATGAAGGGATTTGCATATGCAGGTCAATAATACCACATCATATATTCATGTAAGTAAGCAAAGAAGAACTTCATTCAGGATAGCTGCTGCTCCATGTACTTCCACTCTTATCCTTTCCCATAAACACTTTCTAGAAGGTACACTTCTTACATCTTTTAAAAATCCATGATTCCACTTAGTGTTGACCACTAAAACAATAATGCCTGCCACTAACTTAACACCTCCTTTTGCAAACAAAGATGACTATTAATTTAGTACAGGCTGCCATTAGAAGCAAATGTTTCCTTTTTCTAGCTGCTTCCCTCACAGGTTTCCAATTCAGGGAAACCTCATTTCCAAGCCACAGTGTTGCTCATATCTCTCTATTGTGGTTAACAGAGTTTTACAACCAAATGTTTATTTTTAAACGGAATTGCATAGACTTCTAACCTTTAAGCTGATTCCAAGTAAAAGCATGAATGACAACAACTCCCCCAAACTTGTGAGAATTATCTGCTGCAAATGATGTCTAGCAGGAGCCGGAGAACACCACTCCCGCCCATGCCCTTCCCTGTCCCGCCTGTTACAGTACAGAGCATTTGTAGGTTTCCCTGTGCCGGTAAAATACTGGAGGGAGGCAGCTTTTGTAATAGGATCATTGGCTGAAATGAAATGAGTCAATCTGATCAATAGAAGTTGCACATGCAGCAAAGAGCTCTTAATGGATCTTAATCTCCATTAGGCTGAATTGGAGGAAGTTGCAGGGGAAGCTGCATCACATTTCAGCCACTTCTAATAGCATCATGGCCCAGGAGCAGCTTTCAGGGGGTGGAAGAATTCATCCTGGGTGCTCTGGGACAGCCATCAATGGGATGGTAAACTCTCGCATCATCGGTGTCCAGGAAATGCTCTGGGGGAATACTCTGGAGAATTGTCTCCAAGGCTTATGAAAATTTTAGCAGGAATTCATGGTGGGTCAACCAGAAGAACATTAGCACATGAAGCTTTTCTGTCATGTGTAATTAAATGTGGCTTGGAAACCCTTAGACATGATTTATAAAACCAAAAGGAAGAGTTCCAAGTTTGTTACCAGAGGTTCGTAAAGTACGGGCTATGGGGACAATGAAAGTATCAGGTTTTCCAGAAGTAGGAATACTTTGCACGTGACACATCTATAATAATAAAAGCCTAATATGCTAATTAGACCAGACATCCTTCCGGACGACCTTCTGGGTAAAGCCGGGGCTGTGAGGGCTGAGCCCCTTGTGCGAATTTCATGCATCGGGCCTCTAGTGGAAATATAAAAATCCTCATGTTTGGAGCCCAGAATGTGAAACTAACAGCCTCTCAATTTAATATATAATAGGAAAGGCTCCATGTGGAAATTCGAAAGAAAAGGAAAATTGCTCACAATTTAGAAGGCTGCCCATTGTATGTGCACTTGGAAATTACAGCACAATATCTCCTAATTAATGCTGATTGAGTACTTTGATTTCAAAAATTGAAAAGCATAATACATGGACACTGTATTACACATTCACACACCCTCCCCATCAAGTCCTTGATGTCGGAGACCAAAATAGAGAAACCAATAGCAGATTACTTCATTGCTTTTTTCTTGCCCTAAGTGAAACTTTAGGATTATAAATTTTAATAAAAACAAAACTTCCTTGTGCTATGGCACGAATAAGTTATCCCCAGTGTATGGGCTACCTCATTGGAAATGTGAGGGGTTTCTTCTGTGCGATAGCAATAATTTTAAATGTAGTTGCTTTCTTCCTCTAAGATGCTGCGACATGTCACTATTACTCCTATTACTATAGCACTTCATCACTGCATAGCATGGTTGTTCATTTCCATGTCTGCCTCTCTGCTTGATTTTTCCTAGATGAATTGTGAATCCCTTGAAAACCAAAATATACCTTTTCATCATTTTATGCTCTGTACCTAAGATAATGTTGACATGAAATGAACACACAATACATTTTTATGGCATAATTACAAAAACAAGTTATTTTATGTTCCATAATCTTTTGGCATTTATTTTAGAAAGGTCTAAGAGACCTTGGGAGACATGTCACAAGATTGCCTTGACATGCAAAACTAAAATAGAAAAAAGACAGATTTCCATATTTATCTGGGTACTTCCACAATAGATAATATAATAACATCTACAAATTTTCCAGGTATGCCACTTTATGTCTTCAGTTGTGAATTTTAAAAACTGAGTCAAAAAATTTTCTTGCCTTGGACTTTTCCACTAATATGCTGAGAATTATGAAAAAAGCTAAGTAGCTAAATATGTTTTATTCTCCTTTTTTTGTGTCTGATTAGTGTGTGTGTGTGTGATTGAATACAGACAGGAAATAAAGTACATTATGTAAATTAATGATTGATGTCAGAAGAACTATCTAATAATTTACATTTTTAATTATCTTACCATTATTAATTGCTTCCACCCATGGTTTTGAAATAATCAATCTTATATGAAGTGCCTGGCACACACAGTAGGAACTCAATATATATTGCTGAAGCAATAAAGGAGTGAATTTTGTTCCAAGAAAATCATGGAAGGAGACACCCAGCTTCCTTTAAGGACCATAAAGAGTCTTGGTTCCCAACACTTGATTGAGACAACCTTCCTTTCTGTTTCAAAATTATCTCTAGGACCCCCTTGGACTATCAGAACACTATACCTGCCTCCAAGAACTTTCAACATGTTTGATTATCTGAGAGTTGAGGGCAGACTGGAAAGAAAGTGCTTTTGATTTTGAAATTATTGATGGCATAATACATTTCTAAAATTTTTAATTGGAAATTATCTTATGATTTGTTACCAAAAAAAATATAATGGTTAAGTCCAGTGAGAATTTTCCAACTCTTTAATTAACCTACTTGATTTGGTAGTATTTAGCTCAGCCTGTCTTTTGGGAGAAGTTTCTTCTTTATAAATAATCTTGATCATCAGTAAGCTTAAATCAGCTATATTATACCATTATTTGGAACTGGGGGAAAAGAATTTGCCAATATATGACTTGATTTAATAAATACTGATTGTCTACAACTTGGAAAATGCAGATTTTATTTGATATCACCCAAAGATCTTTTAACCAACAATTTCTTTCAGTTAAAAAAAAAAAATCCTGAAGTGCAATCATTACAATGGACCCCAGTGGGAGGTTTTGGGCTCAGCTGTAAGGCGCACTTAAGTGCAGGTTCTGAGACACAGCCTGACTTCAGTGAAAGGCGTGTGGAAGCGCCTGTCTCTGTCAATGCCTGGGCAGGTCACTCCACTTAGCCACCATGGCCTCTGGGTTTTGTAGGTTCCAGGAACTGGCCCAGCTGGGAGCCTAGAACTCTATCCACTCTAAAACATCTGATCAATCACTTCCTATTAGAAGAGATGACCCAGGAGAAGGTCTCTTACCAAGGAATCTCTTAAGAATTTATCCTAAGTAAACCCAATTTTTTAAACTTGTGTACCCCCTAATTAGCGCTAATAAGTCCCTTAGGAAGAATATAAAATGCTTTGCTTTGTCTTCCAAAGTAAAAATGCTTTATCTGTTCAAAACAGTAGGCCTATTAGACTGCTAGACATTTTTTTTTAAATAACATGGCAGATTAATTCTAAACAAATTTTAGGACCACAATTTTTTTCCAAAAGGAGTAACTTTATGAGAAGCAAGAGGATTGTATGCATAATTTTCTCAATGTGACTAGTTTTATAGAGTGTTTTATCTCCATGAAAAATCACATAAAAGGAATTTAAGGCCATTTATGAAATTCACCAATCTATGACGACATCAATATTTTCTAGTAGTTATGAGCAGAGACTCAGGGGTCAGATTGCCCTGGTTTGAATTCAGGATTCTGCAGTTACTAACTGTGTTAATATCTCTGTTCCTCAGTTTCCCATCTGTAAAATGAGAATATATATATATATATATATATACATATACCTTCTAGGTTTAAGGTACATAGGTAAAATGAGTTTATATGTATAAAGCCCTTAACAATGAGCCTGGAAAATTATAGGTACTATTCAGAGTTCATTGTTTTTATTACCATGAACAATAATGTCAATGAATATAAAATCTGGGACAGTTGAAATATAAGAAACTACTGTATCTTGATATTAAAGCTAAAATCAGAATTAACAAGGATATTTTCATAATATATGCCAATGTACATAACGTTAATCATGGTTATGTCCTAATTTCTTTCCTGTCTTCTTAATTTGCATCAGACAACTTGGTATACCTCACAGGTAAATGAATAGATACATGACTTATTCTTCCACACACACATGTACACTGAAGGAATAAATACTCCTTTTTTTAATTTCTGGTGATATGTTTTAATTATCATATAAAATCGGTTCACTTCCTAGTTACTTTCAGGAAATGCAAATCAGTGTCAGACATCAAGCATAAAAGCAAACTCATTGAATTGAAAGGCATTTCCCAACATTAATTACATTTTGATTAACTCCATCAATTTTAAATAACTCCACACAATGCATTCATTCTTTCAACGGTAAGGAAATATCTTTTACAGTTAATTTTATTCTGGCCAGCTCATTAGGATATACTTCCTTCTCAGACAAGTTGGTCTGGTGGTCACAAATGCTTTTAATATCATTCATGCTAAAATGAATTCCTTTGTGCTGTGTGGTACAGAACTCTAGGATCTCTGCCAAGTGGTTGTGCAAGGGCTTGAGAAGATTAAAGCTCTTCTTTCCTGCAGGTGCCCCTACCCATGTTGAAGTGAAAATAAGAATTGGGTTCTTAAGCAACCAAACGAGAATATCCCCTTTGCTAGCACGCATTAAGTACAACTATATATATAAAAACCTAAGCGACCATCTGTCTGGTAGCTATGACATGCACTGACCACCAGGGGGCACACGCTCAACACAGTAGCTGTCAAGCTGCAGTGACTTGGCAGCTGTGGTTCTCGGGTGCACCCGGGAACCAGAGAGGAGGGAGCCCAATTCCAGGGTGTGTCACCAGAGAACCGCCCTCTTGCAATCCTGGGCCCCTCGGGGGATTTCAGAGAGCCGGTTTCGGCCCAATCCCCGCAGGTCAGGCTGAGGGACCCCACCTGTGAACAAACCTGTGTACCAGGCCTCTAATAAACTATATGATCCTAAGTTAAGCACAGAAGCCCAGAACACCAGTTCTATATGTAAAGAAATTCTTCATGACCTAACTGTGAGCTGGAACCTCAGAATAGCTTACCCAAGTCATCTGGTATTAAAGAGAATGCCAACTTTCTACTCCACATTCCCTAAATTCTACCCCTCTATCAACACAGATTATCCAAAAAGTATTATTCAGACCTTGATGATGAATTCAATATTCTGCTAAGTTAGTTTTATGTTGGCACCTAAGCACTTTTTTGAAAAGTGTTGTGGCTTTTGCAAAATCATAATTTAAAAAAAGCTTTCTGCATATTATCCACGTTGCCCCAAAAAGTACACACATAATAAAACAATCTCTTCAATTTAATTTTAGAAAAGTTGACCTCTATAAATCAATGTCTATAATTTTTTTATCAGACAATGAGAGCTATGTGTCTCAAGTGATTCCATATGTGTCTTCATTGTTGGAAAACAATAACATCATTTATGAAAATTACCTGTGCTGGGCATAGTAGACACTCTGTTACATTTAGTTCCTATTATTAGCAATTATTAATAATTGGTATCTTATTTTAAATGCCAGCTGGCATTTCCTTCATCTGTTGCTATAGATGGTTTCTGTTCTAATTTGAAACTTAATTTTCTTGTTTTATTTGTTTAAGCCACCTCAAAATAGCCAAACGAATGTTTAAAATAAGTAGGAACTCCACATGGCATTTGTGATCCTAATAATGACAGAGGGGTTAATTTTAAACTTACAAATGAAAGTTGCTGATAAAGGTACAAATGAATCTGTGGTTAAGATGTTAATTTTTCTACCACCATGAGAATGTTTGCCCAAACTCAGTATATAACTACAGTTTTTGATTTATTGTTAGGCATACTAAAGCCTCAGTAGGTCAAATTATTTGGGAATTGTGGAGAAAAGCTAATGTAATGAATGAAGTTTAAACTATAGAATGCATAAATAATGTAGCGTTTTAAAAAAAAAACAACAGCAGAAGCCAAGAAAGTCCAAGTGGGAGGTGATGACAGCCTGAATGAAGGTCATGACAGTGGCAGGGAGGACCAAGTGCACAAGACAGCATTCATAAACAGAGCGGTGTGGGGTGCACGAGGTGAGCCTGATTGCTTTGAACTCTAGGGGGCGACTGCAGGAAGATGCAGTAGCACAGGCTGATGGGAACAGAAACGGAGGTTTATAAATTCTTTATAATCTTGCTCCCATTCTATTGCTGTAAATCATCCTGGAATCAGGGGCTACTGAAGCAGGACAGAACCCCAGAGGCCACACAGCCAGAGCTGTCACTTTACAGCTCAGGGAACTGCAGCTCCGAAAGCTCACCCAGGGCCACACAGGGGTCAGTTAAAGAGCCAGTACTTAACATCAGGGTTTCCAATTCCTAGTGCAGTGCTCTAGACCCTGCTGGCCTGCTGTTGAGAGGATGATCAAAAGTCCCTATTTGTCTGGGGCTGTGCTGGTTTTAAAATAAAAAACCTTATATCCCAG
The DNA here is from genome assembly GCF_028538775.1 of Myotis yumanensis. Classification (NCBI taxonomy): domain Eukaryota; kingdom Metazoa; phylum Chordata; class Mammalia; order Chiroptera; family Vespertilionidae; genus Myotis; species Myotis yumanensis. The sequence continues at coordinate 21,356,731 of NW_027223766.1, forward strand.
GAAACCCCTCAGTCCTAGGCTAACAATGATAGCTGCTTGCCCTCACAGAGATATGAATTGTTATTGATATTCCCCTAATCATTGAAAAAGCAATTTTCATGGCTGGTCATGGCAAAAATTCACCATGCAATAGGCTGGCCAACACAACTCCAAAATAAAGAATGGCCTAAACAATAACAAGTGATGTCACTTCTAGTCGGTGGGAGGAGGAAGAAACTCTTCATTTTCCAATCACACTGGTGACTGGAACACTGAGTCCCAGATTATGGTTCAAACCCCTTTGCCCTGCTCCTAATCATACTAAGGCGGCCAGATCACTGGTAAAGTTTGCAGATTTCCTTTTCCCAAGGCCAGTTATAATCTAGAAAAATATTCCAAAAGGCAAAGTAGAGTGAGTTCCATGTGAAGACATCAATCTATCAGCTTCCCTCCCAAGTACTTCCGAAGCACAACGTAAGCCCTCTTCAACATTCTTTGGGAGCAAGATGGAAAGCAAACTTCCAGACCAATTTGCCTTCTCTAGGGGAAAAGGCTCAGATAACATCTAGAAGCGAAGGCCTGTGTCACCCACAAACACATGGTCCTCAAGCAAAGGACTGTGAGTTCCACCCCAAAGGCCTTCTGGGTACTCAGCTGGGGTCTGGCCGTGCCTTTCCTCACGAGTCATGTTGGTGGGCATGTCTCCTGGCAGCGCAGCCTCTTCTTCCTCAAAGTCATCGCATCCATCAGAAACCAGCCCCGACTGAGAGCAAATCGCAGGCAACCCCGAGGACCTGCGCGTCCACTTCCAATCCTTCCAAGGATTTTAACTGCAGATTAAGGTGCCCCGACTCTCTTCACAAGCACTGCTTACCGAGAAGACAGACAATGAGGGGAATGGCATGCTGTCCTTGCCCCGGGACTCACCATCTGGTCTGAAAGCCCTCCTCCTCGGGGGGATGGATAGGTTGTGCTTTTCTTTGCCCTCCCTTCCCTTTTGATTTTATTCTGAAAGAGTTTGGGGGAAAAAAACATATATAGTGTTAAATCAATTCCATTCACATCAAAGAAACCACTACATCTTACTTTACTTTTTACTGTTGTTGTTGTTTTTACTTTTAGTCCAGATGAAGCTAAAGGGTATGGAATCCAGGCTTTTATATGAGAGTTGCTTTTCTTAAAAAAGTAGGTAGTGCCTGGCTTTACTGCATCAATAAAGGTGCAGCTTCCTTTAAATTTCCTTTTCTGAAAGTCCTTGGGAGCCTGCAGAACACCAAAGGTGTGGGTGAGCCTGACATGAAATAACATAAGTTATGGCTAATGCACATGCTCGGGATTGGGAAGATGAAATTATAATTTCAATTGGAAGCGGCCTCTGGCTCCATATCCCCAGATCATAGTAAATCTCCCATTTGAACACTCGCACCTCTGAGGCCTCGATTGAATTAGAGCCCCAGAGGCCCCTGCCTTCCCCTGCCTTTCCCATCCTCCCCCTGCCTTCCCCATCCTCCCCCATCCTCCCCTGCCTTCCCCTGCCTTCCCTGCCTTCCCCATCCTCCCCCTGCCTTCCCCTGCCTTCCCCTGCCTCCCCTGCTTCCCCCTGCCTCCCCTGCCTCCCCCTGCCTTCCCCATCCTCCCCTACCTTCCTCTGCATTTCCCTGCCTACCCCTGCCTTCCCCATCCGCACCCTGCCTTTCCCTGCCTTCCCCTGCCCCTCCCCGCCCCCGCCCCCCCACCCCCCCCCCCCACCCCCCGCCTTCCCCTGCTTCTGCAGACAGCATTTCCACTTAGCACACAATGTGATGTGCCAACATATGCTCACCCCTACTGGATTAGTTTTTTGTTGTAGTTGTTTTTTGTTTTGTTTTGTTTTGCTTTGCTTTGCTTTGCTTTGTTTTGTTTTAGGAAGCCTCCCTAGAAAGAATGTTGGACTTAAAATGTGAAGACTTCCATTTGAACCCCAGTTCTGCCACTAATTGTCTTGAACTTGAGCATTTTCTGGGCTTCTCTGCATGTGTTTCCTAAATAGAAAATTGCAATAATGACACAATTATATGGGTTTATAGGAGAACTAGCACAGAAAGTGCTGACACACAGTAGGTGCTCAGATATGTATGCAGTGTTGCAGCAGAAGAATGACCCAACTATCAACTATTTTTGTGCCTATCACCATAATAGGTGGGTAGAGCAGGGCTCAAAAACAAGACTTTGACCTCAAATTGACTGCAACCTCCCAATAGCTACCATCTATCAAACACGTATTATGTGCACATGCTATGCTAAGTATCTTAAAATATATTATCTTACTTCATTCTCATTACACCTCTATGGGGCAAATATTACTGGAGCTATTTTGCAGATCAAGAAAAGGAAGCTTAGAAAGTGAAATCGATTTCCCAAAGTCACAGCACTAATAAGTGGCAGTGCTGGGACTAGAATGGTCCTGGATTTGTCAGCTTCACACCTCCTTCCAGTACAAGCAGAGGAAGCCTTAAGCACATGCACACACACAGACACCTACCTAATCCTATTCCAGAATGTTCCCCACTTTCATTCAGGACTCAGAGGGTTAAGAAGAAGATGACAAAATAGCAGGAACAGCTGTCCAAGGTGCTAGTTGCTCTTCTGCGACACCATTTTGCTTGAGCTCTGCAGCTGTACCAGAAAGTTTTTGTTCTCCAAAGCAAATGCTGAACTGAGAGATAGTTGGTATTCAAGACACACATGTTTTCTACCAGCAAATAAGAAGAAAGCACAACAGTATTCTTGAAGGATGCTGATTTTTTTTTTTTTTTGGTGTTCTGCAATTCTGCATTTTCAAAAATGACATCTGTTTTGTGAGTGACTAAAAGCTCTAGAGGCAGAGTTTGTAAAAGGAAATAAAATTGTGTTTCTGAGCTTTTTACTCTTTACTGCCTTCAGACGATATTTGTTTAGTTGGCCCATTTTCCCCAAAACATTGTCAAGGCAGAAGTTTTTCTCTTTCCTGCCCACATTCTGACAGGTTTGAAATGATGTTCCAGTGGCAAGTGTTCTAAAAGTTTCTTTTAGCACTTTCCCTCCATGTATCAAATCATCCTCTCTTTTGAGCACTCAAAAAAAATTGCGCCTTCTAGGAGCATAAATGAATATTATGCATTGCGTTTATATCATGTGCATCTAGGAGGAACTCAAAAGTATTTCACTGTCTTCACTTTCCAGGCTGTTTATTTTTTGCCAGCACATCAACAAACACAAAAGTTTAAGGGAGCCATTTCTTAGTCATCCCATCTCTTTGATTTATCACTTCCTGTTCCATAAATTTCCAGTCTCCACTTCACACAAATAAAAAGATGCAATAACTCATGCAGTTTGTCAGCCAAATCCCAGTTTTAGAGAAGAATGAATATTAACTAAGGGCATCTGAAGGAGTCCCCACTGCCAACGGTATAGTGGTATAGTGTCAGGTTGAATCCCACCCCAACTCCCAAAATCTGGATGTGGGTTAGAGTCACCTTCCTAATCCAAAAAAAAAAATATATATATATATATATATATATATATATATATATATATATATGACAGCTTCCATGTTATAACTGGCAGAATCAGCACCCTACAAGGTGGGCAGGAATTCCTGGACTGCAGGTGTGAATCTTTCTACTCCTCCTGCCTTTGCCCAAAATTGATGGAGCCATAGATCACAGAGGAATGAAATATTAATGAATCTTTGGGAACTTTCACGAGGCAGAAATCCTCCAAGTTGTCCTGACGATTTAGTTCTCGTTTATTGAGTCCCATAATTCACAACCCACAAACCCTGTTTGTCCAATGCTCCTTTCTCAAAGTTGATGTATGTCATTTCTGCTGTGATCTCTTAGTCATGCAGACTTCAACTTGCTTTGGATTTCAGGCATTGACTAGCCAAGCACACCTGCCTCGATGTTTCCTTCCCTACACAACCCTTCTGGCCCTTTGTTGACTTCATGTCTCCTCTTTGGAAGCCCTCAGTAGAAAGCCCTAGACTTCATGTAAAGGATGGCTTCATGTTGAGAAATGCCTTTATCAGGACAAGCCTGGAGAGACCCAGGAAAAAATAATATACCTGAAATAATATACAGTTCTCATCAGCAAAGGCTACATGGAAGGCTATGTAGCAAATGCTGTTCACAGATACAAAAATGTAAATGCAAGTAATAAAAACAGTATATTTGTCAGGAAGCTATAGGTTGGGTAGTTCAGCCATGCCTGGTGAGCTGTGATCAGGACTACACCAAGCATCATTCTTTACCTTTTAACAACTCCTGGAGCTACCCGCTCCCCATCACAGAGACATGCCTTGTCACAGGGTTGTTCTTCTGGAGAAACCTCTGAGATTGAAAGCTCTGGCACCCCCTGAAGGGCAGGCTTCACATGTCAGGCCGTGGATCCCAGATCCATCATTAGTCACAGTCAAGCAGGGGAAAGCTATAATGGGCAGAGTACTCTCACATAGCTTCTTTCTTTAGACAGGATGCTCTAAGGTCATTGAGATTCAGATTTTGAATATTTTCATTTGCTCTTTTTGCTTCCCACTGTTTACGTCCTTTATTTTTTTAACTTTGTATGTATTTTGGATAGGAAGTTTATTTTCTCAGATGATGCCAGGGGTTTCATTTATTTTTCTCCAGGAATTGTCTATTTATTCTTCCACGCTTACACATTGCCACTCTTTTTTCTAATCCTCACTCAAGTGTGGGGAAGCACGGGACTTGGTTGGAAGGTCTGTAGGAGGATTCTCCGAAAGGTCAGGGGCCTCTGAGGGGACCTTACCAAAGGCGGCAGCCCCTATCTTGACTTTTCCAAACAAGTCTGATCCCCCGGGGTGTTTTGCTAGAATCTCTACATTTAGCCTTTAAAGACCCGACCTTGTAGAAGCATGTGCTTTCTCAAGGATACTTACCCTGCTGATTGTATCTAGAGGTTAATTCTAGTTCAAGCTGTTCTGACAATAAAAGCCAAAGGAGGCAGGAGAACAGAGCTACTTGGCAGCGATCACCAAGCAGTCCCTTAGCCCTCTCTTTCACAGAAACGTGTGTTAGAGTAATCATTCATATGTTGTTCAGGGTCTGCCAGTTAGCCCTGGCACCCAAGGACATATTTTATTGATTTTTTTGAGAGGGAGAGAGAGAGAGAAACATTGATGTGAGAGAGAAACCTTGATCGGTTGCCTCCATACATGCCTCAACCAGGGATTGAACTCGAGACCTGACCTGGAATCTTTTGGTATACAGGACAATGCTCCTACCAACTTAGCCACCCAGGCCAGGCTACATTGCCACTCTTTTCAATTTACTCATCTTTTTTTCACCCTCATTTCTTATTATGAACTTGGACTCTTACATATATATTCCTACTTAACATTGACTATGAAGAGAATGGTATCTCCTCACTTTCCCACATTTTACTGAACCCTCTAGATCAGTGATGGTGAACCTATGACAGGCGAACTCATTTTTTTTGGTTGATTTTTCTTTGTTAAATGGCATTTAAATATATAAAATAAACATCAAAAATGTAAGTCTTTGTTTTACTATGGTTGCAAATATCAAAAAGTTTCTATATGTGACACGGCACCAGAGTTAAGTTAGGGTTTTTCAAAATGCTGACACGCCGAGCTCAAAAGGTTTGCCATCACTGCTCTAGATCCATTTCAAATCCCAAATCATTCACCTAGTTGTCTAAGATGTTACTAACCAATGCTAATGTCTTCACTTGGGGACTTTCCACACCATGAACCATAACATAGCATTTTCAACTAGATATGTTACACTGCCCCAACTAGAACCTACGGCATTCCACTAAGCCGTAAGCACAGAATGAGGCACAAAATATTCATTCAACAAACAAATGTCCCGATGGCCACAGAAGAATTAGGAATGTGGACATGCTTAAGAAACTTTCATTCATTCATATACTTATTCAACCATATGTATGAAGCACCTACACTCCTATGGTAGGCATAGGGGGGACAAAGACATACATGTCATAAGCACTGTCCTCTAAAAATCCAGCAGGAAGAATACAAATATGAACCAAAAAGTGCATTAATATGCCACTACATTCTGTGTAGAAATAATTAAAGAGAAGAGTGGGAGCACAATGGAGAGTGTGGCCAATTCTATCCTGATTGATGATGAACTTCCTCAAGGAAGCTGGGTTTTGAGGGGGAGGAGGATAGAGAAAGGTGGAGAAAGAGAAAAGGGGAATGTTATGGACAAAGGGAGCAGTTTGAACAGAGTCGGGATGAAATATCAACAATGTGCAAAGATACTAATCAGTAAGTATGAGATAGGGTCTGGGAATTAGCTTCTTTAACAAGCATCCCCTGGGTAATTCTGACACAGGAGGACCCAGAACTTTACTCTGAGAAACATGTCTCCACATCCTAGTTCCTGAAGGACTTGCTCAGAAATATTTGCTAGTGGACAGAATGCCTCATTTGGCCTAGTCAGAGAGAAAATCCACACTCATGTGGGAGGTCCACACCCCGACCTAAGTGAGCCTTCCAAAATCTGAATCCAGTCATGTTACTTCTCCATGTATAACCCTTCGGTGATGCCCCACTGCTCAGAGAAGAAGGTCTAAGGCTTCAGTGACCTCACACGAACGGACCTTCCTCCCTGGCCTTGCCTCTGGTCTCACCGCTCAAACTGTACCTTACGATTCTGTTAAATTCTGTGCCTTCTGCTGCTTTATAATTGTTCTGAAGTTATTAAAGTTTAAAACATATAGAAAGGGCTTCAGACTGAGGATATCCAATTAAACAAGGTTATTGTTCATATAGAAACATAGGATCCATTTAAATGCTCAGAGTGAAATACCAGAGCACTCTCCTTTGTCAGCGGAATGTCAAATTGTCCCATAAATTATAGCTAAACCAAAAGAGTTCAAAATTCTGAATGTTAGAAAATACCCCGTGAAACAATAAGAACCCAGCGCAAAAAGCAACTTAATCCCACTCCCCTAATAAAGACATGTACATGCACATATATACACACACACACACAGGCATTCACACACACACACACACACACACACACACACGATGTCTCATACCACTGGAGGGCATCCTGGAATCTGTGCATCACCAAAATATTCAGTGATAAAGACATTTTCTTCCTGGCACGTTCGAAAGAGAAACTGAGACCAGACAGCTAGTAAGATAAGACACACTCTCCCTTCAGGAGCACATGCTGCTTTGGCAAACACAAATATCACTCACTCACACACACATGTACTGAGGCCTGCGCATAATTCTCTTGACAACTCGAACTTATAGCATTAGCATATGAATGCCGAGGCTTGCAGTGATATTCGCCCACCAAATGGAGTTTATAACATAAATGCAATGAAAAGTAACCGAAAGATGACTCTTTGCTCCGAATGGAGCCTGTCACAGCCTATAGGTAAAATATAAGTAATATCTGTATAGCACCCGGTGTAAATATATTCTTTCTGCATGGAGAAAAGCTGAGATGGTTAGGACATTCCTAAATTCATACCTCCTCCCCAAATAAAGCATAAAATACCTGCCTCCAATTCCCCATCTTTAGGCCTACATATCTCCCCCTGTTCCAGTATTTCATGTGTATGAGGCCAAATCATTCCTAGCTGCCAAGAATTATTCACAAGTCCAGGAGGAAGATTTTACAATTGTACCCATAATCGACTCAAATGAAAACCAGGAGTTAGTGAATGTGACATGTCTTTCCCAGCAGATTATAAACTCCTTAAAATGAAAAGACATTAACTTGTTCATCACTAAAGTTATAATATCTTTTAAGTCATGTGCCTCCCTATGTTGGCTGGAGGGTTCCTCGCATGCCTTCCCCTGGGCTCACTCATGTGGCTGCATTCATAAGCAGGGCTGGCCGGCCTGGAAGTTTCTGGCTTCGCTCACGGGGCTGGCAGTAGGTGCTGGCTGTCAGCTGGGCTTCCCCGATCCTCTTCACACAGCCTCTCATCCTCCAGTTGGCTCCACAGGCTTCTTTCGGTGCTGCCTCAGGGCAAAGGTGCAAGGCCTCTTACTACTACCCCCCGGGTCACACAGTGCATGCGTGGATGCGAGGAAAGAGATGCCACCTTGTGGAAGAAGGACTGGCAAAGTCCTCGCAATGGGGCAAGCATCCAGGGATGAGAGGAAGATTTGTAGCCATCTTTATAAACAATGTATGTCACACACACAGGCGAAAAAGCATTCAGTAATCAAATCTATTTGAGGTAGTTTCATTTATTCATCCATTTATTCGTTCACCCATTTAACAAACACGTTTCAAGTGCCTACACTGTAACGAGAATTTCATTAGGCTCTGGACATAGAGTGAGCAAACAGGCAGAATGAGTTCCTCATTTTTCGGAATTTATCGAGATTAAATGAATGGGGGAGTGAACGAAAAGTGATAGGCAGCAGGGGGGAGGGGGAGCTCGCTGAGACATGGCTTCAAATTCTAGGCTCCCTTTTTAATTCTAGGTTAACAAATGTTAAAATGCCTGAATCCTTTCTTGGAAGTGGGGGACCCAGGGTAGGAGGCTATCAAGGGATTGAAGCCAGAGTTGAATTCCCAAAGGTTGAGGCTGGAGCAGCAAATTTCTGTTGAAGCTAGGTAAGCCACAGGAGCCAGAGGAACCCGCTGGTTCTCAGTGTGGGAGACCCAGGTCTGGCAGAAGACAGAAAGCAAACTCAGGAGGGAATTAGGAAAATGTCATGAAGAGACTATTCATAGTGGCTGGGACAAAATTAAAGAAACTAACAGGAGATATGCTTAGATACCCAAGGGCAAGGCACAGGAGGAAGGCATTACCTAGGTCTGAAGCACCAAAATGGACAAATGATTTTAGCAAAATCAGATAAGAACTGGAGCTATGAAAGACAGCTCTCTTGGAGACATAGTTTTAAAGGAAGCCTCTGCCTCAAGAGCAATTCCAAAACCCTGAAGTAGCAGAGTAACCCAACCGTCTCTCTCTGCCTGCCCCTTATCTCCCGCCTGCTCTCATTGGTTCCCCATGTTAACTTCTTTCTTTAAAAATAGATCAGCAATCCATGTGGGCCTAGTGGACATGGCTGGGGATAAATGCTAACCGGATCCCAGGAGAATTTTTGTAGACGTTTTAGAAAACAAAGAAGTCTTAGCTGACCACAGCCATTAAACTAACAACATCCATAGCTGTCATCAAACAAGATGACACAGTCTCAGCATTTATAAAGCAAAGCAGCTGCAGCTACAGAAGCAAGACTTGGCACTACCACACAGCAGAGTGGTTGGTTTCTGGGAGCCACATTTTCAGAAAGGCAATGACAAACATTGGAGTATCCATGAAATGGGAGATGGCTAGAGACCATTGTGCTTTTGTTTTGTTTTTTTCCAAATGCCAAGTATTTACCACATGCTCAACATTTTCCTAAGAAGATTCAATTTAAGGAACCACTCTGTCCACTGAATCAAAATTACATACATTCCCATCTCAGCTTCCCCTTAGCTCAATTCCTAAAATGTCCACAGTCATTCCAAACATGGAGAAGAAAGCAAAGGTGGTGTCAGGGTCACAGAGAGAGTAAGATTCCTTACTGTTGTGAAATTTACATAATTGTGAATTTATGAATGTACTGCGAGGCCTTCCCAGGGGCTTTAAGGGGCCATGCAAAAGATGGCCTTGACGCTGAAGTTTCATTAGCTTCACAGTAAATACACCTGTGGCTTCAAGGCATTTCCAGGCAGAAAAACATTGGCAGTTTCATACTGAACCCTCTAACTGAGTTTCCTGTCGCACTTAGTAAACAACCAGCTTTATCTACTAACTTATTGCACTACTAAAGGCATACATTTCAAACAAGGAGGGTTGGCAGTCCATGGCACTTTAAGACCAATTCTGAGGATCAAACTTTAGAAGTCCATATGTTTAAACTGGAGGGTGACCAGGAAGGTGGGAAGACTCGAAAGAAGAATAGTCATTAGAACTTGGCTATTTAGTATATCAGAGACCACTTACAGAGGAAATAAGACCTTTTGCAAAACTTAAAATGGGTTGTCCTATGAATCATACAGAAGAAGGTCCAGACTATGGTTTGAAGACAGTGTAAAAAATGTATAAAATATATCATTTGAATATCACATGTTCAAATGATAATATTTTAGATAGTTGGGGCTAAACAACATGTATTAAGTTCCCCTGTTTCTTTTTACTGTTCTAATTTGGCCACTAGAAATTTTAAATATATACATATATATATAAAGCCTGTATTTGTGGCTCATGTGACATTACTATTGGGCAGCACTGGTATAAGGTTTCAGCCCCACTGAGATAATCCCCATGCCCTCAATGCCATTGCAATTTTACCAAGAGCTAAGACACCAAAGCCATTTTATATTTGGGAAACTTACTTGTAATTCTCTTGTCTTGAATTTAGTGCATTTACTGTACCTGTTTCATTGGTGTCACTTGGCATTTTCTTAAGAAAGAAAACTGAGCTCCTAAAGTGGTCAAAAAAAGTCTAGTAAACATATTTCACTGTCACTTTACTCAATGGGAGTAGACGGGTCTTAACAACTTGTCTGATACTAGCCGGTTTATACAATAATTTTTTTCTTATCAGCTACTTAATGAAATGGATTTCTATCATAGCATCTTTGAAATGTTAATACTCTTACAGCTGTCTTCAAAGACCTATTTTGAACTAAATATGTTATCAATCAAAATACTCATTAAAATTCGATGCAAGCTTATGTGAAGAGAGAGATTAAATCATTGAGGCAGCTGGGCTTCTTATCCCACTAATGTGACCTCATTATATTGTAATTTGTTATTACAGAAATTTAATTTTCTGATGCCATAGAATTACTAAGGGTCTTCACATTTTCTACGTTTCTATCTATTCTACTTGCGAACTTTTTGATCATTTACTGATTGGGTCCTTGGGTATTTCCAAGATTTGTATTTCTGGTGGACTACAATGAATAACCTGAGAAACAGTGCTCCCTAACATTGGACAGAGATGATGGCTCCAATCTCTAAAGAAACTTGGAGACAGGGTTGTCTCTGATGAGATGAGGAAATATTTTGAATTGGTTTTTCTCCTAGGCAACCAATAATATATGTGGAGCTTGACTTAGATAGTCTCACCCTTCCCACCTTATCATTTAATGGAATCCTCCTTCACTGGATCTGTTATAGAGTCAGAGGCAGAGAGAGGACTGCTTGGCGTGCTGAACCATTTCTCTACCTACCTCAAAGAGAGTCGTGAGGCCCGTGGGAGGTAATGTGCAAGGCCCTAGTACAGTGCCTAGCCAAAGTAAATGCCAAACAATCCTAGTTTCCTTCCTCTTTCCCACCCCACCACCTTAATCTAGTCATTCAACCAATTTAATCAAACATGGTACTTGGCTTTCTCCTGCTACTTACTAGTAAGTAAAACCCAACAAAAGCCAAAGGGAGAGACAGAATATGCTGAGTGCCAGGCATCAAGAATGTGGCATTTAAAAATTTAGTCCATTGTTTCCATTGTTCATATGAAGACAATTACAAAAAAAAATCTTCATTTAGAATAAAACTCAGAATTTCCCCATTGATTTCTCTCTTTAAAAAAAAAAAAAAATCAGCAATCCATGTGGGTCTAGTTGACATGGCCAGGGATAAATTCTAACCAAATCCCAGAATCCAGAGATGCAATTTAGATTGCAGTGACCACTGATTACGTGGCTTAGTTGCTAGTGATCACAAAGAAAGATGGCAGCTATTTTGTTGCCATGTCCCAAGCACCTACAAGAGTGTTTGGTACAAAGGATAATGAGTGAGTGAAAATGAATTTTTGTCACTTTATTGAAACACTTCATATAAGAGTTAGTCATACGAAGAACATTATTTTAAAACTCATGCAGTGCAAAATTTTGGTGACTTGATTTATATGAACGTGTCTATTTGTAAATGTGAATATACTGCAGTCTAAATTGTTGGGGCTGTTTTTGTGCACATGCTTTCGTCCCTGGAAAAACAAATGACTCTGAATTCACATTACCTTCAGCATGACTCTGAGTTTCAGATGACAGACTACTTTCCTATAGTTTAATGTGAAAGAATGGAAGAGAAATATACAGGAGAAAAGGCTATCTTAGAGTGAGAAGATATGCTTGAGTTGGCTCAGCACAACCACCATTCGCTGCAGCAAGACAGAAGAAAAGAGACACTTCATTCAGGTCACTGTCTGTCTGATAAACAGCTCCAAGTCTCTCCCAAGCAAAAAGGTCTGCTCTGCCCCCAAAAGTTCCATTTTTGGAGATTCCATAACGAACAGAAGAAGGAACTGTGGCTTTAACACGACATAAAGAAAGGTAAATGCCTGAAAGCTAAAGCATAGCGTTCCTTCTCAAAACCCTCTGGTGTTTCCTCTATTATTATTTGAGATCAAGCCTTAGTGCAAAAATTAAAAAATTCCTTGCAGATAACTTGCAGTTCAATAACCGAGTAATTATTCATTTCACCTTAAAGCATACTTGTAAATATCATTTCAAATGAAGCACTGGCTTGATTTTTAATCAATGAAAACAGACATTTGTGGAAAAGGTTTTCTGAATAAATTACCTTGCATTCTTATGACTAAAGCGGATTTCACGGAAAATCAACAAATGATATTAATTACATTGTAGCCTCATTATATATTAATAGGTTCAGAAACCAAACATTGAGTGTCTTTTAGAGCTGGGTGTAATATTTAGATGAAGCTTTATGATGGAAGTCAGCTTAATTCCAATGCATTCACTTTAGTGCTCTGACCTTTTGCTCTCTGGAAACATGAGTTTGGTCTCAGCTAGGAGCATAGATATGTGGCACCAACATTGTGAGCTCGTGCCTGAGAACCCAGAGTGTCACTGGGTCTTGATTTTCTCATGCCGAGGGACATGAGTTGGCTGATTTATCAGTCACCACCTACCCCTAACTCAGAGTTATTATTGAAAACTTGCCTTTGGTTGATGGATTTAGGACATCAAGCAAAGGAATTTGATTCTGTGACTCTGCATCGAGATCTGCTATTATTTGTGGGTCCAGCAAGCAACTAGGCAGGTACAACCAGGAGCCTGAAAATGAGAGTATCACTGAAGAAAGGGCTGTCCTAGGTCAATATCTCCTTGACTGGGCCCTGGATAATCATGTCTTAAAACTCATGTTCAGCCTGGCTTCTTAGTTGTCATTGGAAACCAACAGGTGGTTTCCTAGCTTTTTTAAGTTGTGTGACACCTCTGAGTACCAGTTTTCTCATCTGTACAGTTAGAAATTAAAATAATAATTGGTTGTTGTAAAGATTAAATAAAAGAGTTGTTATGAAGGTTAAATGAATAATCCATTAACATGCAAAACAGAGTTCCTAACATGTACTAGTCTCTCAGTAAATATTAGTAATTAGAATCATTATCATTAAAGGCCCCTTCCAGTCCCAACATTCGATGTCTATTCAATTGCAATGTGGAAGCCCCATTAAGAAAGTCTAATCATACTACTCACTTCTTCAACCTTTTTCTCTGGCCCACAATACCCTCCCAGCCTCTGGACTTGCTGCAAAACACCAGCATAAGCAGAATGGGCAAGTACAGAGAATTGATTAAAGTTTGAACATAGAAGCCCTTCCTGCTGGAATATAGACTACAGCAAGGCAGTGAGATTTCACCAAACTACAGAGAGTCCAGGCAACACCATAATCTTTGAAGATGACATGTGCAAAATCCGAATCATTCATTCCAAAAATTGACTGTGCCAAGAACTGTCCTAGGTACTGAAGACTCTAGAGCAAACAAAAATAGTAAGTCCCTCCCTGAGAGCATATGTTCTGTTGGGAGAGTAAAAAATGGGTGGAGTAGAAGGAAGCTGGGAGGTGATGCAGTGCCCTCCATCCTTCATACAAGCTCCTCGAAGCCCTTCTCTGGCTTTCTATGACTCTACTGTGCATATCAGTCAGCATCAAACTGACAGTGATTTGGTTTTCTCCTACAAATCCTCACTCTCCCTTTCTCTCCAATCACACTGACACTTCCCTCAGCCATGTCTTTAACCTCTGTTTCCTTGGTTACTAGACTAGCCCCTTAGCAGAACCACCTACCACTAGTCTCAACAACCACTCAGTGCCCTTTTCTACTTTCTTTATCTGCAAAAATTCTGCTCAGCCCTTTCCCAGCTAGTGTTGCTCGGTGGTTGAGCATCGTCCCATGCACCAGAAGGTCACTCGTTCGGTTCCCATTCAGGGCACATGCCCAACTTGTGGGCTCAATCCCCAGTAAGGGACATGCAGAAGGACATGTTTCTATCTCTCTCACCCTTTCCCTTCCTTTCTCTGAAATCAATAAAAACATATATTTTTAAAATTATATATATATATTTAAAAAATATATATATATATTATATATATATATTTAAAAAAACAAAAACAAAAAATTCTGCTCAGGCTTCAAGCCCCAACTCAAATGTCCCTTCTCCATGGAGTCTTGTTTGGAAACCTCCTGACCTCACATTCCAACACAGGCAGAACTAATCATTCTCGCTCCATAATTTCTTCATTTTGTCAAGCATCCAGTATAGCACTGCCATATTATAACAGCATCTATTCATTCATCTGGTAAAACATGGACCCTAGATATGCCACTGTTGAAGGCAGTGGGGACAGGGACCCAGTGATTCTACCTTCCTCTCCTTGAATTTGGAGGTCATGTCTGGTTACCTAAGTGCCCTTGGCACATGGCCTGTGCTCAGGTTTTATTGAATGTCAGCAACATCACCATAATTTGATTCAGAGGGAACAGGAGAAGCAGGCACTGGCCTGGCCCAGCTCCCTGGATTCTATGCCAGCATTCGGCACATTTCCTACATCACCCAGGGAGGTCCATCATTGCTTTCTCTAAATTGGAGAGGAAACAGTTATACAATGCAGAAGATATCTTAGTGTTTTCTCCTTTCATTCCCACTAATTTTAATTATATGGAGAGAAAAAGATACAGCTCCCTTCATAGCAAACCAAAATTCCTTTCATCTCTATTTTAAGGTAAAATTGATCTTTTTCTGTCATCCATGGTGTTTTCTTTAAACATTAGGCCAAGAAATAATAACTTAGTCATTTGAGTAAAGTAATCCCTAAATTTTTCCATCAGAAAAATTATCATCATACCAGATAATATAAGCTTCCGTGTGTGGCAGGATGTAAGATAAAGCCAGGATGACGGGGCTCTATAAGGTTTAAAATGTTTATCCATTCTCTTAATGACTTCTGAATCATAGTTAGGTACTAGAAAGAATGGGTACTGGTTAGGGAGAAGCTACTTCAGGGACCTTCTTATCAAGGAGATCATTATTATTGCTATTAGAAGCTATGTCAGTGTTGTCTTAGTTACTTCGGGTCACCACAGATACCATAGACTGGGTGGTTTAAACAACAGAAATGTCTTTCTCATGCTTCTGGAGGCTGGAAATCTGAGGTTAAGACCTGGCAGATCTGGTGTCTGGTGAGAAAACTCTTCCTGGTTTGCAAACAGCTGTCTTCTCTTTGGGTTCTCATAGAATAAGTCATCTCTATTGTCTCTATTTATAAGTGTTCTAAAGCCATTCATGAGGGCTCACCCTCATGTTCTAATTACATCCTAAAGGCTTCACTTCCATCACATTGGGGATTTAGGCTTCAACATGTGAACTGGGGGCAACGCGGGGGGAGACACAAATATTAAGTCCCCAGTAAGTTTAATTCCATTTTATTAGTAACAAAATAATTATGAAAAAATTACTTTATAAAAACATATAGCCATAGCCAGTTTGGCTCAGTGGCTAGAGTGTTGGTGTCAGCCTGTGGACTGAAGAGCCCCGTGTTCTATTCCAGTCAAGGGCATGTTTCTAAGTTGCAGGCTTGATCCCTGGTCCTGGTCCAGGTGTGTGCAGAAGACAACCAATCAATGTGTCTCTCCCACGTCAATGTTTCTCTCTGTCTCTCCCCCTCCCTCCAGTCTGTCTAAAAATCAATGAAAAAATATCCTTAGATGAGGATTAACTGAATCATCCCTACACAATTTATTATTCAATATTATTTTATTTTCAGATTATATTAAGTTAAATTTCAATTAATATTTAAATTAAAATCAATTCAGTATTAATTATATTAATTATTACTGTTATTAATTATTAACATTTCACTAATTTTATATAACTGGAAGTAATAGAATAATAATGTGCTACATTTCAAATATATAATCTTTGACCAGACCATTAGTTAAGTGAGTGTCTGAACTGCTATATGCCTCACCTAAATTGTGCTTTGACATTATTCTGTGAACAAATATTGAGAGAATTTATGAGAACTAGGCCTTTAATTCTGGTTCTTCTATTTATTTTGGGATTAACTTGTTCATTCCATGCATTTATTCAACACTGTTGACATTGATTATGTGCCAGACATTGTCTCCAAGGCTGTGGGAACAGAAGATTAAAGTCATCATCCCTCCCGTTAAGGAGCTTATAGTTTGGAGTGAAGACAGATAAACAAACCGTTATAACCGAATGTCACAGAGCTATGCTGGAGTTATGTCCTGCACACTCTGGAATCTCTTAAGGCAGGTACCAAGCCTTGATGAGGAGATCAAGGAAGGCTTCCTAGAGGAGAATCAGACAGAAGAAACCAGAGAGTGAAAGTCCAGAACCTGGGAAAGTATAAAGTAGCCCAGGGAGTAAAAAAATGCTATAATTGGTGAAAATGGGGAAGAAGGAGATGAAGAGTGAGCCATTCACTGCATCACAAGGTTCCCTTTTATGAGAACCCTCAGGAAGAATTTCAGTCTATATATGAGGCAAAGTTATGTCTCTCCTGAACAATCGGTTGATGTCATCCTGGGGACATGATAAGATGCCCATACTTTCTGTAAACAGTACCCAATGTTAATGACACACTTTGTTCACTACCTTGCCCAGGGCTTGGCACAAAGCAGGCACATGACAATTTTTAGTTGACTTAAATATTAAGATAAACATTTGGAATATTCACTTTGGTTTCATCTTAACTTTCAACATTTTATTCTCTGGTGTTTGTACTTTTATCTCTATAAATCTTTGCAAGGAGATAAGCTAAAAATAAGATAAGAAAACACATTTACAAAACACGTCAAAAGTTAAAGCGTTATTTTAAAGATAAGAAAATTAAGGACTTGTTATTCTTGGCCAGAAGATGTAACAAGGACCAGATTTACTAGAAATTCCTCTCACCCAGAACACCAAAAGCCCTGTAGAAAGTACATGAAACACTAGACATCAAGCAGAGAAGGGTGGTGACCTCTGGAAGACGGAATTAGTGAGATGAGCTCTACCGTTGCTCAAGGTTACCTCCTTGAGAGACTTTTCCAGACCATGGAAACAGGAAAGGGAATCAGGCAGAACCCAGCAGACTCCCCAAGTTGATATATGAAGATGAAAGACTAGAGAAAAAAGTGGTTAGAATTCCAAGAACAGAGCACAGGATAGGAGAGAGTTGCACAGAGAGAACTCCACTGACTTGCAGAGGGTTCCCCTTGAGTATTCATCAGAGTACTGATCAGTCCATGTCGTGTGTGTGTGTGTGTGTGTGTGTGTGTGTGTAAGAGAGAGAGGAAGAGAGAGAGAGAGGAAACTACTCTCGACCAAGAAAGAACCATTAGAGAGGATTAAAGGGGAAACTCCCACAGCAGAGAATAATGCCTGCATCCTCCACAAGCCCCAAGATTGGAAATCCTCACAATTCACAAGTGAGGCAGAGTACTCAGAAGGGTCTTGCCTCAATAGTGGGGTAAAGTTAACTGGAAAATACAGTTCTGGGCTCACCTAACAAAGCTTAAAAGTAAACTAGCCGATTTGGCTCAGTGGATAGAGCATAGGGCTACCTTGGTTACAGGCACCTCCCCTGCCCAAGCCCTGGTCAGGACGCAACCAATTGATGTGTTTCTCTCACATTGATATTTCTCTCTGTCTTTCTCTCTCTTCCACTCTCTAAAAAAAAATCAATGGAAAAATGTCCTTGGGTAAGGAATTAAATAAGAAATAAATAAATAAATAAATAAATAAATAAATAAATATTAGAACTTTAAAGAAAAAAAAAGGGATCAAACTGTGTCTAAATAACTTAAAGTTGTATAAGCATAAAACTCAAGAAGATGTGTAGAAATAAAAAACTTATAGGGCCCAAAAAGACAACATTTACATTCTTCAAAAATCACCAGGCATGCAAAAAAGTTAGAAAATAAAACTCATAATGAGGCAAAAAATCTAAAGTGACCCAGAATTGGCACATTAGAAGTAGGACAAGGACATGAAACCAGTTACTACAGTAATTGTATTCTATATGCTCAAAAAAGCTAGAGAAACAGAGCTATGGGAGAATAAAAAAGATCCAAATCAAATGTCTAAAGATTAAAACTACCATGACTGAGTTAAAAAATATGCTAGATGGGATTAACTGAAGATCTGAAAATGCAGGGAATAAAAACAAAACAAAACAGTGAATTTGAAAACTTACCAATAGAAACAACCCAAATTGAAATACAGAGAGAAAAGAAACTGACAAAAATATAGACAGAACAGCAAGTGAGCTTTGGAAACTTTCAAGTGGCCTAATATATGTGTATACTTCCTCTGTGGGCAATGGTCTTGACCAACCACACTAAGCATGAAGCCAGTACCAAAGGCCACAGTTTAAATTTTCACTTCAGTATCTGGTTGTCCAATTTCTTCAGTCTTCCTCTTAGGCCTTAATTTTTGGTTTTGCAATTATTGTCTTGATCAGTGTGGGATTTTTTTTTCCTTCTTTTAGTGTGGCAAATTATTTTTACTTCCTTTTTGGTCACTGGGTGTTCTCTTGCTCTGAAAAAAAATATTCTGGGGAGTAGGATATGTATCATTTCCAAAGCTTGTAAGACAAAGAGGTTTATCCATTATCTTTCCTTTTGCTCTTCTTTGTGCTTGTGAAGTAGAAATTCCAGGTATTCCCTCCGGACTCATCATTCACACAGTCAAAAATGCTGATTCTTTGTTTAAAGTATTACATACAGCATTACATGTCTCCTTTCCCCCTCCCCCCGCCATTGACCTCTCCCCAGCCACTCCCAACCCCCAGCACATGCCCTCACCCCCCTAGTGTCTGTGTCCATTGGTTATGCTTATATGCACGCATACAAGTCCTTTGGTTGATCTCTTACCTCCTACCCCCACACTCCCCTGCCTTCCCTCTGAAGATTGACAGACTGTTCAATTCTTCTATGTCTCTGGCTCTATTTTTGTTCATACTTTAAACAATAAAGGATTTTTTTTTAAATGCTGATTCTTTCATTATTTGCCTGATGAGTATCCTTATTCATTCGTTTTACTAAAAGAGTCTTTTAGTGTCCTAGCTTGATTTTGCCTAATTTGTGATTTCATATGTTTTCTCTCCTAAATACTAATAAATAAAAAGAAACTGCTGGTAAAAATTTGAAGTTAAATTTATTATTGGGCTAAGCACATCTTTAGGAGTTTCCTCCCTGCTCCACAACTCCTACATGTTGTTTTTACTGAAGTTGAAATACTTAAAATAGACTTTAGATTTTATTCAAATAACAGTTATTCTACACTATTATACACAAACACCACACTGGGCCTAGTAGGAGGTAAAAGAATGAATGGCATTGACACTTCCCAGGGGAAGCCCATCACCTAGAGGCAGTGAGACAAGACAAAACTAAACAAATCCCAGCCAAACAATGGTAAGCACTTTCCTTATCAATGCATATTCTTCTGAATTGCTTATTTAAATATGAAAAAAATAAAAAGAAAAACACTGCAAGTTATAAAAAAAAAACAAACTTTGTTCTAAATCAACTCAACATTAACTGGGGCAGAAATCAGGCCTGGATTCATGAAATCATGCACGTGGGTGTATTTTCAGTGTTTTTGAAGTTTTAGCTTTCGTAGCATTGTTGCATATAAACTCTGTAACCATACACCAAAATATGGTAGGCCAACAAACAAGCAAACAGAACATTTAATAGGACTACATTACCCTGTGAAACTTAGAAAACTGGTATAAATCAGCAGGCCAAGAAAAAATGAACATCGTATACCCAAAAAGGTTCTAATTCTGGAAATAAACCTTGCTTTAAGCAAAATAGGAAATACTTGTCTATTTGCTTATCTCTTTCTATTTGCAAAATGACTGAAAGAATGATGGTCTCTAAAAAGTATTACTAGTATAATACTTGTTCATAAAAACAGAACAATGATTTATAGGCCTGAGATGGATGCAGCTCTGAAGGTAGACCATCCAGGGGAAAATAAGACAGCTTGCCTTCAAACCCCTTCTTGACCTCCTCGCTTTCCTGAAAATTGCAAAGACTAGATAGATAGCTGTGGCGTTGCACTAACTGAGCGCAGAGAAAGAGGACGGTGTGCAGGAGGACCACTAAATTTATGTCACAATCATTCGGCCCTTTCATTTCTCGAGACAGTCCACAGGCAGATCGATAACGCCGCAATCAGAACCAGGGATGAGGTGGCTGAACAATCGGGGTGGCGGGGCTCCCCTCCCATTTGTCACCCTCAGCCTGCAGAGGCCAGAGGCTGCAGGGCAGGGTTGTGTCCCCCTTGGAAAAGAGGGTATAATTTCCAGTGGCAAATGGATGTCTGGGAGCAGGAAGAAAAGGGAGGTGTCTGCCCCTGAGGAAAGAGCATGAGCAATGGGGTAACTAGGAGGTGCCTGGGGAGCTCGATTTGTTATTTCCTGCAGTTCGAGGGCAACTGGTTGCAGGAAAACGGCTTCATTTCAGCTCCTGAATTGTTTTAAGGGTGATTTCCCTAGAAAGACTGTCCCCCTCTGAACAGTCTGCAGACCTTCTCTCCCTCGACTTGCTCATTTCTGCCCTCATCAGGCGGGTTCGGGCCCCACCATGCTTGGGCACCTGGGTCTCCTATGTTCCCTTTGTTACAAATGCTCTGGCATGGAGAGAAAGGTTCTTTCTAGAAACAGTAAAGGGATAGAAGCAGAGGGAGGGAGGGTGGAGAGACAGAGAAGGTAGGAGTGAAAGGAGAACAAAGCCGTTTCCCGCAGGAAGCAGGAAGGCCAGGCTAGGATGTCCTCGCTGGTCCATGGTCGCCTTTCTCGCAGGCGGGCCCTCCGGAGGCTGCCGCCTGGGTCACAGCCCGCCTGCAGCCCTCCTTCTGCCCTTCAGGCTCCCGTCACCATTGTGAGCAGCCGCGGAGTGCAGCGGGCCTGTCAGACCTCATCAGCAGCCCTGCGAAGGCGGAATGAAATCACTGCTATTGACCCGCTGGCATATTTATAGGCTCGCTCTCCCTTTCTGCTGAGGCTGCGGGTTCCCACCTTCCCGGCCCGGTTGTGTGTATTCAGCGAAATCCCGCCCGGGTGCCAGGGGGGCATTCAGCGGGCGCCACGCGCCCCTCCTCGGGCTGCCAAACCTCTCCAGTTACCGGGGCTGGGAGGGCCTGGAAGGAGAAACCTTCCTGCCAGGCCAGATTCCTTCTTTGCAGCCTCTAAAAATAATTCCCCCTGAGCTCTGCGCCATGCCCCTGTCCAGCTGCGCGCTGCCTGTGACCTAGCAGAGCACGCACTTGTCCTGCAAGGGCTTTGTCTCCAAGACGCCCCCCCCCCCCTGCCACCCCCCTGCCCCCCCCCCCCCCCCCCCCGCTTTCTCCTTAAACAATGGGGACGAGGTGCTGCGTTTCTTTGTGGAGAGCTGGGGGAGAGGCCGTGGGCTCATCGCCCTCGTCTCCCCATCTTCTTGGCTACCTCTTCTGATGCGCAAGTGGCCCGGGTCTCCCGCAGGGCAGCTTGCTCTCAGGTTCCATGCTGCCCTCTGCCTTCCTGTTTCTTGCTAAAGACGTTGCACTTTATCCAGTGATTTGGGGGAGATCATTAAAATCACGAGGAAAAAAAAAAATGTGTCATTTAAGGCTGAAGTTATGAGAGCAAGAGCCAGGCATCCCTTTAAATGTTGACAGATAAAGATGTTAAATTGTCTAAAAGTGTGTGCCTCTTAGTATATATTCATTTATTTGGAGCTTTGGGTTATTTTTACCAATATGTTTTCTATTTCTCTGCAAGTATCCTATTCTTTAGATGTGAAAGAGATTAATATGATTAGACCCAGCATTTTCTTCTTTAGCCTACACTGTTTTCTGAAGCTCATTACAATGGAACATTTATGAATTAGGATTTTTTTTTAAGTTATGGAAGTCAGAATTTTATAGTAGTAATAAAATCTACCTGGGATTCAAGAAACCTGAATTCTTGTCCCAGCTTCGCTTCTAATTAGAATTGTGACCTTGTAAGTCATTAGTCACTCTGGGCTTCAGCTCCCTTATCTAGGGTTCTGTCTGGAGTTAACACTTCCAGACTTATAAGCAATGGACTGAACAAAGAGCTAGGCCAAATGACCACTTGATTAATAACCAAGCCCTTTGTGAGACCAGGGGCAAGTTTGATTGCTTCCCTTATCCCAGGGGACTAAAGCATAATAGCTGGTGAGGCTGCAGCAGTAACATACAAAACATAAAAAAAGACACCTACTCCGGGCATCAAATATACAGGCTGTGCTAGTACATACATAACCACTGGTTTAAAAAAAAAAAAAAAAAAAGACTGATATGTAGCCCTTGGCATTTTCTGCAGAGCAAATAATCCCCACCATGGCAACTTCAAGGCACCAACTTGATTACATCCATGGAGAAGTTGGGGAGGAAATGCTAAAATTTAACAATGGCTCTTATAATGATAGCCCTAGTTCTGCCCACCCACCCTCACCCCAACCTCACCTCCTAGACCAGCTGGGCTTTGAGTAGGGAATTGTGAGATTCCACTGAAAGCCTGAAAAATATAAGATAAAGATGGTAAGATTGCAAAGAAAAGCTTGTCTTAGTAGTGAGATTTCAAATACTTCTCAAGAATGTCACAGAAATATCCCTAACAGTAGTTAAAAAAAAAAAAAAAAAAAAAAAAAAGGAGGATGGGGTGGGGGCCGACGGTGAGGGATATGCTCTGCCTCCAGTCTTTCTGGATATGTAGTCTTAAGATAACTTAGGAGAAAATTTCTTTAAAGTTTCATGTGAATTTTGCATTCTATTTTGGAGCTATCTAGGACTATTTTAACATAAAAATCATATGAAAGTAACAAACTATTGTAAATATTTAAAAATTTTAAAAAGGATTTGATTGATATACCCCTTAGCACTTCAAAATGTAAATCAATAAGACTCTAAAATCAACCACAACTTGAGATATATTCCTAGAAGTGGGATCACTGGGTCAAATGAGAGTTCCAGTTTTAGTTTTTTGAGGAAACTCCATACTGTTTTCCACAGTGGCTGCACCAGTCTGCATTCCCACCAGCAGTGAAGGAGGGTTCCTTTTTCTCCACATCTTCTCCAGCACTCGCCGTTTGTTGATTTGTTGATAGCCATTCTGGCAGGTGTGAGATGGCACTGCATTGTTGTTTTGATTTGCATCTCTTGGATGATTAGTGACTTTGAGCATCCTATATAATAAAAGGCTAATATGCAAATAGACCAAACGGTGGACCAACCAAACAACTGAACAACCGAACAACTGGTTGCTATGACATGCACTGACCACCAGGGGGCATGTGCGGAACATGGCAGGTATTGGCCACAGCAGGATGGTGGAGCAGGTGAGCAGGGGCACCAGACCAAGGTGGGGAGGGGCACTGGTTGCTGTCATCAGGCAAGCCTCTGGTAGTTACTGAAAATTCTTTGCTCCCGCGTGCTACAGTCCTGCCCAGCACTTGCACCTACTGCCAGCACCAGCCCCGCTAGTACCCACAGCTGGCACCGAAGCCGACACTTGCATCCACTGCCAGTGCCCGGCACCGGTCCCAATCACTCAGCACCATCAGCCGGTGTGAGCGGTGGTTGCAGCCCTGATCACCCCTGAGGGCTTCTCCACCTCCCCCTGCTCCTGAGGGGCGATCGGGGCCAGCAGCTGCCTCTCTAACCCACTGACAATGCCAACCCCTCTCGCACCCACTGCTGGCACTGGCCCCAATCACTTTCCGTCATCAGCGAGTGCGAGCAGGAGGGCACCGTCAGTATATGAGAGCAGTGGCGGCAGGAGTGGAGCTGCCGGCAGACAGGGGACAAGGGTCCACAGCAGGAAGGGCCGGGCGGGGGCGCAGAGGATGGGCCAAGAGCTGCTCCTGTGCCTACCGCAGCCTCGCAGCCCACAGTTCCTTTCAAGGTGCACGAATTCATGCATTAGGCCTCTAGTGTTTTCATATGTCTCTTGGCCTTCTGTATGTCCTCTTTCAAAAAGTGTCTATTTAGGTCCTTTGCCCATTTTTTTTATTGTATTGTTTATCTTCCTTTTGTTAAGTTGTATGAGTTCCCTGTAAATTTTGGAGATTAAATCCTTATCAGTGATAACATTGGCAAATATGTTCTCCCATGCAGTGGGCTTTCTTGTTGTTTTGTTGATGGTTTCTTTTGCTGTGCAGAAGCTTTTAATTTTTATGTAGTCCCATTTGTTTATTTTCTCTTTAGTTTACATTGCCCTAAGGGCTGTATTGGTAAAGATATTGCTATGACAAATGTCTGCTATTTTGGTGCCTATGGCTTCTTCTAAGATTTTTATGGTTTCCCATCTTACTTTTAAGAAAACAGAAACACCAGTCAAAAAGATATATGCACCCCTATGTTCATAGCAGCACAATTTACAATAGCTAAGAATTGGGAACAGCCTAAGTGCCCATCAGCAGATGAGTGGATTAGAAAACTGTGGTACATCTACACAATGGAATACTATGCTGAAGTAAAAAAGAAGGAATTCTTACCATTTACAACAGCACGGATGGAACTGGAGAGCATTATGCTAAATGAAATAAGCCAGGAAGTGAAAGATAAATACCACATGATCTCACTCATTTGTGGAATATAAAGAACATTATAAACTGATGAACAAAAATAGATACAGAGGCAAAGAAGCATTGAACAGACTGTCAAACAACAGTGGGAAGGCAGGGAAGGGTTGCGGCAAGTAAGAGATCAACCGAAGGACTTGTATGCATGTATATAAGCATAACCAATGGACACAAGACACTGGGGGTGGGGGGGGTGAGGGCATGTGCGGGGGGGGGGGGGGGGGGGTGGGTAGGGGAGGCCCAGGGGAGGTCAATGGGGGGGAAAAAAGGAGACATATGTACTACTATTTGTAATACTTCAAACAATAAAATAAAATTTTAAAAAATTATTTTAATTAAAATAATTAAATAACAATAAAATCAACCACAACTTGAGGATTTGGAATGGCTTTCTAAATGAAGGAAGGAAAAAAGGGAGAGAAAGGGGGAAGGAAATAGAAGAGAGAATGGAGAAAGAAAGGGGGCCGACAAAACAAACTATATAAGAAACACTAGGGCTTGGAAGGCGAGTTGGTTTGAAAGGAGATACCCTAATTGTGAGCTTCTTCTTATGACTTAGTTCATCATCACTATGCTCATTAGAGGAATAAACACTTCCTTATTTCCATTAATGCCTATTTAAGCAAAATTTGGAGATCAACAGACCAGGCCACCAAAATGGGTGTGTTAACAGGAATAAGCTGAGAGAGATCACAGTGACCGTGATCATTAAGGACACTGAGTTACAAAGAGGCAATAGCTTCAGCTTAAAAGACATTAACATGGGATTGATACTGAGTGCTTAGAGGGCAAACCAGAGCAGTAATCGAGAGGTACCTACCTCAGTGGGAAAGGGACGGTTTTAAACAATTCATACAGATGGGTCAGAAATTTCCTGAATTGGTATTGGACCACTCAGCTTAATCTCATAAATATACATGGCACAGCTCTGAGTACAAAATACCAAGTGGAGCAGAAATCGGTGCAGGGAAAGGGGCAGGGCACAGGAAGTGTATTCACAGATAAATAAAGACAGAACAAGCACCCTAAAAAAAAAGCTAAGAATATAGCAGGGGCTGATGAACTTCTATCTAAGTACAGGAAGAACGACAGGTATTATAAGAGAGGAAGAAACACAGTGCTTGAGTAATAACTTCCAGCAGGGAATGAGGAGATGCACTGTGACCTGATTCTTTTTCTATTCAGAAATTCCTTGTCCCTCTGTAAGTGTTACATTTTGCTTAGCAGAAATAAGGAAGTCATTTTTATTTTGACCAGATATATCTAGCATCACCACTTTCTTTTTTCTTTTCTCAAGTATCATTTAGCCATGGGGAAAGGACTTTTTATGTATTACCGACTAAGTCAAAAGGAGTTTACAAATAGCCTGCCCTTCTAAGGACCTTGCAGATAATAAGTTCTTGGTGATGAGCTCGCAGAGTTGTGAGGTAGGAAAACTGCGTCCTATATCGACCCCCTCACCCCCACCCCCAGAGCTAAAATGAGGACTTTGCTTTCAGGTTCTAGCCATGAGTCTAGAAATATTTATAAAACATTTATTTTTTTACTAAGGGACATCATTCTGAACTTAAAAGCCTGTTGGTGTTCTATTAAAATTATCTGTCATTTTTAAATTTAATAATGCCATCCTAGTGCTATTTATGCAAAGACAGAGGAGCATATGGAGGCTGTTAAAGAGAACACCACCTGGTCCACAAATTGGTTGACCTGGGAATTCTATACCCTTTACATAATGTCACCTATGCCACTCAAAGCCCAACACCTCATAGAAATCTAAAAATCTGGTCATTTTCTCAGATATGCAGCAAAACATCTTGATATTTTTAAATTTCAGATGACTGAATTTTCTATTTTATTTACATGTAACACTTTCTTGGAATGCAAGGGCCAAATTCCAACCATCTACAGCAGATGATTTAGAAAATGTATTACTGCTCTAGCCGGTTATCCTCAGTGAATAGAGCCTCGGCATGTGGACTGAAGGATTCCAGATTTGATTCCAGTCAAGGGCATGTGCTCAGGTTGAGGGCTCAATCCCCAGTAGGGGACATTCAGGAGGCAGCTGATTGATGGTTCTCTTTCATCATTGATGTTTCTATCTCTCTCTCCCTCTCCCTTACTCTCTGAAATCAATAAAAAAAAATTTTTTTAAGTAAATGCATTATTTGGGGATCAAAAGATAGCCTAGAGAGATCTATGATGACAGAGTGAACACAGCTTCTGGGGTCGGACTCCTTGGGTCCAAATCCGAGCTTTTCCCTTCTCAAGCTGTAAAGTCATGGACAGGTTGATAATCTTCTCAGAACTTCCCTTCCTGGTGAGGTTGTGATGATAATTTTTTTTAAAAAACCTGTAATTCACAAAAAGCATCTGTAAGCGTTACATGTTAGCTATTACTGTAGCTCTGATCCAACGTGTATTTCTATTCATCCAGTTGTACATTTCCCTGGATATGGAGCCTGTTATCATCCGAGTATTAATGGAAGGCTTATTTCCATCCCCCAGGCCTTGTGAAATTTCAAGCAATAAAGTTCAGCCAGTATTTTAAGGAATGGCATCTGTGATAACACTTAAAGAAGTTTTTCATATTGACTCAAGGACCCCAGGAAAAGGTGAAAGGAAGGTGTCATTGGTGGACTTTAGGAAATCCCTGACACACTCCCGAAAAGTTTTTTTTTTATCCAAATATTATTATGTCTCAATGGGCATTTTCGGAGGAAATGTCCATGGATTTTCATTAGACTTGAATTCAGACTGAAAAGATTGCTAAAAGCACTTGCATTTAAACCAAAAGACCACAGACCTAAAATTCAAGTTTATACCTAATTCAGGTGTTCTCTAATTTATCTTCCTTGCTGAGACCCAAACCCTGGATTTTATGTACTTACCAACATTTTTTGTTAGATGGAAATTATGATATTTGCACACCTGTTTTCTTGAACTTTCAGTTAAAACTGGTATAAATAGACAGACAGACAAATTGGTAGATATAAATAGTCAGCTTCTGACGCTTTTAAGTGCAGTTATTTGTTTCTATACTGAGTCCATGTTAATAAAAATTTAAAGTATCTATGGAAATAGTAAGTTAGACATTGTTTGTGTGAAATCACTGAAAATGTCCATACTCTCAGCCAGTTATTATATGTATGTGTCCTCCGTGAAAATTTGTGTACATTGATTATAAAATTATTTCCACATAAGTTTATATCTTTCCCATCAGTGCATTTATTTTTCAGAAATAGACCTTTCTGACAAAAGCACTTCCAAAATTAGTTCTGACATCAGTCTTGGGAACGATACGTATAGAAGGACACCCGTGACCAAAGGCCTCATTTCTTCTTTGAAACCTCATTCATCCTCGTCCCTTCAGGAACAAACTTGTAAAGTTGCTTCAAAACTCAAATCAGAAGAGAAAAGCTAATTAAAATCTTAAAACTATTGACAGTAATTATCATAATAAGTCAAAGCACAAACACCAGGTTCTAATTATGGGATGATACAGAATTTGAGTTAGCCAAAAGGTAGAGCAGCCCATTTCTGGTTCCTGATTACACAGACACTAGATTTACTGACTTAGGTGAGCTCTTTCCCTTGTCATTTCCATTTCGGCGTCGGGGTAATAGCATTTTATTGCTGCCTAAGAGGAGACCTGCACGTGCATGTGTTTCCAACCTCACAGTGAATGAGGATCTAGTTAAGGCACCTGGGGAGCAAAGGAAAGGGTAATAGTGGGGCTTATGGGGTCCTCAAGAGACTAATAACTCCAGGTGGTCTTAGAAATCATGGAGAATATCCCATTAGGAGACTTGGGAGGACGCCAGGGATGTGCAGCTGGTGGGGCGTTCAAGTCCTCTTCACTAAGGGCTTCAATGCAGGCCCTCGTCACTCCTAGGGCAGCCCTGCGGTGAGCCGTAATTACATCACAGTCTCCGGATTATCACCCACAAGTCATTTCTCAAATGTGCTCCTTAAGTGATATCTTGAAAGCCACAAACTACCAGCTAGGATGAGACAATGAGAGGCGCAACTGTAAAACCCAGGACCGCAATTCATCAGAGGTCACTGTGAGCCCCTCACCCATCTCCTCCCACCCTCCCCTCCCCCTTCCTTGGCCTTCAGGGAGAAAAGCCTTTGGCTGCTCTTAGAAACACATGCAGGCGTCAAAGTAAGAATGAGTTCTTTCCACTTCTAGGTCCCCACGTTTGAATTCTAAATCTGTCCCTTAACAATTACCTAACCTTTAGGCCAGGGGTGGGCAACCTTTTTGTGAGTGCGTGCCAAAACCAGCAAAACCTCTGACTCACAATTCTTCTGCGTGCCAACCCTAATTTTTTGAGAACATGTTATGCCTACTTGATATCTCTTAAGGTGTACGTATGTGAAGAACCTTGAAGAAATAACAAAATTCATTCGAGGGACAAAAACACAGTATATGATGATGAAAAATACATTTATTTTTTAATGTGTACATGTACACTGATAGTCCGACAGAAAACTTTATGACTCTGTTTGATGTTATCAGTAGGACTTTGGCTGCTGCATCACTGATGACAGAGACTTTACATCAGGTTTGTATTTCGTGACCTTCAGAGATATGCATGAGCTACTACTTTCATCCGTCAGGCTACTCCTATTATGAGATTTAACAAAACTCATCACTGAGAACAAAGATTCACAAACATATGTGGATGAAACCAAAACACTGGTCGGATCTAGGAAGGCAGGGAGAGTTAAGGCAGAGGCGTAGAAATTGCTCTTCCCCTCTCTCGTCAATCCATGTCTATGGTCTTTAAGATATCTTGTTATTTAAAATTATTTATTTATCTAAGATGCACCTACACTGAATTTATCTGAAAAATAAAAAAGTCGATATTAAGAAAAAAATTGTAAATGGAAGATTTTAAGAGAGGGGTTTCACGTGCCAGCAAAAGTTACTGGTGTGCCATGTTTGGCACGTGTGCCAGTGGTTGCCCACCCCTGCTTTAGGCTATTATTCTTTAGATCTCAGTTTTATTCTCTGTGAACTGGGGAGAAGACCCTTCCTAAGGCTGTCGTCAGGACTAAATGAAATAATATATATAGTGCCTGGGCCAAGTGATGCCCATGGTATGTCCCCAAAAAATAGTAACAATGTGAGTTGTTGGGATTGATTGACTGGCTTCTCCAAGCTGCATTTTGCTTACTTTCTCAACCATCTTCAGGGAGTATCAAGAAACTTCTAGCACATGACAGGGTCCAACAGTCAGACTTCCTAATTCAGAAAATAAATATGCCAGAGCAGTTTTCACTTATTCTTTGAACAGACATTTACTGGGAATTTTTTGTCTGTTGGGCTACATGTTAAGGGCAGGAGACAAAATTTAAAAAAAGAAACCCTTGTCCTCATAATGGTGAAAATGTATATACTAATTGCAGAAAGAGGTCCTGTGAATAGTAGAGGAAATTATTAAGGAGGAGTCTTATAAAAATTGTCTCACATACGAATATGGTTTTGCTTCTAAATGGATTCTCTCTTCTGTTTATTACTTTATTATTTAACATTTGAGTGGCTGCATTGTGCCAGCTCCATAAATGACATCAGCCTTGGAGCAAAGTAAAAAAAAATGCCAACGTAAAATATGCAGTTTCGATCAGTGCCTAATACTGTGACACACCATTCCCAGGACTTCAGAAGGCTCAGTGTCCCTCAATCTTTATGGCAGACTGAGGGTAATAGAGCAATGTGAAGAGAAAGCCCCCGCATACACTGGCTGTGGGAGACAGGATGGCCAAGGCCTCAGTACTGACTCAGACACCGGAGGGGACAGTAGTGAGAAGGAAAGACTCAGAGAGGCTCAACCGTACCAGAGTGAAGAAGACGATTAGGAGCGAGGCCCCTGCAGCCATATTCCAGTCATGGCCACTCACTCCATGCCTGAAGCCCCGTGAAAGGAGCCTGTCTGAAATCGCACCTCAGCTTCCCCCATCTGCACCAAGCATAGCAAAGGCCTTGGTCCAGCAGCTCTATTTTAACCTCAACCCTGATTATGCTTCTCAGGGGAGGTTGTAATGAGATATAGGTCTAATGAGTAGCCATCCTTTGAAATCAGAAAGCACTTTGGCCAGTTAAATGCTTGCAATTGTATACAATATAAATGTTACCTCAGCACACAATGCAGGATTTATCCTCAGGACAAGGCAATGACCTGCCATGAGTGACTCGATTTACACTGCTCCTTAGGCCCAGGTACTGTTTGCAAAACACTTTAAAGACTTTCTTCTAAATATAAGCTGGAAAGCCAAGATAAGCCCTTGTTTATAGCATCCAAAATCTTAGCAAATAGCCTAGGCTGTTAATTATGAATTAGCAAGATTTCATTCTTTTTTTTCAAGAAAATGAGAAGCATCAGTTCCTGCAGAAAACCTAAACAAGTCCTTGGAACGGTGGCATTAAAACGCCTCTCAGTAATATGATATTACATGTGGAGAAAGGTCAAGGTCTTGAGGAGTACACCATTAAAAAATAAAAAGCACAGGGAACATCAACACTTTATTCTGAAAAGCCTGGTGTATGTTCTACACTCTGTCTCCTGGTGAAGGAGCAATTACCTCCCTCACAACGGAGCCATGTTCTACTTTCCCTTCTAGATAGAGAACACAAAGTATTTAAATATGAATTTTATCTTTTTAAAAATATATTTTTATTGATTTCAGAGAAGAAGGGAGAGGGAGGGAGAGAGAGAGAAACATCAATGATGAGAAACATTGATTGGCTGCCTCCGGTATGCCCCCTACTGGGGATCAAGCCCACAACCCAGACATGTGCCCTTGACCAGAAATGAACCTGGGACCCTTCAGTGTGCAGGCTGACTATCCACTGAGCCAAACGGGCTAGGGCTAAAGTTTATCTTCAGCATCCTTTCCCTGTTCCATTTGCTACCTCTCTGCCATCTCTTGAAACTAATTTACTACTCCAAGCCCAAACTTCTTTGTCTTGTCAACGCTTCACAAATTTACTGTTGCTTTGTCTGAAAGATATAAAAGCTACTTGTTTTTGGTCACTTATTTGAACCTCATATCTTTGAGGTTCCTGTACATTAAAATTTTAATTTGATTTTCCCCCTGTCAATCTGTCTTATGTCAATTTAGTTAATAGACCCATCAAAGAGCCTAGAACAGTGGTTCTCAACCTTGGCTGCACATTAGAATCACCTGGGAATCTTTTTAAAATCCTGATTTCTGGGCCTCATCCTCCGGAAATTCTGTTTCTTTGTTACTAATGATGAGGCCCAGAAATCAGGATTTAAAAAAGGTCTCCAAGTGATTCTAATGTGCAGCCAAGGTTGAGAACCACTGACCTAGAAGGAAAGAAACATTTTCTCCTCCTACAGGAGGTCAGTGGGAAAGTGTAGTGGTAGCAAACTCTGTTATCTCTGCATACTTCATATACACATACTCATTATGAATTCACTAAGTGGTATATATTTAGATTATTGGAATTTTGATATGCAGACATTCTTGGTAAATTAATATAAAGCAAATTGGAGCTTCTAATTCCAGGGGAACATATTATTTTTTTCCTCTAAAAAAGTGAACTATAAGTTCAAACTACCTCAAAATTTGTAATTGAACAGGTTTTCATAAATTTATAAGTGTGTGCACATGCATATTAGCTTCTATGTGAGTTAAGTAAATCTGGAAGGCTTTAAAAGAAAAACAAAAAGATTAACATTGAGTAAATGAGGAAAATGAAAAGTACGCAGACTTTGTTATATTTCCTTTTGTGCCTTTTGAATTTGTCATGCAAACACATTATTTATTATTAAATAGTATTTGTAAGCCTCCCTCCTGAAACTGCTGACCTCTTAAAACTGAATGGAGAGGAAGGAGAATGTATGCAGGTCTAACTCCACAGAAAGATTTTCCAGGGAAACATGGCGCTGAACTGACCCTGACCAGTTTGGACAGCTTAAATCTACACACAGATGTGAGAAAGGGTACAATGGTTGTCTCATCAGGGTATGACAGTTTTCCATTTTCCACCAGCATTTTGCAAAATGTTGATTAGAATTATACATAAACTAGAGGCCCGGTGAATGAAATTCATGCCCAGGTGGGGTCCCTAGGCCTGGCCAGTGATCAGGGCTTATCGGGGCCATCTCACCCAGTCCTGATTGGGGCCGAGCTGGCCAGGGCCTGCCAGACGGGCCTGCCGATGGCGGGGGCAGCGGGGGGAGGAAGATGAGGGGGGTTGGCTGGCCATGGGAGGTTGGCTGTGTGAGCAGCTGCCCCCTGGTGGTCAGTGTGCGTCATAGTGACTGGTTGACTGGTCGTTCCAGTTGTGCTGGTCGTTCCGGTCTTTTAGTCGTAACGGTTGCTTAGGCTTTAATATATATAGATGTTATTTAAAATCATCTCATAAAGGACATATACTAAAAGGAAATGGTACTGTATCTAACATCTATCCACCTATGATGGATCCACTGAGGAAGCCATGTTTAGCATTTTCTTCCCATGATTAAGTCTATGTTGACAAACAGTATGTTGATATACCTATTTACAGATTCAAAAATTGCACGCATTAATCATCCACTCCCTGCTGTGATGGACCAGGATTTAGTTCATTTACATCAATCCCCACCTCCTCCCACAATCCACTCAAAATAGTTACATCACTATTTTTTTAGGTTTTTCTATTTGTTGTATTCACAACTGTAAATAATCTATTTTCTTCTTTATTTCTTATTCCACCAACTGATACAGTATCTCTTGACTTTTCACACTGTATTATGAGAACATTCCTATCTCCCCTCTTCTCTTAGCTATCTCTTCACCTTTGGTCCTCCAAACACTGTTATCTATATTTTACATTGCCATGGTGATAACATTTACATTCTGTTTCAACCCTAAATATGTAATCCATATCCTAAAAGGCTTATCCTGAACATTGAAATTTTAAGGCAGTACTTACTTATTACCATAAAATTGTTTACTCTGTAGCTAAATAGCATATGATTATATTTTATTTCTGGTAGAGCTTTTAAGTTTTCCTAGAGTTCCTAACTAGTGTTTTATTTTCCTTCCATTGTTTAACTTTTCAAAATTTTAAGAGCTCAAGACGTTTTTCTAGTATTTTCATTTTCCTTCTGCAATTTCAGGTCATGTTTTCCACTGTCCCCTCCTTCCCAGAGCTTCCATTTGCTGCTGCGTTAGTACTGCAGTCTAAGCTTGCTAACACAATTCTCTTCCTCAACTTCCCTTCCTGGCTGTCCTGGTTATGTCCCCACCTCCTTACTGGGCCCTTTGATTAGAGCAGCGGTTCTCAACCTGTGGGTCGCGACCCCTTTGGCGGTCAAACGACCCTTTCACAGGGGTCATCTAAGACCATCCTGCATATCAGATATTTACATTATGATTCATAACTGTAGCAACATTACAGTTATGAAGTAGCAAAGAAAATAATTTTATGGTTGGGTCACAACATGAGGAACTGTATTAAAAGGGCCCAAAGGTTGAGAACCACTGGACTAGAGGGAAAGCACAGGCCAGCATGTCCCTCCAGCTACTACAATGAGACACTCTTCAGCCTGAGGGCTTGGGTGTCTTGAGGAAAAGAACTAATGAGAAAAGTCAAAATCCCACATTCTGTGCTCCTCTTTTCCATGCCTCCAGAGTAGTAATCCATCTTTTCGAGAAGTTCCCTAAGCTGATGATTCAAATAAGACAATTCCAAACTTGACTTTAATTTAGTTATTTAACTCATGCCAGTGGTGATTCATTCAGTTTCATATTGAAATATTGTACTTTATTTTTCTTTCCAGGAGTATTTGACAGACTCTAAATAGAACCACTTCTTTGTAATAAAGACTGCCTAATTGTCAAAAGAGGTAAAATATCACGCATGAACTAATGACTAAGATTTCACTCTCTTTTACCAAGGTAAAATAATGACCTATTTTTCTCAAGTCTCCTTCCCGTGAGCCTGTAAGATGGGATAGGCAAGGAGGTGTATGATTACTCACCAACCTGATTAACTTTCTCCTCTGTTTGACAAAGTACCGTGTCATAGTTATATGCAGCCCTGCTTCCGTTTAAACATCTATGTGACAAATATTCTTCAAATAAAAAGAATAGGACTTGAGTAATGTGACCGATCCAGCTTACATAATTTGTTAGTGCAGTTAGTTCTGAGTCAGAAGGTCTCAGAATTAATGGAATGCATGAAAGATGGCAGTCTCACTTTTCCTTCTCTTAGAATGGTTCAATTTATGCCAAATCCTAACCCGTTTATACAGAGATCAATATCTTAAAGACATTTGCTGTGCAAATGGCTTGTTTTACTCATTTCCATTTTTAAAAATATGACCTAGGAAATAGACTTTGTTTACAGAGCTCTCTGTCCTGTCTCTTACTTTTGCTCAGTGAACATTTACTAAATGTTCCGTATTTGTAGCTTTCTTCTATTTACCAGGCACAGAGCTAGGTTCTTGGAGGAATCAAAATAATTGAACTACCAACACCTCACTCCAAGTATCTGAAAATACAGATAGAGACACACAAAGAAAGTCAATATGAAACAAAAAAATATCTAAAGCAGTTAACAATCAAGGGCTACATTGTGAGGCTACCTGTGGGTTATTGGGATGCAAATACTTCAAGCCAATTTATTAACTGTGAAGCACAAATTTTTTCATTGTGCCTGGGACATTATTTAACTTCTTGGGTATGTTTTCTTTCTCTCCACTTGATGGGTATTCAATTAAAAGATTAATGTTTGTTTTTGAAAGTTGACTCTAAATACCAACATTTATGTGTGTGCATGACTTTGAATAGTGCCTATCATTCTAACTAAAATCATACAAGTAAGACTTCTTACTCTTTGCAAGTAATGAACTCAGAGCCGTGACATTTTAATTTAAGGTGCATCAATAGTATCCTAAGACCAGCCTTAATGCAATGGGGATGTCATCACTCAAGTCCGTCTGTGTAAACATTTTAAACACTAACCCTGTAGCCAAGAACTTATATAAGAATATTTCACTTTAGAAAATAGGTATTTTGAGAAAACCCTAAAAAACAGAAAATCAGAATTACATTAAATCATATGAAATTGACAGTTGTGCAGGTCAAAATATCAT
This sequence comes from Myotis yumanensis, assembly GCF_028538775.1. Classification (NCBI taxonomy): domain Eukaryota; kingdom Metazoa; phylum Chordata; class Mammalia; order Chiroptera; family Vespertilionidae; genus Myotis; species Myotis yumanensis. The sequence goes on from NW_027223766.1 coordinate 21,392,750, forward strand.
AATTTTACATGATTCATCATAGAGTTTGAGATTCCCTTCCCCTGAGTTCTCCTGTTAGCCACTACCTATAGATTAGACTTGCCTTCCCACCCCCCGAAAAAAAAAATTAAACAATAAAAAAGAAAGGCTACTTTTATTTCTAAAATTGTAATATTTAAATTTGAGGGTAGATAAATCATCTTCAGAGCATTCAAAATAGGCAAATGACCTTGGCTAATTTCCATGAAGTTCCTTTGTGGATCCCTTACCTCAGCTAAGAAGAACTAGCATAACAATATGCATATATGATTTTCTATAAATTAAATGACAGGTAGTGCTTTTTCTAGACACTTTTAGACTTTTATAAAGGAAATTAGGAAAAGAGGACAGAAAGAGAAATATTTGTCAACCTTGACCCAGAGGATTAATATACTAAGGTCTATTCAAGCTTTGGCTTCTCCACAGATCGTTACAACCAAGATGCCAATTAACACTAAATGTGACAGTGGCTTTTGTGACGTGGACAGCTGGCCACTCAAAGATACACAAGGACCACCTGCTCATATAACATAGGCCACCAAACGGGCACCAGATGGTGACAACATTTGAATGTTATTATGATAGTCACTTTCACCTTGGCTCTATTTGAACTGGACATTAGGAGAAAAAGCTGTAAAATTCATATTTGATTTTTGGAACAATATGGTTCTCTATAAATCTCATAGGTATGACTTTCTCGTGGCCGAAGAATCATTCCTGGGCATTGGTGGTTCAGCAGCGTTCTGCGTCACGTGACAGTTAGAAGCAATGAGCATAACCAAGGCATACTGGACCTGCTGAGAGGCCCTTATGGGAAGCTTGGAGAAGAGAACTGTAGGAAAATTAGCTATAGGAAAAGACTCAAGTGAGGTGATGGAACTGGGGATTGGGTAAAAGCAAAAAACGGTTGTCATTAATGTTAAGTGTCAAAGCAGCAAGAGGCCAAGACACGCACATTTGGGGCTACATATCTCAACTCCTTAAATTTGCTCCTGGCTATACAAATATTTTTTAAAAATCCTAAAAACTTGTAAACATGCTATTGCCCATCAAAAAAAAAAGATGCAAATAAATACAAATCTATCAATAAATATGCACTAGGAGGCAAGAGAACCTTCAAGATTTGACATCCCTTCCCAAAGCGGGAGAAAATATTCGGTTGAATCGGCTGATGCCCCACACACAGCAGAATAGTTATAAAATAAAACTGAACAAACAATTCTGGAAGCATGGTCTGAACTTCAGACAAGAAGGAATCCCAGGTGGTGTTTCATGAGGAGGAAGGGACCTGAGACATCAGGCCCAAATCCTTAGTAAAGAAAATAACATTGTCCAGGGAGCTAGCAGAGATCACGAGTAAAACTGCCTAGCAAATTATACAATAGCCAAAATACTGTGCATAGAGATTCCACTCATGGTATTTATCCTGCATTATCGCCTGACAGGATCTCTACTTATTTATAAAAATAAAAAAATAAAAAAATTTTTAATAAAAATTTTATTTTTATAAAGAAAAATTTTATTTATAAAAATAAAAAAAATTAAAAAATTAAAAAAACAACAGACTGCCATTTCCCTGACATAGGTGAACTTTGTTGAAACAGCAGCCAGATGTCCAATAGGATTTCCTGAATTTCATAATACAACAAACTTAGCAGGTGGCCTAAGTCTCTAAATAAACTGTTAGTGCTTTAGAGGGGGTGGGGAGGTAAGGTTAGCTTAGAAAAATGGAGTCAGTATAAAAAATATCCTGGAAAAAAAGCTAGAAAAAGCAGAAGGAATAATGGGAGAAAATAATATCAGGAAAAATTGACAAATGCCTCTCAGTATTATGTCAAACATGTTTACTGAGCTGCACAATTAATAAAAAAAATTCTGTACCAGAGTCCCTAATTATTATTCCACACAGGACAGGACACCTCTTCATTATCCCTTTTTGAATTGATTGTGTACATCAAACAGTCGAGATATAAATAAAATATGCCTGCATGCATAATACCCTCACATTAAAGCTGGAGGCAATTAACCTATGATTTCTCATTAATTAAATTAAAATAACCTTCTAAAAAATGTCTGAAATCAAAACAGATTTCTTTCCGTGTAGATTTTCCTCACAATGATGCAGGGAGGCTGTTTACCAAATTCATCACACCAATAGAAAAGATGCTATTCCTGATTTTATCCCAAGCTCATCTCTAGTTTTCCCCTGAGGTTCCAGTTTCATTTCACTAAATCCGATTACAATGTCAGGGTTTTGTTTTGGGGTTTTTTCCCCCTATGTCTTTAAAAATACCTGTTTTCATCAAGGTTTTTTTTTCCTATTAAATTGTTCAAGCACCTTCTCCCTTAGCAGGACTATATTATATAGTATAAAGCTGCAAATTATTTGGTGAATTTGCTGAATTCAGATAGTTAAAGCACATAATTGAGATGTGAGAAGGGCATAATGGAGCCTGAATGTGGGGCTGCCCTCAGCATGGCTGGGAAGCTCTCATTACCTCCTATTCATGCGCTTTCCAATTCTCACCTCCTTCCCTGACTCCCAGTTATGCCAAGTTGTTAGTTACTTCATATTTCAGTATGTCTCCTCTATAGTATATTTTTATTTTAAAATAGGTATAAAAAATATGTATTACCAAAGCCTATGTCCTTAAAAATAGACTTTTTTGTTTTCCTTTACTCTAAAGTCCTTTGCAGGTCCTCTCAGATCTCACGATATTAAGGGACCACATGGTCACTATTGCCCCCACCTAGAGCCTGCCCTTCTTAGTCCACAATCAGATGATAAAAAATTTTCTTAAACACCATCCATTGATTGATTAATCTCTTCTCCAATGGGAAAAGCATGACTATTCACTCTTTTCCCCATATTCTGAGACTCTGTCTGACAGTGCTTTCACATGGGAAGTCCTCAATAAATAATGCCATGTCCTATTGAATTTTAAGCCTAGATTCATTCCTTTCCTCCAAATCAGCTCCCCATCTCATTGACCACAGGCTGTTAGTGACTACAATTATCTTCTAGTCCCCTTGGGGACATCTTTCACGTCTCGGTCACCTTTTCTTAATCCTTTTATTGATTTCCTCATGAGGTGTTAGCATTTCCTCTTTCAAAAGATTGAATTACTTCGTTTTCTTGATGCCAACCACCGCAGCCTAATACAGACACACAGGACTTTGCCCTTATCCATCTAACCGTTCCCTTCCAGGTCTGTAGTCCCACTCACTGACCCTAAATTATCTCTCGACCATGTGCATTACCTGTACTCTTTCACATCTTCCTTCAGCCTTGTTTTGCCCTTGACCTCCTCCTCACACGCCTCCATTGGCTGTATGGCACACATTATCCATTGCCTATCCCTGCTAGTAGAGCCCTGGATTTTTTATTCTAAAGGCAGGTGAGATCCTACACTCTTACAAAGAATGGTCCCTTCTTTGTTCCATGATTCATCTAAATTAGTCAATGGGCTAGGGGTAGTCTCGTGACCCAATTCTGGCCAATGAGCTTTAAGGAAAAGTCACCAGAGAGCTTCCATTTCTGAATAAAATGACAGAGCCTCATCAGGACAAAATATTATACCCTGTCCCTTCCTTACTACTTGTAATATTGGTATAAGGTTGTGATGCCTACAGCTATGCCAATGGATAAGAATAGTAGATTAAAAGAACAGAAAAATATTGTGATCTTGATAGTAATCATTGAGCCACCAAACCAAACACTTCAAGACTTTGCTAAAGAACAAGAAATATATATTGGATGTGAGGGCGATCTGGCTGCGACATCTGTCACCCCATTGATCGCCAGGGTTGATTCGGCTGATCTGGCTGGCTAGGCGGGTGTCCCCCTCCTCCCTCACCGATCCATGTGCGTCCCTCCCGTCCCTCCCGAAGCTGCGCGCTCGGTCGAAGAGGACGACCTTCCCCCCCCCCCCCCCCCCCCCCCCCAGGAGAGGACCGGTCTTCGGTCAAGGGTATACGAGTAGCTGCGCTCCCCTGCTAGAACCTCCAAACAAGCTCTCAAGAACAAGAAATATAAATTTAATATATTTATTTTAGTTGAAAAATATCAAAGCAAATTATTTTACAGTACAAGATGAATCTGCAAAGAGACGATGTAAAGCATTGTTCTTTGACACCCCAATTTGGGACGTCTCTGTCACAGAAGACTATAAGTACCCCAGAAAACTATGTAATTTTATGATAAATTCTTATTGGACATTGATAACATATTACACCAGATTTGATGTAGGATACACACAATCTCCAATCCAACAAAGGCAACTGAGAAACTCACTAAGCCTGGTTTTAAACAATTGAATCTGCCGGGCGCTCTCTGAGAAGTCCCTAAAGAAGTAGATGTCTGACAGGACACAATGGCACTGGATAAGCTATTATAGTCAAGTCTATGAATCAGGTACCCCGATTCCCCAAGGCAGTCTTTACAAGAACAGGTCAATGGCTTATGTTTCAAGCTTTGTTTTAAAATGATAAGAGGGATTTGAGAAATGGTTTCTTTTCAGTTATAATACCTTTTAAAACTACATTATAATAAGATAGATGTTATTGACACAAAAGAACCTTTTGACAAAGGAGGAATTTATGACAAGCACAATGATGTGTTAATCCATTTTTAAGGCAGACCATCATAAATAGAATCCAGTATGCTATGAGTAAAGAAACAATAATGCATAAAATGATATAAAGCATTAAAGTAACATGGCTGAGTTTTACAAATCTCTCTCTCTCTCTCTCTCTCTCTCTATATATATATATATATATATATACACATATATATATGATTTTTATATGATTTTTAGATACTTCAGAGTAGTTATCTTTTAAGGTTATGCCCCTATTATAATAATGTTTAAAACATACTTTTTGATAGTGACCTTTGAGAATCCTTAACTGTTGAGAATGGAATTGTGTTTTGTAAACAAGACAAAGTCATTAAGTTTAATTAAATTAAACTCAACTTGCTAAAAGCCTCATGCTCCTCAAAGACCAATGAAACTCATGCCCTGGGTTCTACAAACTGATCCTCACCAATGTCACACAGGTGGAAGAAGCCATATTCCCTCTTACGGCTTTTACACATCAAAAGTCTCATTCCTTCAAAATAGCTTCCCAGAGTTCAAGGATCCATTCTCCCAAGGATAAAGATCATTCCTTCTATGTGATCTAATTCACCCTCCTAAATCCTCCAAATTCATGAGATCAACTCGGTCCCCTTCTCTTCACTTCCCAAAGGCTCATCTAGTCCTAATCTTATCTCGGACATTCAAATCTCTCATTATTACTTCAATGTTTTTCTCATGATCTGTAGGATTCATGCCTACACTTCACCAGTGTCCTTGAAAATTCAGGTCCAATAGCCTCAATTCACTCTTTTCAAAATCTTCTTTGTGTACCAAGGTCATCAAGAGGACTTCAATTCAGATCCTTCAACATCTTGTTCACAGAGACCATGTCAGAAAGTATGTCACATACTGCACCAGCCCTTGGGGTGATTCCACCTCTTTTATCTCAAAGCTCCATAACTCTCTCTACCAATGACTCTCACAAACATCCCTAACCAAATCACACCATTAACAATGGACCATCAACTGAGACTCCTATTGATATTACTTGAAGGATAAAAGAGCTTGGAAATAAGGGAACTAAGATTATTATTTGATATTAAACTGTAAGGGAAACACGTTAGCCCTCTCTTTCCAAATACATACTATCTGAATGCATTCAGATAAAAACTTTGAGTTAGGGTTGGTATCCCTCCCTCTTTAAATTCTCACTACTCATTATGCAGAACTTGAGAATGAAATAGGTTCAGACTAGCCCTTGTCATTCAAACCTAAGAAACAAATAGATTAGGATGTTGAGAGAGATTAGACCAAAATTATAAACCATATAGAAAAGACAAAATGACTCATGAGGCCTGGATGACTTGGTTAAAATCTGATTTGGCAAGAAGAATTAAAAAACAGATTTGGCATACTAACATATGTTAAAAATGTGTAGATGGAAGGATGGATGGTCAGCCATAAAAGCATAGATTAGAGTAATACAAACAGTGTACCCAACATGCCCCTCCTAAGAGAGAGAGAGAGCTTCAGCCAAATCTTTAAGTACTTCAGGTCTATAATAGAAAAAAAAGTGTTTACATGGGAACTATGAATGTCTATATACAGACACAGTACATCCTCCTGGGTTATCAGAGTCTAGCCATTCATTTTCTTTAAGCTATTTTGCAACTCTTTGTAAACTGATAAACATACAAGTTCTGTCTTGTCTTTTTTGTGGAACCTCATAGATAACATGGAATTTCTTTACTCTTTTTCATTATTTTTTCTTTGTACTCCTTTGCCTGGCCACAGAGGCAGGGGAGGGTTGGGTGAGATGTGCAGTCCAATAGGGTTACCCAGGTGCACTTGGGGGAATCCACAGGTGAAGTGTTCCCAATGGCTCATGGGTTGGCTCCTTGTCATTTCATGTCCTCCAAGAGTTCCATCTGCCATTCCCCTCACCTCTTCTTGACCTCCAGTCATGTAGCTCACAAATCAGTCCTTTGGATGGAGGTAATTGAGAAATGAGGCCATTTGGCAGCATCCCACCCAGCTGGGGAAGCCGAGTGCTCACACACTCTATCCCTTTCTGCAATAAGAGACATAATGAGCTGAGGAAGATCTTTCTTGGCCCTAAGCTGTGCCACCTTGGGAAGGAGGAGAAGGAACATAGATAGAGTCAAACTATTCTTCTTACTCACTTCAATGACTCCAAACTCATATATGTATAGATACATAGATAGATAGATAGATAGATAGATAGATAGATAGATGATAGTTAGATAATAGATGATATAGATTATAGATGATAGAGATAGAGATAGAGATAGATAGAGATAGAGATAGAGATAGAGATAGAGATAGAGATAGAGATAGAGATAGATGGAGATAGAGATAGAGATAGAGATAGAGATAGAGATAGAGATAGAGATAGAGATAATTTCCAGTGGAGTGCTGGAAATCTGAACTTCCACTAGGAGTCTCTCATCTGTGAGTGGTTGTCTAAGTCAATGTTCTCCAGGAACAACCAGACCATGGACAACAGGGGCCACAGCTAATTCACAGGCCACTGTAGTATCCCCAGCTGGGGCTGAAGTCTATCTGCCTATTACCCAATGCATGGTAGACAAGATTCCTCTCGGATCCCTTGGCATACAGCTCCCTCAAAGGCACTTTTTTCCATGGACAGATGAGAAGTTTTTGTTGGTAAGGGGAGAAACAAAATGAAGGATAAGTTGAGGTGAGAGACAAAAACAAGTTGTGGTGACACTGACATCACTCCTGCCTATTAGACTTCAATTGGCTTTCTGTATTGATTCTCCTTTAGAAAGACAGTGTGCCAATCATGCAAATATACTGTTTCCATTCACTGACAATTCTATATCCCATTATAAATATCAAATAACTAAAGTCAAATCTAAATGGTAAGCTCACAAAACAGTTGAAAATTAGATGAAATAAGGCTAAGTAGTGTAGCATAAAGTAAATTAAGAACATGGGCTTTAGAATCAGATCTGAGATGGAATACTAGCTGTGCCAATTTAGGCTTACATTACATGGTCAAATTTCCTTCTAAATTCTTGTTGCTGCTAAAACTTTGATCACTTTCACATTTTGCCTCCTATACCTTCCTCTTTTCTCAAACTGCCACCCTACTACAGGTAGTTCTGATTTCTCTGAACCACCACCACGCAAGGCATTTGTGCCTAGTAGACATTAACAGAATATTAACAGACTTAAAAATGAATATTAGAAACGTTGTGGGTTATTTCCTGTTGCCAACCAACTTTCCTACTAGAGTTACTCCCTATCACTCCCAACATGTTCCTTAGATCTCATTCTCCGCTCCCAACTACCAAAATCTCTGGGGTTTTGTGTGTGTGTTTGTTGTGTTTTTTAAATCAGTATAGTTACGTTTTATTCTTATACCCAAGGACATCCTTGTAATGCCCAAAGAGACTGATTTTGAGAAGACTTTAGTGGTTAACATTTAAAATAATGTTGTGCCGTAACCGGTTTGGCTCAGTGGACAGAGCGTTGGCCTGTGGACTGAAGGGTCCCAGGTTCAATTCCAGTCAAGGGCATGTACCTTGGTTGCGGGCACATCCCCAGTAGGATGTGTGCAGGAGGCAGCTAACCGATATTTCTAACTCTCTATCTCTCTCCCTTCCTCTCTGAAAAATCAATAAAATATATATTTTTTAAATCATAATGTTGTTTTAGAAATAAATAAATAAATAATGTTGTTTTCTCTTAGCTACATTCCTAAATTCTCGGAAGAGCAGACATTCAATTAGTGATAGTTATTTTCATATGTGTGTCAGTCCCCAAGATAATAACCTGGAATGTATTCTCATTTGACTATGTAAGTTTTTTTTATTAAAAAAAAATAAAAACAGTCCCATTATTTTATGGTTACCATTCCAGAGACCATAAAAGATAATTGAATGCTTTCATTTTTAGAGTACTGAAAAAATAACTCCATGTCATTACATTTTTTAGTTACATTTCAACAAATGTACATTTGTTTTCTTGTTTTGCTCCAACAATCACTTACTTTTTGGTGTTAGGTGTATTCTGCTTCGGATTTCAGAAAACCATCCCTCTGCACTCTCAGCCTTTATTTCTCCTCTCATATTGCTGACATCATCCCCATGACAGGATATATTATGTGATCTAGGCCTAGGAAACAGTACCTTCCATTCCCCAGCCTCAAATATTGGCCAGCCATGAATACATTACCAAAATCAAGTGACTCACACCAAATGATACTTAATTATAGATGCTTTCGGGATTTGCTTGTGTCAACTTGACTGGGCTTAGGGTGCTCAGATATTTGGTCAAACAATATTTGGGCGTGTCTGTGAGGATATTTCCAGATGAAATTAACATTTGAATTGATAAACTGAGTAAAGCAGATTGCTCACCCTCATCAGTGGAAGACTTGAATAGATGAAAAATATTGACCCTCCCTTAGTAAGAAAGAATTCTTTCTTTCTGTCAGCCTTTGAACTGGGATATTGCTTTTTTTCCTGCCTTCAGACTCAAAACTGAAATATCAGCTCTTCCTGATTCTAAAGCTTGCTGGCATTTGGATGGTAACTAAACCATCAGCTCCCTTGCCTGTGTACTCTGCAGATCTTGGGATTTGCCTACCTCTTATTATGCCAGCTAATTCATATATATATATATATATATATATATATATATACACACATATATACACATATAGAGAGAGACATATATATTCCATTGGATCTGATTCTCTTGAGAATTCTGACTAATACTAGTACACCAACCAACCAAGCTATACCTTTTATAGACCTATTGTTATTGCCAAACAAGGTGATAATTTTTCTGAAAATAAAGCCAACACAGAAGCGGTGGAGAGAAAGAAACCATATTCTTGTGGCATTTACTTGAACCCTTGATCAAGCAAAATTTGAAACCAATTATATCCCTGGATTTTTCATTAAATAACAGAATAAATTTCTCCTTTGTTTAAAGGGGATTTGTATGCCTGGTAACAGAGAATTTATTTGACAAGCTCATTTCATCCAAATTGGATTTAAATAAATTGAGAGAAGTACATACAATCATGCACATAAAAGTAAATAAGGACATGGAGGCACACAATTAATAAGTGAAAGAAATTTAGACAAAGTCACATATAAAATAGTATGCCAAACTGCATGCAATTAGTTTCCAGGGGAAAGGTTCAAATTCAGGACCTTCCAAATGGCTCACAATTAATAATTGTGAAATTCATAATATTTATGAAAGAAAATCAATTTCATAAGATTGTCCAAGTTTCCGATTCAAGAGGGAAATTTTTAATGCATATTTATAGAAGGACAGTGTATATGAAATGGAAGGCAATGTCCTAAGTGATAGCCTTACCAAACATGTATTAATAAGCTTCATTTAACTGTTTCTTTTAATAAAGCTCAACCAAAAAGCCAAAGCAGTGACACCAAACATAGTTCTGTAAGAGCAGTTATATGAAAAGCTACTAGATTGAGGTCTGTTACACAGCTCTCTGACAGCTAACTTCCAAGGATTAAAATGTCTCTAGGCAACCATTCGAAAGCTTCTGGCAGTAGAAACTTTGTTCAAGTGAAACTGTATATGGAGCTGATCTGGTTGACTCCTGGCTGCAGGGCCCAGAGAGCCCACTTACCAACATGTGCTTTGCACCTTTCTTTCTCTCTGCAGTATGGCAGTCTCTATGGAATACCAGGCCTCTGTAGGGAAGGAAAAATAATTTTCCCCATATCCTTCTGAGTTCTTGGCTGAGACCCCCTGTGATAATAGCCAGATTACAAGAAAAAAACAAACAGTAGTTTTGTTAACATATGTACCTTATATATACAAGGGTGATGCTCAGGGAAAATGAATAACTCCCCAAAGATCTCCCAAGTCATCACCGTAAACAGTATCCAGATATAAACCAAAAAAGATGTTGAAGGAAGAGGGGAGGCCAATTATGGGAAGTCACCAAGGGCAGCACAGTAAACAAGGATAAGATTTGTTATGCAGATATAAGTAGGTTCCCCCTCCATTGGTAAGACTTTCCCGTGATTTAGAGTCACCCTTCTTGTCCTGGGACAGAGAGGAAGACCCATTTACGGATGATTTCTTTTATAAGCGTCAATACCCCTTAAAGAATGGAAACTTCTACTCTTTTCTCAGAGTGTCTCCCTTATCTGCTGTTTCTCAAAAACAATCAGCCCCAAATCATCCTTAGGCCAAAGAGGCATCTTTTGGGGTGGCATATTCTGCTACCCTTTACCGCTAAAAAACATTTTCAAAATTGATACACAGAAAAAAACATTGATATCAATCCAGAAATGTTCCATGAATTGTAATTTTCTGATTATAAAGCTCAGAATTTCAAAGCAGAAGACTCAATTTCAAATTATCTGACATTGAGAAAGGACAGACTCCATATGTGTTACTGGGAGAAAGAATTTCATCCTCCTGTTCTCCTGGGGTCCTAAGAAAATAAAAGGATTCAATCAGGACATGTTCTTGAATATAAGGCTATCTATTTCAGAAGGAAATGAGCCAAAATAACACCCGAGGGGGAAAGCCATGATTTCCAGAGGAAACAGTTCCAGGGCCGTCCTACTACAAGGACAAGTGGGCAATAAAGATCCAAGAACTTTATATTATAGGGAATGTCTTAAATCAGTGTTTTGGAAACTTTTCAAACAGCATAGGACCTCTCATAATATATAACATCCACAGAATGCCTACCTTTCAAAAATGTAATTTCTTAGAGATCTCTTAAAGACGGGCTGGTTAAAACTATACCTCTGTGAACATAAATCACTTGATAAAAGGTCATTGGCTATAAGCCAATTAAATGTCGGAGGGCATCTGCCAAAAGTGATCACTTGGGAATTGAGATATTTAAATCATGCATATTCATCCTGTAGGACAATTTGATAGCAAAATCAATTGTCTGAAACCTAACATGAGACAGAAAACCCACAGCAGTGATATAAAGAGGAATGTTTATCTTTTTTATGCTAAATAGTATGGATCTATTTCATCCAGGGCAGCTTTCATTCATCACAACACCAGAGAACAAATAGGAAAACATATGCCCATTGCACACAAGCCTGTTTTCAATGGGCATATCATCAAGTGGGAGGATGGCCTCCGCTCACTCATCTGTGGGGAGGTCTCAGAATGTAGTTCCTTTGTGAACCTCAGTAATGAGGAGTTTAGATCGATTTCATATGGCGTAGCACAGGGGTTAAAAAACTACAGTCCACATTCCAGAGGCTTATAGAAAGTTGTTTTTTAAAATATATTTTATTGATTTTTTACAGAGAGGAAGGAAGAGGGATAAAGAGTTAGAAACATCGATGAGAGAGAAACATCTATCAGCTGCCTCCTACACACTCCCTACTGGGGATGTGCCCGAAACCAAGGTACATGCCCTTGACCAGAATTGAACCTGGGACCCTTCAGTCCTCAGGCCAACGCTCTATCCACTGAGCCAAACCGGTTAGGGCTTAAACAAAGTTTTTATTGGAACCTAGTCACACCCATTTGATTATGTTTCATTTATGCTGCTTTTGTGCTCCCATGGAAGCTCTGAGTGCTTGTGACAGACAATGTACAGCAGTAAGACAAAATAGTATACTGTGCTCCTTTAAGTAAAAGTTTGTCCACATGGAGCTGAGTTCATAATTGGGAACTGCCCCTGGGTCAAAGGCCAATAAAATACTTCAAAATTTTAAATACTTTTAAAAAAAATGTATGTTTTTACTGATTTTTTTAGAGAGAGAGGAGGAAGAGGGAGAGAGATGAAAACATCAATGAGAGAGATATATCGATTGGCTGCCTCCTGCAGGACCCCCTCCAGGGATTGAGCCTGCAACCCAGGCAGGTGCACTGAACGGGAATTGAACCAGTGACCTCTTGGTTCTTGAGTTGATGTTCAGCCACTGAGACACACCAGCCAGGCAATCTTAAATACTTTTATTCACAAAATTACATGTGAAATTGTGGGTAAAAATTGTCAATATTGGATGAGTGAAACCTAAAGTCCAGATGTTTATCATGGAGAATACTGGCCCAAAGAACGCAAACTTGAAATTAGTTAGGAAAGAAACAAATAGAATTTAGAAGACATGCCTACTTAATCAGTTGACATGGGACCTATAACAAAGACTAACTAATGGGCTTATACCATAGGAGGAAGTAGAGGATTACTTGCTAAAGAATAAATAATGGATCTATAACATAGGGGGAAGTAGGTGACTTTTTAAAAATTGAGTAGATTTTTCAATGTGCACAATTAGATAGGAAAAAATTAGACCACACAGTTTGCAAATAAACAAAAACTACAGAGAGCTGAGTGTCTTCAGGAGGTAGCCCATTAATTTAAACTCTTTAATCAACTATTCCAAATGAACAACCACTATTTAAGTGATTAAAATCTGAAAAAGATTTAGAAGCTATGACGTTCCAGCCTTTTTCAAATTAAATCAACTTTCTTGGTTGTACTTTATGAGGGCCCACTTGATACCTCAGAGACGTGGGATCCTCCTTCCTACAAAAGCTCAAAACTGGGTATGAACAACAGAAATAAAAGAGTAAGTATTTATAAAAAGGCTGAAATTTTAAGCAAAAAAGAAAAATATGCTCCAAATAAATGGGATGAGTGTGATCAATATGGGATGAATATGATAAGATAATTGCGTTAGAAAAATGATGAGGTTGATGAGAGATTTAAGGAAGAGGGAGTGAAACAGAGCAGCTATGATGCTTAGCAATAGTTTAGAGGAGAGATATTGAGGGCCCTACTAAGAAAGGGGCGATGGGAATGGAGAGAAGCACAACCCAGAGGTATCTACAGTAGGAAAAATAATTAAGGTGCTAATGACAATGAGATCCTGAGGTGCAGTGAATGGACGGCAGGGGTGAGAAATGCTGACTGTGACATGAAGATAAGACTGGTGATTTTAGGGATTAAAGTGCCTGTCGTTAAGGCAGGAAGTACAGGTGGAACAGAAGATACTTTTGTGGGGGGGGGGGGGGGGGGCGGGGGGGGGAAGAGTGCCATGTGACACATTTGATTTTGAACATGTTACATTTGAGTTTTCTTCAGTGATCCATGTGGAACTTCCCAGAAGGAAGTGTAAATTTGGGTTTGGAGCTTAAAATAAAGATTGGAGCTGGTCAGACACATTTGGCAGCATATGGTCCACTCTAGGCCTCCCACTTTGAATACTACTTTCAGTAAAGAAAACATGCCAATGGAATGTGCATTTTTTTCTTTAAAATAGAGATTATATCTTTTTTTCTTATTCCTTAAGACAGGGGTCCTCAGCCAAAACCGGTTTGGCTCAGTGGATAGAGCGTCAGCCTGCGGACTGAAGGGTCCCGGGTTCGATTCCGGTCAAGGGCATGTACCTGGGTTGCGGGCACATCCCCAGTAGGAGATGTGCAGGAGGCAGCTGGTCGATGTTTCTCTCATCGATGTTTCTAACTCTCTTTCTCTCTGTCCCTTCCTCTCTGTAAAAAATCAATAAAATATATTATAAAAAAAAAAAAAAAGACAGGGGTCCTCAAACTTTTTAAACAGGGGGCCAGTTCACTGTCCCTCAGACCGTTGGAGGGCCGGATTATAGTTTAAAAAAAAAAACTATGAACAAATTCCTATGCACACTGCACATATCTTATTTTGAAGTAAAAATACAAAACTGGAGCAAATACAATATTTGTATTTGCATGTGGCCCGCGGGCCGTAGTTTGAGGACCCCTGCCTTAAGACATACCAAATACTGGGGTAATAGAGCCAATCCCAAAAGATTACATACTAAAGGATTTCATTTGTATGACATTTGTGAGGAGGGGGAAAGAAAAGGTAAAATTTTAGAAATAGAGAACAGATTAAATGTTGCCAGGAATTGGGCAGGTCGGGTCCAGTTATAAAGGTCAATGTGAGGGTGTTTCTGTGGTGATGGAACCGTTGCGGTAGCTCCATGAACATACACATGTAGTATAATCATATATAACTAAACACATACACACATTAGTACAAGCAAAATTTAATAAATTGGAATTAAGATTGATGGACTGTATCAATGTCAATATCCTGGTTCTGATATCACTGTACTATAATTTTTAAGATGTTACCATTGGGAGAGAAACTATCATATCTATGACCTGATATTTTGTGGCCCTGTCCAAGTTACCCCCCTGCAAATTTCCAGCATATTTACAAACCCAAACAAAGGGATAAGGGGTAGAACCTAGACATCTAGCGAATAGTGTGATGTTAAACAGGGCCAGTTTGAGACCACCACCCCACACACAGGCTCAGCCCAGCTACAGTACTTCCAGTTTCTTTAGCATTTATACTCATATTCATATATCCTATAGTAGTTGGATTTTTAGTTTTTCCATCATCCTCTATAGTTTTTGTGATGTGACTCTCCTTTTAATACCAGTGGATTCCCTATAAAATTGGAGCTCAACAAAGGGCCTATTAGGCAACCACACTAGTTTCTTTATATTCTTTTCCTTTTTATTATGCATTTTATTTTATTTTCAGAATTTCCAAGGGGGCTTTCTACTTATCTTAAGTCACATTCTCCTCTATAAACACCTGCCTATGGACCATACTTGCCTCTGGTTTTACTTTAGATTTCTTCAACATTAATCTATATGTTTGATTATTCTAGGAATGGCCTTATTTTTTTCTGATGAAATCTGAGATGTCTTCTATTACTTCTGCATCACCAGTAAGTTCTTCCTTTCTGATAATCGTTAGCTCCAAAAGTTCTACATGTTACAATGTCTATCTTCTTGGAAAACAAAGTCTCATCAAGGCAATTGAAGAGATTCTCAAAGCCCTGCTTTCAGCAGAATAAGGCTTTCAGCAGATGTCTGGATGCTTCAACTTTCCCATCACAACCAGATCACATCCCTGCACCTGTTTTATAATCTATATGAAGATGTACATTCCCCTCCTCTAACTGCCCAGCCATCCACGCTGGTGATATCACATCTGTTTCCTTCTCCATTTACCCTCAACCAGCTGTTCCCAACTGTGTTTGTAAAATCAGGTTTATTAACTTCCTTTTGTAGGAAACCTCTTGAGTGACAATGATACTCTCCAACCATGTCTATTATGTGTATTTCTCTTTCCAATGTTTGATGACACCTTCATTGCCATTTATAGTATTGCAGATTCTTATGAGCACATGTATATCAATTTATGGTAAATCTTGTTATTTTATTACTCTACGCAATAGTATATCGGTGCCTACAATCATCAGTATCAATAATCAACTTCTTCTTTATTTCCCCCTGGAGAGTCAATAAGTTCTCCCTCCTCTAAAGGGGAAAGCTAGCCCAGCTGGTGTGGCTCAGTGGTTGAGCATCAATCGATGCACCCAAAAAGGTTACAGGTTCAATTCACAGTCGGGGCACATGCCCAGGTTGTGGGCCCGATCCTCGGTAGGGGACACGCGGGAAGCAGCTGATCGATGTTATGCTCTCACATTGATGTTTTTCTGTCTCTCTCCCTCTCCCTTCCTCTCTCTCTAAAAAATCAATAAAAATGTTTCCTAAAAAGAAAAGTAAATTAAACCCAAAGAAATTTTTAAAAAGGAAATAATAAAGGTGTGACTATAAATTATTGTAACCGAACACAAATATACATGAGATGGACAAAAAAAAAAAATCCCAGTTTATAAACATCTTGAGAAATTGATCATGGGAAAAAAGAAAAAGCACAAATGATGAATATCAGGAAAGATGAAGAGGAGGGAGGGCAATACTTGCAGACACTAAAAATGGCAATAGGAGGGAGAACAACAATCTTCTACCAAAATTTTTGAAATTTTAGATGAAATTCACAACTCCTTAGAAATACAAAACTGGGAAAGCTGACAAAAAATTAATAGATTTTAAATATTTCCATAAAGAAATCTCCAGGCCTAGATGGCTTCATCAGCAAGTTGTTGTAAATATCTGAGAGGAAAAAAATAACTACCATCTTACAAGAAATCTTCCAGAGATTAGAAAAAGAGGATATGCTATTCAAATGATTTTGAAGCCAAGAAAACCTTGGTCCCAAAACTGGACACGAAAGAAAAATGACAAGCCAGTCTCACTTATAAACAGAGATTCAAATATTCTAAATGAAAGGACAGCAAATTGGATCCAGCTATATATATAGAAAGAATACAATATAACCAACTTTGATTTGCCCAAGAACTCAAAGTTGTTTCAACATTAGACAATCAATCAATGTAATTCAGTGCATTTACTGAGTATTATGATGATTTGCAGAGGCAGAAAAGGCATCTAATAAAATTCAACATCCTGTCAAGATAAATATTAGCAAATGACCAAAAAAAGTCAACCATTTTATTTAATGGCGAAAAATTAAACATTTCTTTCTGAGATTGTGGAAGGACAAGGACGCCCTTGTTATTTCTATTCAACATTAAGCTGGAGGTGTTAGGCAGTGCAGTAAGGCACAAGAAAAATGAAAAAGAAAAGGATTAGAAGGGAGCCAAATTTTCATTTCTCATAGACGACATAAGTGAGTATAGAAAATGTAAATGATTCATTGATTATTAGAATTAATAAATATGCAACAAATTTACCTGATTCAAAATCAATACACAAAACCCAGCTGTGCTGCCAGTGTTCAGTTTCTTTACCTGGCTGTTGCCGTGTGCTCATTTGCTTTGCAATAATTGGTTAAGCTGTATGTTCATGTTTTGTGCACCTTTTTATTAACATTTATTCATTAAGAGGACCCTACAGGTGTCATACTCTTCCTAATAGGAGCTACTACCTTAATGAAGACAAAAATTGTACATAGCACTCGTACCCTGAAAAGCAGCAGGTTACATGTGAAAATGTTTAAAACCTTATTTAATGGATATTTTTGATGCTCACCATTTGGCTTAGTCCTATTTTTATTTTACTGCTTAAATTTCTCTTGAAAGCAACAATTTACGTCATTTACAAAAGAGCCTGCGAAAGTATGCCAGAAGCCATTTATCCATCAAAGCCTACTACTTCCCGCCTGGATATTTTACCTCGAAATATCCACTTACCAATTCTATGTACTTAACCTTCCATCAAAAAGATCTCTATATTTTACTTGGCCCTTGATCCATTGATCTAGCTAAACCTTTGCCTTTCCCCAAAGGAAAGGATCACCTTGAAGGAAAGAATGATTTGATAAAACTCTATATGCTAAGTCATTGTCAACAGAACAGACATGTTTTCTTAAAGAGAAAGTAGAACAATTTCTTTCCAACCACTGATCAACAGATATAAATAAGTTGGATATAAATGTATGGGCACAAACAAGCAGTATTCGAATCACTTATAGTTAGTTGCATTGAGCATTGTTGAACATCGAGCATTGTTGAAATCCACTGGGAGCCCCAAGAGCCATTAGCAGAGGGTGGCAGTCACAGCTTCCCTGTCCCTGGGCCTACAGGCAGAATAGAAAGGCAGCATCGGGCCTCATGTGGGGATCCAGTTCAGAACTCTGGCAAAACTCCCATGCTCCTGGGGGACCTGCTTCCTCTGACAAAAACATCGTGTGTTTTAAATGTCTGAGCTGCTTTTCATCTAAAAAATAGCATCCACTACTGCATGGTTATTGTAATAACCTACATTATATGTTCATTAGACATTAAAAACACAAACACTGGCATGCTTTGCCTCACCTGTTATGGCACAAAAAAAGCATAAACGAGTCTGTCAAGTAACAAAAGGATTTTGTTAAACATCCCAAAACTAATCTGTTATTATTCTGCCTGCCAATGTAAGGGGGTGGGGGGGGACCAGGAAACACAAATTCATATCATTTTCTGTTAACTAACTAAAAATAGAGGGTACAATGTAATTCCACTAGAAAAATGAATATGCACTTGAAAACCATCACATTTTATAAAGGTCTAGCTTTTGGAAACTGTAACCCCGTCATTAAATTATTTTCCCAAATCCATTCACACAGTCACGTGCTGAGTCTTAGAGGAGAAGGAAAGATCATTTTCCCCCCAAATTTGGTATCCAGCTTTCTAAAAAAAGACAAAGGCACATTTTATCATCCTGGAAAAAGTGACTTCAGTGAAGCAGATAAAGTGTCTAATAAGGTCTAATTATCTCATGTTGTGAGTCTTTTTAAATCACTTTTAACCTCAGGAAGAATTTTAATTATCTTGTATAATAAAGTCTTTCCTTATTTCACCCCCTCTAGGAGAAGAGGCATATTAAACCTTATTTTTGTCAAAAGATAAGAGCAGTATTAAGCTTAAATTGATGTCATTATGGAATAGTCGAAATCAGGATTATAAATTTCAACTTCAGTAATTATTCCATTGGTCACAAAAAGAGTATCATTGTGTCACCGACTCCTAGAAAGAGGCCGTCATCGCTGTCAGCGCGCATGTGATCCGCCAGGGACGGTGAGGGGAGAGAAAAATGTGTTCTTTCTATTTCAGTAGAGTCTTGTGATTTCAAGGTTAAATTATTGAAGCAGTTTGGGAGGTACTTTTTAATATAATTTTCAGAAAGTTTTCTCCTCATTATCAACTCTTTAATAAACACTTCAAAGTTTCTATGAGCTTCTCTATTGGGAAAAATATTAATTCATGAGTCTTCTTCCCAAGCATACACTCAGTTCTCATTGGGGATGCAAGAACTCAAGGAGGAAATATCATGCAAGTGACTGTATATGAAAAGGCAAAGTTCCCCTTCCTCTTTCTCCTACAAATGCATTCCTTGCATGCCAGGCCCATAACCTCTGTCTTGCAATACAATTCTGGCATGAGGTATAGGTTCTCTAACCCAGGCAGGGCCTCTGAAACAGCGTATTCATCTATTTCACTCCTATTTGTTTTCCAATGTATATAAAATAAAGTAGTTAGCATTGACCGGATGTGAGGCATTTGGATAAGGTCTTTCCAACACATTTGCCTCATTTATCTTTACAATTTTATCCCCATATACTACTGACGTAACTGAGCCTTGGAAATGTGTCGTGGCTTCCCCGAACTTACACAGCTAGTACAACGTGAAACTTGAACGCATCTCTATTTGAATGCAGAGCCCATTCATTTATCCAACACACAGGTTGTAACACAGCCCTTTATTTTGTCAGAGAGCAGGGAGCTGCTTTCCTCTCTTATATAAGGAGGCAATTTTGGATATGTATGTTGCCCGAGAGAAGCATGGGACTTTTCATACTTATATCTTTATGTACTCACCTTTGACCCTAGCCACTGAAATGTCACGTGGGTGAGACTGGCACTAAACCTCCTATTAAACTCATGCTACAGAGTTCAATACCAGGTGGGCAAAAGTAGATCTACAGTTGTTCATATGAAAAATAATACAATAATTAAACAAGAATACAAGAATAAACTCTGTGTACTCACAACTGTAAACTACTTTTGGCCCACCCTGTATGTACAGAATTCAAATACATCCTATTTTATTTAAAGGAACTCAACTTCTCTTTGGCTTACTACAATAGAAGTCTTTGTCTTACTCTAGTCCAGTGGTTCTCAACCTTCCTAATGCCACAACCATTTAATACAGGTCCTCATGTCGTGGTGACACCCAACCATAAAATTAATTTCATTGCTACTTCATAACTGTAATTTTGCTACTGTTATGAATCGTAATGTAAATATCTGATATGCTATATGTGTTTTCCAATGGTAGCGACCCACAGGTTGAGAACCGCTGCTCAAATCTGATTGGCAGTGTGTAGAGTGGAAGGAAGGTCATCTTTGTGCATTTAGGGTCCCAAACTGCCCGGGCTCTGATATACTGTAGTCACCTTAGGTACCAACCTCCCACCGGGGGTCTTGGAAAGAGAGAGTAGAGGGCAGCAGGAGAGGGTTTTGTAGGCCAGGCAGAGAAATGCTCCCCCCCCCCGCCCCCCCCCCTCCGAAAAAAAGGAAACCATTGGGTGAATAGCTAGCCAGTCCTGTTTACCTTAGGTATACACAGGAATACAAGTTAGATGAAAAATTCTAATTAGAAGAGTCACTTATGAGTATTCTATGGCATACCTTGAAACTTCATTTTTAATGTGATTATTTTTACTGTCTCTCACATTTATTAACTATTGTTCAGCTTGTATCTGTGTTAAGACTCTTAAAATACTCTCTAGGAGATGAGGGAAAATCATAATGAATGAATGAATATTTTGTGGGACCAAATAATGATATTTTCAATACTTGCAAACAATTGTGCAACATTTCTTATATGTCTGTCAGGCACTATTCTGAGTATTTTACACATATTATCCCATTTAATAAAACTACGTATGGTTACCCATTTGTTATTAATATGTAAATAATGCTGCTTTAAATAGTGCTATTCAGTTTTGCTCTGGGAAAATTAAACCATTGCCTCATAACCTTTTTTTAACTATTAATTTGCTTAAGAAGCCCATTTTTAAAATTTTTAATCAACACAAAGGTAAACTTCAGACAAGCTCACCTATATGAGCCTGTTAGAACACATACTACAGGGCCCCTCTACCAGCGTTTATGATTCAGTAGGGCTGGGATGGCGCCCAGGAATTTCCCGTTTCCCTAGCTGACACTGATGCTGCCGGTAGAGATAAACCGAAAGGCCTTCGTTGGCAAAGGCATGGGACAACCCGACCTGAAAAACATGGACCTTGGAGTCTTTCGGGAATGCAAGAAAACAGCTCACAGGAATGGGTGCAATTCTGATTTTTATTAGAATCACAAGATACAATGCCCCTGGCTGTTTATTATAATAAGATTTCCAAAAGTCATGTAAACAGAAAAGGCTCCCGCTGAAGTATGTCCGACTGTGTTTGCACATCTCCGGAGAAGAAGGGGAGGCTATGTTCTGCTCACATGCTTGGTGGGACTCACCAAACACCTTCTAAGAAGAAAGCTGCAGGCATTTTAGGGCAGCCCACTATTTAGAGCCACCCGGATGAGAGAATGCAATGAGAAGCATCCAAGGAGAGATCGCACGGGCCATTTATCTCTCTGGCCAGGAGGAAGGGATGCTGAGATAATCAAAAAAGATGGGGCTCTTTAAGACCAAGACCAAGGAGGGTTTGCCCAGGAGACCCCGATAACCGGTGTAGGACAGTCAGACACAAATAAGGACACCACTCCTCAACCCGGGACCGCATCAGACTTTGTAATTTGAGACAAGGCAGAACATGACACTGTGATGGATGCCCCATTCCTCTTCCTCCCGGGGTAATATTGCTTAGGATCCCTTCAGCGCCAGAGTCAATTTCAGGGCCTCTACAGAACATGATTGTATCTGGGGCCTTTAAAGTTCCAACTACGTGATCCGGTTAGAGGACATTTCTCTAAAATGAATTGTTACATGTTTTCATCTCTGCTCCTGGTTCTCACTGCCTTTGCTAGATTGGCTATTTTGAAAGCCTTATTTTAACCATAAATGAGCGACTTGATTCTATCTTCCATGCAGGAAAAGAGATTGCTATCTTTATGCCCAAAGCCAATTTTTTGCTATTTCTCCAAGATTATGTCGGATGGGGAAGGGTGATCAGTTAGTTAATCCCTTCTCTCCATTCCTTTTATCTGAGAAGGACCCAGCACAGGCGGAGGGGACCAGAGAGTCACCAGCAGCCACAGGGCCTGTGCATGAAGCTCACATAGCAACAAAGCTCTTCCAGAAAAGGAAATGCTCTCTGAGTCTCATTGAGTATCATTTCATCACCAAGAATTTCCATGTGAATAAGGAAGCGTGGGGTATGAGCTGTAAAATGGGAAGGAGGAAGTAGTCCATTCTAGCAAATTTGCCATTATCATTTCACTTATTCATTCAGCAAATGTTTTTTAAAGGCCACTGCCTATCACCAGCACAGTGCAGGACTCTAGAGAAGTGGTTCTCAACCTTCTGGCCCTTTAAATACAGTTCCTCATGTTGAGACCCAACCATAAAATTATTTTCGTTGCTACTTCATAACTGTAATGTTGCTACTGTTATGAATCGTAATGTAAATATCTGATCTGCAGGATGGTCTTAGGCGACCCCTGTGAAAGGGTCGTTCGACCGCCAAAGGGGTCGCGACCCACAGGTTGAGAACCGCTGCTCTAGAGGTACATGAAGGGAAAAGAGACACACAGATGGCCCTCTCATATACTTTAAATTCCAACGGGAAGACCAGATAGGGATCAGCTGCCTGCGCTGTTAACTCATTGTGGTCGCAGTCAGGCCTACGAAGCACAGCTACAACCTGGGAGCTGACCCGGTCCCGGGATCAGAAAGCTCTTCCCAGAGGAACTGACACAAACTACGTCCTAAAAGTCAGGGGAGTTCTCTGAGAAGAGGGATTCAAGCAGAGAAAAGACCTATTTGGAGGCCCAACAGTGGGGGCATATATGATGTATCTGGGAAACGAACAGGGGTCTTGTGCAAATATGATGAAGAGGGCAAGACATCCAGCCAGAGACGGGGCTCCTGGACAGCCCAGGTGGGGGAATCATGGGCCCACATTAAACGTAAAAGTCTCCAAGCATCAGGGACTTTGTCCAGAAATATCCAGTGCTGTCCTCCAGTCCACCTTTTCTATTGCGAAGCATCTAGTGCAGTGCTCTGCAGAAGAAGGCGTTCAATGAATGTCAGCAGGATCATGAATAAATTAATCAAAAATGTAAGCATGTGTATAAAATCTTTCACACATAGGAATCTGTGCTTGGGTCCATTTGCTGTGATATTACAAAATCGTATAAGTGTCTGTTTGGTCCCTTGAATTTGAAAAAGCAGCCTAAAAGAATTATTGAATTCTGAGCCATTATTCTCTCAAATTATTTCCTAATGCAGCATAGGCACTGCTATCCAGCATTTCTGGTTTTCTGTCCAAATGAAATCAACATATTTCAAAAGACATATTGGTGCATTGATACCATATCAGATACCAGAAAATTCTAAATTTTTTATTTACAGGAGCCAGAAGAAATAATAGAATCAGCAGCAGCTGAAAACAATATGGCAATGGAATTAAAGACCTTCTCCCTACAAAATATATTCCACTCTTCACACACTTTTTTTTCTTGCCCATCCCCATCTCTGAATGCATTCAGCCAAAAACTTAATAATTTAAAAGCAAGATGTGCTTTTGAGACAACTGATGCTTTCTCATTCATTCTAGTCATGTTTATATTCTTCAGTTCATATTTATAAGCTATACATATATCAACCACCATGCTAAACACAAGAGATGCAAAGAGGGATGTAACATTCTTTACTGTCAATAATGTTAGGGGGAGTGGATAGACAGTAAGTGTTAGAGCATCTCTTGGTCTGGGGCATGGAGCCACCAAAGAAGGAACAGTGAGTTCTACATGGGGTGGGGCAGGGGGTGAACCTGCTACATGGAGGTCCAGAAAGGAAAGGCTCCTGTAGAGAAGCTGACATTTTCCTAAGTCTCAAAAGTGTCCACCATCCAACAGGGACAGAGAGAGAAATAGCTTTCCAGGCCGAGGGAACAATCAGAGCAAGTGCATGGAAATGTGAAATAGCTCGCAATGTTCCAACAACTGTCCACCGTTTGGTGCAGAAGAGCACACAGTTCAAGGTGGAACACAGGAACCACTCTGATCACAGGCATCTTGCATTTGTGAGAAGGCGGCTACTGAGGATTCCTACACAGGGGGATGATGACGCCAGGGATCTTATTTCCAAAAAAAAAAATCTCTCTGATAGAAGCATAACAAATGAATCTGATGGAAGTTAAGACTAAAGGCAATTGTTTCAGCCAGAAATATTATGGTGTTAGAACTGATAGGATTAAAATGGCTTCCTAAAAACCTAGATCTAAGGTTAAAGGATAATGAATGCAGATTTTCTATCACTACATTGGTAACTTTGTATAAAATAATTCAAGGCTCAAGTTGGCTAGACTTAGATGTAAACGAACCCAGTGCCCTTAATTTGCTAAAGAATCTGAGCTAGGAGAGGCACTAGAATAGTGCTTGCCAGATAGTAAATACTACATAAGTGCTAGCATTTATCAGTATGGGTAACAAGGTTTCATTAGCCATGGGATGGTCTAACATGGGACCCTCACAGAGACAAGGCCTATCGTTGATTATACATCACCAAAGAGGTTTACCTATAGCTGTTTTCCACCTCCCAGGAGTGTTAGGATGTTTTATGTGATCAAGTTATGTTTGAAGGAGATGATTCTCCCACTCTCTTTGTTGTGATTATTTTCTTCTGACTTCCTGGCTCTTCAAGTGTTATCTTGTCTCATTAAAGAAATCATGATGTACTATTTTGCAAGAATGATACTAAACTTACCTGAAAATAGCACAAACCCTGCTAATGATGCAGTAGAATGTCTCCAAATAATGAGAAATCCGTTCTCTCATTTCCTGATCCTACAGTCAATTGCTGAGTTTTGTTGCTCTAATAAAAGATACCCAATCGTTCACTAATAAACATGTACTAGGACATATTGTGTGGTGGGTACTCAGCTAGGTGGTAGGAGTACAGGCACATTGGCTGTACTCAAAGGAATCACCATTATACAAGGAATCTGTTCATTTCACTCCTGTCTGTAGAGAACGTCCTAGGAGCCAGGCCTGTGCTTGGGAATGGTGCACAGAGCTGAATGGAGTCAACCTAGACCCTTCCTCAAGGGGTATCAGGTCTGATGAGGAATACAGATAAGCAATAGGAAAACAAACCAAGAAGCACATAATTGGAAACTGAGAAAAGCCTTATGAGGGCAAAGACCAGGTTAAAATGACAACCTCCCCGCTCCTCCAAGGGAAGGGGTGTGTATAAATAGGGTGGGCAGAGAAAGCCGCCAAGAAAAAGTCAGGTCTAGGGTGGAACCAGCCCAGGAGCCCGCCATACAAAGAGAGAGCCGAGGAAAGGATGGTCAAAGCAGAGGGAACAGAGTGAGTGAAGACCTCATGCTGGGACCAGGTAACTGTGTTCAAGTAGCAGGTGTCACCCAGTGTGGCTGGAGCCAAGGCAGGATGGAACCGGATGAGACTGCAGTGGGAGGCAGGGCGACAATTCGCAGGATATTCTAAGTCATGGCCAAGAGTATTTATGTCATTCTTAATGCAACAGGAAGCCACCAAAATATTTTAAGAAGTAATGTGCAATTTAGGTTTTATAAGGTTGTGCTGGATGCTATTTTCAGAATGGGTTGGAGACCCTAGCTGGTTTGGCTCAGTGGATGGAGTGTTGGCCTGCAGACTGAAGGACCCCAACTTCTATTCTGGTCAAGGACACATGCCCAGGTTGTGGGCTCAACCCCCAGTAGGGGACATACAGGAGGCAGATGATCAATGATTCTCTCTCATCATTGATGTTTCTATCTCTCTCTCCCTCTCCTTTCCTCTCTGAAATCAATAAAAAATATATTTTAAAAAAAGAATGGGTTGGCAGGTTGAGCAGGAATATAGATGGAACCCTGAGAAAGAGGCAAGATCATCAGGCAGCCCATCCAAAAGGCCACTCTAGCGTGAACAGTAGGGAGGTAGATGGAGTTGGAGGGAAGTGGAGGAATTCTGGTTCACTGGAGTAGAATATATGATCTCACTGATGAATTAGAACTGCAGGATGAGAAATAGGGACAAATCAAGGATAATACCCAGGTTCGTGGCTCAGGCAAATAAGTAAGTAGGGATGAGAAAGATGGGGGAGGAACCGGTTTCATGAGAAATAAAATCTGCTCAATGTTTTAGGGTCTTACGTGGAGAAACCCTCTTACAAATCATTACCTTACAGTAGTTCGTTGCTAATAAAGTTTCCTATCGGTAATCCAGAGACTGCTTAATGCGAGGCTCTGGCTCATACTGAATTAAATGCAAGGGAGGATTGCAATCATCGCCGGAGCGCCTTCCTCTCTAGACAATGGGCATGCATTATTAAGTGCGTCTGCTAGAGTAACCCTAGGAGTTGATCATGTCCCAAAGAAGCTTCACCTCCCCTCCTCCCGGGTGAACTTTGCTTGGTACCCGTGTAGGCTGCTCACAAATACCATTGAATCTTTAATGTAGCTGACATGAGAGCATGAAATGAGTAGTCGCTTTGGAATACCATGTTGTTACTCTGCAGTTGTGATGTACCGTAGTGGTAAACGCGGCCACCCCAGATGGTTAGCCTGACCTGGGGCAGGTGAAATGAGGAGCCTGGAGTCAGGGTCAAAGCCCCTCAAATACTCAGCCACGGCATTCAGAGTCCCTGCCAATGACTGGTTTAGGGATGGGCATGTGACCTCATCCTAGCGAATTCCAGTGAAGGAAACACAAGGAGAGGCAGCCCTTTCTCTGTCCGCGGGGCATTGCCTCAGCCAATGCAGAGAGGAAGGCAGAACCGAGAGATGCTCACAGGTTGGACAACAGCCTCTCTTCTTTCCTGGATCCTGCCCTCTCCCTGAGCTTCTGATTAGAAGATAAGAAACTTCCTCATTGTTAAGCCAGTTTGAGTTCCCTTGCTGACACTAACTGTATCCTTACTAACAGACATAAGACCTGCGACTTGGGGAAATGACCAAATCGCTGTCCACTCGAATCCATGGAAAACAAACCCCCTTGAGGCTCCACTACATGTTTCTAATGCTGAACATAACTTTTTTTTTTTTGAGAAGCATGTATGTTCTCTCAAGAGTTTATAAATCATAGTAAATAGAGTACATTTAACGACACAAAAAAAATCTGTCAAAGAATTAAAATACTTTTCAATAATGCTTTCTATGGAATTATTGAAAAGTTTTCAAGAGAAATAAGTGGAGAAGATTCACAAATTTCAGGTGTAAAAAAATGTGAAGATATAAAAGGAAGAACATATCGAAGACGATATTTTAGTAAATAACCCCTGCAAAACAGAAAAATGAAAGAATCTACAATAAAGGAGGTTTTTCTTTCTCTTTCTCCTGTCTCTGTTAGCTATTGAGTCAGATGAAAAATAAAAATGGCACTATTGAAGTTAAGAGGGGGAAATTATTTGGAGGACACTTCTGATGTTGTAAGTAGCAGCGAATTGTTTGAGCATCAGAAAAGTCCTTGGATGGCAGGTTCCGAAGAGGAAGAACTTATTGGGCTTCGTGGTCCTCAAATCCTGAAACAAGTCACAACAGTGGGAAGAGATTAGTTTGAATCAAAGATGAACAGAGGGTATAAAAAGTTATATTTCTTGTGCAGCCGAGCACTGTGGGCCTTAAAAACAGAAACTTCTAGACCAGAGACATCAATCCCATCAACGGGAGAAGACTGCCACTCCCCATTCCCATGGCAGCATGCCACAGTATGTTCCCAGCATCTATTCTCACCAGTGAGCCCTGTGAGGAAATTTCAGCTTCAGTTGTATAATTCCACACATTTTAGATTTTGGTCACTGTGGAGCTGGTCTATTTTTCTTGTTACTTACAAAATTGTCAGCTTAGGTATAAAGATTATGGTAATTAGAACATTTTTTAAATATTTAACCTCTCAAAAACAAAATCAGGTTTTTTTTCCCTTCCAGAAAGTGAATCTAACAGGCTCCTATATTTTTCTTCGTGAGATTAAAAAAGAAATCACCTCATTTTCTTATTTCATACTATTTTTAGCAACTACCAGTTGTTCTCCGGGCAAGTTTCCCACTAAACTTAGTCCAATGGATCCACAAGAGTGCTCATGTGTGTATAAATACAGGGTGGGGCAATAGTAGGTTTACAGTTGTGGGTATGGAAAATAACACAATAATTAATAAATAATAATACAAGAATAAACACTGTGTCACATACCCACAACTGTAAACCTACTTTTGCCACACTCTGTATTTGAAGAAGAAGAAGAAAAAAACAGATTCGCCTGGCAAATAAATTAAGGGATATGAATCACTTTTAAAAGTTATCCATTGCCCAGCCAGTGTTGCTCAGTGGTTGAGCATTGACCTATGAACCAGGCGGCCATGATTCGATTCCCAGTCAGAGCACATGCCCTGGTTGTGGGCTCAAACCCCAGTAGAGGGTGTGCAAAAGGCAGCCAACTGATGTTTCTCTCTCTCTCTCTCCCTTTTCCTTCCTCTCTCTGAAATCAATAAAAACATATTTTTTAAAAAGTTACTCATTATGGGAGCTCTTTAAATACTGAGTTTCTATGATGAGTTTTTTATAAAATTATTAATTCACACACATCAATGTACATAACATGCTCTCTCTCAACTACACCCACTTCAGCACGGCACCAGCCTTTTATGATGTAGAATATACAATAAAACTTCGATTACCTGTGTAACTGCTTATTGTCCTTTACAAATCGCTAAACGCACCTAAGAACTTGTTAGAAACGTGGATTCCCAGGCCCATCTCAGACCTCCTATTCAGAGTCTCATAGTGGGCCCCGAAGTCTGTGTGAGAACAAGTGTGAGAGCCCATGCCTAACGGGGCCCCCACATGTGATCCGTGTCCTCTCCCCCAGAGCACCCTGATTTGCTGGGATGCGTGGAGGCATGAGCGCTCCTCATTCTGGGGGACCCCACCTGTGACAGTAACACAGAAACAGAGTGGGGGGAGGGGGAGGAAACCTGAGGCTCTGACTTCCTCTGCTCATCTATTTGGGAAAAAAGAAAAAAAAAGAAAGGAGAATGATGATTCCTCTTCTTTTGAATATGCCAAAGGCAAACTAAATCATCAAGTTCCTTTTGAGAGAAATGACTTACTGTGGGGAAAAAACGCCTCAAGCTTGGATTTATTCTACTCCAGCCTCAAGTCACGCAGTAGCCTTGGCCATTTCGGGCACGAGGGGAGCTCAGCTGAGTCAAACAGGGAACAATGCCCGCGGGAGCTGGTTCGGCCGAACCTCTCCGGACAGGGTTTGGAAACCCAGGAAAGAAAATGTCACAGAACCTCCCCTGTCTCCTTCTTCTGTGTAGACAGCGTGTTAGGAAGGTGTGTAAGTGATTGTCTAAAAGGGTCTGTTTCATCTGCTCGGAATGCAGGAAACGCCTGCTGCTCTGCTATAAAGGAAATGGTTTCTAGAACCTCGGTTCCAAGGAGGATCGTGTTCCTCACACGCCCTCTTGTGGCAACACGTAGGTAATGCAAGCAGATAAGGCCTCGGGCTGGGTTGATACTAAAGCCACATTGAGAAAATTTGCCAGCTAGGAATTCCATCTGGGCAGCTTGTCTTTCCACAGGCTAATTTGCCTCGGGCTTTGTGAAAATGTATAGAGCCTTTCTTCTTCGAAGGACTATGATGGCAGGTCCCAGCTAAAGCTGTTTTGCAAGGAGTAGCGAATAAATAATGAGTTTTTGTTTAAAGAATGTATAACAATTCAGGATTCTGTTGCTTGTAGCTGTGTTTACATGGGCAAAGCAAAGTACAAGGAGTGTAGATCATTTGCAGGATTATTCATCAGTTAAACCAAAAACAAACTGTGAAAAGAAATAGCTACGTAGGTATCTGTTTAGTGTGCACCCTGCACAGCACAGAACAAATCTTTCCTACTATCAGCCGGCCCTGCAGTCCAGCATCCTCCACCAGGCTACGCTGACGTGAGCTCCCCCAAGGGAGACAGCACTGCCTTCCCCAGGACCCCTGTTTCTTCACCTGAGAAATGGTTCCCTGGCCCGGTAACCTCTGAGAAGGAGGCATAAAAGTTTAGCAGTGTTACATTCCTGCTGGTGTCTCTTCTGGCTTAGGAAGGAGGACTGCCTGAGGCTAGACACTCCCCATAGAACTAGATTGAGCACACTGTGCAGTGCCTAGCTAGTCACTTCTACAAATAGATACCAAGGAAAGTTTGATAATGGAAAGATCACATTCATTATTCAGTTTTTCTAATTGTCTAGAAATAACAATGTTTTGTCGGAAGCTAGACAAAAATTTCCAGAACAAGGAAACGCGGGGATGAGTGAAGGGAAGCACTTAGGATTGGGGATGGGGCTCCTCGACCTTGGCCCTCCTGACTGTGTGAGCTGCACCATCCCCCGTGCATGGTGGAGTGCACAGCAGTGTTCCTGGTGTTAACTCGTTAGATGCCAGAGCACCTATCCAACTGTGACAACCAGAAATGCCTCCAGGCACTGCCAGTGTCCTCTGAAGGCAAAAGCACCCCCAGTTGAGAACCACTGATCTATGGGGATGATGCTGGTAGCAAAATTGTTAAATTTCACAGTGGGTGCCCTAGCCAGTTTGGCCTCCTGGATAGAGCATCAGCTACGGACTGGAGGGTGTCAGGTTTGATTCCGTCAAGGACACGTATGAGTTGCAGGCTCAATCCCCGGCCCGGTTGGACGCGTGTGCAGGAAGCAATCAATCGATGTCTCTCTCTCTCTCTCTCTCTCTCTCTCTCTCCCCCCATTCCTTTCCACTCTCTCTAAAAATCAATGGAAAAATATCCTCGGATGAAGGATTAATAAATACAAACACACAAACGGAAATATCCCAGTGGGTGAATCAAGGTGATCAGGTGTCTCACTCCAGGGTGATGTGAGGAGAAGCAGAGACAGTGAGCTGTAGAGTTCGTGACACCGGGGCTCAGAGTAAATGGTGTGACCTTAGGCCTCTTTCTTTCCCCTCCGCTCAGTGTTTACAAAAGTAGAAACAATAACAATGATAATAAAACAATAGTAATAAGAATGATCATAAGGGCGCTGAGAGAGTCAATGAAATAAAGTATGTAAAGGGCCTGGTTTATTGCCACGTAGATAACAATAGCAATAGATACCAGAGTCCCGGCCTCACCTCAGAAGTCTCTAGGAATGAAACAGCTCCTCTGGTTCGGCTGAAGGAGCCCCGGAGACCGCACGGGTTGGGTGGAGAGAGCCCTGCCCTGGGGACCCTGTGAGCAGCGCCCCCTCGCTTCCTTCTGAAGAACTGGCCCTGCGCTGGAGGCCGCGTCTGTTAAGACAAAGCGCAGCGCAGCTGTGTGAGCTCTCCAGGTACATCATCGCTGCCAGCAGCAAAGCGGATACGATCGTTGCAGAAACAGAGATACTTATAGCCCTTAAATGTCCACTTTGGTCTCTATTTCTCAATCAGAGAACTGCAAATGCATCCTTATAATGTAGAGTAAAATTCTCAGGCTTTTGTGTCAAGGACACGCCATCCATGGTGAATTTGAAGCAGAGGGATGTTTTCAGCGTTATTTGTGTCTGATATATGTCCCTTCTTGAATAAGAGATGCTGTGCTTTCAAATGACCCCTCTAATGTTTCACAGGAAGCTTAAATAACTCTATGGGGTCATCTTCATTCCACTTAGTGTTCCTTACAACTTTAATTAAACCATGTGTTTATATCATATGTGTGTGTGTGTGTGTGTGTGTGTGTGTGTTGCCTAAAAATAAAAAGATGTTTTAAAAAAATATATTTAAAATTCCTACATGTTAACAGCCATGGCATTAGTAATTTATTCCTGAACTTCCTCCCATTAAAAATAACTTCTGGCCCTAGCCAGTTTGGCTCAGTGGATAGAGCATCGGCCTGCGGACTGAAAGGTCCCAGGTTTGATTCCGGTCAAGGGCATGTACCTGGGTTGCGGGCACATCCCCAGTAGGAGGTGTGTAGGAGGCAGCTGATCGATGTTTCTCTCTCATCAATGTTTCTAACTCTCTATCCCTCTCCCCTCCTTTCTGTAAAAAAAAAAAAAAAAAAAAAAAAAAAAAAAAAATCAATAAAATATTTTAAAATAAAAAAAATAATAATAACGTCTGCTTTCCCCAGAATCCCTGCACCCTAATCTGTTCACAAATTGATTTTGTCCTTTCTCTCTCACATCCAAGACCCCTCATTTGGAAACAGGGAGCCTGGGAGAGGCTTGAAACTCCCCATTTTGAAGACTTTGCTCAGGTCACTAGCACGGCCTCAAGTTACTCTAGGTTGAATGATATGAAATTAATGACATTTGACTTCTTTGACCTACAGAAATGGAGAGCTCATATAGCTCAAACAAAAACTCTCCTACGACTCTCTCTCAAAGTTCTGTCCTCCAATGTCACTTTCCTCGTGGGGTTTCCCACAGTCTCCCCTGCCCTGGAAAGATCCCCCTTCCTGAAGAGCCCTACTTCCGAACCACACTATTGTCGTGCCCTCCTTACATTGTTACAAAAGACTGGAGAAGACCAAGCAACGCTCAGAGAGATGGAGTTGCATTTATTATTATTATTATTATTATTATTATTATTACGTGCGGGCCCAGAGAAAAATGTCTCTAGAATTCTGGGCGAAGTCACACAGGAAGTTTCCTGTGTTTATACCTTTTTACCTTCTTTGTCTCCCAAATATGGGGTTCTGTTCCAGTGCCCTTTGCAAGTTCTTAAAGAGCCCCTATGTGCTGGGGCTTTGAGACCTCAGCCAAAGGCTTGGCCTGGTGCCAGCACTGATAACTTCGTCTGGGGAAGGTTTAATGGCCTCTCTAGAATGGGAGTAGTCTTATTTTCCCTAGTATTTAAGCTAGCAAGCATCTACAGAAGCCAAAATAGCAGGATTAAAATTTCAAACAGCAGTTTTTATATAAGATGGATGCTTCAAC
Source organism: Myotis yumanensis (assembly GCF_028538775.1). Classification (NCBI taxonomy): domain Eukaryota; kingdom Metazoa; phylum Chordata; class Mammalia; order Chiroptera; family Vespertilionidae; genus Myotis; species Myotis yumanensis. The sequence continues at coordinate 21,425,840 of NW_027223766.1, forward strand.
ATCACTTTTGGAGACGTTTCCTTAGAGACAGCAGAAATTGTAGAATCCAACCAGGAGCGCTGTTTGACTCTTGACTCACCAAGTACCTACTTGGCCTTCTTGAGACTCAGTTTCCACACTTATAACAGAGTTGTTCTAAGTACTGCGATAATGGATTCAATATTTTACATAGTGTCTAATTGCATAAGTGCTCCCTAAATGGTCATTTTTATTTTAAGTGATTGGTAAGAGTATCAGTGAACTCCTGAAGCCACGCCTTGTTCCCTGCAGCTTCCCCACAGCTACTAGCATACCAACCACAGCTGCTCGACCAATAACAATAACAACGATAGAACAACTTCCTTTACTAGGCACTCACTCTACCTCGTAGTGTGCTAAGCATTCACCTTGCATTCTTATCTTTTGGAATCCTCACAACAGCCCTGTGAGGCCCATACTGCTATTATCACCAATTTAGAGATTGGGAATTTGAGGCAAAGAGAAATTAAGTGAATGGAAATGGACACATGCCTGGAGAAGCTAGGGCTAGAAGCAAGGTCATCGGACTTCAGATGCCATAATCTGTTGGATCTCTCCCCAGCGATGCCCTCAGTGTATTGAAAAGGCCTTAAAGAGTCCGTGATTCAAATATGATATCTTTTGAGCATTGATTGTTATTTTTACTCAACTACTCAATGATTCCAGTTTTTCTTTGTGCCATTAACTGTGTGATATTTCACTTGGGTTGTAAGTATGTAGAGACTTTGTCAACATAACTGGGCAGTACTAAATAAAACTTAAAATTAAGAGTTCAGTCCATATCCTCAATTTACCTTCTGGGTGCAGGTTACCATGGGGGCACTCAACAAATAAGTAAGAATATCATACAGTCCTCAGCTAAAAATATTCTTGCTGTATCATTGTAAAAGACTAAACCTGACATCTTTAGAGGTGGTTTCAGTTCTGACTCGAACATAACTGAACTGGGAGAATCGTTTCAACAAATATCACCTCGATGCCCCTATGTGCCCAGCCTGCACTCTGTAAGGTGCTCTGGGAATTAAACAAGAACACAACATAACCCTTGACTGCAAGGACCTTATAGTCCTAGGAAGACAGAAATACTCACATATGCACTCAGATGAAATGCAAATCAACACGCTCATTCCTTCAACAAGCCTGCAAGACCGTGCTGAGCGCGGGGACAAGGGTAAACACAGGGCCGAGCCCCTGAATTGTGTAATCTGGGAAAGTACATGACAGATTTTGTGGGAAGGAAAAAAATAACGTCACAGTTTAGAGAGTTCACTGAGGAACAGAGTGATTGGAGAAGGAGAAGACCCCTTAAATGAAAGCGGGATTTGAGTCTGCTTTCAACAAAGGGTGGTAAAATGAAACTTAGTGACTTAATTCCCAAACACAGCAATCAACACAAATGCATAATATGGTATCATTATTTTCATGTTGGTGGTACAAGGCATCCAATAAAAAATGATTACATTTCCAAAATATGCATTCATATTCATATCAACCTCACAGCATTTTTAAGCTTAGTCTTCTTATTTCATTTACTGGGAGAACTAAAGCAAAAGTAACCTCAAATTTAACCACATTTCTCACACAGATGCTTAGAGAAAAAATGTTAAAAAGCCAAAGTCCAGAGTTAAAATTGAGGTGGTTTTCTCTCCATTTAAAACCTCAATTTTCAGAAATTAATGTCTTAGACCAGGGGTGGGCAAACTTTTTGACTCGAGGGCTACAATGGGTTCTTAAACTGGACCGGAGGGCCGGAACAAAAGCATGGATGGAGTGTTTGTGTGAACTAATATAAATTCAAAGTAAACATCATTACATAAAAGGGTACGGTCTTTTTTTTTCTTTAGTTTTATTCATTTCAAACGGGCTGGATACGGCCCACGGGCCGTAGTTTGCCCACGGCTGCCTTAGACCTTCCAGTCCCGGGCAATGGGAAGTTGGTTAGAGAGAGCGATTACTATGAAGAAGGAGAGAGCTGATGGTGTACTTCTGAATGACAACTGCTGCCCATCTTTAAAATGGTTCAGTAAGTGATCCAAAGAGAAATGCGTGGAGGGCTCCATTGCTAACTCAATCAGCTGAAAGACCTAGGTAGGTAAAACTGTTGGGGGGAGAGGGGGTTTCCCCATTTCCTTTAATACTGGTGGTTCATGTAAGAGGCCCAGCCATATTTTTCCCCATGTGATACTTTAGAAGAAGTTTCCACAATAAAATTTACACAGTATCAGGGATTATCTTTAAATCTGCAGACTCAACAAGATGAAAGTATGTCAGCACAAGTCTCTACAGACAAGACATGTCCAAAGGATAAATTGCATAATTTATATTTTGCATTCTCGTGCGTTTTTAATCTGGTTATGGTCTTTGCATTTCTGATTATATTTGCATTTTAAATATTGAATTCGTTTTTAATTCCGGGGTCAGATGATATGATACATTTAGGAATGGATGGACATGGGACACTTTCTGATCCTTTTCTTCACCACAGCTATCATCGATGATTTCTTCCCTTCCCCTGATACCCAAGCACCCCCAAAGACCAGTATAATAAAACTTAAGGTTTAGCTGATTGTTAGTATGGTGTCTCTTGCTGTTGTTCTAATTATTCTTTCCCTGCCATGTCAGCAGATTATACACCTGGGCCCTGGTGATGCTTCCTTGTAGGAGGCAGGATATGGCCTGCTTATGTCAATGAATGCCGAAGGTTTCAATCTGCCAATGCAGCCCCTTGTGCTCTCACCCTCTATCATGACACACCAGGCCCCCGGCAGGGCTGCTCCTTCAGCCTGGAATCAGACATCAGGAGACACTGGGAGTGGGGCTGCAGGTAAGCAGACCTATCACCAACGCACAGCTTTCATGTAGTGAGGGAGAATGAATGCATAGTTTGTGAACCGTCAGCATTCTGATATTGTTACGAAGTAAAACTGACGAATACAATAAGCAGTGGTTATTATTCTATGATACTGTCACATGATGTGTATGCTTTCCAGTTACTGGACAAAAATATCCCTGCCCTATTGCTGCCCTCTTATCCTTACAGCTGCCTCATGTGCGGCAATAAGAAGTAGAATGTGTGGTCAGCAAAATGGCAGTAGAAGAATTTCTGGCAACTGTATCCTCCTGGAAACATCAACTGGAGCAACTGTCTGTACATGAAAATATCTTCACAAAAGACGCTATGAGTGCTCTTTTTTAAGATAGCCAATTAATGCTCTTAGGAATTAAAGCTTTGGTAACCAATAAAGAGTATTCAAAAAGGAGCTTTGGTGTGCATCCATATATCAAAGAATCACCAAATGTAATCAAAGAAAGAGTATTCTGGTTGCATAAAACAACTAACCTGGTTCATTTGGAAGGTGCAGAACAAATCGGCAGTGTTGAATGACACTCTCCCTTTGAAGTACAGGCACTCCATCTTGCCCCCATAACCTCTATGCTGGGGAAAACTGCTGTTTGAAATTTTCCTATAAACACAGATGGTCCTTTGTTCTGTTAATACCAGGAAGTAACTAGACCAGATAAGTAACCCTGCTCTATCTCGCTTCTGTAAGCACACTTGCTCGAATAATGGGGAGATAAGACATTTTGGGGGGGAGGACTGGCAATCTGAATCTGTGCGAATAACCCACTGCACATTCTTATCAGCCTATAGTCTCGTCCAGCGATGGCGAACCTTTTGAGCTCGGCGTGTCAGCATTTTGAAAAACCCTAACTTAATTCTGGTACTGTGTCACATATAGAAATTTTTTGATATTTGCAACCATAGTAAAACAAAGATTTATATTTTTTATATTTATTTTATATATTTAAATGCCATTTAACAAAGAAAAATCAACCAAAAAAATGAGTTCGCGTGTCACCTCTGACACGCGTGTCATAGGTTCGCCATCACTGGTCTAGTCACTGCCCCCTCCCAACTGTCCGGTCCTTCGAGGTCTGTTTACTTGAGTGCTGCTCCCATTTTAGAAAGGCCATAAACCATGGACGGTGCACGGGCCCCAGACGGGGTTGTCAGGGCTGGCACCAGGCCAGGCCTTGAGAAATGGTCTCACTGCCCTCGTCCCAGCACATAGGGCTCTTTGTAAAGCCTGCATGAAAGGTCCGGAAGCCCCATCCCACATTTGGGAGACAAAGAAACCAGGAGGGTATAAAGGGAAAACTTCCTCCATGTTGCTTTGCTCAGACTTTGAGAACAACTCCTTTGAGACCGCTAGTGTAATAAAGGCTCCAAAATTCGGCTTACTGATTGATTGATTAAGGCATCCTCTGTTTAGCTTGCTGATTTACAATATAACACCTTAAGATCATCTAGCTCCCTTTGTTCTGATTATACTCAACAGGAATTTTTTTTTTTCAAAATGGAAGGATCTGTATTGAAATAGTTTTTGTTTCTGTTTTTCTGATTATATTGGATCTTTTAAAAAAGCCAACCTAGGGAGAGTGGAAGTCCTCTTACTTATAATCCTGCCTGCAGCTGTAACCACTGTTAACAATTTGGTATAAACCTTGCAAACTGACTTTCTAAACTTATCTAAATATATAGTTCTTTCTAACATACACGGTTCAGTAACTTACCAAATAACTTGCTGATTTCTAAGTTTATTTGTAAAGCGAGCTTACCTCTTAGGAAGACAAAACAATGAAAGCCAATACAGATATTTTGGACCACTTGCAGCTCTCTCTTGGTGAAAATAAACACATTTACATTGTGATTTAAAAGATAAAGAAAATTCAAGCTCTGGATCTCCCCAGAAGGAACTGATAAAAATCAAAACCTTAAAGAAAAGCAGAGTAGCAAATGGCATGACCTGATGAACCCATATCTGATAAAAATAATACAATCAAATTTTCAAAATCCACAGTGTTGAGAACCCAGCCCTGTTTGGGAAATTGATCCTCAGAGGACAAAAGAGGGATTCTGAGCGCAGGAACTCAAATCAGACAGACTTGGTGTTAGTAACTGAAGGCCTCCTGATCCCACCAGAAGTTCACCTAGGGAGGAGGGCAAGGAATCATGATGATTTCTGAAGCTTTTACAAAAGCAGAAACCCCACTCCTAAACAGTTCTGAGCTATTTACATACAATAAACCGTGACCCTTTTCAGAGTGACAATATAAGATGCTTCTCTCTTTCCATCTTCATACAAATCTTATTGGCACAAACCTACAATTCTGTAGAGAGGGTTTAGTTTACTGATCGTTTGTATTTTAAATAGTACCTGAAATGCTTTTTTTTTTTTTACTACATTGAAGCTATTTTTCACTTTAAAAAAAAAGAGTAGCTATCTATTTAGGCTTGCTTTAATCAATTTTAAAACATTTAAATTCAAAGTATCAGTATAATTTTTCCATGATTTTTTCCAAATTTATCGGCTTCCAAAATTATTTTGAATATGTAATATGATGGGCAAGAAAATGAGTTATGGAATCAGAATAACAGTTAAGTTCCAGTCCTGCCAATATAAGCAATTAACTGCCATAGCCGGTTTGGCTCAGTGGATAGAGTATCAGCCTGTGGACTGAAGGGTTCCAGGTTTGATTCCTGTCAAGGTCATGTACCTCAGTTGCAAGCTTAACTTATGCTCCTTGAGCTGAGGGTGGTATAGGGTGTCCCAAAATTCACGCAAGATTTGAATTTTGCGTGAGCATTAATGACAACAAATAAAAGTCTAATTTTATTTGGTTTATTGAATCAGATTCTAATATCTGTTGCCCTTTGATTTCAATCCCTTCAATTTGATAAGCATTACCAAGTATCAAGTATGGCCCAGGAGCAGGGACAATGAAGACCAAAGAAGACCATGGCTTTGCGTATGTGCCAGCAAATCTGTGGAGGCCATTTACCCGATGTGCTATTCCATACATAACCCTATACTGTATACTTTATGAATCAATAAAAAATTTACAATTTTTAATTATAAACCTGTGTTTTCTATCAAAATTACTTCTTGCGTGAATTTTGGGACACCCTATATTTTCAACCTGTTAAATGGATATAAAATACTAATTCCATAAAATTGTCTTGAGGATTACATGAGATATTGCCTATAAAGTGCTTAGAATAATGCCTGACACAATAAGCTACAGATTCTTGAATCACGTGGAAATATGTATTAATTGTGTAAAAGTAATGTATTTCAGCTACTGGCAGAGTGTACAAACACAGAGTTGGATATTCAATCCATTCTGTTGACCGAATGGCAAGGAAACAGCTGCATGGACAAATGAATGAAATGTTATGCAAAGTGATGTACTGATGCTTTCCCAACCTCCCCAGGCAAGATTAGCGCTCCCTCCTCAGGACTCCCTTAGCATTACAAACATGCCTTAATTATAGCACTTGTAATCCAGGACCCTCAGAGGCAAGGACCACCACTTCTTGTTTAGGTTGTGACCTCAGAGTTTGTCACAGTGTCTGAGGCTTAATAACCTCTCAGTAAGATACTTAAACAACAGTTCAGACTCATCTGTAACAGAACATTTGTCAGAATAATCCCCTGGCCAAACTATAACTGTTTCTGGGAGAAGATGGAATGGCTCTGAGGAAAGCTAAAATGGATAAATTTAAACTAAGGAAGGTTCATGACCTATAGCCTCAGTTCTTTACTCAGCAGCCATTTTAATGAGTGCCTACTGTGTGGAAGGCACTATAAAGGATACAAAAATAAAACAAAATAACATTTGCCTGTTCTAAAAGAACTTATATTTGAGTAGAGAAAATACATAAATCACTAAAGATGGCATATGGTAAAGTCTGTAAAATAACGTTTATTTTTTTACATACTAAAATACATATTTATTATGCATTCATTTTCTTTTATGCCTCTTTTATAAAATTTTTTATTAAATGTATTGGGGTGGCATTGGCTTCTTTTTAAAAGGGTGGACCAGAGGCATGGATCAATGGAACAGACTGAAAGATCTCAGAGTGGGGCAAGATGCGGAGACACAGAAAAAAATATATATGCATATATGCATAGCCCATGGATATAGACAATAGTGTGATGAAGGCCTAGGAGGGGTGAAGGCAGGATGGAGGGAGGGAAAGGGGGAAGGGGGAATGGGGGGCACTTGTAATAGGGTCAAAAATTTAGAAAAGAGGAGAGTCAAAGCCTTGTGAACCATAAAAAAATTTTTTTATTAAATGTACTAGAGGCCTGGTGAACAAATTCATGCATGGGTGAGGTCCGACTGGCCCACCCCGATGGGGTTGGGGGTGGGACTGTCAAGGGGGAGGCACTTGGGAGGTTAGGGGGGGCCACTCAGGGCCCTGATCAGGCCAGTTGGCCACAACAGTCATAGCAACAAGTCGTTCCAATCGTTCCATTGTTTCATCATTCTGGTCGCTTGACTTCTATATGTATAGATTTGGGTAACATTGGTTTCTTTTAAAAGAATGATTTTCAATTAATGTGATATGGTTGTGCATTCTAAGAAAAAAGGTATTTAGGCTGGTTGTTGAAGATAGTTAAGAGCTCAGTGGGGGAGGTGGGTGGATAAGGCAGAATATGGAGAAAGGACATGTCAGAAGAAACAGTAAGAGCAAAACTGCAGAAAGAAGAGAATAAAGATGTGTTTAGAAAAGTCCCAGCTTCTCAATGATACTGGTAATGTTTGTTGAATGGACAAAGTAGGAAAGCCACGTTTGCGGGGTACTGTTGAGGAACTCAAATGCCAACCTGGACCGCATCCAGTGATTTAAGAAGATAAACGTGGCACACTGTGCAGAATGGTTTGGCAGGGAGAAAGGAAGCTGGTGTGAAAGCCCAAACTAAGATAATTCATGCCAGAGCAAGGAATTAAGAGGAAGAGAGATGAGAATCATCCATGAGATCAAATGTTAACACCTGGCAGCTGACTGGATGTGAGAGACCAGGAGAGAGGAGGCAAAGATGACGTTCATCATTAGTCAACCTTTGGCCAAAAGATGAAGTATTCCTTCCTGTGACTCACACGTTCCCAGAAGCTTTGCTTTCCTGGAATTTTTTTATGACATTTTTATGTCTCTCAACAATAAATCTTTAAACCACAATTTTGTTCATGTTGTGGTGTCGCTCTGAAAGTTTTTGGAGCAGAGACTTTTCCCCCAACTGCTGATATCAATCAGACCCAATGTGACCACTTTTGGCTAATTAGTCTCCATGTCTACCACCTCACCACAACCGGCTGCCAATTGCTTAGTCCTAGACAGCAAGGGTTGGTTGAGGGGTTTTCTGGTAAATAAGAAAACTTCTGGTTATATTCATGCTAGTAAAAGGCAGTATCTGCCACCGCATGGTCCTGGTTACAGGTGTCCAGTGTTCAATCTGCCTGCCTTCTCCTCACTGCAGCCCCGGGGAGTGGATCCTGATGCACTGCCATGGAGAGGATCGCTTACTCAATTCACGTAGCCTACAGCCGTGTCTCTGGCTTAGCCTTCTCCTTTTAGCTCTTCTCTTCAGGATCCAAGTATTTGAAAATCTCCAGGCACCTCAAATTCAGCATGCCCAGAAAAATAATTCATTATCCTTTACCCAAAACCTACTTATTTTCTTGTATCCCTTGACTCCTAAGTCTCAGAGTCATGCTGGTCACCTCTTTTCCTCCCCTCTTTTCTACATCCAGTCCAGCAAGAAGTCACCTGCTTAATAAACCCTTAACCTAAGTCCTAGACCCTCCTCTTTACTCCTGCTTCACTGTCTTTGTTCTCCCCACTTGCCTATGACTTCTGCAATAGCTACAAACAAGTCTCTTGTCCTGGGATCTGTCTCCTTGAATCCATTTATTATATTATGGCCAGTTTGAAAGTGTAGGATATTGCTTGAAACTTGTAAATGGCTTCTATTTAAAAAAAAAAAAGTCAAAACTCTTAAATCTAGTCTTTTGTTGCAACATTATGACATTGCATTATGACTGGGGGCTCATTTATCTGAATCCTCCGACACATTAAAAGCTTCTAAACTTTTTGGGGATAAAAAAATAAAACAGTATTTTATATACCTTTATGACATTTAATTCTCAGATAAACCTGTCAGATAAATATTATTCTTCAAAGTCCACAAAGGAAAAAAAGTAAGACTTAAAGAGTATATTTAGCCTATTAAAGTAACATAGAAGATAGTTGACAGAGACTGGGTTGAAGAGAAAGTCTATCTAACCCCAAAACAGCTCACCATACCTCCATATTGCCCTTTATTTGTATTTGTTGTCTTCTGATTTTCGTAGTAGCCCATATTCACTTCCACAACCCCAGAGGCTAGCATAATATCTTTTCTACATGCCTTTAGTTGGTTCTTAATCAATAATTTATTAAACTAAATTAAATAATGCAATGATGAAGATGATTTTGTTCTTTTAGGAAATAATGAAACTCAAACTGATCACAAAACATAAAGTAATTGTTAAAGTACCATTTAAATATTACTACATATGAAATAAATAGCATATAAACATAAAATATTTGCTTTATGCATTTGCCATTTGTAGCTCATGAATTTTAACTACTAAAGGAGACAATCTGTCTCTAAAAGCTTGGTATATAAGTAATAGCCCAATGTTCTCAGGGAAAACTTTTCCAGCTATATTATTAATAGGATTTCACTTTGCTTTGGATTCAGATTGTCCTTGGCCAATGTCATTATTCAGTCTTTCATCTTGAATTCTCTATACAAAAAAATTTTCTTTGGAATCAGAACTCTTACCAATAATGGAAACTTCCATGGCAGGTGAAATGGTAAGTTCTAAGAAGGGATCTCCCAGGAGGACTCCACTTTTGATGAGCTCCTTGGCTCTGTATTGATCTGTCGTAATTAGTTCTAAAAGCCACATTTTCAGGATAAAATTTCTAAGAGTAAAGAAAACTAAATAAGAAAGTGTCTTCATAGGAACTAAGTCATCTGAGAAAAGGATGGAGAAATTGGCGGTGTATAGCCTGGTGATAAGACTTAGGAGAAATATTTACAAATATTTCTGCATTTGGCTATTTGTATGGTGTCAGTAGAATACATAGAATTACCTATCCCATGCTGTCTTCCTAGAAATTGGCCCTCTTCCTCTCCTTTTTCCACACGGTTGCAGCAGGAATGGCCATATCCCTACATGACTCAACCAGCAAACAGATATTTGTTCAGGGGTGAGACTTGATCCAACTAGAGCAGTCACTGGACTCTCCAGGAATTATGGAACAGAGAAAGAGAGAAGCACAGGTTAGAGCACATATGAGAGATATGGAGCATGATTTTCTTGAGTCTCTTACTCCAGATCATTGCTGAAGCCTGAAGCATTTGTGCATTTCTGTCCTTGGGTCCCCTAGGAAAACTCTGCATCCTTCTTATTACATTGTTTTCTTAGGTTAGTTAAGTTTTGGTTGGGGTTATTTACAAATGAAAACATCCACATTAATACATGGAAAAGAAATTGGACATTCTCCCTGTTTCCATAGGGAGATGAAACAAGGACCAATGTGTTGAGGTTATAAAAAAAAAAAAAAAAAAACAAGAAAAAAAAAAACAGATATCAGTGAGAATACCTGGGAGAACTTGATTATAGTTAGAGGAACCCATAAGTGTGTTGTTGAATGACTTTCTGTCTCTGGAAACATTTAAAAAGGAGGCTGGATCTTGATCTGATACAGATGTAGTAGAGAAGATTTCTGATTCCCTGGAAACTGGATGAGATGACCTGTTAGGCTCTTTCCAACTGGTGATATCCCATGAGATCTTATGAGGATACATCATCAGTCATCTTCAGGACTCCTAGTGCCCATCTCCAATATGAAACTATGTTCTGTCACCTGCTGCTTTCCCAATGTCCACACACCTATCTCCACTAGTGAGCTCTATCCTGTCACCACTCTAAAAAATTGGCGCTTGGTGGATTGGGATGTAGCAATTATAAATGTCAAGGTGGTTGTGGGAACTAGGAAGGAATTGTTAACCTGATACTAGACAACAAGTCTTACAAGGAACGGTACAGAAGTAAGACAAGAAAGGGGCAGGTACATGAAAGAAAAGGATAGAAGAAGCACAAACTGGAGATGGCTGCAAGAATCTGCCAGCTCCATGCCAGCAGACCCAATACACCCAGCATTTAGGCAATGCCTACTTCAAAACAGGAGCTCAATAAAGTCACTAAGTAACTAGAGGGATGGATGGATGGATGGATGGATGGATGGATGGATGGATGATGGATGGATGGATGGATGGATGGATGGATGGATGGATGGATGAGTGAGTGAGTAAAGAGATGAAGCAGTCAAGAAATGTAGGCAAAAATAATATGAGAGAAGCCTGAGTAGCGTTAACTTACAGAGCTCAGCAGAATCAGCTGAAAAAATCACCGCATTAAAGCTGAACTGTGTGCATGGAGTCTAATTTGCAAGTACAAGGCTCCATTTACTTGGTTTCAGAAGTAATTGCTGAGTTTGAGCACAAACTTTTGTTTGAGCCCTCTCTGCCTTTCCAAATTCCAGACATATGAACCGAAGCATTCCCATCACAGCCACAAACAGATGCTTCCTAACCACATCACAGACTCACTCCCTCAGAGCATCAGACTCAAGTCAACCAATGTTACTTCTCTGTCCTTCAGTCTGAAGCAAATTTGAAGTGGGGGAGTAATCTCTGAACAAAACAAGAGGTTTGAAAACAATTTTGATGGTTGGAAATAAATTAAGGTGCTTAAAATGCCCATTAAAGTCAGCGAAGAGCTTGAGTCATGCTGGCAACAATATAGAAATCAGGCACTTTGGAATCTGAAAACTCTCGAGTTACATAAGTGACCTGAGAGTGCTGGGGAGAGAAGCCTCCGAGTGCCTGTTCAGACCCCCAGCCAGCGCTCAGCCTCTCTGGAGATGGAAAGTGACAAGCTGCTCTTTTCCCCAGCACCCCTTGTCCTCTTCACATGTGCAAGCTCTGCTGAAGGGATTAGATTTCTTCTCTCTTTCTACTTTCAAACCCTTGTCTGCCCCATTTCTCACCAGGAAATGCTGGTGTTCTGCCTTGCATTTTACCACATGCACCAAGCCCTGAAGGCCAAGGAGACGTGGCCTAATACAGTGGGGCCTTGACTTACGAGCTTAATTCATTCTGAGACCGAGCTCATTAAGGAGCTCGTTGACTCAAATTACTCTATCAACTCAATGCAAAAAATCAGCGAGAGACAGCTGGTATCTCAAAAAACTCGTTAGTGGGGACACTCGTAAGTCAAGTCCCCACTGTAATTGCTTTAACCATGGACAGCAGCATGTTAATCAAAGGTTCCCAGAGGCCAAGATGCTAATTTAGCTTCTTCTTTATTTCTTCTTTGATACTTTTTCTGATAATCCATTCATATGGTTTTAAAATATTATGCCTAGTAGTGGGCTAATCAGGCAAAATATTAGCTCCACTGCTGTAAAGATGTTGTGGGGGAAGGGGAAAGGAACTTGCTTTTGTTTTGTTGGACCTGGTTCACAAGAGAAGTTAAATCAAGAAATCATTTTAAAAAGGGCTGATATCTTTCACTTTTGCCCTTGATGTTAGTAAAAGACTGACCCACCCTCCAGGAGGAGGAATGGCCCCTTAGAGCATTAGCTGCGTAACACACACTTGTCCCACCAACACGAACCAGCGTGACTCACTAAAGGACCAATCTCTTTTAAAACTCCTAATGTGGCTTATGTAAGTGTCTCTGTCCTAGTCCTCAATTAATCCTGATTCTGATGATTTCTATCTGATATTACATCATTTTTCTTCCATCCACTTTACCATGTGGTGATTGATTTATTCATTCATAACCAGCTTTGTCTCAAAATTAAAGTAAGAACTTTCTCATACATGGGTTTCCAGATTATACCATGTGTCCAGGACCTTGCACATGAGGTCCTGTGTGTGTGGTATTAATTCTAACTGCGATGAATTGTCATAAGGTGACACTCACTAGTCACTGAACATATTAACTCAGAAATCTCAGTGGTTTCACACAGTTAAATTTCTTTCTTTTTCTTTTCTTTTTTTTTTTTCATCCAGAGAAGAAGGGAGAGGGGGAGAGAGCTAGAAACATCAATAATGAGAAAGAATCATTGATCAGTGGCCTCCTGCAGGCCCCACAATGGGGATCGAGCCCACAACCCGGCGTGTGCCCTGACTGGGAATCAAACCGTGACCTCCTGGTTCATGGGTCAACGCTCAACCACTGAGCCACGCTGCCCGGGCCAGTCAAATTTATTTCTAACTCAAGTCCTGCTGGTGGAAGAGGGAGAAAAGAAGGGATGCTTATCCCCAGACAGTCATCAGGAACTCAGGCTCCTTCCCACATGCTGCTCCACTCCCCCTTGATGCTTGGGGGCTCACTGCAGTGTCTTGGCATCTAGCAGATAAAGGCAGATGGAGGGAGAGAGAGAACATGCAGGTGGCACATGAGGCATTCTTGGGCCAGATCTGGAAGGAGTGTACTTGCTTCTGTCCACAAGCCACTTCCCGTGGCCCAGTAAGGGGCCTCACCTAACACAATGGGGGCTGGAACATCCAGTAGCTGTGTGCCCAGGAGGAAAGTCTCTAGCACACCTCAGCCCAGCCTGTGCCCTCTTGCAATCCAGGAACCCTCAGGAAGTGGGCCTAAGCCATCAGTCGTACATCCTTAGCACTACCGTGGACACGGGAGAGAGTTCCCGCCACTGCCACTGCATTCACCAGCCATGAGCCCAGCTTCTGGCTGAGCGGCGCTCCCCCTGTGGGAGCACACTGACCACCAGGGGGCAGCTTCTGCATTGAACGTCTGCCCCCTGGTGGTCAGTGTGCGTCATAGTGATGGTTCGTTCTGCCATTTGGTCAATTTGCATATTGGCCTTTTATTATATAGGATACTCTACCAGTCACTGTGCCAAGTACTAATCCTTGGTAAAAGCCTAAGAGCTGTCTTATTATTATTACTACTACTATCTAATAAATGAGGATTCTGAGGCTGAGGAGTTAAGGAATCAAAGTCACCCCTTTATCCGCAGCATGGAATTGGGATTGGAGCCCAGACTGTTTCCTGGATAATGTTCTGCATCCACAGTCAGGACAGCCAGCTCTCTGGCCACCTGCCCTTGGACCCACTCCCAGAGTCCCATCCTTCAGCCCATGGCTAGTGTCAGTGACTTCCTAGGCCACCTCCCTTGATCTGCTCTTGCTCCTGGTGACTAGTTTAGCTGAACTGACTAGTCCTTGTTTTACATAAAAAGACAATAACAGGGGTCAGTGTGAGTAGCCCCTCTCTAAACCCACTCAGAGTAGAGTTAAGCTCATGTGGTCCTGCTCTGCTTCGCAGGGCAGGCATAGATACATAGCTGTGATTTCATTTGGGGGGAAACGTACTTACAGAGCAGGTAGGAAACTAGACATCATCCTTCCACGATGCATCCTGTTTATTACCTCCTGAACCCGCTTCTGCAGAGAATGCACACAGCCTCTCCATGTCTGGCTGTCAGAGATCAAAGTCCTTTCTGTTATGTTCTCCATATTCTCTCTCCCTCTCTCCTCCTCCCACCCCAACACACACACACACACACACACACACACACACACACAAGCAAATAAAACAAATTACATCTGGGACTGGAGAGCTGGTCTATAGTATTTTTTCACCCCCAAATTTCCACGGCCCAAACCACATACATATGGATTACATAGATACAAGCATGAAAAAGAACAGAAAAGGTGATAGAGCGATATTAATTCTACCTGTGATGACCTGGGTCCTCTGGAATGGTTCTTAAATTATTGCCAATGGTGTGGATCCAACACTGAACAACAGAAATTAGAGAGGAGAGGGAAAAAGTGGTTGCAGCTTTTGAACGAATTCCCCCGACTCCCATCTTCCCCCAAATAAAGACGGTAGAGCCTGAGGCCATGCGATTTCAAACCAGTTAAGTGAGCCTGGAACGTCCTCCTAGGAGCACTGAAATTCACAGTGGGCTCAAGAGAGAGCTCTAATGAATTCAGTTCTGGACTCAAATGCAAAAGGTGAACTCTGTAGGCTTCCCTAAACCTGAAGCTGTTAACCAGGCGAGAACAAAAGCTCACCAAAAGTCTCTTTCCAACTGCTTTCAGCTGCAAAACATTTTCCCCCCAGACAAACCCGCTTTTGGAGTAAATAGCTAAGGTTTCTCTGTGTAAACTCAAGGCATGATTTTAAGAAGATGTGTGTTGTGAAAAATCACTAGTCTCCTACAGATTTTTTTGTCGGATTTAAAGGGAAATGCACTGGGTTGCTAAAGCAGAACTTCTGCCGGCTGGATTTCAGGAGGAAGCCATCATAACTGCTGTAAGTAGGCAATACCCTAGTGAGGGCATCAGAGATCACTAGTCACTGAAGGGAAGAAAGAGAAAAAGAAGCACATTTGGGGCAGACTAGTTCGTTAGTAGAGATACCCAGCTTGTGAGCCTAAAGAACTGCCTGGAAAGACTGAAGGGGTTTTTTCATAAGAAAAGGTTTAAATGGAAGGTAATCCATCCCTACCGGACCTCTGACGTAGCCCTCAGAGGATCCACAGTTGCTGTTGACTTCTGCTGTCCACAAACCAAAGCAAGCTTATCGTTAGACTCCCAGGGGACAGGATGCGCAGTGGTTAGGGACTCTGGCGGGAATCCACAGACCTGAGTTGGAATTTCACCAGCCAAATGGCCTCTGGCAGGTCTCCTTACCTTGTCCCCATTTGCAAAAAGAGGATAATACTAGTACCTAAATCACAGTCCGGTTTAGAAAGAGAGAGATGTGTGTCTTGTGTGTGCTCCACTCCTCCACAAATGGAACTCAGCAGCCAAAATGATAGAGAGCGGCATGGAACAGCACTGGCCGGGCTACAACACACACTGCACTGAAGCCGGCCCGGGGCCCTGGGGAGCAGAGGGAAGAGAGATTGTGGGGACTTGTAGACGCCCAGAGAACTGCAATTTGGTGAGGACTGAGAAGCAACTGTGACAGTGGGCAATCTGGGTCTTGTTTATCCGCATTCTGATGACGAACCTTTTGAGCTCGGCGTGTCAGCATTTTGAAAAACCCTAAATTAACTCTGGTGCCGTGTCACATATAGAAATTTTTTGATATTTGCAACCATAGTAAAACAAAGACTTATATTTTTTGATATTTATTTTATATATTTAAATGCCATTTAACAAAGAAAAATCAACCAAAAAAATGAGTTCGCGTGTCACCTCTGACACGCCTGTCATAGGTTCGCCATCACTGGTCTAGAATATGGTAGGGATAGCCAATAAGCGCGTGGAATTGGGTCTTGTTTATCTGCATTCCCAGTGTTAGAAGATGGTAGGGATAGACAGCAAGCGCATGGAGAATGCGTGCGTAAACATCATTGTCTCATAAATGTTTCACCAAGTTTTGCTTGCCTTGCAGTGAGCCTCTCTCCGGCCAGTCTGCTCACGGCCAAGACATGAATGTCCATCTGCTGTGGTTACGCAGAGCCTGTGGGAATGGCATCTTGGATCTGTTTCATAAATTCTCCAGAAAACCAAAACGTGTCTGACTATCTGAGGAAAATGTATTGCCTGGGAAGCACGCAGTAATATTTACATGAACAAATGAGGATAAGCACACCTGATCTAATTAGTGCCTGTGTGCCTAGCCTCCCCCCCCCCCCCCACCCCCACCCCATCTCTCTGCCCCCCAGCGGAGGACGCTTTCCTCATTATATTCTGGAGCTCCGGGAGCTGCCGAGTTGAGCTGAAAACAGGCTGCCTTTGCGCGCTCCTCCTCCTCTGCCCGCCACAGGCCAACAGAGAGTGTATGCAAAAACCCGGATTGCTGCAATGCGGCATTTCCTCTGGAACGCTGAAGCCAAATTAAAGAGTTGAGACATACGATGAAAGTACATTTGTTTTCAATGCTCAAATGCAATTTAAATGGTAGCTGTTAAAGGAGGCAGATGAATTATTGCCAGCTCAGCAGCCCTTTTGAGCTGGCAGATCATAATGGTATTTTGCTGAACTAAATTATTTCAGGTCCTCTTGGAAATTCTGTGGCTCTTCCCCAGAAAGAGTCTGCTGCTAATAACTGTAACCCTTTAGTACCACTGCGGGGAGGAGAGATGTCCGCCCAAAAGCCACCATCCCTGAACCCAGACCCACGAAAACAACTGATAAAGGACCAGCAGGGAACTCATAGCGAAGCAATGGGAAATTGCAAGCAACCTCTCTTTTTAAAGGCCATTTTTCTTACTCCTACTGACGCTAATTTGGATTTGGATTTCTCACCCGAGAATTGTGTTATTCTGTACCATCTTGCTCCTGGACCCCTTGCTCCTGCACATTGTGCATTCCAGGGAAGCCTCTACTGTCTTAGACTCCGGCACATTCTTCTTGCTCTTTCTGGCCTGCACTCTCCCAGGCTTGCTGCTGAAGTCTCTGGTCTCAATAGAAATGACGATCTGTCAACACCAACTAATGGAATATGCCTCAGTCCCAGTCCAAAGTCCAATTTAGTTCTTAGAAATCAGAAGAGAGCTCAGGCTAAGGAGAGGAACCGCAGGATCTGAGCTGCATGTCATGGGTGAAGTGTGAGTGCCAGAGAAAGAAAATGCAGCGTGCCTTGCCCAGTCTTCACTGAGCAGTTTTTCGTGGTCTGATATGGAAAATGGAATTTGGTTCTGCACTTTGGAAGGTGAATGCTCAGGACCAATGTAAGAATGCATTAACTCCCCTAGCCCCTCGGTTCATAAACAGCCAGCAATATGAACTTGGCTTTGTAGATATGGAAATGGAACACTACCAGGTTAAGAGACAGGACCAAAACTACTTGCAAAATTAACGCAGAAAAACCACACCATGTGTGCATGTGCGTGCACGCCTGTGTGTGAGTGAGTGTGTGTGTGTGTGTGTGTGTGTGTGTGTGGTGTGTTTGGATTTAGACCTACTGTTATTTTTCTTTGGTCCTTGATCATATTTTTCTCTCTTTTCCCTCTTCCTACCCTTTTAAAATTATTTGAACATGTCTTTGTAGCTATATTTCTTAGTATCACACATGTTTACGTGTATATTTATGTAAACTTTCCATAAGACCTTTGACTCTCACCAGCATCTGCCCAGAAATTCACATCATCTTATAGGAGAGTAAGAATGAGTTAAAATGTCTTCCATTTGTTTTCTTCCTTTCCAACTAACTTTATTTCCCCTCTTCTGTCATCTCATAGCTGGTAAAACTCCAAGGTAGCTCATCATCAAATCATGAAACCCAGTCTATGAAATTGCCCCTGGTTAGCTAACATTATCCTGCACTCAGGGGTGACAATGTTGAATATTTAATTACCCTGTGCCTTTTCTGCAAGTGACTAGACTCTTTCATTCCTGAAAGTTAGATTCTAACTCCTCTTCCCATAACTAATATCTAGAGAGAGGATTTCCACAAAAACCAGAGAGCTTCCTAAATAAGCTCTCTGTTCTCTTTCAGTGAAATTGCTTCTGCCGTGGAATACTTTGTCTTTCTCACACCTGAATTCAGTCATCCATGCCCTGTGAGAGCAGCCTTGCAAGGGCATGAAAGAGAGGACATAGAGCCCTTCACCCCAGGCACCCCTGAAATACAGCAAAGGTTTAAACTACTAGCCTGCAATATTGGCAAGTTTATAGGGTTCTTTTATGAGCTTGAAAATGACCATCTCAGGTCACCTTGACTTCTCCCCTACCCCTCAATTCTTTAAGATTATATTATGAAGCAAAAGACATTAAATATCTTCTTCAAGAGGCATCTAATCATTTGTACAGAGTTCTGACTGGATCAGCCTTGGCCGTCCACATGCCGAGTCTGCTGGCCACACGGGGGACAGGCCCGTGCCCTTTGCTCTGCCGTGCACCTGTTTCCTTTACCTGCCACCTGATGTTGGCGAGGCCACTCTTCCTTGCCCTCAGGTAAGCCCTGACACTGCAGGGTCGCACATAAGATTGCTCCACACACCAGATTTCTGGCCCCGCAAGTTCTTTTTCCACTGCAGCTTCTGTCTTTCTCACAAAGAATGAGAACCACACCAATGCATCTTCCGATTTTCCATCAGAATCCAGGTTTAACTCCCTGTGCTGCTGCTGTCAGCAGTACCGCATCCTTGTCAAAAGGTGTGTTCTGGCATTTGGGTAGCAGACCCAATGTCGTGACTGCCTCCTTCTTGTGCATTTAACCTTAAACGGGTTTCTCCCTCCTTGCACCCAGCCAGCCATTTGGGTCCAAGGGAAGAGGGCCCATCCAAAGACAGGCTGCACCGGAAGCCCTTTCCAAAGGGGAAAGGCGTGGGAAAGACGGCCTTTCTTGCCCACTTGAATGTCTTAAATGAGAGAAAGAGATAAAGTTCAGAAATCAAATATGAGCCTTTCCACTTTCCTCCTCTTGAGATAGAACCCCAAATGGAGGCATATTAGAAGCATCCAGATCCTGAAGGAGGAATGGCTACACTGACCTGGGTCTAGTGTGCTGCAGGGAGGGGAGCCCAGGAGACTCCACGTATGCGGCCAGCACCAGCCCAATGCAGAAGCAGTGTGACCACATGGAAGGAGACGTGTTGTTTATATGAGCTGGAGGCAGCTCTTCAGACCCACACAGCCTGTCCAGTTCCTGCAAAAGCCCAAAAGTCTCCATTTGTCTTAAGAGATGGGGAGGGGAGGCTGCAGTTACCGGAAGTGCTGGGGAAACACCAGAGGCCTAGGATTAAGATAAAATAGCTTCGACACAGATTGGTAGTTACTAAATAGTCAGGGGGTGTAAAGTACAGCGTAGAAAATATAGTCAATAATATTGCAATAACTATGTATGGTGCCAGGTGGACGCTGGAAATATCAGAGGGAACACTTTGTAAAGTATATGATTGTCTAACCACTATACTGTATATCTCAAACTAATACAAAATAATATTAAATGTAAACTGTAATTGAAAACATTTTAAAAATTAAAAATATAATAAATAACAAATACATTTTGAAATGACTTGAGGGATGGAATGTGGTGATTTGAAGACCAGTAAAAGCCATCAGGACCGCAATGGTCTGTAGTGAACGGCAGGCCAGAGAGCAGGCCCGGCAGTCGGAAAGGGTCGTTAGGAAAATGAAGAGCCTGCTCCCCCTCACCTCCCTTTACTGCCACAAGATCACTAAGCCCCACCCATCTTATAAACCCAGAGACCGTCTCACCAAGGAACAGGGGAAGGGGCATAAAACATAAAAATTTGCCACCTACCCTAAGATATGCCATCCAAAATAGACCATTTAAACCAAAGGAACTGGGTCCTCCTTAATCAGAAAGCTGACGTTTCTCTACTGTAGAGAGAGATTCATGTGTTTCTTGGGAAGGGTGGGAATTAGAAGGCTGGATTATGAAGAAACTTATTCAACTAATTAATAGGGGGGAAAAATTTAAGACCCAGACATTCTATTGTTGTATATAAACCTTAAAGAAAATTTTACTCCTGAGTATAAGGAGATACGTACAAAAATATTCATAGAAAGTGAGAATGACTCAAATGTCCTTCAACAGAAGAAGAAATAAATTGGGATAAAATCACATTATGTTATACCATGAAAGAAAGCTATGTATACCAACATACATGAATATTAGGTCACAAACATAATATTAAGCAGATAATGAAAGTTGTAAAAAGATACATATACATATGACACAGTATATCATTTATGTAAAGTTTAAAAACATGGAAGATCATTGTTTTAAGATCGTAATAATCATAAAACTTTAATATGGAGCTTCCTATGCACCAGGTATTGTTCTAAGATTTTACATATACTAAATGGGTTACTCTTCACAGCCTTAAGAGATGGGTAACCCATTTTACAGATAGGAAAGCTGAGGTGTATATGTAATGAAGTTAAATAACTTTTCAGGCCACTTAGCTAGTAAATATGGGCCCCAGGATTCAAACCCAAGCAGTTAGATTTCTAGAGTCTATGCTGTTAACTCCTTTGCTTGATGGCCTCTCACATTCTACGTATATGAATTAAAAGCACTGTGAATTACATGAAATGATAAAGTGAAAATACGTGTTTACCTATAAGGGCAGTGAGAGCAATGCAATGGGACCAAGTACATGGGCCAGGGAGAAGGGGAGCTTTAATTTCCCAGGTTTGCTAATGTTTGTCATATAATCAATTGATACCTTTATTCCAATATATTTGCAATATTTTGCTAAAAATTGTTAGGTAGCTATATTTTCTTTGCACATATAAGTATAATGTGAGTTAACTTAATATGCTGTTATACCCTAGTGTAAACTATGAACTCTGGTGGGGGAACTGATAATGGGAGAATCTATGCATGTGTGGGGCCAGGGAGTATATGATAAGTCTCCATACCTTCCACTCAATTTTGCTGTGAACCTAAAAATACTCTAAAAATTGAAGTCTATTTTTTAAAATATTACATGTAGAGACATCATCTGGTACTTGGACATAGAAGTCAAACTGTCCTTCAGTTACTCTCTAGGACTGATCAGGGTGGCAAGGTTAGAGACTTCAATTAAGCCAGATTCAAATAATGGGAAACATAGAATTCAGAGCAGATGTCACAGTAGGGTAAACATACCTAGGACTCTTCTGTGACGTGTGCCAGGTTACTACCTAAGAGGGATTCAAAGAACTGAACAAAAAGCATGAACTATGGAAGATGAGCTATGAAGCATCTCACCCCAAGGCCGACCACTGCAAATGGCTGGACATTTACCAGATTGGGGAGTACAGCCTGGCTCAGAACCGAAACCTTTTCGCCCAGCCTAGAGAACGGATTTCATTCCCAGGGCATGCTCTGGGGGAAATTGGTCCTGAACCATCCACACTTACAGCAAACAGGAGCCCCTCGGTGACTATGGAGAGGAGAGGGTAGTCAGAAGGCAGGTCTGTGTAGCCTCACCAACACCTTCCCCAGGCCTAGGCAAGGGGGTGCAGGGGTTGGAGACCAGTACAGAAAGAGTGGCCTGGAAGAAAGCTCGAGTTGGGAAATGTCTGAGAAGATGGTCACTATATTACCCAGGGACGAAAAAGGCTCCTGGCCTTTTGTGGATAAGGAAAAGGAAAATTACTGACTTTTCAGCCTTGGAAACTCAGCCAGGAATTTTTCCATCCCAATTTATGAATGAATCTCAATCCTGCCCCAGCCTTCACTTTGATTGAAAATGTTTTGTGGTTTGTTTGTTTTTAATGTTCTAAGAAATGATAGTAGCCAACCCTCCATGCAAAATATTTCCACTAAGGTATGTGTGGCTCTTCCCAGCCTGCTCCCTCCTTCTGGCAATAAGTCAAAGCTTCTCACTTCAAGGTTCCGGCAAAGTTTGCTACAAGCTAAAGAATAGAAACAAAATAAATAAGGGTGCAGGGGAGGAAAAAGCAGACCATTATATTGGCATTGTAAATATTGTCATTATATATTGTATTTTACAATAAGTGGGGGGGGTTTTTGTCTAGTACAAACACATACAACTTCTTTCCTCCTGGGGAAAAAAGGACATAACTCCCAACCTCTGCCGCCTCTGAATCACAGAGGTGCAGTATAGCTAAAGTTCCCTTTCCTTCTCATAGATCTAGGTCTGCTGAGCCCGTCATTGCTTTCTTTGGAGAAGAGACAGGAAAGGAAGACAGAAGAATAAAATGAATTGAGAAGAAAGCGAAATAGAATACAGGAAGGGAGAGGTACTAGGGAATAGGAAAATCAATAAAACATACGCAAGAAAGGGATGGGGGTGAATGACATTTTCTCTGTGCTGCGTATTGACAAGAAAAGCAGGGCTTTGTGCCCTGGAAGTGTGGTTCTAATTTGCCCTGACAATTAAGAACTGTCCTCAAAACTAACTTAATAATAGCCTTGAACACAATTTTCTAAGAAGAGAAAGACCGATAAAATGAAGGGAAGAGAAAAGATCTGAACTCAGAGACAAGTGGATCCCCAAACAGTGGAGGACAGTGTCACCCAAGGACTCTGTCGTGAGCACACAGCACCTCCGGGGCTTACAACTCTCAGCAGACTCACTGCCTGTGAACCTAAAGAGCCTAGACAGTAAGTGCTGCAGCTTGGGGCCTTGGCCAAGATCCTCAGGATTCAGGGAAAGGGAAGCAGAGGCACAAGCTTTCAGACAATGACAGGCAGGCATAGTCAGAGACAAAGGCAAGTAGCAGCTATGGAAAACCTAGGAGTGAAACTAGGCCCCTTCCCAAGTTCTCTAGACCCTGATTCTCAGCCAAGGTGATTAGCCCTCAGCAGGACACTTGTCAAGGCCTGGAGGCATTTTTGGTTGTCCCAGTGGAAGGGGTTAGGAGAGGGGTGAGGGGAGAGGAGGAATGGTTCTACTTCTCCCAGAGATGCACCCTGATGGTGCTTCTGGCTTCTGGTGGGTAGAGACTGAGGGTGCTGCTATATGCTCTACATTACACAGGGCAGTCCCTCACAACAAAGCATGGTCTGATACAACATGTCAATAAGGTCAAGATTGAGATCTTATGGTCTACCAGTGGTCGGCAAACTGTGGCTTGCGAGCCACATGAGCCTCTTTGGCCCCTTGAGTGTGGCTCTTCCTATGCCTTAGGAGTACCCTAATTAAGTTAATAACATAGTTTAAGTTTAAAAAATCTGGCTCTCAAAAGAAATTTCAATCGTTGTACTGTTGATCTTTGGCTCTGTTGACTAACGAGTTTGCCGACCACTGGTCTAGACTAAGTACATTCTGTGAACCCTGTATCATCCTGAGGGAATAGGGAAAGGTGAGCACCAGATGACCGACACTGAAGTTGATGACAACCCTGATGAGTCAGCATGAAGCCAGATCTGTTAGGGTTTTACTTTTTAAATAAAGGTGTAACGTGTTTGGAGTGTGGACGAAAAAGGGGCCACCTACGAAACCTGATAAGCTCAGGGGAAGCCTGCATGGTAGGCTTTTCAAACTCAGAGACCAGCAGCAACCACACAGTGTGGTCTGACTGTAACAACTCCTAGCGACGCAGGTCATGGTGGGTAATCGCCTCTGACAAAGGTCAGTCTTTCCCTTGGAAATTGTCTCTTGTTTCTGTGCATCTAAGAGAACATACTTTTGAAATGTCAGAGTCATTTTCTTTTCCAGTCGTCTTGAAGGGCAAGCCCTGGCACCAGCGCACAGACCACATGGTCGCCTTGTTGCCCACATACCACCTCTATGTGCTCTAAGTATTGACTATCCTGAACCCACCAATGTAAAAGAACGACGTGTCTCTCCATTTTACTTTTTATCCAATCTCAGAGATTTCTCCACTTTGCTTTCTCTGCCCACCCTAATCTATCACCAATGAATTTCATGTAACCCTCCTACGTCTCCTCCTTTTATTCTAATATATAAAATAAGCTGCAAAACTGCTATTCCCTAGAGCATTTTCTCAGTCAATTGAGATTTTGTTTCCTGGCAACCGTTGTAGCTTGGCTCAAGTAAACTCTTATAAGACTTTGTCTCAGGGTGGACATTATTTCGCCGACAGGAGCAAATGCATGATATTGCACAACGGGAATCTCTTTCCAGATTGCGAAGAATCTTTCTAAGTATAATGCTCCCCAACATGTATTACAGCTTCTAAAGTTGGAGTGAAATGATTTTGAGAAAACTATCACATGTACTCTGCACCTTTGGAGAATACTCAGAACTGGCTGCTGAGCGGAAGGCCTGGACCACGTGGGTTTGCTCCTTGGCTGGCCAGCAGCGTGCAGAAGCCATGATCAGGCAGCATGTTTTTAAATCTGTAGCTTTGCTCAGTACAGCAGGAGTGTATTTCAGACATCAGCCAGCCTCTAAGGAAGAAGGGCTCCTTTTTCTTTGCTTGTGAAAAAGATGGACATGTCTTAGCAGACAGTTCACGGTACCTAAAGGGGTTCTAGACCAAATTTCAAAGTATAGGGAATATGGTTTCCCCATATCCTATCAAGGAATTCTCCAGGATGCTGGCTGGGTATCCTAAAATTGAACTCAATTCTGACACTTATCTACCCAGAGATAGTATCAGATTCCACAAGTAAAGGGCGCAGTCCCACAGACCACCATCCACTTTAGATGTCAATCAAGGTCCCACCTTAGGAGTTGTGCTTTTGACCAAGTAGCTACAAATTGGAGGTTCCAAAGGCCCCCTCCAACTCAGGATGCCAATTGCAGGTTTAGGCTATTACCTCCACTCCTGACCTACTTGGCTGTAAATCAGAGGTTCCCAAAAACCTCTCCTTGGATTCAATTAACTTGCTAGCGTGGATCACAGAACTCAGGAAACCCATTTACTCCTCAGGTTACCAGTCTATTATAAAACGATTCAACTCAGAAAGAGCCATATTGAAGGGACCCATAGGGCAAGGCCTGAAGAAAGGGCAAGGAGGATCCCCTTGCCCCCTCTCCCCAAACCTCCACTTGTTCCCCAACCTGGAAACTCTCCAAGCCCATCCTTTGGGGGTTTTATAAAGGTTTTATTATGTAGGCATGATTGGTTGAATCATTGGCCATTGGTACTGAACTTAATGTCCAGCCCTCCACAGAGTTTGGTGGGGTGCCACTGAAGGTTCCAACCCTCTAATCACATGGTTAGCTCTCCCAGCACCCAGCCCCAACCTTAGCTGCAGTCCAAAACTTACCTCATTAACATAACAAAAGACCTCTGATGCTCTCAGCACTTGGGAAATTCCAAGGATTTTAGGAGCTCTGTTTCAGAAATGGGAACCAAATTTATATTTCTTATTATAAATAACAACATCATAGTACCCGTGAAAATAATCTACCACAGGTGATGTGAAATCTAAAGTATAGTTTAGGGCAGCGGTCGTCAAACTGTGGCTCTCAAGCCACATGCGGCTCTTTGGCCCCTTGAGTGTCGCTCTTCCACAAAATACCACATGTGGGCGAAGTGGACTTAAAACTTTAAGTAAAGTTTATTAAGTTAATTTTAGGGAACATTGTGGACTGAAAGAAGATGTAGTGTCGAGGATTGAGAAAGGTATGTTGAGATGGTTTGGACATATAGAGAGGATGAACGAAAGGCGATAGACGAAACAAGTATACAAGATGAGTGTGGATGGGAGAGTTGGAAGGGGTCGACCTCAGCGAACGTACCTCAATCAGATTCAGGACGTTTTTAGCAAAGGCCAGCTTAGGAGTACCCTAATTAAGTTAATAACAATGTACCTACCTATATAGTTTAAGTTTAAAAAATTTGGCTCTCAAAAGAAATTTCAATCGTTGTACTGTTGATATTTGGCTCTGTTGACTAATGAGTTTGCCAACCACTGGTTTAGGGATCTTGAAAATACAAGAAGACTCTGGGAAAGGGGCTTTCCTGATCCAACAAAAAAGAGGTTTCCTGCTACCCATCTCCACTGTTATCGCTGACAGCCAGGATTCCCAGGTGTAAGAAACAAGCCCAAATGTCCATGTGGAAATGGACAGCAGGTCATGGTGGAACTGGCCATTGACCTAAAAGCCACGGCTCTACCCTGCATCCTAATAATCCACTGCAGGTAGCCAGGAAAGTATTAAAGAGGGACTCTCAGACTGAAGCTGAGATTTGCCTCTTCTAATGTGGGGAATGCAGAAGCTGGGGAGAAGAACATAATTCTTAGGGTTGAAAACATTATAATAAATGGAGCCTGAACCTAATTTTATTTGAAAATAAAAAAATTAAATAAGTGAAGCTTTTTTAAAAAAATGTTTAAAATGCTATGGAGCAAATTTATTTCATATATATGAAAATATAGGCATACAAATGCATGTAATATACATATAGAAAACAACATAAATTCTCTGATCTGGCAAAATAAAGGACTGCTCATGTATGAACAAAATGAATATTCAATATTCAATTGAATTAAACACTACCTGGTTTTAAAAGACAATCCTTTCATTTCTCTGTGATTTAATTTTCACTTCCCTTGGGGAAAAATAATAGTTGTTATTAAAAGAAAGCAGAATTATGAGAAAAGTTTATGTTTATATGGCTCTTTTACTCAGAAAACATCACATAAAAATTTTCTTTCATGTAAGTTCTCTAAAATACCCACAACACTATTACACCAGGAAACTGGACAGAAAAAGTAAACTGTAATTTTAAAACCAAACAAAGTCTACTGAAAGAGCCATCCACTACTTAAAAACAAGCATCCACTTATACAATTTATATTATCTGAATGATTTAAATTCGAAATTATGTGGGACCATTAATCAAGTTTTAATTCCTCTTCTCTACTAACATGTCAAGTATCTGACATAAAAAAGAACAATAGCTCAGGTAAGAAATAGAAAAAGTATATCTAAATATTAAAGGTAATAATTCTTAAAGGATGCAAGTTAATTGATTCTTACATTTTATTCTCCATTCAGATTTTAGTCCATCTTTATTCTTTTATGTTTTTATAACTATAGATCATGAATTAATCTATTTAAATAGGATAGTATTTCACAGAAAATGGACATCCTCATGAATCCCAGAACTCCTTCCCGAGATGAAAGACCGTGTTAATAAAACAGTATTAAATTACTCTGCAATAGTAATTGCTCTGCTTCCTTCCACCATAGTGAATGGTAATAAAGGAAGATTTCCCCATACAAATGTCCACTGCTTTTTCAAAAAATGGGACCATTGGCTTGATTTAAAATTTGGCTGTAGGGTCTACCAGTTCTAATTAACATGACTAAATCTTGATTTAGGAAAGAGAGAGAAAGAGGTTAAAAAAATACAGCATGTCCTAATCAAATAAGAAGATAATTCAAAGGTCGTTATTTTGCCCATGGAAATGACTGCCAGTTGAGATACATAAAAGAAAATTTAATCAGGTTGATATAATCTAATATATAAGAACTGACTTGAGCTGCATAATATAAAAAAAGATGTTTTCTGTGATTCAAGAATTGAATACAACGAATAGGTCAACAGAATCAAAATCAGTAACTCTAGTCTTGAATTTTTTTTACTGTAGCTATTCATTCTATTCAAATAAAAAATAAATTATAAATTATCAGCATGACAATGACTACTTTTTTAGAAGCCAGAGACTTACAAAATGTAACTACAGAAGAGGTAGATATATAGATAGCCAAGGATACTTGGCAGTGTATGGATATACACCTTAAATAACTGATTGAGAAAATTTATTTCAATTTAGATGTGCGCAGGAGGCAATTAATCAATGATTCTCTCTCACATGGATGTTTCTATCTCTCTCTCCCTCTCCTTTTCTCTCTGAAATCAATTGAAAATACATATTTTTAACTAATACAAAAAGATATGGAAAACAGCTAACCAAAAATCTAAAATGAAATACTAAAAATAAGCGATTACCACAAAAGAAAACAGAAAAGAGAGAATGAAGAACAAAATAAAAGTAAGACCAATATACAACAAATAGTAAAAATGGCAGACATAAAGCCACCAAATCAATAATAATATTAAATGTAAATAGACCAGGTACTCTAATCAAAAGGCAGAGATTGCCACTCTGACCAGTGTTTCTCAGTGGGCCCCATGCACAGAAGGGTCAAAGCATGTACCAGTTGCAGGTTTGATCCTAGGCACCAGTGAGTGTAAATTAATGAAATGGAATACATTAAAAACAATAAACATCAATGAAACCAAGACTGGTTCTTTTCAAAGATCAATAAAGTTTATAAATTTCTTGCTGAACTAATCAATAAAAAAGAGAAGATACAAATTACCAATAAAGAGGGAACTATCACTTCAGACCCTACAGACATTAAAAGAACAACTTTATGCCAATATATTAAAAAATAGATTATATGGATATATTTCTTGAAAATAAATTATCAAGGCTCTCTCAAGAAAAAGTATATAACTTGAAAGTTTATATCTATTAAAGAAATTAAATTCTTTGTTCACAGATTACATAATTATCTATATAAAAAAAGTCCTAAGTAATCTACCAATAGAACTGATAAGTGCATTTAGTGATACTGCAACATTTACTATACAAGTATTAATTGTGCTTCTGCATCCTATGAAAAATTAGAAATTGAAGTAAAAATAGTATGATTTACACTGCATAAAAAATTATGGAATAATTAAAGATAAATTTAGCAAATATGTGCTATACCTGTCCACTGAACATTACAAAACATTGCCAAGAAGATTAAGGAAGCCCTAAATAAATGCAGAGAAATACTCTGTTCATGAATAATCTCAAGACTAAACATTGTTAAAATGTCAAATCTATCCAAATTGATCAAAACAATACCAATCAAAATTCCATGTGGCTTTTTTTGTAGAAATCGACAAGCTAAATCTAAAACTTAATATGGAAATGCAAAGGACTTAGATTACCCAAGTGATTTTTTAAGAGGACGAACAACATGGAGGACTACCTTATTTTAAGACTTTCTATAGGACTACAGTAATCATAACAGTTGTAGTATTGGCATGAAGGCTAGTCATAGAGGTCATTGAGACACAATAGAGAGTCCATAATAGTCACACATATAGATAGTGAATTGATTTTGACAAAGATACCGAAATAATTTTATGGGGAAAATAATAGTTTTTTCAACAAATATTGCTACAACAATTTGATAATTATATGCAAATTTGAAAATATTTTAGATCTTCACCTAATATCATATACATAACTTAACTTGAAATGGAAAACATCCTACAGAACCCATAGGTGAAAAATCTTGCTGATCTTGGCTTAGCCACAATTTCTTTACTACCAGAAAGCACCAGACTTTAATAAAAATAAATTGATAATTTGGAATCCATTATAATTTAAAACTTCTGCTCTACAAAATCCATAGTGAAGGAACTGAAAATATAAGCCACAGACTGGGAGAAAGTATGAGTGAAGATGTGGAGTGACTACTATTCTCACTTACAACTCTTGAGAAAGCAAAATGATACAATCAATTTGGTATAGTTTTGCTATTTTCTATAAAATTAATTAAATACTTAACTTATGGCCCAAAATCCCACTACTAAGTAATTAGCCAAGAGAAATGGAAAAAAAAAAGTCCACACAAAGACATGTATCCACATTTTCATAACATCTTTATGCAGAATAGCCAAAAACCTGGACACAACCGAAATGTCAGTCAGCTACAGAATGGAAAAGTTTAGCATATCCGTACAATGAAACAGTAATCAAAATAAAAAGGAAAAATACTGATATGTTCAACAACCTTGTTGAATCTCAAAAGCACTGTGCAAGTTGAAAGAAGGCAGACACACAATACTCCCTACCTTTATGATTCCATTTATAAGAAATTCTAGAGAAGACAAAACTACAGAGAAGAAAGGAACTCAGTGGTTACTAGGGCAGCAATTTTCAACTGCATTTTCAAGCCGCAAGAATTTTTAAAACATGCAATACCTGCCTATTGAATCAGGAACACTGACCTCTTTTCCCTTCGATTGTCAAATTTTGCAAAATGACAACAGCCAACACAACAATAGCTATGCAGTGTAAATGATCAAAATTATACCTATACTAGAGGCCTGATGCATGAAATTCATGCAAGAGTAGGCCTTCCTTCCCCCAGCTGCTGTCACTGGCTTCCCTCTGGCACCCAGGACCTGGACTTCCTTCACATCCCCAGCTTCATCCAGAAGGACGTTTGGCCTAATTAGCATATTATGCTTTTATTATTATAGATTTTTTGTCAGGTCAGCAAAAAATACAGTATTTTTTTTGGTATGCCGCAGAATTTTATTAGTTTAGGTGTGCCATGAGATGAAAAAGGTTGAAAATCGCTACGGTGAAGAAAAGGAATTGACTGCAAATGGACATAATAAACTTTTAGGGTGGCGGAATGCTCTATATCATGATTCTGGTGGTTGTCACATGATTGTCAAATCTCATACAATTATTCACCTAACAGGACGAATTTTACTGTATATAAATTATACCTCAATGAAAAATGAAAATCCTAAAACCTAGGAATAATAAAGTTATATAAATATAAAACATAGAATAAATATAGCAAAATACTCATAACTATTAATAAACTATAAATCTGAATTATATAGGAAGGACTCATTATACTCTTCTTTCTATTTCTCTGTATCCTGATATGAATATATGGAGAGAGAGAGAGAGTTCTTTACCATTGGTTATGGCCACCATTACAAATAGTGGCTCTTTGGATTGAATTTGTGACCCCAGCTAAAACTGAACTGCCATATCTCTTCCAGCTATTTCTACTGCCGTTAAAAACAGGCTCTGGAACAAAGAGAAAGCCAGGTAGTGAGCTCAGTGATGCTGTTTCAACAGAGTGAATGATTTCATACCAGCTGAGAGTCTTTTACCCTTCTTTATTTCTTTTCCTTCTTTCTTACTGTCTTTCTTTTGGTGCAAAATTTGTTAAAAGGTTTGTTTTCTTGAGGTTTGTGTGTGTGTGTGTTTTGTTTGTTTTGGTGGGTTTCTTTTTAGCATGAGTATTCACAGATTATTTCCCATTTTGATTTCCATTTTACTTATCAGTTGGTCATCCTATTTTTAGAAAATTAAAAAAAAAAAGCATGTTTCATTTCTCTCCCCCTCTGAAACATTTCAAGAAACTGAGTAACGCAGAGAAAATAACAAGGCTGACATTTAACAGTTATTCAGAGTCTTTGTTTAAAAAAAAACTCCCTGAAACTATGATATATTAAATACTCATTAAAAATAATGAGAATGCTTTTATTCTTACCTGTAGAAAGAAATTTTAATGCATGGTGTAGATAGAAAAAAACTGTTAGTCTTGCAAGTGTTCTGTGTTAAGAAGTCTGGAGGGACCACATGAGAGAAAGTGAGAATCTGTAGTTGTGTGAAAAAATAAAATTGTTGAGAGTATGATGGGTAAGAAGAAAAAAGATACCACCATTTCTCTGCTTCTGCCTTTCTACCAGTCTTTCACTCATGTTCCCAAGTGAAACACTTCTGAGTGTTGTCAACAAGATCATCTCACCTGGGTCTCCATGTCCAGGGATTTCATTAGGGGTCAGTCACATAGGTATGCAGCACCTGTGTGGCTGACCTTAGCTGCTCAGTCTCCAGCCCCCTCCTCCAGGAGCTCAAGCTCATAATGTGGCTCAATGCCTCGGGCATACAGAAACAGATGTTCCCTATAAATCATATTGCTAGCATGAACTATCTCCCAGGGCCTGAGACCTCAGGTATACACAGAAAATTATCAAGTAGGATACTCCAAAGACTCAGAGTTCATCTCTCAACGGCCAAGCCAAGGACTATGGAAGACCTTGGGAATAGCAGAATTTGAGCAACTCGGGCCTGCTGAGTTAACCCTTTCTTGAAGAGATGAATGATGTTCCCCAACCTCCCCACCTCCCACCCCACCCACCCCTCCCTCCCTCCACCTCAAAAATATATCCAGGTTCTAATTCCTGCAACCTGTGTATGTTATGCCCATGGCAAAAGGGATGTTGAGATATAATTAAGTTAATCTTGAGATGGAGAGAATATCCCTGATTATCCTAAATTATCCCTGATGATCCTAAATGTAGCCACAGGGTCCTTAGAAGGCGGGGCAAAGGCAGAGGCAGGTTTAACTATAGTGAGACAGAGGGTAATGATACCAAATTTTTGGACTGGAACCGGGATTCTTTGTCCACCGGAATCGAAGAATGAATCCACGAACAGAAAGTGGTATAGCAAAGATGGAAATTTATTGAAGAACAAGTACGGACAACCAAGTAAGCAGGGGAATAGGTCCCACTGGGTTCCTTTTCCCTGTGGCTAATAAAGGCTGCAGTTCCTGTGTCCTGATATTCCCTCTGATTGGCCAATATTCCCCTTCGAATTGGTTACTATAGTGATTCCTAAGGCCCTCCTCCCTCTTAGTCCTTCCATTCCTCTGGGCTTTCTTCTTTTCCATCTGAATGAAGGGCTTCCTTCTCTTTATTTTGTAAATACAGTGGGGCCTTGATTTAGGAGTGTCCAGACTAACGAGTTTTGAATTTTTCGAGATAAGCGATCTCTTGGCTGATTTTTTGCTTTGAGTTGCGAGCTAAAATTCGGTTACAAGCCAGCTTCAGATACCCCACCGCTAGTTGGCGCAGCGAACGTCACAGTGAATGCTGCAACATCAGCCCAGCTGCACACGGGTCCTCAAACTTTTTAAACAGGGGGCCAGTTCACTGTCCCTCAGACCGTTGGAGGGCCGGACTATAGTTTAAAAAAAAACTATGAACAAATTCCTATGTACACTGCACATATCTTATTTTGAAGTAAAAAAACAAAACGGAAACAAATACAATATTTGTATTTGCATGTGGCCCGAGGGCCGTAGTATGAGGACCCCTGGCCCAGCATCACATGTCATTGTAATGGTGAAAATTGATTTGACATATGAGTAATTTGAGTTACGAGCTCCGTCACAGAACGAATTAAACTCATAAGTCAAGGCCCCACTGTATAGACCTTTCTTGGCTACTTCCAGTTCCCTTGTCTTATGTAAATGCAACTGTTGCTGTTCCCTTGTCTTAGAGAGATGTAACTGCACCTGGCTTCCTTGTGTTATGAACCTGTACCTTCTCTCAGTCTGCAGCTCCGAGTTTTTCCATGGACCCCAATTCTAAAAAAAATCCCTAAGCCTGCCTATGTTCCCCCAAAATTCCTGCTTCAGTAATATGAAAACTGAAGCCAGATGCTAAGGTGCTGGCTTTGGAGAGAAAGGAAGGGGCCACCAGCCAAGTAATGCAAAGAGCACAACTAGAAAGGGCAAGGAAAAACATCTCTTCTAGAGCCTCCTGCAGAGGGAGCATGGCCCTGCCAACACCCTGAGTTAAGTCCCATGAAACTGATTTCAAACTTCTGACCTCCAAAAGCATAAGCAATCAAGTTTCTGGCAATTTGCTACAGCAGCCCTAAGAAACAGATACATTTGGGACAAAACTTTGTAATGAGATCCCTTTGGCATTTCAATTACTAACTCTTCTTGGAAGTCATTCTTTCATTTCATTCAGTTCTAAAAGAGTGAAATATTATAGCAGGATGTCAGTATATACATGAACATGCATGCACACATTTAAAATGCAAATGATCGTAAGTACAAAACATTTCAAGAATTTGAAAGCCTAAAGAAATAGCAGGCAAGCTACCCGCAACCAGATGGCTAACTAATGGATTCAGCAGTTGTCCTATAAGGATATTAAATTCAAATATCAAAAGCTGTAATATCCTCAGTGCTGTGACTTGAATATAAAAAATAATTGCTAACACGGGAATGAAAAAAAGCAAACTGGCATCACATGAAGGGTAAGATAGTCAAATGGCATGGGAAATATCAATGAACTTGACTCTGTTCCTCATCTGAATTTTTATATCCTATAATAAACCTTAAATCTACTCAAAATATCGTATTTCCTGTTTTTAAAGATGCCAACGTGACCATATTCTGCCCTTAGTGGTTTCCCCAGTTTTAATTAACATACATGTTTACTCCTTTGCGAATGTAGACTACATATTTTCCACTTCTCATTCATATACACACATTTTATTTTATTTGTTTATTTTTTAGATCTCCATTGTTGAAAGTATTACATATGTCCCCTATCCCACCCCCTCATTGACCCACTCTAGCCTGCCCCGCCCCCCGCCCCAGGCCTTCACCACCCTATTGTCTGTGCCGATGGGTTATGCATATATGCAAACAAGTTCTTTGTTGATCTCTTCCCACCCACCCCAGCCTTCAACTTTTAACCATTAAATCAGAACAGGTGTTTTTCCTCCAAGCACACTGTCTTTAGCAGCGGTTCTCAACCTATGGGTCGCGACCCCTTTGGGGGTTGAACGACCCTTTCACAGGGGTCGCCTAAGACCATCAGAAAACACATATATAATTACATATTGTTTTTGTGATTAATCACTATGCTTTAATTATGTTCAATGTGTAACAATGAAATTGGGGGTCACCACAACATGAGGAACTGTATTAAAGGGTCGCGGCATTAAGAAGGTTGAGAACCACTGCTTTAGAGTCTTTTTCTCACTAGTCAGATTTAGCTATATATAATCATATTCATTTTTTATATTTCATTAATTTCTTTTTAAATCTAAAACAGTAGAACAGTAAAATAACTAGAATAATTTTTCTGAACTCTATTTTGTGGTAAGATAAAATTGTCAAATTATAATTTTTAAAATTAAATTAAAATAATAATTTTAAAGAGTTAGGAGAGATGACCATCCAATCTATCCCATTTTAAAAATATATATTTATTGATTTCAGAGAGGAAGAGAGATAGAAACATCAATGATGAGAGAGAATCATTGATCAGCTGCCTCCTGTATGCCCCCTACTGGGGATCAAGCCCACCACCCAGGTATGTGCCTGACTGGGAATCCAACCATGACCTCCTTGTTCATAGGTCGACACTCAACCATTGAGCCACATCAACTGGGTCAATCTCTCCCATTTTTAATGTAAAAACATTATAACCATTTCAATAGATCTCAGTCTTCATTACCGCCATTTCATTAAAAGTTTGTATAACAAAATAGCAAACAAAAGCAACAGGAGATGGGTAGCTTGGCACAGTCTTCTTGCAAGTTGTTAACAGAATGTAGATATGGTTACAAAATTTAATAAAAACACTTACACATATCCCTAATTTATCATGAAATACTTGAGAACATATTTCCCTTTGAAAACTCTTAAGATACACAATATTTAGGTTTTCTTTTTTCCCTAAATAAAAGAGTGAAGAATGTTTTAAAGCCTCTCAAATTCCTATTTATAAAAGGCATGCATCAACTACTATAACAGATGTATGGGTCTAAATTAAAGTATTAATAGTTGATCTAATTAACTGGAATCCAAAGATATCCAATTTAAGTAAATTAGTTTCTGTAAAAGTTTTTCAATTAATTATCATATCTACTAGCCAAAATATCAGATTTCCTCCGTCATCTGAATGACTGTAGCTTTGGGGTTGTGGCACCCTGCAATTCTTCCCATGCTAGTCACTGGCTCTGGGGATCAAGGGGCAACGCATCTCTTCTCAGAGCTTAGCTGGCAACTCTAACATAGCATCATTTCTATTGTTATTTCCATGGAAACCACTAGAAACATAGCTTAGTGAACTAAGAATCAGGTGTGAAACACCTCAGCTAACTGTACTGCAAGTTCAATCTTGGATGGATAAAATGAGGGTCATGCAGTTTCTTAAAAACCAAAATCCTGTGTAGTGACCAAGCCCCAGCTGGAGATTTTACAAAATTAAATTACTGTGAAGGTGGCCCAATGCCTCCCTTTCCCACTGAAGAATGGTTCTTTGCTTATTCCTGTCCATCCCCGAACTTTCCAACAGTTAAAGAAGAAATGGGTACAGTGTGTGTGTGTGTGTGTGTGTGTGTGTGTGTGTGTGACACTGTATCTTGCCGTTACGTACTACTTTATTCCAAGGAGACCAAATAATAACATGGATTCATAGTTCAGTTCTGTGTGCTATTTATTTGTAAAATCATTTAACATTAAAAAATAGCTCCCATTTACATTAATATTTCTCCCTTTGAGTCAACAAAGGTAGAATTCCCAGTTTGTCATAATAAAGTCTTTAAAACAGGTCTTAGTCCCTGAGTGTATACAACTGGACACAGATACAAAGTGGACCAGGGAAACTCACACCTACTCATGGTCACTGGACATTTCACTTTGTCCGTAAAACGTGCATTGCTCAGCACAAACAGTGCTAGCTGTCATAACAAATAAATACACCCCGGGATCTCAGTTCCCACTTTACCTCACCGTGGGGAGAGGGGGTGCTCCGTCCCATGATGCTCCTGGGCTCCAGGCTGTTTCCATCTTGTACTCCAGGCTCCTTCCATCCAGGCTCCACCCTCCTCCAGCTCCTCTGAGTTTTTATCCATTCCGTGAGAAAAGAGAGTGGGAGGATTTGATAGACCAGGCCTGGAATTTGGACCCGTGACTTCTTTTTGCATTCCAGTGTCCATAACTCTAGGAAATACAGCCCAGTTGTGTGCTCAGGGTAGGAGAGTGGCCTCCACCTCTCTCCACCCACGCCAGTCCACAAAGTTCTCTCCTCTCCACCAGAACACAGAGAATGAGGGCAAAGAAGAGACGAGAACTTTCTCAGCGAGGCTATCAGTGAGACACATGACCCACTCGAATCCCATTGGCCAGAACTCGGTTTCGTGGCCACATTTCACTGGAAGGGAGCCTGAAAGTTTTAATGTAGGTGTATGCCCAGAAGTAGGACGTGGGTTTGGGCGATTACTCATCCAATCTAACACAAGCTTCCTTTGAATCATTTCTAAGATACCCCTACTTGTTCACATGCATTCCTTGGGCTGCCTGTATGTGATTCTTCTTTTCAGAGAGTCCTTGATATTCTTTTTTTTTTTCTTCCTATTTTTAGCAAGAAATTAGAGAGGACTCAAAAAGGTGAAGTCTTGAATAGACCAAAGTCAGATACTAACAAAAAAACAAAACCTTGCAACCAAACTAGGTCTCCTATTTTGTAGTTCACATAGCTCACTTTTATTAAATACATACTATGCATGTGGTATTCTGCTAAGTATTTTGGAAATAAGAAAGAAATAAAGGCCTAATACTTCCCATCAATGAGCTTTCATTTATTTTTAAGAAACAAAATATTTACATAAAAGAAACACATATATGTCATTATTATTTAGAGAAATGTGTGCCATTGCACATAATATCATGCCAGAGTCAGAACATACTCCAGGAAGGTTTGTAGACAAGAAAGCATTGTGCAGAGTGTAACACTTGGGAAGAATTTTACTGAGATTAAACTTGAAAACTGAAGGGAGAAAGAAGGAGGACTTTATAGAGAAGACATTTGAGGTGGGAGAAAAGCATGAGCAAAATTCTGTTCTGAACACAGTGAGGAGGCCGGTGTGACTGAGGAGGAGACTGGGCAGTGGGAATAGTGGAAGTGGGCAGACAGATCATGAGACCCATTTGGAGGTGATTCTGGAAATTATTGTCAGTGAGAGAACCACAGTAGGGACCTGAACAGGCCATAGCATTCCTGTCCAGTGCTTAAGCAGATTGCACTGGTGGCAATGTGTAGAGCACCTACGGAAGGTAGAGCTGAGGGACAGAGGCCAACTCAGTGGGCCTTACAGGCACTAAGGATCAAGAGGAGGAGGGACCAGACTCAGGCAGTGTTAGAGAAGCTTTACGAAGAAAGAATGACCACAGAATCTTATATTTCTGAAACAACATATAAAACCACTTTAAATTGTTACAGAATGAATGCCAAAACCAGTAATGCAGGCTGACGTCCCCTCCACGGTATCCCACTTCTCCAGAGCCCATGCATTCGTGTCCTGTTTACATTTTTGTTGTGAGGAGAAATTATATAAGCACCTAAATAACACCCTGTGCTCTCCCCTCAAAACAATAATTTTTTGGCAAAAGAGATTAAGTGAAGCCACAAGCCTACTAAGAAATGCAAGATTATACACATTATCTCTTCCGGGCAGGCAGTAATGTCTGTAATACACCAAGGAGATATCTTCTCAAGAGAAACAGATGTTCTTGGTTGACAATAGAAACGCAAGCAGAACCTTACAGAGTTTTCTCCTCATTTGACCTATTTATTTATTTCTATACCGCTTTTGTTTAAAAAAATAAATTAGACACGTTTACAGAAATAAAATAAAACTAGATAAAATAAAGTAAAAATAGGTGATGAAATCTGAGCAGAAGAATAATAAAAGTAGAAAAAATAAGGTAGGGCCTTGAATGATGTTGGTGCACTTAAGAGAACATGATAAAGCCCTACCCACTGCCTGGAACTGAACCCAACATCTTGTTCTGACCTTTCTGCCCGAAGCAGAATTGCTTACATGCTACACAGTGTTCATCAAACAACGCATATACTCAGAAGGGAACAGCCATTCCTGGATCCAAGTCCCCCAAAAATTTCTCTTGAAAACTCTCGAAAAGGAGGCAATAATTATTAATATTTTTAAGTGATCAGAATTCTTTCCATCGCAAATGATTGAAAGCCCAACTCAAACTGGCTAAGGCAGAAAAGAGAATTTACTGACGAGTATAACTAAAATCCAAGGGGTTAATCCATGGTTCCAGGCATTGCCAGAATCAGGTACTCAAGTAACTCTCTGAGGACTCACTTCCCAGGTCTCAGACCTACCCTCGTTGGTGTGGTTTTATTTTCAAGAAGACTCTTCCCACTTAAAAGCAACAGTGGCCACCAGATTTCTATTCCACCAGATTAGCAACTCCAAGGGGAGTAGAGCTCCCTTGCCCAACTGATACCTAGGACTGATTTGTTTGTCCCCACTTTGGTCACATGCCTATCTCTGGACAAATCATGTGATCAAGGTGAGGTGCCTGTATCTACTGGGGTTGGGATGGAATCCGTGCCATCCAAACCACAGGGACTTAGAGTCAGTGATAGGTGGCTCCTTGAAGGAATTCTGACCAGGCAAAAGCATGTTCCCTACACATCCCAACAACATCCTTCTAGAAAAACTGCTAAGTATTTATTTAATAAGGTTGTTTCTTACCAGTATACATTTCCCTTAATGGGGTTAATGTTCTCACACTAAATTCTACAATTCTATCAAGGTCAACGGAGGGTCAGCCAGGCATATCCTCCCTTTTGGTATGGCTTAGTTGGGTTGTCTAAGTCAGGTTTCTGGAATACACTGGAATTCATGCAGGTGGTTTAAATAAGCAGACTTCAATTATATGTGGAATCTAAAGAATAAAATAAATGAAGAAACAAAACAGAAACAGACTCATAGATACAGAGAAAAACTGATGGCTGCCAGGGGGGAAAGGTGGGGAGGGACTGGGTGAAAAGGTGAGGGGATTGAGAAGTACAAATTAGTAGTTGCAAAATAGTCATGGGGATGTAAAGTATCGCTCAGAGAATATAGGCGATAATATTGCCAGGTGGGTAGTAGACTTATCAGGGGAATCATTTCATAAATTATATCAATGTCTAACCATCATGCTATACACCTGAAACTAAAATAAAATAATATGGACTGTCAACTATAATTTAAAAATTACAAATTTTAATTTAAAAAATCAGTTACTTATAAAGATATGAGCATGGGTATAGATACGTACAAGAGATGTTGAGGCACCCAGAATATAGCAGCATCGGGAAGCTATCAAAACTCCTAGATCTGAAGGGCCATGATTTTGCCAGTAGAGCTGTGGAGTTGGAGCACCAACCCCCCCAACCCCCAGCAAAAGTTATAGTTTGAGGAAAGCACCTGTTCCTAGGAAGCAGCCCTAAAAGAAGGAGAAGGTGTGTGTGTGGAGGCCTGGCTGGGGGGGAGAGTGGGGGGGGGG
Source organism: Myotis yumanensis (assembly GCF_028538775.1). Classification (NCBI taxonomy): domain Eukaryota; kingdom Metazoa; phylum Chordata; class Mammalia; order Chiroptera; family Vespertilionidae; genus Myotis; species Myotis yumanensis. The sequence goes on from NW_027223766.1 coordinate 21,466,110, forward strand.
GGGGTGGAGCAGGGAGTGGAGGGGATATCCTGATGGCTCTCTCTCCCAGCCTCCTATTTTCCTGCTTGTGCTAGAAGAGTCGGGGAAGATGAGTAGGTGATACAGTCTGTGCTGGCGGGTTCCCTGTGACACAGAGCGAGAAGGAAAGGTGAGAAATTGATCGAGAGGAGCAGAGAGAATAACCAGCTCATTGGTGTCAGTGTATCAGACACCAGGTAGATGGTGGCCCACATTCCGCCACTGACATGCCCATCTACACACACCTCTCCTTGTTCACTGGCCACGGTGGACTGACCCAGGACAGAGATGCTTGACTCAGCACACCAAAAAAGGACCCTCCCTGAGTTTCAATCTTGAACAGAAACATAGAGTCTTCAGGGCACAGGAACTGAATCATATGTAGAAGCAGCCAGAGAGAAATCCCTACAGTTTCTGCTGCTGAAGTCCCATGAGCCTCCCTGGTCCTGACCTTCCTGAAACTTGGTCTTTAAGTTGCATCTCTAATTGTATGAGTTCCCCCAATATTATTCAAATAAATTCTGCTTTTCATTGTCAGCCGAAGTGGTTTGCTCTTGCTTGCAACTAAAAAGAGGTTAATTAAACATTTAGGATAGACTTTTTGGTCTATACATGGAAGAGGACTAGATGGCTCATAGCCTTCAGATAGTCTCCAGAAATACTAATTTCTTCTAATGAGGTTTTGACCCTCATGGTGCTGCCATAAGTTTGAATGCAGAAATTCTGTGTTGCTGATTAATGCCCAGACCTCGCTCTTTCTCAGTCACTGTAGTGACATCCTGGTGTCAAAGTTGAGGAGCTTAAAGGAGACAAGTTCCTAAATAAAAGATCATTACTTTCAAAATGATGTCACGCAAAAAAGGACCATAGCCAAAGGTCAAATTCATCTCTAAAGCAATTTGGGGTCAGTCCTCAACAAAGGTGAATAAGAAGCCATGGGCCACAATGATTTCAAAACTATTACATTCAACCTTTCCATTCATCTGCAAACGGTTCTTAGTTTATTGCTTGTTTCCTTATCTTGTCATTCATGAACTGGCCCAAGCTGATCACTAGCTCTTTCCCATCCACATCCTTTCTGCACCTGCCTTCTCATCCAATAGACACGATGTAGGCACTGAGCTAAATGGCAGTAGGTCAAACAGCAGTCCCCTGGCTTCATGGAGATTATAATCTAACATGTATTAAAGCTGATTCATAAGGGAGTATGAAAGTGCATTTTAATGGGAGGATTATCTTGTGACCCTATTAGAACACAGGGAGAGGGGGGCGGGTAAACATGAGGGAGGGAGAGCAGAAGTCTCCAGGAATAACTGGAGATCAAATTTGATCCCCACGTTGCAATCCAGGAGCTTTCCAACTCAAGAGAACTGACTTGAGACAGAGCTTCTGACGGACACCCTCCCAGCGTTACATCCATCCACCACTTGGCATCTTTGCCTTCTATTCCCACAACCTTCAGCTACAATAATGGTTAACCAACTGAAAGAGACCCTCTGGGAACAGCTGAAGGAGAATCCCTAATGGTGACCTTACTGAATCTTCTAGAGTTGACCATGGCTTTCTTCCGTGCTTTTTGGAAAAAACAGCTCTAAGCAAATTCCACCCTCTTAATTTACACTGTTATCCTCTGTATCATTTGTAATATCCACAGCCCCACACTTCAAATTAATCTTGTCAGTGCCTTGAAGCCAGATATAGACCAACAATCCTCCTATGACTCATGCCACAGGGATAAACACCTGACACACTCCTCAAGGCAGGCTGTGTACAACGAAATCTTAACTGGAGACCAGATGGTCTTGGACACTGACTCAGCTCCCACAAAGCTCCCAGATGCCTGCAGTGGACAGCATTCCCCAGTGGACACTGAGTGCCTATAGGTATGAACCCCACCCCTAGGACATGATCCAGCATCCTCTTTCCTTTCTAATGCTCCTCAGTCCCTTTCCCTCCCAAACCAGCCAGAAAAATCTATTCCAGTCCCAGAGCTAAAAGCTTCACTTTTGCTCATTATGAGTTACGATCTAGCTCAGAGCTATCTACCTGTAGCCATGGTAGAAATGATACATAATTCTGAGCTAGCCAGAGTGTGCAAATGAGGAACTGGCTTTTTCATTGTATTTAATTTTAACTTTAATAGGTACATGTCTATGGACTAGGGGCTAACATTGGACAGGACAGGCTTAGCTCTTTTTTTTAGTTAATCTTCATTAGAGGATATTTTTTTCCATTGATTTTTAGAGAGAGTGAAAGGAAGAAAAGGAGGGGAAGAGAGAGAGAGTGAAACATCGATGTGAGAGAGACACATTGGCTGGCTGCCTCCTGCATGCATCTCTGACCAGGGCCATGGACCAAACCTGCAAACCAGGTAAATGCCCTTGACCAGAAATCCAATCTAAGACCCCCTGGTGGACCGGAAGATTCTCTAAACACTGAGCACACTGGCCAGGGCAAGGACAGATTTAGCTCTTGATGCTCAAAAACTAACTGATTTCCTATTATTTTTCCTTCTGATTCCTCCTGACTTTCTTTTGATATCCCTAAGACAACAAGCTTGAAATGATCTAGCTTTATAGTGGGAGAAGTGAGGACATTAGTATTTCAAAAATATAATCTCATCACATTTATTCTTTTGTATCCTGGCCAACAAAACAAAAAACAAGAGAGAATTTACTGTAATCCAGGGCATGGAGTTCTTTGCCCCTGACTGTCTACGGTTTAATTGAGAGGCCTCAGTGGCAACATTCTGGCCTCTCATTGTCATTTCCTCGCTCTCCCAGGAAGGTCTCTCCTGGTAGAAAAGAAGGACTCAGCAGAGTCTTAGACTGTGATGGCGAACCTTTTGAGCTCAGCGTGTCAGCATTTTGAAAAACCCTAACTTAACTCTGGTGCCGTGTCACATATAGAGATTTTTTGATATTTGCAACCATAGTAAAACAAAGACTTATATTTTTGATATTTATTTTATATATTTAAATGCCATTGAACAAAGAAAAATCAACCAAAAAAATGAGTTCGAGTGTCACCTCTGACATGCGTGTCATAGGTTCGCCATCACTGGTCTAAGAAGACAGAGAAAAGTGAACATAAAAACACAGGGGTGGGCAAAAGTAAGTTTACAGTTGTCAGTACTCAAAACACAGAATTTATTCTTGTACTATTATTTTTTAAAATATGTTTTTATTTATTTTAGAGAGAAAGGAAGGGAGAGGGATAGAGTGATAGAAATATTGATGAGAGAGAATCATCAGTTGGCTGCCTCCTTCATGCCCCTTACTGGGGATTGAGCCTGCAACCCAGGCATGTGCCCTGATCAGGAATCAAACCAGTGACCTCTTGGTTCCTGGGTGTATGTTCAACCACTGAGCCGCACTGGCCTGTCTACTCTTATATTATTATTTATTTGTGTATTATATATTTTCCCATACAAACAAGTGTAAACTACTTTTGCCAACCCCCATATATCACCATCAAAGGAGGAGGACAAAGAGACCTAAACGAATGAGATCCTTTCTGTTTTCTTTTTCATAAAATGCCCTAAAAATATTAAGTGACTATTTTGCTTTCAAAATATCAGGCAGCAATTGTCAGGCAGAACCCACCATTGCTGTTTTTTTACTGTACTATGATTCACATTGCACTGCTACAACTGCTATTTCATGTGACATTCCCAAGGATATTTTAAACGATGATAAAAAAGAAGACAGTTATGTCAACTTCTTGAATTTTACTATTATTAACAATAATAACAACCAGATGTGCAAAAAGAGGTAATGTGTCCTTTTTCCCCATTTATCTTATTTTAGTCCTCTATTATGATTTCTTTAGCTGCCACTGTAGCTTTCAAAAAGCTAGTTCAATTACTGAAGTACTACCCATTAAATGAGAAATGATGGCTTTGCCAAAGAAATCAGCTATTATTTCGAAATAAAAAGCCTAGGCAAAGATACTGCTAATCCTCAATGAATTTCCAGAAGTCTTAACACCTTTTCAAAGCCATTGTGAACAACAGAACTAAGTTGATGCTTTTGAAATCGAACAAATTGTTAAAGGCACGAAAGTGACAACACCTATAAACAGCTAGATTTTCTCAATTATCTAATAAAAGTGTTCATGTGCAAACAAGGTAATGTTTAAGCATCTATATGCCAATTGTTCAAGCTTTGGAGTGCTGGTTACTTCCCATAGTATTCATCTGAACAGGGAAGGCGAGGCCCCCTGTTTAAGGAGGGCCATGCCCACTCCCTGAAGGTGGCCTCTTGGGGTGACCCAAAACAGTGAGAGGTCATTCAAGGTCAAGAACATTTTCGCAAAAGTTTATTTCCGTAAATAAAAGAAATGAAGGAAAACATTTATTGGCAGGGCGCCCAGACTTCCCTTTAACAAACACATGATCTCATTTAACCCAAGCTTAAATGTCACTTTTCCTCAAAGAAAACCTGCCTGGTCACCCTCTGAAGGATCTCCAACACCCTTCCCCAGGATCCTCTGCCTCACGCCCTATTTGTGTCCCTCCGAGGACTCTCCACTCCCCAGAATCAGGCTGCCTGGGTTCCAGGCCCAGATGCGTCTGTCACCAGCTGTGTGACCTGTGCAAGTTTCTTCGGGCCTCGCTCTTCTTGCCTTATGTAAAATGGGAGGAGTCAGTGAGCTAATGTCATTAACACGTTGAAGACTGTGTGTCACTAAGCAAAAACTGCTTAAATGCTAGTTATCACTGAAGACCTAGCTTGAGGCTCAATAAACGCATGCTAAATGAACAAATTTAATGCTCACAATAGTTCTACCAAATAGACATCATTGTTTTTAAGTCTACAGATGGGTAGCCCAACCCTCAGAAGCCAGCCAAGATCACACACTAGTTAGCTGTCCTGGACCACGTCCAGGTAACTTGAAGCAATCCGTATTTCTCAGCCCAAGTGTCCTAGTTTCGTGTTACTCTTCATGTTGATTTTATTTTCATTGTTTCCCAGCCGTTAGTGAAGTGTTGCAGCCTGTGTTATGGGGTATTAAAGGGAAAATCAGTAGTAGATGCTTGAGCCTCAGTGTAAAACCTGGAAAGTGGTGCCCCCTGCTGGAGGCCTGCAAGGGGCTCCCAAGGTGAGGGGATCCTGGGGACAGAAGTTGGATTATAGGAGAGGAACCTAGGCTCCTACACCTAGGCACCTCTCCCCAATTTAAGGCTTGGAGAAGCTGGGCTTTATTTATTAAGGACTTGGCAGTTTCTTTTCCAAATTTTTGCTATTTTCCGCAAGAATACTGCTCACAGGGATCATCCTCTTTATGGAAGAGGTGAAGTGCCCTCCCTTCCCCGTCACAAATGTGGAGCAGGACTGCGGTGGATCCATTTGATCCAGAAGATAGCAGTCCCCTGACTGAGGCCTGGGCTCAGGTTCCTGCTGCTCGGAGGCCTGGTCCACCCACTTACCGGCTCAGGCAACCTAGTCACTATCTCTGAGTTGGGAAAAGAGAAGTAATAAGAACCACCTCGTTGGGTTGTTGTATGGTTTAAACAGTCTGTACACTCCCTGGGCCATACAGACTGAGGACCTACTTCCTTGCTGGCTGTCAGCTGGGAACCACCCCTTAGCTCCTAGAGGCGTCTCTCGAGTCCTCGCAGGCAGTCCCCCACATCTCAGAATCAGCAACTGTGCAGCGTGTCATTCCCACTGTCCACATCTTCTGCCTCTTTCTCTGCTGCATCTCTCCGACTGATGCTTCTACCGGCCTCTTCCGCTTTTAAGGTTTCATGTGATTGCATTGGCTCCAGCACATAATCCAGAATAACTTCCCCTGCTTTAAGGCCAGCTGATTAGTCGTTTTAATTCTGCAAAGTCTTTTCACAGCAGTACCTAGATTAGCGCTTGATTAATTAACCAAGGTCAGGAATCTTGGGGGCACATCTTAAGAATTCTGCCTACAACAGTATCTTCTCATTAGAAAAATATCTACTGAGATTCATGCAGCTGGGTGTTTTAGTTAGTCCCTGTGCTTGTGGATGACTATCCAGTAGACTGAGATATGTTCAACAAAGACTAGATTTATTTTTTTCATTTTCAAATATGCAAGTGCTGAGAAACTCTACCCATATAAATAAGTGAAAGATAATGGAAGGAGTTTTGTTATAGCAATGTGAACAAATTCTTTAAACTCCTTCTAAAAAAAATAAAAAATAAACTCCTAATTTATTCTCCAAAAATATCATGAAGTGATATATCATTTAAAGTTTTTTTTCTTAATGATCCATCAACTGAAAAACTACTGAGCATCTCTAATTCTGTAGAAAGCAAAGAATTAAAAGCCATCTGTCTTGCAATAGGTTTTTAAAAATATATATATATTTTTATTGATTTTTTTACAGAGAGGAAGGGAGAGGGATAGAGAGTTAGAAACATCGATGGGAGAGAAACATCGATCAACTGCCTCCTGCACATCCCCTACTGGGGATGTGCCCACAACCAAAGTACATGCCCTTGACCAGAATCAAACCTGGGACCCATCAGTCCGCAGGCCGGCGCTCTATCCACTGAGCCAAACCGGTTAGGGCTTGCAATAGGCTTTTTACCCAGTCATCCTTATTCGCCGTTTCTGGGATTTACACCAAAAAATATTGACAAGACTTCTTGAGTGACTCTACAAGGTCTATTACTCTTTTACTTATGAAGATAACGAAAATAACTTTTTGGCACAAATAAGTTCGGGGAGAAAAAAAAGTTTTATTCCCCAGCTGTGGTTTACTATGTAAACAGTATTTTTAAATTCAGGTGCCCACGCCCTAAAGGTCCCCCCCCCCCCCCCAAACAACCAAAGACTTCTTTTCCTAGATATTAGCTACCAAGGAAAGATCCAGACGTGGTTTAATCACAAAAATCTAAGTTAACCTACAACAAGAAGTATTTTTTTCTCAGATTGGCAACAATAAGAATAATAAAAAGACTTCTTCAACACTACTCAAAACTAAATATATATATATATATATATATATATATATATATATAGTCCCAAGAGGCTAATAAGCCATTGCAAAGGCAACATAAGCTCCATAGGCAACCACAGACGGAACAGAGACAGACTGTTGGGAACTGGATGGGATCTAGAGTAAATAGCCCAACCTCCTGAGAGTCCACACAGCTACAACCAAAGCCAGAATTCTTTCCTAAGCCCACCAGACAACTTGCCTGTCACTGTCTCAAAAACATCCCCAGTTACAAATGTATTGCCTGCCTCATCTGCAAAAATCACTCTTCACTGCCTGCTCAGCAAAAATTGATCCTGTCGTTTTGCTTTGCCAGCAGAGGGCACTAGAGAGATATTACCGGAGGAAGGGGTTTGCTTCTCTAGTTCCCACGTGCTTTCTGGGCAGGCTCCTGGAGCTCAGGTGACTTCTCCAGGACCCTACAGTGCCTGTTCCAGCTCATGCCTCACCCACAGCTTTTCCAGGGCCCCGCACCTGTGATCCCCGGCAGCCAGCAGCTCCCCTTGGCACCCCTTCCCAGGAGGTTTTGTAGCACAGTGCCTCCAGTGAGGTACCTCCCTGTCAACAGAGTTCCCTGGAATCCTAAAGGGAGAATGTCCAAGTTCCAGAGGGTCCGTTTCTGGCACCTTCTACCAGAGCGACACAAGGTGACTTCTCTGCCAATCACTGAACCTCAGTCCCGCCTTCTCCACCTGCGGGTCAGGGAGAGGCCTCTTCCTTGGGTACCCTACCTCCGCCCTAGAAGCAATGGCTGCTCTCTACACCTGCCACTCCTGCATTCTCTGTTCCCTTACTTTTTACTAGTCAATCCTTTGTAACTCCAATTCCCCGTTCTAATTGATAATTCTTTTTTAAATATATTTTTAATGATTCCAGAGAGGAAGGGAGATGGGGAGAGAGGTAGAAACATCAATGATGAGAGAGAATCCTTGATTGGCTGCCTCCTCCACAACCTCTACTGGGGATCAAGCCCAAGACCCGGGCATTGTGCCATGACCGGGAATCAAACGGTGACCTCCTGGTTCATAGGTCGATGCTCAAACACTGAGCCACACCAGCTAGGCGTAATTGATCATTCTTTACACTAAACTCCCCCTGTCCAAACTTCTGTATAGTGTCCCTCTCCTGGTTGGACCCTGAGATAGCCCTACAATCAGCACCTCCAAGAGAACTTCCCTCCACTCAGCTTAGGTATGTCTCTTTAAGATTCACAGAGAAGGGGGTTTTTTTGTAAAGATGTTATAGTTTCTCTATTTAACAGATCACATTGTCTGAGACAAATTAATATTATTTTTAGCAAATTCTCTTATTACACAGAATGAATAATCCCAATCCATTTAGCTTTTCGGCATAAATTCTCGTTTGATTCATTCAGCACTTTTCATTGGTCTTTGGGGATTTCCTCAATATGAAGAGGGTTTCTGTGATCCGAGACAGACTTCCCAGCATTCTGCTGTGCACTTCTGTTATAATAATTACATTTTCACAAACTATGAAAAGTAAGGAACATGCTGATGCAAAGGTAAAATTCTTTAAATGGGTAGAAAAGGCGCTCTTTCTTTTTTCTTCCTTTATTAAAAATGGAAGTGTGTAAAGCAGAGGAGGAGAGAAGAGAGACCACAAAATGTTAAGCAACCTAATCAAAAGTAGAAAAGAAGCTGGTAATGCTTAACCATAAAATGACAACATGGAAGTGAGGATAAGGGATCTGTACAGCTTTTAGATCCAAATTCAGACTTTAAAAAAGATTTCCAGTAGCCCTTGGGATTATCTGAAGGAACTTAAAATACAGAAGCATCATTTGAATCAATCCCATGTTTGCATTGTCTTCTGAAATAAGCCCAAAGAATTCTTCAATAATTCAAGGTCATTTTCTGTGGCAAGGGCAGTAGAATTCTGCAGCCAATGTAAGTTGATTCAGCAGCTGTAATAACATGAAGCCATCTGCAGTCCTACATGAAGTGTGCAAATGAAAGAAAGCAAAGGTCTAGCATTGGATGCAAGATCTTAAATTCTATACTTCTCTTAGCTTTCTATCTGTTTACCTCTGGTGAGATCTGAGTCATTCGTTCCCTTTTTAAATAGTACTTGAGTGTCTGGAGATACAGACTTGAACTTGAATGATAGGAGCAACCTGCTCTGGCCACTTGACTGTTTCTTAGTCCTTTGATCTACCAGTTGCTTTTCGGATTTACTCTCCTCCCTAAAAAACCAAGACCACCCAGTAATTTACTTCCTCAGTTCCCACTTCCAGGCTCAATGATTGTGACTATCTCAATGATTTGGATGGTCCTCTAGCCCCAAACCCATTCCTCTGCCACCAGCTCACAGTAAATGACCTCCCCTACTTATGTGGAAACCTGAAGCCATACAGCATTAAGCCCTTTAATTTCCTTTCCTTCCTCCTCAACATTTATTCTGACTTGCCCCCCTCATTCTCTGAACCTCCTCCCTCATATCTAATCAATGACATTGATATGAATTTTTCTAGTATCTTTCAAATCAGCGCCCTGAATCCCTATCTTTATTTATGATTTGCGTTGTTGAACAGCCTAAGCCCTTAGGGCCAAGGTCAGCAATCCATGGGGTGTATATAGCCTAACAGTGGTCGGCAAACTCATTAGTCAATAGAGCCAAATATCAACAGCACTTCTTCAAAATAGACTCGCCCAGGCCGAAAACCGACTTCTGCGCATGGGCCCCAAAGTTTTAATCGCACTGTACGTGCGCCCGCACGTGGTATTTTGTGAAAGAGCCACACTCAAGGGGCCAAAGAGCCACATGTGGCTTGCGAGCCACAGTTTTCCAACCACTGGCCTAACAGACACAATTTGTTTGGGTAAACAATATTTCTATTCATTAGTTGCCAACATTAAAAATTGGCAGTTTCATATAAGACTCTAAGTTTCCAGCTTCTCTTGAAAGTTTGGAACTTCTGCAAACTTTAGGTCCATATAATTCATGACATCAGGGAGCTGGAGTGAGTAGTGGCTGCCCCTTTAAATGGACCCAATTCCCACCAGTCCTTCTTATCTCTTACACACACCTGCTTCATTCTCTTACATTACTTACCTTACCCAATAAGCATTTGAGTTTTCAACCCATGCCTTAGAATACCTGAGAAGATTTCTGAAGGAGGTAAATAGGAAAAGAAGATTCGAGAGTGAAGATAAACATGAGCAAGACTAGCACTTCTCACCCTATCTGTGCCCCACCTAGAAAGAGGTTCACCTACTGAGAATAGAAGAGCAGAACAATCTGCAGATCTGGGAGCAGCGGGAATGCACTCACCTGCATGGCCATACTGCCAAAGACATGCCAGGGGCCCCCAGAGAGGAATGATTGGTTATGAGAACCCAACCAAAACCTCTCTGCCCCACAGATAGCAGAGAAGCGTCAGCCAGCTGCTGGAGATGCGGGGCTCTGAGGAAAGGTGCTTGTCAGCCACCGGTGATCATTAGGTCAGATCCCGAATGTGAGTTAACTGTAGAGGAGGAAGGGAACTCCAAGGATTGTGTGATTAAATGTTTCCTAGTAGCATAAAATAGGAGCATGGAGACAGAAATTGGCTTATGGGGTAGAAGAAAAAGTGAGTGACAAGACTTGTTCCTCAGGTTGTGGAAGAGCATCTACAGAGAGCTAGGTATTCACCTTGAGGCCAGGAGGGGAGGGGCTCTGGGAACAGAGCATGGGAGCATGAGCTTTATGTATTCCGAGCAGCACGATCAGTTCATTTTGACTCTAGTCCAGAGGTCAAGATGGGACTAGATAAGAGAGGATACTAAGAGCTCAGAGGCAGCCAACAGCCTGATCATGGAAGATATAAAATAAAATGGAGTTTTGCTTCAGGCAAGAGAAATAATTAAACGGAACCCTAAATGTTAAGCAAGTTGGAGTAGATGAAAAAAAAAAAAGTTCAATGTTAGCCATGCTGACTTTGAGATAAATCTGGGACATACAAGTGGCAATGTAGATACATTAATCTGGTTCTCAGGAGAGAAATCTGGGTTGTCAATATGTATGTGTGTGTCATCAGCCTGTAAATGGTCATCGAAGCCAGGAGTAGACGGAATCATTCAACGAGTGTGTCAAGTGGAAGAAAGTGGGAAAGAATCTTGAAGAAAAAGCCTAAACTTATGTGATAATCAGAGAAAGAGGACCCACAGAGGAGATTGAAAAGGAGCTTTGAGGAAAGAAGAAGGAAAGACGAGAAGGCATCCTCATGGAAAACAAGGGAAAAGAAAGAGTCAAGAAGTGGCCCAACATAATCATAAGTACATGAATAGTTTAAATAGGATTCATATATATGAGGGGTGGGTGGGCAATTAGGAAGTGGAGACTGTATAGACAACACCAAGAAAATTTAGCGATGGATGGGGAAAGAAATGGAGATATAGCTGGAAGGATTCTGGGTGTCAAAAAAGAGTCATTTTTAAGTTGGGGGAGAACTGGGTATGTTCAAAGGAATCAAGCAGAGAAAAGTTTGAAAAGGAGATGACTTTTTTCTTTGGTTTTATTAAATGAACATTTCTACAGCTCCTAATGTGTGCTAACACTCTTCTAATCACTTTACCACTATTAACTTATTTAATCTTTATAACAACAAAGTTAAATAAGTATTAGTATTATCCTAATTTTCAGACAGGGAAACTGAGGCGTGGGAAGTTAAGAGATTCGTCCAAGGTCACACAACTACTAAGTGACAAAGCTGGGATCCAGTCCCAGTTCTGGGAAGGCAGGAAGGGGTGGAAGCCACGGTGCAGGTGAGGGGTAAACATGAGGGAAGAAAGAGCACCTTTATCTCATGTATCAAGAGGTAAAGACACAGGTTAGAATCATGAAGAGATTTTCATGTGGTGACTTCTATCTCTTTTGCTCAGAAGTAAGAGATGGCGCTGTTGGCTGAGATGAAGGTGGAGGCAGAAGAAACATACATTTGGGAAGAGTAGAACATGTGTAGCCATTTTGAACACTGGGGGGACAGCTGGCTAGAGAAATGCATAGGGCTGGCTGGCTGGCTGCCTGGCTGGCTGCCTGGCTGGCTGGCTGTGTTGAAAAGCAGCTGATGTTGGTAACCATGAACTTATCTGGTTGCCATCAAAGCCAGCTATAGAGTGTGCAGAGCCAAGCCCACAATGAAAACAGGGCCCCTTATTCACAAAGCAGGAAGAGGATTACCAAAGATACTGCAATACACGACTTGCCTTTTCCCATCGTGGTGTTTTTATTTGCTCTTTAACACTGCACTCACTAGGGCATGGGGCACTCTGTGGAGGAGTGGAGACCCTCACAGGGCCCAAGAACCCCGCCCATGACTCAGTGTGTCATCTGTGTGTGTGTGTGTGTGTGTGTGTGTGGCCCACCAACTACTGCATTTGACCTCCCACCGGCCTCTGGACCTAGACCCCTTCCCACAGTCACATCCCAACCTATGGCAAACGGATGACCTCCAAGGGATTCAGCCTCCACACAGATGCACCTGGCACCTGGATGGAGCGTCAGGGAGAGGCTCACCCCCACCTCGTCACTTGTCAAATATGCTGCAGTGCAGCCAGCCCATAAGGACACCATGGTGAGGCCACTGAAAACACAGCCCACACAGAACATGTGCCCAGCCTCTGGCTGCTCATCAAAGCAGCTGTTGGCTTCCAGACTCAGAACAAACACCTCTGCTACCTCTCCAGCTCCAGCCACCCAGGTCCCCCAGGCTGGGCTCCCCAGAAAGAACCCCAGGCCCCCAAATCAAATATGTGAATATTTAACAACACAGATAAGCCGACACTCGAACACAAGATAGTTTCATGACTAATTTAAAAGAGTGGGGATTATGAAACTGGACAAAGAGAGGGCGTAGGCTGAGGGCCGAAACAGCTGCAGCATTTCAGAGACACATATGCTTAGGGAGCATTTCAGCTCAACTCTTGCTGCTCATTCACACACCCAAATAACTGTGTGTCTTATTAATCAGGTATCGCACCTGGTCTTCATCTTGTCATGTGCAGACCAAACATCTTGCCTCCAGAAACGAAGGTGGAAAATAAGCCTGTGGATTTCCTTCCGGAAACAGATGGTAACTAATCTGGTTGTGTCTCAAGTATCCACTTTGTCAAGTTCCCACCCGACTCCAGCAGTGATTACTTCAAATTTACACCATTTTAACCGTAAAATCAGCTTTGATTCTACGATAATTTTGATACATTTAATCCATGACTAGATTCAACGGAGAAGAAATTCCTTTAATGGGGCAAGTTTCCAGGACATTCCCCCCCCCCCCTCCCCCCCCAAAAAAGGTGGCCGTTTACAATACACTGATATCAAAGAAGTCATTGTTGAGGAAGAAATTTCTGAGCTAAAATTCTCAGAGATTCTGCCCAATTTTAAAGTTTCTTTGAAACATTAGGCAACAATTGAGAAGCAAAAAGATCTCTCTGGCATCCTGTCACCTCAGCTTTTCCCTATGGAATCTTTAAACAGATATGAAAGGATTGGATAATATTATCTCTCTTTGAAATTGGCAATGAAAAATTAGCAGTTATGCAATTTAAACAAAAAATAGCTCTAGAAATTATAAGCCCTTCCAAAATTGATTGAATTTGAAGAAAAATGTGTACCTTTTTATTACCTCTGAACTCAAGGAAACTGAACTGAATGGATGCCTATATTGAACCAAGAATAGCAGTCTATTTAAATGATATAAAATAGTGCTGATTTTCATGGCTCTTAACTAAAAATTCATTTCCCTCACTCTTAAGCCTAAATCACATTCAATTCTATCACTCTATGGAATGATTGTGACTCGAAGACTTTTATAATCTAACTTTTACTGATGGCCTATATGCTCTAAAAAGCTGAGCTGCCTTTTCCCAAAGAGAAATGGGAGTGGGGTTAATCCAGCTTATTTGAAGGGCTGCTAACTCCCAACTCCCATCCAACGTGGCTTAATACAGACCTCTGGTAAAAGCATTATTCTTAGAATCTTTGAACTGGGTGAGACTCTAGCGATCATCTTATACAATGTTCCATTTGCTTCATGAGTTTCACACGCTGGCAAATGAGTAATTCTTTTTCCAAATGTAAAGCAAGGCACACAAAAAATAACCTCGGAGAACCAAAAGTGCTTGATTGGATATGGAAAAACAGCAAGCATCCTCTACTTCTAGCATGTAGTTGGAAAAAAACACTTGTATTTTCATGGAATTTATATATATATATATATATATATGCTCTCAGTCAATTATTTAACTTTAAATACTGCATTGTGACCCAAGTAAAAAAAAAAAAAAGTATCAGTATTTATTATTATATAAGCATTGTTTTCCCCAAATTGTTTCAAGCTACACCATATAGTCCATCACGTTAAAGACACAAACTAATGTGAGTTTACTCTGATATTTCTCCCAAAGAATAATAAAGAAAAAAAGATACTATCTCATTCCCTTCTTAAAGGAAAAATGCTTGATTTTGTTGGGGAGGAAATATTTCTCCTCTGCTCTTCTAAGTTATTCGGCCTGGTTTAAGAATTATATCAACATGATATGGACTGACAGGAAAAATCAAATTTAATTTCATACATATGGGGGCTCCATAAGAATCTGGGGGTCCACAGGTGGTCAGGCAATTGTGGCTGGAGGGAAAAGGGTGGGAGTCTGGGTCTTCAAAGGGGAGAAAGGCAATTCACATGGTGATAGAAACACAAATGCTTGGTAAACAAATGTTTGCCCACCGATGCAGAGACAATGGAATACAGAGAAGACTTTGGTCTCCAATCCCTGCCTCGTGGCCCCCACCAAACCCAGCCCCATATTTTGTGTAGATATCTCTGGTGATAGCGCTCTTCCTGGACCAGGCCCTTTATCTAAATGGTATCAATTGTGTGGGTTCTTTTTTTCTCACGAAGTCTTCTCACTGTCCTTAACATGGTTCACATTTAATGACTCCCTTCTGAAATCATTACACTGAACCAGATGATTTACCAAAAACATGTGCAGTGTCGGATTTTAGTAGCCAAAGTTGTGTTTTTAAAAATTATGCTGTGTTGCTGCTGGAATACAGTGCACATTATACACTCATTGTTTTTTTATAAAGTTCTCCCAAGTACCTTAAGGGGCACAGTAAACACACACAGCCTTCGCCCTCCAGGAAATTACAGTTTAAAAGGGGCAACAAACTGAGAAATCAGCAGAATTATTCCACTCTGACCCCTTGGCACTGACAGGTGTCATTAAAAGGAAGGCTTAGACTACAGAAGGACGTGCTGTCCGTGAATAATGGAGACCTCAATGCTGGCTCTGCCATCAGCTATGTGTTGGACCCCAGCACACCACTTCCTTTTTCTGGATCTCAGTTTTATCTTCCGTGAAATAAACAAAATGTGGATTACCTGGTAGACCTGTCCCTTCAAGGTCTAAGTTCATGGAAGAAATGCACGCAATACATAGAATAGAATTAGCATCCATGATGCGGACAGTATGGAACGTGCCATTACGTCCCAGGAATGAGGTGTAGCCCCACGTGCATTTCATTTGGAAAATCTGCCTGAATCACCGCATGGAGAAAGGGTCAGAAGTGTCTCGGCTCTCGTGCTTCTATCAAAATAATATGATTGTGGTTCTTGTTTTGGGCCCCAGTTATTTGAATGCCATGAACCTGGCCTTGGCCTTGTTTTCCAAAGGCTCTTTGGGTAAAACATCCTAATAAGCTGAATGCTTTTAGTTAAGTTGTATATAAAAATGGCTTAATGGTAGGACAAGCCAACATCATTTCAAACTCTTAAAAGGTGCACTCAAAATTCTGAGAGACTACATACAGCCATGGCTCCTGGTCAAAGTCCCCCACAAGAAGCTGAAGTGCTTTTGTGAACTTCTGAAGGTTCACCGTTAGTGTATCACACATAGCATGGCATGCTGAAGGCCAGGGGTCCGCATGCTCTCATCACAGGGACCTTGGCCCCAACCCTGACCGGACGGAAAGAGGTCAATGTGCTAAGTGGAATGAGCCTGACACCACAAGACAAATGCTATGTGACCTCACTTACATGTGGAATCTAAAAAAGTCAAACTCATAGAACCAGACGGTAGAAGGGTAGTTGCCAGGGGTTAGGAGTGAGGGAAATGGGAGATCTTGCTCAAAGGGCACAAACTTGCAGTTATGAGATGAATAAGATCCGGAGGTTTCATGTATGGCATGGTGACTATAATTAATAATACTGAACTGTATACTTGAAATTTTTTAATTAAATGTTTATTGTTGAAAGTATTACATATATCCCCCTTTTCCCCCTATTAACCCCTTCTAGCCCCCCCCCCCCCACCCCATACCCCGGGCCTTCATTACCCTATTGTCTGTGTCCATGGGTTATGCATGTACGTCTGCATACAAGTTCTTTGGTTGATTACCTCCCACTCCCCCTCCCTCCCCCACCTTCCCTCAGAGACTCTGCAGTCTGTTCTATGCTTCTGTCTCTGGGTCTATTTTGTTCATCAGTTTATGTTGTTCATTAGATTCCACATATGAGTGAGATCATGTGATACTTGTCTTTCTCTGACTGCTTTATTTCGCTTAGCATAATACTGTCCAGATGTATACTTGAAATTTGCTGAGAGTAGATCTTAAGAGCTCTCACCACACACACACACACACACACACACGTGACTATGTTAGGTTATGGATGGATGTATTAATTAACTTGATGGTAATAATTTCATACTGGATACATATAGCAAGCCATCACACTGTACACCTTAAATATATGCAATTATTATTTATCAATTACACTTCAATAATAGCAAGATTAAAAAGGGGGGAGATTATTACTGAGGAGCTAAACCTTGAGCCTGGCAAAGCCTAAGCTGACTGCAGAACTTATATAATTTATTTCCTGCATCTTCCATAACTCTAAAAATAAAGAGAAGGGGAAAATCCAGTTTGAGTCATTTTTTAAACACCTCATAACGGCAGACATTTGAATTTCCTAACTGGAGCACAAGAGAGAAGGAGAAAACGAGATGGGTAGAGATTTAAATGCAATTCTTTTCTTCTATTGTGTGAGACTACAGCATCAACAACTGGCAATTGAGAGAAGAGATACATCATTATACTTATTTATAGCATTAACTACTTTACATTCATCCACACTGTGAAACTGTAAAAAAAAAATTATAAAGGGAGTGTGTGGTTCTTTCATTAGCTTGTCTGTAATACTGGATTGGTCCATAAATTAATGTGTATAAGAGGATGGGGGGAAAAAAGAACTCAGAGCTCTGCCATTGTAATTACAGCTCTTTAAATATCAAAAGACACAAAGAAAGATTCCTTTTGAAAAGCCTACAGACTCTCTTGGCAAGACACTATTAATTACTCGCATAAATCTGCAGTTTGTACACCCAGAGCTATGCGTGTGACATTACTGCATTACCCAGGCTCTGAACAGTCCCCATTGGTCTCCTCGTGGGTTTGTTTAAATTCTTGTTTACCAAGCGATTCCTCTGTAAACTTCGCCTTGCTGTTCAGAGGGAATGAGCAGAGCTCTGGGACAACAGGTAGCTTTGAGTCCCTCAGCACCGCCTATAACTCACACGATTCAATTAGAGAAACTGTATCAGGCGAATTATTAAATTAGGCTGGAGATTGCCACGAGCGGTAATAATATCACAATCTTATTTAAAAACAAGACAGTTAGCTGCCAGAAACAAACTGTTTATAAACAAACCACCTGGGCCAATGGAGAGTGCAAAGTGGGCCTCAGATCTAAATGAATCGTTAGAGCCCTGGAGAAAGGGCAGTAGAGCAGCAGTTATGTCTCAGGAAATATTTGCCTCTAAATTTTCAGCTTTTATATATAAACTTCATCAACATTTCTCTTCTGAGCGTCGAGGGCATAGGAAAGCTAATCGAATTGAAACCTGACCCATGGCTCTATACTTTTGCAATAAATACAGACTCTGGGGAACATCCTCCACACTGGTTTGGAGGAGAAGGGGGGAGTGTGTTCCTTGATAAAATGAAAACCTAAATCAGAAGCAGCAAATGTGTCCCCTGCTGTGCCCACGTGCCAATTTTCAGCTTTAACTCTGCATAAGAACCTGTTGCAAAAAAAAAAAAATTGTAAAGGGAAATGGATTTATGACCAAGCTGAATTGGACCACATCATGTATTTGGGGGGAGAAAAGCAGAACAAGCAGGCAGCATGTCAGAACTCGAATTACCTGAAGGACCTCATGCCGAGGAGAAATCCTAGATGCTCTTCCCCTTGGACAGCCATGCAAAGCCAGGGTGGCAGGGGCAGGCTTCCCTCAAGTCAGGCCCCTGTAACGACTGGGAGTGTTAAGGATTCGAGGATTGATGCTAGAGGTAACCCCACCCCCACAGCCATTAAGCCCAAGGTGACACCATTTAATAACACAAGTTGTTATATTCGTCCTAATTACCAGCAAGCCAATTCGTTATGAGGCCTGGCCAACAGCCAGTTCTGTTGATACCATGAAGCTTCATCGTATAGTAGAATGGAACAGCTCCATTACATCTTCTCAATCGTGTATGCTTCTAGTGGCATAGACGGGTGCAGGAATACTTGGTAGTTTGGAGGTATGAGGAAAAGTCAAGAGTACACAGGTGCGTTGGTAGATAAATTCATGTGAGGAGACTGACCCAATAGTACAGACTACAAGGTAAAAATGGGTGTCATCTTAAGCAGACATCTATGTATTTGTTAAGAACATGCTTAGTGTATGCTAATACCTCCTTGAGAAAGACTGCAAACTTGCAAACTGAAAGATATATTGTAGATGTTTGGGGTTTTTTTAGCTTATAAATGAAGAAACAGAGAAAGAGAAGGTACATTTTTTTCAAATGTTCACAAACAGTGGTAAAGTATGCATTCAAACTCAGATCTATCTTTTACTCAAGGATTCTTTTGCCTATTATGCTTGAGAGTAGAAAGAGTAAATGGGTGGATATATATATTCTTAAATGTAACAACTGCTCTTCTCTGTGGCCGCTAAAACCTAGTTAAATAAATATAACATGAAAAGGAGAAATAAAATCCAAACCTGAAAACAAACATATTTTTTAAATTTTTATTGATTTTAGAGAGGAAGGGAGAGGAAGAGAGAGATAGAAACAACAATGATGAGAGGGAATCATTGATTGGCTGCCTCCTGCACGCCCCCCACTAGGGACCAAGCCAGAAACCTAGGCATGTGCCCTTGACCAGAATCGAACCCAGGACCCTTCAGTCCGCAGGCTGATGCTCTATCCACTAAGCTAAACCAGCTAGGGCTGTTTTTATTCACTTCAGAGAGAAAGGGAGAGGGGGAGAGATAAAAACATCAATGATGAGAGAGAACACTGATTGATTGGGCTTGCACCTTTGACTGGAATTGAACTGGGTCCCTTTAGTCCACAGGTCTACGCTCTATCTACTGAGCCAAACCAGCTAGGGCTCAAACATATTTTATGAGAGATGAAAGAATATTCATCTGAAAGAACTGAAAGTTATACATTGAATCCTGTCACTTTCCTACTCCCCACATTTCAATGACTTTTCCTTTCATGGATCTCATGCTGAGATTCAAACTCTATTACAGCCCACAAGGCTCTGTCCTGGGCTCTCTCCAACCTCGCACATGAGCTTCTCTACCTCAGCCACTGCACTGCAGGGTCACCAGACCCCTGTCTGCTGGTGGTATCCTATTAGCTTGTGAGCCTCACCCTTGGCTTTCTTGTTCATTGTACCCAGCACAGAGCTAGCATATAGTTGATGTTCAATAAATATATGTCAAATAAATGAGTGAAGTCACACATGGAAGAATGCTTGGAAGTTTTCCAGGATTCAAAGCACTTTTAAAATGGTAGGTGTTTCTTCTCTTTGTTTCTTAATGTATTTGGTATCTGAATCTTACACACAATTTCCAAGGGACAGATTTATGGCCTAAAGCTATACATTGTATTGTAAAATGGCATTTGGATGAGCCAGAGTAATTCAAAACACACTACTTTATTATCGTTTACCCAACAAACAACTTGTACTAGCCAAACAGAACATTCTTAACTCCGCCTCTTATTTAAATTTTTTTAAAAGACTATTTCATGCCCAGTAAACACAAAAGAAAAGGCATGACCATTCACCTCCTCTATTCTCTGACCTCTCACTGCAGGGCAGGATACTCTCAGGTCACACACATCATCCTCTGGGGACAGATGTGTATGACAACATGTATGACCCATAACTTTCTTTCAGGCACCAGTCCCATAACTTTCTTGCAGGCATCTTCCCAGTCTGTACCTGCACCCCCAACCTCTCCCACGCCTACCCCAGAGATAACCATTATTCTAACTTTCATTACCATAGATTGGCTTTGCCTATTTCAAAATTTCATTGAAGCAGAATCATTTTTCTGTCACCTTAACCATGTTGCTCAAAGCTTATGCCAACACCCAGAACTCAGAGATCCTTAAATGTCTTTAAAGGTTCTTTATAGGGTCAGATTTTACAGGATTCTTAACGTTTCCTTTTCTGCACTAGTGAGAAAAGAAGCTTAGTATCCACAATACAACATTTACTTTCTTAAGGTGTTTACAAATTTTAAACAAAGACATGGTTCTAAAATAAAAAAAAAAACACTTCTGCCAATCTAAAAATTGGTTTAAAAAAATAAAGGAGGGACAATATAGTAAGTATGCTTTGTTTATATTTTGTTCTCAAAAAAGACAAGTAAATTTAATTTGATTTAAATATTTTATATACTTTGTACTACTTAATAATAATTCTACCAATAGTTATGCACTTTGCTTTTATTATTAGCAAATACCTCAAAATTTGCACATAGAATATAGCAAAGGGGGATTTAGATATTAAGCAACAGGAACAAAGAAAACTAGTCAGGAAGGGGCAGCAGGAGGTAAGAAAAACTTTGCTAATGTTTTATGAAAAATTTAGAAAAACCACGATTTTGTAACACCAAGGAGACAACCAAGAAAGATCTTGTTTCTTCTATCTGACTAATCTGGGAGCAGCAGGGAATGTCGTTCATTTTAACCAGCTTGAAAAAATGATCTTATAATATTGCCATCTGTTGGCATATGACAGATACAGCATTCCAACGACACAGATAATGAAGCAAAAATACAGAAAATTAAAGGGACAGATGTGAAAGACTCACACGCTCATTTGGCTTAGCGTTTCACATCTGTTCTCTCAGAGCCTTCCCTGTAGCACAAACCTAATTCCTGGATTCAGTGTCTTGAAATGTTATGCCATGCAGCAAGCAACAGTCCTCTGACTTCCTGACGATCCATTCAATTCAACACAGTGTGTGTTTGTTCATCAATATTGGGAGTCTTCTATCCAAAACTCAGTTTCTGCTATCAAGGGAGAAGCCAGGTAGGTATACATAGGTGTATATTACACTGAGTTATCTAACCATGCTTTTAAAAATTTGCCTTCCTGGCATTTGAAGTCAACTGTGACCAGAAACACACACACAGACACACACACACACACACACAAATGTCATCTGTGTGCTTTACATACCTTGTTAAGATAATTCACATTTTTGATTGGCAGAGAGTTGAAAACCATTATTAGTAACCAATTCCTTGCATGGTATATACATGCATTCATTTAAACATCGAATCTCCTCGTTATACTTTTAAAATTTTGGACCATATATTGTCTATTCAAAAATTTTAGTTAAAACTGTAATGGGACAAGTACTTAATTATTTCACAGCACTTGCCCAGCACTTGCTGGAGCCAACCACCTGCTGTGCACCTGCACTGTGGGAGGCAATGTTATGAAGATCAGTGATTCCCAATATGGAGCCCACGAACCCCTAGGTGTCCTCAGCTGTATTCTTTCTCTCCCTTCCACCTTTACTGACATATAATTGACATATAACATGTGTAAGTTTAGGATGGACCATGTGATGATTTGATGTATCTACGTATTGTGAGACGGTTACCACAATACGTTTAGTTAATTTCACCCCCCACCTCAAGGTCATCATTTACTTTGTGTGTTGAGAATATTTCAAATCTACTTCCCTAGCAACTTGCAAATACATGACATAGTATTGTTAACTATCATCACTAATTCCCATACATTAGGCCCCCAGTTTATTTGTCTTATAACTGGATGCTTGTACCCTTTGCTCAACAACTCCCAAACCCTGGCAACCACCATTCTACTCTGTTTCTATGAGTTTGAGGGTTTTTATATTCCACATATAAGTGAGCTCATACAGTATTTGTCATTTGTCTGACATTATTTTTATAATAATATCTTTCTAATTTCAAAACATTTTAATTATTTTTATAATTTATATTTTATATGTAATTTACATATGATTTATAATTATAATTTGTATAATAATTACTATTATTTCACTTAACATAAGTCCACCAAGTTGCATCCATGTTGTCCAAATGCCAGGATTTCCCTCTTTTTCATAGCTGAATATTATTATATTATATATATATACCATACTGTATGCATGGTATACTATATGCACATATATATATATATATTTCATATTCTTTTTAAAAAATAGAATTCTGTATCATTTTTAAAAAATATTTTTTATTGATTTTTTACAGAGAGGAAGGGAGAGGAATAGAGAGTTAGAAACATCGATGAGAGAGAAACATCGATCAGCTGCCTCCTGCACATCTCCCACTGGGGATGTGCCCAATACCAAGGTACATGCCCTTGACCGGAATCAAACCTAGGATCTCTCAGTCCGCAGGCCGATGCTCTATCCATTGAGCCAAACCGGTCAGGGCTATATTTCATATTCTTAATCCATTCATTCATTGACTGACACTTAGCTTAACTATTCCTTGGCTGTTGTGAATACTGCCACAATCCACATGTGGATGCAGCAGATACTTCTTCAAGACAGTGATTTCATATATATATCCAGAAATGAGATAATGAGATTGCTGGATAATATGGTAGTTCTAATTTTAATTTTTTGAGGAACCTCCACACTGTTTTCCATAGTAGCTGACCCAGTTCATATTCCCACAACAGTGCACAAGGGTTCCCTTTTCTCTACATCCTTGCTCAGCTATACTTTTGTTAGCATGGGGATTCCCAACAGAATATCTAAATTGTGTCTGCATTTAACTAATAATCTTTTTTAAAGTAATAAAAGCATATTTTCAACCATCTGAATAGTAACCTTATTCATATCATTCTTCCCTTTTTATGAAACACTGTTTTTCTTTTAAAAGGGTCTGTCCATTACTAACATTTGAGAGCACTGGTAACTGCCTGTCAGAGCATTTGTTTTTATAAATGTGTTGGCTCCAAGTTGTTCTGCCTCAAAGATGAATGTAAAATCAACAGAAGTGAACTTAAGATGGAAATCCTGTCTTTTAGCCAAATGACATCAGAGCTGCAAGACAAAAGCTTGACTGCAGTTCCTAAAAGTGGCAGGAGAATTGAACTATCACAGGGCACAGGCGAAGAGTGATGCTGATCTCAAAAACTCTTATTCCTTTAGCAGTCAGCGCCATGGTCCCATGGTCACGAGTAAAGCAACAACATCTCTCCTATATTATCAAACATACACTTAATTTTCAGCTTATGCAAATTTAGCAACATTTAACAAAAATAATACATCCAAGAATCCTCTCTCCACACCCTACCCCCATTAAAGGGATCAGTACATCCCCTAAGCTTGAGAAAAACTTATGTCAAAATGACAGTTGCAACTTTGGGATATACCAGCCTGGGTTCCCCCAGGCTCTGGCTCTTACTAGCAGTTTGATGTAAACTAAGTTACTCAATGCCTCTAAACCTGTTTCTTCACTTATAACATGGAAATCGTAGCAAACAACTTCCCAGCTTGTCAGGAGGATGAACTGCTAGCTCATTTGTTTATATCACATGTTTATAAAAGACACAGCACAGAGCCTGGCCCAATGCAAAATCCATTTTTTTATTATTTACTCCTCACAATAAAGCTTCAAGGTAGAAATTATCGAGCGCATTTTACAAGTGAGGAAACTGGGTCTCAGGAATTTCTAGTAACAGCCAGCATGAGAGCTGCAATGTAAGGCCAGGTCTGGCAGGCTCTAACACCTGTGGTCTTTCCACTACACCACACTGTCCCTCAGGAGGTAGCTGACAGTACCCCTGCCTGGCCACTGGCCACATCCCCAGCTAGAGCTGCTTCTGCTTTGTTATGAAAATCTGGGCCAACACTTGTGACTGATACCAGGACAGGAAAGTGCCAGAGATAACCTATATATAGCCTTTTTAACATATTTTTTATTGATTTCAAAGAGGAAGGGAGAGGGAGAGAGATAGAAACATCAATGATGGGAGAGAATCATTGATTGGCTGCCTCCTGCATGTCCCTCATTGAGGATGGAGCTCACAACCCGGGCATATGCCCTGACCAGGAATCAAACAGTGACCTCCTTCCCGGTTCATAGGTCAACGCTCAACCACTGAGCTCACACGGGCTGGGCAGCAACTGTTTTCCAATGAGATAAAAGCTCCGCCCCCTCCTCAGCCTCCTTGGGCTACAGGAAGCCATGAGCAGAAAAGTGACAGCGTGCTATCTCCTTTCAATTATACAGAAGGGGATGAGATAAACAGGCACGAGCTTTCAATATCTGTTTCCTAGTTTTCTGTTACAAGTAGAGGATTTGTTGTTCCCATGACCAGAGTAAAAATAAATAGTTGTGGGTTGTTTTTGTTTCTGGAGATACCTCTTCTATACCTTGATGTGGCCTCAAAAAATCAATGCCGGAAGCAAATGGAGGGAAGAATTGGAGAGGTAATGAATGTGGGCTCACATTTCAGACATCGCACTGTCTTCTCCAACAACAGGGAAATAAAATCGAGACTATCAAACGTGACAAGCCTGCAGCAGCAGTCAATCGTTTTTATTTCTTGTCATTAGATGTGCTCTGCATCGGCATCATCATAATAATTGTCCATGAAACGGATGCCTTTACAGGGACTTACTTTCAGTGAAAGGGAAATGATACAGATTTGCAATGTGGAGTTATTAGTGGTGATGATAAGGAGGAGGAGGCAGTATTTTTGAAAAACTAAAGGCAGCTTATAAAAAGGCCTTGACCATCATCAGTGACAATGACTCTATAGCCATTAAAAAAAACAAACCTTTGCAACAATTATCACTCATCTTTATCTGGTTTCCATAGGATTCCTATTAGTGGAATCAGTCACAATATGGATTGGGAGATCTCCACCATAAATACTCATCTTTGTTGCCACTGACACATGGGGACATTGAGGCACACCAGGGTGATAAGGCCTGTGCATGAGCCCTTACTGGGATGGTACCCTACTCTCACCCACAGCGTCAGGTTCAGCTTCCCAGAAGCTAAGTCTATGACACATTCAATCAGATTTATGTGAGTCTATGTCATGCAAGGAATTTATAGTCCATGGAACTGGTAGTAGGTGTAACAATAGGATTAAGAATGAAGCTCTGTGGGAGCCCATAAGAGGGATTCTTGACTGAATCATAGCGGGCCAAGGGAAGACTTCCCAACAGAAGTACCGTCGACACTGAGACCTGAAGGTTGAATAGGAGATGTCCAGGTGAAGAGGGGTCAACAGGAAGTGCATCTCTGCCAAAGGGGACATTATGTACAAGAGCACCAAGGGCAGCAGGACAGGTTGGAGCACTTGACAAACAGCAGCTGCCTGGAGACAAGCTCCAAAAGTGGAATCTGAGATAGAGATGTCAGCACAGGAGTCCATAGCCTAAAAGGTAACTACTTCATGAGAGTAAATAAGATCATCTGGATAGAAGACAAAGATAAGATGGCATAAAATTAAATATCAGAGAACAGAAATACTTAATGGATGGATAGAGAAAAATGATCCAGAAAAGGAGAAAACCAGGAGTGTAGTTCCACAGAAGCAAAGAAATAAAATACTTTGAACGGAAGTGGTCCATGGTTAAATACTGCAGAGAAATCAAGTATGAACAGGACTGAAAACTGTCCTGTGGATTTGCCAAAATAAGACTCTATCAGTTTCTTTTTTAAAAATATGTTTTTTATTTCAGAGAGAGGAAGGGAGAGGGAGATAGATAGAAACGTCAATGATGAGAGAGAATCATGGATCATCTGCCTGCTACACGTTCCCTACTTAGGATCGAGCCTGCATCCTGGGCATGTGCCCTGACTGGGAATCAAATTGTGATCTTCTGGTTCGTGAGCCACATCGGTGGGTAGATGGAGAAGAAACTGAGCAGGAGAGTGAAATCACGTCTCAGAATTATTATTTTGATTCTAACGCTGGTTATGCAACTTTGGGCAAGTTGTTTAACCTTACTGGGCCTCAGCCTCCTTACCTATAAAAACATAAGAGAGAGGATATCATTGAAGCTGCAGGCACTCCACACCCTTCACAGGGGTCCACGTAAGTATTAAGGTGACTGACAGGGATAGTAAACCCAACCAAACACCTCTCAGGAAGTCCCCTGAGACTTCCTAAATCCCCTTTGCAGAAGTCATGTAGGCTGCCTTTAAACAAAGAATGGTGACAAGGACTTTGGGATCTGTGGTCAATTCTGGGAACTTACGTAATCCTGCACTGCAAATCCAAGCCTCTAAAAGGAAGGATGAGGTAGGTTCCTGCTGTGTGGGTACTGTGGTGTGTGCCCCCACCCAGATGCCCTTCTCAGGCCTGAAACTCAGAAAACCCGCTGCTGAGAACTTTGGCAGGTGGCACTCAGCTCCTTCCCACTCAGGAATTGCCCTCCATCAGAGAATCATGTCCAAGGCCACACCCTTCCTGGGGCTGGCTGCACCCCAGTGGGCAGCACGTGTGGTTATAAAGACCTAAGGGCCATCCCTGTGCCCGGGAGCCCTTGTATTAGGGGGAGCCTGGGCTCAGCACCCCATGCCCAGGTCTACTGTCCTCACTCCCCCCAGGAACTGATCCTGCGGGTCCTCCCCAGGAAACTTTCTGCACCCAAATCTCCATCTCAGAATCTATCTCCTAGGAAACCCCAACTAGGTTACCAATACTGAGAAGTTTATCTCGAATGAAAAGGAAATGTAGGCAAACAGGAGTTATGGATGAGTTAGCTTCTACTCTGTCCCCAAACATTTAGAAGATATAGTTTCGGGGTGGGGGTGGGGGGGGACACTATAACTTTTGAAGGTCCTCTTTCCCTATCTCTCATTCTTCTCTCCCACAGCTTCACTCCTCAAGATTCCTCCTCTTGCCCTGGCGGGTCTCAGAGGGATGAGCATTGTCCGGTGCACTGAAAGGTCGAGCTTGATTGTGGGTCAGAGAACATGCCCAGGTTGCGGGCTCAGTCCTCAGAAGGGGGTGTACAGGAGGCAGCCTATCGTTTCGTGCTCTCGCTCTCACATGGATGTTTCTCTCTCTCTCTCTCTCTCTCTCTCTCTTTCTTTCCACCCTCTCCCTTCCTCTCTCTCTAAATAATCAATAAACTATTTTTTAAAATATTCCTCCTCTTAAGCTCAACCTGCTCCCTAATCTGTTTTGCTCCTTCACCCTTTCTGTATTTCTTTCTTTCTTGCCAGTGGCTCGCTAGCCTCTCAAATATACCTACCCACAGCCTCTTGACCTTCTCCAGTCTGGGTGTGTGTGTGTGTGTGTGTGTGTGTGTGTTGGGAAAGGGACACTTTACCTGTCACCGTGACACAGACGCCTTCCTCGCTGAAGCGGGCAGCACCTGTGGTTTTATTCCTGTCACACTACATGGATTACATTTAAAGACTGTCCTTTATTTCAAAATCACATCCTCCCTGCCTTTTAGGTGTTAAAATACCATATCCTGTATGAAATAATGATGACAAATGGTAGATGTTTCTAACATACTTGGCTAAATAAAATGTCTGCAACGGTGTATCAGCCCTCAAAACTTTCTTTAAATTTTACAAGTTCACTAAATCCAAAAATCTGGGAATCATATTAAGACCATATGCACATCTAAAACTAATATAATGTTATATACCTCAAAAATATTTTGTATATGCAGAGAAAACACAAAGCAAGAAGATGATGATTTTGGGGACTATAGCCCTGCAAACTGTTGACTGCTGTCACTCTTGGAAAAATTTAAGGAGAGTTAAAAAGAACAGAAAGAGGAGATAAATGGTGAAGGAAGGAGACTTGACTTAAGATGGTAAACACACAAGACAATATACACTCTCTGTATACGGTAGAATTGTACACCTGAAACCTATCTAATTTTATGAACCAATGTCACCCCAATAATTTCAATTAAAAAAAAAAAACAGAAAAGAGCAAGGGGTTTAGAAACATCCCAGGCACTATGTGAGGGCTCCCTGCATACATTTGCATAATTATCATAGGTAGCTATTAACACCTCCATGTTATTGATGATGAAACTACGGTTCAGAGAGCCTGGCTGCCGGTGGTATGGAGCCCCCACAGCAGTGGAGACAAAACAGACGAACCTGATGAGTGGCTGGTTTTTAGTGCAATTGATGGTTAGGTCCTAAGACACCATGCATAGGACCCCCAAACAAAGAGGAGGGGGAAAGTCTACCCTATCTATGCTCTAAGGACAGACAAGGACTTTCCTTCTGAGGTAGAAATCGGTTAAACAGCCTTCGATATGGAGCCAAACAAAAAAAAAAAGGGATCATTATCCTTCCCTCACTAAGTCATCATCCATCATGTGTCAGCACACCTCCATACAGAGGGTCACAGGGACATTTAAGTCCCTGTCCACCAAGTGTTTCTGCCGTCTTCTCAACCTCAGAACTCTGCCTCCAATTATCAGGAGCTTTTCTCTCTCTCTTTTCAACTGAGCTAACTCTACCACTGCATCCTGACAGTATAATTAATACTAGCCCGGGGAGAGGAATTGTTCTGCATTTAAAAAGTAAGTATTGTAGGCAGACACTTTTAGATCTCCTTGCCCGGCTGGGGGAGAACCAGCACACCCAGTGAGAAGTCGGAGAAGTCAAAGAACAAAGGAAAAGGAACGCTAATGAATTCTCAGATGTGTTGGAAACCTGTTAAGTCCTGGATTTGACATTAGATGTGGAGTTAAGCGATTTTTAATATTTTTTAAATTGTCATTTTAAATTGAATATAAGCTAAGAATGCTGTCTGTCATTTCACAAAACCTCACTAATGGTTGCACATGAGGGACACACTAACTCCTACCAAAGGGATTCCCTCTGGAATCAATCATCTAAGAGTTTGGGACGAAGGTGACCTTCCAGGACATTATGCATCTGTTTTCCTGCATGTATTTCAAACTGAGCTGTTTATGTTTGTCTTTGGGGTCATATTGCAAGGTCATAAGGTTTGGGGAGGTAGAAAGGAAGTTCATCTAGTCCAATACTTTCGTTTAAAGGGCAAAGAAATAAGCGAGTCGCAGTCCAACAATTAGTCAAGTAACAAATCCAGGATGAAAACTCAGGCCCTGTGGATCTTGGTGTAGGGCCCATTCTGTATCATCACTGGACAGTTCTGGAAATTAGGGCCCCCTTGAGACAATTGTCGAAATCTATCATCTTATAGGTTGTCCTGTCAAAAGAAGTAGTAATAAAATGCTGTCCTGCCCTAGCTGGTTTGATTCTGGTCAAGGGCACATGCCTGGGTTGCAGGCTTGATCCCCAGTGGGGGGCGTGCAGGAGGCAGCCAATCAATGGTTCCCCCTCATCAAAGATGTTTCTATCTCTCTCTCCCTCTCCCTTCCTCTTTGAAATCAATAGAAACATATTTTTAGAAATAAAATAAAACACTGCCCTTCATAAATCAGAAACTTTTTAATTGAATGCTATGATATTTCACCCCAAATAATTATCTAGGAAAGTAAGAAGAAAGTTAGGGAAGTATTTCCTAAACTAATATTCTAATATCTTACTGAATTTATGTATAAATCAGTCTACCAGCTGTCAGTCACAAAATGAGGTAGAATATGCTGGTCAACTCTTCAAAATTCCTTTAATAGTATATATTATTGTTGTTATTATTATTACTACTACCCCTACCATTACTGTAGCTGAACTTGGTGTTGAAACATGTAATAAAATAAACACTGACCCAGTGTTCATTTTATTACACTGAATAAAACAGTAGAGAACAGTCTAAACCATACACTGTATTATTAAAAGGTAGTGTTATCGCCCTGGCTGAGTGGCTCAGTTGGTTGGAGCGTCGTCCTGTACATCAAAAGATTTCAGGTTCGATTCCTGGTCAGGGCACATACGGAGGTTGTGGGTTTGACTCCCTGTAGGGGCTCGTATGGAGGCATCTGATGAATGTTTCTCTCTCACATAGATGTTTCTCTCTCTCCCTTTCTTTCTGTCTAAAAATCAATAAAATATCATCAGGTGATGTTCAAAATAATTTTAAAAATAAGAAAAGTAGTGTTATCATAGAGAAGTCCAAAGTCTAATTTAAACCTCCAGCTAACAGAATGCAACCAAGTACGGATTTTTTTCTGTTCTACTTCAAGATAAGAAATATTTTTACATAAAATTATATATCTACATGCTATAATTAATGTGCTAGATTCCTTACAAAGGACTTTATTCTGTTGATTATTTAAACATGTCTGTATATTAAAACCTCATTAACTTAGGTTTCCAATAATTCGGCATTTAAGCTCATTTTCCCTATGCCAAAATGAAATAAACCTTTCTTCCCAGATAATGTAAAGGCATATTTCAATAGGACACAAGGTGAATTAATGAAATTTACGTCTCTGGAAAGAGATTTTATTTGAGAGGCTTTCAAAATCCTACATTGCTGCCATCTGGTGGCCAAGTGTGGTTCTCCAATTTTAAAATTAAAACTATAAAGATGTATAATAATATGAAACAATATGTGCATGCTGTTGCAAATTTAAATGTATTACACTAAAATAAATGCAAGTAGAGAATTATATAATAACCTGTAAAATTCACATCTGTATTAGTAATTTACTTAAAGAAAATCTTTACTCAACATGTTCTATAGTAGATTATTAATTACTATGTAAGGTAAGGTCCCTGCCTAATGACTACAACCCCAGAACAATAAGGAATAGTCTTTGCTAAGCCAATTTCGTGTCACTTTGTTAGTATAATGGAGAGATAATCAGTTCATGGGTTTGGAGGCCTTATTGCCATAACCCACGTAAGTGCTACTACTTGTTGGCTAAGTGACTTGGTAAATAACCCAACTGTTCTATGTGTTTTATACCTCATTCCTCATCTTCAAACTGGGGATAATTACACTTACCCCTTGGATTTGTTGTGGGGATTAACTATGAATATATATAAAACTAGAGGCCCGATGCATGAAATTCGTGCAAGAGTAGGCCTTCACACAGCTACCTAGATCCCTCCCTCACAGCCCCGGCAGCTGCCTCGAACCCACAGCTGCAGCCCCTGCTTCATCGGGAAGGAGGTCCGATCTACTTAGCATATTACACTTTTATTATTATAGATGTCTGATACATAGTAAGCATATAATTAATGGTAGCAATTACTAATATTTCTGTCCTAAACCATAACATTGACTGACTCAAGGAGAACACACAGCTCTTGTTTGGACTCTAACCTTGAACTTTCAGTCGCTCTGAACCTAAAGTACAAATCAATCACCCACTTTCTACCCTTCTCACATAAACACTTAGGAGGTGTTTCTTTGTAACTACTCTTCCTATAGGAGTTTTGCCTCTTGAAAGGCAAAATATTTCTTGGTATTTCCAAAGAGCCAAGAATATAAGGGATGCACACTCAAACATGGGGAAAATGGGAAACATCCACTGACTTCAACCTACATCTTTCAACTACGAACTTAATGGGCAAGGTTCTCGGCCCAAAGGTGTTCCTCCCAGTGACCCAGGGAAGTGAGCATTCTGATTCTGCGAATTTGCCACCTGTCTGAGCACTCCTAAACAGAAGGGGTGTCATCTGGACCGCCAGCTGCTACCCTGTGCTGTGCCCTAACAGAGGTAATTTGCTACCCAGGAGCTAACATTGACTCATCAGAAATTGTTTCATATACTCTGGTTTCCCCAAGGACCCGATTCAGGTGTTGAGCCTTAACACGCTTTATCTCTGTATAAAGATGTGGCAGTCGAAGGAAAACAGCACGAGAGGTTTTATCTTATTGATGTGGCACCAGTGACTATATCACCCCACCCAGGACAGCCAGGCCAGACTTAACCCTCCAAACCTGCAAATCAATAACACTCACTAAGTGTCTTATGTATGCTGGTGTGGAATCCTATGCTAGGTGATAAGTAATGGCCAAAAATGAATAAATAAAAACATTATCCCTACTTTCAAGGAACGTAATGTCTATCTGGAAGAACTGAATAGTAGCAAGGGAAACACTAAGAAATTGCATTAATAATACATTGTTCTTTGCAACGTGGAGAAGGAAGAGATCAGAGTACCCTGACATGATTCCAATCTTCGAGTATCTCTCACCCACAATCAGCACGATCACCAGGCACTCAGAATACATCTGCCTGTCATGAAGCTCATCCACAGTCTATATTTGGCCCACCCCAAAAGTTTAATAGCTACATCACTTAGAGAATATTTTATTAATCACCAATTACTATGTATGTGGAGCCTCTGGAAAAAAAATCCGTCAGAATATTCTTGTTCTAGGGTCATATAAACAGAAATTGGTTTATAAATTTCAGTTAATAAGGTTGAAAACAAACTAGAGAGAGATTAATGTACAATTCAGGTTTGTCATAATCAACTCCTAGATGCAAGAGTCTAGACAGGCAATAATAAAGATTAACAGTCTGATCAGGATTATGAGGCAGCAAATTATTGGAAAAGATATCTTTGATTTATTATAGTCATCAAAGAAATTATTCCAGAGCTATACAAAATGATATGAGTCAACGTCCAGAAGAGACAGAGTCTATGGTTAATCACCAAAATGATGTGTATCCTGGTATCTCAAAAATTATTTGAAAACACAACAGTGAAATTTATTTTGTCTATCTGGGAAAGAAGGAGATGTAGGCAAGTTATCAGTACACATTTATAAGAGCCTGAACTACATCCAACCACACCATGTCTTCTGGCATAATTGAAGGAATACATAGGAGTTCCAAGGTAATGATAATCTATTTATATCTGAATACAGCACTTGACACTGTTTTGCTATGAAGATTCATGAAAGTCTATAGATGTGTGAATCAAGGAACTGAAAGTGACACAGCAATTAACTAATTGGTTTCTAGAAAAGGTTAGAGAAGTAACAGTACTGGTGCCTATTGTCTTTCTTCCAGAGTTCCAAATGGCAACACAGGGATTCTTGATGCATCCCACCTTTACAAACTAAAAGATGTGTCTCATAAACCAAAAAACATATATTTACTAGAGGCTCAATGCACGAAGATTCGTGCAAGAATGGGCCTCCCTTCCCCTGGCTGCCGGCACTGCCTTCCCTCTAGCCGGAGCTGCCTTTCTGCCTTTGTTCCATCCCAGAACCGCCTTTCCATCTTCCCAAGCTGCCCGGAGGCCCAGAGAGGCTGGGGTAGTGCGGAAGGCCTGCGTCGTCGCCATGGCAATGACACAAGCATTCCGCCCCACCCCCAGCCGCTCGGAGCCTGCATATGCAAATTAACCCACCATCTTTGTTGGGTTAATTTGCATACTCACTCTGATGGTCTGGTGGGCATAGTGAAAGTACGGTCAATTTGCATCTTTCTCTTTTATTAGTGTAGATATGCATAGCCCATTGACACGGGAAATAGGGTAGTGAAGCCTGGGGGTGGGGGGTAGGTAGGGTCTGGGAAGAAGGGAGGTAACGGGGGAGGGGAAATGGGAGTTATCTGTAATACTACCAACAATAAAAAAATATATAGAAAAGCCTTAGCCACTTTGACTCAGTGGATAGAATATTGGCCTTCAGACCAAAGGGCCCCAGGTTTGATTCCGGTCAAGGGCATGTACCTTGGTTGCAGGCTCCTCCCCGGCCCAGGCCCTAATTGGACTCATGCGGGAGGCAATCAATCTATATGTTTCTGTCACATTGATGTTTCTCTCTGTCTTTCCCTCTCTCCCTAAAAATCAATGGAAAAATATCCTTGGGTGAAGATTAAAATATATATATAATTTGGCAATTCTGTTTTAAAAAAATGATAAATAAATATCTGTCTCAGAGCATCTACACTCTGAAAACCTGTGATACAGAAAACAGATAGGTTTATGATTGTTGAATGAATGATAAATATGACCAATATACTTACTGGAATAATCTATCTGCTGGTTACAAGATGAAAACTTCCAAATCAATAGTTTTTTTCTGCAGTAATAATAGCACTTACAAATGCAAATGGAAAATATTCCATTCTCAGAAGTGACAAAAACTATAGAGCAGTAACAAGACAGCATATATGTGAAGAACAATACAAATATTACTAAAAATCATAAAGCAAAATTGGGAGAAATGCAAAGATACAATATTGTTGGATGGGGAGACAATAATAAAAATGTCAAATCTCCCAAAAGTAATATGTAGATCAATGTATTTATAATTAGTATCCCACAAAAATCTTTTATTGCAATTAGATTATCTTGAATTTTACAAGAAAGAATAAATATCCAGAATATCCAGGAATACTATTTAAAAATCTAATGACCATGGAAGATGTACAATAAAGCCACTGTAATAAAAATCAGTATGGCATTGACATGAAAATAAATTAAAAGAATAAATCAATGAAATAAAGTAGACAATCCAGACATAGATCCCACTGAATATGGGAGAGTGCAATACATTAATTTCATGAGCAATGAATTTGATTATTCTAAAAAGCATAATGTCATAGCCAATGCTCCATAAGGCGAAAATAAAGTTTGGTGGGTCTCTATACAAAACCATCTCCAGGTGATTACAAGAGCTAACTGTATAAATAAATAAAATGAAATAAAATGAATAAAAATGTTAGAAGAAAATGTGAGAGGTTGCATATACTATCATCTAGATACAGAAAAAAAAGTGTATTAACCAAATAAGAAAAACCAACAGCTGAAAGAAAGAAACAAAATTAGAAGGAAGAGAGGAAAGGAGTGAGGGAAAGAAGATAGATTTGACAATATGATTTTTTAATTAGGGTTAAAGTATCATACATGAGCACAGTGGATATCCATTAATTTGGACAGTGGTTGACTGTATTGAGAATAATTTACATCATAAAATATTTTGCATCACTTAAAACAAAGGTGGGGAACCTTTTTTCTACCAAGGACCATTTGGATATTTGTAACATCATTCGAGGGCCATACAAAATTATCAACTTAAAAATTAGCCTGCTATATTGGGTCAAACATTTAATTAACTCACTCCTAATGTTTTGGCAGGGCCAGACCAAATGATTTCTCGGGCCTAATACGGCCCTTGGGCCGGACGTTCCCCACCCCTGACTTAAAAGAATGAATTAGAATTAGAGACAAACTTGGAGATAGTTCCTTGAAGTTTTCTTGAGTGAGATAAAGAAAATGCAGAAAAGTACAAATAATATAATGCCATTTTAAGAAAAATTGCCTTCTCTTTGTACTCATGCATATATGAATGTCTGTATATAGTTTGTTTATAATTACAGAGCATGAAGCCAAACACATTCATAAAGGGTAAGTTCTCCTGACTTGGGGAGGACAAGTGAGGGACAAAAGGAAGCAAACAAGAGAAATTATAGCCCTAAACAAATTACAACATTATCCTACTTATATAAACTATATATATGCACATATATGTATGATGGCATATATATATATATATATATATATATATATATATATATATATATAAAGAGAATTTTAATTTTAAAATTAAAAAGTGAGAAAGAGAAGGATGGAGAGGGGAGAAAAACAGAGGGACAGAGGAGAAGAGAGGGAGAGGGAGAGACATGGAGATAGAGACAGAATCATTGGCAATCCTGATGCCATTACATCACACCAGCTAATTACTTCATTTGCTAATGACTTAAAACTTAACCTTGACAGCTTTCAACAATATCAGATTCTTGAACAAAGTTAGTTCAAAATGTAAGGGCATTTTTAGTTTTTGTAATTTTTCTTTTCTTTTTACCTATCCTCCCACCTCCTCTTCCTTTAGAAACAAGAACAACATATTGCCCGTGTTGAATGTCACCTCTGTGGCTCAGAATTTTAGCTGACTGCATGGAAATCTATTAAACTGTTATGCCTACAGACTGATTTTCTAAGCATTTCGTAGCATGTATGAAGTCTCAGATAATCTATTCAGTGAGAGGCTTCTCCTAAAAGCAAATCTGTCCAAATCCAAGAAAAGTTGGCCTTTGCAAAACAACAACAAATGCACCCATGTCTTGTAAGTAGTGAAGGACTGGAGGCTATGTTTCCAACACAGAAGCAACAATTTCTGAAACACCTTAATAAATCTTAGTAATTGTTAGAACACCATGAAGTCAAGCAGAAAACAAAGAAGGATATCAATTTCTCAAAAGATCAAGGTTATAGAATTGGTTTCAGCAGCCATTCAACAATTTATAATGTGATCAAACTTGTCAGCAAATATCTTGGAAAAGTAATTACAGTGGACATACTTTGAGGCTATGTGTTAGCATAAGATGTCACCAAGGAATTAAGAATAATGACGATATTATCGATTGAGAGAACAATGGATGAGGAATACTAATACCAGGAAAGAGGTTTTAATACCCGCATCAAGTCTGCAGAGTAAAATTAATATAAAACTTGATGCCAGGTTAGTATCATTCAAATAATCTATGTCCTTTAAAATGTTATATTAACCCTCATCTAGTCATTCATGCAACCTGCCTCCCTCACCTTCTCTCTGCTTTAGCAAGAATAGCACACTGACCCCAAAGTACCTCAATTAATAATAATCTCATCTTTTGTTGTTGCTGTTGTTGAGCCCATTCCGTAAAAAGCACTCTTTATATCCTATCGCATTTAAGCATAATTGCAGCTTCATAGACTAGGTATTTATTTCACCATTTTAAGATGAGGAGACTGAGGCTTGGAGAATTACAATGAATATGACCAAGGTCAAGCCACTGGTAAATGTCGGAGGGGGGCTCAAAGGGGCTCAGAGCTGTGGCTAACTTCAAAACCTGTGCTTTTTCCGCTTCATTGCTTTGGGTCTCTTGGTAAGTCGAACCTGCTCTAGAGACAGCCTAACACAGAGAACCTGCCATGTCCACAGCCATTCTAGCTTAGAGTCACTGACCCGGTGTTTTTCATACTAGGCCACTGCGGTTGTTCATTCAACATCTGTGGGATGGATCAGAAGGCACAGCTGCCCACTCTCATCAGCTCATCTTCCTCAGACATTCATCTAGTGGGAGGCCAATCAGCCACCTGCCCCAATCGATGCGTGCCCCACTCCCACCGGCCGCCATCCCTGACTCCCAGGACTCTTAGACAGACAAGTGACCTTAGAACATTAGTCATGACTCAAACCCATACCTTCTTTTCTTGGGAAATATATACATTTTGTCCTTCTAAACTTAGAAAATCTCATGGGAAGAATATTAAAGGCTAATGGGCCATTAAAAATAAGGTTCCAGAATTTTATCTCTGAGGATGTGGGTGGGCTGACGCACTCAGAGATTCTGTGAGCGAGAGGCCTCTAGGCCAGCACTTTCCCTTTGCAGTTGGAAACTGGGCTCAAAGAGGTGACATTACCTAAGATCCTTCATCATGTGGCCCTGCCTTCCTTTCCAACCTCCTCTCGTGCCCCTCCCGCCATCGTCCTTGTCCCAGTTATAGCACACAGCCCAGAGCAGAGCAGCTAAATGCGATGGACAAATTGCTTAATGTTTCTGCAGTCGTGTCCTCGTTTTCAAAATAATGATAATTCAACTTTTGGTCCTTCAACACATTTGTATTGAGCTTCCATGATATAAGTCACTTTCTAGCCAACCTCATAAGGTTTATGTAAAAATTAATTCATTAGAATTGGTTAATGAGGTTTAAATTCTATGTAAAACTTTTAGCCTATTGGATGCTAAATAGTAAATTCTCTATAAGTTTATTAGCTATTATGAGTATTTTTCATTTCCTTATCTCACCTTTTCTCCTTTGTACATGCTGCCCTGTCTACTTGAAATGCCTTCTCCCAGCTTATTCATCCTTCAGGACTAAAATAGCTCCTCC
Organism: Myotis yumanensis; assembly: GCF_028538775.1. Lineage (NCBI taxonomy): Eukaryota > Metazoa > Chordata > Mammalia > Chiroptera > Vespertilionidae > Myotis > Myotis yumanensis. The sequence goes on from NW_027223766.1 coordinate 21,504,238, forward strand.
TCTGTAAAGCCTTCCCTTCTTTTCCTAGGAACGGCTTCCTTCCCCTCCTTTGGCTCCTTTTGTACCTATAGAAGGTCCTCAGCGTCTATTTTGTTCAACCTAGTTTCGTTGTAACATTGATGAGATGCCATAAAAACCTAATTCTTATTTACATCAATTAGCCTGTGGTTAATTGGTTTTGTTTTATGTGGTTTTCCCACAGTTCCAAGAATCTATCAATGATGTTAAGGGAGGACTCACTGTATATCAGTTGTGGAAACATCCACATGATATTATAATACTCTGCTCTATATCTGTCTTCCCCTTCCCGCTGTGCACTGAGTTCCTTGAAGGTGAACGAGGATGTTGTCTTATTCCCAGAAATTCCTGCAGTGAGTACCATGCAAGAACAATAGATTCTCCTGAAGAAGTGAAGGGCCTGCGTGAGCTGTTACAGTCCACTGGTTCCCTGACTCCCTGCCCTGTGCTTTCTCTCTATCATGCTGCTTCCCTGAATCCCTGGGGGGGGGGGGGGGGGGGGGGGTCACATTACTCTGATGTCAAGATACTACAGAGCAGCCCGTGCTTCTCAAGAGACCTAGGTCGACCTCGGTCCAATCAGGAGACAAAATCTACACAGTGACTTAAACAGAAAAATTATAACAGCAAGAATCACTACACAATGATTCAAGAGCAAATCTAATACATAAAAAAACTCGATGTGGTACCTTCAATCTAAGGAAAGACAGAAACAGAAGACTGTTCCCTCCCCGTGGCTGGGGTTCAGATCTCAATGGAGAAGGTGTAGTTGCCACTGAAAGGCAGAGTTTGCTGGTCCACAGTCAGGGGCAAGCAGGAAGCAACCCTCGGTGGTGCAGGTGAGCTGTGACCAATGGACAGGGACACAGGTGTGCAGAGAAAGAGGGGGCACCATTGTTGGCAAGAGTTCTGGGGCACCCGATGTCTGCATTGGGAGTGCTTCAGGACACGGCTTAGGGTGGAGGACACAGGCAAGCAGAGGGAACCGGGTGCCAGTGTGGGCAGGGTGCCTGGAGTGCAGTGTCTGTGAGCATCAGTCCAGACCAGGCTGCAAGGTCACCAAAGCACCATGCATTCTTGACTCCTGGCCAGTGCAAGGCACCCACACAGCTGACAGTGCAACCATCAGCCAGCAACAGCCCTAAAACTCCTTCCTCCTGCAATGTCCTTCCCACACCCTCTGTAAGGCCGCTGGATGCCATGCTCACTGTAAAGGAGAAATGTTAAATGTTAGCCAGTCCATTATGGCAGAATAGGTATTGCAAGATGAATTTGAAGCTGACCGGCAATGCATTGATTACTGGCACAAAGCGCAAAATAGCAGTTTCAGGGTACAAAAGCTGTTTATGCTAATTGTTTGAAGTCCATGAAATTGGCAGTCAAAAGTGAACAACAGGGTCGATCTAAAGAATAATGAGATAATACAGGTAAAGGTGTAGCAAAAAATATACTGTCAATATTTTATTCAGTTCCCTTACCGTTATAAAAGTTTGCTATATTCGTTATCTATTGCTGTGTATCAAATTATGCCCAAACCTAGTGGCTTAAAACAGCATATGTTTACTGTCTCATAGATTCTGTGCTTCAGGAACCCAGGCACAGTCTAATTGGGTCCTGTGTGACAGTGTCTCACAAGGAGGCTTCCATCAAGGTGCCATCTCGGGCTATGGTCTCATCTGAAGGCCCAGTTTGAGTCAGGCCTTCTTCCAAGCTCACTGAGACGGTTGTTGGCAGGGCTTAGTTCCTCAAGAATTGTTGGACGGCAGGCCTCAGCTCTTTCACGGTCATTGGCAGGAGGCTGCTGTCAGTTCCTTCCTACATAGGCCTCCCCAGCTATTTCATCAGAGCAAGTCCATGAGAGGAGCCGAAGAGACTGCAAACAAGACAGGAGTCACGGTCTTCTGTATCCTAATTTTGGAGGACAGTCCACAAGAATACCAGGAGGTGGGGTCACTACAGGTCCTCTCGGAAGTTATCTGCTGCATTGCCTTTGCCTCTCAGTTTTCACGATTTTTCCTTAAGAATATACAATTAATATATGAATATTATTATTAATATTATTATTATTTTGAAATCCCTATTAGAAATCTAAATATGTTGTTCTGGTTAGATAACCTATTTTAAACAGCTTTTATCATGAGGAGAATGAACACAAAACCAATTGTAAAAAAAACAAGCAACAGCAAAAACTGCTTTACAGTTGACCCATTGTCTGTCTACCAATCACAAAATCTCCTTCAAGTTAGACAAGTTCAACCATTTGAAAGATTATGAAATGTGTCAAGTAAATCTAGCCTAATACCTAAATTAATAATATGTATTGCCCAGTCATGCACACTTATCAATTCTTTCTCAAAAGATTGATTACCATTCGGTATTTATAGTTACCCAGTATAATTGATTACAAAGCACTATTTGCATAATGAATGAGCACTTGTTAAGCATTCAGTGATGCTCACTATACATATACACATGTGGTCTTACATTTCAGCAGTTCACATATGATTTAACCCTGATACGACCAAACACAGATGTGGTAGCAGTAACAGAATCTTACAAAACACTTTTTTTAAAAAAATATATTTTATTGATTCTTGTCCAGAGAGGAAGGGAGAGGGATAGAGAGTTAGAAACATCGATCAGCTGCCTCCTGCACACTCCCCACTGGGGATGTGCCTGCAACCAAGGTACATGCCCTTGACCAGAATCGAACCTGGGACCCTTGAGTCTGCAGGCCAATGCTCTATCCACTGAGCCAAACCTGTTAGGGCTAAAACACTTTTTTATCTACTCACAGCTCCCTTTCAGGACCAATATTCCTGAAATGATATATTAAACAAATGTGAATTCAATAAATATTTGTTAAATGTCTATCGTATGCCAGAAACTCCACAAAGCATGGGGAATATAATGGTGAATAAGACAAAATCATCCTGCCCTGATAGGACCTATTCTGCAGTGAGAGAGCCAGAGAATAAGTATGTACATGAATAAATAATATTATTACAGATTGTGATGAGTGCTAAGAAGGAAATCAACATGATTATGATAAAACAGAGAAACGTTAGTTTATATAGGAGATATAGAGTTCAGAATAATGATTACAAGGATGCTCAACAACATGAGAAAGGACTTTTTGAGAAGGTGATATTTGACCCAAATGAGAATGAATTAGACTTCCAAAGAGCCAGGGCAACGTATTCCTCTGTGGCTAAGGGTTACAGTCACTAAGAAACAGAAAAAGAGACTGTGCCTGGTGCATGACAGTGAAGGGGGAGAGAATATAAGCTCGAAGAGGTAGGCAGAGGCCCCACCATGCAGGGCCATATGGGCCAGAGAAAGGATTTTAGATTTAAGTATAGAAGTAAAATACACTTATTTATATTATTTAAATCTCTCTGGCTGCCTTGTAGCAAATGGACAGGGTTTGAAGTGACAGGGCCAGAGAGGAAGCTGTCACAGGGGGACTGGTGCCATATGATAGTGGCTCAGACAAGACTTGTGGCAATGGAACTGGGAGGAAGTGAGTAGTTTTAAAAAATGTATTTGAAGGGTTAGAGGTGAATGGTGAGGGAAAAGGAGGAGTCGGGGCTGATTCCAGGTTGGAGCCTGAGCATTTACTGAGACTGAGCAGAGTGGAGTTCTGGCAGAACAGTGGCTTGTGGGGGTGGGGAGCTCTATTTACAATGTCAATGTTTACTCATCAAGTGGAGATGTTAGCAGTGAGATTTATAGGGTTGTAGCTCAAGGGGAAAAAATGTGGCTGGAAATATCAGTTCTAATGTAATCAGCAAATAGGTGGCATTCCAAACTGTGAGAGCAGATGGGATACCTGAGGACAGATTGTAGATAGAGAAGACAAGAGCGCCCAGGAGCAAGCCCTGAGGTATTGAGTCACTGAAAGACATTGATAGTGGAAGAGGAGGAGGAGTTATCAAAGGAAATTAAGCAAGAGGCAAACCAGTGGGTGGAAAACAGGGAGGGCAGAGTCAGGAAATGCAGGATCGAGGAGTATTTTAAGTAAAAGGTAATGATATCAAACGCTGCTGACCTAAACCCTGAGAACTGTCCTTCCCAGTCGGCAGGCAGGAGGTTGTCAATGACCTTGCATAGGAAGTTTTCCTGCCGTGGTATAGACTGAAGTCAGAGCTGAGTAGATCAGTGATGGCGAACCTTTTGAGCTCGGTGTGTCAGCATTTTGAAAAACCCTAACTTAACTCTGGTGCCGTGTCACATATAGAAATTTTTTGGTATTTGCAACCATTGTAAAACAAAGACTTATATTTTTGATATTTATTTTATATTTTTAAATGCCATTTAACAAAGAAAAATCAACCAAAAAAATGAGTTCATGTGTCACCTCTGACACGCGTGTCATAGGTTCGCCATCACTGGAGTAGACTGAAGAGTAAATGGAGGCTAAGAAAGCGAAGGCAATTGGAGACATCTGGTACGAGAAGTATTGAGAAGTGAACGGAAGCCTTGAATTGATGGCAGTGTCTTAAATCTTTGAACAACTCAGAGCATCCAATAAAGCTTTTGAAAATAGTAAATGGAGATTGTATTAGCCAGGGTTCCTCAGAGAAGCAGAATCGATAGGTAGAAAGATATATGAGGGAATAGCCACAGGATTATAGTCTGCTGTCTGCAAGCTGGAGGCCCAGAAAAGCCACAGTCTGCTGTCTGCAAGCTGGAGGCCCAGAAAAGCCAGTGGTGGAGTCCCAGTTCATCCTAAAAGCTTGGGAACCAGTGGGGGATTAAGGGTGTAAATACCAGCCTGGGTGTGAAGGCCTGAGAACCAGGAGCACTGATGTCCTAATGCAGGGGATGCTGATGTGTCTCTATCTCTGTCTTGTCTCGCCTCCCTCCCATTCTCTCTGTCTCTCTGACTTGTACAACTCGAGTCCATAAGGCTTCCATTTCCCATGCCCTCCATCACCTCTTCCCTTGCCCTCCCCCTCACTGAGGTTACAAGTCAGCTATCATAGTTGATTTGCCTGATAAAGATTTAGACCACAGGTGACCTACCTCATTTTTCTGGTTATACAGCTGACTCTTGAACAGTGTGGGGGTGAGGTGAGCCAACCCCTGGGCAGTGAACAATCTGCATATAACCATTGACTCTAGAGCAGTGATAGCGAACCTATGACACGCGTGTCAGAGGTGACACGCGAACTCATTTTTTTGGTTGATTTTTCTTTGTTAAATGGCATTTAAATATATAAAATAAATATCAAAAATATAAGTCTTTGTTTGACTATGGTTGCAAATACCAAAAAATTTTTATATGTGACATGGCACCAGAGTTAAGTTAGGGTTTTTCAAAATGCTGACACACCGAGCTCAAAAGGTTCGCCATCACTGCTCTAGAGTCGGCTTTTGGCAGATTCAACAAACAATGGTTGGGAAACAGTATTTTCCATCCAGGGTTGGGAATCTGTGGTTGGGAATGCAAAAATAGTTTTCAATCCCTGGCTGATTGAATCCAGCAGATGCAAAACCCAAGGATAGGAAGGGCCATTTTTAATTTTTAAAATCCACATATGAGTGCACCAGCGCAGTTCAAATCCTGCTGTTCAAGGGTCAACTATATATGTTTAAATCTCTCTACTTGCAACTTTGAAGATAAACTTAAACTCATTTAGTGTAAATTTGGAAGATATGAAAGAGCATCTTTAGAATTATTTGTTTGGAAGGTTACATACGCGGATGCCCCCTGCACGCCCCCCACTGGGGATTGAGTCCACAATCCTGGCATGTGCCCTTGACCGAAATCGAACCTGGGACTCTTCAGTCCGCAGGCTGACACTCTATCCACTGAGCCAAACCGTCTAGGGCTAATAACATTTATCATTAGAGCTATCACAAATGTTTCTTCATGCTTCTTCAAGAAATCGTTCCTAAACACCCTAGCCAGAAAAAAAAAAATGCTTCAAAGGCTAATTTACTATCTAAGTTATTCTACTTTACCTTTTCCCCTCAAATATGAGAACTTAAGCCTACTTAAGTAACACATATTAGTGCCACATTTTCTGATGAAAACAATTACTTGTTACATATAAGCAAAAGTAAACATTCATTTCTTCTCCTGCTGTTTATAAGATTTACATTTTTTTCTTTGGATTTAGGGCAGAATTAAAGCTTAGGTTTAGGATTTCTGTTTTGGTCACATCACCTTCTAGTAACAGGTCAGGGCTTCATTGTTAAAAATAATTTGACTGTCCAGAAATATTTATACATGGCATGATGTGTGGAAATAGATGATAGAAAGATAGATGTTACAAGTCCCTGATAACTCCAAATATATACTTTTAAATATTTTCTCTACATAATATTGCATAGTTAACAGAGATCCAGGACACCAAAGAGAATCTTGTCATTGGGATTAGTAGAATTTATTTTCGTGCTGTGAAGAAAGAGTTATCAGAAAGTGATTCCTTTGCTGAGTAGGCAGGTAATGGGTAATTGTGAGGGGAAAAAGTGCCCTTTTTACACTTTATGAGTGTGGAGGAAGCACCAAGAACCGGCCACCCCTCAGCTTAGCAGCTCGATCCTATGGGATTTCACCTGCCTTGTTTCAAATAGAAGATGCTGACTGCTCCTTCTTTCCCTGCACTTTTTAATGCTTCTAGACACAGAGGACCTTTGGTACCTTCCTTTTTTTTCTGTTGCACAAACTGAAACTCATTCTTTTTGAGATGTCCCCTTCATTCCCATTGACCCCCTCTCCACACCTGTACCCTCCTCAGGCCTTCACTCCACTATTATCTGTGTCTGGGTTGTGCCTATATGCAACTTACTCTATTTTACTATCTTACTTTTTTACATTTCTATCATCAGTCAACACTCTAAGATGGTGAAAATCTTATCAAATGATGAGGAACAATGGGAATTTTTTCCCCGTTTTATTGAGATATAACTGACATATATTATTGCATTTATTTTATATGTACAACATGATTTGGATATATGTATACACTGAGTGGCCAAATTATTATGACCACCTGACGTTTGTAGGCAAATTAGCGGTACATTGCATCGTATGGGATATGGAAGCCGAAGGCCTGTTCGAACACCTTTGCTGTCTGCAGTTACCAAGATAAAACATCTCCAATTCGCACAGGAACACAAGGATTGGACAGCCGAGCATTGGAAAAAAGTCGTGTGGTCCGATGAATCACGTTTCCAGTTGCATCATGCAGATGGCAGAGTGAGAATTTGGCAGAAACAGCATGAAAGCATACACCCCACATGCATGAGTACAACCCTTCAAGCTGGTGGGGGCAGTGTTATGGTTTGGGGCATGTTTTCCTGGCATGATTTGGGCCCTTTAATTCGGGTGGAACAACGTCTGAATAGCACAACATACCTAAGTATCATTGCTGATCAAGTTCATCCTATCATGTTGATGGCGTATCCCGATGGAGATGGCTTCTTCCAACAAGACAATGTGCCATGCCATGGTGCTTGTATTGTGCAGGAGTGGTTTCAAGAACATGAGGGAGACTTTACCTTGCTTAGGTGGCCCCCACAATCATCAGATCTTAATCCAGTCGAGCATTTGTGGGACAAGTTAAAAGAGCCATCAGGCAGCTGGTTCCACAACCATCAAATCTCACAGAACTGGACAGTGCTATTCATCAGGCATGGTGTCAGATTCCTCGCATCACCTTTCAACATCTCGTGGAGTCAATGCCAAGAAAAATGGCCACAGTATTGGAGGCAAAAGGTGGCCCAACGAAGTACTGATGGGGTGGTCATAATAATCTGGCCACTCAGTGTATATTGCAATATCATTACCACAATAAGTTTAGTTAATATTCATCACCTCACAAAATTACAATTTTTTCCCCTGTGGTGAGAACTTTTAAGATCTACTCTCTCAGCACCTTTCAAATATACAATACAATATTGTTGACTATAGTCACCATTACATCCCCAGAAGCTATAACAGGAAGTTTGTACCTTCACTCAGTTCCTCCACCCGCAACTCCCTGCCACTGGCAACTACCAACTTGTTCTCTGTTTCTATTTTTTCATTTTTTAAAAATTACACATATAAGTGAGATTCTACAGTATTTTTCTTTCTCTGTCTGACTTATTGCACTTACCATAATGCCCTCAAAGTCCATCCATGTTGTCACAATGGTAGGCTTTCCCCTATTTTTTATGGCTGAATAAAATTACACCATATATATAAATATAAATATAAATATAAATATAAATATATATATATATATGTGTGTGTGTGTGTGTGTGTGTGTGTGTGTGTACATCTTCTTTATTAATTTATCCATCAGTGGACAACTAGGTTGTTTCCATGTCTTGGCCATTTAAAATAATGATGCAATAACATAGGATTAGAGATATCTCTTCAAGAAAGTGGTCTCATTTTCTTCAGATACATAACCAGAATAGAATTGCTCTATCATATGCTCTTTTTATTTTTAATTTTTTGAGGAACTTCTGTCCTGTTTTCCATAGTGGCTGCACCAATTTACAATCCCACCAACATTACACAAGGGTTCCCTTTTCTTCACATCTGTCGCCAACAGTTGTTATCAGTTGTCTGTTTGATGACAGCCATTCTAAGAGGTGTGAGATGATATTGCATTGTGTGGTTTTGATTTGCATTTCCCTGATGATTAGAGCTGCTGAGCACCTTTTTCTGTACCTGTTGGCAATTTGTATGTCTTTTTTGGAAAATGTTTAATCGATTTCTCCACCCATTATTCAATAACAACATGACTTTTTAAACACTGCTGGTATGAATATAAACAATGACAACAAACTCTAAAAACAATTTGACAAAATCTAATGAAGCTGAAAAAGTTCATACCCTAAAACCAATAATCCATTCCTAAATATGTGCCCTAGAGAAAACTCTTCTATATCTACAAGGAGACACGCATAAGAATGTTCAAAGCAATCTTATTTCTAATAGCAAAATAAAATAAACCACCTAAATAGCCATTAAAAAGATAATGGATTTTAAAAATTGCAATGTAGGCTTATGCCAGGATATTATGTAAAAGTCAAAATCAGTGGATACAGCTATCTGTATCAAAATGGATGAATCTCACAAATATAATGTTGAACCATACAAAAAGGAGAAAAATGCAGTATAAAGACATTTCTGTAAAGTTTACCAATATGCAAAACAATACTAATAATGAGATTGGTAACTACTAAATTTAGGATGGTGATATCCTATTGGAAACAGATGGAAGGATGTGATCAGGGAAGAGTATAGAGAGGACTGGAGATATTGATGTCAACATAGGAAACGTCCAAACCGATAGAGAATTGTGATGAGTTTATTTAAGCCAAACTGATGATAATTGGCAAGGAAGCAAAATCTCAATGGATTGAGGAAATGCTCCAGAGAATGGCATTTTTACAGCTTATTTTGTACATTAGAATAAAAGGAGGCGACATAAGGAGGGTTACATGAAATCCACTGGTGGTAGATTAAGGGGGCGGGAGAAAGCAAAACAGGGAAATCTCTGAGATCAAATAAAAATAAAATTGGAGAGACACACTTCCTTTACGTGTGTCGTACAGGATTGCTAACACTTACAGCACATAGAGATGGTATGCAGGGAACAAGAGAACAGTAAACTGTCCTGTGGTCTCCTGTTCTGGCCCCTTGCAGACTCTGAAAAAGAAGATTACTGTGACATTTCAAAGGTATGTAATCTTAGATGCCAAAAGATAATAGACAGGCTCATTTATGGTAAAGAATGACCTTTGTCAAGGAAGCCACAGGCCTAGGACGTGACTCCTGCCATGACTCACTTTTATGTTCAGATCATCCTATGCGGTTACTTTTGGTCTCAGTCTGTAAGGCCCACCATGTGGGCCTCCCCTGAGCTTGTCAGGTTTAGTATGTGGTCCCTTTTTCACCCACACTGGTTTTTTAAGCCAAGTTATTAAATACATAAGTGTATTGCATTACAACAAAAAAGCAAATTTCACACCACCGATGAAGCTATTACAATCTTGAAGATTTCAGTCATCTGGGTGAATCAGGTATAAACTTCTATCATCAACAAGAAAAAAGATAGCTAGTGGATATGGGAGGGGGGGAAAGGAGGAAAATCACTGTACAAAAAATTATAGTCCCAAATCCAAAATCTACATGATTCTAAACTGATTTTTGTGTAGGAAAAAGTAAATGTATTTGACCTTGTCCCTTGGGATAGAATGTGTGTCACAAACCTTGCCTGTGTGGAAATCCTGGGCCCCTGGCTAAAGCTGGGAAGCTGACGGAACCAGGAGGCCCAGGGAAGGGTGGACATGCTGACTGCCTCACCTCCCCCAGTGGAGTCAGGAAACACTGTCTGTCCAAAGACAGCAGCACCGGTGTCCTTCCTGGCCTCACTTCCAATCGCCTGAGTCCCTTCCACCTTCTACCCACCCCAAAGCCAACCCCACATGTGACATGTTTTTGTGGCAGATCTCTTACCAAGTCGTAATGAGGAGGGAGTGAGACTGAAGCCATTCAGAGGCTTTCCTGGGATGGATTGGTCTTCCTCTCCATTTGGTGGCAGGTGGTCTCGCCAACAGAGTAGCCAGATTTCTGTACGACTATTCAGGGCTCCCAAAGGTAAAACCAGAAGCTTCCAGATGTTCTTAGGCTTAGATCCATTTAGGCAAATGTCACTTGCACGGCCTTCTGTTGTTAAGCAGTCACAGGGCAGATTCTAGAGGAAAATAAACTCTACTTCGAAATTCTAGGGGAAGATAAACTCTACCTCTCAATTCTAAGGGAAGGTAAACTCTACCTCCCAATCAACCATGTTTTATCCATTCCAAATAGACATATTGGAGGTGTACTTAAGGGAGCATTTCCTCCCAGGTATATAACTTGGCACATGGACTTGATCTGCAAAGATTTGGGCAGTGGTGATCTGGGAGAATCATCTGAGCTGTTTGCTAGTGCTGGGCTCTTGCTAGAACAATGCATTCCATTAAAAACAGATTCTACTGCTGCTATTTTTATGCAGACACAATTTCACTGACTCATTTCCTGGGATAACAATCTTAGCTATCAAGATTAGCTTCCTGGCACAGGGGGCGGAAAAGGAGGAGGGCAAGGTTTAAAACAGAGATCAAAAACGGAAGATGAAACAACACATTTGTTGTTACTGAATAAAAAGTGAAGTATCAAAAGAAACAGAAAGCTAAAACCAAGCACACTTCTAGCCTGTTGCTGAAGAGAACTGAAGGAGACAGGCAGCACTGACTTCTTACAGGATCTATTTCTGGCATGTATTTCACTCACCTGGATGCATCCCCTTACCATATTAATGCAGTCCCAGCTTCCAGAAGCATTTTCTAAACAAGTGAACTCTGCCACTAGCATTTATATCTTTATGGAACAATCAAGTTGATCAGTGGTTCTTCCATCTAAATGCTTCTCAAGAAGGAGAAGAAAATGTGTGGTTATACCTCATTAAACAAAATGACATAAAATTAGATGCGTGGGAATATTATCTGAGTTGGGCAAAACTTAGAGATTAATTAATTCATTCAAAATTTTGCATTGACAAGACTCTGCTCCAGGACAAATGCTGCTTACAATTTCAAAATAAAGCTTATTAAAAGGGGTAATTCCTAAGAGGGGATGGCACTGTCAAAATTACAAGACCACAGTTTCTCTGATGTGGGCTGGTGATGCCCTCAGGAGCAGCACAACTTGGCTGTTCTTTTCTGCTCCACGCTGACCAGACAAAACTCACACCATCAATGGAAGAAACTGCCTATAGAGCTGATTTGAGAATACAAATCTTCATTCAGAATGTTCCATAACTGTGCTCTTCCTAATAAGGCAGCTGGATGTCACCATCAGGTTCCCCCTTGAGCTAAACCAGTAGAGGCCTGTTAGAAACATGTCAGCAGGTTTTGGTATTCAGCACAATCAAGATTGTTCATCCAAATAGCTAGCTGAGCCGAAACCGGTTTGGCTCAGTGGATAGAGCGTTGGCCTGCGGACTGGAGGGTCCCGGGTTCGATTCTGGTCAAGGGCATGTACCTGGGTTGCAGGCACATCCCCAGTGGGAGATGTGCAGGAGGCAGCTGGTCGATGTTTCTCTCTCATCGATGTTTCTAACTCTCTATCCCTCTCCCTTCCTCTCTGTAAAAAATCAATAAAATATATTTTAAAAAAAAAAGAAAAACACAAATAGCTAGCTGAGACCACAGCTTGAAAAGAATGAAACATAGTACAGGTACAATTTGACACAGAAGTCTAGAGAAGGATGTCATGCCACAAAAGAAACATCTGATGTAAGAGCATTACTGCACTTATTCAACAAATTGTCAAAGTTAGAAGAATGGAGAAAGCAAGTTCCATCCTCAAAGAAATACCTGATACCTCTCATTGGGCACCCCATCTGCTGGTCATCAGACTAGGAGCCTTTGCATAAATTCGTTCTGTCCCTCACAACAGTCCTGCAAGAATAGCATCAACATTCCCACTGTCATGGTGAAGAAATTCAGGCTAAAGGAGGCTAAATTTCTTGCCCAGTATCACCCAGCAGGTAAAGGCTGAGTTGGGGACTTTTACCCAGTGATGCCTGACCTCAAAACTCCTACTGGTTCTATGCATGAAGCTGCCTCCCAGAGAGAGAGAGGATTCTAATCTGGTGACCACAAAGGATCACTCTCTAAATCAGACCAAAGGGTAAGAAAGGCTTTAGGGAGACACTGATGCTGGGATTCAATTCTGGAAGATAAGTACATTTATTTGTTTAAATTTCAATTAGTGCAATTCTACGTATAAGCTCTTTGTAGATAGTTCAAATCAAAGAAAGATATAAGGCAAAGATTAAAATCTCTCCTCTTTCCTCCTCCTATACCCAGCAAGTCTAGCACCTTTTGTTCAGAAATAGCCATTTTTATGAATGTCTTGTGTATATTTCCAGAAACTTTATCCATAAAATCCTTTTTTAAAAAAAATGCTTTAAATTAAGTATTAGAATTATGTGTAAATCTTGCATTTCAATTATTTGTTAAATTTTAAAACTCATAATACCGATCATATAGATCATATATGCCAAATTATTTTTTAATTTAGGAAAAGATGTAAACATCTTCCTATAATCAGCATTAATGCTATATAGTATTTCATTGTTAAACATTTCACAATTTATTTTTCTATAAACAGATTCAGCCTCGTGTTTGTTTGTGAATCCTCACCTAAGAATATTTTTTTCCATTGCTTTTTAGAGAGTGGAAAGGGAAGGAGGGAGGGAGGAAGAGTGAGAGAGAAATAGCAATGTGAGAGAGATCCATTGATTAATTGCCTCCTATACATGCCCCAACCAGGTCTGGGGATCGAACCTGAAACCCAAGTATGTGCCTTGACTGGGAATCGAAGCAGCAACCCTTTGGTGCATGGGCTGACACTCTAACCACTGAGAAACACTGGCCAGGGCCATTCCTGTTTTTAATTTGCTATTACAAATAATACTTCAAGGATTATCCCCACACACCCACACTGAACTTATGCACAAAAGGAGAAATTCCTAGAAGAGGAATTCAGAGTATGTAGTGGTGTAGAAATGAAGATCAAGGCTGAAGTGTGGAGGATGAGCTTGGAGTGGGGAGAACTCCAAGGCTGAGGGTCCAGTTAGGAGGCACAAGGCCAACAGGTAGGGTTGGGAGAGACAAAGACGTCAGAGCAGGAGTCAATCACACCCATGGAAGGAACCTGATGACGACTATGGAAGAAGCCCTAAACAAACTTCTTCCTCTGCCCTTCCCTCACAACCAGCCACCCGCATGCTATACTCACACATGCAGGTATGCATGCACACTCCAGATCTAGTCCAAGCCCTCCCCCCAGAAGGGTTTTTCATTAAATGCTATGAATTTTAACCCTTTCGGGTCTCTTATTCCGCCACATATAACTGAGTGATAGTGATCACACAGGACAGTAAGCCCTGTAGGCGTTTTGAAGCCCTGCAGGGGTCTCCAGGAAGCCTGACAAATACACAATTAAAGGCGATGTCCTCCAGAGGATCTGACCCTGATGACCCAGCTTTGCTCTAATGGAGTCCTCTTGTTTCTTAAATTACAACTGTAATGTTGTCCTTACTTTTCTTATACCAACAACTGTTATAGGAATGTTGGGGATGATAAGAGAATTGAAGGGAGGCAGACATAAAAAATGCCTCATTTTTTGCATCTGATAAAACTTTTCTGGAATATCAATGAGATGAGAAAGTCTAAGTCAAAATATTATAGTTTAAAAGAGAAACAAAGGCAAAAACCTCAACCAGGACAATGGGAAATACGTATACTCAAACTTCAATAGCTCCCTCTGCTGACATTTTGTGTAATTAAAAAAAAAATTTTTTTTATTTGTTTTATTTTGTAAGTATTCAATTAGGAACCACATGAAGCTGGATAGTATAAAAGTCAGTAGATTAAATCCTTCTCACTTTATCTAAAATTGGAAGCATCACTCCTGCATCATAAATAATGACCATTTTTCTATATGGTAGAGGTATTGCTATAATTTAAAGAAGTGATTACATTTCTAAAGTGAAAAGTGACATACATGCTTCAATGACAAGGAAGCATCAGTCTTTAAAAATTAGAGTAATTTTTTTCAAGAAAGCTTTTAATTTTCCCCTTTCTAGTCAATTTTGGTTATGGTAGAGCTAAAAGCCAATAGCTTTGAAAAGCATCCACAGTTGAATGCAGAGAAGGAAATAAACATGAGCCAAACCAGGGAAACGAGTTTTTCACAGTGAGGATACACTGCCAGGAGAGAAGGGGGAGGGAACGCAAAGCTCTCACACACCGAAGACTTCAATATGTCAAACAGCATTTTCACTTAATTCTCCAAATATTTCTGAGTGAAGATTTTTGTCATGTAATTTGTTTGGTCAGTCAACAACTAAGTAGTGGTTTGGGCACCGATTTAGACGCATGTGGCTTTGAAGAGGTAACTAGAAAATACGGGCTTGAAGTCCTCATCCTGTCACTAACTGGGACCTTGGGGAAATCATAGCCCCTCAGCCTGCGTCTTCATCTGACCCTGGAAGACTTAATTAAAGGACCCCCCTCCCATTTCCTTTCCAGCGCTCTAAACAATCTCAGGGTAAATCACACTCTATTGCCCCACCTTATCCAACTCGGAAAAAAATCTAGTTTAAAGGAGAATGAACAGCAAGTTTGGGAGAAAAAAATGGAAGGGAAGAATGGAGAGAGGGAAGGAGGCAGGCAGACCTGAAGGTTACAAGGGAGAAATAGAATATGTAGCCAAATAGAATATGAAAGATGACATAGACAGATTACCAGGCAGTCAGCTTGCCCCTTGGTAAAGAAAATGAAAGTCACGTAGCTTTTGTTTTTTCAAGTAACAATTAGCAGGACCAATTTTTTTTTCTCCTCTAGGCATCACCAGTTCATAGACTGGTTTCTGGTTTCTAAGCAAGGAGGTCACCATTGCAGCACCAATAGCAATGACTCCATTCATCACAACCTAAGAAGGGGTTTCCAGGAGCCCATGACTCATCCCACCAGGAGTCACTGAGAACTTTGTATGCCAGGCAATGTTTATGTCAATCAAGAAGACAAAGTTCCTTAACCTCACACTTTACAAAGACAAGGCCATACACACATAATTTTAGCTAAGTTCTATGAAGAAAATAGGAGGTAAGAGAAAGAGTGGTAGTATTTATATATGGTGATCAGGGACATACTCTCCGAGAAAGCTATTTTAGCAGAGTGATGCAGACGAGAGCAAATATCTGATACGGGCAGATAGGACAGAAAAACCCGGAGGGAATGAATCTGAAGTGTGGGAAGGCAGGAAGGCCAGTGTAGCTGAAGTGCAGCAAGGCAGAAAGAAGGTGGTGTGGATACCATTGCAATAATCTGGTTATTATTTAACCGGAAAGGAATAAAGGGAAGACTAGATAATATAGGCCTGCCATTTACACAGCTTTGCTACAAGCTAATTTAACACTTTCCACGTCTGCTCCCCATGATCAATGGGGTAAGGGATTGGACAGAGGCAGCTTGGATGCATGCCCAGAAAGGTCTGAGTGACGTGGGAAGATGCTTACCTGTCAGTCACACCTGGGAGGGAGTCAATGGCCAGAATGGGCGTGGCCACTGCAAGGGTTCAAAACCTAAATATTTAAACTCCTAGACAAAGGAGTTCACCCTCTTGGCTCGCTTGCTGTTTTCCAGTAACTCCTGTTGTAGGGGGTGCATTTCCCTGTATTCGCCCACGTGGGCCATGGCCAGGTGGGTTCCGCACAATGGACTAATGAATTTTAACTACTAGCCTGATGCTCCGCCAGACCCAGTGCCAGCATGGATGGGAACTCTGGACACTGGCCCTCCATGTGAATCTCAGAAAATTCTTTTCCTGAAGATATCACAAAAGCCCCCCCACGCCCACTCGTGCCAGGGAAATTGGACCCCCTAGTTTCACCAGTTACAATGTGAGCTGAGACCTGAGCAGGAATAGGGCTGGCTAAAGTGGGAAAGAAGAGTGCTGCACTGGACAAGAGAAGCAGCCAAGGAAAGTGGAGGAGTTACCGATTCCTTGACAATTTCCCCCTGCTTCCCTCACCACTGCCTTTGCTTGGAGCTTGCTAAGTTACAGTAGTGGTTCTAAAAGAAGAGCCTGTTACCAGACTAAAGGGGCCCATTTGCCTGTGCCCATAAAAGCCCAATAAGACATGAACAGGAGCTTGAAGCAAAGAAAGTAAGGGGTTATTTCTAAGAGATGGCCCACGCCCAGAGACACAGGTGAGCTAATGCCTAACGACCTGGTTCTCCTATGGCTTCGAGGGGATGGGTTAGGTAGGGGGGGAATCATTAATCATTGTGACTACTATTGTTAGAGTCATGGTCTCTCCTGATGGGTCAGTGCTAGGGTAGAGGGTAGATGATCATTGCATCTGGCCCTGATGCCAGCCATGGCATGGCATCACTTTGTCTGGTTTTGCTGCTTTTCTGGGCCCGGAGTTGAAACACAACTGAGGCCTAGGAGTTATCTCTAGTTAGACCAAAACTCTGTCTCTGTGGTCAACAGACCTGAGGCTTTGTCCCTAAGATTATCTGATTGCAGACCATTGTCTTGAGGGCTTGATAATTAAGGGAGTGGACATGCAAGGGAGGGGGGGGCAGGAGTGAGGGTGCTGGGCGAGGCCAGTTTGAATCAGAAGGAGAAAAGGTCATATTAAAGAAAGTTTCAATGAGGCTATAAGTGGAGAAAAAGAAAGTGAGAGAAAGCTGACTGGGAGGGTGCGGATTAGGACAGGTAAGGAAGACCAAGGATAAAAGCAAACATTTCCCTGCAGATGCAAAGTTTCTGCACAAACAGCTCTCACAAATACAAATCAAAACTAATTTTGAGTGTTTAACCATTCATGCTGTTATTTTTATAAGCAATAAAGCACCAAGTGAAGTAAGGAAATGATATAAAGTTTTTAAAAAAAAGTTCAGCGATAACTAAAAGCTCTGAATCAATAGATCCCTTGTAATAATGAGTATGCTGCTTGAGACGTGCATTTGACTTTATGTTAATAGACCAAGAATGAAAGGACTGCTGTGGTCTGCAGGAAGGTGAAGGGGTCGCATGTGTATAGCGGAGAGTTGCCGAACAGGACTGACTGCTCAAAAAGTGGCTCAAAGATCTTCTTCTTTTTCTTTTCTAAAATATATTTTTATTGATTTTTGCAGAGAGGAAGGGAGAGGGATAGAGAGTTAGAAACATCGATGAGAGAGAAACATTGATCAGCTGCTTCCTGCATGCCCCCTACTGGGGATGTCTGCAACCAAGGTACATGCCCTTGACTGGAATCAAACCTGGGACCCTTCAGTCCGCAGGCCGATGCTCTATCCACTGAGCCAAACCGGGCAAAGATCTTCTTAAGGATATCCATTTACACAGAGGACTGAACACCCAAAAGTCCATCAACAACGTATGTCCCAGAGGAGAGGTTCCCCAAGGCAGTCTGCAAAGCCAAGTTTATGTTCAAAGGCACAGTAAGACTGCACTTGCATTCTCTTGAGGGTACAGTCCAGTTTTCCAGAGGATTACTGCCAAGGGACAGTGCAACCATTTGAATGAGAAACATGAAAAGCCAAGTGCTATTTCATGAAACAACAAGAGCTTTTAAAATGTTCAGTTTTCAGAGAATCTTAAAAGCAGCAAGAGAAAGAAAGTCAGTTACCTACAAGGGAGTACCCATAAGACTGTCAGCTGATTTCTCAACAGAAACTTTGCAGGCCAGAAGGGAGTGGCAAGAAATATTCAAAGTGATGAATACCAAGAACCTACAACCAAGATTACTTTATCCAGCAAAGCTATCATTCAGAATTGAAGGTCAGATAAAGAGCTTCACAGATAAGAAAAAGCTAAAGGAGTTCATCACCACCAAACCAGTATTATATGAAATGCTGAAAGATATCCTTTAAGAAAAGGAAGAAGAAAAAGGTAAAGATACAAATTATGAACAACAAATACACATCTATCAACAAGTGAATCTAAAAATCAAGTGAATAAATAATCTGATGAACAGAATAAGCTGGTGATTATAATAGAATCAGGGGCATAGAAAGGGAGTGGACTGACTATTCTTGGGGGGATGCGGGAAGAGACTGGACAAAAAATTGTACACCTATGGATGAGGACAGTGGGTGGGGAGTGAGGGCAGATGGTGGGGTGGGAACTGGGTGGAGGGGAGTTATGGGGGGGGGGGAGAGGAACAACTGTTAATAATCTGAACAATAAAGATTTAATTTTAAAAAAATGTTCAGTTTTAGTTTCCAAGATGGTAAATATCAATAGACATAACCCACATGAAAAAAAGCTTTTTGGGTTCTGTCATAATTTTTGTGGAGCTGGGTCCTGAGACTTAAAAGCTCAAGAACCACAGCCCAACGTAATAAATTTGGGATGATTGATACTACACATGTCATATTATATGTATATATTATAAATATGGCATTTATGGGTGTTAATTTCATTAATAAATCAGGAGAATCTATGACAACTAGAGGGAAACACCCTCACAAATGGAAGTTTCCCTTAGCCTTGTTCACTATACTTTTCTTGGTAACCTCCCATCACTGACTTTCCACCCCCATCTTTAGCTGAAGGATGTATTTCAAGGTCATGGCTTCCACCATTTTGGTGAACCACTCTTTTCCTGAGTCTCTTCCATAGCTACAGGAGGTGTGTGAAAGACCAGTCGGGAGCCGAAAACCAGGATTACAGGCTTTATTAGGGGGAAAAGACCTGCGGAGCTGTCTTGCAAGGGGAGGACAGCAACCCATGCAGATGGGAGCACACCTTTTGAGGGGAGGAATGGGAACTTAGTGTACTTGGCACGCGCTGATTGGTGGCTTAACGTATGGTCCATTTAAGGTACACAGTTAGGCACTCCGGTACTAGGGACAAGGGCTTAGGGCAGGGGTGGGCAACCTGTGAGTGCGTGCCAAAACCAGCAAAATCTGACTCAAAATTCTTCTGGGTGCCAACCCTAATTTTTTGAGAACATGTTACGCCTAACTTGAGATCTCTTAAGGTGTACGTATTGAAGAACCTTGAAGAAATAATAAAATTCATTCGAGCGACAAAAACACAGTATATGATGATGAAAAATACATTTATTTTTTAATGTATACATGTTATGTAAAATTATTTATCTAAGATGCACCTACACTGAATTTATCTGAAAAATTATAAAAAAGTCAATATTAAGAAAAAAATTGTAAATGGAAGATTATAAGAGAGGGTTTCGCGTGCCAGCAAAAGTTACTGGCGTGCCATGTTTGGGCATTTGGCAGGTGTTGATTAGTGATTCAATGTATAATCCATATAAGGTACATGGTTAGTCACTCAGGTATTTCTGGGCTGTAGGTTATGTCATACTCCGCTGACCAGTTGGGAGAAGGGAGGATCTATCAGTATGCATGTTATCAAAATTTAATTTTTCTCTTGATAATCTGTCTTGTGTTACTTTATTAATGAAGCCAGAGAACTTGAGGATAATTTTTCCTTTCCGACATTGGCATAAATACTTTTGTTACACATGTACACACACAGCCACATGCAAAAAAATGGTTAGCCTCTTAAATGCAGAGGGAAGAAAGTTTTTGGATTTGGAAAAGAATAATTTAGGTTAAAATGTTTAAAATGAACAATGTTACATGACGGAACAGTTGTTAGTGAAGGAGTGGGTTCATAAAATGTGATCTAAACAAACTTTAAACATTTTAATAGAAAAAAGGCATATACCTTAATTCACCAGTCATTTGATAGGCCCACGACTTCTTCTTTGATGAGGAATCTGTTGGTTCTGTTGCCAGTGAAAATGGGTTCTTGTAGTGTCAGGAGAAAGGAATTTCAAAGGACACAGGCATGGGAGAAGTGTAAGAATAGTGGCAAGATTTATTGGGGTGAAGAGAAATAGTACACCTTTGGGCATGTAGAGGGCAGGCAGGCTCTAATAGCATCTGTGCCAAGATCCCTGATAATCCTTCACATATTTTCTTGGTTTTCAGGAACAAGCAGGCTTTCTTTCAAACTATCTAACCCACTTCTGGGTTTTCCCAGCCCTCCCCCTATTCCAATCTCTTTCCTGGATCTTCTGGGGTTTCAACACCCTCATCCAATCCATCCTTTTCCCAGGCTAGACTCCACGCCCTCATGTCACCATTTTGGTTCCTACTGAGCATGCCCCAAAGCTCTGCTGCATCATCTGGTTTCCACTGGTGCGTGTGCTTCCCTCCCAGTGTGCCACCCTGGCTTCTACTGCGTATGTGCCTAGCAAATGAATTTTCCCTCTCCCTCCCTTGGTAAGCCTGGCTAATGGCTGCTTGTCATGTCCGATTCCATCTGCTCCCTTTCTTTATTAATAACTAGCTATCTATTCTAATAATTCGAGTTCACTGATGTCTTTCTTCTAAGAACCACTCCTCACTTCTAATACATCATCTGATTTCCCAGAGAACTGAAATACAGTTGTAAACTATGTGCAAATTTCTACATTTTTGTGGTTTTCCTGGTATATTTTTAGTTTTATGATCTATACATAATTAGAAAACTCACCTTTATCAGGTATTTCCAAAGCAGTCAATTTAGTCTTCATAGAAACAACTCTGTCACATTTTATCAGTTTAGGTACTTAAATATACTAACAGAAACAAGTACAACTGGAATAAATAAGTTTAGAATGCATAGACAAACGTTGGTAAGCATACAAACATGAGGAAACTAGAAAATAGCTATGAAATGCAAGACTAATTGTGCTTTACAGAGGAACCTGTTAATACAGCAAGCCCAAGCAGAAGTAATAAGCTTAATATACTAGGTGGAGACAACAGTTTTAATGTTAGCATGCAACAATATTATGTTGAAGCTTTATTTGTAAACTTTTAACCTCAAGATACATTCCTTTTGTATACTAGAAGTGTTAGAACTGCCATCTTTTTTTTTTTTAAATTTTACTTATTGATGAGAGAGAGAACAATTTTTTGCTCCATATATTTATGCATTCATTGGTTGATTCTTGTATGTGCCCCACAATGTTGGCATTTCGGGACAGTGCTCTAACCAACTGAGCTACCCGGCCAGGGCTGCCATCTTCTTTTATGGCAAATACCTCTTGCTTCTAAAGTTGAACAGTATCACCTAGGTAACACATCAGTGTTTCCATTTTGAATTGTAAGTATTTCTTACAATTTGAATTGTTAGTAAATTCTTACAACTTACTAACATACGTACATGAAATCCATATCAATGGGCATTTATAACAAGCAAAACAAAAACACGTCTGATCCAATTTTCATCTTTCACCTGTCTTCTATTGTTCATAGGTTTTCATGTTATTATCCCACTTTTGCTTTCCTTTTTGTCTAATTGGTCTTTAGTTCTGCCATCTGCTCTGCTCTAGCAGGATAAACTAACTCTATGTTGTCACATTTTACTTAACAAAAGCATGGCTTGCAATCACTGAAAACTCTAGAAACCAAAAGTTGCAAAAATAAAGATAAACAGTAATTCAACTAAGTTTTATTCAGGCAGTGACTGGTCTCAGGATCTCAATGATGTAATATGAACTGAAAGAAATAAACTTTCTACAACCTTCAAAGCAGTGAAGATTATCCTAAGAAATCTTCAATGGCAATCAATAAATTCTAAATTCTCCATAAGAAAAAAGAGGATAGTTAACATGTGAGAAGTTAACATTAAGGGCTTGCTTGCCATAGGCCCAGGATTGTGCTAATAAGCACTTTATACTAGTTCACTTAATCTTTCTGAAGTAAGCTTTATTATACATATACTAGAGGCTCGGATCACAAAATTTGTGCACTCGGGGGAGGGGGCCCCTCAGCCCTGATTACGAGAGGGTGCAGGCCAGGCTGAGGGACCCCACCTGTGCACGATTGGGGCCAAGGGGCCACGCGGGAGGTTGGCCAGCTGGGGAGGGACTGTGGGAGGGCTCCAGGGCGTGTCCAACCGGTCTCACTCAATCCCGATTGGCCAGACCCCAGCAGCAAGCTAACCTACAGATTAGAGCGTCTGCCCCCTGGTGGTCAGTGCACATCATAGCGAGTGGTTGAGCAGCCTTAGCATATCATTAACATATTACACTTTGATTGGTTGACTGGCTGACCAGCCAACCAGACACTTAGCATATTAGGCTTTTATTATATAGGATTTTTTAGTCCATGAGGAAATCTAGGCTCAAAGCTAGTTTAGTGGACCCAGGATTCCAAGACAGATTTATCTGACACCAAAGTCTATGTTCTTGGCCAGAGCCTAAGAAGAGCTTCAAAAGCATTCCATTAAAAAATATATATATGCCAATATGTGGTGATAGCCAGAGGGAAATGGGGGTGGGAGGTTGGCAAAGGGGCAGGGGATGGGGACAAAGACTTTGCTTGGGGTGGTGAGCACATGATGCAGTGTGCAGATAATGTTTCCTTGAGTTGTACACTTATAAAACCTGTATGATTTTGTGAACCAATGTCACCCCAATAAATTCAATTAAAAATGATTTTCCTGCATCATAAAAATACAAAATAAAAGATATTTTGACATAATCTAAATCTTCTCTTTAACACACCTTCAATCCTTTATTAAAATCATCACTCTGGAAAAAAGTTAACCATATTTGATACATTTGTTGCTTAGTGTAAAAAGAAAGACAAAAATTCTTTTTAGTTGAAATTCTCTAAGTATGGCCTGAAAGTTATTCTGAAAGTAAACAAAGAGAAGTTTCCTTCAAACATCTGAAGGACTGTAATTAAAAATTAATTTTATTAGGCCTCATATAAAAGGTAAATAATTTGTATTTTTGCCTCTTTGACAAAACTAGTGTAAAGTTACTCAAAGGCTAATTGCAGAAATTTAATTAACATCATTTGTTGTCTATAACCTAGGACTACTAAAGTTAAAAATAATAATAAAAATAAACTTTATTTCAGACTAATTGGCTAATTGAAATAAATATTTGAAAACTTAATTGTACCAGGCAGTAGGGCAGTAAACTGTAAAAAAATAAAAAAAAATAATAAAATCATCGCTCTGCTTTGCACACAATTAGCATTCAGGGAGTAGGTGTGAGTATTCATTAGAATTCTTCCAATATATAATTGTTCTATTGAAAAATGGGGACGGGGAAAGAGAGTGGGAATTCTAAAAATATACAAAAAGAAAATATATTCACTCACAAGCCTGTTGACATGAGGCTAAGTAGTAATAAAATAGATTCCCATTTCCTCTTTCAAAACACAAGGGTAAATGGGAGCATAGTTAGCCACTCAAAGGTGGGCTGTGACCTCCTTCCAAGGAGTACAGTATGAAGAGGAGGAAGGGGGCGGGGGGGGGGGGGGGGGGAGGAAGTAGCTTTAGAATGGAGAAAATGACACTATCTCAGCCAGGTGATCAAGGTCAGTATCAACAGGCCATGGCCTTCATAATGATGCGATAGAAACGGCACTTCATTTATGTGGTCTTCCTCCCCAAAACTCGATAATCACAGTCTAATCATAAAACGCAACGACCCTGCCATGTGGCTCAGTTGTCTCGATACCCCAAGGTTGTAGATTTGGTCCTCAGTCAGGGCATATATAAGAATCAACCAAAAATGTATAAATAATTGGAACAACAAATCAATGCTTCTCTCTCAAATCAATCAATAAAAAATTTAAGTCATTATAAAAACACAAGATAAATTCCAAAGGAGGAACGTTCTGTAAAACATGTAAACTGAACTCCTCAATATTGTCATCAAAAACAAGTCTGAGAAACCATCACAGCCAAGAGGAACCCAAGGAGACTTAACAACTAATAGTTATGTGGCATCCTGGACCAGAAAAAAGACACTAGGTAAAAACTTTAAAATCTTTATTGAAAAAGTGGGTCAATATTGGCTCCTTAACTGTAACAAATGTATCATACTAATGTAAGATGTTAACAGGGGAAGCTGGGTGCAGGGTATATGGGAACTTCTGTACTGTCTTCCCAATTTTTTCTGCAGCTCTGTTCTAAAAAACAAAATCCATTAAAAAAAAAAAATCAAGTATAATGTAAAGTGGCAGAACAGAAAAAAGCTTGGAGTTCTCTGGGACACACATACTCTTGCTTCTTTTACCCAGCACAGTGGAAAAGATGGAGATTTTGTACCACTAGACTTCAAAATTCACTTAAGGGAAGTAGTGGTCACATTTGAACATATTGAATAAAATACAATCTGAGGTATTCATTACCTACACTCTGAAAATAAAGGATGAATATTACAAATTATATTGCCTTCCAAACATACTTTCAAAAGAACCATTTGCCATTGCTAGAGTAGGTCATAGCCTCTCAAAATGGCAAAGAACCTTAGATGCATTCTACACCAATGTCCTGGAATTTACTAAGTGCACTAACGACAAAGGAAATGGTCTGTTCAGTATCATTCTACCAGTTAGATGGAAGTCTGGTCTTTCTACTGCTGAATTTAAGCTCTTTCCTGACACAGTATAATTCCACTCTGGTTATGAGGTGTCAGAAATATCCTTTTTTAAAAACATATGTTTTTTAATCCTCACCTGAGGATGAGAGAGAGAAACATCAATGTTAACACTTGGAGTGGGGGAAACGAGTTAAGTCGGCTCGCGTGAATTGCGCGGACTCCGCGGGAGCCGTCTTAACTCGGTTCATATAGATTTGCGGTGGAGTGCGGGAAACGTGTAAACTCGGGCCGATTGTAACTGCGTATTACCAAATATTTGTTTGTTTGCCGTTCACAAAGATACCTACCTGCGTATGCGAACCGTTTCATACCCATTGGGGTAATAGGTATCATAAAAATCCCTGATTTTGCGCGGGAAACCTAAATAATTGCCCGCGCCATCTTATATTTTGGCGGGAAATTCACCCCACACCGGAGTGTTAAAGAGAAACAGCAATCGGCTGCCTCCCTTACTGGCCCCGACAGGGATTGAACCTGCAACTCTTTGGTGCAGATGATGCTCCAACTAACTGAGCCATCCAGCTAGGGCTCCCATATTTTAAAATGGCACTTGAATATCTAAATATCTAAGTGTATTATATGTATTCTTTGGAAGTGGGATAGCAGAAAGGAATGCGGAACCTACCAGTGTTATAAACTCTCTGCATCCATTTTCCTTGCATACTAAGTTTTACAGAAACAATTTATATTTAGTACCAATGTTGTACAGGTTAACAAATTATAGGTAGACAAACTGAATTTAGTTCACTATTTATAAACTATTTAAACTGTCACTACTAGGTGATATATAGGCGAGTTCTGCTTCTCTCCATTGCACGAAGAGGACTGGGGAAAGACTACATGTACATCAAGATTATGCAATGGGCCCTAACCGGTTTGGCTCAGTGGATAGAGCGTCGGCCTGCGGACTGAAAGGTCCCAGGTTCGATTCCGGTCAAGGGCATGTACCTTGGTTGCAGGCACATCCCCGGAAGGGAGTGTGCAGGAGGCAGCTGATCGATGTGTCTCTCTCATCGATGTTTCTAACTCTCTATCCCTCTCCCTTCCTCTCTGTAAAAAATCAATAAAATATATTAAAAAAAAAAAAAGATTATGCAATGGTAAGTATGGTGATCTGAAAGCAAACAAGCTTGAATTCATCAGTTAAGTATTATATCTAGTACCCCTAATTAAGATAAAGCTAAGTCAGTAAGAAGTATGATCTCAAATACAAGTGTACTGATGACATACAAACCCTCCCATTCACTGATCAGTAAAAAGGAGGCTTCTGATGATACTGCAATGTAGGACACTTGGGGTGGTTCCAGAAAACTCTGCCTTGGTCACAGCCAACAGTGTTGTATGCTTCCAGCAGGTATTGACATCACAAACCTGAATTCTGGTTTTCCCCCATCAGAACAAGTACCTTAGATAACCCTGAAATGATAAATGTATCATCCAGAGTCACCATAATCCTACTGACATAAGCTCTATCTACCCAAGGGATAATGTACAGATCATTAGAAAAGCATTCCTTGGTACCAAGAATGGAGGATCAAGGTTCTTAGCTGGTGACACTACTTCCTCCTCTTACATGAACATAAACAGGCCTCTTTCTCTTTTCCTCTAAGTTTCGTCATGGTATTCAATAAAATCACTTAAATGGGCAATGATTACGATAAATGGTTAACCTCCCTTTCTCTAATTCTCCCACTTAATTTAAGTGCCCAGCTAAAATGAGTGCTATAATCTCTCTGTGCTTGAAAGATCTGTCAATCAGGAAACCCAGGACAGTGTCGACAACAATGTTGTGTTTCCCAGCAGACAGTATATATTTATAAAGATAAAAGGAAAGAACACAGATACGAGTGAACAATTTTTATTGAAACCCTCAAAGATTAAAGAGGACCAAATGGTGAGTTTGGGTACCATAACAGAAAAGCTCACCTATCTGTACCATCATTCCCGGGAATGAACAAACCCAAACATGACAAAATTCAAATTCTCATGTAATTGCTACAAGTGAATATAAATGAACTAATAATCATTTTATCATAACCTTTCTGTAATCATACGAAAAAGGGAATTTACATGGCATAACAAAAGATATGCAAAACTTAATGAAAACACAATTCTCTTAAATGTCTCAAACTTTTTATAGGATGCAGAAAGCACTTGAAATGATTAAATGACTTAAGCTGACTCTTTTTTATTGCAAACCATTTTATCATCAGCTTAACCTCCATGCATGGTATTCAAAAAGAGAACAGCTTTTGAATTAGAAAGATCACAAGTTAAAATGAGGAATTAAGTACTGAAATTATGAAAACGCTGGGATTTCTTTTGAAAGGAATCTTCAAGTACCAATAAGTATAGAGACAGAATACTAATTTTGGTTACATTTTCCCCCTTACTGTTAAATATACAAACTATTATACCTTCCAAAATAAAATACTCACTTAAGATAACTTTAATAAGAAACATTCAAACCAAATCTTGGAAAAATATTAAGCAAGAAATTTCCTGGGCATGTCTTAATTTGTGATTATTCAAACATTTGATTATGTGTTTCCTGCTGTGGAGCCCAGGTTCTCTCCTTTTTGGTCGCTACAGTTAAACATTCAGTTAGTTGTGCTATTTAGACAACCTGTGATCATTTCATTTAGAGGGAAAACATTTTGCAATATATTGACAGACCAAGGAGGAAGAGAAAGTAGGTGCTCTGAAGAAATCGTAAAATGGAAAAAATAATTACCGATTGAAAAGATAAAGTTTTTATTTCCAAAGGAATGCTGCACCCATTTCACTTGATATTAGAAATCCAGGTTAAAGGCACTGGGATGTACACCTCACGATGAGCAGACTACTCAATTACATTAGACGTTTCCGAGTCTGCCGTTGCAATCAGCCCGCTTGCTGCGTGTTTCTGTGACACTTCTTACATAAAAACCAAATGTAAATCAAACACTCAATCCATTTATAATGTAACTAGTTTTATAAAAATATTCAGAGTTGCTAATAAAGCACCAGAAAAAGTGAACCTCAGAGTGAGGACTCATATCCTTTCTATGAGGTCTCCCTTTACAGTTCTCTAATAGGACCTCCAGAGTGACTACAGTCATCTTTGACATGTCCTACCTATATAATCTTAGGGATGTAGAACATTGCGGCGGTTACTATACCCAAATGCCAATTTTTATTATAAATAGTTAAGAGACATGTCACAAGATAAGATTTCATGGCTTACTCTTAAAAAGGTAAAATAGGTGCAACTTTCCTTTAAGAAAGTCTTTAATTTGTAATATACCATTAATATTTTAATGTTCCCTTCAGTAAACACTGATATAACTACAATGGGACTACCAAAGACCTGTGAAATAGCTACGATTATCTACAAATACTGTATTTTATTTCACTTGAATACAGCATTTGCACATTTTAAGAAAACATTGTACAAAAAAATTATATAAATGAAAAACTCAAAGAAATATCTGCCACTAAATTTTGAACTGAAGTGATCAAATATGTAAATGTAAATGAAAAGGTTTCTAAACATGATGTAAACATAAATGCAGTAATGCAAAACACCAAGGTATTCAAATCTACTGTATTGCTATTTTCACCCTTATTTCACCCTTATATCTTTCTACATAGCTTTTTCCTTTTGGAACAGTAATATAAAGGGCAGTACATTATCTTAATAACCATATGCCATCAGATCAATTAATACAGATGACACGTTTAATTATACAAAATCAATTTGCTTCAAGACACAAAATTAATGTTGATATGTAACTAATGAAAAAAAAAGATGTTAAAAAGATAACTATAAGAATATCCAGATATATGCTGTATTCCCATTTATATAGATCTGATCAATAAAACATCAACACATTCACTTAGATACTGATTTAATCCATGGATCAAGGCCATATTTTCAAAGTATTTTAAGGATGCCAGGACACTGCAAAAGCTGGAGAAAAGAGTTGAACAGTATATGCTTGCTAAACAAGAACTATGTTTATTTAGCTAGTGAATACCTAGAGTAATAAATGTTTACTTCATGATAGCAATCAGGCTCGCAAACACCCAGAAATAGGAATTAAGGATTTTAAATGTAGTTATAAAGGTCATAAAAAGTCTGATTAGACTGAGGTACATTTACTCAAAATTTTGAGATTCATTAAGTGGTAGCAAACAAAATAATTCCTCAGACAAATGCACATTTTTCAGTTTACATATTATTGGGGGAAGGAGGAAAGAAGAATGTGCATTAACTGGTGAAATCCACCAAGCTGCATATCAATATTCTGTTACACCAAACAATTTAAAGACAAGGAAAATGTTCTAATATAATCTCAGATTATGTTTCATTTGGCTAAAATAGAGCTTAAGGTTGCTTTGCCATATTAAAAGTTTACTACAATAATTCTTCACATAAACATTTAGACTTGAACTCCAGGACTAAATATGGCATGATTATTTTGCTTTTAATCTGTCAAATAGCTAAAAATCGACAATTTAAAAACTACAACAAAGAAATGTTGAAGCAATGTGACTCTTACATCATTGAACCACTTCTAATAGTTAACTGTTAGTATTTAACAAATTCAAAGAGTTAATGAATCTTTGCATTCATTCAGTCTTCTGTGCCTTAGCTAGGATGCATAATTACAAAAGACAGCAGATACTGGTAAAAGCTTCAGGACAGAAAGTGCTTGACGAAGTTACAGTTCTCAAGTGTGTTTGGTGAGAATATAAGGGCAGATGCGCTGATGAAAATCATTACAAGAGTCAATTCTGTGTTAAAAAGTTCAAAGATGTCACCTTATGCAGAAAAAAAAAAGCTTTAATAATGTCTTCTTTGACTTATTAGGCATTTCCAGAGTCTACATCATTAGTGTTGTAATTCTAAGAGGACATCTTCATATGATTATTGTTTGTTTCTATTTCTCTCCTGGAAAAAAAAACAACACACACACACAAAAAATGTAACAAAATGCCATCATTTACATAAGATTTAAATTAATATAATGTAAACCATTTCCATAAAAAGTTCTTCAAATACTAATTCAAGTAATTAGTTAAAACTGATTTACTATTATCTCTACACACCATAGTGGGATGATCACCACAAATCATTTTTAAGTAAAAACTACAAATATTTATTTCAGGAGAGTAAAGGCCCTCTCCACATCCCTGTTTTCCCACAGTATTTTGGTTAAGGTGAAGACATTACAATAATATCTTTCTAGCCCTTTCAAAGAGTTTTTGATAATGAGGTATCAAAGAGACTAAAAGGAGACTGTAGCAATTTCAAAACTATTTGCTCAGGTAGGGTTAATAGAAAAGGAAATTGGAAAAGAGTCCTATTAAATTTTCAGTGTTAATAAAAATACTTTGAATCACAAACTTCCTCGGTATCATATTCTCATGTTCAGTATAACTTTCCACATCAAGAAACATTAACACTGATTAATTTCTTCTTATAAAGCAGAATCCCCTTGAACAAAAGTTAAACTACGTGATGTTTTCATGTTTATTAACCAAATATATTTACCTATAAAACTTCTTTCAATTAAATGCATCAGTGTGTTTGTACCATCTTTGTGTAACTCAGAGGTTCTCAAACTTCAGCAACACCAGAATCACCTGGATGGCTTGTGGAAACACTACTGAGTCCCCAAACTCAGAAGCTGAACAAACCTGTGAGCTTGCAGTTCTAACAAGTTCACAGGAAATCCTAATAGTGCTGGTCCAAGAACCACACTCTAAAAACCACTTGTGTTTAACACATTATAAGACTCTTTGCTTTCACTACTTTCATTTTATTTTTCATGTTCCACAATAAGTAAGAATATACTTTACAAATGGTCAAATTAGTTTACTGTTCTCTGTGACAACATCAGAAAATTAGAGAACTGTAAGTTGTTACCAAATTCATTTTAACACAATCCTAGAACCTGAGTAACAGTATTTAATACAGAAAGCTATTAATTATATGTCCTACTACATAACTACAAATAAACTTATTTCATAGACACATAAGTATCAGCAAGATATTCTGAAATTAAAAAACAAAACAAACATGAAAAAGATAGAGCTAATTAATCACATCTCAAAAGGATAAGCAAAAACAAAAACCAAACAACATAAAGGAAAAGACACACACACACACAAAATTGGTACCGTGAAACTTAACCTAACTTTGCAAAGGCCCTAAACATAAATCCAGCCTAAACATAAAGTTTGGTTCTCAGAAGATGAAACAGATTTGTATGAGAAATCTGAAGTATGCTTTAAATAGCTAGATATAAAACACGGTATTATAGATAAAGCAAGAGGATGTTAACAGCACATTGCTCATTCTTCCCATAAAATATGATTGATCAAAACTAGAGAAATTCATCAACTCCATGAAGAGCCCTAAACTATAAAAACAAAGGCCACACTACTTAAGGAAAAGTTAGACAAAGAGAGGTTTAATTCCAGGGAGATCAGTTATATCAATGAGGATCATGTGTTATTTAAATAAAAGTTAAAGATGCTGTTGCAGTTTGAACTATAATAAACTACACATTCTAAACAAATCAATAAAAAATACATATTATAAAGTAGATGATAATCAATGTACATAACACATAACCGCTAACTCACAGGATAAAGAACTTCAAATAAGACAGAAAAGTGGGAGAGAGTTAGAAAGATCTAGATTAATTAAAGCACAAAATAAGATGGCAGAAATATACATTTCTATCAAGCAATCAAAAAATGTAGATTCATCAATGACAACACAAAATAGCAGCTCAGATTTTAAAAATTTACATCCAGTCACACATGATTTATAAGAAATAACTTTAAAACATAGGAGCACAGGAAAGTTCAAGTAATAAAAGCAAACTAAATGAAAACTGGTATCACTATATTTACCATAAGACAAATGGGCTTTAAGGCAAAAACCATTGTTGGAGATAAAATGATCACTACATACTGAATAAGAAATTTTTTCCTTAAAGCTGTAACAATATTAAACTAAAATGACAACTTTATATATTAAAAGTTGTCAGAATTACAAAGACAGGTTCCTAATTAAAATGAGAATTTAAGCCCTGACCAGTTTGGCTCAGTGGATAGAGCGTCGGCCTGCGGTCTCAAAGGTCCCAGGTTCGATTCCGGTCGAGGGCATGTACCCTGGTTGAGGGCACATCCCCAGTGGGAGGTGTGCAGGAGGCAGCTGATCGATGTTTCTCTCTCATTGATGTTTCTAACTCTCTATCCCTCTCCCTTTCTCTCTGTAAAAAATCAATAAAATATATATATTTTTAAAAAGTGAACTTTGAAAAAAAAATTTAGAATTTAACATATTTCTCTTAGTAATTGTTAGAGCAGACAAGTTAGTAAAAATAGAGATTAAATATACAGAATACAGAAAATAGCCAAATAATGACAGAGCACATTGAACAAAGACAAAAAGTAACAATATGCCAAAGAGTCAGTATCATGCAGATGGCATTTTCAGACATAAATTTTAGAAGCAAAACAGATAATCCCAACCAAAAAAAAAAAAAAAAAAAACACAACTTACCCACATTTGGAAATTCCAATATGTTAAAAATGTGTAACAGTAAGTCCCCCAAAGTAGAAGAAATAAAATAAGATTGCAGCAGAAAAAATGAAACCAAAGCAAAAATAAAGAACCATAGAACTACAATTTAAAGCTGGGGGAAGGGGAGGAAGAAATCCAACAATAGGAAAAAAAAAATCTCTGAAAAGAATGATATTTAAAAAAAATTAAACATAAATAATATAATGAAGACAGATACAGCTAAAAAATAAAAATACCATTAATGTAAATATGCCAGTACACAGGAAAAGCTAAAGAATTGACAAGCTCCTAAAAATACAATTTACCACAATAAACTCAAGAATAGAAAACCTGAAGAGACTTATAACTAAAGAAGTTTAATCAACAAAAATCTACCCCCCAAAAAAGCCACCAGGCTCATACGGTTTTACAGGTGCATCTGATTGTCCCAGACTTGACAATTAATTCTAAACTTACACCAACTGTTCCAGAAACCAGAAAAGGCCTATATCCTGATGTATTTTGACATTAGCAATACTTTGATACTAACACTGCCATGAAGAGCATGAGAAAACTAACAGTCCAGTCTCACTTGTCACCAAGGAGCTCTTAAGGGCTATTTTGCTGATTAGAGTGAAGAAGAGTAAAGGTGGCAGCAGGAAGGCCAGTAAGAAGGCTAGCAAAATAATTAGCACTTAGACCAGGGTGAAAGATGCAGTTAGTGAAAAGTGCTTGGATTTGGAATACATTTTTAAATCAGGGACAAACAAAACTTACTGAAAGACTGATTAGAAATGGGGTGAGAAAGAGAAGTATCAAGAATGAGTCCAGTAGTCTTGGCCTAAACAACTGGAAGAATAGTAGTGTCCTGTATATGATGGAGGAGGTTTGGGGCAGGCAAAGGAATTAGTTCTATTACACTTAAGATGGCTTATTAGACAACTAAGTGAAGATATCAAGTAGGCAAATGGACACATGAGTCTGAAGGTAAGAGAAAAGGTCCAGGATGTACATACAAATTTGATAGTCCTAAGTATGGTAAATGCCCACCAATAAAACTCAAGTCCTCCTGAAGTCTCAATACCTCTGCTTTAAGACAGGTTCATATTACACAGCCAACTTCATAATTACTCCTACTGGTGGAGTTGGGAGGTAACAATGGGAGAAAGGAAACCTGAATTACACAAAAAAAGCCATGGTCCAGTACACCTGGAGAAGGACTAAGCCTCTAGAGATGGTTCAGAAGATGGCACTTCAAACACATACAACTGTTAGCATACAAACTTTCCAAAGTGATTCATAGAACTCAATCTGTACCTTTAATAATGATTGACAACTCAAAAAACAATTTGTGGAGGGATCATTTTTCACTAATAGAGCTAGGCCTCAACCAGGCAGATTGAGATTTGAGTGCTTTTGAGTCCCTGGCACAGGGCTTCTTCTTCATTCAAAACTGAGCAAAGGCACTGGAGACAACACATGATCTGAGATTCAGAAATTGGCCTGTGGAGGTCAACTCCAGAAGGAAGTTTACTTGCCAATCTATGTTTTTTGACAGAGCTTATTAACAGATGAGCAAACAAGAGAAGAGCCAGAAAACAAAATTTTCTTCAGTGCCCTCAGAGGGGCCAACAGCTTGCCTTTAACATTACAGGTAAATAATTTATTTCCTTTAATCAGAGATAGGTTTATCACCATTAGCAATTTCCGTTTTCATTAAGCAGACCTGAGCACAAATGAACCACCATGGAAAAGTAACTGTTTCTAAGAAGCCAAACCACCCAGAAAGAAAATGAGAATAAGTATTCAGAACACAAGTACAATAAAATAGAACTGGTGAAAGAGGCAGTGAACACCACGGAGGTTGGGGGAGGTGTACAAAAAGCTTGCAAGCAGGCACTTGAGATTCAAATGCCACAGAAAACAAACACCCTGGCTTATTAGAAATCTGATTTTCAAATTAAACATTTCAGTAGATGAATTAAATGGGGAAATGGTCACTGCCTCATTTGGGAAGTAGAATTATCTCAGATTACAGAGCAGGAAAAAAAGCAGGAAATCACAAAGAAAAAATAACTAAAGACTAGATCCAAGTCCTAACCGGTTTGGCTCAGTGGATAGAGCGTCGGCCTGGAGACTGAAGGGTCCCAGGTTCGATTCCAGTCAAGGGCATGTACCTTGATTGCAGGCACATCCCCAGTAGGGGGTGTGCAGGAGGCAGCTGATCGATGTTTCTCTCTCATCGATGTTTCTAACTCTCTATTCCCTCTCCCTTCTTCTCTGTAAAAAATCAATAAAATATTTAAAAAAAAAAAGACTAGATCCAAGACAAAATGAATCTTCTAGAAGTAGGAAAAAGAACAAATGGAAAAGCTAAATAAAAAAAAAAAATCACACTAATTCTTTGATGCATGAGGTGGGGCTTAATTTTCCTCCTTTAGAGTGTGAGCTGGACATAATGACTTGATTCAAAGAATAGAGTATGCAAAGGAGAAAAAACCCATTTACTTAGGAGAATCCTAGCAGACACAACCTGAACCAAGTAATCAAAGTTACTATCACCAGCAATAAGTTATATACGACCAGATAAGGACACACCGCTTATGTGGTATTCTTCCCCAAATCCAAATAACCTCAGTCTAATAAGGGAAGACAAGAGAACCTGTCATAGCATGAAGGAGACATGACAAATGCAAAGCTGCTTATCCAAATCTTGAACATTTAAATAAGTTAAACAAATGTATGTCAACTATAATTTTAAAAAATTTTTAAATTAAGTCTGTAGTTTAGCATTGTGGTACCAATGTTAATTTCTTAGTTTGGATAAATGTACTATGATTATGTAATATAATCTAAAACTAAATAAAGAACATACAAAAACTCGCTACATTATTTTTGCAACAAAATAATTTAATAAAGTTTTTAAAAACAATTAATAAAAAGTTAGAAAAATACAAGCCCCACATTATCATATTAAAATTTAAAAGAAAAAGCTGTGCATATTTCAAGAAAAGACAAAGTTTATAGATGAACAAATGATTGGACTTAAAATATATAATAAATTCAATTCTTCAGGATGCCTTACCAGAAATGCAATCTGCATAGGTTGGCTGACAGGAGTGGAAAAATTCATGCTACAGAGCAGAACAAGGACAGTAACAGATGGATAAAACTCCCAGCTGTTCAAAAGCCTGTACATTTGTCCAGAGCCATTAAAGTGCTATAATACTGAGACAAGCTTGACATGCATTGTCCCAACAACATGACGGGTCCTTTAGCATTAAGAGAGCAAAAGACAAAAAATGTAAAGAAAACAGACCAATTCTGCACCGTAAAATTCAAAATAAAAATTCATCAAGGGGAAGGACAATCAACGACTATGCTTTGGAGGTTCTGCTTTTGGAAGTCAACTCTTCAAACTTTAAACTTATGCTTCCATTTAATTGAGATTGTCACATTCTTGATCCTCCGCATGAGCACACAATAATAAAGAACTGCTTTAAGAGACTCTAGTGCCCAAGTGTGCATTTATAAAATAAAGTAGTATTTCAGCTTTGAGAAAACAGATTCAGTCTAATATATAGTATCAACCAAAGAGCAAATAACCTCAAAGTGTACTACAAAATGAGAGAGTTAGAAAAGTTCAAGTGATAAAAAATGGTGAACAGTCATGGCCCAAAATGGTCCAAATGAGAGTAAGAATGTGGTTCTAAGACTTAGATTCATGTTGAGTTGTGATTTAGTTTCCACAAAATAGTATCACCCAACACACTAAATTATTATTTTTATGTGTAGTCTTATTTTAGTTTTAGAGTTTTCACTTCATTTCATATTTAAGTAATACTATCTTAAAAATAATATTGCAAGAAAAAAGCAAAAAGTACAAAGATCAAAAAGAAGTAAAATGCTCTCCATTCGCAGGTGACATGATTGTTAGGCAGAAAATCTTAAGGATGTTCTATAGGACTACTAGAACTAATAGGTGAATTGAGTGAAGTCACAGGATACAGGACATTTCTATAAACCAACTGGGAAGTAAAACTGAAAAGGCAAGTACAATAACAATCTACACTAATAAAAGAGAAACATAGTAATTAGTGTACGACCGCTACCTTTCCCATTGGCTAATTAGCGAGATATGCAAATTAATCACCAGCCAAGATGGCGGTTAACTGTCAACAAAGATGGTGGTTAATTTGCATATGTAGGCACAATGCAGGGAGGCAAAATGGAAAGCACAGAAGAAGCCCCCTGGCACTCCCAGGGGGGAGCTAAGAGCTGGGGGCCGCCTTTGCCCTGCCCCCCAGCCATGATCGGAGAATCCTGGCCTTTGACGCACTGGCCAGTGATACCAGGAAGTAGGGGTGGAGCCAGCAATGGGAGCTGGGCAGGGGTGGAGCCCGGGATCTCGGGGTGGCTGCAGCCGCTGCCCGGAGCCCACGGAGCCCACGATCAGGGAGCGGTTGCAGCTGGGTGGGGGGGCGGCTGCAGCTGGGGGTCCCCGCTGCCCTAAAGCCTAGGCCAGAGGCATTAGGCACGGGCAGGGGTGGAGCCCATTGGGGGGTGGCTGCAGCTTGGGGGATCCTCTGTCCGGGCCTAAGCCTCCGCCAGAGGCAAAAGGCCCGGGAGGGGCGGCTGCAGCTGGGGTCCCCGCTGCCCAGGCCTAACGCCTCGGCCAGAGGTGTAAGGCCCGGGCAGGGGCGGAGCTCACGATTGGGGGAGGCTGCAGCTGGGGGGGGTCCCCTGCCTGCATCTAATGCCTCCGCCAGAGGCGTTAGGCTGGGCAGGGGCGGCTGCAGCTGGAGGTCACCACTGCCCGGGCCTCACGCCTCAGCCAGAGGAGTAAGGCCCAGGCAGGGGTGGAGCCCACGATCGCAGGCCGCTGCAACTCGGGGGGTCCCCTGCCCAGGCCTAACGCCTCGGCCAGAGGAGGTGTTAGGCCGGGGCAGGGGCAGCTGCAGCTGGGGGTCCCCGCTGCCCGGGCCCAACGCCTCCGCCAGAGGTGTAAGGCCCGGGCAGGGGTGGAGCCCATGATCTTGGGAGGCTGCAGCTGCGGGGGTCCCCAGCCCAGGCCTAATGCCTTGGCCAGAGGCATTAGGCCTGGGCAGGAGCAGTGCCAGCGATCATGGGGAGCAGGGGCACAGTCGCTGATGGTGGGAGCTTGGGGTCCCCTGCCCAGGCCTAATGCCTTGGCCACAGGCGTTAGGCCTGGGAAGGGGTGGAGCAGGAGGTCCCTTGGAGAGCTGTGGGTCCCCTGCCCAGGCCTAATGCCTGGGCGAGAGGCATTAGGGCGGAGCGGTCAATTGCAGGGAGCAGGGGCCGAGTTGACGATGGTGGGGAGCTGGGGGTCTCTTGCCCAGGCCTAATGCCTTGGCCAGAGGTGTTAGGCGTGAGCATGGGCAGAGCCAGCGATAGCGAGCAGGGGCGGCGTGGGCGATCGTAGGGAGCTGGGGGTCCCCTGCCCACCCTGATCTGGGACACCCTTCAGGGCAAACCAGCTGGCTCCCACCCGTGCACCAGGCTTCTATCCTATATAATAAAAGGGTAATGTGCACATGCAATTTTTTTCCCCAAATATATTTTATTGATTTTTTACAGAGAGGAAGGGAGAGGGATAGAGAGTTAGAAACATGGATGAGAGTGAAACTTCGATCAGCTGCCTCCTGCACACCCCCTGCTGGGGATGTGTTCGCAACCAGAGTACATGCCCTTGACGAGAATCGAACCTGGGACCCTTCAGTCTGCAGGCCGATGTTCTATCCACTGAGCCAAACCCGTTAGGGCGGTAATGTGCAAATTGACCCTAACAGCAGAACGACTGGGAATGACTGGTCACTATGACACACACTGACCACCAGGGGGCAGATGCTCAATGCAGGAGCTGCCCCCTGGTAGTCAGTGCACTCCCACAGCGGGAGCTCTGCTCAGCCACAAGCCAGGCTGAAGGCATCACATTGGCGATGGTGGGAGCCTCTCCTGCCTCCTCAGAAGCTCTGTGGATGTTCAACTGCAGCTTCGGCCTGCTGGCAAGTGGACATCCCCCAAGGGATGTATCACTGCCAGCTTAGGCATAATCCCCCAGGGAGCAGGCCTAAGCCAGCAGGTGGACATCCCTGGAGGGGTCCCAGACTGCGAGAGGGCACAGGCTGGGCTGAGGGACCCCCAAGTGCACAAATTTTTGTGCACGGGGCCTCTAGTAAAAATATAAAATACTTAGTAATAAATTCAGCATGAGATACGTTGGCCCTCAACACTGAAAATTATAAAACAGAGAAATTGTATTTGCCTTTCCTGGCAGCCTGAGCTTAAAAAAAAAAAAAGACTGGGCTATAGTGGCTTACTGGTAACCTTTCGTATTTATCTGCTGAATGAATAAGGAAACGATTTAAAAAATCTATATATATACACACACATATATGATATAAACATATGGCGATAAAGGTTGACTGTATGTGTGCTGGAATTCTCAGGGAAAAAAATTAAACTGGGACACGGTGAAAAAAGGCACTCAGAGCCAAAGCAAAGGATCCTTATGCAATTCTATTTTAAAGTCAGATTTTGGACTCTTTACAGCAGTGGTTCTCAATGTGGGGCACACGTCCCCCAGGGGGGCAATATGATTTTTAAGGGGGGCAATTTGAGAAAGAGTTATTAACAGTGAATTTTTTGCATTTCTATGGTTCTAGGGGCCTCATATACATTATATAAATACTAGAGGCCTGATGCACGAAATTTGTGCAAGGGCCTTGGCCCCAGCCCCCGGCCCCCGCCCACCACACCCGCGGCCAGGGGCCTCTGCCACCTCTGCCTCAGCCCACGCCCACTGCAGCTTTGTCCAGAAGGAAGGACGTCCAGGAGGATGTCAGTCTAATTAGCATATTATGCTTTTATTATTATACTAGAGGCCCAGTGCACAAAAATTTGTGCACTCGGGGGGGAAGGGGGGTCCCTCAGCCTGGCCTGTGCCCTCTCACAGTATGGGACCCCTTGGGAGATAAGGACCTGCTGGCTTATGCCTGCTCCTGGGTGGCAGAGGGCAGGCCCAATCCCTAGGTGCAGCCCCTGGTCGGGCTCAGAGCAGGGCTGATTGGGGAGTTGGGGCGCCTCCCCCTGTCATGCACAGAGCAGGGCGGATTGGGAGGTTGCGATGCCACCCTCAGTCACGCTCAGGGTAGGGCTGATTGGGGGGTTGGGGCACCACCCCCTATCACACTCAAGGCAGGGTCGATGGGGAGGTTGCGGCGCCACCCCATGACGCACAGAGCAGGACCAATCAGGGGGTTGGGGTGCTGCCCCGTCACGCACAGAGCAGGGCCCATCAGGGGGGTTGGGGCTCCGTACCCTGCAGGGCCAATCAGGGGGTTGGGGCGCTGCCCCCTGTCACGCACAGAGCAGGGCCCATCAGGGGGTTGGGGAGCTCCCTCCATCACGCACAGAGTAGGGCCGATAGGGGAGTTAGGGCACCGCCCCGTCACACACACAGCAGGGCGGATCACAGGGTTGGGGCGCCGCCCTCTATCACCCACAGAGCAGGGCCAATCAGGGGGTTGGGGCGCTGCCTCGTCACGCTGATCCGGTGCCAGGAGGCCTCGTGGCCCCGCTGATCCCGGTGCTGGGAGGCATATTACCCTTTTACTATATAGGATAGAGGCCTGGGGGCTGGCTGGTTTGCCCTGAAGGGTGTCCTGGATCAGGGTGGGGGTCCCCACTGGGGTGCCTGGCCAGCCTGGATGAGGTGATGATGGCTGTTTGCAGCTGGTCACACACCCTTCAGGGTGGGGGTCCCCACTGGGGTGCCTGGCCAGTCTGGGTGAGGAGCTAAGGGCTGCTTTTAGGCTGGCAGTTGACTGAAGCTCCCAACCGCTCCTTTTCTTCTTTTTTTTTTTTTTATTCTGGGCCAGCTTTAGCTCTGGCTCTAGCTCTGAGGCTTCCGCTGCTGAAAGCAGGTATCTGGTTTGTTTGCTTAATCGAAACAATGTATAACTCCAGCTCTGAGATCCCGGCCGGCTGAAAGCTGGTTTCTGGGGTTTTGTTTAGCTTCTATATTTGTTACAATGTTTCTTAGAGTTGCAGCTCAGAGGCTGGCAAGTCAGGAGGGGAACGTTGGAGTCTGCAGTCACTGGAGCAAGCAAGCCTCACGTTTGCTTCCAGCTGCCTGGCTGCCGGCCGCCATCTTGGCTGACAGTTAATTTGCATAAGGATATGCTGATTAGCCAATGGGAAGGGTAGCGGTCGTACGCTAATTACCATGTTTCTCTTTTATTAGTGTAGATAGTGTGACATATTTATGCATATCAGTTCTCTATTATGTTTTGAAACTTTATTTGCTATTTTTTCCTATCACTTCATAGTATTTTTTTAAACAATTTCTTAGTGATTTCCTCAGTACGTCAACTGTCCTTTGTTCTTTTATGTTTCTCTTTCATGGATGCCATGTTCTTTGGAAGCTTGTTTAGACCAAGTTAGTGGCCTTTTAGGCTTCCCTACGTGAATAGGAGTTCACTTTTTGAATAATAAGAATTATATGTCCCAGGGGGAGAGGAGGACATCAGGATTTTAGAGATGCTTAGGTGGGGCGTGGCAAAAAAAGGTTGGAAACCACTGCTTTACAGTAAACATGATAAAATGATTACATTCCAGATTATCGTTCAGTAGTGAAATTGCCCACAAGTAGCCTTTTATAGCCTCGTTCTATTATTGTACTCCATAATGTGAATTCACACGCAAAAGAGAGCACCATCAATATCGATAATCAAATGTGTAAGATACTAGAGTTAAAACACCTTTCAAGTTTTCTGCCAAGAGACAAAGTCCGTTTCACTCAGAAATTATGAGTGTAATATATAATCACACATCACATAATGATGGAAATGTTTTTTTGAGAAATGTGCCATTAGATTATTTTGTCATTGTGAGTGCATTAACACAAACCTAAGTGGTATAGCCTACTACACACATAGGCTATGTGGTGCAGCCTACTACTGTTCCTACACTACACACCTGTCCAGCATGTTACTGTACTAAATACTGAAGGCAATTATTACACAACCAGAGGCCCGGTGCACAAAAATTTGTGCACTCGGGGGGGAGGGGGTCCCTCAGCCCAGCCTGTGCCCTCTCGCAGTCTGGGACCCCTCAGGGGTTGACCACCTGCTGGCTTAGGCCTGCTCCCGGGGGAATGGGCCTAAGCTGGCAGTCAGACATCCCTCTGGCAGCCTGGAGCCCTCAGGGGATGCCCGCTTGCCAGCGGGGAGCAGGCCTAAGCTGCAGTCTGACATCCTTAGCGCTGCTGAGGAGGCAGGAGAGGCTCCCACTACCACTGCTGTACTGGCAGCCGTTGGCCTGGCTTGTGGCTGAGCAGAGCTCCCCCTGTGGGAGCGTACTGACCACCCAGGGGCAGCTCCCGCATTGACCGTCTGCCCCCGGGTGGTCAGTGTGTGTCATAGTGACCAGTCATTCCCAGTCGTTCTACTGTTAGGGTCAATTTGCATATTATCCTTTTATTATATAGGATAGAGGCCTGGTGCATGGGTGGGGGCTGGCTGGTTTGCCCTGAAGGGTGTCCCGGATCAGGGTGGGGGTCCCGCTGGGGTGCCTGGCCAGCCTGGGTGAGGGACTGAGGGCTGTTTTCAGGCTGGCCACAGCCCCTTCAGGGTGGGGACCCTCACCCCATGAGGGTGTGGCCAGCATGGGTGAGGGGCTAATGGCTGTTTGCAGGCTGGCCACAGCCCCTTCAGGGTGGAGGTCCCCAATGGGGTGCCCGGCCAGCTTGGGTGAGAGGCTGAGGGCCGTTTTCAGGCTGGCCACACCCCCTTCAGGGTGGGGGGGGGGGGTCTTGCTGGGGTGTCTGGCCAGTCTGGGTGAGGGGCTGATGGCTGTTTGCAGGCTGGCCAAGTCCCCCAGTGGGGACCCTCACCCAATGAGGGTGTGGCCTTCCTAGGTGAGGGTCTGATGGCTGTTT
Source organism: Myotis yumanensis (assembly GCF_028538775.1). Taxonomy (NCBI): domain Eukaryota; kingdom Metazoa; phylum Chordata; class Mammalia; order Chiroptera; family Vespertilionidae; genus Myotis; species Myotis yumanensis. The sequence goes on from NW_027223766.1 coordinate 21,546,788, forward strand.
GCAGGCTGGCCACGGCCCCCAGCTACCCAAGCTCCCAGTGGAGGCTGGCTGGAAGCAGGTATCTGGGATTTATTTATTTATTATAATTGAAACTTTTTTGCCTTGAGCAGAGGCCATAGCCGGCCAGGGCAGGCAGGAAGCTTGGCTTCCTCCATCGCCTTCTGCTTGCTCCAGCTCCGTGGCTGCCAGCCGCCATCTTGGTTGGGTTAATTTGCATATAGTCGCTGATTGGCTGATGGGTGTGGCTTGGGCGTAGCGGAGGTACCGTCAATTTGCATGTTTCTCTTTTATTAGATGGTATGCATTTGTCTATCTAAACATAACTAAACAAAAAAATACAATAAATATATGGTATAAAAGATAAAAAATGGTATAGGGCAGGAGCTTGCAGGACAGAAAATTGCTCTGGGAATGGTGACTGAATGTGAAGGCCTAGCACATACTATACACTACTGTAGACACTATAAACACAGTCCCATAAGCCTTGCCTCTGCTTCCTTCTGACAGGGTAAGAAATAAAACAGTGAAGCTGCCAAAGCTGCTCCACGAACAGGGATATGAACTGAACTGATGTGCAATATTGAGGAATCAGCTAAAGCATACATCACCATAACAGTGACCATCAGGAGGGAATGAAAGCTTGCCTGAGGATTAATAATAAGAAATCAAAATGGAAAGCTAAAAGAACACAAGGGATTGCCATGGCAATGTCGTTTTGAGTATTGCATGTTGGAGCAGTGGTCATATTAAGGAACTTTGTGTTATTCATTTTTTTTTTTAAAAAAAGAGGGGATTTCTAACATGGAGAAGGTGTAGAATTGAGACTTCAATATTCTGACTTTGGAAATTTGTTTTTGGTTCCACTGACCCTTTCTGGCACAAAGGATTTCTCTAGAACTGAATGGATGGGGAAAAACAACAACTTATCTATGCTTTATATCATTACAACTTAAAAATATTTACAAAGTACAGGGACAGGCTGGCTCCACACTACCTGTAGGGGCCTCATATACATTATATAAATATAGGAAAGTCAGCTCTATTAATAATATTACTAGAGGTCCAGTGCACAAATTTGTGCATGGGTGGCGTCCGGCCAGCCCGGCCCCCATCTGCGCAGATCAGGGCCGGGCCTGCTGGGAAGAGGAGAAGGTGGGAGGCTGGCCAGATGGCTTGCCCTGATAGGGGCCCTATCAGGGCTGAGCTGGCTGGGGGGAGGAGCCGTGGCGATTGGCCGGTGGGCCCCACCCCCAATTGGGGGTGGGGCTGGCCGTGGGGAGGGTCTGTGAGTGTTGGGCCAGCTGGCCCCACCCCCAAATGGGGTGGGGGGGGGCCGATCGGGGATCAGTGGCCAGGGGAGGAATGGGCCATGCGAGGTTGGCCGGCCAGCCCCACCCTCGATTGGTGTGTGTGTGAGGGGGAAGCGGGCTGATCGGGGGCGGAGCTGGCTGTGGGGAGGGGCAGCAAGCCAATTAGGGTGGTGGGGCTGATTGGGGTGAGGCTGGCAGCGGTGGGCCAGCCCTGCCCCTGAATGGGGTAGGCAGGGCTGATCAGGGGCCAGCGGGTGGGGGAGGGGCCATAGGTGGTTGGCTAGCTGGCCCTGCCCCAATTAGTGTAAGGGGGCCGATCAGGGGCGGGGCCATCCAGGGGGAGGGGCCACAGGCAGTTGGCTGGTCCTGCCCCTGATCAGGGTGGGGGGCAATCATAGGTGGGGCCGGCTGGGGAGAGGGGACACAGGAGGTTGGCCGGTTAGCCCCCCCTTGCCCCCCAATTGGGCCTGTTTGCTGGCCACAGTGGGCGTCATAGCAACCAGTCATCCGGCATTCCGGTCACTGGCTTTTTATATATAGAGATTATACATTTCTACAAATGGAAAAACCAATAGGCAACATTACATAACTTGAATGATTAAGTACTTAGTTCCCAAATAAAGTACAGTAATTAAACCAATAAAAAGAAAAATTCTATGACATTCAAACTTTCAAAAAAATTTTTTTTAAGCATTTACTCATTTAACAAATGTTTATTAAACACTATGTGCCAACTATTAGGTGCTAGGGCTTGAGCAGAGAACAAAGAAGTTCTGCTCTCATGAAGCCAGCTTACGGTCCAATGAGAACAAACATTAGCTAGATTTTTTTTTTTCCTTCACACCCATCTCCAAGGTCAGTGGTTTCCAAGTGAGGGCTCATTTCATTTGTCGGGCTTCAAAGACCATAGTGCCATTTAACAGAAAGTGGAGAAATGCATACAGCCCTGATACACATTATATACAATGAAGACCAGTCTTATTCAAAATGCCTATAGAGTCGCTTTTGAGAGAAAGATATTGTTCTAGTATAACCAGCTACCAGGTCTTATTATCTTTCTTGAATTCCTTTTTCACTCTGCTGAAATAGCTCTTCAAGTAACTTTCTCATAAAGAGAATTTGGCTAAGCTCTTTTATACCTGAAATCTTTATTTTGCCTCCCCCTCATTGACAGAATTCAACACTCATCTTTAAAAACAATATACCCCATTCCTCTCCACTCCCAAATACATTTTACATGTGAGAATCCAGAGCTGTAGATTAGAATTCACATGATAATCTCCTTTCTTAGTAATTTGTTCTTGCTTGGAAAGCTTTTAAAATATCTTTATCCTGTCTTTTTTTTTTTTTTTTTCTTTTAAATTATCCTGTTGGTCACTCAGTGAGTCCATACTTCTGAAAACATATATCTTTGAGTATGGAAACTTTTCTTTAATCATTCTTCCCATTGCTTTTTCCTGTACTCTTTTAAACACTGATAGATAGATAGCGAACCCCTTTTTCCACCACATCTTTCACACTTTATATTTTCACCTCTATTGTTCCACATTTGGAAATTTCTTTGATTAGAAATTCCAGATCATCACCTGGACCTAAAACATGAACGTTTTATTAATCTGCTTGCTCACTGCTTTTTTATTATGAGAATCACATTTCTTATTTCCAATAACATTTTCTGGCTTTCTTTTCTTTTTATACATAAATCCTCCCTAACAAATAATCAAATTTTGTTTATATTTTAAATTACCTTTTGCTCCCTGTATTAAATATTTCTTTTAATGGGTTTGTTCTGGTTGTTCTTTCAACAAGCTTGATATCTTCTTTTATCAAACATAACAAAATTCTGTGTTCAAATTTAAGGATGAAGAACTATACAAATACTACAATAACTGGTATGGAGTTCTCCTGTTGTTTTAAGTTTCACCAATACCCCTCATTCTAAAATAGCCTGACTTGCAAGTTTTATATAACAAGACAGGATGTTTGGTCGGCTCCTCCATAGGGTGCTTTCCTGGCAAGGCAAGCTGGGGAATTCCTCCATTGCCAAAATAACCAGAATAAAAATTTTTAGAAACCATAAAAAAGATCCAGCAATGACAAGATAGAATTAGCTTTTGGAAGTCCTTGTCTATCACAAGTAGACTCAAGAATTTAAAGAAAAACATAAGCACAGTAAGAAGAGAAATGTGAGAAAGCTACTGTCACTATAGACATATATGTGTAATTTTAAAGCACAAAACTTATATGAAAAAGCAAAGAAAAAATAATCACAAATTTGGGGAAGGCAAAGATCTGAAGTCAGATTAATATAAGCCTTCCAAAATTGTTCTTTGTCAAAACTGTTTTGGCTAAAGGACCTTTGCCTGATCCTACACTAAAGAAAAAAAAAAAAGGCTTAAAGGATACTATGGATCAACTAACAGAATACTGCAATTATATTAGAGAATATCTTTATTCTTAGGAAATATACACTATACTTTTTTGAGGAAAGAAACACAATATATGAAAATTACTCTGAAATTGTTAAAAACAACAACAACAAAGCAAACAGGAAAGAATGTTAACAGGTCAATCTGAATGTTCTACATACTATTCTTATATTTCCAAATAAATTACAAATTATTTTTAAATAAAAAGATGAAGAAAAAAAGAGATTCCCTCATATTGTTGCAAGTATGTGTGTGTGTGTGTGTGTGTGTGTGTGTGTATATATATATATATATATATATATATATATATATATATATATGTATATTTCAATCATTCACCATATTACTGTTGCACCAATGTGTTTTGGCCGTATTCCTGCTGATGGACATTTGGGTTAGTCCCTGTTTTTTTTGTTTTGTTTTTACTATTATCACTTGTTTCCACTAAGAACATTGTTGTATGTCTTCTGGGGTATGGGGGAAGTTTCTCTTACATATCTATCCTGAAGGAAAACTGCTGAACTATAAGGTATATGGAATATATACCTTACAAAACTGCTTCTCCACATGGCTTTATCAATTTAAGGTTCCCATCTGCAAATTTATGAGATTTTGTTGATCTGCAGTCTTCCAATACTTGATACTATTAAGTTTCTTAATTTTGCCAAATAAATGAATATAAAATATTTTCTCATTATCATTTTCCTAATTACTATTAAGACTGAATATCTTTTTATGTACTAATTAACCATTATTGTTTCCTCCCATCAAAGGACTATCCATACATCTTTTGCCCACTTTTCTACTAGATTATTTATCTTTTTCTTAAATTGACTCATAGATATTCTTTATTTTTGATACTAATCTTTGGTCAGTTATGTTCAAATTTCTCCCAGCTCCTAACATGTCTTTTTACTTTCTTTAAATCATCTTTTCATGAGCATATTTTAATATAATCAAATTTTATCAGTTTTTCTTTTATAATTAGTGTTTTGTGTCTTGAGAAACCCTTCTTCGCCGAAACCGGTTTGGCTCAGTGGATAGAGCGTCGCCCTGCAGACTGAAAGGTCCCAGGTTCGATTCTGGTCAAGGGTATGTACCTGGGTTGCGGGCACATCCCCAGTAGGAGATGTGCAGGAGGCAGCTAATCGGTGTTTCTCTCTCATCGATGTTTCTAACTCTCTATCTCTCTCCCTTCCTCTCTGAAAAAAATCAATAAAATATATTTAAAAAAAAAAAAAAAGAAAGAAACTCTTCTTTACCGATGGTCTGAAGGACATGCACCTGGGAAAATGTAATCTTCACATTATCATACGCTTTGAGGAATTTCAGCTAAATACAAGAAAGAGGGGGTCATGTTAAAGGAGAAGTTTAACTAATGACTTGCAACTACTTTTATTTAAAAATTTAAAAAGTGTACCCTGACCGGTTTGGCTCTATGGTTTGGCTCGGTGGATAGAGCGTCAGCCTGCGGACTCGGGGGGGTCCCCGGGTTCGATTCCAGTCGGGGGCATGTGCCTTGGTTGCGGGCACATCCCCAGTGGGGGGCGTGCAGGAGACAGCTGATCGATGTTTGTCTCTCATCGATGTTTCTAGCTCTCTATCCCTCTCCCCTCCTCTCTGTAGAGAATCGATAAAATATATTTAAAAAAATTTTTTTAAAAGTGCAACAAGTAAAGAGAATCCTACCAAAACCCTACTAATTTGTCTTTTTGGATAGAGCACAGAAGGACCTAGAATATATACATCCTTCCTTCATCACTAGGATATCAAGAATATTTTGAAAGCAGTTTTGCTGGAGAGCCAAAGTGCAAGTACAAGTACATCTAAGAGAAAATTTACAAATGAAAATCTACAAATTCTGCCTCGACAAGAGGTAATAGCACCAGGAAGAAAACTGGGCAAAGACACATGATACCCAAGTGTTAAACGGTTAATATGCAGGAAAACTCTCCTGACATGGTGGTTTCAAAAATTTCACCTGCATATCCACTGTACTGGCTCTACCTTCTTACTCTTCACAGGCTGATGAATTGCTTAATTGGTAAAGTCAACTTCACCATGCCTTTCCCATTTCCACATCTGCAATGGGAAGAAAATATGCAACTAACACCAAGCATTAAAGTACAAAACAAAGAAACACCGAGACCACCAACAACAAAAAGCATGCTATTTAGGGACAAATACCTGACCTGGATGATCAGGAAAAAAAAGCCAAAAAGAGTCAACCTATATTGCAAAAAAAGATACTAGCAAAACTATAATGAGTCCAGGCAATGGCTGCCAGAGGTTAGACTTGGGGGAAGAATATAAATACAAAGGAATAGTACAAGATAGTTTTGGAGAGATAATGGAATTATTCTGTATCCTGATTGTAGTGGTTACACAAATCTACAAATGTGTTAAAATTTATAGAACTGTCCACACCAAAGAGGTGAATTTTACTGTATGATTTAAAAATGTTTTTAAAGGATTTGTATACAAATATTTATAGAAGTTTTATTTACATTCTTCAAATACTGGAAATAATCAGATGTCCTTCAAAGAAAGAACAGATGGATAAACTGGTAAATCCATACAAGGAAATAGTACTTAGTAATAATTAAAAAGAACAAAGAATTGGTATACAAAACAACAAACTGCAAAGATAGCATGCTGAGTGAAAGAAGCCAGTCTTAAAAGAGTACACACTGTAATTTCTGACATTATGGAAAATGCTTCCTAGAGACAGAACAGATCAGTGAATTAGGGTTAAAAAGGAGAAGGCTTAACTAGAGAGCAGCAGCAAAGGAGAATTTACAATTTTACTGTATGTATATTTAATAAAAGAAACAAGTTAAAAAGGATATGGAAGAGGAAGAAGTTCCTAAAAATAATCATTATAGGAAGCAAAGATAGGCTGTGAACAGTCATCTTTGTGACTCAAAAAATTAAATCAACTAGGCATCAAAAAATTCAGGTAAGCAATCAATCAACTGAAATAAATGGGAGCTAGATGTGGTAACATAAGCAGACATGTCACTGAAGAATGCAGAACCTCACAAGTCACAAAATCAACACAAAGCAAATCACATCAATGTCATGAAAATTCAAATTTGAGAAATTCTCCAAATGCAGAAAAAAAAAATGGTAAGAACCAATGGCACTGAAAGAATGTTCAAAGATTCAACATTCTTTGACATTATTAGAAAAAAGAAAATGAAAACCTGGCCTTTGGACAAAGAATTTAAAAAAATTATAATAGAAACCCATATTGGACACATTCTACATAGAGGTCCATATTGCAAGAATAAAAAAAAAAATTTTATGCACACAGAAACAGTTATTTCCAAAGAAAGGAAATTTAGGCTGGCCTCAGACATCTTTTATATGTAATAGAAATATAAAGCTATAAAATGAAGCCTGAAAGAAAAGACTGTGACTCAAAAATTCTATATCCAGGTAAACTGTTGTTCTATTATGGTCAAAGTAAGGCATTTTCTTGCATTTAGAAGGGCTTAATAAAAATATTATCAGCTACTCTTCCTAAAAAATAATACAATAAGCTAAATAAAATCCAAAGCAAATATGTCAAAGGTGAGTGAGACATAAAAAGACTGGCTGTAAACAATAAAACAATTTAAATGTAAAATTTTAAAGTTCAAATAACCATTGAATGTATAACTACAAAACAGTATGTAATGGTCATAATTCCTGAGATAGTTATATAATAATTAAAAAACACCCTAGAATTAAAATTTCAGACTGGGTAGAGAAGAATTGTGGAAAGACATAAAAGGGTGGCCTCTCCTTAGCAGTAGCAAGAACAGTTGATAACTATTTCCCTGCCTTGTATCTTTCTCCCGGAGTAATCTCATCCCACTTCCGTGGAATTATCTGTTTAAGAACAAGAAAGTCCCCATCTGTGACTCCCACATCTAACTGTCTAATCAAAGAGATTTCACTATCTATATTTCTCAAAAGCACCTTAAAATCAGCACATCCTAAAACAAAATCTTCACTTGCATCCCGCCTTTCATACCCCAAATCATTTCTCCTGATCCATTATTTGTAAGGGCAGTTACAAACGGTTAAGCAGGGCCTTAAATATTAAATAGCCATTTGTACTATTGCGAAGCAAAGTTTCTAACAATTCAGTTCAAGAATCACTAGCAGCAAAATTATCGAGGTGCTTGATTAAAAATATACTCTACCCGGTCCCTTATCAAATATATCAGATTGCCTGGGGTGGTCTCAATAGTCTGCATTTTCAAGAAGCACCCTAATTGATAAGTATGTGTTCTAAAATGTATGGGAACTACTGCTCTAGGATCATTTCACATGTAAGAAATGTTAACTGAAATAGTTCCCTCTTTTGCAAATATCAAGTAGCCACAAGATGCTTATGTTTACACACAGATAGGAATCAACTTTAGTTCCTGTTTTATCTCAATTTCTACATGCAAGCTTTCCATAGCAACCATCATAATTTATTGGAGAAGCTTCTAACTTTATCCCTTATTTGAAAATAACTTTAAATGTACTGTCTATGGAAAAATCTGTTAGTTTCTTACTCCATCCATCCCCTTTTTCTCCTAAAATTAGCACCCTCCCCCACACCAATTTTCTTTTGTAGTCTAAAACAGAAAACATTCCCCAGCCTATCTTGCTGTGTGCCCTCTGATCAAATCTGGCCAATATGATGCAACATGAACAATGAGTAACTTCTTGAGAAATCTCCTTTAGAGTCTCAACAAAGGTAAATAACTGAAGAAATAAAATTCTGCAATCTACATCTAAAGCTCCATGTCTTCCCAACTCTTAGCTGCCTTCCTAAAGTCAAATTCGGACTTAGCTTGGAGAAACCAAGATGGCGGCATAGGTTAACGCCGGAGTTTGCTGCCTCGAACAACCACTTCAAAAATTCAACTAAAAGACGGAACGGACATCATCCAGAACCACAGGAAGGCTGGCTGAGTGGAAGTTCTACAACTAGGAGGAACCGAGAATCAGAGGAGGCGCAGTGCTGAAGTAAAATACTAAGGTGTGGAGTGCCTGCGGCGCGGGCTGGTGGCTGAGGGCGTGGTTGTCTGTTTCAATCCGGAGGGAGCCTCAGACTCAGAGCTCCAGATCCGGGCGAGTCTCTAGGGACCCAGACTCAAACGGGAGAAGCAGGACTGTCTGGCTACGGTCCCTCCGAGGTTTGCAGCTGTTGCTGGGACAGTGAGGCAGAGCCCCTGGGGATGGGACTGAGAGCAGCCATAACTGCTTGCTCCGCCCGCCCCGTAGATCCCCTGGGACCCGCCCCGCCCAAGCCCTGCACAGAGGCATTTTCCGGATAGCCTCAGGCAAAGGCTAGATTAGCACCTCCCTAGAGGACACAAGTTCTTCCACTGCAGACACAGCTGATTCTCACAGCCAGTCGGCCTGGAGGTCAAATCCCTCTAGTATTAACGATAACAATCAAGGCTTAACTACAACAAGACTGCACACAAAGACCACTAGGGGGTGTACCAAGAAAGCGTAAAAAATGTGGAGACAAAGAAACAGGACAAAACTATCAAGGGAGGATATTGAATTCAGAACCACACTTTTGAGGTCTCTCAAGAGGCTTCTAGAGTCTGTCGATAAACTTGATGAGATGTACAGGAAATCTAATGAGACCCTCGATGGTGTGATAAAGGACCATCTAGAAAGTAAGCATACACAGACTGAAATAAAGAATATTATACAGACTCCCAACAGCAAACCAGAGGAGCGCAAGAATCAAGTCAAAGATTTGAAATGCGAAGAACCGAGAAACACCCAACCAGAAAAGCAAAATGAAAAAAGAACCCAAAAATACGAAGATAGTGTAAGGAGCCTCTGGGACAGATTCAAGCGTACTAACATCAGAATTATAGGGGGACCAGAAGATGAGAGACAGCAAGATATTGAAAACCTATTTGAAGAAATAATGACAGAAAACTTCTCTCTCCTGGTGAAAGAAATAGACTTCCAAGTCCAGGAAGCGCAGAGAACCCCAAACAAAAGGAATCCAAAGAGGACCACACCAAGACACATCATCATTAAAATGCCAAGAGCAAAAGACAAAGAGAGAATCTTAAAAGCAGCAAGAGAAAGAAACTCAGTTACCTACAAGGGAATACCCATACGACTGTCAGCTGATTTCTCAACAGAAACCTTGCAAGCCAGAAGGGAGTGGCAAGAAATATTCAAAGTGATGCATGCCAAGAACCTACAACCAACATTACTTTATCCAGCAAAGCTATCATTCAGAATTGAAGGTCAGATAAAGAGCTTCACAGATAAGGAAAAGCTAAAGGGGTTCATCACCACCAAACCAGTATTATATGAAATGCTGAAAGGTATCCTTTAAGAAGAGGAAGAAGAAGAAAAAGGTAAAGATACAAATTATGAACAACAAATATGCATCTATCAACAGATGAATCTAAGAATCAAGTGAATAAATAACCTGATGTACAGAATGAACTGGTGATTATAATAGAATCAAGGACATAGAAAGGGAATGGACTGACTATTCTTGGGGGGGAAAGGGGTGTGGGAGATGCAGGAAGAGACTGGACAAAAATCGTGCACCTATGGATGAACACAGTGGGTGGGGAGTGAGGGCGGAGGGTGGGGTGGGAGCTGGAAGGAGGGGAGTTTTGGTGGGAAAAAAGAGGAACAAATGTAATAATCTGAACAATAAAGATTTAATTTAAAAAAATTAAAAAAAATAAAAAATTTTTAAAAAAAGTCAAATTCGTCTACATTTTGTACAAGTGCTCTAACTGCATAATTATAAAAAAGCTTCAGGAGTTTTAGGGAAAAATATTTTATTTCTCATAAATACAAAATAAATAATGTTCAAACATTTATTTAAAAACTGTTTGGTTCAAACTCCAGACGTGTTATTTCCATAAAAATAATGTTTAAGATTAGAGTCCCTTGCTAGTTCTCAAGCCTGATTAATTATAAACGCAGAATTCACTGAGCTTTGATAAACTCGACTCAATAACCTTTATCACCTGAGGAGTATGAAGAATAGGCAAAAAGCAAATTCAGAGAGTAAGGGTTACCCTTGGAAAGGAGAAATGTTTCAAATATGACATCACAGGTCTTCAAGGATCTTTGTAAAGTTGTTTCTTAAACTAAGTGATTGTTTTCCTTCAGAGTAAAGTTCTTAAACTCAAAATGTAATGTTAAAAGGCATTAAATACCCATCCATGCACAGTACCCCAATAAAAAGACCCTACACACAAAAATTACTGTACTCTTACCCTACGCATGGCTTCCTCCTCTTCTTGACGCTTTTCATAATGTGCAAAGTCATCAAAGATTGAGGTGGTATGCTTGAAGGTAGCAATTATTTTAAGCACTTGCTTAGCTTTTTCTAGGGGTACCTCTTGAGTGTCCCTTGAATTGGTAACTGGTTTGTTGTCATTATTTTCTAAGCGAATATGCCGTAATTGGTTATTGGGAACATCTTTGACAAAGATCCACTTAACTTCAAATTTGCCCTTCCACTTATCCTGAGACCAGACACCAGCATATGCATTATAGTCCACAACAGACTTCATTTCAGCCACTCCACAAAAATGTCCACTGCCATTCACACTGAAGAGTAAATAGAGTGGGCCTTTCCCATTCAGGGAACGGTAAGCTGCATCCAAACGCTTATTACCATGCTCAGTACTACACCAGATAGAGTACTTAATGGAACGGTGAATGTCATCCTCAGAATAGCTTTTAATTATAAACACACGTCCATTTTTCAGGTTCCAGTCAAAGTCTTTGGGATTATAGTTGTTTATGGCCTTTAGCTTTTCCAGCACTGGATGCACTTCTACACTAGAAGGTGAAGCACTGACAGGAACAACACCTAAACCAAAGTTTTCACCGCCCGCTCCATTGTTCTGGTTGAAGCCACCTCCCCTATTCCGAGGAGCTACCCAACGGTTCTGCAGTTGTTGCTGTTGGGGCTGCACTTGGTGAGGCTGAGCCTGTGGCTGAGGTCCTTGTTGCTGCTGTGGTTGTGGTGGCTGAGGCTGCTGTTGAGGCAGTTGGCTTTGCACCAATGGTGGTGGTTGAATTAATGGCTGAGGCTGCTGAATTATAGTTTGAGGAGGCAGAACTGGTTGGGTTGGTGGTGCCTTTACCACAGACCCCTTTTCATCCCAAGTTCCAATATTCATGTTGTGTTTTATAGGAGGTGGTGGCACAGCAGAACCTCCAATTCCTACATTGCCCTTGGGTTTAAGTTTCGGTTGAGGTTTGGCAGGCTTTCTGGCAATGGCGGCCCAGGAAGTTGGTTTAGGTGCTGCACTGCTAACTGGGGGCATACTATTGGTTGCAATGCTAGTCATACCACTGCTGCTCAAGGCTGTACCTACAGTTTTTGTCACTGCAGCTGTCAGGTCACCACCAATTTTCAGTCCCGTCATGCCTTGCTCAATACTGCTAATGCCAGGCACCTTACTCAAAGTATCATTGCCAAATCCAGCCTGTCCATCAGTAATAGCTCTCCCAAGAGAACTAGGTGGATAGCCATAACTGCTACTATAAGCAGAACTTTGCGTTGATTGTCCCTGAGATCCACTTGTCCCCCACGTAGAGAAATCAGCATTACCAGGAAAAAAGTTAAATCCATGCTGACCAAGAAATGGAGGGGTATTTCCTAATGCCCCAGGTTGACTAAACACACCATCTGGTATATAATGATGTTCTCCATTACTCATTTGTCCATAAGTTGTCAGATATGGCATAGGTTGGTCTCCAGCTGTGGACCATGCTGCTTCCCCAAGAGAATATGGAAATCCAATGGATGGAGCATAGTAACTAGGCATGTATGGATCTGACATTGGTGGATAGCTGTTACTCTGGAAAACAAAAAATCATAATCAAGAGCAAAGTTCCTCTGAAGGTGGGGGGGGGGGGGGATCTGAAAGATGAAAATCAAATAAATTTAAGTAAATGAAAACAAATCCACCTGTTCCAAATAAGCAAAATTAAAAGTTTCAAACCTAATTTTATCAACAGAAAAATTTGCTGATGAGTATTTTTACTTTAAAATGTTTATAAAATTCCAAGTTTTTTGTTACAGAGCTAGGGGTGGAAGATAATTATTTTTGTTTAAAGAATCTGGTCCTCTACCACCATTTAAAAATACCGTACTTTCTACAAAAGATTGGTTTCTAAATTTTGCCCACACAAATTCATCATTTATAGCCAGCTTTATTTTAAGCAACTGATGTATACAAACATGTATAACCAAGAATTTAAAAAGCCTGAAAACTATGCCAATAATAGAGAAATTATAGCCTATCTGTATTACAGAATCCAGTTCAGCAGTTAAATTTTGAAATTTTAAGAAAAAAATTAGAGAAATACACTCTGAGAAGCAAAGATTCATGATTATATGTATAGCATGATCCAAATTTGTTTTTGTTTTGCCTCACTCATTTTAAAAAGAAACCAAACCAAATCCTTTCTACGGTTTCTTAATGGTAGGATAACAGGTGCCTCTTTTCTTTTTATTAGATTTTCCAAATTTTACACAATAAACATCACCTTCCTGATCAGAATTTTCATTTACAAATTGAGTTCCTGCAATTTCCCCCCAAAATTACTGCAATTACATCAACTTTTATTTTGAATATTAACTGATCATTCAGTGATTTGCCAAAAACCAAGGTAGCAAATTCTCTTTTTAAAAACTCAAATTTGTTATTACACAATGTGAAAAATAAAATATTTAAGGATTTTTTTGAATATGTGTTTCTTATGCCCCAAACAGGCCTGACAACAGATTTTCACAATTTGATGTAGGTGTGATTTTTAAAGCCTCGAACAGACCTTTAGAATTTGTAGAATAAGCAAGGTGAAAAAAATTAAGCTAATATCCAGTCAGAAGAACTAGTATTCCCTTTGCAAGGGTCAAAGTTCGAAGACTGATACTTTATTGTTACTATTAAGTTTCAAATAAAGGTTGTATTTAAATTAATAATTATGACATAATATTACTACTTCCAGTAAAGATTGCATTTAAAAAAACAACTCTCAATTCATACTACTTGAAGAAAACAAAAATGACTTCATTCACTTGATATGAAGTACATTTTACTGTATTCAAAACTGGAAATACACGTTACTATTTACTAATTTAGTTGAACATATTCATTAACTATACATAGGTTAATTATTAACTGTATTTGAAAATATATTCCAACAATGTTCACAGAATTAGTATAAAAGAAATGAAGAGCATCTTTGGAACCACCACAGTAGTGCCATCTTTACAGAAATTAACAGTGAAAATACTGACTGTTATATTTAAAGACAAAAATAAGAGCTTCTTGAGGAAAAGTTCAAAATCACCAACAATGGTTTTCAATGAAAAAATTCTTCAATGAATTAAGTAAACTTTACCAGTCAATGAAGTTGATACACACACACACACACACAGTATAACCAACCAATCACAAAAGTTCAGCCAGAATAATCTATATAATTGATTAAACGATTTTTTAAAATATTTTTAAATTTAAAGTTATTAGAGTATCTACTTACTAGTAATTTTAACCAAACACTTATTAAATGCCTAAACTGTGATATAAGATACTCATTGTAGCCCTAGCTGGTTTGGCTCAGTGGATAGGGTGTTGGCCTGCGAACTGAAGGGTCCCGGGTTTGATTCCAATCCAGGGCATGTGCCTTGGTTGCAGGCACATCCCCAGTGGGGAGTGTGCAGGAGGCAGCTGATCAATGTTTCTCTCTCATCGATGTTTCTAGCTCTCTATCCCTCTCCCTGTAAAAAATCAAAAAAAAGATAAAAGATACTCATTGTAAAAGAAAACCTACAGCTAATGACACATAACACATGGAAGTGCATAAATTCCCCACGAGGGAAGAGTACGAGAGCTGGGCTAAATATGGAGGTAATCAGTTTCAAAGTTTTAATTTAGAATGTTGGCACTGAAACCTAGACTCAGTAAGTTATGTGGATGTGGGAGTGGAAAAGCAGACCAGGTAGAAACTTTTTAAGTTCATTTTTCATAATAAAGTGTTTGCAAAATTATACTCATAATTTATTTTGAATATTCTTATTTCACCTTCACAAATGCTGAATTTTGCACAACAGTTACATATCAAGTTCCTAATTTATGTATACATAAAGTATAATTCAGGGGTCAGCCAACAAAAGGTCAAAGAACAAATATGTATTTTAAGCTTTGCAAGCTAAATAAACTCTGGTTGCTGCCACATATTTACTTTTGAAAAAGGCTGCTAACTCAAGGAATTTCTCAAAGAAATAGAATGGACTGAATTGGGTCCCTGGGCCACAGTTTATTGGCAATTCAGTTTTAACTGATTCTGTAACCTGTACAGATTCCTAAAAAAAAAGGAAGTCACCAACCTCTATTACTAAATTAATGTGGAACAAATGTTTGCCAATTGTTACCTCTGGGGCTGGAACAGACCCAAACCCATTGGGGTGTGAAGGCTTTGATTAAATATCTTGTCAATTATTTTTTAAAATCATGATTTTTTTTCTACTCCCTAAATTAGCATTTGGCCAAAATAACGAGTTTAAATTACTTTAAAATGTGTTCCATTAGTCATTTCTGCCTATCAAACAAACAGCCCAGGCTAAATAAGCAGAGAAAGCTGTCTGTAGTGCTATTACTATCACCTACAGATGTTGAGAATCCTATATAATAAAACCCTAATATGCAAATCAACCGAACGACAGAACGACCAATTGCTATGACACGCACTGACCACCGGGGGGCAGACGCTGAATGCAGGAGCTGCCCGGTGGTGGTCAGTGCGCTCCCACGGGGGGGGAGCGCTGCTCAGCCAGAAGCCAAGCTCATGGCTGGCAAGCCCAGAGGCAGTGACGGTAGCCTCTCCCACCTCCGCTGTAGGTGGGCGGTAAGAAGCCAAGGATGCGAGAGGGATGTCCTAAACTGACAGTCGGACATCTCCCGAGGGGTTCCGGGCTGCAAGAGGGCGCAGGCCAGGCTGAGGAACGCCCCCTCCCCCCCCCCCCCCCCAGTGCACAAAATTTCGTGCACCGGGCCTCTAATATTGGATAAATGGCCTGTTTTCTCCAGTTTATCAAATACTAACCATTTATTTACCAGTTCTCTCAGTAGTTTTAGTTGAATGAGATGTTTCTTCCTAGCTCTATGACAGTAACTTAAGCAATCTCCTTTCAAAAGGCAAGGCTTCAGTTTGGATTCTAGTAAAAACAAAGTTGTAGGAAACTAAAGTCTTAAAAAAAAAAGATATGGCCAACACATTTTGAATAACTAGAGCTTTGATAATAATTGAAAATGTTTTCTAATGTTTTGCTAAATTTAAAATTAATTTCTAATTGCTAGCTAAGTGGAATATCAATTAGAGCAGGGATGGGCAAACTTTTTGACTCGAGGGCCACAATGGGTTCTTAAACTGGACCGGAGGGCTGGAACAAACGCATGGGTGGTTTGTGTGAACTAATATAAATTCAAAGTAAACATCATTACATAAAAGGGTGCGGTCTTTTTTATTTTTAGTTTTATTCATTTCAAACGGGCCGGATCCGGCCCGCGGGCCGTAGTTTGCCCACGGCTGAATTAGAGGAATGTACCTTGGTAGTGGAGAAAACAAAATTTCTACTTCCTGATAATGGAAAATAACTCAACACTTACTTTTTTTTTTCACCTTTTACTTAAAACGTGATTATAATGAGACATAATCAATTTCAGTTTATGTAAACTAATATCTTTAAAATAGTTTATTCATATTTTAGAAAGTGATCAATAACAGTGAAATTTTACTATTTTTTTGAATGTTTTTATTGATTTTAGAGAGAGGTTAAGAGAGGAGAGAAACATCAATCAGCTGTCTCCTGCAGGCCCCCCACTTGGAATCAAGTCCACAACCCTGGGCATATGCTCTGAACAGGGACCTTTTGGTGCATGCGACAACACTCAACTAACTGAGCCACACTGGCCTGAGCTACCACATTCTTTAAAATCTATCACCTTTAAAGTGATGTAAAACTTTTGAGATTTCCCTTATATTTAAAAAACGAATTGAAAGGGAAATATGTACATATAAAAAGTGATATAATTACCAATGGATAATTGATAGCAGATGCATAATTCCTTTACCCACAGCATAAACTTAGAAACACTACCTGAGGAGCTATCTATATCTATATATCTATATATCTATATATCTATATATCTATATCTATATCTATCTATCTATCTATCTATCTATCTATGCCTAAGCTATGATGCGCACTGACCACCAGGGCACAGACACTCAATGCAGGAGCTGCCCCCTGGTGGTCAGTGCGCTCCCACAGCAGCAGTGCCACTCAGCTGACCAATGGGCGCCAGATACCAGGCTCATGGATGGCGAGCTAACTGAGCAGTGGCACGGCACCCGGCCCGGGCTCGGGCTCCTCCCCAGCTGTCTGCCATGGCCTGATCCCTGCAGTACACAACAACGGACCCCACTGGTGCACGAATAAGTGCACCGGGCCTCTAGTTTAATATAAGGTTGAAGTGAACCCATAAGGCAACCAAATTCTAATCCCAGCCTAGGCACTTATCAGCTAAGTGAAAGTAGCCAAAATACAACTCTGAATTTTTTTTCTCCGCTATTCAAAGGAAATAAAGATACAGTGCCTACGACACAGTAAGTAGTCAACAGTTATATTTATTAATACAACTCAACCTGCCTCTTTAAAATGTAACTTAACCATCAAGCACATTTGTATAGTTTCAAAGCTAGTCCAGATCTTAAGAGTATAAAGTCCTGGCCATGGCTGGGTGGCTAACTTGGTTGGAGCACGGTCAATTACAGTAAAAGGTTGGGGGTTAGATTCCCAGTCAAGGCACACATCCAGGGTTGAGGTTTCAATCCCTGGTTGGGTGTGCTTGGGAAACACAACTGATTGATGTTTCTCTCTCACTCTGATGTTTCTCTCTCTCAAATTAATAAAAACATATACCCTGGTGAGAATTTTAAAAAGTCAAAAACAAAAACAAAAAAAACAAAAGAAGATATAAAGTCAAGATGTGATGTAGTAGGCAAGGATTGGGCTCAATTCTATACTCTTCCACTTTCTATGTCAGTGATTTCACTGATCATTAATTTTTCTAACCTTGTTACTTCATTGGTAAAATGGGGATGATACCTGCTACTCTAATCAACTGTAAAGATTTTTCTACATCTTTAATTGCAAAGTGCTATATTAAAATATAGATTAAGCCTTTACCTTTAGATTTTTTAATTTGAAAACTAAAATATGGAAGATTAAAAATTCTTCGTTAGAATTTTGAAATCATTTATAATTATTATCCTTTAGCCCGCAGGCCAGTTGTTTTTCTATTATCTCGAAGAAAACCTGAACAGTAAGAAAAAGTTTATAATCACTGTTCTAACCTAAAGACATTTTAATACAACTCAATTATAACTGAGACTTTTATTTTGTGTGTGTGTGTTTTGTTTTAGTTAAGGTAACTTAATATTCATTTTTGTTTCATAAACACCCAAATTTCCAAGGGAGAACACTGTACAATGTTTCAGAAGTTCAATAAAAAACACTTGAGGCATTATCCACCAATGTCAGCACGTAAGCACAGAGATAAACAAAATTGCTTTCCCTTAAAAACCTGAGGTACTTCAATCTCCTGAACTCACTTCTGAATTAATAAAAAGTGAAGGTTAGTCTACTTTTAATGTTTATCTGTATTTTCCGAAAATATTTAAAAAATATTATTGTACTTTTAAAAAAGTATAATTTATGCAGATTAATAATAAAAATGTCCTAAGAAAATGTACTCTATCATATTAACTTGACATTTCAACCATAATATTTCATTCTTTAATTCTAGAAGATAACCTAATTCGCATTCAGTAAGTATTTAATAAATGCCTACTATGTAACTGATTAAAGTGCCAGTCACTGGAGACAAGATGAAAAACATGATTTCTGACCTAAAGGACTCCACAGGTCTAGGGGAAGACATATTTACCCTACAATTTGATAAGTACTATAATGGAAGTACAAACAAAAGAAAACAAACACTCTAGCACAAAGAGAAGGAAGGGTGCAAGTAACTGGGGGAATCAGAAAAGACTTCAGAAGCAATAGACACAGGATTCTGTGTGTGGGTGTATGCAAATCGTACACATTGAGATTATGAAAGAAAATATTTACATTTTCAGAAAATAATAATAAGCCCTATTTCCTTGAGTAAGTGAGATGGAGAAAGCTGACCAAAGATGAGGCAGGAAGGATGTGTTGTGAAGTTGAGGTAAATTCTTTAATATGTCAATGGCACAAACTTCAACTTTAAGACTCCTGAGTGGCAATACAGAATTACCAGTTAGGAAATCATTCAAACAGGCAAAGATAATTATATTATTCTCTTAGTTCTCTATATCTCTTTCCTGATAAACATGACTAGGAATTTATTTCCCCATATATACAAACAGACAAATTCAAACTTCATTTTTCCAACTTACTCTTCCAATTTATAAGGCACGTTTAATAGTACCAATTAAACATGAATTTTCTGACCAACATAATTGTCCAATTATTCTGAGGAATTATAGAGAACTATTTTTTGGCTGATCTTCATTTTTACTTAAATATAGCGATCTTTTAAGAGAATAAACAAAACCAAAAAAAAATTCTACACAGCAAATATTTTACATAAATGTTACATGCACATCCACTTTATAATTAAGCAAAATAAACTTTTAAGCATAAGAATTTTTTTAAAATCATTAAAAAATAAGACAATACACACAAAATAGAATTAACAGAAGCAACAAAAATATACATTTCATAAAGCTTCAGTTGGTCTTGTCTCCCAATCTACTGGTTAAAGCCTGCATTTTGAAAAACCCTACCTTCCTTGCCAAACAGAAACCTCCAATTTGGCTAAGCCTAATATATATCCATAAAACAGAGAACTAATTTTAAAACCAGAAGGACAGACATTTACTTGTAAATTAATATAAAAATTATTCCCTAATAAAATGAACACTAGAAAATAGAAGAAATATGCTGCCACAGAAGACGAATAGCCTGGTGTAATGTATTCCTGGGTTTGATGTGAATTAGATCTAAGTATATAAAAAAATTTAAAATAACCAAAAATATTAAACACCTTTCCAGACAAATGATTCATTTTTCTTATTTATAATATTAAAATCAAATGATGGGATTTAATTTTAAAGTCATATTGCATATTTATAATTGAAAATTTAAAAATTAAATAATTACTTCAGGTAGGTCAGTGCAAGGACCTACAAATACTTGCAGAAAAAATCTGCAAATAATTACTTGATATATTTCACCAATAAATCCAGTATTCACTCATCTGTTCTAAAAGGTCAATTTTTGTAAGTTTTTAAATTTCAATTAAGTAATTTTAAGTTAAATTCTTACAACTTACTGTCATATTTCAGATAATTTTCCATTTTTCTCTTCAATAGACCCAGTATTCAATATTCAATAATTATAGTGCTCTTTAAAAGGTAAATATGGCCTTAGACAGTGTGGCTCTACTGGTTGAGCGTCATCCCATGTATCAAAAGGTCACTGGTTTGATTCCTGGTCAGGGCACATGCCCAGGTTTGGGGCTCAATCCCCAGTAGGGAGCATGCAGGAGGCAGCTGATTGATGTTTCGCTCACAATGATATTTTTATCTCCCTCTCCCATTCTCCCTCTCTCTCTCCCTCTAAAATCAATAAAACATATTAAAAGAAAAAAAGTAAATATGTACCTTGACTACACATAATTATTTAGTATTACAGAAAGATAACTGCTGAAAACCTATTCACTAATATTGGCAAGAGGGAAGTAAAATACAGTCTCACTGGTATTAAACTTTAAAACCTCTCTTGAAATAGCACATGACTATATTGATTCAAATAACATGAATTAAAATGATTTAATTAATATAAAGCATAAGACCTTCCATGTAAACATCACATTAAAAAACAAGACTTTTATAGTTGTTTTGCCAATATTAACAAGGAAGCTTTTATGATACAATTTAAAAATAGGATTAAGGTAAATGCATTTATAGTCTTAAAAATTAATTTTCCAACACTTTAAAATTTTTTTACAAGTGAAATTTTATGAAAAATTCCAATATAAAAGAACAGATAAAAAGCAAGGCAGAGCTCTGGTTGCCACAAAGGTGGGATCAAGGGTACCCTCCCCCAATCTCCCCTAGGCAGACCTGAAGCACCTCTGTGGAATGCCAAATAACCAATCTTCTAAGCCCCTGTGACAAATGAATTATAAAATATCTGTTACCAAGTAAAGCGAGGATTCTTATGGTAGCAATTTTCAAACATTTAAAATCCATTAAAATTTCTTGAAAACAGACTCTGAACAATGAAGACAGTGGATCTGCATAATATATCCTTATATTAGAAATTAATTTTATATTTTAATCAAGTATAAAATCAAGTAGCAAAAAACCCACAATTTAATTATTTAGACCAAATAAACTTCTCAAACTTATCTGATCGTAAAAACATTGTGGGGATAATATCTACTATACCTCATTATCAGAATTTCTCGAAAAGGTTGGAAAACACTGCCATAAGGGATATTAATTGAGGTCAATGTATGGCCCCAAATAGAATATTATGTTTCTTTTAAAACTTGCACTACAATTGTACAACAAATGATCTTCCCCTATTTTCCAATTATATATTCTTTCACAACATTTAGGTGGAAAGTAAAATTTATTGAGATTATAAAATAGATTACATAAATATGAAATGAAATTTTTCATTCTTAAGAGTAGCCAAACTTTCATTGATTTTTATCACCCATTTTTCTTCTCTCTCATTTATTTATTCTCTACCAACATATGCTAGAACTGCAGATCAACAGACAGAAGAGAGTGGTTAAAGAAATTACTAAGAGATTAAACATAACCATGGCTCTCCAGTCCTAAAAATAATTCTACATCCACAAAATGGGAACTACTTTTTGTTCAAATTTGCTTTCAAACTATAAAGTTGTGTAATAACATTTGTTTCCTTGTTCTTTCATAGTTTTAAAAAACTAGGTTAAGATTTCAAGATACATTTTTTTTCATACATCTTTTTTTTTAAGCAAAACAAAAGCAACTTCATTCCAGAATGTTCTCCCTAAAGAAAATGATTAATAATTAAAGTTTATTTTTAAAATTTATTTCTAGTAGCAATATTTTTAATAACA
Organism: Myotis yumanensis; assembly: GCF_028538775.1. Lineage (NCBI taxonomy): Eukaryota > Metazoa > Chordata > Mammalia > Chiroptera > Vespertilionidae > Myotis > Myotis yumanensis. Next base: position 21,568,766 of record NW_027223766.1, read on the forward strand.
AATGGGTGCAGACAGAAATGGTATAGAGACCAAATATCAGATTTTTAATGTTTACATCTAAATTATTCCTATATTTAAATTCACATTTGTGAATAATTCAAACACACAAGAATTTCAAAAGCTAACAATTATTTGATTTGTTGAAATTTTCCATGCCTATAATATAGAAGCAAGTGTTTATAAAGTCTTAATTATTTTATTTATCTTTATTTATCTATTTCCTCCATTACCAGGTTAAGTTAAAACTTTAACTATCAGTAAAATTCAAATAGGAATGTCTTATGAAGAAGAAAATACTACATTAAACCAAAAATTTCAGGCACAAAGTAGTCCTCTCCACAAATTTCTAGCTAATTAAACCTTGTAATTTGCTTTGGCTACAAAGATATGACAGTGACATTAAAAGATTAAATTCTTTCAACATTTCAAAAAAACACACTACAACATATACTAGTAATGTTCCATGTTCAAATCTTTATATTTCATAATTTAGTTTCAGCTGTCTATAATTTTTAAAGAACTCTTCTGTGTCATAAACATGCAACTGCTATTCAGGTACACTAGATTAATTCATGTTATTGTTGGTCTCATTCAACTAAATATCTATTTCAAAAATCAATTTATACTAATATAAGTTTAATTCCCTAAATATGGAACTGTCAGACTTACCTGATTTGTCTGGCTACTTAAGTATGGCTCAAAATCATCATCATTTACAGCATCTTTTTGATGAATGGAACCGTTTTGTACTGAAACTAAAAAATATATTTGTATTAGAAGTGTTGTAATCATCATTATGAGAATCACAGAACAACCTAACATTTTCAGTATTTTTCAAATCAAGTCACAAAAAGTTACCCTGAGCTTTCTTTTTTTCACCTAAACACTCTCTTAAGATTAATTTAATTTTGGATACAAATATTTACGTGCTACCAAAAAGTTACAAATCTTATATTGATATGCCTAAGATTAGAGAAATACAAATTACATATATACTTTCCATTACCAAAACCATAAAGTAAATATCCCAATTTTAACACTGTAGTAAGCAAACAGTTAAACTAAAATGTTGGAAGGGTTTGCTAATGCTATATTTGAATCTAAAATACCACTTCAAATAGTGTTGCAGATTTCTGAATGTTCTCTAACTTTGTTAAATCTATTACTTAGTTCAATAAAGGTAAATAAAGAACTTTTTTGATACCTAAAGTTACATAAAATGTCTCCAGTTAAAAAAAAAGTGACTAAAATTAACTTGAGGCAATATCACAATGAATAAATTATGAAAAATTCTAAATAAAAATTATGAAGACTTCCACCTGAAAATACAAATAAAATTCAGACACTAAAGATAGCCATGATTACTCTTGCAACACACAGGAAAACCAATCAGAACAATTTATAATGCCATATTTGTCCAGAGATCATTTCCATAAATGCTCTATAGTTATTCTCTTGACACTGTCTCAGAGTGCTTTTGAGCAAACTTGAGGTAAGAAGATCCTGGGTTTGAATCCTAAGTCCAACACTGAGAAGTTGGGTGATCGATCCCTAGTTAGTGACTTAATTTTTTTTAACTCTACTTCTCTGTTCAAGGAGTATATTAATAGTACCTATCTACCTCACCTCATCAGAGTATTCAATAACAGTATGCAATCAGGATGACAATTTACTTTAGGACCACAGAAGTTTACCAGGCTAAAACTTGATGTGCTGGCTCTATGAAAATATACTATTCTATACTACTTTCGAAACACAAGTGAGATATAAACAGTTGAACCTTTCTGGTGGATATTGACTAATCTGTTGGAAACAACAAAAACACCCTCAATATCTGGGTATTTATTACTTAAAAATAGTGTCACAAAATATTATAAATTAATGTCAGGGGCAATGGATTTAAGGGGTGTTCCTTTATAACAGCATACCATTTTAATTTTTCCTAATTTGAGTTTAGATCATCTAATGTAATAGTGAGTTGACAATGACATGGGAACAAAAATAGGCGATATCCTTGGTTCTTTGCCTGCCACTAAGTAGCAATGACAACTCAAAGAAACAATGCTATATTGTGAAGCCTTCAAAGTAAACATACATTGCCCCTTAAAGACTACAGTGGGGCCTTGACTTACGAGTTTAATTCGTTCTGAGACCGAGCTGGTTAAGGAGCTCGTTAACTCAAATTACTCTATCAACTCAATGCAAAAAATCGGTGAAGAGACAGCTGGTATCTCAAAAAACTCGTGAGTTGGGACACTCGTAAGTCAAGGCGCCACTGTATAAGAGAAACCTGATGGTCGACTTGATCCACTGAGGTGGTTTAACACTATGTAATAAAGATAGCACAATAGCCAAGGTTGAGCTAAAGGTGCTCCCCAGATTTTAAACAGGTTAACAGCTACTAGAAATTAAAATAAAGAGGTGAATACCTTAGGCTATTTCTGGTGGGCTAATCATGTCAGCCCAAGAGATTCTAACATACCTGTTTTTCTTTACCACTCCTTTATCAAAGGTAGCTATGCATAATGTATTACCTCTTGAAAAATAATTCTTCACTACACTTTTGGACTATTACACCAGTACTATTAGTACATATTTAAAACAGCTACCCATTTCAAATCACATCTATTTCTTGTATTTGTTAGATTTTCACAAATTTAATCCACACTGCTAATATGGTAAAAAGTACCTGCTTAAACTTTATCTAAATACATATTACACTGCTATTCTTATTTCCTCTGTTCTATCCTTTCTCATAAGAGGCTGAGACTAAGAACAAAACATTCACACACAATAAGTAAATAGTCTACAATCATTTATAAGTGATGTGTAAATGTCTAAGAAATTTCAAAAGACTACTCAAGGAGTATGTCAAAGGAAATGTTTAATTAAAAGTATTTTATGCATACTGACAAGTAATTTGCATTCGATTAAAGTCTGAATAAGAAGCCAGCCTTTGAGTTTCATAAGCATACATTTAAGAAATTCAACTGTCTTAAAGACTTTGGTTTTTGAACATCACTTAATCACAATTTAATGTCTTGGAGACTGAGAGCCATTAAATAGTAATAAAATCTAAGCTAGTTCCATAGTCTGTACAAGTTCTTCAGGGAAAAAAGAACAGATGACTTACATGATTCTTCGCCTGTTTCCTCTGCTCTATGAAGCAGAGTCAAATCAAGATAGAACATGGGCCTTAGGAGCCAGGAGATTCTTTGCTCTGGTCTGACTACATCAAGTTAGGAAAGTCAACAGATCTGTGCATCATGTTTTCCCACCTACAAAAACAGTGACAATACCATATACCCTCTATCTCCTTATAGGAATGTTTTGAGGATTAATAATAAAGCCTAAAATGACAGTTAAGTGCTTTGCAATCATTTCCAAAGGGGAGATGGGAGAGGTTACAAAAGAATATTGCCAAAATACAAGGCATTTTCAACTACTTTTCTGAATCGCTAAAAAATAGCCAAATTTAACCTAAGTCTTTGACATTACAGTTGTACCAAACAATGTTGGGAGGGGAAGAGAGAGAAGTGAAAAGATAAATTACTTTCCATATATCTACCTATTTATGAACTTAAGGAATAGGAAGAAGCAAGCAGTTAAGGCCTGAGGGCTGCGAGGAGCATAGGATTTGACACTTTCTCTGTGATGCCTGCAGGAAAAGGAGTAATACACTTTGATTCCAGCAAGCAAAAATCCTTTTTGTTAATAAAAAAAAGCGGTATAAACTAAGTTTTAAATTATGGACCAACAGGTAAATAATCATCTTTAAATTTCTACTACGCTTCACCATGGCCAATAATAAAAACAATTCAAATATTTAACATAGAGTACACAATACATGAATTTAAAAGGATTCAAACTTATAAACAAATAAACCTAGAATTTATACGACAAAAGCATGTTTTGCCTTACAAAGACATTGCTATAAAATTCCCTTCAAATTTTAATTTTAGTTCCTTTAGTGCATTTATGTCATTAAAGATATATAGAAAAACAATTAGCAGAAAATCAAAGACACTAAGGCCAGGTGTAAAGCCAACGCTGTCAACTAACAATAGTTCAGAGGAGAAACACAGCATCTCTGAAATCATATGAACTGAAAAGGATCCTGCTTTCAAAACTCTGACACCTCCTCACGGACATGTATTTTTCATAAGTTCTAAATTCAAGTTTAATACTCATGTTCTTCGAATACTGAGGCTCTACGTTCAGGAAAAATAACTTTGCTTTCTGTTTCATAAAAATAAACAAAATAACTGTAAAACAATTTCACTAGCTTGAAAATCCAGTCAACTAAGGCAAAGTAGTTTTTCTCACACATATACTACTTGTATAAGTTCACTTGGGGGTGCCTTCTCCTTGTAATTCTCCCTGCAGAGGCATAAAAGTACAAGTAATGTATATGTGTATTTTTGCCCTTGTAGTATCTACCATTTTAAGGCATCTTAAGTGACTGCCAATACTTTTAGGAGAGTAGCATTTTTCCCTCCTGCCATATTTTAGGCAATAGTCTTCCTGCATCTTAAAAATAAGATGAGTTGAGGCCCTGGCCAGTGTGGCTCAACTGATTGATTGTTGTCCTGTGCATATGCCCCCGGGCTGATGGCTGGATCCCACGTAAGGATGTGGACAGGAGGAGAAATCACAGGAGGTGATATCTCTCTCTCTCTCTCTCTCTCTCTCTCTCTCTCTCTCTCTCTCTCCCCCTCCCTTCCTCTCTAAAATTAATTTAAAAAAACATATTTAAGCCAAAACCGGTTTGGCTCAGTGGATAGAGCGTCAGCCTGCGGACTGAAAGGTCCCAGGTTCGATTCCGGTCAAGGACATGTACCTGGGTTGCAGGCACGTCCCCAGTAGAGGGTGTGCAGGAGGCAGCTGATTGATGTTTCTCTCTCATCGACGTTTCTAACTCTCTATCTCTCTCCCTTCCTCTCTGTAAAAAATCAATAAAATATATTTTAAAAAAACATATTTAAAAAATAGGTGAGGAAGGTGAAAAGAAACTCAGCAGATATAACTGCTAGAACAGTGGACTACTGTAATTACAACAATCCTCACAACATATTATAGGGTTTATGACTGGAATTAGTATTTTTTATAGAGGGAAAATTCTGGTTAAAAGATGCACTGTGTTCAAGCTCACTTGGCAAGTCAGTGGCCACAAGCAGTATTAGAACACAGATCTCCTTGGTAACCCAGTCAATCCTTCTATCCATGAATGAGATTATGAACTGAACAAAAAAGGAGAAAGAAAATTTCTTGGCATAAAGAACTATCCAAATAAATACTTTGTACATGTATCTAAACACACCTAACAAAAGTGATACTAATAGATTAAAACAATGTTAATAACAAAAAAATATTTATTTATGATCAATATAGATGATTTACATATAATTTATACCTATAATATAAAAAATGTCACTAGGACATACTTAAGTGAAATGACTATATTATAAATCAAGTTTATAGTAATGGCTTATTCAATAGATGTTCTATTTTGTTTTGTCAAACAAGTACTTCACAGAACTTGCATACTTACTTTATAGCAGATTAACACAAAACTCTTAGCATTTCAAATAGCCTTGCAAAGTGCCACCTCCCCAAAGATCTAGGCTAAAATAACTTACGCTAGGCAATAATGGGAACAAATTTCACCTATCTCCAAGTCTACATACCTCCTAATGGGAAGACTAGCAAAAACAAGTAATAGATCATTCTTTTTAAGTTTACAAATAAGTTTTTTAAAACTCACTTAAAATAAATCAACTATATCAAATCCTGAGGTTTATACTCACAACATAAAAAAATTCTAAAATTAAAAATTGTACTCTAAAAATTAAATTCTAAAATTTAAAATTTCTAAATGTGTATATACTCCAAGAAAATCTATCTTAATCAAAACAAAACAATAAATTTGTTACTTAATACAGTGCCATATATCTGGAATGCGTAAGTTCTCAAATAAATTGTACAAATCAAAGAAAATTAACTAAGCTGTGTATACAGTACCTATGCCTTTCAAATTTGCTATAGCAAATAACCTGAATCTAAAGAGCATCATAAAGAGATTAAATTGCATCTAAAAAACTATTGTAGATCTTATTTTCTAGGTAATACTTTGCTTCCTAAAAAACAGGAAGCATAATCATGTTGAGTCTCATTTCAAGTCCTATTACAAACTGTCAATAAATATACCATTCACTGGAATGCTATTTAATTGGCACTGTCCCAAGAAAGCAGTTATTGTTCCATACTCACTCACGTCACATGATCAATGTCATGTTTCAGTCAGCTGACCGAACTATTCCCTATTAGTAAACACAAAATACACTTATTTTTAAAAACGCTTTACTTTCCGTAGTACTTCCTTTCTTAAAAACTAAATAGCAAATCACATAATCAAGCGTTTCCTTCGCTGTCAGTCCTTTCTAACGTACCAAATTGAGTCCCACCTTGCAAACAGGACTACAGAGAGCGAGAACATGCCTGCTCAGCTTTGATCTCTCACATAACTGCCTTCAATAGAATCAATGATTAACAGTACAATTTGCACTGATGTGACATGGAATGCTATGGGGTTTCATGTTCCAAAGTAACCTAGACATGACAAACAAAATCTCCACTTATCTACCTATGGGAAGAAGTGACACAATACAGGCAGATTGAAACATATATTCATAACACCATCTCCTGAACCGAAATACACAACTAAGCAGAACACTGTTCCTGATACCACTTCGCTTTCTATAAAACTGGCCTCCAGGCAAGGAACTACCGAAGTTTTGGAGAGCACTGGGCTGCCTTGGCCACGATGAATGTTCCTCCAATCCTACATTTCAAAAAAAAAGGAGAGGGGGGCCGGTGGGGGGGGGGGGCAAAAACAAACAGAAAGACCCTCACACCTTTAAAAAGTAACATCGAACCAACAACAGTGATGAGTAAGATAACAAATAGCCAAACTCACCTTTATTTCCTTGCCCTTTAGGTCTCTGTGTAGCAAGACGAAAGGTGTCGTAATGTGAAGGGGGGGAGAAAAAGAAAGAAAGAAAAGAGGGAAAGTGTCTTAACCAAAGGCGTTATCAAAGGCAAGTTATTTTCAACAATCCGCGTAGGAGCGAAGCCACCGTCTCCTCCACGGCCCCCGGTCCCCCCCCCCCCCCTCGCCTTTACACCTACGCCCGCCCCTCGGGGTCCGCCTCCCGAGCTCCCGGGCTCAGCCGCGCCGGCCGCCCTCGGGAGGCGTCCCGAGGCCCGAAGAGCAGTCCGTCCTCCCCCGCCCCGCGGCCCGCGGCCTCCCGCCCGCCTCCCCCGCCCGCAGACTCGGGGCGAGGGCGCACGCCCGGCCCGGGCGGCAGCACCGCAGCCACTTGCGCCCGGGGCACCGTTACGGGGCCGGCAGCGGCGGCGACGGGGAGGAGCCGAAGCCCCACGCGAGGGTGGAGCTCCGAGCTCGGGCCTTCGCCGAGCCTGCGGCCTCGGCTCCCTCACCTGGTCCACGCTAGTGGCTGACATTCTTCACCGCACCCGCGAGCCGCCGCCGCCGCCGCCTGGGCCTCTCCCCGTGCACTCACAGCAGTTGGAAGCCGCCCTCCGCCGAGTGGACCGTGCCAGCCGCCGCCGCTGCCGCCGCCGCCGCTCGCAGAGAAGCCGGAACGAGGGCCTGGCGCTCGGGAGTCGGTGGCAGGGGCCCGTCTCTTCCGCTTGCACGCCCGTCTTCCCCTCTCGCTCTCCGCTTCTCGGGGCCACAATGGCGGACAGACTCCCTGGTCTCACTTCCGCTCCGAGCCTCCCTGACCTTCCGCTCTCCACTCTGACGTCCGCGCTCACCTCGCGCTTCCTCCCCCGCCTCCCGCCACCGGCCTGGGCTCCGCCTCCGCACGCCACGTCACCGGAGACCGGAGCCGCGCGCCGGCCCCTGCGCGCATGCGCCACGGGGCGAGCGCGCCTGCGCGGCTGCGCGCTTCCACTTCCAGAGGCGCTTCCACCGCTTCCTTCTGTGCTTCCCCGAGAGTGCAGGGCGCGCGTGGGGCGACGGCGGCGGCGGGATACCGGGCCCCACAGCCGGAGTCCGGGTCTTTCTGGCCGGAAGTGGGCCCGGGCGGGAGGCGCGGCAGCCGGGGACTGTAGTAGAGGCGGTGCGGCGGCGGAGTGAGCTCTGGCCGGTTGGAGCGCCGCAGGTGCGCCCGTCGGGCTGAGCCAACAGCGGTAGCCGGGCCTCCCCAGGAGCCTCCGGAGACTCCAAAGCCGCGTGCGTGGCCGGGTGAGTCAGCCGCCCTCAGGACGGACTTGCGGGGCCGTCGGCGCGAGCCAGCACGTGCAGCGAGGTGGCTGGTTGGGAGCTCTGGGCTCTTGACACCCAAAAGCAACTGGGAGGAGCGCCGGCACGTGTTCGTTCTCGCCAAACCCCAGCGACTTGATAGGCGTATCTCCCAGTTCGCCCGGCATCTGCGGAGCAGACTTTGCCACCCGATTCATGGACTTGTGTTCCCCTCCTGAGATGTTAAGTTGATTTTGATGAATAAAGATAACTTTGGTAAAGATGAAGTATCGTTGCCGGACGTTGTTTTCCGTCCTGAAAAGGAGGAGATATGTTTAAAGTAATTGGTAAAGTTACTTTTCTGGAAATTGGCAAAAACCAAAGCACCGGCATGCAGCATTTTGAAATTTGTTGAAATGACAGCTTTGCAAGCAAGGCAAAGATTCCTTGCCTAACAGGCGTGATGTGGACGCTATTAAAAAAAAAACAAACAATTTAAATGCCTAAATTCTCCCAATGCTTGCATCAAGTAGGTGATAATTTAGAAAGTATAAAGTTGCTGAATTATAGGGTTAATTTTGTGGTTTACAACGCAACAAGATTTTGGAAGCACTGAATCATAGTCCTGGAACATTGGGAATCGGCTATTTCATGTCAATCACCAGGAGGCACTTTCCTGTCCCATTTTGCCACGTGTCCCAGGGACTCGCTAGTTTTCAATTCAGGCTGCCGCTCTGGCCATTTCCCAAGACTTCCTCACCCGCCCAGTGGTTGATCTCTATCTCTCCAGCCTACCCTGTTTCACTCCCCCACAGACCTTGGATTGATGGATTGGTTTCCCTCACCTGAGGACATGCTTAGAGAGAGGAATCCACCGACGGAGCCAGTCTGGCTGGGCCCATACAAACCTGCTTAGTTTGAGAGAATTGGCTACTACAGGACAGGTTATGAGTGGGGGAATTTGAAATCATATAAAAGGAAGTTTGTGAAATTTTTCGGGCCGTGTCTTTGATCCTTATTTACCTAAGTTAAAAAGCATGGCTTTGGAATCCAACCAGTCTGAATTCTGGCTGGGCTAGAATTCATTGTAAAGCCTTGGGAAAGTCATTGAAATGTTCTAAGCCTTAGTTTGCCCATGAGTAAAACAAAGGGCAGCTATGTGTAATTTCGGGCATAGAGTAAGCTTTCAACCAGCAGAGGTTATACAGGACTAGTTTCTGGCTCCATTGCTAAATAATCCCCCGAATGGTGGTATAGCTTGCATTCATTCAGTGTTCATTATGTTAGGCCAGTGATGGCGAACCTTTTGAGCTCGGTGTGTCAGCATTTTGAAAAACCCTAACTTAACTCTGGTACCATGTCACATACAGAAATTTTTTTATATTTGCAACCATAGTAAAACAAAGACTTATATTTTTGATATTTATTTTATATATTTAAATGCCACTTAACAAAGAAAAATCAACCAAAAAAATGAGTTCACGGGTCACCTCTGACACACGTGTCATAGGTTCGCCATCACTGCGTTAGGCACTGTAATAATCTCTTAAGTCCTCATCACATCCTTGTGTGTTAAGTGCTATTATAGGAAACTGACACGCATTGAGGTTAAGGAACATGCTCAGAGTGGCACAGCTAGTGACTGTGAGAACCAGGATTTGCACACAGGCAATCTGGCTTCAGAGCTTGTACTCCAGCCACTAAATAATGCTGGTGAGTTTCTGTTCACTTTCATTCTTGCCCCTCAGACTCCTTTCTTCTTGTGAGTTCTGAACTTGCACAATGGAGCGCCAATTGCCATGAGATATAAACCCATTTAATTTAATATTAAATACTTTTCCAAAGTACATCTGGGAACTACCTAACACCATCTCCACCACATTGTTCTAATATTCGGTCTAATATGCAGGTGGTATTTTGGAAACTGCTGATCTAGAGATTAGACAAAATTTCACTCTTTCGCAGGGCTGCTGGTATATCAGCCCCCTGATGAACACGGCACTGTTCGAGCTTGGAAAGGAGAGAGCAGACTGAGTTTACCCTTCAATCGCTTTGTGCCTTTATCCAGTGACTTTTCATTCTTACAACTCTACACAATGGCACTGTGCTTCTGCATGACTCCATGTATCAGATCAAATTAGGTTCAGCTGCAGGTAGTCAGTCCAAGGCTTGGGCTGCTGTCACAGTATCAGGGATTGGGCTTCCAGCCTCTTGCTCCACCATCCTCATGATAACATTTCCCCCAATACAAGATGGTTGCCCAGTCTCCAGCCCTCATAGTCACATTCCTACCTGGAAAAAGGAAGATGAAGAAAGGCACATACATGGCTACCCTTTAAGGACATTCTATAGAAATTGCATTTCCTATTTCTGCCTACCTCCTGCTAACTAGAACACAGCCTTAAGAAAATACCTTGTTGAAGGAAACCTGAAGGTTATATTCTGGTATGTTCGAGGTTGCCATGTGCTCAGCTAAAAATCAGAATGTTTACCATTAAGGAAGACTGGAACAATAGATGATGAGAGAGGAAATATTACCGTAAACTTTGTTTTCTCACAACTTAGACTGGGGTTATGGATTTCAGAAAGGCACTTTGGAACCCAAGGAATGTAACTTTATGCAAATAAAGCCCTTTTGCACATCTCATTCTCCCGTGGGGGTTTCTGAAAACTCTTAGGTACCCTAAGAACCTCATTCTCACGAGTGATGGGGAAATTTGACTCTCCGGTACCACTTTCTCCCATATTTATATTATTATTTAGGTTATATAACCCAGTACTGTCATTATGTTGTTGTTTAAATTGTTCCAAGCTTTGGCTATCAGAAGAAAAGGCTGTTTTTTGTGTCCTTTTGACATGTCCCCATTCTTTTTTTTTCCCACCCTCCCACTTTGGAGCACATTTCATTCATTCTCATGTTTAGTCCAAGAAATTTACAAAGACATGGCAACTTCCTAATCCAGCCCCATCATTTCTCATCTTGACTAATGCCTCTGAACTGCTTGCATGCTCTCCCATCAACCGTCCTCCAACCTGCTGCAGATGGTTAGATCTTGTTGCCATACTTCCCTCCTTAAAACCCTTCAGTTTCCCTTCACCTAGAGCAGTTGTCTCCAAATGTCATTCAACTCATACCCTGAAACAGAAAAGCAATTTTGAGCATCATTCCCAATACAGCAGATTTTATATTTTATAATTTATAGTTTGCATTATTGTTCTAATATTAGGTCTAATATAAATTACATCATAAGAAAAATTAAAAAATAAACTGAACATAAAAATTACAATTTTTCTTGCACTCTAGAGTACCGTATTGAGCGCACTCACTTTGTAGACTTCTATAACTTCTCATGTTCTCCCCTCCAAATCCCATACACATATGCCCCTACTTTCTTGCTGAAATATATCACTTAGAATTTTCTCAACATACCGAATTCATTCTTGACTCTGTATCTTTGCAGGGGTTGTTGCTTCTGCCTGGAAATCTTACACTCCCATTCCCCTGAGTCCTCCTCTTGAGTAACTCATTCACCCTTCAGGGCTCACTTTAATTACTATCCTCAAGGATACCTTCCTGGCTCCTCCCAGATAGGGTCAGATAGTGGGCGCCATTTATGTTGCCTAGGGCCTTTACTAGTCTTTTAGCTCCTTGAGGATAAAGATCAGGTATTTCATTTTTCTGTCAATCATTGCCTAGCATAGTACTCAGCACATAGTGTAACATTACTTTCAGCTGAAAATAACTTGACCAAAGGTAGTTTGGTGGGCAGCAAGCCAGACAACATGTCATTTTGGTTATGTGGGTGGGTTTGTAATGTTTTATGCATCTTTAAAAATTGTTGTCCATCCCCAGCACTGCCCAACCCCCAGTACATGATTGCACTTGTTTTATACTAATTTATTTTCATCTAAGTTTTTGAAAAATATAGATTAAGCTTTAGTTAATTTTAGAGAGAGAGGAAGGAGAGAGAGAAAGAGAAACATCAATTTGTTGTTCCACTTATTTATGCATTCATTGGTTATTCTTGTATGTGCCCTGACTAGGGATCAAACCTGCAGCCTTGCTGTATTGGGGCAATGCTCTAACCAACTGAGTTATATTTTCATCTAATTTTAACTGGTCTTCATTATTCATCATTACAAAAATTTGGTATAATCTATATGTCCAATAATTGGTAAATTGCAAAAGAATATACATGATATTAGATTGTAGAAAAATAACATAAGCTTTATCTATGTATATAAAAGGCTAGCCATAACCGGTTTGGCTCAGTGGATAGAGCATCGGCCTGCGGACTTAAGGGTCCCAGGTTTGATTCCGGTCAAGGGCATGTACCTTGGTTGCAGGCACATCCCCAGTATGGGGTGTGCATGAGGCAGCTGATCGATGTTTCTCTCTCATTGATGTTTCTAACTCTCTATCCCTCTCCCTTCCTCTCTGTAAAAAATCAATAAAATATATATATTTTTTAAAAAGGCTAATAATCAAAGTGTCCCCTTGGGAATTCAACCAGGAGACAGAGTTCGATCACTTGCTATGACATGCACTGACCACCAGGGGGCTGCGTAGTGCAAAGGAAGGCCAGGATCAGCCCTGATGGCTGGCCAGAGCTAGGCACCCTACCCATTTAGGAATTTCGTGCACCAGGCCTCTAGTATAAAAATAATCTTAGAAGATTTAATCTAAGGTAAAGATTTTATTACACAAATAGGTTTGTATTATTTAAACACTTTCTTCTCATTACAGAAAACCAGGAACCACAAAGAGGGAAATAAGTAGAATAGACAAAATTTCACCATTCTAGAGACAACTTCTATGTGGGAGAGGAGAAATGTATATGAATTGACTAGTGAGTGATTAGGAAAAGGGTAGTCTTGATAATATTTTTGGAGGAAGACATAGAAGTCAAATGAATTTGATGGAAACCTAACAGGGATAGCTTAAAATAAATGAGGAATTATTTTTTATTTTTTAATATATTTTTATTGATTTCAGAGAAGAAGGGAGAAGGAGCGATAGAAACATCAACGATGAAAGAGAATTATTGATGGGCTACCTCCTGCACACCCCCCACTGGGGATCAAGCCTGGAACCTGGGCGTGTGACCTTGACTGGAATCGAACTTGGGACCGGAGATTCTTCAGTCTGTAGGCCAATGCTCTAACCACTGATCAAACCAGCTAAGGCAATAGGAATTCTTTTGAAGGAGCTAAACTCAGATTAAGTCTCAGATTAAGGTACAGTTCATTTAATTTGCTAGCCCAAAATCTGGATAAATTAAGCATATATTCCTACAACTTTATTTCAAGCTTTATTTTCTTTTATTGCTCTCTTGCAGCCAAATTCTGCTCCTCATGTTTTCCCTAAATGTTTCTAACATTCCCTTGACTTTATGCACAAGTTAGTATAACAAATGCTTCCAAGCATTGTCTATTGAACTATGTCCACCTTTCAAAGCTCACCTGAAATGCTTGCTTCCTTCTCCATGAAGTCTTTGCTTCTCATCCCACTCTTACCATCCAACTACTAGAAACCCCTTCCCTTTAAACCTCCATAGCACTTTGTATTTTGTTAATTGTCTCTATAGTCCATAATAGAGCAGTGAATTTGCAACATGTGACAATACTTTGTAAACTAAAGTATTATACAAATGTATGATGTTATTGTTCTTATCCTCAGAAATAGATTTTAACCTCCTTTAGGGCAGAGACTAATATTTTATTCAACTTTTTGTCCCCAGTGTCTAACATGTTACCCAGCACATGGTTATTTAATAAATGTTTGTTAAATAGCATATAGTAATTCTTTTCTGTTTTCCCTTGTATTGATTCTTCTGGGGTGGCCATGGGTCTTAAAGAAACGTTTCTTGTCTTTATTAACCTATTACCCCAAAATTTTGCAAAAGCCTCTGTGCTGTTTCATAGAAGAAGTTAAAATATGGATCTTCCCATTGAGTTCCCATTGATTATGTAAAATTGTTTACTTCCAGGCATAATACTCTTTGATGAGTAGATAATGAGGAATTGTCCTTGGCTTGGAGCAGTGTACAAATTTGTGCCTGGCATAGGTGAGGCACTCATGGCACTTATCTGTGGTTAGAGGTAAGGCCTTCTATGATGCCCTTAGAACACAAGCAACAGAGCTACCCAAACTGGAAGTGCAGACACTGGTCCTTGGAGTGGCACATTTCAGATACCTGTACTTTGGAATAGCAGGTCAGATCTTGTTTTATGGTGCCACCAGAAGGATTTTCCCTGTCTTTACATGTCATAGAAGGCAATGAATTTCAGATCATCTATTCCTTATGTCAGTTATGGACAGGTGGTAAGCATCTTTACATGTGCTTGTTTGTCATCCATCTTTCTCCTTTAGTGGTGTGTCCACCCCTCTCCCATTTAGATTGTTTGCCTCCTTATTATTGACTGGTTAGAGTTCTTTTGTGCATTCAGCATACAAGGATTTAATCAGATATGGGGTTTGGAAACACTGTTTCCTAGTCTGTGGCTTTTACTTTTCATAGTATCTTTCAGAGACCAGAAGTTTAAAATTTTTATTATCTTATTTATTAATGTTGTCTTTTATGGTTCATGCTTATTGTGTCCTAAGAAATTTTTACCTAAACCAAGGTCACAAATATTTTCTATGTTTTCTCTTAGGAGTTTTATAGCTTTAGTTCTAACAATTAGAACTATTATCCTTTTGGAGTGAATTATTTGTAAAATGTGTATGTATTAATCTTTAATAAAAAGTTTTTACAAAAGTTCCAACTATGCTGACCTTATTTTGATAAGTGACTATTAGAATTACTCCACCTAGTGGATACTTACAAACATTCTCACATTTAATCTGTCAGTTCATAGAATATTTTAACAATAAATACAAACGCATTAAACAAAAACCATATTTATTAATATATATATAAAAGTTTGGAAATGATTAATTTTATATTTGAAATAAGTATATCATCTATAAAAATTCATATCTCCACATTTAGAGACAGACTTTTCTAACTTATTTTAAAATCATCCCTTTAAAATGAGGCACTTCAGTGGGATTCAATCACTTTTTTAAAGTAAGTTCTTCACACCTACTTGTCAAGAACTGTTAAGCAATAGTAGACAAGGAGGAAATTACTAATTTTCAACAAAAACTTTTGAATAAGTGGATAGAATTGAAAAATGAATATTGGACCTACATATCTTTGTTGTTTTTTAACCAAGTTTCAAAATAAGCTGAACTTAAAACTCAACTTTTGGTTTGCTGTATCAAAAAGTGATAACCTTAGATTTAAAAAAATAATTATGTATATTCACTTAGCACTCATCCCAAATATTAATAGTAAAAGCAAAAATGATTTTTGTACCATTAATAAAATAAAATATTGTTTAAATTATTTATTTCTTCTATATATAAATGCTTGGCTATATTTTATAACACACAGGATTTATAAGTATATAAATGAATAATAATTAAATATATCCTTGAACATATTACTTAATCTTTCTGGATTCTTGTTTTCTCGTCTTTAAAATGAATGGTTTTGGTTATGTAATCTCAGCTTGCTTGAAAATTCTTTGATTTTGTAACTCAGTGCCTAGAGATCTTTTTTTGGCCTGTACTTCTACATTTTTTTACAGATACTATCACTGATATTTTTGTCACATGTTTTAAAAACCATGTAAAACTTGAGTTTTCTTTAGAATTCAGAAAGCTCATATTCAGACAGCCCCTGCCTAATGTCAATCCCAAAGTTATGCAGGTATCATTTGAGGTAAAAATTATTTTTTTTTCCAACTGAAAACCAGTATGAAAAATAATTGAGGAATAAGAAACATCACTAAGATTGAGGAATGAGAAGAGGAATTTAGTTAAGACAGTGGAGGGGAAAAAAACAGATGTGGGAATGACAGAGGAATTTATTTTGATGGAAACTAAATAGATAAAAAATCATTGAGTTATGATTCAGCGCCAGAACTGGCTCTGAGATTGATTGATGTCTCTCCCACAGCTGCTTTGCAGATCAACTTCTGCCCAATTTTATTTCTCTGGCACCCCTGGATGTGCTGCTACTTAGTTCAGTCCCTCATAAGCCCCCAGCATGCAGATTACCATCTCGGGGAATCCGGACTAAGACAGACTCCAAATATTCTTTAGATATTGACAATAATCTTTAGATATTGTCAAATCAATTCTTGGGTCTAGTTAGGTCATAAGACAGGTAGCTTTCTTGGTAAGTTAATATTGGCCATCATCATAGATGACCATACTTTAATCTGAACTAAGTATGATAGGGAGGAACCTAGGAAAGCCCATTGGCTCAAAGTCCTCTCTGTGTCCCATTGTTTCAAAGTGGTCCAACGTACATTTGTTTACTAAACATTAAGTCTTTTATTTTTATTTTTTTAAAAATATTTTTATTGATTTCAGAGAGGAAAGGAGAGGGAGAAAGAAATAGAAATATTAATGATGAGAAAGAATAATTGATTGGATGCCTCCTGCACGCCCCACACGGGATCAAGCCCGCAACCCAGGAATATGCCCTGACCGAGAATCGAACCGTGACCTCCTGGTTCATAGTTCAATGTTCAACAACTGAGCCATGCCGGCCAGGCTAAACATGAAGTCTTTTAATTTCCCCGTGATTTGCCTTAACTTATTCTGTAGTTCTGAAAAACGACATATATCTCATTTTGCCTTACTGTCTTTGGAATTTTTGCTCATTTGAATTCCCCATGCACACATATTAAAACTGGATTTCCACTTATTTACCTGAGAAGAACTAAGGGGGAAATGGGAAAACAGTGGGGAGCATGTACAGCATGGAATAGAAGGGGACTTCATCACCCTACCCAGAATGGCAAGCAATTAAAAACATAAATAATTGCCGAAACCGGTTTGGCTCAGTGGATAGAGCGTCGGCCTGCGGACTGAAAGGTCCCAGGTTCGATTCCGGTCAAGGGCATGTACCTGGGTTTCGGGCACATCCCCAGTAGGAGATGTGCAGGAGGCGGCTGATCGATGTTTCTCTCTCATCGATGTTTCTGACTCTCTATCTCTCTCCCTTCCTCTCTATAAAAAATCAATAAAATATATTTAAAAAAACAAAAACAAAAGAAAACAACAACAAAAACATAAATAATTGTTTATTCCTGGAATTTTCCAATATTTTCGGATGGTGGTTGACTAGGTAACTGAAACTGCGAAAAGGGAAATCACAGATGGAGGAACTACTATGTAGTGTTAAAAAAACAAAATTCAACTGAGTAAATTTGAAGATCTACTTGGCTTTAATTAAGCAATTCATGAATCAGGCAGCATCCCATCTAGGAACTAGAAGAGCTCCAAGGGACTTGTACATGTGGAAGGTTTTTATAGGCAGAAAAGGGTGGGACTAAGAAGTGGAAAGAATGAATTATTTCAGGCCAGGTCACCTTCCCTTAGGGCAGTGGTTCTCAACCTTCCTAATGCCACGACCCTTTAATACAGTTCCTCATGTTGTGGTGACCCCCAACCATAAAATTATTTTTGTTGCTACTTCATAACTATAATTTTGCTACTGTTATGAATCATAATGTAAATATCTGATATGCGGGATGTATTTTCATTGTTACAAATTGAACATAATTAAAGCATAGTGATTAATCACAAAAACAATATGTAATTATATATGTGTTTTCCAATGGTCTTAGGCGACCCCTGTGAAAGGGTCATTCGACCCCCAAAGGGGTCTCGACCCACAGGTTGAGAACGGCTGCCTTAAGGGAAGTCAGGGAGTCTTCTCAGGAAGGTTTTTATAGAAAGCAGGATGGGGCAAGGAAGCTACTAGTGAAAGAAAAGAGGATTTGGGGGGAGGCCAGAACATTTTCTTTGAGAAGAAAAGATTGGGAAGGGTTTTCATCATGCAGGTTGCCCTTTCTCTCTTTGGGGCTGGAGAGGACCCATGTGACAGGTTACTTTACTGGGGCTTGACCAGAAAATTCCAGACTGGTTGATTAAGAATACATTTCTGGGAGAGTTGGAAACTGCAATTAGTTCAGGTATTAAATCTAGGTTTGGTATCATGGACTTGCAGCATGAGTGATACCATTTGGGGCTTGTGGTTTTGTATTTAACAATAGTAATTGCATAGAGGTAAAAATTGAAGCCACATCATTCTACAGCACCATAAAATTATATATACTTGACTTTTTAAAATTCAATTTCAGGCAGATTCAAACAAAATATAAAACTTAACAATTTATTGGGTTTATATAATTTAAATTTTAAACATTCTACTCATGTTATTTGTAATAGAGGAGTTTTAAGGCTTAACTGTGACAGCCAAGTTAATTCTAATAACCATCAAATGAATTTCCAGCATAACTCAATGATTTTTTTATCTACTTAGTTTGCATCAACAAAGTTATAATTGTTACCAAACCCAAGTTTTTGAGCCTGATGCTTTGTAAGGCAAAAACTCATAACATCAGGGTTTGGAGTAAGGAAAGGTTTATTGATCGAGAAAATGAGAGATCTAATGGAGCCCCAAATCCATCTTGTTCACTGACCTAGGTGAGGGTTTTTAAAGGGTTATTGGGGAGAATATGCGGAAGTCCTGGAGGATAGTTTTAATTGGAGGACATTGGAACTGTACCGTTTATGATAAAGGGATGTCAACACTGGATCTTTCTAAACAAGGAAACTTTGGCTTCTGAAAGGATTTTGCTGTTCCAGTTCTGGTTATGTCCTAGTCCTTTGGTCCCATGAGGGGTTCAGACTTTGGTTCTGGGTGCAGCTGGAGGTCAAAGTTCTCTCCTCTGAGCATGTTTTCGCTGCATGACTTACAGATTTGGTTTGTTGTCACTGAAAAGCAACTCAATATCCTGTTAAGCAGAATAGGACCATTTTGAGCTGGTTCTGTAGTTACATATCACTATTTATCAATCATCTCTGTACTAGTCATTTTATTTGCACTATGTGTCATTTCTTCCTATCAACCTTATGAAGTTAACTTTATTCTCAATTTATTGATAAAAAATTACTCAAATTTTAGTACTAGCATAAAGTTGAATAACTAGTTCATGGAATTGTTCAGACTCAAACTCGAGGTTGCCCTGCTCAATGTTTTTGCTCTTGCTAATTTTGCAAAGTATATGTTTAATTTACATGTGTTTTAATGGATTCATTCATGAAGCATTGTTATAGGTTGTGATACTGTGATTTACAGTAAATATATATTGAGTTTTGTTCACTGTTCTTGGACTTGCAATTAGCATCTGAACTGGGGACAATCTTGTTCGACTGAGCCCATAACCTGTGGCACCTGATCCTATGTCCCCGTAGTTCAAGTCAGAATTGAGTTGAATTGTAGGGACACCCAGCTGGGGTGGGGGCAATTTCACACATTGGAATTGGTGACCAGAATTATATACTATATATATCCCACATTCAAAGGCTGTTAAATCACATTGTTTACCCATATCTTCAGAAAAAAATCACTTCTACTGTCGTGGTAAAGAACCTGCTTCCCTATTTATAATGGTCTGGCCCTCTAGCAATTTCAGCACGAAATTATAGCTAATTTGCCTACAAACGTCAGGTGATTATAATCTGGCCACTCAGTGTATATAAATATGTAATAGCTTGGTATAACCAAAGAAATGTTAAGCAAAAACAGGACTGCAAGATAAACTACACTATAAAGTATAAATATATGTACATGAACATAGAAAAAATGTTTAAAATGAAATATATTCTTGAATGGTAGAATTATGAATGACTTCTATCCTAGTATGCCTTTTATTATTTTGTAAAATACATAAAATGAGTATGTCTAATTTGTAACTGGAAAAAATAAATTTTGTTTTTACAAATGTAAAGTTGCTTCTTACTTTTAAATGGAGCATATCAGTCATCTTGATCACTTTGGAAAATGACATTTATATTGAGCTTACTTTTCTTAAAATATATTTTTATTGATTTCAGAGAGGAAGAGAGAGAGAAAGAAAAACATCGGTGATGAGAATCATCAATCGGCTGCCTCCTGCACGCCCCACACCAGGAATGGAGCCCGCAACCTGGGCATGTGGCCCTGACCAGAATTGAACCCAGGACCCTTCAGTCTGCAGGCTGATGCTCTATCCACTTAGCCCAACCGGCTAGGGCTTGAGCTTACTTTTTAATGAATCCTGGTTTACTTTACACATTTTCTTGTTTTCAAGACACAAAAAAACAAATTTTTTCTCAAGTTCCACTAGGTGGTGTTACAGTGGAATGAATTAATTGCACTTTTTTTTTAACACCCACTAATTCTCAAACTTTTTTTAATATATATTTTTATTGATTTCAGAGAGGAAGGGAGAGGGAGAAAGAGATAGAAACATTGATGATGAGAGAGAATCATTGATTGGCTGCCTCCTGCATGCCCCACACTGGGGATTGAGCCCGCAACCCTGGTGTGCCCTTGACCAGAATCGAACCTGTCCACAGGCTGACGCTTGATCCATTGAGCCAAACCAGCTAGGGTTAATTCTCAAACTTTTGATCCTGTTTTCAAGTTCAAGGTGTAATTCTTTCCCCCCAATCAATCTCTGCATTGTGTCACTACCAATGAACAAAAACAGATTACCTCACTGCAACTCTAGTGCTGATTTAATGCACTATTTAAAAGATGGCATCTATTAATTGATAGAAAATTAACTGATTAATTGATTTATGCTAAGTGATAATATAAGCAATGATCTATTGTAAACATGAAACAGACATATATCCAACCCTGACAACCATGAGATCCTTAGAGATAACTGGAGGTGTCTGGACCACACTTTGTGAACCACTGATTTACCATATAGCACTTTAAAAAATCTGGTTTAGTAATTTTCCAATGATCAGAAATTCTCAACATTCAGACATTCAGCTACAGTAATAAAATGCTATGGCATTCTGGTGATTACAGTCATGTTATTATGTATGACATTTTTAGAGCAGCCTGTGTAAAAATCATCTCTGTTCTCACTCAGCGACCCTTTATCGATGAGGCTCAGTAAGTTTCCTCCTTTGCTACACATTTGTCCCCAGTCATCTCTCCGGCTCATGGCTTCCAACATCACAAAATTATCTCATTCTAATATATGCCCTTCAGCTTTTTTCCTGATAATGTTGTCAATACGGAGAAGTGAACTTTAATTCCATTAATTGTACTTGTGCCTTGAGGTAGATTAAGCAACTAAAAAACATGTCAGAGTTAATTACCTGTGAATAAATTTATGTAGGGTCTATAAAAGTTTGAGATGGCAGGTTGAATAATGACCTTTGAACATCCATGTACGAATCTCTGGAATCTGTGAATGTTATCTAATATGGCAAAAGGGACTTTGCAGGTGTGATTGAACTAAAGACTTTGAGATGGGGAGACTGTGCTGGGTTATCTGGGCAGGCTTGATGTAATTACAACAGTCACTGTAAGAGTGACACAGGAGGAGTCAAAGTCAGAGGAGAAGGCCATGTGTACATGGAAGCTGAGGTTACAGTGATGTGCTTTGACGTTAAGGAAGAGGTCACAAGCCAAAGAACAGGCTAGAAGCTGATAAAAATGCAAGGAAGCCTCCAGAATAAAGCAGCCCTATAAACACTTTGACTTTAGCCCAGTAAAACTGATTTTGAACGTCTAGCCTCCAGAACTGTAAGTGAATAATTTGTGTTGTTTTATGCCAATTTGTGGCAATTTGTTACAATGGCAATAGAAAACTAACATTGTTCCATATCTGATTCTTGCTAAGTTATCTATTCCTATTAACCTAGTACTCATTGCTGCATCTATTTTGGAATTTTAACCTATTTTATTGTAATATAAAAATTGTAATCCATTGGAAAATTATGTGCTACTTCTGATGGTTTAACTTGTTCAGTTTTTCTGCAATAAAGTTTAGTAACATGTATCAAGATATTCACAAATGTTCAGACTTGCCCTGGCCAGGTAGCTCAGTTGGTTAGAGCATCGTTCCAATATGCCAAGGTTTTGGGTTCAATCACCTGTCAGGGAACATAAAAGAGTCAACCAATCAGTGCAAAAATAAGTGGAACATTATCTCTCCCTCCCTCCCTCCCTCCTTCCCTTTTTCCCTCCCTCCCCTTCCTCTCTCCCTTCCTCTAAAATCAATAAATAAAATTTTTTAAATGTTTAAAAAATAAAAATATTCATACTCTTTGACCCAGTAATGCTAGGTATCTAGGGAAATAACCATAATTCATAGGTTCAAGACCTCAATACAAAAATGAGCATTAAAAGAAAATAATAAAGATTAGAGGAGATATTAATAAAACAAAAACAAAAGAGAAAATAAACAAAATACCCTTTTTCAATAATAAATAATGATGAATGTGTTAATTCACTAGATGGGAGGAATCCTTTCACAACATATACATGTACCAAATCATCACAACATACACTTTAAATATCTTACAATTTTATTAATTATAACTCAATAAAGCTGATATTTTAAAAACCACAAAACATCTTTGAAAGGAACTAAAGACCTAAGTAAATGGAGAAACATCCTATAATTATGAATCTAAAGACTTAGCATTGTAAAGAGGGCAATAGTCTCTAAATTGGTCTACAGAGCCAATACAATCCTTATAAAAATCTTAACAGTGTTTTTTGTAGAAATTATAAAACAATCTTAAAATTCATATGGAAGTATAAGGGATCCAGAATAGTCAAAACAATCTGGAAAAAGAAGGACAAAGTTGGAGGACTCATGCTTCCAAATTTTAAAATGTACTACAGAGCTACAATAGTCAAGGCAGTGTGGTACTAGACACAGAGATCAATGGAATAGAATTGAGAGTCCAGAAATAAACCATTTAATTTATGGTCAATGAATTTTCAACAAGGGGCCAAGATAGTTCAATGGGAGAAAGAATAATTTTTTCAACAAATGGTGTTGAGGCAACTGGATATCTACATTTGACCCCTTTCTCACACCATATACAAAATTAATTCAAAATGCACCAAAGACCTAAATAGAAAAGCTAAAAATATGTATAACTTTTAGAAGAAAATGTAGGAGTAAATCTTCATGACCTGGGGTTAGGCGAAGCCTTCTTAAATAGGACACCAAAAGCACAAGTACCAAAATAAAAAAGTAAATTGAATTTCATCAAAATCCATTAAAAAAAAACAAACTTTTGTGCTTCAAATGACACTATCAAGAAAGTGAAGAGACAACCCAGAGAACAGGACAAAATATTTGTAAATCATATATCTGGTGAGGGACTTACAGGTAGAATGTATAGAGAACACTTACAACTCACTAATAAAAAGACAAATAACTCAATTAAAAAATGGACGAAGGATCTGCATAGACATTTTCCCAAAGAAGGGATACAAATAGCTAATAAGCACATGAAAATATATTCAACATAGTTAACCATCAGGGAAATGAAAATCAAAATTATGAGACACCATTTTACACCCATTAGGATAGTTATCATTAAAAGTCATATAACAAGTGTTGGTGAGGATGAAGAGACATTAGAATCCCCATACATTATTGGTGAGACTATAAACTGTTGCACTCGCCATGGAAAACAGCCTGGTAGCTCTTCAAAAGTTAGAGTTACCATATGATGTAAATATGACATTGCATCAATTCTAGTCAAGTGAGACTTTTTCTGCCCTTCCTTATCTCATCATTCAACCCTCCTCTCTTACTGGTGCCCTTTAACTCCCCCCTCCCCCACCCCATTGTGACAACCTAAAAAATCTTCAGACATTACCAAATGCCCCCAGGGATACAAAATCATTCCTGGTTGAGAAACCACTGATACAGACATGTATTTTCCTGTAGTTGAACTCTGCCCTCTCAGCTTCTGTTTTTGTTTTTATGGACTGTGCTAAGCATAAGGCAGGTATTACCCACACTCACAGAAAAGAGGAGGCTGCCCTCACTGCATCTCTATTGGTTCAGACCAGACAGCCTCTGCAGCTTCCACTGCTCTTCCTGAGCATCCGTTCCCACAGAGGTGTTGCATCCCAGACAGTCTCCATGGCCCAGGTCCTACCATGGCCATCTCTCCTGCAGCTGGAGCCAGGAGGATGCCTCCTTTCCCACCTATTCTACTCAATTAGGGGGATACCACAGCAGAGACCTGAGGCCTTAACTTTTAAGCATTTACCATGAAACCTTTGAGTTCACCCTGCAGCAATGAATTCTTGTACGTAGCTCCTTGTATTCTTTTTTAAAAAATATTTATTTGTTTATTTTAAAATTTTATTTAATTTTTCACATGTTCCTTGTATTCTTAACCAGTTATTTCCTCGGGATAAATCTCTGGATCTAATGACATGCACTTTTTTTTTTCAGTGCATTTGAAAGTGGATTGCCAAACCATTTGGGAAGGTTATGCCAATTTACACTCCCACCAGCCGTGTGTGACAGTATTGATTTTCTAATGCCTTTATCAGCAATCATTTAGATCTTGCTTTTTACCTAATTTCAAACTGGTATAATGAAAACGGTATTTCATTGTTTGATTTCTTTGACTGTGGATTATGCAAGTTTCTTAAAGATACATGAACATCAGGTTTTATAGAAATGTACTTTGGGAACATTAACTTATGAAAATTCCAATTTTAAATAGTATAAACTTTGGCAAATACTATTTTGAAGTAGTATTTGAACTTGATTAATTTGCATTATGATTTTCAGAACTAACTCAAAGGGCAAGACTAAGTAAACACATGCCAGAGTTGGTCTTTGGATATTTACAACACTGGGTAGTGTACTAAAGGCCACCTTTGAATAAACAGATGGCACATGCCTGATTGCCTCATCCATTTGAACAATTTTACATGTAGACATTTATTCTTATTCCCAGAGTAAGATAAATCTATATAAATGATTTTTATATAATAGGGGGATTACATATTAATGTTTTCCTATAAAACAAGGACAATTGGTATTTTTCCTATTCTTAATCTGATGTTAGATACTATCTGCAGCACAATATTGCCTTTCCTCCTATAAAACAATTTCTAGAGAAGATGGGTTGAAGTTAGGATCTCAGTGTTAGTCACCCTTTTATAATCTACTAGAGGCTGAGGAGGGGTCCCTCAGCCTGGCCTGTCCCCTCTCACAGTCTGGGAGCCCTCAGGGGCAGGAGGTGACCCGGAGATCAGGGGAAGGCGACACCCCATCCCATCTCTGCTGCTGCCACTGCCAGCAGTGCAAGCCTCGGCCGGCCCTGTTTACCTGAGCCTCGGGCGGCCCTGGGCGACTGGAGTGCTGAGGGGACTGAGGGACTCTGGAGGCAGGTGCACAGAGCGGCTGGGCCGGCCCCCAGGCCTGCCACCCCGGAAGGACTGAGGGGACTGGGTGCTGCCATCTTGTGGCTGTGGGCACCGCCATCTTTGAGGGTAGACAGTCAATTAGCATATTCCCTCCTTATTGGCTGTGGGCACTGCTATCTTTGAGGGCGGGGCAGTCAATTAGCATATTCCCTCCTTATTGGCTGTTTGTGCCGCCATCTTTGCAATGGTGTGAGGGTCAATTGGCATATTCCCTCTTATTAGATAGGATGTTATTTCTCATAATTATAATTAGTACCTGAAATTGGTGACTTTATCAATAAATGGAGAATAAGGGGTGCTGGGTTGAAGAACCAAGATTCTGTAGAATGTCTCATAATTGTGCACCAGTGATGTTATCTTTAAAGTAAAAAGCAGAAATGGACATTTTGTGACTACTATCATTGTTTAGTCTATCACTGCTTTGTGCTTCACTAGCTATATTTTTCTATTACCTAAGCAAAGTGTACTTTTAAATATTTCTCCTGGAACTTGCTCTCCAGGCAGGCCTCCAGGGCATGATTAATACACCTTCTCAATCTTTGACTCTAAACCACATGACAACCAAAGCCTCTGAAACATTTAGTTAAAGCCTACATCTATATCTGTATCTCTAGACTCCACAATCCAACATAAACATGTTTACCATTCACTGTGGGCTTCAAGTGTGTATGTACTTGTAATTTATATATCTCATTCCTCAGTTCACCTTTCAATGGGCACCAAGCTACATGGCAATCATCTGTTCTGCACTCCAATGGTATTGTTTTGAGGTGAATGATTTCTCAAGAAGATTGGTTCAAGTTAGGATCTCAGTGTTAGCCATTCTTTTATAATCTATATTATTTGTCATAATTATAATTTTCACCTGAAATTGGTGACTTTACTAAGAAATGGAGCCAGGTGGGCCAAGGTTTTGAGCCGGCGTTCCTAAGCGATTTGATGGCTCCTTCAACCCACAGTAGTTTGCAAATACTTTCTTGTAGGTCTCTTTGAAGAAATGAGGTCTAGAATAACCTCAACAGCCAAAAAACCTCCAACTAAAGCCTTACAAAACAAGTCTATGTGTCTATATGAGCAAAGTTCAGGCACCAGATATGATAACAGATATGGACATAGCCTATTGTTATAATCACTTCTTCCTTAATGTGAGGACATTTTAACAGAACAGAGGTAAAAACTACCCACTGAGGATGTGCATTGCTAGAGTTAAGCTAAGAGGAACTTAGAAAAGCTAAATTTAATTTTTAAAAGACAAGACTATTGAGCAAATCTCTTTTGAATAGTTCAGACAGCTCCATGGTATCTCCTTGATCAAAATGACAGCTCATCAAGATGGAGGACAGATATCATGCCAATTTATTTTATATTTACAACATCTGAACATGAGGGAAGTAAAACAGACTTACTTCAATTAGTGGTTCTATAGTGTCTGTTACAAATCCATATTTCTAGACTTCCTCCCTGGAGACTCTGGATAATGTGTCAGAATGGGACCAGAAATCTCTGTCCTTAAGAAAGCCCCCTTTTTAGGTAAATTATTCTCATGTTTGGTCAAGTTTGGGAAATGCTGTCTTGTTTATAATTTGTGAAGAAGAAAAGATGGACAAAAACTCCTGTCTGGGTTAGAAATCATCAGGGCTTATAAAAATTAGTTGATGCCTAAAACTGAGCAGCAAAATACAGAACCACTAAAATGAAAGATTTAGTTGGTTCAAACTCTCAGGACTTGATGTTGTACCTCTTACATAAAAGGTCAAAACAGGAATAAATACTGGTAAGCAGGAGCTAGTGTCATAATTTAAGAAGTGAACAGAGCCCTAACCGGTTTGGCTCAGTGGATAGAGTGTCGGCCCTCGGACTGAAGGGTCCCAGGTTCGATTCCAGGCAAGGGCATGTACCTTGGTTGCGGGCACATCCCCAGTAGGGAGTGTGCAGGAGGCAGCTGATCGATGTTTCTCTCTCATCGATGTTTCTAACTCTCTATCCCTCTCCCCTCCTCTCTGTAAAAAATCAATAAAATATATTTTTAAAAAATCCTAGAACTCTGTTGGTGCTCAATATGTATTTATAAAAAAAAAAGAAGAAGTGAACAGAATCAAAAGCATGGACAAAGCTGATAACATTATTTTATCCAACCTAAGTTGCTTTTTTCTTTTCTTTTTGTAAATGACACCATAAGTTTATGTATCACTTAGAAAAATATTACTATATACTGCTTTCTTATAAACTGAATATTTTATTTTATATTTATAAAAAGAGCTCTTTTAGACTTAGATAAAGCCTTTTTTATTTAATTTTTTTTTTAATTGATTTCAGAGAGGAAGGGAGAGGGAGAGAGAGATAGAAACATCAGTGATGAGAGAGAATCATTGATCGGCTGCCTCCTGCCTGCCTTACAATGGGGATCGAGCCCACAACCCAGGCATATGCCCTGATTGGGAATTGAACCATGGCCTCCTGGCTCTTAGGTCGATGCTCACCATTGAGACACACCAGCTGGGCAAGCCTTTTGTAATATACCTTTCAATAACATGCTCTCTCCCAGGCCTCATACCTGCCTTTTTGATGTGCACAAGCAACATCCAGTATGTCATCACTGTGGCCTGACCGATAGCAATGATAAGAAGCCATTTAGTACAGTGCAAGTTCAGAGATGTAAAATGTGGAAAAAGGTATCTCAGAAGCAATTAAACAAGGTTAGGGGACTTGGGATAGAGTTAGGTATCACTATTTAAGGTTAGACCAAGATACAATCAGAATATACTACATGTGATCCTGCAATAAATTCACCTGGGAACATGGGTAGCAAATGAGCAGACACAGAATTAGGTGATTTAAATTGGTGGACGGGTAAGTTAGAGCTCAATGCCAGAGTCACACAAAAAAAGCATGCCAGTGAGCATTTGGCCTGTTGAAGCCAAATGTATTTTATGAATCTATCTGACAACAAATAGATCTTGAGTAAACAGAAGAATGTTTATTTGTTATCCTAAGTTTGTATTTATTACAACACACTTTTACTCATTTGATTTGACCCTCTCAGCACCCCAAGGTGGTAATGGAAGGAGCCCCATTCAGAGAGGAGGAAGCTGAGCCTCCACAGCGAGGCATTTTATCTTAGAATCACACATCTGGTGAGAATCAGAATCCGATTCCAACTCTGGCTTTCTGACATTTGGCTTTACCGCAGGAAAGACTGTATCCTCTGTTATCATCAAGTATGACAACCAGTCTGTGATTTGATTCTGTGAGTCCAGATGAGCCAAAGTTGGGCACTTGAGTAAATAGAGGTATTCTCAGATTCATTTTTTGTTTTCTTTTAAAAAAATAAATAAATTTATATATATAATTTGATTTCAAAGAGGAAGGGAGAGGAAGAGAGATAGGAACATCAATGATGAGAATCATTGACTGGCTGGCTGCCTCCTACACGCTCCCCTACTGGGGATCTACTGGGGATCGGGCCTGAAACCTCAGCATGTGCCCTGACAGGGAATGGAACCATGACCTCCTTCCTGGAGGTCAACCAATGAGCCACACTGGCCATGCTCAGATTCATTCTTATTGTTGGATTTTACATGTAATCAGGATCAAGTACCATGTCCCAGAGGGAGTGGTCTGAACAAAATGTTCCTAATATGACAACTGCTTAGGTAGGCAGACACAACACTCAATGCCAACAACTGGGTTTATTTATCTTGCCCAGAACTCAAAGGCTGAATGGCATTAGATTTCATTGTAATAACCTCAAGAGACCCAGTTTCCTCATTAGGGGAAATGTGATCCACATTGCAGCACTGTGAAATCAGAGATAATGAATATAAAATATCTAGCACACTATCCAGAAAAATGGTAGGTATTAGTAATACTAATATTTACTCAATGGTTTTATTTTTGCTCATAGTGATGGCTACATTGATTCAATGTATGTCAATTCTACATTAAAATAATTCCTAAAAATAATTGCACATTTGAGGCAACATAATGTGGTAATTAAGGCTATGGACTTTTGATCACAAACAATCTTAACTGGACTGATTAATCTTAGCTTCGTGATTTTAGGCAAGCTACTTAACTTCTCTGTGCCTCAGCTTACTCAATTAGAACATGGGAGTTATAGAATCTGCCTTGCAGGATTGGGTTCAAAATTAAATGACATAAAAGAAATAGCTTAGAGTATTCCCTGGTACATAATAGGCGTACCTAAATCTTTGTTTAAATGAATAAACTTTTATGTAGGCTTTAACACATGTAATTTCCAAATGAAGGATCGACAGCCATGTTCCTAACAAGGGGAGGAAATGTTACTTTTAGTAGTCCATGTGACTCGTAAGGCACCCTAGCGAATGGCATGCACGGTTCAAAACTGGGTCAGAACCCAGCTTACACATCTAAATAAGGACCCAGTTCAAAGATTGGGGCTCCTTAATTAAGGGGGGAAGCTAGGTCCTTTGGAGGACATTTTATGTTCTGCAACTGATGTATAATATGAAGCTTTTCCCCAAATCAAGCCCAGAAAGACCTGCATCCATTGCTAATAACATGGCTGTTATCAGAGCAATAGGGAAAGGAGAACACTATGAAGCTCATCCCCAGAACCCCCAAATACCATCATAGTCTCCGGTCAGAATGGGGCTTATGGAGATCAAGTGACAGGTAGGATCTTGATCTTGGTTTATTTCACAATGGATCTGCTGGGAAAGAAGACCGACTCTACGGTCATTTCCTCACTCACCAAATAGATTGTAGGAATAAACATATTTGCTCTCTGGCAGAAAAGCCATATTGGTTTCCTGACCCACTAAGTAAATGGTATTTTAGTAGAAAAAAAAAACAAAAAACAAATAGAGGCCCTCAAAACTGCCCCCCCACCCCCGCCCCCCAGCCATTCTCCTACTATCTCTAGATAGGAAACCAAAAGCAGTGCCACATTTCTAGGCAATGGCAGATATTGGGATGGATTTCATTTGCCTCTTTGGTTAGTGAAAGCCAGATGAGTCATAGACTATGACTGAATTATTATAAATTTAATCAGGCGGTGATGTCAATTACAGCTAAGATGTTAGATGTGGTTTCTTACGGGAGGAAATAAACCTTGTGGTATTGACCTAAATCAGGCTCTCCCAGGTGTCCCAGTAACGATCATCCGAAGCAGTTTGCCTTCATGCGGCAGAAATCACAATCTGACCTCAGGGCTGTGCAAACTCCTGCTTTCTGATACGATGCAGCCCAGACACCATGACCGCCTTATATGCCACAGTGGTTGGCCAGACAGTGTCCTGACCCTGTTTAAATACTCCAATTAGGTAATTCAGGATCGTTTAATGAAAGGACTATTTACTACAGCGAAGGGATGGAAAACACAAGATCATTACCATCCCTAGATCCTTTACTGGGTTGAATGGTATCCTTCCCAGAACCTCAAAATGTGACCTTATTTTGAAATAGGGGTTCTGTGGGTGTAATCAAATTAAGACGAGGTCATATTGGATTAGGGTGAGCTTAAACCAATATGCCTTGGGTCCTTATACGAAGGGGAAAAAAATGGAAGCACAAACACAGATACATAGAGAAAACTCCATGTGATGATGGAGGCAGAGATTGGAGTGATGCACTCTAAGGAATGCCAAGGATTGCTGGCAGAGACCCGAGGCTAGGACCCGCATGGTGTATCCAAAAAAGGAACGAGTCCTTCCTATACTTTGATTTTGGACTTCCACTTCCAAAACTGTGAGAATACATTTCTGTTGTTTAATCCACTTGGTTGTGGTACTTTGTTACAGCTGCCCCAGAAAACGAACACAGACCTGAATGGACAACGCGTGGGTAGTTACGGGAACCCAGAGAGAACAGCCGCAGCTGTAAGAGGGGGCTGCCTGATAGGCACTGTCGTCTTTAAAAGAGGGGGGTGGCTAATCTGGTGCAACCCTGTGGCGAGGGAGCCAGGAGGGAAAAACTGATCTGAAACTCTCCCTGTCTCTGGCCACTGCATCCCATAGACCAAACACAACTGGGAGCCAAAGGGCAAGGAACATGTTGAGGAAATCAATCAGCCTCATGGCACACAGAGAGAAGAGTGGAGGGTACATCTGAGGTGAAAATGGAAAATATTCCGCATGCTGGTCTGTTACCTTATTATGGGTTCTTTGGGCCTGGTGAGAGACCATAGCCAACAAATGCTTTCGTAAGAGCCCTGCACTTCAGATGAGAGGAGATAAAGCCCACATTACTTCAGGTGCTGCCTGCCACGTGGCTGCCATTTCTAGCCCGGGGCACCTTGAGACATTTCCCTTGTGGGTGAGAGACAAGTTGCTGTACCTGCTCTTTCCCACTGCAGAGAAAGAGGCCCACAGTTCGATTGGCCCCTTTGCATTTTGGAGGCTACATATTACCCCATTTGAGCATGCCACTCCAACGCATTTACCGCCCTGCTGTCAGGCTGCGGTGTGGGGGGCTTGAAGGAAGGAAAGCCTTAGCAGCAGGTCGAGGCTACATTGCCAACTGCCCTGACATTTGGGCCTTATGCCTCCGTAGGGACTGGAAATGTCGATGGCAGACAGCCACGCCCCATTTGGAGAATCACCGTTCAGACCTCTAGGATTTTTTGTAAGGCCATGCCTTGTTCTGCTCACGACACTTCTTGATTCAAAAAGCTGCTCCTGGTTGGCTACTGGGTCCAGGCAGATACTCAGAGGTTGACCACAGAATACCAAGTAACTATGTAACCTGAATTGCCCATCGTCAGCGGTTATCTGATCTACTGAATTATAAAATCGGATGTGTGCGGCAGCGTGCTGTCATTAGGTGAGAAGAGTGTATTCGAAGCTGGGCCCTTGCAGGTCAGAAAGCACAGGTAGATTTCATAAGCCTATAGCCCCATGCCCCACAGTACCTGCCCCTACTGCTTTGCCACCTCCCCTAGAACTCACATCTATGATCTTATGGAGACTCCCTCTAACCAGTTAACAGAGAAGGGAAAGCATGGCTTAGTTCGAGTGGGCTGATCCTACTCTGGCCTACTTTATAGAGACAATGGTGAAGGAAATCTTCCCAGAGGGCCCAACGTCAGATGGCACATCTGGTTGTCCACCTCGTGTGGGAGGATGAAATGTGCATCTACTCTGATTTATGGGCAGTGGTGACGGGGATTTGGAAAGAACTGTGCTGGAGAACTGGCCATCAGGCCACTGGAAAGACAATGTGGATGTACCTCTTGAGATGGGCACAGACTTTGACTATAAGTGACCTTTGATGACAATAGTTTTACACAAGGTGTTTTGGGTGAGAGAGAAAGTTCTTAGTGAATACTTCACAGTAGATAATAAGTGGGTTAGTGTCCTTTACGCTATCCCTAGTCCAGGGTTACGCATGTGAGCTAAAGGGAAATGTTCCTGCATGGGTGGCCAAACACCCCCATTGGAGAGTGTTGGGGAAAAATAATTTTTCTCTGCATATAAAGTGGGGAAAGGCAGCTGTCCTTCTTACCTACCTCCATACTTTGGTATGTAAATAAAAGCTCCCCAGGAGCCAAATAGAACCACTGGTCTCGCCACCTCTCAGCTTTTACTGTTTGGAGACCCACTGAGAACTTAGAACTTCTTCCTTCTGGGAAGGGCAGTTATGTGTCCTCATGGAAAAGTTACATATTTCATACTTAGATGTCTCCTAGTTCCCAGGCATCTCCTCCTTGAAATGTAAATTCCTAAGAAGAAGTTCCAGTCTTGCTGGCACCATGGGGACTTAGGAACCGAGATGTAGTCATTTGACTTTCTCCAAGAGGTAAGAGGAGTTTTTCTAGACTTTCAGGCCAGGGCAATTAACTAGACACAGGGCTTCATATCGAATCTCACGGTATGTGAAGATGTTTCTGTGGGTCGAGGACATTTTATAGGAACACTGAGCAGGAAAGTTTTATTTGCCCACAGACAGATCTTACGGTCAAAAAGTACCACAAAGAAATCTTTAACATCATTCAATAACCTGATTTTAAGTTTTAGTAAAATGATTGATGCTGCCAATTTAAAATTTTTACATAAAAATTATGTTTAAAACAAATAAATAATTATGTTCATATAAATAGATGGTAAGATTTTTCAGTGTAAGAAAGCAGAGATACAAGTATAACATCAACAAAGAATGGTAGTAGCAAGGCAATCCTAAATTTGATTGGGAAAAACCAGTATGAAGTCATGACATATTTTCTGCTTTAAAAAACATTTCCTAGTTCTCTCCACTAAAAACACCGAGAAAACAGGACAATCTAGTAGAAACAAGCAAGAATGGGAGTCCCTTTGTCTCTTCTAATCACTACTCACCCGCACGGGTACCCACTCTCCAGATTTCTAACACACAATCGTTCTGCCATGTTTTAAGCTTGTTATCGAGGGGGCAGCACAGTACAAACTCCTTTGTGCCTGTCTTCTTTAACTCCGCCTTACGTTTGTGAGATGCATGCATGTTGTCGTGTGCATTTTTAGTTTGTTCATTCTCATTGCAGACATTTTATTTGACTGTATGAATATACCACAATTAATTTATCCCTTCTACTGTTGATGGACAGTTTAATTGTTTCCAATTTTGGATCTAACAAATAGAGCTCCTATTTTTTTTTATGTCTTTTATTGAACATATGGTACCTTTTGGTTGAACATATGTGTTATACACATATTTGTTATACATGTGTCACACATATGAACATATGTTCATATATGGAGGAGAGAGACTGCTGGTGATAGGCATGAATATTTTCAGCTTTAATAAATACTGTCACCCAGCTGGAGTGGCTCAGTTTGGCTCAGTGGATAGAGCGTCGGCCTGCGGACTGAAGGGTTCCAGGTTCGATTCTGGTCAAGGGCATGTACCTTGGTTGCGGGAACATCCCCAGTGGGAGGTGTGCAGGAGGCAGCTGATCGATGTTTCTCTCTCATCGATGTTTCTAACTCTCTATCCCTCTCCCTTCCTCTCTGTAAAAAATCAATAAAATATTTTTTTTTAAAAATAAATAAATACATAGATAACTCTCATCCAGTTAATTAAAACAATCAAGCATTTATATTACCTTTTCTATAAAAATTGAATTTCAAGTTAACAAAATAGTTCATAAGGGAAAGTTTCTATTCACAAAAAACTTGTTCTAAATAAATGAGGAGAAAATGATAAGTTAGAAGATGAACAGTTTACAAACCCTAATAAAGTCATGGGTCTACGCAAAGATTGTCATAAGGAAATGCTAAAACCATTGGATAGTAGGGAAATGGGAAACTTTTAAGTGGCTAGATTAGGTCGGCAGCATCTAAACCAGTGGTTCTCAACCTTCCTAATGCCATGACCCTTTAATACGCCGGGTACTTGTATGTGGGCGTATTTGCATGTGGGCCGACCCGCCTGGAGACAGATAGAGGAGTGGTGTCTCAGTTCCCAAGACCATCGAAAATATGTGTTTTTCCGATGGTCTTAGGCGACCCCTGTGAAAGGGTCGTTCGACCCACAAAGGGGTCGAGAGTCACAGGTTGAGAACCGCTGCGTAAACCAATTGATATTAACATATGAAACTGGGAGAACACAGATATTATGTATGTCCTCATGTGATACAAAGAAGAGTTTCCTTGTAAAATATTCTTGCCAAAGATTGAACCTAATGCTAACCAAACCTCTAGATCTAACAATCATTTATTAAAATGCAGGAAAAGAAGAAAGATGTAATGATACTACAAAAAAGTAATAAGTAAATCTAGAACGTCGTAAATCTTAAGGCAAATTGAACTGGTTCCTCCAACAAATTAATGGCATTTTTTTTAAAAGGGGGGGTGGGGCTTACGCTTAGGCTTACCACCCAAATACAATGTATGGATTCATGTAAATCTTACTTTGAATAACAAATATTTTTTAGACAATTGGGAATTTTAATATAGACTGAGTATTGGAGGATATTGGGAAATATTGCTAATATTTTTAGGTGTAAAAAATGGTATTGTGGTAATGTTAAAAACAGAAAAATGTACATTAAAATATTTATCAGGAAAATGAATTATAGGTGTTCTTTAAAATATTTCAGCTTATTAAAGAAGTGGGATAGGCGGATAAAACAAGGCTGGCAAAATACCATTGATTGCTGAGGCAAGCTGCACATCAGTTTTCATTACTGTTCTCTATGTATGCTTTCAAATTTCCAGGATAACATGACTTTAAAATTTTTAAAATAAGGTTTCTAGTGATATAAGATAAAATTTGTGCTTCACTGAGAAAGTATGAATTAAGTAAACTCTAAATCAAGCATGTCAATCTCTCTGCCTGCAGGCCACATGTGGCCCACAATGAATTTTTCTGCAGTCCAGCCAATATAACAGTATATAGAAACGTTTTAATAAAAATTTTGTAACTTAATTTTTACAATATCATGTTATACATAATTATTAATAACAAACTACAATGTCCGCTAATGACTGATTACTATAATAATGTTGCATTCATTTCCCTACGCCCCTTGAGCACAGGTGCACCATTTCTCTCCACTAACACTAGCAGCGAATATTTTAGTAGCCGATTTCCACGTCATTAGTCTTGGACTGACTTGTTTGGTGTGTGCAACAGGAAATATTTTTCTTTCGAGAACAAGAAAAATAGGTTTATTTGCATTATGCTTATTAATTTGTGCAGTTATTCAGTGTCTGCTAAGTTAATGTTCAAGAAAAAAATATTAATTTTTATTAAAATGTTCTATTATTTTATGTTAACGATGACTCATTTATTTCAGCCCTCTGAATTCAGCATGTCTCTATCGAAATAAACCTACGTTTCTATGAAAATTGAAGCTTTTGATTTTTTTCAGCCCACAGAAACTTCAACCTTGTTCATTTGGCCCGCATTAGATTTTGAGTTTGACATGCTTGCTCCAGATGATACTCTGGATTATCTGGTTCTGATTCTATCTAGGCTATTTCATAAGTCTGTAAATTGTAGGTGATTGAAAGCAAAGGCAAATAATGCAAAATTTGTCCTACCTGGTGGAGTTTCAACTGACTTCCCTCTCTCCCTGCAGCGGTTACTTTTGCCACCATTTGCACATTTATTTCAACATCCTTTATTCCATAGAAATGTGTGCTGTTTTTATTTCTTCTTTGACTCTCTTATGACATCTTTCTGGTTCGTTGCTTATAAGTGAAATAAAGTCTTTAACACATGTTCATTTTGATATCTACATGAGTCCTAATTTTACCCCTTTTTAAAAGTTATCTCTTAACAATAATAAATAGTATTTACATCTTTCTTGTGAAGCTGAAAGTAAACTAATTGTTATACCTATAAATGTATTACCTGCTAATGATTAATTGTTAAACAACTTCAGCATAAATTGTAGGTTAGTTGTACAAATATGAACTAACTTTTCCTCCCATCTATGTTTTTGTTTCTTCATACCATTAGTTCCAGAAGCCCCTTTGGAATCTTTGCAGTAGAGGCCTGGAAGCATTTGCAGTGAGCATGAGAGATCACCAGCATAAAACATGAGCATAGCAACATTGAAAGTACTTCAAAACAAAAATTGAGTAACATCTTCTGAAAACTTGTGTCAGGAATTCTAAAAATGTTACATATGTAGATTCAAGGTAGATTGTTGAAACGTGACGCACTCTTTTCTTCAGTGCCACTAACTGCAGATATGGGAATGGCTTCACTTCACATTTTTAGAATTTAGAGGCCGTCTCTCATGGCCCTCTGGGCTCCATCTTGGTTTCATTTTCATCCAGTTCAATGGCAATGAACTCAACCAATAAGTAAACATTCTTTCGTGTTTATAAGAGTTTCACAAATGCAGACATACATATAGCTCACTATCCACATATAGCTCACTACCATAAAAGGATACCATAACCGATATTATAGCTATGTCAATGATCTCTCACTAAACTTTCTGTCCAATTTCAAAAAAATCAGATGCCAATTGTTAAGGACAAGTAGAAGAATATGTTGAAAATCAAATTGAAAAAGAAGAAAATATGCTACCTGTGATTTATCTTTCTCCAACTGGCTTATTTTGCTTAGCATAATGCTCTCCATGTCCATCCATGCTGTTGCAAATTGTAAGGGTTCTTTCTTTTTTATAGCAGCATAGTATTCCATTGTGTAGATGTACCACAGTTTTTTAATCCACTCATCTGCTGTTGGGCACTTAGGCTGTTTCCAAATCTTAGCTATTGTAAATTGTGCTGCTATGAACATAGGGGTGCATATGTCCTTTCTGATTGGTGTTTCTGATTTTATGATCTCACTCATTTTTGGAATATAATGAGCAACATAAACTGATGAACAAAAATAGGTCCAGAGACAGAGAGAAGCATGGAACAGACTGTCAAATTTCAGAGGGAAGGTGGGGGGGGGGGAATCAACCAAAGGACTTGTATGCATGCATATAAGCATAACCAATGGACACAGACACTAGGCGGGTGAGGGCATGTGCTGGGGGGTGGGGGTGGCTGGGGAGAGATCAGTGGGGGAAAAAGGAGACATGTAATACTATATGTAATACTTTAAACAATAAAGACTTAAAAATTGAAAAAAACATTTTAAAATAAATAAGTTATTATTTCAACTTAAAAATATGCAGCATGTACACTCACTTGTTAATTTACTTTTAAACACTTTAAACTACTAGAGAAGACTGGCTTCCCTTATACCAGGTAAGGCTTTCTATGGTCTATTCCTTTTGACTGGCACTTTCTTCCTGCTCTCAGCCCCCATCTCTTTCACCTGGTGAACGTTCCCAATGCGCCCCCTCAGGCCAAGCAAATGTCTTCCCTCAGTGAAGCCTTCCAGATGCCTGAAGCAGAACCAGGTAGCCTTCCTCTGTGCTCTCTCAGCGCTCTCTCCATACCTCCTTCAGAACAGTTTTACCCCAAAAGCTTCCCAACTCACTCCAAGTAAAGACCGAAGCTCTACCCCTCACTTGCAATAGCTTTCTCATTGGATTCCGATTATGTTTTCTACTGGCTTCCCAGCTCCCTCAGAATGGAAGTCAAAGCCTGCAGCCCTGATATCCCTGGGCCAGGTTCCTCCCCTCCTTCCGGTGTTTATTCAGTCCTCACTGCACGTGCTATCTTCATTACATTTCTCCATTACACTTATCGATAGCTCTCATACCATATCTTCATTATTTACTTGTTTATTTTCTATCTCCCTCTACAAGAATGGAAACTCCCTGAAGCTTGGGGCTTTTGTCTGTTTTGTTCGCAGGTGTACCCTCAGTACCTGGAACAAGGTCTGGACACGGTAGTCGCTCAGTAAATACTGTTTTAATGAATGAAATGGCAGCCTCTCTCACCACCCTCTGAGTTTCTCAAAGGCAAAAATTTGGTTTTGTTTGGGCAAGTCTAGCATGTTCCTGTCACATAATATATATTCAAAAGAAATTAGTCTCATGGATTCCCTCTTGGGGAGACAGGCCAATTCTAGGATAGTTGCAATAGATAGATCAAGAAATGGCCAATTTGACAACCTTTTTGGTTTGTACATCATTGCATTGCTTCATCTTAGATAAGAACATTGGACTTGTCTATAGAGAGACTGGAAATGGGGGTGAAGTCCAACAGCGGAAGTATATGGTGTCCAAAAAAGTTTTGGCACTTGCTAGTCATTTATACAGGGGTGGGCAAAAGTAGGTTTACAGTTGTAATACAAATAAAAAACACGATAATTAATAAATAATAATACAAGAATAAACTGTTTCGAGTACTCACAACTGGAAACCTATTTTTGCCCACCCTTGTCTGTATAGGTAACTGACAGGGTGAAGGCCAAGAGCTGAGAAGACTTGCCTGGATTTGGAGGAAGGGGCGATGTGGTGTTGTATTGTACCCCGCGAATCACACAAGGACGCCTCAAGAAGTCGAATTAAGGAGTCACATTTATTGCAAATCCGGGACTACGAGGGGGCATTTCGCTCTCCCAAATCTCGCAGTCCCCTCCCCAGCCCCACCACCAGATTTATACAGGCAAAGGTCACAAAGGTATTGATTACATCCCAGAGGTTGGAATGAGGACCCTGGTTTGCACAAAGCAGTTTACAGAAGCAGACTTAAGCATGTTAGCTAAATTATAGTTTTGGGTCTCCGGATCACTGAGTTGACAGAAACACATTATCTAGAGCCCTCGGGTCTTGGGATAACTGTGCTGTCCTGGTTCCCAGGTACAGAATGTGCTTTCTAAAACCAGTATGACCACAACCAATGGGGTATTCACATTACAATCAATAAGGTATTCAATCGAATGGGATGATTTATATAATTCAGAAAATCAAAATAACTTTTCTATTGTTAAACAAAGCAAATAAGTACAGAAGCCAAACAGCAGGGTTAGAGTTAAACTATAGTTTCTACCTGAGATGATTGCTACCATACTTCAGTGGGTCTGTGAGGGTGGCATCCTTACAGTCTGAGGCTGGGAGCCAGCTTGGAGCCTTAATGGCAGGAGGGCTCAGTAGTGAGTCTGCCACAGGGCATCAAATGGTTGTAAGAGGCAACGGAAAGAGAGGGAGAGAGGGAGGTAAAGAAAGCTCCCGATCAGATTTATTTGAAACATCCCAATTAATGTGGGCAAACCAGCTTTTTGACATCTTCCGTTGGCACTGACCACCGGTGACTTTCCTCAGCTGACAGTTGGATTTACTACGGTCAGTACCAGTGGGGACACCACGTGGTTTCCTTTGGGGAGGCAGCGCGGGGCCGTCCTGGGCCCACTGGGCGGGAGGGTGGGCGTGCGCTGGGCAGAGGCCGCCGGAGGAGGGGCCGGAGGGTGGCGCCCAGTCCAGGCTTTTCCCGGTCTCCGGGGCCACCCCGGCGGCGGCAGCAGAGGAGGCGGGCATGGCAGAGGCGCGGCCGGGGGCGCCGACTGGGCTGCAGCTGAGCGCGCTGCCCGACCACTCGCCGCTGCTGCAGCCGAGCCTGGCGGAGCTGCGGCGCCGGGCGCGGGCGCTGGGCGCTCTCCCCGCGCCGCCGCCGCTCACCGACCCCTTTCTGCTGCGCTTCCTGCGCGCCCGGGACTTCGACCTCGACCTAGCCTGGCGGGTAAGGGTGCCTCCCCGCTGCGCCCTAGCCTGAGGGCAGGCCTGGGTGCCCCGGGGCGGAGGGGCGATGCTGCCCTGACCCCCGCGAAAGCCGAGGTTGGGAGCGGGACCTCGGTGGGAGCGCGCCCCGGGCGCACTGGGCCGCGGGCGCGGTGGCCGCTGGTGTCTGAGAAACCCAGCTCCGGCCCTTTCAGTTTCTCTGGGTCTTGGAAACGGAAAATCCAGACAAAGCTGGAGCCCTTCCCCCGGGGATGGCCCATTTGACCCCAAACACGGGAACTCTGTCCTTGATGAATCTCCTGAACGTCAAGTTTGGGGGACATGCCTTCCCTTTTCCCTGGCAGAAAGTTACGGATAGAAAACAAAATACTTCAAACTACTTTAAGCCGAGAGGGAGGAAGCCGAGATTTTATTACAGCTCAGAAAGTAACTCCACATGTGGAGGGGAGAATGAAATTGCGAGGAAGGCAGAAGATCTACAGCCAAATTCTAGCGAAATGGTATGATTGATAGTAATCTGTGTCAAGACGCTAACGCAGCCCAGTATGTTTTGAGTTTAAGAATGACGGATGAGCTGGGAGCCGGGAGGTGTGGGTCGGTGGTGGAGCGTGGACCTATGAACCAGGAGGTCGTGGTTCTATTGCCCCGGTTGCGGGTTCCACACCGTGTGTGTGTGTGTGTGTGTGTGTGTGTGTGTGTACAAGAGCAGCCGAAAGATGATTCTCTCTCATCATTGATGTTTTTCTCTCTCCTCCTCTCTGAAATAAATAAAATAAAAGAGAATGAGGGATGAGGCTGTTCTTTTGTGTTTCCAGGTGTGTATCCCCAATCCTTAGTTTGCCAAGCCATCTACCCAGAGACAGTTAACTGTTACCTGTGTCTTGTTTCTCTTCCCAGGTAGTGTACTTTCACACAGGCATATGAATATATTTTACATTTTGCCCTTTTTTAAAAACCTGATTTCTCAGAGATCATTATATTCCAGCATGTATACATAAATCTTATTCTTTTGTAAAAAAAAATATGTTTGCCGAAACCGGTTTGGCTCAGTGGATAGAGCGTCGGCCTGCGGACTGAGGGGTCCCGGGTTCGATTCCGGTCAGGGGCATGTGCCTGGGTTGCGGGCACATCCCCAGTGGGAGATGTGCAGGAGGCAGCTGATCGATGTTTCTCTCCCGTCGATGTTTCTAACTGTCTAGCTCTCTCCCTTCCTCTCTGTAAAAAATCAATAAAATATAAAAAAAAATATATGTTTTTATTGATTTTAGAGAGAGGGGGGGAGAATCTATATTGATGTGAGAGAGAAACATGGATAGGCTGCCTCCTGCACGCCCTCTACTGGGGTTTACTAGTAAGCCCACAACCCAGGCCTGTGCTCTGACTGGGAATGGAACCAGCAACTTTTTGGTGCATGGGACAATGCTCAACCACCTGAGCCATACCAGCCAGGGCCATGTCTCTTATTCTTTTGTGGATTTTTGCTGTTCACTGTGTGAATATATTATGCTGACTTATGGAGCAGTCCCTGTTGTTGGGCGTGGACTTGTCATCAGACAAGGGCACTGCTGCCATGCACACCCTTCACTCCCCATTCAATGATTATTTTTTGAACTCCTGCAATTTGCCTGGCCGTATACAAAATGCAGTAAGCAAGACCAATGGGGTGTCTTCCATCAACAACTGGATATTCTAGTCTGTCTTTGTACATTTGTCTTGGTGCCAAAAGAGGAATACGTCCTTATAGGACAAGTTCAACCTGCAGAATTGCCCAATGGAGTGAGATGTGTATCTTCAGTGTTGAGGAATCTAACAACTGTCCTCCAAAGTGCTGGCACTAATTTTGTCAATTCCGTATTGCATAATGATGCTTTTCTCTGCCTAGCATCACCCACGCGGTCTTAGCCAACACTATGAACTGTGTATCAACCTGCTAGGTGAGAAACTGGTTCTCATTATCATACTATGCATGTATTCAATTACAAGTGGTTAATCATCTTTCATATATTTAACATTTTAAAATTCTTTTCTCAGTAACTGCTTGTTTTGCCATTTATTTTCTTCCATTTGTTTACATAAAATATAACATACATACAATATAAATTTATTCATAAAATATCTTTATGTATTAAAGTAAATAGGCCGCTGTCCCAATTCATTGTTTGTCTTCTGACTTTGGTAATGCTATTTTCTTTCTGTGCAGAATTTGAAGTTTTTATGAAACAAATATGATTGTTCTCTGATTGCTTCTGGGTTTCATAAGCTCTTCTTTTTCCCCAAAGTTTTCTTTTTTTTTAATCTTATTGATTTTTTTTTTTTTACAGAGAGGAAGGGCAAGGGATAGAGAGTCAGAAACATCAATGAGAGAGAAACATCGATCAGCTGCCTCCTGCACACCCCCTATTGGGGATGTGCCCGCAACCAAGGTACATGCCCTTGACCAGAATCGAACCTGGGACCCTTCAGTCCGCAGGCCGATGCTCTATCCACTGAGCCAAACCAGTTAGGGCCCCAAAGTTTTCTTTAGTAACTTATAACTTCTCTTTTTGATGTTGAAATTGTTGTTCTACTAGGATTTCTGTGATGTTAGGAATGAACTAGGAATCTGACTTTGTTTTCATTTTGTCAGATGGCTACCCAGCTGTCCCAACATCATGAGTAACAAATTTACTCATTTTGCTAAATAAGAAGACACAGCCTGAGGTCCTAGGGAGAGTGCAGTTTAAGTGAGGCATTAAACTTATATATGTTGTAGAGTAACTAACCATAAAAAGTATATGATTTGTTGATTTCATTTTGTTTGCTTTTTAAAAGTAATGTGTATAGATACAGACAACAGAAGGGTGGTTACTAGAGGGGAACGAGTGTGTGTGTGTGTGTGTGTGTGTGTGTGTGTGTGTGGAGTCGGGGAGAGAGGAGGGTAGACCGAAGAGGGTAAAGGGGTCAAATATACGGGGACAGAGGGAGACTAGACTTTGGGTGGTGAGCACACAGTGCAGGTGATGTACAGTCATAGAACTGTACACTTGAAACCTATTTAATGTTGTTAACCGACGTCACCCCAATACATTTTATAAAGAAAAAAGAAAAAAACAACAGAACAGAAAAAATAACATTTACCTCCAGCCTTAGTGTTATTTACATACTTTCCTGTGTTCTCTATGTTCCTGAATTGTTTTCATTGCACCATGTCCTTGAGGAATTTGCTACCAAGACTGTGTCTGAATCTACTGAAGTGGGATCAAGTTACTGTCTGTGAACTCTTTGCCTTACTTTTCTGCCAACTGGAAATGAAGGGGAAAAGTTTAGAGCGTGAAACTATTTATTTCCTTTACAAAGACAGTCAATTCAACTCAAACTTCCTTATTTATAATATAAAAGCCCTATAGTTGTGTGTGTGTGTGTGTGTGTGTGTATGTGTGTGTTTTGTATGAAGAAAGCTCACTCAGTCCCTCAATTGTAATGAATTTTCTCATTTTCCTAGTTTTTGTATTTGAAGTGATAATGAATTAATGGGGTTTTTAGAATATTAATTGCTTTTAGAGTGTCAGGTCCTTTATAGGTAGTGTTTGTAAGGATTATGTCATCATTTTCTCATTTTAGAAGAAGCTGAGATGTAAAGAGTTAAGTGACTTGCCTGAAATCACAGTTATTAAATGGTAGAGCAAGAATTTGAAGTTGGGTTAAACTCAGGGGAGCCTGTGCTCTCAGGTACACTGCACCTGTCCTGTCTGTGTAAAACAATGAACATAAAAATAGCCAACTCTTCACCTCTGTCTGTTCTACATATTCTTGTGAATTTCTCTTTCACAAGTGAATAGTCCAGTTCCATATATTTATGCTCCATACAATAAGTTTTTTATCCTGTAGTTATTGTTATGGTTTCCCCAAAGACTATTAAGTTTTCAAAGTACCATTGACTCTCCCTGCTAATTTCCCACTCAGTGTAGCTTCCTTTGTAGAATTTATCATATTGTGTCAGTTTCGATCTCCATTCTGCTCCTGTAGTTTTTGTCTTTAAAAACATGTGTAACTTCTTTTAGCTTTAGTCTTATTTATTTATTTATCCATTCATTTTTGAGGGAGCGAGAGAGAGAGAGAGAAAGAGAGAGAGAGAGAGAGAGAGAGAGAGAGAGAGAGAGAGAGAGAAACTGATTGGTTGCCTCCCATCCACCCCTGACCAGGGATAGAACCTGAGACTGGGAATGGAACCTGAAACCTAGGTATGTGCCCGGACTGGGAATGAACCTGTAATCTTTTTAGTGTATAGAACTACACTCC
Organism: Myotis yumanensis; assembly: GCF_028538775.1. Taxonomy (NCBI): domain Eukaryota; kingdom Metazoa; phylum Chordata; class Mammalia; order Chiroptera; family Vespertilionidae; genus Myotis; species Myotis yumanensis. The sequence goes on from NW_027223766.1 coordinate 21,613,701, forward strand.
AAACAACTGAGCCACCTGGATGGGATTGAGTTTAAGTCTTTTTATCCATAAAATTGGGTAAACCTCTCAGGTTGGTTGTGAGGAGAGATCAAAATGATGCCGTTAAAGATTGTGAAAGCTGCACAGATATGGTCACTGTTTTGTTTGAAAGTACATGGAAATGTAAGAAGGAAGGTAAATAAACCCTAACTTTTTATATTTGTTTATTCCTAATTGTGGTGCAAAACAGGTGCCTTCCAATCATGATATTCACTTGCACTCAATTTTGTTGTTGTTGTGAACTTTAGGTGGTTTGTTTGAGAATTGCTCAGTAGTATTTTGTCATGTACATAATTTCTTTATGTCAACTGGACCTTAGAACTTATTTCTCAGTGGAAAAGTAATAATCAGTGATCCAGGTTTAAATATTTCAGTTTGTGAAAGTTAAATGTCAAAGGCATAAGAGTTAATTGTGTGTCTTTACGAAAATCAATTTTTCAAGTGTGTGGATCCGGGTGGTTTACTCATGCAGTAAAGTCGTCCCCCTTATGCTCGGGGGATACTTCCAAAGACCCCAGTGGATGCCTAAAACCGTGGATAGCACCAAACCTTAGTTATAGTATATATTTTTCCTCTACATACATAACTATGATAAAGTGTAATTTATAAATTAGGCACAGTAAGAGATTAACAAAAATAACTAATAATAAAATGGAACAAGTATAACAATACACTGTCATTAAAGTTATGTGAATGGCTTTGGGGCCATTAATGAGTAAAATAAGGATTACTTTGACATAAGTCCCTGCCTCTGTTACCTGAAAGATCCCTTTCAATGAAATCACAGTGGAGGAGGAAAAGGAATTCATCTTATAGACTAGAGTGAATATGTCAAGAACAATGTGCCTTTTGTCCCTACTGCTTTTGGAAACTGCTATTTAGGTCACCAATTATTTCTTGGTTGGCAAATTTACTGACTTTTTCCCTTTCTTACCTCGTTGTTGCATTTAACTCTTACAAACATCCTCTTTTGCAAGGCAGTTAAGAAAAGTTTATTAAATATATAAATGAAAGAGGAGAAAGACAGAAAGAGAAAATGATAGGGTGACAATATCAGAGAGAGAGAGAAAGAGAGAGAGTGAGAGAGAGAGAGAGAGAACAACTCAGATGGCTTTTCCCTCCCCTGTGCACCATATTGGTGTTTCTCCTATAATCCAACCAGCTACTCTCTTCCTCTTCCATCCATCCCCAGCCATTGGCATATCCCATGACTCAGAATTCTACCCTTTACTTGGTTTTTAAAATTTATATTTTTAGTCTCTCTTCTAGGCAATTACTACTTTGTAGTTACAGTTATGTTTATTCCAATGATTCTCAAATATAAAATGTGTCCTTTCATCTGAACTTTAGTTCCACATTTCTAATAGATCTCTTTAAATTCAAATATATTGCCATCTTAGAAAAATTGAGACTGCTGAAAATCATGAAGAAAATGTAAATATAGTAAGTTTTAAATGTGTAATTTGATTTTAATATTCTCCACAGTACACTGGCAATGTTTTTATTATTTGTAAATGTGGAGTAATCCTTACTGGTGGTTCTTTTGTGAAAAAGAAAATGGGATTCCTTCAAACCATATTTTATTAAGGCCTAATCTCTAGGCATTCCATTCCATAGTCTCTCTGAATGCATACCACTATTAACAAAATCCATTTTTGTTGTTTTTCTATTTGTAGAAAGTAGAGCAGTGGTATAGATAGATGTTCCTTTGTATAATTTATTTAGCTCTTTTTGTAGGGCAGAAAATAAAAACCAAAACATTCTAGTTACCTTTAATGTAAACCTGCACTAAATAGTTATATGAGCCAATTAACCCAAATCACCTTCCCTATTATGACAATACTAACCGGTATTCATTATGCCCATGTATGCTTTACACATAACTCTAGAAGGCAGATATGGAGAAATAGTTATCAAGATCACATAGGTAATAAGTGGTGACACCAAGGCTTTTCTGAAGAAGCAGCCTGGGAACTGAACTTTTTACTACATAGCATGGCCTGTGTGTGCCAGTTGTCACCAATACGTCACCTCCAGTGAAATCAGGGATCTACTCTGGTCACTGCTTTAACTCAAGTGCCTACCACAGTGTGTGGAACATTGTACATATTCCAAACATATTTGTGGAGTTAATCCATTAGATTGATTTCCATTCTTTATTTCGAAAAGACCAAAGGTGGATGTGCTAGTCACCTATTGCCAAGTAACCAATCACTCCAAAATTTAGTGGCTTAAACCACAGCTATTATTTGTTTGTGATGCCCCTATTTGAGTAGGGCTGAGTGGGGCTGTTCATCTCTGCTCCACATTGCATCAGATGGGACCTTGGCTGAGGTCAGACCATCTAAGTCATAGCCTCTCCTCCCCCAGGGCTTCTCTGCATGGACTTTCATTTCGTAATCTTACATGGTGTCTGGCTTCTTAAAACCTGGCACGGTGTCACTTCTGCCAAATCCCATCAGTCAAAGCAAGATGTAAAGCCACCTAGGTCCAAGGGGAAGGAATCAAATGGATTCCTTATGTGTGCATGGGTGTGTGTGTGTGTGTGTGTGGCCGGCGGGAGTGGGGGGTGGAGGGGGGGCGTGGTCAGCATTTATCTTTGGGAGACTATCCACCATAGGAGACAAATAAGAATTACTCGACTTTGAATTTTTGATGAACTCCTATCACCTGAGATCCTTGATGAAGGGAACTTTTAGTTTATATGCTAAAAGGATACCCTAGATTAAAATCCTGACATGATGGATGGCAAAGGCCATACATAATGCCAAGGCTTTCCTGCCAGTTTTACGAAATGCTTACCATGTGCACTATCTGTAGACAATTTCTATTTTGTTTTTCAGTTACTAAAAAACTATTATAAGTGGAGAGCAGAATGTCCTGAAATAAGTGCAGATCTCCACCCCAGAAGTATTCTTGGCCTTCTGAGGGCTGGCTACGTTGGAGTCCTGAGAGACAGAGACCCCACCGGCAGCAAAGTTCTCATTTACAGAATCGGTAAGTGAGACAAAGCATTGCTGTTTGCTTTTTCTTCACTGCCATACAGAAGGCTTCAATGAGTCCATGTTTAAGCATTTAAGTGTTTAGGTTTTAACTTAGGTATATTTTATATTTTAACTAGAGGCCTGGTGAACAACATTTGTGTCCTGGGTCCCTCAGCACGGCCTGCACCCCCTTGCAGTCCAGGACCCCTCAGGGGATGTCTGCCTGCCTGGCTTCTGGCTGAGCAGCGCTCCCCCTGCGGGAGCGCACTGACCACCAGGGTGCAGCTCCTGCATTGAGCGTCTGCCCCCTGTTGGTCAGTGCGCATCATAGCAACTGGTCGTTCTGCCATTTGGTCAATTTGCATATTAGGGTTTTATTATATGGGATGTCCCCTGAGTATAAAAAAACTGGCAGTTGTGAGAAAATTAACAAAACCCAGTGAAAATCCTACTCCCATTTTTCCACAGTCAAATGTATAAAATAAGAGAAAAAGAAAACAGAGCAGAGAAATAGAGGGGAAGATGAAAAAGATCAAGGGAAAGTGTTGTAAAAACACTTAGCAGGAAATTCAAATAAGAGTGCTGAACTATGACAATGTTCTGGTCACTGATGTACACCAAGCACCGAGCCAGGTCACGTGGTAGGTGCTGATTAAATATTTTGGAGTGAGTGAATGACTATTTGGACAGAGCCCAGGCTGCTGAGCAAGGTGCTCATTGCCCTGGATGGAGAAAGGTGCTGTGGGAAAGCAGGAATCCGAGAGGTGCTGAAGACATGACTCTACATGTCCCTCCTGCTTTTCACTGCTTCCCCTTTTTGCCATTAGGTCTTCCTAGTATTTCCTGTAGGTTGGTGACAAATAACTTCTGCACCTTCCTTAGACCCGCATGGGATCAAAAATAGCCTTTAAGGGAGAGGGACACATACCACCTGCAGCCTGCTGTCATGGCCCAACATTTTATGTGTTTTTGTTTGTTTGTATTTATTTTATTTTATTTTTTAAAAAAATATATTTCTATTGATTTTTTACAGAGAGGAAGGGAGAGGGATAGAGAGTTGGAAACATCGATGAGAGAAACATCGATCAGCTGCCTCCTGCACACCTCCTACTGGGGATGTGCCCACAACCAAGGTATATGCCCTTGACCGGAATCGAACCTGGGACCCTTCAGTCCACAGGCCGACACTCTATCCACCGAGCCAAACCGGTTTTGGCTGTATTGATTTTAGAGAGAGAGGAATTTAGAGGGAAGAGAGAAAAACATTGATCAGTTGCTTCTTATACACATCTGGCCTGGGAATCAAACCTGAAACCTAGGTCTGTGCCCTGACTGGAATCAAACCTGAGACCTTTTGGTATAGGGACGATGCTCCAACCAGCTGAGCCACACTGGCCAGGTCATGGCCCAATATTTTATGAGCAGACTCTTATGAATTATAATCTTGTAGGAACTTTTACATCTTTAAATACTTTAGGGGACTTTAAAATATGTATAGATTTGTAGATAAGATGGCTGCCTGTAATTCAACTGTTTGCTTTCTTGCAAGAAGACCCTGCATTTAATTATTGAAAGGGTGTCAGAAAACTGAGTAGAATGATTCTGGGTTGTTTTTTTTCTCCAACTTATCTGTCAAATATAGCTGGGTTAGTCATGAATTCATTGTCTATAAATCGGACACCTGTTTATAGACAATAATAGACAATTCTGTCTTATTGCCCCCATAGTGTTATGGGATGTTGAATGAAGTTCTTTGAATTCCTTGGGGCAGGGTTGCCAGATTTAGCATGGTACCCATGTTTTATCTGGCAAGTACACCTATATTTAATTTATCTGGCAATCCTGCCAGGGATTCCAAGAACCTAAAATCTATAGATGATCCATTCTGTTCTTCAAGTATCCTGGCTCTGCACTGCCTGCCTGGAGTTTTTTCTAGTTTGTTCATACACTAATGGGGCAACTTAAGTAATGAAATGATACCTTAATAATGAAAAGGCAAATACGCTACTTAAATCATAAATACCTAGCACTGAACCAAGTCTTTTATTATTTAGCGAGGGCCTCTTGTAGTATATTCATTTACAAGTGTACTGTTTAACTCCAAGCAGGATTTTAAAACAAGAAGGACATGCAGGTTTACTGGGGGTCAGAACAGGGTGTGCAGCATATGTCCTGTGTGTTATGTAGAATAGCATGTTGTTCCAGACCAGTGGTCAGCAAACTCATTAGTCAACAGAGCCAAATATCAACAGTACAATGATTGAAATTTCTTTTGAGAGCCAAATTTTTTAAACTTAAACTATATAGGTAGGTACATTGTTATTAACTTAATTAGGGTACTCCTAAGGCTTAGGAAGAGCCACACTCAAGGGGCCAAAAAGCCGCATGTGGCTCGCGAGCCGCAGTTTGCCAACCACGGTTCTAGGGGAAGGGAGCTAGTGGAGAAAAGAGGAGGACATCTGTAAGACTTTCAACAATAAAGATAAATTTTAAAAAAGAAAATGAAGATACACTACAGATTTATAAATTTTCTAATTTTAATTGAATGAATGGGAAGAACTAAAAAAGGAAATATGTCTTAGAGCTCTTTGATAGAACATTAGCTTAACCACCTTCCTAGGTACCACCGCTACGCAGTAAAAGCAGTGAAAAGTGCACAGAGCCTTTCCCTGGTCTGGCAGGGCACCCAAACCTACGTTTTTGCTGTTATTAGCATCCAAGCCAGCAGATATACAGTTGACCTTCAAACAACATGGATTTCATCTATATGGGGCCACTTATACACAGACTTATTTCAATAAATATGAGCAGCACTGTAAATGTGTTTTCTCTTCCTTATGATTTCCTTAGTAACGTTTTCTTTTCCCTAGATTTCTCTGTGAGAACACAGTATATAATACAGGTAACATACCAAATATGTGTTGATTGACTGTTTATGTTATCGGTAAAGCTTCAGGTCAGTAGTAGGCTATTAGTAGTTAAGTTTTGGGGGAGTGAAAAGTTATACTCGGATTTTTTTTACTACCTGGGAGGTCAATACCCTAGCCCCTACATGGTTCAAGGTGTTGGCTGTAACCCTAAGCCTTTTGAGACTCATTACTGTACTAAAGCAGCGAAAATAAAATTTAATTTTAAATATTAAGTTTTGACTCTGGCTTAATTCTTAGGAATGCAGGTTCTTGGGAATACATTGCCTGGCTAGAAATTAGCTCTGCTCTGTTCTAGCTACATGGAGAGCTGTGTAGCTGTAACTCTGTTTTCTCATCTGTCAAATGGGCATAGGAAAAACCTATCTCATAGGGTTACTGTGACCACTGAATCTTGTAATGCATACAAAACATAGTTAAAACATTACCTGGTATCTAATAGTCACTCAATAAATGTTAGATGCATGTCAGAGAAGGAATTGAAAATTTAAGGCACGTTTTTCTTTTGCCTTAAAGGAGATTAAAGTCCAGAACTATGTATATAATAAAAGCCTCAGCGACCCTTATGGCAGAACAACCAGAACGACCGGTCGTTATGATGCACACTGACCACCAGGGGGCAGGCACTCAATGCAGGAGCTGCCCCCTGGTGGTCAGTGTGCTCCCACCGGGGGAGTGCCACTCAGCCAGAAGCTGGGCTCATGGCTGGCGAGCGCAGCGGGAGCCTCTCCCACCCCTGCAGCAGCACTAAGGAGCAGTGAGCAGGCAGGTGGTAAGGAGAGAGGGGTCCCGGACTTCAAGGGACACCCCCTCCCCCCCCCCCCCCGTGCACGAATTTCATGCACTGGGCCTCTAGTCTAATATAATTTTCTATGATGATGAAATTGTTCTACAGTAGCCACTAGCCACATGTGGCTGTTGAGTACTTGAAATGTGGCTATTACAACAGAGTGGGTGATATATTTTAATATACTTTTACTTATTAAATTGATTGGGGTGACATTGGCCAACATGAACATATAGGTTTCAGGTGTGGGTTTCTATGTGCATATATATTTTTTAAGATTATCTGCTAGCCTGTCCATTACTGTCCTTTCTGCATGCCGTGGCCTGCTCCAGGAATGGTCGGGGAGGAGAGAGGAGAAGAATGCCAGTAACTCCTCTTCTTAACACAGATATTCCTGTTTTTCCTGGGTGTGGGCAGCTACGTGGGTGCTTCCCTGTTTTCCCAAGCCCACACTTACTGTTCTAGCCTGTCAGGACCTGACTCTGCTACATGCTGGTTGTCACTCAGTGATATCAGAGACATCAGCCAACCTGTCTAGTCCTCAGGCATTTCCTTTTGCAACCTCTCCGGTTACTATAGAGCGCTAGTTTCTGTTCATAATCCAGGTTGTGCTTCTCCCATTTCCAATGCCTCTGAGCTTGTAGCACACCAAGAGGCATTCTCATCTTTAGCTACCGCTGTTTCCTGTATGCTTTGGGCTGTAGTTTCATCCGGCTATCAAGTCCAGCCTGCTGCATTTCTCTTCTTTTTTTAAATAAATACATGCCATGAGTATCTGTTTTATTTTTTTTAATGTATTTTTATTGATTTCAGAGAGGAAGGGAGAGGGGTAGAGAGATAGAAACATCAATGATGAAAGAGAATCATTGATCGGCTGCCTCCTACACGGCCTCTACTGGGGACCGAGCCAGCAACCTGGGCATGTGCCCTGACCGGGAATCCAACAGTGACCTGGTTCATAGGTCAATGCTCAACCATTGAGCCACACCAGCCGGGCTGTATTTATTCTTTTTTTTTTGGTCCCATATTCTTAAAAACCTGTTCTGCGCTAGGGAGAAGCAGGCACACGTTTTTGGGCCACCCATTCGGTCTGTTATTCACTTCGTGATCTTTGTACATGGTTTTATTTTTATTGATCCATTAAGTCTAAAAAGAATCAGTTTCCCTTTGCTTTCTGGTTTTTTATGCAATACTGAGATATGTTATTTTTTCTTTCTTTCTTTTTTTTTTTTTTTTTTTTTTAGCACACTGGGACCCAAAAGTGTTTACAGTTTATGATGTATTCCGTTTAAGTCTAATCACATCCGAGCTTATTGTACAGGAGGTAGAGACCCAACGGAACGGAATCAAGGCTGTCTTTGATCTGGAAGGCTGGCATTTTTCTCATGCTTTTCAAATTACCCCATCTGTAGCCAAGAAGATTGCTGCTGTCCTTACAGTAAGTGTATAGTTTAATTCCTTGGGAGAATACCTCCAAACAACAGATTTTAATTTAGTTATGTGTGATACAAAGAGAAGGGATAGAACGTTTATTAGAAAATCAAATCCAATTTTAGAAATGATACATAGAACTCAATAATACTAAGAGGAAATGTCATTAATTCATAAAAGAAAGAAGGTTGCAACAAATTGTGAAAATATGTTCAAGGTGAGTAACCACCGAATGGATACATTTAAACAGTAATGTGTTCATTTTATCTTTCTGTCATTAAAATTATCTTCCTAAATTAAAAAAATTGAATGTAAAAAACAATATTTATCGCAACGACACACCAAAATGCCACAGAAGTTTTGGTAGGTATAAATTGATGCAGTTCTTTTAGAAATCAAAAGCTTTTGTAAGTGGCCATGATTTTTGACCTTGTAATCCTACTTTGGGGAACGTAGCCAAGGAATAATCTTAACTATAGCATAGACCTTGTATAAAATGATAATAGTGTAATAGGTACCTGGCTAAGTGTTTCAAATGAATTACCATGTAAGGGGTCCATACAAGCCTATGTCATATGACTATTATTTTTCCCATTTTGCAAATTAATTAACTATGTCAGAGAGGTGACAGCAATGCCCAAGCACATGCATTTTGTCCGCAGTGAAGCAAAAGTTCCAGTCCAGGTCAGCTGAATTCAGAGCTGTGCTTACAACCATCACTGCCTCCTACGCATAAAGATGGGCGCCATGGCATCAATTCTTATAGGATACTATTAGAAACATCTTATTTGTCCAGAAATAGGAAAGTGGTTACTTAAAGTATGGTGCATCCATCTGATGGATTATTGCAACATATTAAAAGCCATGATGTTTACAAAAATTGTATCATATCCATGGGACAAAACAGGATACAAATGATTTAGAGAGCATATTAGCAATTCTGTTTAAAATAAAATTAGGCTTAGGAAGAATCTGGAAGGAAAAGCCACAGATAGATAACACATCTCTAAAAGCTTTGCATAGGGAAGGGAAAAAAAAGAATTTTGTATGAAAGCAACTTGACAGGAAAGGACTCTACGGTAACAATACATCTTTGGGTAGGGAAACTACTGAAGACATTTTTTCTTTCAATTCAACTTTTTGAAATCTTCTGAATAAGCCAAATTACTCTTATGTTAAAGACTTATACCTGGGTCAAAAGTTTTAAAATGTGTGTTTATTAGACTATTCTTTCAACTTTAATGAAAGTTTTATTTTTTTCTCAAACTAAAAATTTTGGGGAAAAGGTTAATTATTGACACTCATTGTTTCCTTAAAAGAACATTTAGCCCTAACCGGTTTGGCTCAGTGGATAGAACGTCGGCCTGCGGACTCAAGGGTCCCAGGTTCGATTCTGGTCAAGGGCACGTACCTTGGTTGCAGGCACATACCCAGTAGGGAGTGTGCAGGAGGCAGCTGATCGATGTTTCTCTCTCATCAATGTTTCTAACTCTCTATCCCTCTCCCTTCCTCTCTGTAAAAAAAATCAATAAAATATATTAAAAAAATAAATAAATAAAAAATAAAAGAACATTTATATGTCAGAGGGGGAGAAATTTTTTGTCTTATTTATGAAAGATGCAGGTATTTCTATTTGCCTAAGCTACAAAGTAAATACTTTTTAAGGATCTTTTCTTTATTTTTTTAATTTTTTTGTTCATTCTTGCCCGAGGATATATTTCCATTGATTTTTAGGGAGAATGGAAGAGAGAGGGAATGACAGAGAGAAACATCCAGGTGAGAGAAACACATCGATTGGTTGCCTCCTGCACGAGCCTGGTCAGGGGAGGAACCTGCAACGAAGGTACATGCCCTTGACCGGAATCAAACCCTGGACCCTTTGATAGAGTCGGCCTGTACTCTCTATCCACACTGAATCAAACCAGTTAGGGCAAAGATCTTTTCTTAGTCTAGTAACAGTGAACTGTAAAGCAGTCTGTGTTGTGGTGATGAAATAAGAAATTTTAAAAATGAAACAGACATTAGTTGCTGTCATACGTTTACCAAGTGTTCAAGGAAGGGACTTGTCAATAGAAATATATATATTTATTTATGCTTTATTATTAATAGATTTTTTTTCTTTATTTTCAAAAGGATTCCTTTCCATTAAAAGTTCGTGGTATCCATTTGATAAATGAGCCAATAGTTTTTCATGCTGTCTTTTCCATGATTAAACCATTCCTGACTGAAAAAATTAAGGAACGGGTGAGTATAACATATTCAAGTCACTATTCCTCTCTACCAAATGTTCTAATCCTTTTTCATTTAAGAGCTGCTTTATTAAGCACCCACCACCATTAAGCTAATATTTTGAGTATTTATCTAACAGGCCAAATACTCTTATAAGTTAACTAGAGGCCTGGTACACGAATTCATGCACGGGTGGGGTCCCTCGGCCTGGTGGGTGCTCGGCCGATGGGGGCCAGCTGGCCAGGGAGGGACTGTGGGAGGGCTCCAGGGCATATCCGGCCCTCTCGCCCAGTCCCGATTGGCCGGACCCCAGCAGCAAGCTAACCTACTGGTTGGAGCATCTGCCCCCTGGTGGCCAGTGCACATCATGCAACTGGTTGAAGTGGTTGACCAAATGGTTAATCGATTGGTCGGACACTTAGTATAATACACTTTTATTATATAGGATATTTCTTTTTAATTTTGGAAAATCAAGTTAGTGAGTCTATGGGGTAACTGGGCCTCCTGCACATTGCTGGTGGAAGTGCAATATAGTATATTCCCTGTAGAGGGCAGTATATAATAGTTATCAAAATTACAGCCTTTGTGCATCTGGCAATTTAGCCTATCCACACATAAACAAAATTGCAGCAAAAGATTGGAAACCACCAAGTGTTCATCATCAGGGGACTGGTTAAATGAACTGTGAGACATCGACACAATGGAATACAAGATTTGTAGGATGTAAAGTGAAATAAGCAAAATGCAGAAGAGTGTTTATGGTATGCTATGTTTTTAAAAAAAATATATTTTTATTGATTTCGGAGAGGAAGGGAGGGAGAGAGAGATTGAAACATCAATGATGAGAGAGAATCACTGATTGGCTGCCCCCTGAAAACCCCCCACTGGGGATCAAACCCGAAACCCAGGCATGTGCCCCTGACCAGAACCGAACCTGGGACTCTTCAGTCTGTGAGGCTGTGGTAGGCACAGGGGTGGGTCTCAGGCCATCCTCTGCAGCCCTGCTAGGGCCCTCCCGCCGCGGCCCCCAGTCCCCTGTCTGCCAGCATCCCTGCTCCTGCCACTGTGGCTCCCACACATTGATGGCGCCGGCCCCCGTTCACACCCACTGACAGCATGGAGCTATTGGGACAGGTGCCAGCAGCAGGTGCAAGTGGGGCCAGCGCTGGCAGCAGGTGCGAGCACTGGGCAGGACCGCCGTGCAAAGGAGCAAAGAATTTTCAGTAACTACCTGAGGCTTGCCCCAATGACAGCGACTGGCGCCACACCTTGGTCTGGCACCCCTGCTCACCTCCTCCACTATCCTACCACAACCAATGTCCACCATGGTCCACACACGCCCCCTGGTGGTCAGCGCACGTCATAGCGACCAGTTGTTTGGATGTTCGATTGTTCTGGTTGTTCCACTGTTTGGTCTACTTGCATATTAGCCTTTTATTATATAGGATTGTTGCATGTATAGATGAACATTATATGCTTTTGGTCCAAGGTTCCAAATCTTTACTTTAACTTGGGCATTATATGATTGATTTTTATAGTTTAAAATATTTGAAATTTTAAGGCTTTTAACCATCATAACTGTCTCTTAATTTTGTACTAGCCAAGAGTATTCAAATGTATCACATAAATTATTTCCCATATACCTAATTTTATGCTTTCATTTTACATGAAATAATACCAGATAGGACATTTTTACCATCTACAGAATAGTCCCAGGATATTTGATATTTTGTTAAGAATCACTTGTACATGAGGGAATAGAATGTATAAAATACTTTTATTTAGAGTTTTAAAAGTATATTTGTGAAAGAGAAAGATAATTTTTTAATAAATCTTGTCTAGTTATAAGAATGCAAATATAAGAAGACAGTAAGATCAGATTCATAAGCAGCATAATCTAAACAACTAAAATTCTTAGATTCATAAGTAGAGGAATAAAGTATGTAGTATCTATACCAGTACATGGTCTCCTATCCTGGAAGCTATTAGAGTACCTTCTTTTACGGTGTTGATTTTTCACTGGAAATTCATCTAATGTATCAAGAAGCAGAAAACAAACCTAAAACATTTTGGCTATTTCAGATTCATATGCATGGGGCCAATTTCAAACAAAGTTTACTTCAGCATTTCCCAGACATTCTTCCTCTCGAATATGGTGGTGAAGAATTCTCCATGGAGGATGTTTGTCAAGAATGGACAGATTTTATAATGAAGTCTGAAAATTATCTCAGCAGTATTTCACAGACCAATCAATGAGAAGAACTTGTTTAATGTGAATGCCTTGCTAATTAAAAATACATATGAATGAGATCCTCCTACCTCATTACACAAACAAAAAAAAATCTTTTTAACTAATTAGTGCTCTGATTGATCTTTTGTAAAACTCTTCTGACATGAGCATCATGGGTATTTAGGAAACTACTTTTTAAATGCGTTTTCTTTACCTTGGAAGTAACTAAATGTTAATATACTTAAAAGCATAGAAGATATTTCCTGATTTTTACACTTGAAAGTTATCTCTAAAGTAGCTATTCATGTGTGCCTTTAAACAAGTCCTCTGACTACATTGGTTTACAAACAAATGTATAAATAGCCAATGAAAAGAGCTATTAGCACAAATGAACTGATGATAAAAATTTATTAGCAGTCATTTTGAGTGGGTGTCAGATTAGACTATAATTCAGATTAAAATCTGAATGTAGTTTTACTATATTTACTTTTCTGTGGGCCAGCAAGATTGTTCATCTCAGGGAAATTCTATTTTAGCATATTTGCACAATAGAAGCTGTTGGTGGGAGAGTCTAGATGTCATAAATTATTGTATGTAGCACCTATAGGCCTCCCTGAAATGACTCATGGTGATACAACTGATAACCAAAAATAATTTTGGAAATATTTCAGGCAGAGTTAATGGCTTCTTAATACTGTGTCTGCATTTTCAAACAAATCAAGAATGTGATTTTGACTTCTGTTGTTGGTTATTCTTATCATGATTGCATAGATATTTAGAGATATAATAATTAGTTGTTGTATACATAAACTCTGTTTTTAATGGAACAATAACACAATTACAAAAGGAAAAGGGTATGTTTACATTTTAAAAACCACTTTCAAATACATCTGGAACTTTTAAGATTATGCATGAAATAATTTGAGTTTTATTATTATATCAGACTATCCTAGCCAAATCCTACAATTCATATTTACTTAAAAAAAAATCAGTAGTTAAAATGTGCTGTTTGTACTGTAGCTTATGATAAAGAATATTTCATGTATTGAGAACCATTTAAAGGTATGGCTTACAATTGATGACAGTGTTTATAGTGTTTTATAATTTCTAAGTTTTATGTTAAACTGGAAAATTAAAGAACACAGTGTGCAAAATTTGATAGGCATTTGTTCAGACTGGTTGGGTTTCAACATAACTCATCCAATGGTATCTCTGTGAAAGGGTGTGTAAAGGGTGTTTTTTCTTTATAAGAAAATTATTCTGATCAGGTGAACTGATACTTATGATTCTTTCTACATATATCTATGATGAAATTGAGAGTAATTGTGACTGTTCTTTAGAGAACGTGTTTTATTTTGGTTTAGCATTGGGAAGCTAATTTTACATGGTAATTTTTATTTAAAAAATCAGATGGTGCCTGTTTTCTGAAAGAAAAAATAAGTTAGTCTTCTTTGCTAATTATACAATTATACAATTTACAATTGTATAATTCAAAAATAACAATAAAACCATTTAACAGGAGTAAACAACAGCAACAAGCTCTGGTTTACCCAACTTTTATTCCTAGAAAGAGGTTTACATAACAAAGTTTCTTTTCATTTGCACTTGGGTACTTAAAACACTTCCACCTGGCTTTGTGGAGTGATTGATTGTGTGAGCACATGAATAATGGATGACATTTTAAAATGTCTTTTAAGTGTGACTCATTAGTGATGTTTTTAACAACAAATAAGAGGACATTTCATGATGGGACTTTGAAATTTGTATAAAATGCAGCAATTCACTGAAGAACGGCTAGATGAACAATGTGAAATTAGCAGGCAATTTTATAAGGTGGCAAGATAAGTAGCTATCAAATTGTCTATATTACTTAACTGTAATTGAACCAAAAGTGCCTTTTAAAGATGATTTCTAACACATGATTATGGTGTTACTGAACTGCACAATAATTTGTTTTATTATTGTTCAAAAGAAAATAAAGATCTTTCACATAAACTATAGCTGTTTCTTTTTCATTTAAAAATCCAAATATGCTCTAACCGGTTTGGTTCAGTGGATAGAGCGTCGGCCTGCGGACTGAAGGGTCCGAGGTTCGATTCTGGTCAAGGGCATGTACCTTGGTTGCGGGCACATCCCCAGTAGGGAGTGTGCAGGAGGCAGCTGATCAATGTTTCTCTCTCAACGATGTTTCTAACTCTCTATCCTTCTCCCTTTCTCTCTGTAAAAAACCAATAAAATATATATATATATATAAAAAATAAAAATCCAAATATTAGGCATTCTTCCTGACAGAAGAGTTTAAGAAAACCTTATCACATCTAGTTGCCCATTACACAAATGCCAGTTTTTTCTTCATAAGTTTTCATGGCCAGTTTCCCCAACCGCTTAATTCAACACCACCTTCTGCTAATGTCTTGCAGTGCTTAAAGGGAACACAAACTAATTTTATAAAACTAAGCCATACTTACTAAGTTAAAGCTCCTGAGTGAAAAGAGCCAGAGTGTGCCACTTAATGAGATAATTTGATTTTGAAACAATGAACCGTTAGCCTAGATTATGATTTTTAAAAATTTTGATTGATTTAAGAGAGGAAGGGAGAGGGAGAGAGATACAAACACCAATGATGAGAATCATTGATCAGCTGCTTCTTGCACGACCCCCATTGGAGATCAAGCCTGCAACCCAGTATGTGCCCTGATTGGGAATCGAACCATGACCTCCTGGTTGATAGGGCACTAACGTTTTACATATGGTAAAGTCCTAATATACCCCTTACAGCCATACCCTTTTTTTTAGCTGCTATATGGTAGAAAGGATAACCCTCTGGTGAAGAATTATCCCTTATCCTTAGTTGCCTCAAATGACAACTGTGTCTTTCATTTGTCAAAGCAGAGCCTATTGATAGCTCCTAGCATACTGGACAGACTCATGTTAACCTAACCGTTTTGTCAGTCCTTACCAGATATGTAACCCAACCAGCTTCTTAAATTACTTAAATTCCTCTCAGATCTCTTCAATACCTATCAGGTCTTTAAAAAACAAACAAACTATATATATATATATATATATCAGGTCTTTAAAAAACAAACAAACTATATATATATATATATATATATATATATATATATATATATATGTAGGGAGAGAGAGAAACATCAATGATGAGAGAGAAGCATTGATCGGCTGCCTCCTGCATGCCCCACACTGGGGATTGAGCCCTGACCGGGAATCAAACCTTGACCTCCTGGTTCATAGGTTGATGCTCAACCACTAAGCCATGCTGGACAAGCCCTATCACTGGTCTTAACGGTCCACTAGTAGCAGGGGACTGAAAATGTAGAGGCCACCACTAAAATGTTACTGCATTCTTCCTTTCAGTGGATCTGATGACACCTTAAAAGGGAAGCTGAGATGCCGTAACCGGTTTGGCTCAGTGGATAGAGCGTCAGCCTGCGGACTCAAAGGTTCCAGGTTTGATCCTGGTCAATGGCATGTACCTTGGTTGCAGGCACATCCCCAGTAGGAGGTGTGCAGGAGGCAGCTGATCCATGTTTCTAACTCTCTATCCCTCTCCCTTCCTCTCTGTAAAAAATCAATAAAATATGTTTTTTTAAAAAAAGGGAAGCTGAGAGCTTGGTGGGGGATCTCAAGGACTTGACTGCTATATCTGATCACATCTGAGCCACCTTTTTGTCTGGAGCACATGCAGTATGGGCTACTCAATATGATTTGAAACTCTCACATCTTCCAGGAGATAAAAATTACTGTAAACCATGTATTAAAGAATATCCATTTTCTCACCCAAGAACTTAAAAAGACTCAACACAAAGTGCTCCCAAACTGACTGTCTGATCTGGGATCCCAGAGGGGGAACATGTGCTGTGTTTGGAAGCAACTGCTGCATATTTGTTTCCCCAAA
The DNA here is from genome assembly GCF_028538775.1 of Myotis yumanensis. NCBI lineage: Eukaryota > Metazoa > Chordata > Mammalia > Chiroptera > Vespertilionidae > Myotis > Myotis yumanensis. The sequence goes on from NW_027223766.1 coordinate 21,630,247, forward strand.
CTTCTCTGAACTCTATGTACTAGCATAAACAAGAACAATCAAGTTGCTAACAAAGAAATTCATCTGTTGACACTGCAGATCTGACCCCATCACTGAAGGACCTTTCCGTACTAATCTACTGGATTCTACTAGATTGGTTACTTTCTGGTCTCAAGTTCAGGTTTTATTCCTTATTACAACTTCTAAAAATCGTTTTTCTGCTTGTTCTTGTGTATCCCCCTGATTAAATGCCTTGTCTCCAGAACCCTTCTTATTTCCAGATCACTGTCACAGCACAATAGATGCTCCAGCTTTTTCCCAAGAACAGCATCAACAAGCTCTGGCGGGATAGCTCAGTTGGTTAGAGCTGTGGTCGGCAAACTGCGGCTCGCAAGCCACATGCGGCTCTTTGGCCCCTTGAGTGTGGCTCTTCCTAAGCCTTAGGAGTACCCTAATTAAGTTAATAACAATGTGCCTACCTATATAGTTTAAGTTTAAAAAATTTGGCTCTCAAAAGAAATTTCAATCGTTGTACTGTTGATATTTGGCTCTGTTGACTAATGAGTTTGCCGACCACTGGGTTAGAGCATCGTCCCAATACACCAAGGTTTTGGGTTCAACCTCAGGTCAGGGCACATACAGGAAGCAACCAGTGAAAGCATGGATGGGTGAAACAACTGATTCATGTTTTTCTCTCTCTTTCTCTGCCCCCTCCTTTCTCTTTCTCTATACAATCAATAAATACAATTGTAAAAAAGAAGAACAGATCAACAAGAAATGCTGACTTTGGGAACTCTTTCAGGGAACCCTGACCAAAATTCCACAGAAATTATTCTAATTCCAAAGATAGTTCTAAGGCAAACTACGTTTGTTTGACAAGGCCAATAAACACAGACCCTTCTCTTTTGCCCAAACCTGCTGACAAAGCCAGGTACAGACCCTCCAATTTCCCACTTCATCTCATTATTGACTAGAACTGTGCATCAGGTTCGATTAGCTAAGATTAGAACTCTTGTTCCTCCTGAAACTTGCTAACTACAGAGTAAACACATTTCCTATTTAGATATCTGATTGAGACATCTCCTGCTTGCAAAACAACCCTTACTGTAAGTCTCCAGTATATTACATGTTAATTTCTTTCCACAAGCGTCTGAGGCAAAACCATGCCACTGAGAACCTCTGAGAATCAGATTTGGGGGACTCCTCATATTGCAACATCAACCTTTTTACTTGTCCAGTTTTTGTCTTTGACAGAAGCTATACAACTATTCTCTGTTAGGCAGGTGGTCTGTCTGGAGAGACTGTGAGCTACAGGGGATTTCTGGAAAAGATTGTGAGCTACCATTTAACCTCAGCTTTATTTTTTTTATTTTTTAAAAAAAATATATTTTATTGATTTTTTACAGAAAGGAAGGGAGAGAGATAGAGAGTTAGAAACATCGATGCGAGAGAAACATCGATCAGCTGTCTCCTGCACATCACCTACTGGGGATGTGCCTGCAACCCAGGACATGCCCTTGACCGGAATTGAACCTGGGACCTTTCAGTCCGCAGGCCGACGCACTATCCACTGAGCCAAACCGGTTTCAGCATAACCTCAGCTTTATTTAGCCCCTTGCTACAGGTGTGTTTTGTATAGACACCAAGATGTGACTGGACCTCCTTTAACTGACTCTGCCTTCACCCAGTTACTAGCACATACACAACACACATATACACACAATACAACATTGATAAGTAATGTAGACTTCTGGTAAAGCTTTCCTGTAGAAACAGAAAGAGGGCTAACTTGCAGACTACCTGGCAAAACTTCAAAGTAACTTTTTAAAAATATATATTTTTTATTGATTTCTAGAGAGACAGGAAGGGAGAGGGAGAGAATCATCTCTGTGACAGCGAAGCATCCATTGGCTGCCTCCCACACGCTGCCCTCCCATCCCCGGGGCATGTGCCCTGACCCAGAATTGAACTGGCAACCCTTCGGTGCATGGGACAATGCCCAGCCAACCAAGCCACACTGGCCAGAGCCAGTCTTTTCTTAAACAACTGGTTGTTCAGTTTTTAAATGGCACCTTTTGACTCTTACCTATTACCTATATGCAGTCAATGATCTTTTATTTTTCTTGTACTGTCTCCATTTTTCTCATTTTAAAACTTGCATTCTTTCTATTTGGCACAGCATATGTTTACATTTATTCTTTGACCCATGTCCCTATCCTTATTTTAGTCTTAGCTCTACCATTACATATATTAAATGCTCACCATCAGTTATTTTGGTAAAATTTCCCCATCATCTTTTGTTTAGATGAAGTTAATTTCCTAGTTGGTTTTCCAGGAAGAGCATGGGAGAACAGTACAGCCCTCATACTTGAAGTATAGCTCAGCTACATATAAAATCCTTGAATAAGAATTTACTTAAATTTTTCTTGAAATGATGTCCCATTGTTGCCTTAATTTTATGTTGCTTTTGAAGTATTCTTACCCTCATAAGCAAATAGATTATTTTGCCTGGTGGCCTTAATGATTTTTTACTTTTCCTTAATGTCCAACAATTTTGCTAAGTTGATCATTTCAGGTCAATTTTTACTATTTCTCTCTTATTTACACAAAGTTCTTGGATTGTAGTTATAAGCATTTAGTCCTGTTCCTTTGCTTTGTTTTTTCTCCTTTCAGGAGTCTAATAAGATGTATGTTAAATCTTTTCTGCCTGTTTTCCATTTTAAGCACTTTCTCTCTTGACCTGTTTTATTTCTTTATGTACGTTTCCTTTTTCTTGGTGGTTTCTTTCTCTTTTTCAGTGATCTGTATTAATATTCCACTTGAATCTTTTCTGCCTTGGACAGACAGTGGTAATTCTTCATTTCTGAGGTGGTTTTTTTTTTCTTCAAACTTTTTTTTTCTGATTTGATCAACTCCTATGGCATTCCTTCCTCTTTTTGTCCATTTCTGTCCTTAGGTTTTGAACTTCTGATCTATATTTGGTAGGTATACACATACACATGTACTTATCCTATGCTTGTTCGAGGATATTTAATTTTATTTTGTAACTGTACTGTATTTTGAGGGAGAATTTTCATTAGATGAAATGTTATAATTCACCTTGTCTGTTTTCTTCTTGAAGTAGTTTTGTATTATGTTGATTTGACTTTTTAAAAATGGGCTTTTTTTGTGGATACCTTCCTGGTTGAAAAATGTGTATTTTGTCAGTACAGTGAAGTGCAATTTCTTCAGTAGGTGTTTTTGTGGTGGTGGAGGTGGTGGTGTGTATGTGGGGATGAGGAGGGGTGGCTGGCATGACTTTTTCATTTCTTACAGGATCCTTAATTTTCCCCTTGTATCCTTTCCCTTCACTGCCATATCTTTAAAGGACACTACTCCCTTGTCAATGAAGCTGATTCTCTCTTAGAAGCAATACTTACCTGAAGCTGACAATTCTAGTCCCACTCATTTTCAAGTCTCTTTTCCTATAATTAGTATTATAATCTACCGAGGTCCAGACTGTATTCAATATTATAGCACTTAATGTTTGACATTTTCTTTCAGGGTTTGATTTTGCCCATGCTTTGTCTATATCTTCCACTCTCCTTTTCTCTTTATTAAAGACTAGAGGCCCGGTGCACAAAAATTTGTGCACTCAGGGGGGTCCCTCACCTCGGCCTATGCCCTCTCGCAGTCTGGGACCCCTCGGGGGATATCCACCTGCTGGCTTAGGCCCACTCCCCAGGGGATCAGGCCTAAGCTGGCAGTCAGACATCCCTCTGGCAGCCCAGGAGCCCTCGGGGGATGTCCACTTGCCAGCGGGGAGTAGGCCTAAGCTGCAGTCGGACATCCTTAGCGCTGCTGAGGAGGCGGGAGAGGCTCCTGCCATCACTGCTGTGCTGGCAGTCTTCAGCCTGGCTTGTGGCTGAGCAGAGCTCCCCCTGTGGGAGCATACTGACCACCAGGGGGCAGCACTTGCATTGAGCGTCTGCCCACTGGTGGTCAGTGTGTGTCATAGTGACCAGTGATTCCCAGTCATTCTGCTGTTAGGGTCAATTTGCATATTACCCTTTTATTATATGCCTGGTGCATGGGTGGGGGCTGGCTGGTTTGCCCTGAAGGGTGTCCCAGATTAGGGTGGAGGTCCCGCTGGGGTGCCTGGCCAGCCTGGGTGTGGGGCTGAGGGCTGTTTGCAGGCTGGTCAAGCCCCCCAGCAGGCACCCTCACCCCTTGAGGATGTGGCCAGTCTGGGTGAGGGGCTGATGGCTGTTTGCAGGCTGGCCACAGCCCCTTCAGGGTGGGGGTCCCCCTTGGGGTGCCTGGCCAGCCTGGGTGAGGGGCTGATGGCTGTTTTCAGGCTGGCCAAGACCCTCAGCAGGGACCCTCACCCCATGAGGGTGTGGCCAGCCTGGGTGAGGGGCTGATGGCTGTTTGCAGGCTGGCCACAGCCCCCAGCCACCCAAGCTCCCAGTGGAGGCTGGCTGGAAGCAGGTATCTGGGATTTATTTATCTTCTATAATTGAAACTTTGTTGCCTTTTGTGGAGGCCACAGCCGGCCAGGGCAGGCGGGAAGCTTGGCTTCCTCCATCGCCGGGGCAGCCAAGCCTCCTGCTTGCTCCAGCTCCGTGGCTGCCAGCTGCCATCTTGGTTGGGTTAATTTGCATATAGTCGCTCTGATTGGCTGGTGGGCGTGGTTTGGGGTGTAGCAAAGGTATGGTCAATTTGCATGTTTCTCTTTTATTAGATTAGATTCCCTGAAGACTTGTCTCTCCCACTCAAGATCCAGTCTTCCAGCTTTTTTGCAATTTGATACTTATCATTATTCTAGTAATTTGATGTTTGTGGTGTCTGTCCTCTACCTCCTAGTATGGCTAAAGGCATGGATCATGTGTAATTTCATTCGTACTCCTTTTACACCTAATGGTTTTTGAAGATGTGTGGAGAGATTCTGGTTTAGGCATTTGCCATTATCTTTTAGACCCAAGCATAATTTACCCCGTTATCTCTCAAAAGAACTTGATCTCTGTTATAAGCATCTCCAATTCATTCATTTTCATGCTTTCTAATAGTCTCTTAATTGTACAATGTATGTATTCATTCTCTTATTGATACTTACATTGCATTTAGTATTTCACTATTACAAAAAAATTCTTCAAAGAACATACCTGTATAAATGTCTTCATTTACTCATGCAAACATTTCTCTATGGCAGTGGTTCTCAACCTGTGGGTCGCGACTCCTTTGGGGGTCGAACGACCCTTTCACAGGGGTTGCCTAAGACCATCGGAAAACACATATATAATTACATATTGTTTTTGTGATTAATCACTATGCTTTAATTATGTTCAATTTGTAACAATGAAATTGGGGGTCACCACAACATGAGGAACTATATTAAAGAGTCGTGGCATTAGGAAGGCTGAGAACCACTGCTCTACGGTATCTATTTGCATACACCAAAAAGTGCTGGATTGCAGAATAAGTGCACCTTCACCTTTACCAGAAACTGCCTAATTGCTTAAAAAATGACTGAAATAATTTACAACTCTATGAGCAGTATTGAGAGTTCTCATTTTTCTACACTCTTGTTATAATCAAGGTTAACATATTTGTGGATCTGAAGCATGTGATGTATTATTTTGTCTTTTTAAAAAAATATTTTTTTATTGATTTCAGAGAGGAAGGGAGAGGGAGAGTAATATCATTGATGAGAGAGAATTATTGATAGCCGTCTCCTGTACACCCCCTACTGGGGAAGGGGCCTGCAACCTGGGCATGTGCCCTTGACTGGAATCGAACCTGGGACCCTTCACTAAGCAGGCCGACACTCTATCCACTGAGCCAAACCAACTAGGACTATTTTGTCTTAATGTGCATTTACCTGATGATTAGTGAAGGTTTGCTTTGTCTTTTCACCTTCTTTTCCCATTTTTTATAGGGTTGTTGTGTTTTCTTATTTAGTTCTTTGTATATTCTAGAAATGAACATTTTTGAAATTCTATATTTTGTAAACATATTTTCCAAGTTTGTGCCTTACTTTTAATTTGCTTAAAGTTATATAGAAGTTTTAGTTATATTGTTAAATCTATCAAATGCTTCCATTAACGTTTGTATTTTTAATCCTTTGATCACCAAAGTCATGAATATATACTTCTGTATTTTCTTATAAAGTATCTTATTTTGCCTTTCATATTTACATCTTTACTCACCTATAGTTTATTTTTGTGTATAATGCCAAGTAATAATTTAATTTTTTCCTGCGTGGATTTGAGCTCCAGAATCACAAATTCGTATTTACAAAGGCTCCTCATCTGCTCAATTATATTCAAAACCAGCTGATAAGGTCTTTCACAGTATCTTTAATCACATCCTTTGGCCTTATCTCTCACCACACCCTCCCATTTTCTTGTCAAACTAGATTCCTTATTGCAGTCACTCTTCTTGAAATATGCCAAAACTACGCTCTTATTCTCTCCATACATCATGTTCTCTTCCTGTCGTTTTTCCTTACTGAACTGTAAGCTTCTTGTGAAAAAGACAGTATCCAATTCATCTTTGCATCTTCAATACTTAGCAGTGATTGCGCGGATTTTCAAATACTTTTCTTCAATTTTATTCTGAATTTAATTTGGGCCTTATAGGTGGGCACTTCCACCTAATATTATCCATATCAATACATTTCCTCTTTCACACACAGAGAAAAAGTTTCCTGTCTTTTACCTACGTACCATGAAACGAGTGGTTCCAAATCTTAAAACTTTAAAAAGAACCCTCACAATACTGTTCATGAGCAGGAACCCAAGCCATCAGATCTGCCTCGCGTTTATAGGACAAAGTCTGCGGATGGCGCTAATGGTGACGTCAGTGAGCACCTTCTGAGGGCCTTGCCGGGACTCGCCACTTCGCAGGAGATGCCAGGGGTCGTCCCTCCTCCACTCAGCTCTGCAGTGAGTCGATGCGCTGGGAACATGTTCACCTCCATCGTCCTTCCCTTCCCAGGCGCTTTTTTCCTCCAGATGCCTCGACCCTGCAAAGAGGTAACAGGATGTGGACATGACCTCCGAAGTCGCAGCCTGTCCTTCCATAGAACGCTAGAGTGTCCACGTGGCGGTTAGCATTCCTGGCTACAGAGTCCCGGCCTGTGGAGCAGGAGCCACAGTTGGCGCAAAGTTCTCAGGCGCCTTCTAGGATCCCTCGCCGCCTTTCAAGCTGCCTGGTGACGGGACCCAGGCTCCTCCTCTTGGCGGGCCTGGGCTCGGCGCCCCGGATTAGAGACGGGTGTCCTCATCACATTGATGAACAGTTGCAAGGGGAGACCGCCCCGTGCCCACCCAGCCGATTCCGAACGGGCGGGCGCACCAATCGCGGGTTAGCGGGTGGCTGAACGCGGTCGAGCCATGCGGCGGGTGAGACCACGGCGCCCCGGGAGCCCTCCGCCCCCGTCCCCGCTCCTAGGCCGCTGTGCGCGCGCGCGCGCGCGCGCCGGAACTACATTTCCCATAGGGCCCCGCGGCGGAGCTCCGCCCCGTCGGACTCCCTCCAGCCGCCTCGCGGCCACTTAGCCGCCGCTCCCGGCCACCCGGCCGCAGAGCCTTTGAAAGACGGCGGGAGGCGGTCGGTGCCATGGCGAGCCCGGGACACCTGCTGTACGCGCTGGGCCTGCTGCTGTGCGCAGCGGTGACCCTCCGGCTGTCCGCTGCCCCTGCCTCCACCCAGAAGCCCATTATCGGTAAGAAGGCGCCGGGTCCGAGTTGGGCGCCTCCTGCCACGGCTACGGGGAGGGCGTCGGGTCTGGGGAAGACCGGGGATCGGGGGTGCGCTGTGAGCCCCGGGCGCAGCGGGAGAGCCGCGCCGGGGCGCCGTTTGCATCTCGCCGAAACCACGCCGATGCCTGGGTGGTTTCACAGGGCTTTAAGTTGGGAGGGTGGAGAAAACCTTGCAGATGGTTCTATTCTCGGTACACAGCTAGGGATTTCTAGGAATTAAGCAAATTCTATGCATGCATTATGTTCATTAAAATTTCACTGGTTGAGGGTATATTTCAAGATGCAATGCACTGTACATATAAAAATCGAGTTGACTAGATATTCAAGAAATTATGGTATACCTCGGGTTTTGTCATCTTGAGCAGCGGAGGGCAGCAGTGGCCCGTGTGATCCTAATGCCAATTCTGTTTGGTGTTCAAATGAAGCATGTAATATTTCATTTCCAACAAATTTATATTTCAAAAAGTCAAATCCGTTTGCTTTGTCAGAAGGAACATTTGAGACAGGGCAGGGGGAAAGCTACCCATGGGAAGTCAGCCTGGAATAAAAACTTGCCAGAAGTAATTTATGTTGACAATTAAGATTGGTTTAATTTTAGCTGTAATATTATGCCATTTATATTTCTTCCACGAAGAGGAGCACTTTTTTTTTGGTAAATAAGTGCAAAATAGATGAGGGTTTTTTCCTTTATATTGGTAGTGCCCAATTTTCAAATGGGTTGTGTATCAATATTTGGAAATTGGACTGCCTTGTTTCATAGCTATTTAAAACAGAGGTTAGATTCTCCAAGGAGAATTAACCCAAAATAATAATTCTGTGTCATGGGTTTGGGAATTGTGGGTTCAGGGAGGAGGAAATAAAAAGGAGAGGAGGGGCATTCTTTTCCTTTTTCTAGAAACAGTGGTAGTTCAGGGTCAAATGTAGAAAAAAATGAATATGCTTTTGGGCGCCCTGATCAATTAAGACAAAATAGTTTACTGAACACCTACTACATGCAGAGCATTAAGTTAGGAAGTGCAAAGGATTCAAAGACAAAGAAGCCAAAAAAGTTGTGAGATGGCTTTAATGTATGGGTGACATTTTGGTCACCTTCTGGGGGGCTTGGAATATAGCCTGAACTTTTCTCCCAAGATGGGAGAAGTGAGTTTGTGTGGAAGCAAGGGGAAGGGGGTAAGTTGGTGGAACTTACCTGCTCTCTCTCATGTACATATTTTTCTCCTTTCTGGTATCTTGTGTTCATATGTCCCAATTCTCCTTTGTGGCACCTTACCCTTGCCTACCCTGTGCCACTCCCATTTCCTGTGCCACTCCCTAATTTTTGCACTACCAACTTTTATTTTCCTTAAGAGGATCCTACCTATCCACGGGGAGAAAAACAGTCTTACTGAACCAGCTTTGGCATTTGGTCTATATGAACTGAGTGTCTGAGAAAATATCAATTGTAAGAAGCTGGGGTTACAGAAGTGTTGTCTCATGTCACCTGCAGGGACATTGAAAGTGTTCCAAACGGTGGAGTAGCAATTGTTAGGGGCACAGGTGTACTCTCTGGATAGGCGTGTTTTGATGTGACTCAGTATTATTCTGGGGCTGAGGTTTCAGTTGTGAGAGGCAGCCAGGGAGGTAGGTGGGGCAGAGCACATACGGTCTTGTAACAGTTATGAAAGTTCAGGAGCCCATTGAAGTGCAGGGAGGTGCACCCAGCAGGGCGGTACACCCTGCTGATCTATCTCTCTGACCTCATTTTCTATGGCTTTTCCCTCTAGCTCACACAGGGCCCTGGTCCATATGGACTCCTTGCAATGGGACAGGCACACGCCTGATTCAGAGCCTTTGAACTTGCTGTTCCCTCACCCTGGATCTCTCTTCCTCCAGATATCTACATATGCCTTGTCCTCTCACCTCTCTTAGGTCCTGGATCAAATGCCATGGTCTACCTTCTCAGGGAGGCCTTGCCTAGCAAGCATATTTAAGAGATCCTCTATCCCCCATCGATGGGACCCCCCCACCCCCCGCCCAACCCCAAACACACACCTTCTTCCTCTGCTTCACTTCTCCATAGCACTATGTATTTTATCTTGTTTATTTTTTTTGTCTTCTTTTTCTCCCACACACTAGAATTAAAGTCCACAGGGCGGTGATTTTTATTGGTTTTATTCATTAGTGTGTCCCCAGCACCTAGTTCAGTGCCTGCTATGTAGTATGATTTTGTAATATATACTAATTGAATGAATGAATGAATGAATGGTGATATCAGGTTTCTTACCATGTGGAGAACTGGTTGGAGATGGTGGGGTTGTTTAAGAAAGGTTGTAGAGAGATCTTTTACGAGGCTATTATAATAGCTCGGGGGAAACAAGATGTTTGCTTGGATTGATTGCTTTGGATACTAAACCAAACCCTAAATATACTATGTATTTTCATATATGTGTATGTGTATATGACAAATCTTAATTTATAAATTAGGCTCAGTAAGAGATTAGTAACAATAACTAATAAATAATAAAATAGACCAGTTATTACAATGCAGTTGACCCATACAGTCGAAAATTTGAATATAATTTAAGTTGACCTTCCTTATCAGCGGATTCCCAACCCTGGATAAAAAATACTGTTTTTGATCTGTGGTTGGTTGAATCTGCATATGTGGGGATATAGAGGGCCGAGTATATAGTTACTGAAAAAATCATGTATAAGTGGATCCATACAGTTCAAACCCATGTTCAAGAATCAGCTCTATGCTGTAATAAAAGTTAGGTGAATGTGGTATCTCTCCCAAAATATCTTACTGTACTGCACTCAACTTTTCCCTTGAGGAAGCACTTCACAGCTTCTCTTTGCCATGTTCGAATTGCCAGCACTGGTCTTGCACTTTGGGGCCATTATTAGGTAAAATAAGCATTATGTGAACTGCTATACCAGACAGTCTATGTGCTAACCAAGACAGTTACTAAGTGGTCTGGAGCATCTACGGGGTGACGATGCTGGATAAAGGGATGGATTCATGTCTGGGGTGGGGTGGAATGGGACAGCTTAAGATTTCATCATGCCTCACAGAAGTGTGCAATATATAACTTATGAATTGTTTATTTCTAGAATTTTCCATTTAATGTTTTCAGGCCGTGGGTGACAGTGGGTAGCCAAAACCTCACCAAGTTAAACCTTGGATAAGGGGGAACTACTGTCGTTATATTTTTACTGTGATTTGTTTCAGTTTCTGAGCAGGAAAAAAGGCAGTTGTTTGAAACTAAAACCTTTTTTGTTTGTAATTTAGGAATATTAATGCAAAAGTGCTATACTAAGGCAATGAAAAACCTGGGAAAATACTATATTGCTGCATCCTATGTAAAGTATTTGGAGTCTGCAGGTGCAAGAGTTGTACCAATAAGGTATGGTTCAGTATTTTTTACATTGTATAAATAAAGCTGCTGTTTTACCTTTAAAATTAGCTTTTATCTCTAAAATTAATGCCTCTTTTTGGATTGCATCATTTAAATGTGGTACTACTGCACCTGATTTTTGCCACAGATCTGAAGCTTAAAGTCTCTCACTACATTGCTTAAAGTATAAAGTGACGCTTATCTCTCACATCATTAGAGGTATGTCATATGTATTAGATAGAGAATGAAATGATAGTTGTTTTTACAACCCAAAAGGCGGTCCTCATTAGACAATCGTGAAATTAGTGGGGTAAAAGAATCTATAACTTTACCAGCTTTATTTCATAATATTAGGATAAGGGTCCACTTAGGGAATAAAGGAGATTTTTAGAAGATGACTTCGGAAATACCTTCACACTCTACTTTAAAAGTTTGTAAGTAACAAATACAGCAGTGTTGCTTCAGTATAAGCTGCCGGTATTACAGGTTTAAAAGAGCAACAGTGGTTTTGTGATGTAATGACCTAGTAAGAATAAAATGATTTGTACCATAGATTGATTTGGAAAGAGTTGACTTTTTTAACAAACAAAACTTTATGTGTTCACAATATCTTATCATCCAAAATTAGTGTATTTTGGAAGCTTCCAGCGCCACCTTCTAATCCATTATAAGTGATTTCACACACAAAATATCACTTTTTGCCCTGGGCAAACTGCTTTTATAAATAATTCTGCATTTAAAAACTGTAATATGCTCTGGCCAGTGTGGATAAATGGTTAGAGCTTCGGCCTGCACACCAAAGGATCATAGGTTCAATTCCCAGTCAAGGGCACGTACCTAGGTTGCAGGTTCGATCCCCGGCCCCAGTTCGTGTGTTTCTCTCTCAATCAGTGTTTTTCTCTCTCTCATACTCTCTCCCCTCCTGGGCTCCCTCCCTTCCACTCTCTCTAAAGAATCAATGGAAAAAATATCCTTGGTGTTTGAAGATTAACAACAACAACAAAACAAACAAAACCCCCCAAACAAACAAAAAACCTATAACCAAAAACACTGTTCAAATGGAATATTAATAATCAAAATGCAAATATTACAATTTGGAGAATTATATCACAAAATGGTTCTATGTTTAGTTTCATAAGGATTGTCTTTTAAAAAAAATATATTTATTGATTTCAAAGAGGAAGGGAAAGGGAGAGAGAGATAGAAACATCATTGATGAGAGAGAATCATTGATCGGCTGCCTTCTGCATGCTTTCTACTAGGGATTGAGCCCGCAACCCAGGCATGTGCCTGCCATTGGCCGGAATCGAACCTGGGACCCTTCAGTCCCTGGGCCAATGCTCTATCCACTGAGCCAAACTGGCTAGGGCAAGGATTGTCTTCTTATTGTTCTTTTACAATTAGCTGTTCCCTACCCCAAGATGAACATTTGCTTTTGATGTTAGTCTTTAATTCCTCAGTAGCAGATCTAATTTTTCAAATGAAATCTTACTTGGAAACCAGATAGTACCAGAGTTTTAGAGCTGCAGAAGAGGCTCCAGGGAACCTTCAAAACAGCCTTTCAAAGTTTTGATCATGGAAGCATTTTCTGCAAGCCATTCTTCTAGGACATTAGAGCTGACTGCATGGGTGGGAAGTAGGAGGGACAGGCAGGTGTGCTAGTTCAGAGACTTGCAGTAGGCTGTGAAGTGGGAAGGGTTTGGCTTAGAACAGTGGTTGTAGCCTTGATAGATAAATATTAAGAAAAATAAACATGACCTGACTACTGTAAAGGTACAGGGAGGAAGAGATGAGAAAGACAGAAGTTTTGAAACTGGGGAAGTGTTGAAACCAATGATTCACCAAGTACTGGCATGTGTGACAGACACTGAAAATGTGGCTGTCGGCATAAAGGTTGATTTCCAGCTTGTGTTCCCAGAGTTCTTTTTAAATAAATTGCTTGGAATCCTATCTAATAATAGATAAACATGGTAATTAACTGTACCTCCGACACACTTCCCATTGACTAATCAGGGCGATATGCAAATTAACTGCCAACCAAGATGGCGACCGGCAGCCAGGCAGCTGAAGCGAACAGGAGGCTTGCTTGCTCCAGTGATGGAGGAAGCCAAGATTCCCCACCTGCCGCTGCTGGGCTCTGAGCTGCACTCTAAGAAACAATGTTGCAATTATAGAAGCTAAACAAACCTAGATACCTGCTTTCAGCCAGCTGGGCCTCAGCCAGCAGGACCGCAACAGTGTTTTAATTATAGAAGCCAAACAAACCCAGATACCTGCTTTCAGCAGCCGAGGCCTCAGAGCTGGAGCCCGCCTCAGAGCTAAAGCCGGCTCTCAGCTCCAGTAACAGCCATAGAAGGTAAATAAATCCCAGAATAAAAAAGAAAAAGAAAAAAAGGAGAGGTTGGGAGCTTCAGTCTCCCGCCAGCCTGAAAATGGCCCTCAGCCCCTCACCCAGACTGGCCAGACACCCCAGTGGGGACCCCCACCCTGAAGGGGGTGTGACCAGCTGCAAACAGCCATCATTCCCTCATCCAGGCTGGCCAGGCACCCAAGCGGGACCCCCACCCTGATCCGGGACACCCTTCAGGGCAAACCAGCCGGCCCCCACCCGTGCACCAGGCCTCTATCCTATATAGTAACAGGTTAATATGCAAACTGACCCTAACAGCAGAAAGATTGGGAATGACTGGTCACTATGACACACACCGACCACCAGGGGGCAGACTCTCAATGCAGGAGCTGCCCTCTGGTGGTCAGGGCACTCTCGCATGGGAGGATCTCTGCTCAGCCACAAGCCAGGCTGATTGCTGCCAGTACAGGGTGGTGGTGGGAGCCTCTCCTGCTTCCTCAGCAGCGCTAAGGATGTCCGACTGCAGCTTAGGCCTGCTCCCTGCTGGCAGGTGGACATCCTCCGAGGGCTGCCGGGCGGCCAGAGGGATGTCTGATTGCCATCGTAGGCCCTATCCCCTGGGGAGCAGGCCTCAATCAGCAAGTGGTCATCCCCTGAGGGGTCCCAGACTGCGAGAGGGCACAGGCCAGGCTGAGGCCCCCCCTGCCCCCCAGTGCACAAATTTTTGTGCACCGGGCCTCTAGTTAGAATCATATGATCCTATAAAAACAACGTAATAGATTCCCAGAGCAACCTGCAAAGGGTTACCTAATGTAGAATGAGACAGAGGATCTCACTGATAATGTCGGGTTCATTTCTGCAGGTGGGATGCTGGGAGCCAACTCCTGTAGGTTAGAAGGAAAAAGGTGGAGGATGGGAGACATGGGCAAAATTCTGGAATAGGTAAACAAGTTTGTCTTTGGTCTTCTTTTGTCTTCTTTCTACTGCCTCTCTCTCAGGTGCCTCGTGCTCTCAGGTTATCCCAATTTCCCATGGTGGGCCTGGCCCTAGTGGGACCCACAGAGACTCCTTTTCCTGAGAGGTAGCATGTGGCACCCCACGGGCTGATTTTGGTTTAAAAATGTGCTTTGTTCACACAGCATTTTAAACATTAGCAAATCAAAAGACTACTAAAATCTTGACTTTTGGCCTCTTTTTTAAAAAAAAATATATATTTTATTGATTTTTTACAGAGAGGAAGGGAGAGGGGTAGAGTTAGAAACATCAACGAGAGAGAAACATCGATCAGCTGCCTCTTGCACACCCCCTACTGGGGATGTGCCCTCAACCAAGGTACATGCCCTTGACCGGAATCGAACCTGGGACCCTTGAGTCTGCAGGCTGATGCTCGATCCACTGAGCCAAACCGGTTAGGGCTTTTTTTTTTTTTTTTTTTAAACCAAGTTATTTAGAGCTGATTTGAAGTGGAGCAAGTGCTCTCCGCTGGCAACAACGCCCTTCACTCCTTGTCATGCTGTGTCATTTGTCATCATTACCAGGCTTACGTGGTATTTTTTTAGTTAAAGAGAGAGTGAACTATTTCTCTTTCTTTGAGGGGTTCTTTTGCTTCAAAAAAGTCTGACAACATGCAAATAACATCTGCATTCAAAGCATGTGACCTGGCCTCTTTTCCCTGGCAGGTCTCTGAGGCACTTGAGTTTGTGACAACCTCCCTCTCCCAAAACATTCAACAGTTACGGCTCTTAATAGTGATAAGCAGGGGTCAAAACTTCAGTCATGGACAACGTGGAAGCCATTTGTCTAGAATGAATGAAATGACTGAAACTAGCCTACATGGCTAGCTGTCAGAAGTCCCTGGGTGTATCTGAGTGGTCTAAATCCATTCTGTGTCCTGATGGTGGTGGCTGCCCATCCTGATTTAAATATCCATGGGGGAGGTTCTGGGTCCTGAACGGTTCTCTTTTGGTTGGCACAGTTTGGGCAGATTGAACTGGCAAAATACTGGGGATGGGTAAACTCACATTTCGTCTCCCTGTCGCTTCCCAAGTCAGGGCCACCTGCCCATTTATCCACCATGTGAGAGAATGGTGAGCAGCATTGCAGTGTCACCCACTGCTTTGTGGCTCTTTGCCAGAAGGATTATTATAACTTCTGAGCAGACCTGAGCTTGCACAGCTCATTTGGAGTTAGAGCAGAGCCCAGAGGGGTTTGCTGGCCTAGCACAGCCAAGTTCAGGGCATCAGAGGTGTCTACTTAATAATGTTAGAGGTGTTCCAACCCCCCCCCCCCCCCCAAACAAACAAACAAACAAACAAGCAAACAAACTTTTCCCTGTGGCAGAAATGGACTGTAGTTGATATTTGATCTCAGCCTACTTTTGTAGCAGGTTGAGAGGGCATTGTGTCTTGTTATTCTCTTACAAAACCATGAGACTGCTAAATGGACAGATTTCACCAGCAGGGTGCTCTCTTTCCTTGTCCTTGCATTTTGTTGAACTTCTGGGAGAGCAAACCCATCTCTCTGTGACTTAAAGGTTGTAGCCAATTGTCACAGAGTAATCCCATCCGTCTTCTCTGGATTAGGGGATAAAACCATCAGTAACTTACTGATTGTTAGGGGGCCCTGGACGAAATGGACATATTCCTAGAAAAATACAATCTTCTAAAACTCAATCAGGAGGAATCAGAAAACCTGAAAGGCCAATAACTATTGATGAAATGGAAGCAGTAATAAAAAACTTCCAGCAAACAAAAGCCCTGGTCCTAACAGCTTCACAGGGGAGTTTTACCAAACATTGAAAGAAGAACTAACACCTATCCTCAAACTATTCCAAAAAATTCAAGAGGAAGGAACACTTCCAAGCTCTTTCTATGAAGCCAGCATTATCCTAACCCCCAAACCAGATAAAGACATTACAAAGAAAGAGAACTACAAGCCAATATCCCTGATGAACATAGATGCTAAAATCCTCAACAAAATATTAGAAAATCGAATCCAGCAATATATTAAGAAGATCATACACCATGACCAAGTGGGATTTATTCTGGGCATACAAGGCTGGTACAATATCCACAAATCAATAAATGTGATATAGCACAATAACAGATTGCAAGACAAAAGTCACATGATCATATCAATTGAAGCAGCAAAAGCATTCGACAAAATCCAACACCCTTTTTTGATAAAAACTCAGCAAAGTGGGAACAGAGGGATCATACCTCAACATAATAAGAGCCTTGTATGACAAACCTACAGCCAACATCACACTCAATGAGCAAAAACTAAAACCATTTCCCTTAAGAACAGGAACAAGATAGGGATGCCCACTCTCACCACTCCTGTTGACTTAGTACTGGAAGTGCTAGCTGTAGTAATCAGACAAGAAAAAGAAATAAAAGGCATCCAAATTGGAAAGGAGAAAGTAAAACTGTCATTATTTGCAGATGACATGATATTGTACATAGAGAACCCTAAAGACTCCATCAAAATACTACTAGATTTAATAAATGAATTCGGCAACAAAATTAACACCCAGAAATCTATGGAATTTTTATATATCAATAATGAACTCTCAGAAAGAGAAACTAAAAAAAAAAAAAAAAAAAAATCTCATTTACCATTGCAGCAATAAATAAATAAATAAATAAATAAACTTAACCAAGAAGGTAAAAGACCTGTACTGGGAAAACTACAGGACATTGAAAAAAGAGATAGAGGAAGATAGAAACAAGTGGAAGAATTCACGGGGTGTTTGACACAGGTGCCTCAGAATAATCCAGGGGCAGATTAGGCCAGTCTGCAGTGATCTGCATGTAATCCCTCCCTAGATCTCAACTCTTCTAACTTTCGAATACACAG
Organism: Myotis yumanensis; assembly: GCF_028538775.1. NCBI lineage: Eukaryota > Metazoa > Chordata > Mammalia > Chiroptera > Vespertilionidae > Myotis > Myotis yumanensis. Next base: position 21,647,556 of record NW_027223766.1, read on the forward strand.
TAGTCCCTAGACCTGTGCAGTTGGTGGTGGGGGGAATGAAGCATGGTGGAGGCTTTTTTATGGATTGTTTTTATATACCAAAGCTGCCTGAGGTTAAGATAGGCGTGTTAATACATACTGATTGGCTAGTGGAGAAATTACCAGTGCTTAAATCTCGTGGTTTTGTTTTTTTTTAAATAATTTTTTTATTTTTCAATTACTGTTGACATATACGATATTATATTAGTTTCAGGTGTACAATGTAGTGATTAGGCATTTGTAGAACTTATGAAGGGATTCCCGATAAGTCTATTTAGTACCCATCTGACACCATACATAGTTATTACAATACTAGAAGCCCGGTGCATGAAATTCGTGCATGGGTAGGGTCCCTAGGCCTGGCTGGCGATCAGGCCTATCTATGGGGCAACCAGTGGGGTGATTGGGGGCCCCCACTCACACCGGCCTTGGCTGGTCTGGCACCGCCTGCTTGTTGGCCCCACCCCTTGCCCCCTGCCGCTGCCGGTTGCCTCCCTCTGCGGGGCAACTGGCGGGGCGATCGGGGGGGGGCCCCCCGCTGGCACCCACCTTGGCCAGCCTATTGCCACCCACTTGCCAGCCCCTTCCCCTGCTGCCGCTGCCAGTTGCCTCCCTCTCTGGGGCAACTGGCGGGGCGACCAGGGGGCCCCCTCTGGCACCCGCATTCGCTGGCCTGGGGCTTGCAGGCTGGGGGCAGCTCCTGCGTTGAGCATCTGCCCCTTGGTGGTCAGTGCTCATCATAGCAACTGGTCGTTCTGCTGTTAGGTCAATTTGCATATTAGGCTTTTATTATATAGGATTTTTGACTATATTTCTTATGCTGTACTTTACATCCCTGTGACCACTGTTATATATGGTAATTTGTACATCTTAATCCCTTCACCTTTTTCACCTAGTCCCATAACCCCCTTCCCATCTGGTAACCATCAATTTGTTCTCTGTATCCCCAAATCTCATGGTCTTTGATATTTTGCATATGAACACATACTTCACAATATTAAATTATATTAGACCACAGGAAAGCATGTTTACTTGTCTGATTAGCAAAACAAGGACTGGCTTACATGTAGTTTGAAAAGCTGCCTCTAGGAAGGTAGAGAGGTGATATTACCTAGTATTTAAGAATTATTCTTCATCTGGCTTTTAGCAATAATGTGACTTCATTTAGAGCCTGACTGTTTTCTTAGGTTTGGAAACGGATGTTTTGTCACTGTTTTTCTTGTTTTCAGGGTTGATCTTACCGATGAAGAGTATGTAAAGCTTTTCCAGTCCATTAATGGGTAAGTTGGCAGCACTGGCTTGATACGGTGTGTGAGGTCTGTGTTGTTGGCTCTTGCAAAAAAGGACACATAAGTATTCCACGTGTTTCTGTGTAACCGTCTTACAGTGGTGTGCCATTAGTTTCCTGAGTTCTTTCAGAGGAATTACATTGTTGAGAGAGAGATGCAATTGTCCTGCAGAGAAGGAAGCATAAGAAATTAATGTTACACAGTAGACATATATCATTTTTTTAAATGTGTGACATAGTCTTTGTTCTTCTAATGCCTGTCTTAAGTATTTTGAAGCCACTTTGAATGGCATGGCGTACTTGGGGGATTTATAAATCTTAAGCCTAAGGATACTACTCAGTTCTCTTTCAGAAGGTGATTTGAATAGAACTTGGAAAAAATTGTCTATACTGTGGCATCGCCAAAAAAGTTATGATTGGTTACCTCACAGAAAAAAAAAACTTTTAATAATATGAAAAAATGTTCAACCTTATGCATAATTAAAGAAAATCTAATTCTAGCAATTAAAAAACATTTTAAAAAACTATCAAGTTGACAAAGATCAGAAAATTTGTTAATATTGTTTGGTGAAGATATGAAGAAATAAGTATTTTCATACTTTGCTTATGGCTGTGTAAGTTACATAGTCTTTTGGGGGCCAGTTTTGTTAATATCTATTGCAATTAAAAATGCACATACCCTTTGAGCCAGGACATCCTTTGTAAGGAATATTATTTTATAAGTATATACCCCCCACATGTGTAGAGTTGGGTCCAAACATATGCACTATAGTATTGTTTGAAATACACTCAATTTCGAAGCCACCCATTAGCCCATCAGTTGAGAATTTCGTAAATAAAGGAGGCTGTCTGCATCTGATAGAATGTATGACAGTTTAAAAATCAGGATCTCTGTCGGTGCTGCTTTGGACACTGTTGTTACTTGAACAATGTGATATTATACGAAAAAAGCAAGGCACATAGTGGTATGTATAGTATACTCCCATTTGCTTTGATTCTTAAGGTAGGGGTGAGGGTGACACGTGTAACAGAAATCTGTCAGGTCAACGAAACAGATTTTAGCGGTGGTTGTTCCTGATTGGGAGTGGGATGGAGGGAGTCTATGTTACTGTAAAGTTTTTATAAAAAGAGCTTTTTTTTTTTTTTTTTTTTAAAAAAAAAACACTTTTAAAAGCTGTATTCATTTATTACAATTTTTTTTTTTTAAAAGGCTGTGTTCAAAACTTGCCTTCAGACTTCAGTTCTTTTTGTTTGTTTGTTTAAAGATCTGGTTTTCTTATTTATGTATTTATTTATTTATTTTATTGTCTAAAGTTTTACATATGTCTCCTTTTTCCCCAGTTGGCCCTTGCTCCCCCTGCCCGCCATTCCCATCCCAGGCAAGCCCCCACCACCCCAGTGTCTGTTTCCATTGGTTATGCTAATATGCATGCATACAAGTCCTTTGGTTGCTCTCTAACCCCCCCTCCCCTACCATTTGTCTCTAGATCGATCTGTTCTTGTTCATCAAATAGACTTCAGTTCAATTTGGTTCAGTAAATATTTATTATAAAATTAGTTCCATTTAGTAAAACGTTTAAAATGCCCTTTATGTTCAGTGTTCTTTGGCCCGGGCAAGAATAAACAAGCCCAGGCTGGACTCTGTGCTGGAACCTCCACATGGTCACCAGGAAATGAGCACTGCTCTGCCACTTCAGAAGCACCATCATGGTCCCTGTGATGCAGTAGAGCCCATCCCGTGTGGGGGTGCAAGGAGACGGAAAGGCAGAGCCTGGCTTTAAAGGAGTTTGCCAACTGGGAGGGGCAGTCAAGCTTTGCTTTATGAAAGGATTTTGTGCTTAAACATATGGGATTTGATCAGAGGCAGCTTTGTAAGTACTGAGTTGATGAAAAGGGAGCACTGCTAATGGGTCTTCATTAATCCATTTTGAATTGTAGCATTTTCCGCATGGTTTTGTGGCAGGTGTTCCACCTCATACTTTCTATGATTTTATACTGAACTGATCTTACTAACAGGAAAACTTACTCATCTCTGGCTGTCCAGGCTAATACTGAGCCTGGCTCATGTAAGAAGCAGAGTATAGTTGTTGAATGAACAACCATCTCAACAGCATTATTTCACATATCTCAAATTCATATTTAAGTATTTTCAAAATGTTAATACCTTTTTAAAAAAAATATATTTTATTGATTTTTTTTACAGAGAGGAAGGGAGAGGGATAGAGAGTTAGAAACATTGATGAGGGAGAAACATCGATCAGCTGCCTCCTGCACACCCCCTACTGGATATGTGCCCGCAACCAAGGTACATGCCCTTGACCGGAATCAAACCTGGGAACCTTGAGTCGGCAGGCTGACACTCTATCCTCTGAGCCAAACCAGTTAGGGCAAAATGTTAATACCTTTAATCTAACTTTTATAATCTCTTTGGACTATCCCTGCTTATTTAAAGACTTGTTATAATGTCTAAAGTTTAGAATTAATTTAAAAAGTTGATGTAAAAACATAGTAAATATTTTTTTTATTTTTTAAAAATTAAATCTGTATTGTTCAGATTATTACAGTTGTTCCTCTTTTTCCCCCGATAGCTCCCCTCCACCCGGTTCCCCCCCCCACCCTCTGCCCTCACCACCCCCCCCCCCCACTGTCCTCATCCATAGGTGCACGATTTTTGTCCAGTCTCTTCTCACACCCCCCACTCCCCTCCCCCCCCAGAATAGTCAGTCCACTCCCTTTCTATGCCCCTGATTCTATTATAATCACCAGTTTATTCTGTTCATCAGATTATTTGTTCACTTGATTTTTAGATTCACTTGTTGATAGATGTGTATTTGTTGTTCATAATTTGTATCTTTACCTTTTTCTTCTTCTTCCTCTTCTTAAAGGATACCTTTCAGCATTTCATATAATACTGGTTTGGTGGTGATGAACTCCTTTAGCTTTTTCTTATCTGTGAAGCTCTTTATCTGACCTTCAATTCTGAATGATAGCTTTGCTGGATAAAGTAATCTTGGTTGTAGGTTCTTGGCATTTATCACTTTGAATATTTCTTGCCACTCCCTTCTGGCCTGCAAAGTTTCTGTTGAGAAATCAGCTGACAGTTGAATGGGTATTCCCGTGTATGTAACTGACTGTCTTTCTCTTGCTGCTTTTAGGATTCTTTCTTTGTCTTTTGCTCTTGGCATTTTAATTATGATGTGTCTTGGTGTGGTCCTCTTTGGATTCCTTTTGTTTGGGGTTCTCTATGCTTCCTGGACTTATAAGTCTATTTCTTTCACTAGGTAGGGGAAGTTTTCTGTCATTATTTCTTCAAATAGGTTTTCAGTATCTTGCTCTCTCTCTTCTTCTGGCACCCCTATAATTTGGATGTTGGTACGCTTGAAGCTGTCCCAGAGGCTCCTTACACTATCTTCGTATTTTTGGATTCTTTTTTCATTTTGCTTTTCTGGTTGGGTGTTTTTTGCTTCTTCGTATTTCAAATCTTTGACTTGATTCTTGCGATCCTCTAGTCTGCTGTTGGAACTCTGCATAATATCCTTTATTTCAGTCAGTGTATGCTTAATTTCTAGTTGGTCCTTTTTCATAACCTCGAGGGTCTCACTAGATTTCTTGAGGGTCTCACTACATTTATCGGAGGTCTCACCAGTCTTTTTGAGGGTCTTACTAAATTTATCGGCGGTTTCTAGAAAGTTCTTGAAAAACCTTAAAAGTGTGGTTTTGAACTCTATATCCAGTCGTTTGCTTTCTTCCATTTCTATCATTTGTGACCTGTTTCTTTGTCTCCGCATGTTTTATGCTTCCCTGTGTTGGTAGAGTGGCTTTGTGTGCTAGGTGTCCTTTAGGGCCCAGTGGCTCAGCCTCCCCAATTACCTGAGGTGGACAGTCTTGGTGCACCCCTTTGTGGGCTGTGTACACAGTCTTGTTGTAGTTAAGCCTTGATTGTTGTAGGTTTCACTGGGAGGAATTGACCTCCAGGCCAATTGGCTGTGAGAATCAGCTGTGTTTACGGTGGGAGAACTTCTGTGCTGAAGACACCCTTATGAGGCAAGACTTGCTCCAGTGGAGCTTTGGTGCTCACTGAGTCTGCCCTCTGAGTGTGTCCCTTATGTATCTGAGGAGTTGTAATTGGATGGTCCCACTCTGACCACTGGGTACACTGGCTCTTGGATCTAAGGAGGTGCTAATTTAGCCTCTGCCTGAGGCCACTCAGCAGGAGCTAGGAGGAGATCTGCAGATTCCCCTTCCTTGTTTGGGGTTTGGAGGTGCCCAAATGAGGCCCAGCTGTGAAGCAATGCAAGCTGCTGTGGGGCCTTGGGCCTTCTCTTGGAAGTTCTGGGTCTGTCTTGCCCAGCTGCAGTTTGTTAGGCAATTTTCAGATTGCAAAGGGCCAGGGCATTCATATGCAAAAGCCTCTGCCACAGCTTGGGTGGGGCTGGGTCTCAGGGAATCAACAGGGCGGGGCAAGCAGCTATGGCTGATCCTCAGCCCTGCCCTAAGAGGCCCCGCTTCTCAGTGTCCTAGTAATCGCTGCAAGTACCTCTGAGAGAAAGCCGCCCTCGAGTTCCGAGTTCTGCCCGCTGCCAGACAGTCCAGTTTCTCCCTGTATGAGTCTGGGTCCCCAGAGACTCACCGGAACTGGAGTTCAGAGCAGTCGGAGGCTTGTGACTCCCTCCCGATTCAAAAAGACAGCCGCGTCCTCAGTTGCCAGCCCTTGCCGCGTGCACCTCCGTACCTCTGCACTTCCGCACCTCCTCTGAGTCTCAGTGTGCTTTTCTCTTTCCTTATAGTTGTAGAATTTCCACTCAGCCAGCCTTCCTGTGGTTCTGGATGATGTCCGTTTTGTCTTTTAGTTGTATTTTTGAATTTGTTGTGGGTGGCAGTAATTTCCATTGTTTACCTATGCCACCATCTTGGTTTTTCCGTAAATATTTTTCTATATCTTACCTTTATGGGTAGAATAAAATAAAATGAAATGTTTGCTACTTCCCCCACGTTCCCCCACCTAGACTTCTAGAAATGGGATTGTGTTCTTTTTCAAAACTCTTCTAATCCCATGCTTATTACTAAAGAGATTTCAGGGTGATGATATAGCATTAAATTCTCATGGATATTTAATTTTAGCGTACATATGTTTTTATAATCAGTTTGTGCTTTATGGTTAAGAAAAACTTCTTTGTGAGCCAAACCTGTGCCATGATTAATGGACCTCTAGTTGATGCTGGCATCACGGATCACCTTCATGTAAACCTACCTGTACTTGGGATGTTATCTCTACTTGATTTCTAGCTCTGTGTGCTCTCCTTCTACCCCATTTATTCACCTTGCCAACAATAAACTTGTTTATCAAAGGAGTTTTGGGAGAATATGCACAAAAGTATTCTTAACTTCAATAATTTACAAATGGGTAGGATTGTAAGTATTTCATACTTTCTTTGCCTTAGTTTTCTCATTTTCTGTAATGATCTTGTTGCTTATGTAATAAGGAAGGAGTTGTTTTGAAATAAAAAGATGGTTTGGTTTCTGTAGGGCGGGGTGGAAATGCTTTCTTTCGGATGTTGTTTCAGGGTCCTCTTCCCTGGAGGAGGCGCTGACCTCAAGAAGTCAGGTTATGCCCGCACAGCCGAAATATTTTTCAGCCTTGCCACACAGGTAAATATCAGTTGTTTCTTATTATTCCAGATGGGGTTTTAAAAAAATACATGTTTTTATTTATCTTTCTTAAAGAGAGAGGAAGGGAGAAGGAGAGATAGAAACATAATGAGAGAGAATCATCCATCAGCTGCCTCCTGCATGTCCCCTATTGGGGATCGAGCCTGCAACCCAGGCATGTGCCCTGACTGGGAATCGAGCCTGCGACTTTTTGGTCCATGGGAGGACCCACACCAACTGGGGCCCAGGTGGGTTTTTGTAATTTTCCATGGAGATAATTCCTTTTCAGGCATACGAGAATACTTCCTTCATAGTTAATCCAGCCTCATCATCCCCTCACCTCTTGAGGTGTGTCTGCTCATGAGTAGCCAGTGGTGGCTATCGCTCATTTTCTATTTCATTTAATTCTGGGCTCCAGGGGCCCTTCAGAGCCTTGCTGACCGGCCCTCTCTGTTTGTGCTCGCTAGTGTGAACTGGGTCCTCATGGTGGCTTAGTAGGCTGTTTTTATTATGTACTGGGCGTTATTCACATATTACTCATTTTCATCTCCTCCTGAAAGCTGCTCTTTGTCCCCACCTAGTTGATGTATCTATAAATTCTGAGATAATGGAGGAAGGAGTGTGTTTAAAACCAGACAGTTATCCAAAGCGACAAGATTTATACAAGATGTAAAAATGGGCATTTTATCTAGCATCGTCTTTAATATTTATAGTCCCTGTTACTTGTATTATTTGGTAGTTGACTGGCAGATGTCCATTTCTTTCCCAAAACAACTGAGGTTGGCTAGTTTGTTTGATTAAAACGGAGTTATTATGTGGGAGCTTGGAGGTTAAATGGCAGTTTACGTTTGGAACCTGGGAAATGCTTCAGAAACCCATGTATCTCTCAGGTGCCAGTCTTGTAATGACAAACCAAATGTACAATTTTTGTTTTGAAAAGGTTGAATAAGCTTCGTTTTCTCTTTCAAAGAGTTTTGATGATGGAGACTACTTTCCTGTGTGGGGCACATGCCTTGGATTTGAAGAGCTTTCGTATCTGGTCAGTGGAAAGTTATTATTAACACACACAAACACTAAAGGAATCACAATGCCGCTGAACTTCACTAAAGGTGAGAATTCTCCTTTTGACCCTTTAAGAAATGTTAGCTGGGCAGGATTAGTAAGTAGCAAATATCAAGTAAAAAGTGCCCATGACATTTATTAACTTTTAAATTATTTACACAGGCTAGAGATGTGAATGAACATGTTTGTACTCAAATTATGAGGGTGGCTTAAGAAATTTTAAATTTTGATAACTCATTGCTTTGACTGGAGATTAGTGGTTTTAATTTTTCTGTGTTTAAATTCTTTCCCTTGTACTTAACGTGGTTTCAGGTATATTGCAGAGCAGAATGTTCCGGAATTTTCCTGCTGACTTGTTGCTGTCCTTAGAATTAGAGCCTCTGACTGCAAATTTCCACCAGTGGAGCCTCTCCAAGATGGTATCATATTAATTATATAATGACATCAATGCATTTAGATTAATTATAGGAGTAATTATTTTATTTTTATACTCCAGAATTTTACGAAGAATGAAAAATTAAAGGCGTTTTTCAATGTACTAACTACAAATACTGATGGCAAGATTGAGTTTATTTCAACAGTGGAAGGTATATGTCACTCTACATGTACACTTTTCACATATTATGTTTATTAGTTTTGATTTTATAGTTTTTTTTTAATGAATAAAATCACAATAACTTTGGGGCCTGAAGATCGAAATTAGGGCACTTTTGGAGACAGGAACTGTGTTTTGTTCATGTTCTAAAACAGTTGTGGTTTACCTGGATCATCTAGGTGGGGGGTGGGGTGAAGAAGGGAAGAAAAGAGGAATGAAGAAATAAATAGAGACAGTGACCTCTCTTTTAAGAAAAAAAAATTATCGAACTTATTGGGGTAACATTGGTTAAAAAATTATAAAGGTTTGAGGTATACAATTCTATAATACATCATCTCAATCTTGTATTGTGTGCTCACCACTCAAAGTCAAGTCTCCTTCCATCATCATTTTTCCCCCTTCCCCGTGATCATCACCATACTGCTGTCTGTGTCTATGAGCATTTTATTGTATTTTTTTTTTCCCAATCCCTTTGCCTTTTTCACCCAACAGTATTGTGGATTAAGTACTTTTCACAGTTTCTCCTCCAGCAACAACAAAAGGTGTAACTAACATACAGCAAAACATCTCCCTAAATACATTGATTAATCAGTGAGAAAATAAGGATACTCAGGCCAAAAACTCACAAGGCTGAGTAGAGTATTTGGGTAGGGCCCTCTGGAAGGAGGTGATGGAGTGATAGCTCCTGGAATCTGGAAGGCAGAGAGCACCAAATCTCTGCTTAGTTTTGAACCAAGGACTTCTTGTGTGTGAGGTAAGCCAGATAGATGACCACTACACCACAGAAACCCGCTGAAGTGGGTTATTTAAATCAGCATTACTATTAATACGGAGAACTTGAGGCAAAGCTCAGGACCCCACAGATGGAGAGGGCCCCATATAGCAGGACCTGAAGGCTACACCCTCCATGAATCCTGTCTGCAGAGCTGCAAGGAGACCTGCCCATCTGGAGTCCTGGCCTGAAGGCGAAGGTGGTAAACAAGCCTTGAGCTTTCAAACGGCAGGCTCGAGTGTGGCCTGCTTTGTACTAACTGGGAAGTTCGAGAAATCTCAGCTCCAAAATGTTTGTTTATAGTTGTCTCAGAGGCTCAACTATTTTCCTTTACTCTGATGAGCTAATAAAGCGAATCATATTACAGATTGTAAAAAGTTGGAAATCAGCGAATTACTGTATTGTGACTGTGAACTGAAATTCTTTATTTTGTGTCTGAGAACATGCACAGTTTCACTTTGAGTTAGTGAGTTAAAGTATGTTTACGTAGGACGTAAAATGTAATTTAGTGGTAAGTAACATGGTAGATATTCTCACTGCTTACTACTTACTCGTTTGTGTTTTTCATGCAGGGTACAAGTATCCAGTGTACGGCGTCCAGTGGCATCCAGAGAAACCTCCTTATGAGTGGGGGTTATTTAAAGGCATTTCCCACGCACCCAACGCTGTGAAGACTGCATTTTATTTAGCGGAGTTCTTTGTTTCTGAAGGTAATATGTGGGTACATAATCTTATCACTCCATTAGTGTAGTTTTGAAGGAAATGCCCTTATCTGAACTCTTATATACTCTTGCTCTATGTAAATGCTTTTTTTTTTTTTAAAAAAAACAACAACACACCTTTAAAACAGTCATTGTGAAAGCCCTGAAATTGAGGTATTAGGGATTCAACTAAAACCAGGACAATGATTTCAATTAATAGTATTGTGTTCTAAACTGTGCTGAATACTTGAACAATGGTGTAAAGACTGTTGAATTCTTTTTTTTTCTTTTTTTCTTGAATACTTTTTCTTTAATATTCTCCCCTACTAGTCTTTTTAGGAATAATGCTTTAGTTATAACATTCTCTGGGAATTGGATATTATATTTTCAAGGCAATTATATAAACTGAGTATATACTCATCCTTCTGTGATTTTTAAGGCTGCCTATCAGTAGGCATGGGCCCATAGGAGAAAGTTCAGCTTTGCTTGTTTTTTTTTTCTTCATGCCATGTTTGTGGGTAGAATTAAGAATTTATGTTTTAATTGAGTGATTCTGAGATAAGAAAGAGCTACAAGCACCACTTGCAAGGGGCAGGCAACACTCTAGTGAGGCGTGGCCCTTGAACCCTTCAGCAGGCCTTATTGGCATCTCTCCAAGCTTGGCCTAAGTTTTTAGCAACCCTCCTGCCCACACTGAGTTCACTCTGGTTTAGAATTACGCTCAGAGGAATGGGCAATTTCATGACACAAATCCCAATTTAAAAGAAAAAAACAGTTCTCCCATGTGTAGTATTAGTTCCAAGAAGCATTTTCATGTCTTGTGTGTCGGAGTAAATGAGAACAGGATAGAGCAGTTGGCTGCAGTGTTGTCCCGTGGCAGGGCTATTACTTGTTCTTTATTTTCTAACTAGAGGCCCAGTGCACGAAATTCGTGCATAGGTAGGGTCCCTTGGCCTGCCTGGTGATCAAGGCCGCTCTGTGGGGCAACTGGCAGGGTGATCAGGGGGCCCCCCCGCTGGCACCCGCCTTGGCTGGCCTGGGCCTGCGAGCTGGGGGCAGCTCCTGCATTGAGCATCTGTCCCTGGTGGTCAGTGCGTGTCATAGCGGCTGGTCATTTCGCCATTTGATCGATTTGCATATTAGGCTTTTATTATATAGGCTATCCTTGTTTTAAAACATGCCACAACAGCCTATAGTTACTTTATCTTGATCTTAGGAAAATGTCTGAGCCTTTACCTTCTTACATCCAAACGTGACCCGTGCCCCCTTCTCCGTGCCTGACCTGTGGAAACGGCCTCACTGCCCCACCTGACTCATCTTTGCCAGTTTCTTCTTCCTCTTCACTCTCGAAGCATCTCAATGAAGATAGACTATGAAAACATTACTATCTACAATTCTGTGTGGTTACCAGACTCGACTTCTTGAGTGTTAGAACCTTGCCCTGGTTATATTTCTATCCCCAGTCTCTGCATGAAATCCTATATGCAGTAGGCACTTAGTAAGTGATGCATGGGGCGTGAGCACCCCATTTGGTCTGGGTGGGGCAGACGTGCAGCTGTGTCAGCAGGTAACTTCTCTACATCAGGTGCCCCTTTATTTGGGGGACGTTCTATAGGTATGTTTCCTTTTGGGTACTATTTTCCCACTTAATACGGATGATAGGATGAGCCATTATAAAGTAACCTTTTGAAAATTATATCCTATCCTTTTAAGAATTCACATTTTCTTTTTCTTGCAGCTCGGAAAAACGGTCATCATTTTCATTCTGATGTTGAAGAGAAAGAAGCACTGATTTATCAGTTCCATCCCGTCTATACTGGAAATATTTCTCAATTTCAGCAAAGTTATATATTTAATTGAAAGCTTTCCATATGTTAACAGAAATTTTGAATAATTCCATGATGAAATTGTTTCAATAACTTGATACTCATGGCAGTAATGGAAAGCCACTGAGATTTCATCTGTATGTTGTTACTGGCTCTGCATCTTTATTCAGTATATTTGACTATATCACATTTGATAATTAGTGAGACAGATAAACAATCATACTGTATTTCATGTAAAAGCTTTCTTTTATCTCAAGATTAGAAAAAAATTCATTTATTGAAAATACAGGTATTTTATTTTTTTTCTGATTGATTCTGGAAATAAACACCACCCCCAACCCAGTCTACCCATCCTTGCTGAAGACTCTTTAAATCCTACCTCTAGTTCACTGCGACCTCTCTCTCCTTTGAGTCTCAGGAGTATCCAGGCCCTCCATAAGTACTTGTGACTATTTGTGAATGAACTTTTTTCCCCCATGGAAAATAATTTGAAAGCTGTCATACATTTATTTGGGTGCATTTTAATATAATTGTCATCCTTTGCTTCCCTCTCCCACTCTTCATTGTCCCATCTATTCTCACAAACTCTGAAATTGAGGAATTCCTTGAGGACAGCCAAGCAGCTGGAAGAGAGAGGGGATTTTTGGAGCTGTTTCTGACAGTGTTTATGCACCTGTTCTCCTTGGTCCTCCACAGCTGCTGCTAGAGAAGTGGAAAAGTGGGGAAGAGTGATGGGGCAGGAGGCTGGAGGAGGTTATGAATGATTTTCTGTATGAAAGTTAATAATACTCTGAAGATACTGAGATAAACCCTAAGCTTTGGGCATTAAGGCCAGCAGAACATAGAAATTGAAAGGGATTAACACATTCAGCTAAAAAGGATGTTGATAAAAGTGTGGTGCATCTAGTTTCTGTCCATAAGCATGAAGATTCTGTTAAGTCTTACTGTCTAATGTGCCATTTCTGGCGAATTTCATGTCTCTACAGTAGAAAAAGGTGGCAACACTGTTATTACTCGTACTGCCCCGGCCCTTTCCAACCTGTTTGTTTTGAAATATTATAGATCTGCTTGTCTCTGAAGTTCCCTAATAACATATAATCCTGACTATATCATCACTCACGATGCTGTATTACCCTTCCTTCTGCCCCAGAATACTGGCTTCTAATTGCCCCCAACGTTCTCACTGTGCTATTGGTGGTGGCCACAAATGCAAGAAAATGGGAACCATCATTTGTTTTTTACTCATGTTAAGTTTTCCATTTTTCCAACCATGTATATTTATGAAGTCTTTACACTGGAATCACTTTATTCTGAGAATGGAATCTTTCAAAGTTGCAGCATCCCTGTTTTCCACACACCACCACCTGCAGGAAGGCTATGCAGAGGCCTGAGGGCAAGTGAGAAGTTTGGGAATCTGGTCTACTGGAGATCCACCACTCACCCCTGGGCTTGAGCCGCATGTGTGAGCCCATGTGCTGGCTCTTAACTCCCAACTGCAGTGTCACCGCCTGTTAACAGCACGCAAAGGCAGTGACGTGGCAACACCCATCTTTTAGCCTCCATGCCTCCAGCTCCAGCCACTAGCACCCCAACTATTCACTCCATTCCTTCCACAAGCTCCACATCATGTGCAGGCAGTCCCCTAGGGCTGGCCATCCACCTCCTCCCAGGCTCATCAGCAAGCACTTCGAGTCCATGCCCTCTCGCCCCTGTTGATGTAACAAGGTCAGCCTGCCTCGGAGCAGTCTTAAGCCGAGCTAAACGAGGGACAGAGGGTTAGACATCCCTTGCCTGGATAGGACTTAAGGGCAGAGCCTGTCACTCATTTCTATTTAGAAGATAGTTCTGAGTGCCCACATGTGTACATAACTTGTCTGGCAGAAGATGTTTTATGAAGGGATGTTGGCTCCATTGCCCCCACTGCAGAGCAGACAGTCTCAATACCTTGTCAGGCTGAGTTTCCATGGTTGGGATGGGGTTAGAATGGGGTTAGGATGGTCCTACAGCTTCTAAAAGCACAGGGATAAGTCCCACTGAAGTATTCAGGTGCAGAACCTGGCCCATAGTAGGCCATCAGTAAGTGGCCTCCCCTCATTTCCTTTCCCTCCTCCACAATAATGGAACAGCCCAACGTGCATGCTGCGTTACCTATCAGAAGAGCAAGAACAGATACCTCTTATATGAAAAGGATTGTGGGAAAAGGGTCCTTTGCTCCTTAGAAACAAGCTTTTTTTGTTATTAGCTTGTAATTTTATTCCACTTTTCTAAAAGGATTTTTTTAAAAATTCCATATAACATTTTTATTCCAGTAGTGATTGAAAATGAAGTTATTGCAGTAATGAATCAGGAACACTAGATGTCAGGAGAGAACCAGCTAAACCCAATGTTTAGTGTTTACTAATCATTTAGAATAGAATTTAGAGGCCACCAGAAACCTAAAGAACATCTAATAGTACAATCATTATATTTATTTACTAATGGTTTATTGAATTATTATGTTGTGCATCTGAGTTAATATGTCAATTAATATCTCAATTAAAAAATACTAATGGCTGTATAAACATAGATTTACACCTAATACTAGATGTTTTCTATTCTGATCTATGAGGAGGCCCTAAAAGACTTGATAAAAAGAAAGGAAGCAAACAATTTTAATCATCTTTTAAGGGCCAGGTACTTTTCTGTACATACATTTGTGGGCTGCCCACAAAATAACAACCCCCTTTTCCCTGCTGCATAAATGGGCAACCTCTAGGCTAGAGGAGGATTTTTCTGGATGGGTAAAGAGCCAGAGCCTCATCTTAAGAGATGCTTCCGGGGAGACGGACTGGCAGGGAAGGCACTAACGCAAGAACATCTACTGTAAGCAAGACACGGGAGCAAAGGCGCTCTAAACAAATGTGGACCTGATTGGATTTTTCTCCTACAGACTAAAGCAGCGGTCGCCAACCTTTTGGGTGGTCTGTGGATCACCGGTTGGCGACCGCTGGACTAAAGTTCCTCCACAGAATCTGCTCTAAATCTTCTCAGGGTTTCCCCTCCGAATTTAAGGGAAAATCTTTAATCATGAGTTTTTCTGCATCAACTTAGCTTTTAGACTTCCAGTTCTCTATCATCTATAATAATAAAAACGTAATATGCTAATTAGACTGGACGTCCTTCAGGACTAAGCCGTGGCTGTGAGGGAAGCCTGGGTCCTGGGTGCCTGCTGGTGGCCATAGTGAAGTCTGGGTCTCGGGCGCCAGAGGGAAGCCGGTGCCAGCAGCTGGGGGAAGGAAGGCCTACTCTTGCACAAATTTTGTGCATCGGGCCTCTAGTGTATTATAATTTCTCATAAACCTAACTCGAGCCAGTCTGTTTCATGACACAGCGATTCTTCAGAAACTTACCACACCACTCTGACATCTTTTGCTGCAGTTCAGGATTCAGATGTCCCACGGCGGGCAGGTGCCCTGTTTGCACACGTCTGTGATCTTCATGACATCCGTTCTCTGCCTCTCCTCTTCCCCTCTTTGTCTCCACTGCACATAAAACTATCTGATGTAATTTTATGTACTTGCTCGTGGAATTATTCTCTGCCTCCTCACTGGAACATAATGCACATGGAGGCGAGACTTGACGTTGGCCTGCATGTGTGGTCAGTGCTGCTTAAATAACTGCTGGGGAGCTGTGTGCTCACTGCTGAGGAACTCCTGCTGAAATTGAGTGTACAATTGAGTCCTGTATTTGAAGGATGAATCACGGTATTTTTAATGGAAATTTTGACTACACCTAACTTTTGCTTTATGCACTCACTTTACAACTTAATCCCTGGAGCAGGATTTGACTCGCCTCTAGAAGATGGTGCCCATGAGGCCACCTTCATAAAATAAGTAACAAGAACTTGGCAACCCAAAAGCCTTTAAAGCCTCTGACCACAATTAATAAGCGCTGATGTCAATGACTTCTAACACCAAATATACTGGAGAAAGCTATACTGGACTCACTTTCAATTTTAATAATTCAATCCAAATAACATGAGGCTTTCTTCCTTCCAATTCAAAACCCCTTTCAGCCCAGCATCATACACAGAAAAACAAAACATAAATCTAGCTCCAAGGAGCACTGAAGAATAAAATAGGTATTGGGTTGAAGTTTTCATTTTATTTTTGTATGAGGCTATGGGGGAGGGAGCAATTGCACTGTCATAAATGCACTAAGACTTCCTACCACACTGTAGACATCGTTCATTCGTAAAGTTCCCAGTCACTCCAATCTCTTTTCCTTTTACCTCTCCAAACTCTCACTTAATCTTTTTTTTTTTTTAAGGTAAGGAGCCATATATATATATATATATATATATATTTGATTTTTTACAGAAAGGAAGGGAGAGGGATAGAGAGTTAGAAACATCAATGAGAGAGAAGCATTAATCAGCTGCCTCTTGTACACCCCTACTGAGGATGTGCCTGCAACCAAGGTACATGCCCTTGACTGGAATCGAACCTGGGACCCTTCAGTCCCCAGGCCGATGCTCTAGCCAGTGAGCCAAACCAGCCAGGGCCTCTCACTTAATCTTACCTTCTTCTTTCTCCTTTTCCCCATTGCCCCATTCTTTCTTCCATGCAGCTCATGATAGTTCTAATGGAGATTACTGTAGCTCTTCCTGGTTTTCAGTTGGGCAACAACCCTGCTCCCACACTCTGCACAACAAGCTGGGAAGTGTCCACCAGGTCTTCCTTCCTCTCTCGGGTACAGGCTGAGCCACCTCCACCTTTGGGACCACAGGTCTGTGCCACCACATGAATTCTCCTTTGCTGTTCAGCTTCCTGCTCTTACCCCGCAGCATGTGCCGCCATTGAATGAACTCAAGAGTGTAGAGGACAAACCCCTGAAATATCCACTTCCCACAATTAGGCATGCCACGCCCATGTAATTGTGGTTTATTTGTTTAATATTCAAATGCTGTCAGATCTACATACGCCACCTGCTTTTCCTCCAGACTCTGTGCCCTGATGCACTGAGCATCTGTGAGGCTATTTCTTTTTATGTCATTAAGAATGGGAATATACTAATGTAAACACCAATTGGAAAGCTTGAGTAGTTTTTCCGAGTTTTCAATCGTGCTGTTTACTGCATTGTTATTTGGGATTAGTCTACTTTAGGAACAATTTGACAGTATCATCAAAACCCTACTTCAATATTTAGATCCCAAAGGACAGATTTAATGGCCTTCGTTAACACCCCAATGATGTAGGCTTCACTGTGTGATTCACCTGCTCTTGCTGCTTACTCTCCTGAGCTTCAGCCAAGCTGAAGAAACTGTACGAAAACAGATTTGATTGCCCATGAAAGAGAATGCCATCCTCCTTAGTGAAAAGAAAACCTAGAGTCTCCCAAGTTGGTACCTGAAGAGGACTCTTCACATGGGGATGGAGAAAAATGAGGATCCCATGAGCACCATTGCCAGGCTTGGCCCCTAACAACCTACCCATGAAATCACTTCTTGTTTCCAAGGCCTTAGGTCAACCAGAACACAGCCTGGGCTGGGCCCCCGAGTTCTGCTTGAGGAGAGCAACCCAGGAGGGCCTACGTTTACGCCCTTGTTGACTAGATGTCAGTTCTCTCCCAGTGGTCTCTGTGCAGGTGGCAGTAATTTTCAGCTACTTAAATGCTTCTGGGTAAGTAGGTATAGGATTCAATGTCACTATATAGCTTCTCCCAACTTTAAATACAAATCTTGTCCTTGACTAGGATTAGATAATTCTTTGTGAAACCTCTCGAAATAAAAATAAAATAGAAGTTCACTCTGCATGTTAACATGTACTTCTGGAGGAAAAACCAAATTGGTGGTGTAGGTAGATGCCTGTACTCGCCACCTTCCACAACCACATAAAAATTACATCTAAAATACAGAACAACCATCATTCAAAACCGCCTGAAGGCTGGCTGAATGGAAGTCCTACAATTAGAGAAGTAAAGAAGAAAGAACGTTGAGACTGGTAAAGGGGCAGAGGCGCAGAATGGCTGGTCTGACACCTACATGTGCCATTTTTTTTTTTAATTGGGAGGGAGATAGTGTCTGTGGAGGCCTCCCACGAGGAGCAAGGGACCCAGCCCACACCAGACTCCCAGCCCAAGGTCTCAGATCTGGGAAGAGAAATCCCTGTAACTAAAGACTGTAAAAGCCAGCGGGGATTATGGCTGAGTGACACGAAGGCTGCTGGAATCCCAGGAGTCCCTCTTAAAGGTTCTGAGTAGAAACTTACGTGGTCTTGCTCCCTCTGAGCTCCAGCGCTGGGCAGTGGCTCTTGGGGACGCAAACATATACGGGAAGGAACTGGATTGTCCGGCATCAGGACAGGAACTCAGGGGAAGCTTTCTCCCAGATGGGGGTGTTTGCAGGGGTCATTGTTCCTGTGCTGTGCCTGTTGCAGTGCTGACTGGCAGCCATATAAGTTTTCATCAACTTGGCCTGCACTGCTTGCTCCACCCTGTGATTCCCCCAGACCCCACCCCATCCAATTTATAGCTCCACCCAAGCTGTTTGCAGCAGCTTTTCCATATGAATGGTCTATCCTGACTCAGGTTTCAGACTTTGCTAAAATCTCTCAAACAAGGTGCAGCTGGCATCAGTATGCCACAAACCTATCAATAAAAGGCCCAAGACCCTGCACTAGCAAGAGCCTACCTTTCTTCACAGCTGGGCCTAATCTGGGCACCTCCTAGCACAGTGGTTCTCAACCTTGGTTGCACATTAGAATCACCTGGGAATCTTTTTAAAATCCTGATTTCATTCCGGAGGATGAGGCCCAGAAATCAGGATTTTAAAAAGATTCCCAGGTGATTCTAATGTGCAGCCAAGGTTGAGAACCACTGTCCTAGCACAATACAAATAGCTCCTGCCAGGTGGCCCCAGGCAGTGGCTGACTTTGCACCTCCCTGGAGACCCGAGAGCCAGTGCACCCCATGGACATTGTCAGACCATAGCAGATTACAATGCTACACATCCATAAGCAACACACTCAAGAGGCAGACTCAGTGAGCACCAAAGCCCCACTGAAGCAAGTCCTGCTCCATAGGGGTGTTTTCTGCACAGCAGCTCTCCCACTATAGTCACAGCTGGTCCTCATGGCCAATTAGCCTGGAGGACAATTCCTCCCAGAGAGGCCAACAGCAATCAAGGCTCAACTACAAGACTGTGCACACAGCCCACACAGGGGCGCATCTAGAGTGCCCAGCTCAGGTGACTGGGGAGGCTGAGCCACTGGTCCTTATAGCACACCTACCAAACAAGGCCACTTTACCAATTCCAGGAGACATAGCAGCTCTACCCAACACATAGAAAAAAACACAGGGAATCAGCCAAAATGTGGAGACAAAGAAACAGGTCACAAATGAAAGAAACGGAACCACCAAGCAAACTACTGGATACAGAGTTATAAACCACGGTTATAAAGTTACTCAAGGATCTGCACGAGAGCTTCATGAAGAAAATAAAAATACAAACAATAAAATGGCAATAAATACATATCTATCAACAATTGAATCTAGAAATCAAAATAAACAAACAAGACATCTAATGAACAAAACAAACTGGTGAATAAAATAGAATCAGAGGCATGGAAACATGGAACAGACTGACGACTCTCAGAATGAAGGGGATTTGGGGGGTGGGCAGAGATTAACCAAAGATCTTACCTATGGACACAGACAGTAGGGTGGTGAAGGCTTGCGGGGGTGGAAACCAGGTAGAGGAGGGGCAATAGGGGGATAAAGGAGGAATATCTGTAATACGGTCAACAATAAAGATTAAAAAATGTACTCTGAGTGCACATTAAACTCTGTGCCGGTGGACTCCAGCCCTTGGACCTCAAGGTGACAGCTAAAGTGAGCCATGGCTGCAAGAACTTGTTGACCTGAAATATCTGCTTCCCATGATGGACAGGTGTAGACAAAAAAAGGGACAGGAGGATGAACGAGGGCAGACTAACTTTTGTAGGGGACTTAACGCTTGCGTCAGGGCCTGTGTTATCTGCTTTACCTGTGTTTTCTCACTTGCCAATCAAATGGGATAGATGCCCATCTCCTTTTATGCATAAGGAAGATCAGGCTCTGAGAAACATCACTGACACAAAGAGACGGAGTTAAAGAGCGGTGGAACTGGACCCCCAAGTATCTGAAATGCAGAAAGATTAGTAATGTGAGGAAGGAAAGTCAGAGAAAAAAGAGAGGGGAGTGGAACAGTGGTCGAAGTGTGAAATATGGTGTTACCTTAACTAGCATCTCCTCTTCAACCACCCCTTCCTCTTTCCTCTGAAAAGGTTTGCTCTGTAACAATGCCTGCAACTCTAGGAAATTGCTTCAGCTGCGTTTGTTCCCCAGGACACGTTGTCCTTTAAGAAATTGCTCAATTAAAGAGCTCTAAAAGGATTGCATTAACTGAAGATCTCCAGTCTCTTTATTTCTCATCACACAAATGACAAAGACAGAGCCAGGCATCATTAGTGCTGATGGTTCAGTCCATGTAGGTCTTCATTAGAGCCCTTTAACACAACCGTTTAAGGAGACATCAGCTTTGGGGGGAAATACTTTTTGAAAGCCAACTTAATGAAGTCATTTCTATATAATGTGGAAGCAGAAATGTCTTTCATGATTGAATTTCCATTTTCAACATATTGACTAATGTCGAGGATTATTATGTGTCACAGTGAGCTGAACCAGCACATAGTCAGCTCTGCATCGGCACAGGTGTATTCTCAAAGGATCAGATGCCAAAGGTGGGGAGGGAGAAATTAAATGCTCAAGTAAGGGGGCTAGTACATGACCCTTGTTCTTTGCGGACGATATTGGTGTTCAGAGATGCATGCAGTTCCTAGAAGTTGCCGGTATTTGTTACCCAAAGACATTAGCATTGGAGGTGATTGACTCACTCACTGCCAATCAGGGCCTAACACCCTCCATTGGTTTCCCATTGAATATAATCTCAACTCGCATTGACTTACAAGGCCTTGAATCTGACTATTACTTCCCACCTCCACCTCCCAACCTCTGCTTGTACCTCTCTTCCGCACGCATTACAGTCCTGCACTGATGCATCAGTCAATGATGGACCCCATATACCAGTGATGGCGAACCTTTTGAGCTCGGCGTGTCAGCATTTTGAAAAACCCAAACTTAACTCTGGTGCCGTGTCACATATAGAAATTTTTTGATCTTTGCAACCATAGTAAAACAAAGACTTATATTTTTGATATTTATTTTATATATTTAAATGCCATTTAACAAAGAAAAATCAACCAAAAAAATGAGTTCGCATGTCACCTCTGACACACGTGTCATAGGTTCGCCATCACTGCCATATACGATGGTGGTCCCATTAGATTATAATGGAGCTGAAACTTTCTGTCATCCAATGCAGTGATTGTCACCCTTTTTCATCTCATGGCGCACAAAAACTAATTACTAAAATTCTGCGGCACACCAACAAATATACGTTTTACCGATCTGACAAAAAAGTTAGGTATGATTTTGATTTACTCACACTGGACGGCTATTGTGTTAGCTGTTGTCATTTGTTATTGAAAATCTAAGGGAAAAGAGAGGTCTGAGGCCCTGACCAAATAGTCAGGTATTGCATGTTTCAAAAACTCTTGCGGTACACCAGTGAAAATCACTGGCCTAGTGATGTTGTAGCCTTTGTAAGGTTGTAGGGCAAGACAGGAGATTAAGATGGGAGAGGCTGCCCTAACCAGTTTGGTTCAGTGGATAGAGCGTCGACCTGCAGACTCAAGGGTCCCAGGTTCGATTCCGGTCAAGGGCATGTACCTGGGTTGCGGGCACATCCCCAGTAGGGAGTGTGCAGGAGGCAGCTGATCGATGTTTCTCTCTCATCGATGTTTCTAACTCTCTATCCCTCTCCCTTCTTCTCTGTAAAAAAATCAATAAAATATATTAAAAAAAAAAGAAGGGGGAGGCTGCCTAAGACTGCCTTTGAAGGTGAATTCAGAATGACCTCAAGCCCACTGGTATCTGGGAGGCACTTTCAAGCTTTCCAAGATGCCATCCCTTTATTTATCATCAAACTTTAGTAAAATTTGTTAGTTATAAAAGGTTGTTTCAGCTCTGCTCTGGAAATAAAGAGAGGCCACATTCCTGCTTTGGTAAGAGGGTGCCTGGAGTGAGCTGCAGGGACACGAAGCAGTGATGAGAAAGATTGGTTGGCAGAGCAGCCCAGAGCAGCTGTCTGCACAGTGCCTACCTACACAGGCAACAGCTGGGGGCACCGTGGAGCATCTGAGCCCTCCACAGGGACGCTCTGAAACGTGTGGGAAGACACTGGGCTGCCTCTTGACATGTAACCTATGACTTCACTTTCATTTGTGCATGAAATAGAGGGGCAACCGCTTGAAATCTGAAGAATGAAGGGAGCTTCAAGATGCATGACTTCTCCAAGTTTAATATAATGAATGCATACTGTAATGTAGAGAACATTAAAAACAGTAGTCATCTTCTACTTCAATGTGCGTTTTTATTCATAATTGAAAAGGATGATATACCGCTAACTTATTGTAAATGCACCCAGAATCAAAGGGTCCATAGCGACATAAAAAATGTATGTAGTCTCTATTAAATAACACTTTCTGGTCACTTTAGAATATGAGTACAATATACAGGTATTATATGCACAAAAAATGTAAAAAGGAATTGTGAAAACAAGTCTCGTTACCAGTTTATATAAGAAAACAGATTTTCATTTTTTACAGGCTACTGGCATCATATAAGATGGTTCCTATTAGACTTTTTGAATTAATTCACCTGGTAGCTCTAAAATCTGTAGAAAAGAAGTTAATATACAGTGAAGTCACTACACAGTGTTAGGGGGCAGTAGAAATTCAGAGTGGTACAAAATACCATTCAAGATTTTTACATGAAGTTGCAGTGTCAACATTGAGACATATCTTGGTTGGCAAGTTTCTAAAAACTGTTCGGGATTGAAAGTCTATTTTTAATGACTTCTGCTGGTAAAAACGTTAGAGGTTAAAAAACATGTAGAAATCGACAGGAGGTGCAATGTCCTTGTCTTTCTGTCCTTACCAGCAGATCCTTGCCATAGAAGTAGAATGAAATGCTTTAGTTACTTCCAGTATTTTCCATCAGATGGCAGAGTTGGCATTACAAACATGAACGCAAACTAACTTCCTTTCTGTTGGTCACAGCAACAAAGAGACTTAAGAGTCATTCTCTCCATTTAAACAGTGCGAGCGTGCTTTCAATAATAATAAATAATAATATCTGGTTTGTTAGAAACGATATCAAAGAAACGACTGTGTTGTATAACCTTTGTGATTCCACTATAGTTGTGTGGGGACAGCTTTTGCTCCCTTAGTGAGTCCCCTTACCTGTGTGCTCTGGGTTTTATTTAAATACTGACCAGTCAAAGCAGGCCTACGGCACCACTCGCAGATCACCACAGATGTAACTAGAGCATGTCTGTTGATATCGCTGAAGCACATAGTGGCCATGGTTGCTTTTGATGGTTAGGAGCTTAGATTTGATATTTGTATTGCATACTCAGAGGTCCTTCAGACTTGCTTTGGTTGGATTGATAGGTATGACTATGGTTCTGGCATGTGTTATTCAGGTCTTGAGCACTAGGGGGCTCATTTGGTCAAGTTGCCCTTTCATACACAGTCACGGCAAAAACATGGCACACGTCTGTCCCGAAGTATGTTGTAGTCCATGAGCTAGGGAGACTTTGCTTTCATAGAGGGAACAGGTGCACTATCCAGAGGCTGAACCTACGGGAAGCGACTTATGGACCTCCTGCAAGTGGGCTAGTTAGAGACCTGTTTTGTGTCTTGGTTCTTAGTTCTGCTGTGAATAGATGGGGTTGCCAGGTAGCAGAGTTCTTGTCACATACAAGGAGCCTCAGAAAAATCTGAAAGGGAAGCACAACTGAGAAGACAATTTAGGGGTGTCTTTTTACTCACAGAGGCAGAGATTCCTTAGAGTTTTCAGATCAGAAGGTCTGAGTGGGAGTTCTTACCTGTGCATTTCTACCACAGGAGGAGAAATCACTCTGTTATTCTGAGGCAGGCATTTTGCTTTAGGAACTAATTTGGAAATTACTTTTCACTTCAGATTTCCCCCTAAGGACTTAAAAGTATTTTCAAGTGTTAACACCAAATTCCCTTTGAGTTAAACTGGATAAAATTGGGATATCTATGTCTTTTAAAGGGAATGAGACATCGTCTTATTATAGTTATCACTGATGCTAAGACTAGTCTGTGCCAGCATTTTTCATAGGGCATCACAGATTTGCAGAAAAGCTTTAATGAAAACTCTATTTCTTAAGGAGTTGTAATCATCATGCAGCCCCCTATTTCTACTTATGAAAATGTGAAGCTCTGGCAGAATGAAGTCAAGAAGGGTTGATGGCCATTGGCCCTAAAACAAATGAGGAAAGAATAAAACAAGATCAGACGTTCACTTTCTCAACCTGCCCCCCAAACTCCCTCTTGACAAAGATGAATGGACCAATGTGACTCAAGTTCTGAGATTTGAGAGCAAAGCCTTTGCAGGCCTAGGAGCATGAAGAGGACTTTACAGGGCCAAACGATTTCTGTTTCTGGGTGCACTTTAGATATCTGAGTTTTGGAATCAATGGCCTTTCTCTGCCATGTTAAAAAATCCAAAGATCAATCAATTGAGTTTTTTAAAAAAAGTCACCACACGAAACAAGTGGTTTAAGAACAATAAATAAAACATAATTAATGAGCTATGTTTGCCTTATGAAAACAAGTTAAGCACGCCCCATGAATTGCCCAAAATTCCATTCTCTAAAGTTATTGAACTTGGTGCTCTATACATTGTATTTTGCCTAAAAATGTCTTGCACAGGAAACTATTTTTTATTTATTTAGAGTGATGGCAAAAATGAAAAGCCATAGAAGAACCTAATAATAAATATTTATAGGCATTGGTTGAATAAATGGGTTCAAAGTGACAGTTTTTACTAATAAAAAGCCTGGAGGGCAAGCAGAAGGCTGCCCAACGTAAGTTCTGATGAAGGAATCTGAAAGCTAATTGACTTTCACATATAATATTCCATTTGTATTATTACCCGAATGTAATAGGAATAATTGCAATGATTGCAATGATTAGGCTCTTGGTTTCATATTACATAGGTGACCCAAGTAAACTATTTTGTAAAACTACATTCAATGACTGTTATTTTAGGTTCAAAATAGATTTAAGAAGTCAGAAGGAGGAGAGAAATTTTCTTATAAAAGAGGTTTCAAAGAAATGAAACTCTGTGAGGCAGTTACAAAGTGACTTTCAGCAATTATTTGCAAAATTGCTCCCTCAGGGACAAAAGTCTGTAGAAGAGACCAGCATCCAGCAGTTGAAAGTAAACTGTCCCTCTGCTGGTTGACAAAGAATCATGAGAAGGCTTGCAGTGGGCAGGTGGATGATGTTTAAACCATGAGCAAAGACAGGAGAAGGCAGGCAGGGCTGAGCTATTTTGTCTTTTGGGAAGGAAGCAAAGACCAGTCATTTGAGGTCTGGGATTTCTTATTTGCCCCGAGAAGACAAAAAGGCATGACAAAAGCCCACTGGAAGAGGACTATCTGACCATCTGATGCTCAGATTCAAGTGGATGAGGGGTGAAGAGGAGGAGCCAACAGGAGGTGTCTTTCTTGGATCCTGAGCCTTGGTGACCAGGGCCTGGAGCCCAGATGGAAAAAAATATCAAATTGCAGTCACAGCCAAGGCCTGGCTGATGACCAACACATGTAGAGGAAAGAAGACTGGAATGAAGGCTTGCATAGCAGACCCAATGGGACATGGGACAAGCCACTGCAACTACCAGCCCCAGTCTCCTCCTCTGCAAACCAAACAAATGAATTGCCGAGGTCTCTGTCAACGCCACAGTTTGACCCAGCAGAGAATAACACATGGCATTAGGCATCTTATTTCTTTTAACTTCCATTCCCTAAAATAATCTTATACTACTTATTGTTTATAAGAATGGGCATATGACAATTTTAATAAAGTGATTGTTTAGAAAGGATGTATTCAAGTGTTGAAGTATGTGTATAGATGTGTGTGCACAACATGAACAAGTCAATCAATCTTATCTCAGACATCAGTGACAGCTGCCAGATTTGCAGGCCCAAGGTGTTAGGAGAATATAGTCAACACTTTTCAGTGATTGAAATCACTTCATGGGATATTTTTACCTGGAAGATTTCAAGATTTCTCTATGTCTGTCTGTCTGTCTCTGTCTCTCTGACACACACACACACACACACACACACACACAACCTAGGGAAATGTACAATAAAACCTGATTACAAAAAAATCCTATGATTTCCTTCAATTGAATATTTTTTTAGAGAAACAGACTATCAGTAGTCCTCATTCCACTCTAACCAATATAATGTTCTTGAAGAAAAACAGATGAAGGGAAACACAGGTCCAACTTTTAGTGAGAGAAAATACTAACAACAGAAAGGAAGGCTCACACACTTTGCAGGGATCTGTTCTATCTCACCTTCCTAAGCACTGGTGTCCATACCATGTTTGTTGAATTGAATAAAAAGAAAATAATGACACTTAACATTTCAGAAAAAAAGGTGCTGCCAAAATAAAAACATTAAGGAGTTATGAACATGGAAGAATTAATTTATTTTTGTAGAAGAACAGTGAGAACCAAGTAATCCATTTGATTGGTTCTTGAATTTAAAATTCAATTTTCAGAAAAGGAAAGGTAACACATACCCTGCAGAATTAGGGAAACAAAGAAGGATCTTGGGTCATGATTTGTTCTTTCTTTCTAAGAAGAAAGGTAGAAGGATGAGGTAGAAATTCTCATTTCAGAGTCCAAGGAAGATCATTCATTTTTTTTACCTGACACCAATTTCTTCTAAAAATATCAATATTTAAGAAGCTTTATCCGTCTAGTAGAAATGGCATTTTTTCTTAACCCACAATAAAGACATAAAGAGAGAGGCTAGCTACAAATTGTAAAATTTTTGAGAATTCTGGTTTTTGGAGAGTTCTCCTAATATTTAAAATGGATCCACTCCCTTTCTTCATTGCACATTGATTGTGAAGTTACACAAGCAGTACTTTCCTTCATTAGTTCTACTTTTGGGCATAACACCCTTAAGTCGTGGGACTATGTATAGGGAACAGGGGTTGTAGACACTTCCCCAGACCTTCTATCCAGCAAAGGATACAGGTGACTTTAATGAGAAGGAAATTAAAAAACACCAAACCAACACAGATATTCAAGGTTTCTAAGTTTAAAGAGATCAATTGTTTGTATTTTTCCTACTTAATTCAATGATCCCTTGAGAACAGCTACTATCTTGGGCTAAAAGGGCAAGTCAGAGCATTTGAATTCTAATCAACTGTCAGAGTTCTCCTGCTTATACACTGAAGTATCTCAGGAATGATAAGCGAGTGTTTGCTTTAAGAAATGATTAGCCAGAATATTCATTTCATAGTGAGTCCATATTTTGGGATACTATAAATTCTAAATTAGGTCTGAAATGAAGATGTGTTCATTCTTGGCAAGATTCCTTTCTAATTTACAAAGATTGAAAAGAGCAATTTTGGTTTTTATTTGATTCCCAATGTAGCAGAGTCGTGACAGTTTTCCTCAGCTCTGCGACATACATTTTAGCTGGTTCTAATGAAGACAAATTCCTCTCAATCATGAGTGCCCCATCCATTAAGTGAGACAGATGGCAGCCTTGCTATATTTTGCTAGATCCAGTCTCTTGAAGCTGGCTGCCCCACTTCTTTAGGAAATAGCAGGGCTTATTTTTCTGAAGGAAAAAAGAAAGAAGTCAGTATTTTACTAGGGCAAGATGTCAAGTTATCTTCAAAACAAGTGAGCCAACAACCTCTCAGATTTGGAGTTGGTTGAGCATATGCTTTTGTTTCAGGGACACATACGTTCCTATTATATGGCAGGTGGAAGGCTAAGATACTTGGGGAAATGCTGGCTTAGAGCTTTTCCTAAAAGAGATGTTTGAGATTTCTCTGCCGTAGACTGTAAGGCACCCCATGTCCCCTGGGAATTCCCTAGCCACCTCCCAGCCCCTTGTAATTCCCCCGCTTAACTTTTGCTGCTTTGAAACATGAGTGGAAGCCGAAATAGACATAAGGTAAACTGCAGAGCATCCCAGCTGCCTGTGGCTCCACAGAGTGTTACCCGGAGACACTTAAGAAAGGGTAGGTGATTGACACAAGATAGAAGACAGCCTGGGGTGGAGTTGGCCAAGGTTTACAAGACACTGTCAAGGTCATTCTAAGAGAAAAAAAAAACCCATTGGTTTTAACTTTCCCCTTCTGCACGCCAGTCAGCCCCAGGGGCTCATGGGCAGTGGATGTCCTGTCTTCAGCTTTACCAGAACCACTTGTGAGGAGAGCACTTGAACCTGGACCGGCACCGTCTCAGGATGCTGCGAGAGGTTCTGGCAAATGAGCACAGATAGTTCATTCTCTCTTCCTCTGACCACACATACTTTCATATGGAGAAGCCAAGACTTGGTGAGAAAGTGGATACACTGACTGTGTCTTTGTTGAAAGCCCTACTGCATGATACACAGTGAAGAGTGGATTCCCTAAAACAGAGGCAAAGCTGCAAGAACTGGAAACACTCTCTTTAAGAAGCAGCACGTGACAAGTGATAGTACTGGGTCAGAATCACCCAGATCCGGGGGACTGCCCATGGTGACCACACAGTTCTACACTTTTTTCTTCCCTTTTTCTTAAGTAAGCAGGGCCTCTAAAGCATAGCACAGAAGCGGAGAGGAGTGGAGGAGAAAAGTGGGCAAGAGAGGAAGTGAAAGATCTATCTAACTTGTTTTTGATGAATGGCAAATGTTCTGGAATTTCAGAATATCATTATGGAGTCCTGAAATTGCCAATTGGAACAGTTATAACTTAATTATTTAAATGAAGGGAGATTAAAAACCCAAACACACAACACATATCATAATAAGTAGCTGCCTGTGTTGAATTTCCATAGAAGAATCGCTAATGTAAGAATTCCTCCTCAAACCAGTTACCTGTAGTTAGACAAAGGTCTCTGCTGTGCATCGTAGAGGAATGTAAAGTTTGCATGGAGATAAAACAGCAACAACAGCGACATGGTACTATTTTGTGAAATGTTAACTAGGTTTTGTTTGTGAGTGGGGGGCATAATAGAATGACAGTTTAAGATGTTTAAAAATTAATTTTATTCCTTTGACTGATTTTCTATGATTTTGATCATCTATTAGCTTTCTCCACATATTAGTCTTGGAATGTTAATATCAAAGTTATTTTTTAATGAATACATGCAATTAGTAATTTGCATTATTACTAATCACTTAAACATGGGCGATTTTTTCAGGCTACTTTTTAGAAAATGTAGAGGAGTTTGGTGCTTCTATGGGCTTTGCACTTGTGGGAGTAATAAGAGATCCAGACAGGGCCCAACTTATTGTTATGACATTACAATAACGACTGCCTCTCAGTTGTGGAGCGCTTCACAGTTTACAGAGTATTTTTACATTTTCACTGAACTCTCACCTCACCCTTGGGAGGTAGGCATTATAGTTTCACTTTATAGATGAGAAAACTGCAGGGCCGAGATGTCCAACACTGTCCAAGGCCACAATGGTGGACCTGGGGCCCAAATCTCACTGTGTGCCTTCCAAGTTCTCCTTCCTTTGGTCATAGCTCTGGCTCCTCTGTATATATTCAGAGCTCTGGGCAAGCCCCCAAAGTCCTCTAGGCTTCAGCTTCCTCAACTGCACAATAATGACTTGGATTTGACCATCTCTCCGGTCCCTGCTAGATCTTCTTCATTTTGAATTTGAGTTTATTCAGTAGAATGAAAAGTGATGGGATTCAGTAGGTGTCAGATGACTGAAGGGACACAATCCAGAGGCTTCCACAAAGCCCACCATGGTTGTTACGAAGTGGTAGGAATCAGGGTGGACTTTGATGTATAAGATCTGATTCTTAAGGAAGTCTCATAAAATATATGGACTCCACAAAGAAGAAGAAAAAAGGAACCTCTACACACAAAACATTTGCATATAATTTTAGGTGGTTTACAGACCGACTTGTAAGAGATGCATGGGCCAAGTTAACAACTGCTGGATTAAATAGTACACACGTACCCCATATTTTGGGGTCTATAGGAGGCCTCATGTTGGTTTTCATACAAAGTGAGCCAAACTTATTTTGACATGGGAACTAATAATTGAGATATATGATTAGAAAAAACTGTGGTGTGTTTTCAAGACATCTTCCCCATGGAAAATTATGTTTCTGGTACTAATTTCTCAGTAGGGTAGGATACTAATCAGGGTGGGGCAGGAGAAAGAAAAGTTGATGCAGCACAAATATAAGTATCTTCTTTAGAAGTACTTAAAGGCAATTCCACACCGTTTTAATGCTCCTTTTGAATATCTTCAGAGCAATATTTCTGGTTGTGATTTTTGTGCCACATGCCCTCAAGCTGTAGGTTTAGGTCTGACACCAGTGTCAGGACTTGGATAAAGAGTAGAAAACATGGCCCTCATAGATACCCACATTCCCTCCAAAGGGGAGAGGTGTCTTGCTTTAATTTCACCCTTTCCTACCCCCCTGATATATATTTTTTCAGAACACAGGAAGAGCAAGATATCACGCAAGAATCTGAAAACTTAGATTGCCATAATATTATTCTGGGCTTTGGGAAGTAGAAAACAAAGGAGAGCTCCATGTTTGACTTGTGGTGTTGAAGATCCATACTCAGTGTGAAAGCCAGGTCCACTATTTGTACCCATTTATCAGAGCATCTAACTTCCTGTCTAGTAACTCCAAGTAATGTCTGCTAGTGCAAACTCCATCAGGTCTAGGATAAGTGCAGCCACCAGCAGTCCTGACGTACCACCTCAATAATACAAACCAATGTTTCTCATGGAATTGTCTGTAGGTTTTCACAGCATTTTTTTTTTCCATTCTGCATGCCTCATGTTAAATTCTGTTAAAAAATTTTAAACCAATTTTTTTTTTTACAACTTACAAGTATTCATATAAGAAGAAAATGACTAAAAAATACCCACCCAAGCACCTACAACTCATCTAGTGCACAATGCTAATAACACACAGGCTGTGACCGAAGAACTCCGTGATCTGTGGGAAAGCAGGGAGGCGCAGTCCATCCTCTGGGAGAAAGTGAGACATGTTGATGCAGAGAGGAGCTGTCAATGACGCTTTGCTTCCTAAGTCAAGTTCAGCACTTGCATTTCAGAGTTGATGCCATTACTTATTTCGACCTGAAATAGAGAATAGGTATGGCTTTAAAGGACTTCAAAACGGAAAGCTAAATTTCCTTCCTAATCATTCAGGCTTTTCAAAAGGCAAAATAGCTTGTGGGCGTGCCTTGAACAGCCTGTGATTAAGGCTGTAGCAACAAGGAAGGGAAAAACCTGAGCTTCTTGCTTCTCAGATTAGAGTAAGACACACAGATATGAACACCAGACTGCAGGACTGGTTTCCTGGGCTAGACGTGCCAACCACATAGCAACTGAGGAGTGATGGAAAGGTATTGCCTTTGGTTGCTGTGGGGTAAAGATGACAGGGTGGTATTGTCTCCAATCTACTAGATACAGCTCCAGCCTGGTCTTCCTACAGCATCCTGTTGGTTTCTCAAGAATCGTCCTCATCTGACTTTCATACCACCGAACCATTGATCTCATATACACCCCATCCCGTGATAGTTAATTTCATGTGTCAACTTGGCTAGGCCACAGTACCGAGACATTTGGTCAAACACCAGTCTAGATGACTCTGTGAAGGTATTTATTAGATAGGGTTAACTTTTAAATCAGTAGACTTTGAATAAAGCAGATTCCTTCCATAATGTGGGTGGGTTTTAGTCAAGCCATTGCAGGCCTTAAGGGCAAAGACTGAAGTCTTTTGAGGAAGAAGGACTTCTGCCTCCGAATTCTGCCTTTGGACTCAGGACTGCAACATCAACTCTTCCCCTGGTCTCCAGTCTGCTGGCTTGCCCTGCAAATTGCAGACTTGCCAGTCTCCACAATCACATGAGAAAATTCCTTAAAATCTCTTTCTATCTGTCTATCTATCCATCCGTCTGTCTATCTGCCTCCCTCCCTTCCTTCCTTTCCTGTCTCTCTAGACACAGACCTAGACATTTATATCTAAATCTAGATACACATGCTATCAGTTCTGTTTCTCTGAAGTACACACTGTCATTTCCCATCATTCTGGTCTCCACACGTTTGACAAAGATTCTGTGCATATTCCTGATTTCATACTAGGTGAGGGTTTTGGCTTATGCACCTTCACACAATATTAACCTCAACACTGCCTGCCACATAGCTGGCACTTAAATATTTATTGAGTACTTTTGCTCTTGTTTTTTCTCTCATGAGAAAAGTCTTAGCTGATCTAAATCCTATTCATCTTTGAGGTTCAGTTGAAATTTCTTCTCTGTGAAGACTTCAGCTTCGATCTCAGCTGCTTTGCTTTCTCATCTGCTAATAGCAACTCCTATGTAGCAGCTGCACCCCATGTGGAGCTAATGGCATTCCGTTCACAATTAATTTTGCTCTGATTGGTTCACTCAGGTTTGTAAGTTTTCTCCTTCCCACTACATGATGAGCCTCACACCAGCAGAGAATGTGTTTTACACTTATGTTATACCCCTGCCTAGCAACTGTCTTCCATTAACTCAGTTCAACGACTCTCTCTATGGTGTGGAATGGACTTGTTAGTCATAAATTGAAATAGCTGAGAAAATTTCCAGCTTTCCAGTTTCACTTCCTGTAAATCCTGTACCCTCCTGCACATCTTAGGAGCTGGAGTTCTTCTGTTCTCTCCCTGTCTTCCTCCCACCTCTCCTCACTTCTATTTGTCTACATTCCGGCAGACAAAGCCCAATGTTTACCCCTTTTACTTCACTGTAGTTTAACAGAGATTATTTTTTTTACTTTTTGTAAATTTGCTGTTAATCTGCACCTAATTAAAAATTTTTATTTTTGAATTACAGTTGACATATAATATTATGTTTCAGGTGTATATCCACTGATTGAACATTATATAACTTACTAAGTGATCATCCCGATAAATCTAGTACCACCCAGCACCATACATAGTTATTATAATATTATTAATGGTATTCCCTATGCTGTACTTTACATCTCCATGACTATTCTGTAACAATCAATTTGTATTTCTTTTTTAAAAAAAATATATTTTATTGATTTTTACATAGAGGAAGGGAGAGGGATAGAGAGCTAGAAACATCGATGAGAGAGAAACATCGATCAGCTGCCTCCTGTACACCCCCTACTGGGGATGTGCCCTCAATCAAGGTACATGCCCTTGACTGGAATCGAACCAGGGACCCTTCAGTCTGCAGGCTGACGCTCCATCCACTGAGCCAAACCGGTCAGGGCATCAATTTGTATCTCTTAAACCCTTCACCTTTTTCACCTATCCTCCCTTCACCCAGTTCCCCAACACCCCTCCCCTCTGGCAACCACCATTAACAGGGATTTAAACTAAAAGATAAAAAGATGAGATGAGAGTGGTGGAACTTTTGTAGTTCTCTACAACCCTCTAGTTAGAAGGGAGGTTCAAGGTCCTGAATTTTTCTCATCCATCCACCAGGTAAATCCCTTCTAGAATGGGGATAAGGCCATAGGAGAAGGTCTTTCTCTTTGTTAGTGATAGTATTAGTGGGGGCTGGGAAACTTCTAGGTATCTGTTATATTTATCTTCAATGTTAGCTCTGCTTATAGCTAATATTTTCTGCTTTTGGGCTTCAGCAGCAAGGATTGGTAAAGCAGGGAAGAAAACTGAGTCAGTTCCTATGATGCAGGTAGGAATCCTGGAGGGTTACCCCAGGCATTGGGAAATAGGTCTGCAAGGAGTTTTCCAAGAAGACAGTGAAGCAACTTTGAGAGGAGGTATTAAAAGGAAAGCTGGCCCAGCTGGCGTGGCTCAATGGTTGAGCATAGACCTAAGAACCAGGAGGTCATGGTTCAATTCCAGGCCAGGGCACCTGCCTTGGTTGCGGGCTCAATTCCCAGTGTGGGGCGTGCAGGAGGCAGCCCATCAATGATTATCATCATTGATGTTTCTAACTCTCTCTCCTTCCTTCTTCTCTGAAATAAATAAAAATATATTAAAAATATGTTGTATCTCTATTAAATCAATTAATTAATAAAAGGAAAGCCTATTGGCAATCCTACCTTAGATTTTAGTAACAGATTGATTTTTAAAAATCAAAGAAACACAGAAGTAGAGAGAATGGTATTATGAATCCCTATGTACTCACCATCCAGCTTCTACTAAAATAAAAAATATGCTAATCAAGTTTCATCTGTCCACCACAACTGTTTTTTTTTTTTTTTTTTTTTTTTTTTGGCTAGGGTATTGAAAAGAAAATCCTAGACATGCTGTCACTTAATTCATCCATACATATCTATGATTCTCTAACTTAATGATTCTTAACCAGGGGACATTTGCCAATTGGTTGTCACAATTTGGCTGGGTATGTGTGTGTGTGGGATGCTACTGGCATCTAGTGGGTAGAGGCCAATGATGCTGTTAAATATCCCACTACAAAGAATTGTCTGGTCCTGAGTTAATAGGGCTGAGGTTGAGGAATAATGCTCAACTGATGAGAATTTTTTTCTTTTGTTTCCTATTGATTAGCATACCTATCAAAACAGGCAACAATTTCTTAACATCATTTACTATGCAGTCCATATTTACATTTCTTCAATTATCTAAAAACATCTGGTGTGGCCGCTGCACTGTCGGTGGCATCATTCCTTCCCAGCAAGGACAGTGCGCCTGAACTACTAGTACCGACTGCACGAGCCACAGAAACACAGCCATCTCATTGCTACTTAGTCAAATGCATACACTTTCGGGTGCGTTCTGACATAGTCCCTAAAATGGTATAATCATTTCTGATGATGGATCAAAAAGTTACTAATACCAGTGACAAAGGGAAAGCCTCCCAAGCGAGGGAAAGCAATGAGCCCCCTTTGTGCTAAGTAAGGCGGCATGCGGGGAAGCCCCTGTCCTTTGGGACGCTAAGAGGGCGCCCAGTGCATCACAGTTGTAGCGCTCTGGCTCTGCACTCCTGAGACAGCCCTGGAGCGTTAATGCTTCTGTAAGTGGCTCCCTTTCCAGAGCCCGATGGAAGCCCTCTGGCACAGGACTCCACGCTCAGTGATGGGAAGTTGAGCCAGCCTTGGCCGTGAGCAGATTATAGACACCTTACTCTGCATGTGACGGGGGACAGACGGCACGGATAGATCAATACGGAAGTGGGAAAGCCAGTCGAGACAAACAGAAACGGGATAAGGACGGAGAGCTATCACTTCATTAGTCTTTAGGCGCTTGGTCAAAAAATGGAGTGATGGGGTGGATGCAGGTCATAGACGGCAGGTCCTCCAACTAAGTTTACTAACACATTGCTGGCGGTTACCGGATTTGAAGGTAGTGTTGGAAAGCACAGCATTCTCATATCTCTCCACCTCCTACACACACACACACACACACACACACACGCCTCTGATTTGTCCTGGTTTTTAATCGAGATGCTGTAAATGCAAAATGGCTTGGTCCCAACTTACGGGGACCCCGCTGCTGCAAAACAGCTGTTCTCAGGAAGGAGCCATGGACGGGACCACCTCTGGCTCCATCCAGCAGCCGGTCATCAGGGGTCCATTTCCTCTGGGCCCGGACTATTGGAGGCGCAGGGCCGGCAGGGAAGGTCCTGGTGGGCACTGCCCGCAGAGCTGCCTGGAGTGAGGGCCAGCCTCCTCTGCCTCCGAGTCCTTATTACAGTGGCAGACACTCACTCAGCAGAAGCCACAGAGCATGGAACAATTTTTATGAAGAAAAACTAGCCTCCAGCAAAGGCAATCAGACAAGTGCGGATACCAGAGAAAAGCCAAGTTCTCATTTGGAAATACTAGAAAAGATAGGCTCACAGTGCGGGGGAGGAGCTTTTTCTCATGGAATCTTTCTGCATAGCAGTCGGGGCATCATCCTCGTGGGAATTTCTGACATCACCAGATCGCTTTACCTCTACTGGCGATCTCAGTTCTGAAATCCACAGCCGTCTTTCGTTGATAAACTGCCTTGGTCTAATTATCCCTATGGAAAGAATGACTGCTTTTTGAAACTTAGTTTTCCCACTACCTGGTCGCTATCCGTTTTGCTGATTTTGACAAACTTTAAAGTAATTTAGTTGCTCATTATGATGCTTCCTGATAGTCCACATCTCTTTCATAGCTGCATGGGTTTGTGCCAAGCTGTTGTTCATCTTGAGAGGTAAATCTGCTTTAGTAGATCCCTTCCCCTCCTCTCCACCACTACTATTGCCTCCACCACTACTAAACGCTAGTTGCTGTGTAGGTTAGTGATGGCAAACCTTTTGAGCTCGGCGTGTCAGCATTTTGAAAAACCCTAACTTAACTCTGGTGCTGTGTCACAAATAGAAATTTTTTGATATTTGCAACCATAGTAAAACAAAGACTATATTTTTGATATTTATTTTATATATTTAAATGCCATTTAACAAAAAAAAAAATCAACCAAAAAAATGAGTTCGCGTGTCACCTCTGACACGTGTGTCATAGGTTTGCCATCACTGGTGTAGGTGTTCCCTTCAGAGCCACACTGACCACATTGCTGTGTGCTCTAATGACCAGAGCAGCCCTTGCTTCCACACCCCTCCCCTAGGAGCTGGTATCAGTGTGTGGTAGCAGCAGTGGAGGAGATCCTGGTGAAGACCCAGGTTGTAGTTATGTCAAGAGTTACAGCCCCTCACTGGTGGCCGTGGCAAAGTGATGGGCCCCAGCACAGGCTATCTCTGACCTGTGTGTCATATCCCAAGCCAGATCCAGAGGACAATCACAGAAAGCATCTCTATTGCTTTAGGCAGAAAGACAGAACTGTTGAGAGGCAGAGCAGTGGAGGTTGAGGCTCTCAAGGTCTCCCCACCCGGGGCCCTCAAGATCCCTGCTCAGCTTAAACACCTGCTTCCTCATAGGTTCGCTCAGGTTCTGTGAGATCTATGCCAAAGGCCAGATTGGACAGTCACAGATTTCAACTTTAAACTCTGAGGAACGGCCAAGCAAATTAGCCTCCATTTTCTTCTGCTTTTCATAAACTCCTCATCATCTTTCCAAAGTCATCTCAGTGACTTCTCTCCCTACGTGAGAAGTAAATAGTCCCCCTTCTGCAAAAGATTGCCTGGGGGACATTGTTTTGTATCTACTTATTCTACGTAGGTCTCTCTTCTAGATCATTGGCCACTGGCGGTCAAAACTCAAATATTACTCATCTTTATGTCTACAGCACCCAGCACAGGCCCTAACACACACACTTTATAAATAATCAATAAATAGCTATATATGGAACTAAACCAATTTATTTAATCAGTATGCCTCGATTGCTTGATATCATTACCGTAAAGAGTGACAAAGCATGAAAGACCAAATTCCTATGTGAACTGCCTCACTTCTGTCATCTCATCCCCACACACGTGTCCCTACACAATCTGACTGTGGGTCCTGGAAAGGTACACTTTATGACGACGAGCAGTGACACAATCATCCACAAGACTGCAGGCTTCCTGTTTAAGTCTGCAGCATTACCTGTGCATGGACTGTCTGTACCTACTCACCTAGAGTTGAAAGTTACCCATCCACACACATGTGCCTCAAAATTCTCCTGATCCCCTTAACAAAGTGGCTTCCTCATAAAACCTGGCTTTGTACTCCATGGAGATTACAAATTTAAAGTTACAAACCAGCATTCATTCCCTTCTCTAACAATTTAGTACAGAAGATTGGCTTTTTCTCCAATCTGTTGCTGGGTGGTGATATGGCATCACTGAACTTGGTACAACAGAATCCAATATAAAGGTCTTATTAAAAGAAATGAAACAGCTGATTGATGCCAACTGGATACACTGTGGAATATTTGCATACTTGTGGGGAGCACACACACTGACCTTTTAAATGGCTTCTTGCGCTGTGATTTTAATTCAGGTTTAGTTTGATCTTTCAGATTCCTGCTCCCTTCATGGTTGAAAGGCATTCCATATTCATCTGATAGAATAATATGCATAATCTGTCAAGGCAGAGACCTGTTCCATTATTCTCTGCAGCCTGTAGCTTATGCTACATTCAGCTACAAAGGTGTGAGGGTTCAGCAGTGAACAGGTGGTTGGGGAAACTCTTTGAGGAGGTAGTGGAGTCGATCAAAGCCTTTTAGGTAATCTTAAGAGGATGTTTCATGTGTTCTTGATTCACAGAGATGGAAGGAACCTTAGGGAGCATAGATGGAAGTCACTTGCCTCTGGGTCATGACAGTTAACATTCTTTGAGCTACATGGATGCACACGTGTCATTCATGAAAGGAGATTCCATTGTCAACATTATTCAACTGCAGTTTTAAGTAACTTTCCTTAATAAAAAGATTTTCTTACATCTGACCAACATTTTTTGTATTACAGTTTCTCTGCTGAGTTACTTTTTTTTCACAGTGGAGATGAAATAAATCATTCAGCACCTTCTTACTGCATAACAAGTATATATAGGACTCTCCTCATCACCACCAGGCATTGTTTCAATTCTGTTCTCCCTTCCAATACACTGGTCATCTTTATTATCATCACAATCCTGGCCAAGTTCCCCAAATCCACAAATGTCAATTTTTGCAATCCGTTATTTACGAGCACTCGGTAGCATGAGTAATGAGGTGGTGACTGCTTAGTCCTGGAATGTTATGTAGGGTGAATATTTTTCCAAATTGGATTTGCTTTAGAAAACCAACATTTATTTAAACATCTCTCATGTGACGGGTACAGTGCTGATATTTGAACTATGTTTCCATTAGATCATTCTGCCAGAAGGAAATTAATGCAACTGGAGAGGTGGAGGAGCCAGTGTGGGCTTTAGTCCCCAAAGAGGCCGGGTGAGGGCTGCAGATTTGGGCAGGAACCACCATGGCAAAAAGGCAGCAAATGAAGCCTTTCATACATGTTCCTTATACCAGTGACTGCTTTACATAATTTCCTCTATTGCCATGGAATTGCAGAGTACTAGGCTGACATACTAGGAAGGTCATCATAATAGCAAGTCCACAACATCAGGCATGGTGATAGTTTGCCATCCAGGAAAGAGCCCAGCTCCACCACCTAGTACTAATGGGACTTTGGAAAGGTTGTCTAATGTCTATGAACCTCATTTTCCTTCTTTGTGAAGTTGGGTATTAAGTGGTGCATTATAGTATTTTCACGAGGATTATGTGAGATAATACATGCAAAGGGCTGAGCCCATGATAGCTATTATTTCATGCAGTTATCTATTTGCTTCTTAGGGTTTTATAGGAATGGAGTCCCTGTACCTGTTTTCTTGCACTTTATCAACCAGGTCACCATGATTTCTTCCTAATACTCAACTGAAATCTGTCCAGTGTGAGGTAGCTTTTGTTCTGGTTGTTGACTTTCTTCCATGTCTTCTAGTGACAGTTAATCAAATATTTGAGTACTAGTCACAATCATAGGGCATTTTCCACCTACTATACATGCCTTATTGCATTTAATCCATCCTCTGTCCTTCCCCTATGAAACCACTATCCCACAGTGGTCCCATGAGACCTGGCTAGAGCCCTACCCCACTGTAACTCTGTTTATCTCTGAGAAATAGTTTGGCCTTTGGTTAATAGTTCCCTCCCCAGAAGGAGCCAGTTAAAATATCCTAGACCAAGACAGCCATGGAATTGGCCTCCCGGAGACTTCAAACCTCTTGAGCATCACCACGATGACAACAGAAGGTGCCATAAAAGAACCAAAAAAGAGGCAGAATCCTGGTTCTGAGAAGAACACCACTGGTTTCCCTTTATCTGCTGAGACCACTCCTCCATTTCTCTCCTCCTCTGTCCACATCTCTGAACCCAAGCCCACGAGAAATTGATCTGAGAGCTACTAGGCTCCCACTTCTTCATTCTCTGGTCATTGAGTTGCTAAATAAAGCTCATTTTCGGTTTCATAATTGGTTTTGCAACACCTAATGGACAAAGAACCGGCTTGGGGTCCCAGAAAGGGGGATTTTGGGCAACAAAATCATATTACAGGTGAGAGAACCAAGTCTCAGAGATATCAAAGAAGGCCCCTGAGACCACACAGGTAGAGCCTGGATTCTAACTTAGTCTTTCTCCCCTTTTTCCTCAGTCATGTTGCCCACAAGACATATATTTAGTCTCTTTTTTTTTTTTTTTGGTAGACTAAATAATCCCCTTTTCTCCACTTTGGCAATCAGCTACTGATTTAAAAAATATGCATATCATTTTAGAAACATAAATCATGCTACCTATTTCAAATCCTTTTTGGAATGAATAATAATGATGATGTTGGGTTACATGTGAAAGGTGTGTTTTAAATATGAGTGGAAAACTAAACCAATGATTAGTAGTAGCAGGTCCAAATTATTTCAGGATTCGTTAGTTTTGACCAAGTTAGAAGGATTAATATTTTCCATCTCATGACACCTTTACTTACAGGTTAACAGGCTTTAACTGAACATGATCCTGGTAGTAGGAGTGTGCATCAAGTCCACCTATGAAATCAACTGAAAATATAACATAGCCCAATATGAATCAATGTCTAAATAAACACACACATCATAGTAGGTGTTTAAAATAGAACACATATAAATAATATTAACAAAAATACCTGTCTATCACAAAACGGAAAAACGTGTGCTTAATATAAAGGACAGCTCAAAATATTATCCATGGTTAAAAAATGGGGACATTTTAAGAAACACAAAGATGTGGGCATGTAGTGACTGAAAAATCACAGATGTTGTTGGTTTTAGTGAAAAATGAAGTCACATTAAATAGCATTATATTTAAAATAATGTGTTTGTCCTTAGGCATAGAGCTATGGCCTTTCGCCTTACATATCAAAAGCTGTATCTTCTCATCTTGTTGCCAGAATCCATTTTATTCTTAAGAATATTTATTGCACTGTTAGAAAGACCTCTGAGAAGTCACATAATCTATGTCCATGCCTTCTTCCTCAAACCATCCTTGACAAATAGGCATCTGTCTTTTGCAAAGAAGGTTTCACCTCCTCTCTGGTAGCACAGTACTTTCTCACAGTCTGCACAGAATCACTGTTCTTGTGATATTCGTTCTTTCTCCCTGTCTTGATCACAGCCTCTGTCTTTCTTCTCCGATCCTAATGTCCACGGCTAATGTTAGTTCATTATTTCTGTGGTTTTTTTGTAGTTTATCACAAGTATAATTACTTTACAGCAAGCATTGGTTTTATTCTAGCACTCTGATGTTAGCAGGTACCTGGACATTTAGGGACATTGAACTCTCAGTGTGTGTGTGTGTGTGTGTGTGTGTGTGTGTGTGTGTGTGTAGATACACAGTATATGGGGGACATTAAATCATATCCTCAGCTCAAGACAGGCACTTCCGTGCACAGTGATTTAGAGTGAGATGACCCACTTAAGCTCTAGACACACTTGTCAATCCCTGATCTGCTCTAACCTTTGCCTCCACTGGAGAAGCTGAGGTGAGACTGGGTCCATTAAAGCTTCGCCAGAGCACAGTGCAGACAGAGCCTTGGAGTCCTGTGGGGCACAGAGCAACCAGGTGGGAAGACCCTTTTCCAGGTAATCCCCCTGGAGGCCAGAGGAGCCTGAAGCTTATTTTTTTCCTACCACTTCAGGCCAGGTCAGTCCCCTGGATACCACCTTCGGAGAGAAGCAGCGAGAGGGGAGTCCATCTGAGACATGAAAAGAGTTTCCCAGGGAGAATAAGCAGTGCCTGAAGGGACCGTTTACATGTTCAAAGTTGTTTTTTTTTTTAAAAATTAGATTAGACACTTAATCAAACATTCACTTCTTCACCCTGCTGACCAGTGAGTGAGAATTTTAAAGGAAGATAACATTGACTACAACGATTGCATGGGCATATCGTTGACAAAGGCACCTTTGAAAGTTAAGGAGGTTATTAAAAATAAACACATTTATAAACATGTACATTTATGAATAAATGATTCAATTAAAATTATATCCAAAATAAAATTATAAAAATAAAGACAGCATATATACTGTATGCACTGAAACAAAATAAAAAGCAAACTTTATATTGATTATTTGAATATTAGAATGTAGCATTAACAGAATCATTAGTTTAAGTATAAATTCATATACTGCTGTAAATCTATTCCTTAGGCATCTACATCTCTAGCTCACCATGTCACCAGTATTTTTTTGGGAAGAATATACATATAGTATATGTATATATATTCAATATGGTTTTATTAATTTCATAAATTTATTTACAAGATTACTCAAAATTTCTTTTTATTATTATTGTTAATTTTGAAATTAATGATCTCAATGACTGTGTAAATCATATCTTTAATTAAGGAATTTTGCCAATGACTGCCTTGCAGGGTATGGTTGCCCTAGATGACTTAGTGACCATGGAGTGTGGGACACAAAAGCTGCAGCAAACAGCAGGCTGTTATTGATATTATTGATACATTTATCTTATTCTGATGACACATTCTCACGAACTATTGATTTCCAATATTTCAAAAGCCCTGTTTAGCTGGGGGTAATGATTTGCCAGAATTCCAACATTCCCTTCCCCTTCGTTCCCAGAAGTCTGTCTGTCCTTGAGGAACCTGTATTGAATTTGTGTCTAGTTTGATTTTCTCATATTTGGGAAGAGTAGCTACTTTGGAGGAGGGAAATTGATTAGTGCACCACATTTTGAAACCTGAGGTTTCACCTTCTAGGGGCGCATGAAGGAAAATAAGAGCAGTGGAAGCAGAATTTGTGGGGTTAAGTGTCAAGTAGAATCGAGGCTTGCCCTTTCTCCAGGGCTGGTGTTATTTCATGAGGTAGGTCCCCTTTGGGGCAAATGACCCACCCAGTGCTCACGTGACCCACCTGAGTGCACACTCACGACCTGGCCAAGAGCACACATGACACTCTCATCATCATTTGTGTAGCTTTGACTGCAATGCTTTTATCCTCTACTCCTCCCCGCTCCCCCCCCCCCCCCCAATAGCACAAACCCTGAGGGGAGATCTCTCTCCCTAAGATTTCTTTCAGGTAATATATCTCCTTTGTGCACTTTTCCTTTAATGTTTCCAGTGCTATTCCTTTAGTGATATCATTATTCTAGTTATTCTGTAAGGATCCCATCGACTGTCTTTAGCATTTTGTCTTTAATGCTTGTGTGGGGGAAACCAGGTTAGTATAGTGTCCCTAGAGTGCTTTGTTAATAAGCAACTACCACTGTGACTTCTCCCTCTGACTTGCAAGAGTCAT
Organism: Myotis yumanensis; assembly: GCF_028538775.1. Lineage (NCBI taxonomy): Eukaryota > Metazoa > Chordata > Mammalia > Chiroptera > Vespertilionidae > Myotis > Myotis yumanensis. Next base: position 21,690,866 of record NW_027223766.1, read on the forward strand.
ATCACATTGATAAAGATGCCTGCAACATATTGGCTCCCATATACACGTCTTAGTTTTTGTTTTCTCATATTTGGAAAGAAAGTAGCTAGTTTGTTTCCTCTTTTTTACTTGAATCATCTTTAATAGGACATTTTCTATTCTCTTTAAAGTTATTCAGCTTTCTTAAACCCATACACATTGTGCTCTATTTTCCTACAGGGGATATATGCTTAACCCTTCAGTTTGTGATTGGATTGAATGGCTGCTTACTGTGGTCACCTACAGTTTGCCTTTAATGAAGGCCCTTTCACAGTTTTTATAATTTTTCAATTACTGTCTGTTCAGAATCACTGGTGGCTGAAGGCCATTTTGTCACCACTGCTGGGTTTATTAGAGAGAAAATTTTATTCTAGAGAAAACAAGATTAAAAAAAAAAATCCTGAACACACCTCTCGTTTCTATTTTTGAAACTCCCTTTTCATTGTCACTTGGCTACATTTCCAGCTTTTGTTCCTCTCCTGGGTTCAGGTCTGTGGAATCAGATTTTCCCATAATCAGTGCCGACAGTTTCTTCCCACTTAAACATTTCTAAGAGTGGATAATACTTAATAAAGGAATAATGAATCTCTAAAATCTCTTTGGGGTTAATAAAGCAGAATGGAATGGCTGAGAGGAAAATTTATGCTCAGAAAGGTAAGGGCTAAAAGCAGTTTTATAAATTTGTCTAAACAGTTTATAACTTCTTCCCTATGTAATATATTTTTTCTTGGTTATTTAGCTCCCCCCCCAATATATCTTTATTATTCTTACTTAAATCTAGCCAATGTTTTACTTTGCTCTATAAATAAAGTGACAAACATGTTGCCTTTGAAATCTCTCTATAACTCCTTTTTTACTGTCTACTTCTACAGTTTTAGATATTTCCCCTCTGACTATTATTTTCTCTTTTTGTTTTATGGCCTCTATTATTGTTTTAGGTTTTCCCTTTCCTAGTACAATCAACATACAAAAAAAGCCATTTCTTCTGAGATCTATTTGATAAATCCTTTCCTCCTTCTGTGAATTACTGCCCAAAGAAAATGGAATCTGATCATATTCTTTCCAAGATTAAATCCACTCATTGACTTCACATTATCTAGCAAAGCATCCCAACTGGTGTGACCTGAGTAGGTTCAGAGGTGACACGATATCGATTCTCTCATTCTTTGGAGTGTGTGTGTGTGTGTGTGTGTGTGTGTGTGTGTTCACTGAGCGAGGCTTAGGTTAGCTAGCCCACTGGGCCAGTCAGTTCTTTCTGAAAGAAAAGTAATTCATTTACCACAGAGTGCCTTATAATTGTTAGCATTCTCTGTGAATGCCAAGATATTAAATAGATTGGGAGTCACTGCTGTAAGACTCCAAGATCCCTGAAAGACGGATCCTACCATTCACGTAGTGAACAGAACATACTCAACTACTCATCACTTCCAGTGTAATGCAGGTTCCCCCAGATCTCTGAATGTTCCACGGTTTCCCCAAGCTCTTTTGACATTCCTCCCCTCCCCCAGTATTTAAAATGCACTCTCTTTGTTCTCTTCCTAGCCATGTCATATTCTTCACACATTCTGAGGAGCCATGCTTGGTGCCCCGAGACACAGTTAGCCTCTGCTTTTTTTTTTCTGTGCATCTGATTCACTTTGTACAGACCATTATCTGCACTTCGTTCTTATGTAATTATTTAAATGCCTGGCTCACTTACTAGAATGTAAGATCTCTGGGGAAAGGGACCAAGTCTTATTTTTTCTATATCCTTGTGGTCTAACACACAGAAGTCTTTCAATAACTGCTTCTTGCATGAATTAATCAATAAATCAACAAAATATTGGGCTATTTAAGCTTGTTTAAAGCTCTAAAGTGAACCACTAATATGCTAGCTCTGGACTAGAAATACTTTTGGATATGGACGGGTCACTGACTTCAGAACAAGAGGAGTTATGAGAGAAATGAAGAATCCCATCAAACGTTTAAATGTCTACAAGCATTGGTAACCCATGTAGAATAGAAAGAATACAGAATTCTGAGGCAATATGATTGAAAGAAGCAAATAGAATGGAATGCTAACAGAGTACTGAAAGACAGGTTGACAAGTGCCTTTGAGCACATGGGAAGACATAAAATGTTTTAAAGAGTTAGCAAGTGTAAAACCAACCAAAAAGAAACTCTTAGTAGGAATAAATTCTTTCTACTCAAATCTAATGTTATCCGAGTCCTGGTGTTGTGGGCCGCTGAATTAGTCACATTTGAAGCACATGGAATGAGATTTCCTCTTGTTCCACCAACTATTAAAAAAAAGCAGCTCTGTTAAATCGGTTAAAGTAGAGGAAACTCAGAATCCCCTTGTAAGTTAGATTCTGCTTCCCAGCTGAAAATCCCTCAACATGTAGCAACCTCAAATTGTTTAAGATGCTTATTTACTGGAGAAATGCATTTCCAAAAGAGGGAAATGACTATAGGGAGAACAAAGTTAGCCAATTCCACAATTTTAATACTCTTTTATGAAGTACAGATTAGGAGTTGCAATCATTGGGATAATCCGTGTTTACCTGGTAAGTAAAATCTTTGTGATTCTTAACATAATCAGACGGATCGTCTTAGACCTGGCAGATTCACACTGTAAAACCAATTCAAAAGTTGAATTGGACAATTAAATTTACACTCGTGATTTTATGTTGGAAGACATGGGGATATTTTATTAAAGTTGTATAATATTTAAGAAAATATGTAAACTATTGAATTTAAGCAGATCAAAAAGTTACTAAAAGTTCAATGGAATATTATTCATCCTTATAAAGACATGAACTTGTGATGCATGCTACAATTTAGATGAACTTTGAAAACATGATGGTAAGTGAAATAAGTCAGACACAGAAGGACAAATACTGTGTGATTCCATTTATGTGAGGTTCCCAGAATAGGTAAATACATAGAGTTTGCAGGGACTGGTGGGGTGGGGAGAGGGAGGTGAGAAGTCATTGTTATGGGTACAACACTTCTGTGTGGGATGATGAAAAAGTTCTGGAAATGGATAGTGGTGATGGTTGCCCAACATTCTGAGTGTACTTAATGGCACACTTAAAAGTGTTCAAATGGTTAATTTGACATTATGCATATTTTACCACAATAAAAAGAAAAAAGAAGCCCCCAAAAATGCTTATTAAAATTTACTAGATTTTTAAATGGAATACTGAGAGGTCTATATAGCACTTAAAGCTTAAGAAAACACAGGTTTTAAAAAAATGTGTCACTTTAATAAATTGCATGCTGATTTAAAACCCTGAATAGCTATAATTATAATTTTCTGTGCAGAAAAGTTTCCTTCCTGGACATCAGAAATGGGCAGTGATGACTGAGTGAGTTCATCTATGTACAGTTTTCACGATGGGCTCCTGTTATTGAAATTTCTTTCTTATGTAAAAAAAAAAAATGTCCACAGCTGGTCTTTTTTGGAAAGCTCACTTTACTTAGAATTAGTGGTGCTTGCTTTTTATTAGAGGACGATTTTAAGAGAGCTGTAGCTTTCTGAAATAACATGGCCTTCAGGGCCCGAAGATAGACACTCATTCCCAGGTTATTGGACACCAGAAGCAATAAATTGGGACACTCCTAAACCTATCAAGCAGGAATGTTTGCTGGGAGGAAAGAATAGCCCATTGAAATGTAGTATCTTACAAAAGCATGGCTTTTGCTTGAAAAAACAAAACAAAACACTTACCAACCAACCAAACAAAAAACACCAGGGCACAGAAAACTGACCATTAAAGTATTTCTTTCAAAATGTAGGAAAATGGGGGAAAACGTGCAATGAAAGTCCTAAAGGAACCCAGGCCTTCACCTGCTGTCTCGTGTCTTTGTTGTCTCAATTAGGAGGAGAACACAGTCAGTGGGACACCCTGGCTTCGACTCTAGGACTCATAACTAAGTCTTTGTTTCCCTTCAATGAAAAAAGAAACATTTAATGTACTTGTCCAAACAAACGTGTAGGTGAATTAATAGAAAAGGGGGCAAATATAGAACAAATGAAAACAAAATATTTAAGGCTAGGCTGTGCGCTGTCTTTTCTCACAACATGTAAAGAAATGGTATGCTTTTCATCATTCTCACGTAGCCTTCCTGCTGAACACAGGGTTCAAAATTAAGTCCCAGAATCAATCTGCCTTTTAATTCACTATTCTTGTGCGAGTCAACAGGTCAGGAATGTCCAGGTTACCTTTAGACCCTCTGGGGCACCCAATCTACAGCGGCTTCTGAAGTCAAAGCCTTTGTTTTTTCTGGAAGCTTCTTCCGGGAAGTGATTCCCCATGCCCTTGCTGTTCCTTCTTTCAGGAATGCTCTCCTCCTGCCTCTTACCTCACAGGCTCCTTTTTCTCCTTTTCTGTCTCAGCTTCAGTGCCATCTCCTCTCTAAGAGCTTTCCAGGCCCCCAGGAGGCACTGGAGCATTTGTGAAAAGCCTGAAATGCTCTACCCACTTGAGGGGTAGGAGGTCCTCTGGGGGGCCCTGACATACCCTCCTGGGTGCTCCTCAGCGACTTGCACCTCAAAAGCACTTATCATTGTGCTCCCGAGTTACGTGGTCAACTCTCCTCCAAGCAATGGCTCAGTGACCAAAGTCCCTTCACTACTGCAGTTTGATCATTTTCAACACATGGCTACCAAAGCTTCTATGAGTGTCTGCATCCACCAGGTAGAAAGGGGAAGAGCATGAGAACCACATGGGTAAGATATTTACGGAATAGGCCTGGCAGTGGGCACATCTCTTATGCTCCCGTCCATGATCTAGAATTCAGTTTTCTTGGGGACACCTAACTGCAGGGAGCTGCTGGGAGAAAAACGAACAAATGGGGTTTAGCGAATAGCTGGCTAGTCTCTGACACAGGCTGGTACGTAGCTATTATAAAATTTGTGAAGGTGGTATTTAATGAATAAAGACTGGGAAGCCTGATAAGTTTTGCAATTGATTGAACTGTATGTAGCAAAGAGAGCTGTATTTGGGATACACCATGATCTCTAATGTAGACTTTCTGTTCTTAAAATCAAAGAGAGAGCAAGAGAGAACGAGAGAGAGAGAGAGAGAGAGAGAGAGAGAGATCTTGTTTCCCTCCATGAATGAAAAAATGTGGACAAAACTGAAAGGCTATAAGGTATGATTTAGAATGATTTTACTTTGTACCCCATACAATTTAGGAGGAGAGAAATATGCTTTTACTTCTCCCCAACTTTATTTTCATGTTGGCATTCAAATTATCACATATATAACTTAGATTCCTGTTTCAAATATTGTTCCAGGAAGAACACTAAATTAATGTTTTCTCTTGGTTAAGAAAGTACTACTATAAAGTACATGAAAATGAGTATTCCATATCTTCTTCTTGGGTCCCAGTGGGCCTCTGGGTGGGGTGGGGAGGGTGGCAGGATGCACTAGGCCAGCCAGAGGCAAGAGGATGGGCACACCAAGCAGGCTTCAATTTTCTACAGCTGACTCCAGGGAGCAATTACCTCCCTTCCTCTCTGGCCAGTTGTCCCAGCTGGCCCGGGTCCCCACCCAGAACCCCCTTCTGGGCTGAAGCCTGAAGAACAAGTGATCAGGGGACTGGGTCAGGCAGACAGAGGCTCCAGGCACCCTACCACCCACATCAGCCAGCACCAGCACATGCCTTTGACCTCGGCCTCTCCTGTGGGTGCGTGAATCCAGCTCCTGCCTGTAGATTTATGCTGGGAGAAGACCTCCCCGCCTTTCTGCATGCAGTGCACCCCTCGCCACTCTCCCTGTGCCCTTCTCTCTGTCTTGTCTCCCTGTCTGGTCAAGAACTGTTTGCAAGAGAAGCAATATCTCAGTGTTTTGTATATACAACCACTCTTGTAGCCTTTGTTTGTTTGTTATTGTAGAGAAACAGATTCTTTATATATTTTGTAAGATTGATGCCATATATATATATATATATCTTGAGAATGTTATGTACTATTCTGCTATCTAAAAGGGCTAAACGTCTGTTTTATTGCCTGGTCTTATTTTAAAATGCTTCTGTTTTATTGTCTTACTTTACTTAAAATGCTTCCTTCTAGCAGTGTGAGTATAAGCTGTATACTAAGGAGAGTGGTTCACATTTTAAGGACTTAATGATAAATAATCACTCCAAAAGTAGCCAGGGCGAGTATTCAAAATTTGTTACCTGTAGCTGCATCAGAAATATGCTTAATTTGCATCAGGATATTAGAAGTAATTTTTAATTGATAAAATAAATGATATTCAAGAGATGGGCTTGCCTGGCAAAACTCAAGAAGATGGGATTGTCTGGGAAATCAGAAGGGAAATTTTTCAAAGAGGGAGCAGTCAACAGTGACCAAAGTCATCAATTATAATGAAGCTCGATAATATCTAAGTGATTTTGACAATTAGAAGGTCATTGCTGGCCGCTGAGAGAGCATTTTCAGTGATAATATAGGACAGGAGGCCAGGCAGCAGCAGGCTGACAGAGAATGGGAGGTGAGAAAGTGAACACTAAGCCTGGACTACTTTATAGAAAGGTGATGGGATAAAGAAGTATAAATTTGCAGTTATTAAAATAGTCACGGGGATGTAAAGTACAGACTAGGGAATATAGACAATAATATATCTATATATACAAAAGCCTATGTGACTGTTACAACCAGTTGACCGAACGACTGGTTGCTATGATGTGCACTGACCACCAGGGGGCAGATGCTCAATGCAGGAGCTGCCCCCTGGTGTTCAGTGTGCTCCCACAGCAAACCTCCCATGGCTGGCCAACTTCCCTCGGTCCCTCCCTGCCGGCTGGCTGGCCCCAGTTGGCCCCTATCAGGACTGGGCAAGATGGCCTGATCAGCCCTGATCACCATCCAGGCTGAGAGACTCAACTGTGCACAAATTCATGCACCGAGCCTCTAGTATTATAGTAATTATGCCTGGTGTCAGATGGGTACTAGACTTATCAGGGTGATCACCTTGTGAGTTATACAAATGTCTAGTCACTATGCTTTACAACTGAAATGAATACAATATTGTGTGTCAACAGTAATGGAAAAGTAAAAGATAATTATTTAACAAAAATGAAAAGTCTGAATGAGGGAAGCAGCACAAGAGACAGGGAAGGTAAATGCCTACCAGGGGAGTCTGGGTAATTTCTTCGTTATGTGACTCTATTTATAAGGTGAGGAAAAAGATGCAATGGGAGGGAGAAACTGGACAGGGAGAGAGGGGAAGAGAGAGGAGAGAGAGAGAGAAAGAGAGAGAGAGAGAGAGAGAAAAAGAAGAGAGAGAGAGAGAGAGAGTAGTTAATGGAGCAACTATTAAAAGCCACACAAGCCACAGGACAGAATGAAGGCTTACTTGAGGAAAAATAAAGAAAATCATGGATAAATGAAGGTAGTTCCCATGGCTTGGTACTTGTGGGAATCCATACCTCCTGGCTTTCATTTTCTTTGGGAAGAGCCTTAGGGTGGAGGAGGAAAGGTGCCAAGAATTACATCACCACTTTGGATTTCATGTCCCTAAAATAGGGGTGGGGTCTCCAAAGTCCTTGAAATGAGGATAGGAAAATCTAAGACTGTAGTGTTTGTTGTTGTTGTTTTAAATAGGTTCTTTCACATTCCACATTGGGATCGCAGTATCTCACCATCACTATTGGTCACAGTATAACCCCAGAGGAGCCTATAACCTTTGGTATAGGACAGTGGTCGGCAAACTGTGGCTCGCGAGCCACATGAGGCTCTTTGGCCCCTTGAGTGTGGCTCTTCCACAAAATACTAAGTGCGGGCATGCATGTACAGTGCGATTGAAACTTCGTGGCCCATGCACAGAAGTCAGTTTTCGGCCTGGGTGAGTCTATTTTGAAGAAGGGGTGTTAGAAGAAGCGGGGGTACATTCACTGAGGTCGACCCCTCAGATTGAGGACGTTTTTAGCAAAGGCCAGCTTAGGAGTACCCTAATTAAGTTAATAACAATGTACCTACCTATATAGTTTAAGTTTAAAAAATTTGGCTCTCAAAAGAAATTTCAATCGTTGTACTGTTGATATTTGGCTCTGTTGACTAATGATTTTGCTGACCACTGGTCTAGGAGAAACCTGAGGCTCAGGGCAGTGAGGAGGCCTCCTAGTGAGTTGCGGGGAGGGAGTAGGGCTCTTGTTCTCCAGGCTGCACTACCAGATGGGGCTGCAGAGGTGCTGGTTCCTACAAGACTGGCAGAGCCGCTAACCTTTCCCCCAGAGTTGTAAGGGAGCTACTGGGCTGTGGTTCTCCTGCCTCACTGAGCCCATCTGGAGAGAGGACAGCCTGCTTTCCCAAGGAAAGCAAGGCCTCAGGCCTTCAGCTCCTGGGTTTAAAGCGTAAGGCTGCAGTTTTAAGGGAACTGGAGGAGGCACTGACGAGGACCAGGAGAGAGGTTGGAAGGGCAGGGTGGCCAGCTTACGTGTCACAGTGTGAAGTTGCCTCAGGGCCAGTGGATGCAGGCGCGTGCTTCTCTCCACATCAGTGGGCAGCATAGAGACAGATGTAGAGAATGAGAGGCTAATGTACCTGCTGTGGGGCTGGCAGAACTAGCCCAGTGGGAGAACTGAGAAGGGCAGGGGGGTTGGGATAAAGGTATTGAATTTAGAATTAAAATGGAAACTCAGGGGAGTTTGGCAGAACCCTGTCAGCTGCTCTGCCTGCTGGGCTCCTAAATCTTCCCACTAATAACCCAGAGTGAAACCATCGCACAGGATCCACATAAAATCCTCACAGCACATGTTTTCTTACTGTGCATTTCGGGTGCCGTGAGGCTGCGGATTTTTAAATTTGTTGCTCCCTCATAATCACATCTGGTCCCCAAATCCCGCATCTTCCATTCGGTACCATCTGGATGGCAGATCCTTCATTCTTCCTTCTCCACCGAAGGACATGGATCGCAGCGTGGGGCCATTGGTCACAGTGATAACAGAGCTCCCCTCTGCCTGAAGCAGGGGGCTAGAGAGAGCCAGGCAGGCAATCGTGAAGAGGGCTTGCTTTAGGGCTGAGGCAAGGCAGAGAGATCAGGATGTCTTGAAACAGCTGCCACCATTTACCATTTGTAAATGAATGGCGAAGAAAATGGAGGCACTTGGTTGTACTTTGAGATAACCTCCCAGCCACAGGGACCTCATCCACTGAGCTGAGTGCTTTTGGGACCCCCTAACAGGTGATATGCCTTGTAAATGGGCACAGAGCTAGATATTGGTAGAGTAAGGACCACCTTCATTTAAATCATTTCTAAAATCCAGTTTCCAGTGGAAACAGAAAATTACCACCCCCATTTTCTGTCAAAACAGGCAGGCCACAGTTTGTAACCAATGAAAATTTTCAGGGAATTTAAGTGCACAAACCATTTATACTTTATTGTGAATGAATCAGATTTTTTGTGCAGTGCAGGGAATGGAAACTTTAAATTTTCATAAGGTGTGAGGAAAAAGATGAGAGATAATGTAAAGACATGGGAGCATTTTCCCTACCATGTGTTTTGTACAATAAACATTTACTGATGTCCTGTGCTGTTCCATATACCGAATCAGGTCACGGGATCCTTGAGACATGAACCCTATCCTCTAGAAGTGGGGCACCCTGTTAATGAAGAAACAAGTGAAGCAGGTTCAGAGATATGTTTAGGCCTACTGAGCCATGGTGGCTGGGGGGGGGGGCGGGGGGGCGGGGAGGGAAGGTGCCCTCAGGAAGACTGTTAAGGAACATATAGGACTTGTTAGTGACTTGAAGGGAGGTGAAGTTGTCTCATTTGGTGATTGACTAGATGAGGGAGAAGTTGAGGAATATGCCCAAGGTTCTAGCTTGTGTAAGGCGTGATCATTCACATAAATGGAGATAGAATATAGAAAAGGAAGAACTTTCCCCACCATCTCTACCGGTGGAAATCCTTGGCAGTCCATTTGTTTGAGATAACCTCCCAGCCACGGGGGCCTTATCCATTGAGCTGAATGCCTATGAGATCCCATAACACAGCGGTTCTCAACCTGTGGGTCGCGACCCCCCTGGGGGTAGAACGACCCTTTCACAGGGGTCGCCTAAGACCATCAGAAAACACATATGTAATTACATATTGTTTTTGTGATTAATCACTATGCTTTAATTATGTTCAATTTGTAACAATGAAAATACATCCTGCATATCAGATATTTACATGACGATTTACAGCAGTAGCAAAATTACAGTTATGAAGTAGCAACGAAAATAATTTTATGGTTGGGGGTCACCACAACATGAAGAACTGTATTAAAGGGTCGCGGCATGAGGAAGGTTGAGAACCACTGACATAACAGGTGATATGACTTGTAAATGGGCACAGAGCTAAAACTTGGTAGAGCTAGGGCCACCTACAGTTTCTCTTCCAATGCTCCCTCATTATCTATTGTATATCTAGTGTCCATTGTGTCAGGAAATGGGCTACGCCCTGGGGATATCGTGATGTAAAAATTACAATTGTGTTAAATGTCCCCAAGTGCAGTGTATAATGAAAGCACAGAATGATATATCACAGACGCCCTCATCTAGCCTGAGGAAGAAAGTGTCAAATTGGGAAAGAGAGTCAAGCTGAGACCTGAAAGATGCATAAAGTTAGTGAAAAAGTGTGGTGTGAGGAGGTGTGGAAAAGATGCATAGACTTAGAAAAACAGATGTGGTTGGAGATGAGGAAGTGAGGGGGGTAGGAAAATATGGCTGTAGAGAGTTCCTGGTCAGACTTAAATACAGTGGGGCCTTGACTTACGAGTTTAATTCGTTCCGAGACCGAGCTCGTTAAGGAGCTTGTTAACTCAAATTACTCTGTCAACTCAATGCAAAAAATCGGCCGAGAGACAGCTGGTATCTCAAAAAACTCTTTAGTTGGGACACTCATAAGTCAAGGCCCCACTGTATAGGAGTCCTGGTTCAGTGAGATAGGCATTCATCTAGGCTCCATATCACTGTGGACTTTGCAGCTGATTCTAGAAAGGGGGCTTTCTATCTTGCCCCTGTGGAGAGTCCCCACTTGGTTCACTGTTTTGGGTATTTGGGTGTTCATAATATTATTCTTGAGAAACTGTCTTTTTTTTTTTTTTTTTTTTAAATATATTTTATTGATTTTTCACAGAGAGGAAGGGAGAGAGATAGATAGTCAGAAACATCGATGGGAGAGAAACATCGATCAGCTGCCTCCTGCACACCCCCCACTGGGGATGTGCCCGCAAGCCAGGTACATGCCCTTGACCGGAATCGAACCTGGGACCCTTCAGTCCGCAGGCCGACGCTCTATCCACTGAGCCAAACCGGTTTTGGCGAGAAACTGTCTTAATAACCCACCAAAGGACTGGAAGTCTATCTCTGAATCATAACACTGTAGCTAGGATCCTATTCTGTGCTGCTCAACTTTCCAAGGCGTGGGCTGCCCCAAATCACCACCCTGTTGGGCCTGCCTCTCTGACAGTGGGTCTGTCCCCTGGGCCATATTTTGTATTTAGATTCAGTCTGTGAATGCACCAAGTTTCCAAGTCTCAGTTCCCTCTGAGATGTTTTGTCCAGGAATCAACAAGCTCTTGCTCTGATGTGGTATAGTGGAGGTTTAATTCATCTTCCAATATCTTAACATTCTAAATTACAAAAATTCCATTCAATTATGTTTAAGAGATACAGGACCTCCATTTGCCAAAAACAAATATTTGTAAATGCATCAGGCATCTCACTAAATTCTGAACACAAGGCATAGTCATTTCATTAGATTTGAAAATCTTGGGATCTTGAAATACATTTTGAAAAATAAGTTGCTAGGCCAAGAGAATACATTTAACATATACACTCAACAAACATTTCTTAATTGGATGCTAAGCATTTTTCTAGGCTCTATGGTTCTATCAGGGACCAAAGTAAAGATCCTGCCCTCACAGATCTATTCTGATTGCTAGTACTTTTGTAGCTATTTGGTAGTTATCTTGGCAAATTAGGAGAAATGTTACAGGTTCTATATCTAAACTGTGGTGAGGATAGTTACATGCAACTCACCAGATAGTTACCAAAAGAAATACTCTCTGAGAACCAGTAGACGTTTAATGGTTTATTGCACAAATACTATGACTCCTTTGAAATGTCGACTGTGACAACAGTATCACCCTTACCCAAGTCTCATGCTTTTCTCCATATTTGACTCAGAAAATTCTTCTGTTCCTCCACCCTTAAATACACAAATATTTCAAGGCTGTCACAAGACAACCAACCTGTTTTCTATTCTGAGGATCATCCAGCCCTTGCTGCTTTTTCTTCTCCCCCTCTGGCCAGGGTTACTCCACTGCTCTCTGTCTTCTCCATCAATTACAAAGCTAAATTCTTAGGAGGACATAGGGGCTATTTTTATTTCCAATTCACATCATAGCTATGGTAACATCACCTTATTCTTTTAAAAGGAACTCATGAGTAAAGAGGCAAATACATGAATACTAGCCTGCAGGAAGCCTCAAGGAGCAGTAGAGCTATGGAATATTTTTCCAATAGTCACACCTCCTCCCACTGAAAAATTCCCAAAAAGTAGACTAGAAAGGGTCAGATGGCTGCACAAAGAGCTACTTTGAGCTATTCAATGCAAAATATTGAGCCTACATGTGGAGGTTCATTTCCTCTTTAAAACTGGTAGGGTTTTCAATATACTTTTCTCCCACCATTCCACATCTAAAACCCAGACTGGCCTTTTTGAGTCCAAACAGATGTCCTAGTTGTAACTGGCAAGCTGACATAGAAGGAGTCGCGTTAGCAACAGACCCCCTGAAAAAGCCTGGCAATATTTATAACTGTACAAGTTGATACTGTTTTCAGCATCTTTTGCCTCACCTCCACATCTCCCTGAATTAAAACATTCTTTTTAGTAAATTTGACAAGATAGAGCAAGCCCACAAGTTCATTTTCAGCAATAGATGATTCACAAACAAGATGTTGACAGGTTTTTATGACTACACATTCCAAATATCCTGGTCTCACCAAAGTGCTCATGGAGATTGATAGGTATTTTAAAAAGAAATAAAAAAGAAGCAAATATATAAAAATACGTTTTTCATGAGAATGGATGATAGAAAGTATTGACCCCACCCATCAGCACTCTTCCTTTTGTGAGCTTTTCTTCTCTTTGACCTGTAATCATGGTCTTTATAGGAAATAGCAAAGGAAGCCTAGAAGTAACTAAGAAGATGGGTGGCTGGAAATAAATGTTTCCTCAAGCATTTAGGACTTTTCAGAAATGTCCATCACTGAAATGTTAGTCCCATAGAAGCACTTAGCATGGCAGAGGAGAAAAGCAGATAGCTGTTATTAATTTTAAGGCTGGCTGACAGCTTTCAGTCCAAGAACAAGGCTTAACTTTGCATTCTGAATAATGCAGAGATTTTCATTAGTTGGAATAGGAAATGATAAATAATATATTGTCTGCCAAAGTACTGTGACATTACATTATATACTTGCAGTTACCTTTCAGAATAAGCTTTCCAGAAGTGTGCTTAGACAAATTGGAAAGCTAGCAGTATTGTTTTCTTATTTTATGTTTTACTTTTGGAAAAACAATTCAAAAGACACATCTTCTTAGCTGTGGGCTGGTAAGGTCATATCCAAAGGGCAGTTCATTATTGCACCTAAAAGCTAAGTGTTGGCACAAATTGTACTAGTCTATGAGATCATTGCAATTGGTTTCATAGATTTCTTTTTGCTCACATCTGCCTTCTGGAGATGCTGGGCAATTCAATTACAAGTGCACTTTTGATTCCTACTTCTATCAATAAAAAGAATATAAAATTACCCTTGCTTGAGAACGATCAGACTAAAAGGTTTGTGATTGCTTTTCACTGTCATCTCTCTTCCAGCAGATTATCATGTCAGGTTGGTCGAGGGCATATTTACTTTGTTTTGAGCACACAAGACTCAGTTTCTGACTCTAAGTATTATTTGAATTGATGGTAACACAACTACTATATCCAGATGTCTCTCGGTAACTTAATGCATGGCCCCAATAACAAACACCAGAATTAAACCGTTAATGGAAAAGGCTGCTAGCAGCTGCTTCAATCCCAGTTTGATGGGTATTAAAATAGCTGATTCAGAGATTTCTATAGAAAACTTAAGCTAATTAAAGACACCAAAGTCGATGGAACTATAATATCTGCCAGCATCATACAATCTATATACACTCACATTAATACTCTACCCGAAGGCTGATAGAAGGTCAAAAAACGTTTACTCAATTTAGATGGACCTTTTATTATGCATGTCATTTTGCATTTTCCAGGTTTACTTAAAAATCACAGGCCTCAAAGAAAAGTCCTTTCTATATTTATTCTACTAGATAATAAAGACTATTGATTATTCTGCCTTTTCACACTCAGTAAGGCAGGACAGAGCATTCGCATCGTTTGAGAGCCTCCAACCAATTCAGTGAGAAAAAAAGAAAGAGGATTCTTTCAATACCTACTCAAAAGTATCATACCGAATTTAATTGAGATTTATCATTCAGTGTTTCAATTTCTGAAGTATTTATTCATCCCCAATTCTAATCATTTTCTTTTGATCCCTCTTCCAGGTAAAACTGTTCATACTCAACCAGTTGTGTTTTGGCTGTGAGTAGGAGGCAGGCTGCTAACTTTTTATACATTAACATTGTCAGGTTGTAGAATTAACTACTAATGGAACTCTCAAGGATCGACTTTTTGACGTTCAACCTCATAGTGGGAAGTGTTGTCATTACAGCTGCACTTTTGAAATGTCAGAAACTTGCTGGCTCATCTAGCATAAAAAAAAAAAAAATACCCAAGGCAAGCGTAACAGATAAGATGCAGTCTGTTTACATGTCTTCACTGCCTGATGAGTTTCTTCCCAGGGTCTAATATTTATCCCATTTGGTCAAATAAATTGAGGTGGGAACTTATTGCCAACTGGTTTCCAGTTTATGTATCATGTACTACCTCTGATTGGTGGGGAGCATTCATCAGACCCCTTTGGAGTTGTGTTCTAGAAAGTTACAAGGCTAGCTAGAAACTTACCCTCATTTTGTTAGAGTCAACTTTACAACTCAGACAGTAACTGCAATGATATAACCAAATCTCTGCTATGGTTGGGTGTAATAATTATTAGTTTTAAATAAATTAAAATTTCCTTTGGTATTACGTGAGCCCATGACAGAGTTGTGCCAAGAAGTGCCTTATACACTAGCAGGTAGGTGTTTAAGAAATGCCAGTGGTTGACCTATGTTGCAAAATCTCTACCTATATAACTTTTCAGGTTGTATAGGTATTATGTGTGTGTGTGTGTGTGTGTGTGTGTGTGTGTTCCTGCTAAAATGTGATTGCTTAGCTTTTTCAGCATCTCTCTGTTCTTTACATTTTGCCTAGAAGATTGTCATTTTTAGTTTTCTCAGAGAATTTTATATAGCTTATACACATGTAGAGCTTGCTATAATGGGTATTGTTGTATTGATGTCATTGCTATTAGTCAGATTTCAAAATTCTGCAGCCAGCATCCTTACAGGGGTGATGGATAAAGCAACCCCGAATTTTCTACTCAGCATACTGTTTAGGTCTCTGATGAAAAGTTACTAAGACATGTTGTGACAGCAATCTGTAGGCTTCTGTGTCTCTGGGAAGCTTCCCATACAATTTGGGTTGAGAGTTTCAATACTCAGTGCCATCTGATTTGAGTGCAGTTTGGCTTATAAATGCTTGATTGTAACTTTACGATGGTGAGTTCAGTCATTTTCATTTCCAAATGGGAATGATTTCAGAGCCCTGTAATGATTAGTTTTGGGAGCTATATCTCATCCAAAATCAACCCACAGGGAGATGTAACAATACTTACAGGTATCCTCTTCTTCCATGAAAATACTGATCACATAACAGGCATACACAAAACCAACCAACTGCAAAGGAGAGAAAAGAAAATACTTTAAGAATCTAATCCAGATGTCCATAATTACAGAGCCTATATAATCCAATAGAGAAAGAATATATGGCAGTAACGTCTATAAATCTGTAATAGGAAAAAATCTTGGTTTTGCATAATAGCTGTGATTTTAAGGAGGCTTTTCATTTCTACTCAGCTTTAATAGCTTTCTAAAAAAATATACAAGAATGGGAAAAAACCAATTTCTAGGTATTTCACTTAGATTTTGATTTGAGATTTATAGGTCTTACATTTTAAGATCACCACAGGTTATTCAGAACATATATTTTAAAGTTTTGACTATTTATAGAGCAATCTGTAGCTGCACTCATTAATTATTACTACAACTATTTTAATGTTTAATAACAAAAAAGAAATCAAAATACATTAATTATCAATTAAACACCAATCATCTACTGAACCATTTAAAATGCTCAGAAAATGTAAATTCTATTTAAATGCCATGTTTTGTTAATTATATCATAATGAAATGCATTAACTTTCAGGCATTAGTAGTAAAATAAAATAGATAAGATCATTTATACTTTGGATACTAGTAGTGAAAAGAGTAAATGCAGGTGCTTTCTGGCTTTCTACATTTTTTTCTACTTATATTGAGAAGACAATTTTTATCCTATGGAGCCAGTGACACTGAAATTCTTAGAAGACAAAATTTTCATCGAATCTAGTTTAGTCTGAAATTACTTCAATAAATACTTTGATGAAAAAGTATTAGAGTCTGTCTTCTTGCCTTTCTCTCCCTTGTTAAAGTCTGTCCCTCCTTTTCTTTATAAAACACATTGGGAAGGAAACTTTTCTGATAGCCCCAGTGTCAAAGGCTGAATGCAAAGAATAATGTAACTGGTGTTTGTGACTGCCCAGGTAGATGAGGACTTTGAACTCATAACCAGCTTAGACTGTCTAGACAAAGGCAAAGAAGTCTCTCAGAGGGCGAAAGGTTAGAGTGAGAACTTATATAGAGAGACTTGCCAGAGTACTGAAAGTTCCTCTCATCGCAAAGGGTGCCTTTTCTCATCCAAACCAAGTGAGGGGGTATTTCAGAGAAACAGAAACATGGGGAGCCTGACAAGGTTCTTGTAATTTGGGGAACACAGGTGCTTGGCACTTAATCCACATTTGAAGAAGTCAAAATTTAAAGGGCTGTGGCTAAGTGTGCTTTTGGTGACAGTGTGTGCAGACACAGGGCTGAGAGGCATGGCCTGTCAGGTGTATGGGTGCCCTTAGCCTGGCAGGTAAAGCCTTTTGGAGAGAGCTGGCTGTGGAGGTGGCCTCAGAAGAATGATGCTGCTACTTAGTATATAGAAGATGTGTAAGAATGTCAAGTGGCCGGCTAGAGAGGCCGATCATCCAGAGAACCAGGTGAGGATGCCAAAGAATGGCTGGGGTGGGTTTCTGAAGAACCCACAAAAGCACATACAAAAGGAAGAGCTGCAGTTGGAATCTGTTCCACCCAGGGAGCACCTCCTGCTGGATTACAATGGAACCAGCCATGTAAGACCTGTTCCTTATCTCTTCTCCATGAGTCCTC
Source organism: Myotis yumanensis (assembly GCF_028538775.1). Lineage (NCBI taxonomy): Eukaryota > Metazoa > Chordata > Mammalia > Chiroptera > Vespertilionidae > Myotis > Myotis yumanensis. The sequence continues at coordinate 21,708,355 of NW_027223766.1, forward strand.
CTTTCACTGCATCTCTAGAATAACCCAACAGAGAGAAGTGGAGTGAGAAGAGGGAAAAACAGTGAGAAGTCCCTTCCTCACTGCTGATATGCAAGTTGAATTCAGACCCAGGCTGAGGAGGAGAGTTTAAGTAGAGGAGAGTTTGCACTGGCTGGGGCTGAACTTTTATTTTTAAAAAAATTGAGATAAAATTGGTGTACAATATGATATAAGTTTTATGTGTAGAATATTATCATTAGACATCTGTATACTCTACAAATGATCATCAGCAAAAGTCCAGTCACCATCCAACACTATATAATTGACCGCTTTACCCATTTCACCCTCCTGCAAAGTCCCTCCCTCTGGTAACCACCAATTTGTCCTCTGTATCTAAGAATTTTTTGTTTTGTTTTATTTTTTTAGATTCCATGTATGAATAAAGAAATCATATGATATTTGTCTTTTTCCATCTGACTTATTTCACTTAGCATACATAATACCCTCACTGTCCATCCATATTGCTGCAATGGCAAGATTTCATTCTTTTTTGTGACTGAGTAGTATTACATCTATCATCTATCTATCTATCTATCTATCTATCTATCTATCTATCTATCTATGTATCTATCTATCCATCCATCCATCACAGCTTCTTTATCCATTCATTCATCAATGGACACAGGTTGTTTCCATATCTTGGATATTGTAAATAATCCTACAATGAATATGGGGATTAGTGTTATCATATTAATGCTATCAAATTAGTGTTATCATATTCTTTGGATAAATACCCAGAGTGAAATAGCTGGATCATATGATAGTTATATTTTTACTTTTTGGAGAAATCTCCATATTGTTTTCCATAGTGTCTGTACCAATTTAAACTCCCACCAACAGTGTATGAATGTTCCCTTTTCTCCAAATCCTTTGCAACATTTTTTGCTGTTGTTGTTAATCCTTATTCGAGGATATTTTTCCATTGATTTTTAGAGAGAGTGGAAGGGAGAGGGTGAGAGAGATATATTGATTTGTTGCCTCCGTAGGCATCCTAACCAGGGCTGGGAATCAAGCATGCAACCAAGGTATGTGCCCTTGACCGGAATTGAACCCGGGTTCCTTCAGTTTACAGGACGATGTTCTATTCACTGAGCCAAACCAGCTAGGGTCTCTGCAACATTTTTATTTCTTGTCTTTTTTCTATTATGGGCTGGGCCTTTTAATATCTACAGGGGACCAAAAGAGCTATAAGTTCTGCCCTGAAATGTCATACAAAGGGTGAGATAGACCGATGGCCAGAAACTGTACTTGAAGGGGCAGTGGGAGAAAGAATAAAATGCATTTTAATTGTATTCTACCAAGTCCAGCTCATTCAATAAACCAGTTGCATGCAGAAGAAAGAAATGGCCTACAATCCTATTACTAAAAACTTCAGAATGGATTTTCTTCCAATTATTTTTCTCATAGTTGCTATATGCCATGGTTATAGTCTTATGACCCACATCAATATTTTTCATAAGCTTAATTATTACTAACTACATATATTAGCATAATTTATATATGATAATATATTTAAGTAACCTCCTATTATTGAACACTGTTTTCATTATAAATACTATTATGATGAATATTAATACTTTTTCTGTATTTTGGATTATCTGATTCCAAGAAATGCCATAAATAACACATTTTATCCTACTATAGCAGTGAATGATAATGCTTGCTTTGCCACACCATGAAAATATAGCCAATATAATATACAAATTATATCTCTTCATTTATTTAATTTACAATAGTTTTATTCATCTGAAACATTTTCATATTTTATTAGCCATTTATATATTTTTTTCTTTTCCAAATTATTTGTAGAAGTCCTTTACCCACATATTAACTTGCTGTTGTTTTCATTATTTGTGTGAGATCTTATGGGTTGTATATACTAAGCTTTTCTTTATGTCAGCAAGTGATAGTGATGACTTCATAATTGTGGGGTATTTTTTAGTAAATCATCTATTGGAAGACATCTGCCAATGAGTGTAACTTTCTATTTTTTGGCGGGCTCTCTTTTAGGTAGGTGTGTTTGTATGTGTGTGTGTGTGTAACTCAAGAACTTCTCTATTGGTGCTGTTCAAATTACCACAAACATGTGGGTTAAAATCAACACAAATTTATTACCCTATACCCTGTAGTTATGGAGATCAGAGGTCTAAAATTGGTCTTTTTGGACTAAAACCAAGTCAGCCTGGCTGCAATCTTTCTGGAAAATCTGGCAACATCTTTTTGCATGTGTATGGCCTCCTTTGGAGAACTTGCTTTGGGTATGACTCTTTGCTTGGAAAACAGTTCAAGGAGTTAAGGTAACATGAGTTCTAGTGACACAAATATAGACAAATCAGACATCATTTGAACCCTAAGAGCAAGACTAGTGACAATCAAACAGATCAAGTGTCTCTTCCTATCCAGTGTGATTGAGATGACTGATATTTTGGATCTCTTCCATTTGCTTTGCAAAGAGAAGATTGGTAGCAAAATGGATTGAATCATATTATAATAAAAATTTTTTTTAACTACTTTTGTTACTTTGGTTACAGACTGACATTTAGATGCTGCATTGTGTATTTTACCTTGGAAGTTGCTTATTGAATAGTTAGCCCACAGTTGCTCCATAGCTTTTTTATTCCAATAATTGTTTTCCCACAGCCAACTCAGGTAAGTGAAATTTCACAAGTCATTATCTTTTTCATTTCTATTGGTGGGAGGTAGGTAAAGGTAAATCAAATATTTTGATTGAGTGCTACAGGACCTTTCTAGTAGAAAGCCAAGTCCTTCATGATAGCTCAGTACTATAATGAACATTATTTTTTCTACTTTCCTAATAGAGTATATACTTCTTTAGAAAAAATATAGCACTTCTACCTGCACCTTTACGTTGATTTAAAGTAAGAAAAATTATTTTATCTTCATTGATATCATTTGAGATGACAATGATGTCTAAAGTATATATTAGCATATTATTAGCCTCTTTGACAGGGGATGTATTTCGTGTCTTCTAACATTAGCTCATTCTATTTGGCATGCTTGGCCCATCAGCATTTACTGGTTGGTTCATTGGCATTTACTGGAAGAAAGGCCAGAGGATTGATGAGAAGGCCCCTTGAGAGCAAACTCAGTGAACTTAATGCTGAAACTCTGTTTTCACATGTCAATATGTAGAGTTGATTTGATGGGGTTGAAAAAATTCCATCCTGATAAAGAAATTTTGACCGAAAACAAAATCTGCCCCACCAATCTTTGGTTTGCCTTCTAGCTTCATAAGAGGCCTGGAAAATATTAACTGCTAATGGCTGTATCATGAATTACTTTGTTACATGTTTATACACTGAAGGATACAAATCTAAGAACCCTTTAAGAAATCTTTATAATATAAAATAAATTTTTATTTTTTTAGAAGACTTCTTAGTAATCTCAATGGAAGTTCCCTTCCAGGCTAAAAAGAAAAGGGTTGACCAGTTGGCTAACTTAAAAAAAAATGCAAGTCCTGATTTCATCATTTGAGTAAGTGCAGTGGTGGGGTTAGGACAAGACATTGAGCATGCTAGAAGGGCTGCATAAGATGCTGATCAAAGAAGTACTTTTAAAAGGCAAAGAAGGACAAACTCATTAAAAATACATTTTTATAAATATGTTTACTTATGTTACTTATTTTTCCCTGTAGTTTTAGGGCCATGGATTATTCTAAAAATATTGAGTTACTGTGTTTTCTGAAAAGACTCATCATCTATGTATTAAATAATTGGTTAATATATTTATTTCTTCCATTCCAAATAATTCTTTTGACTGACAGAAGGTAAGGTCAAGTTTTTAATAACAATGGAAGCACATTATCCTTCCTTATTTTGTGAATATATATATATTTTTGCTAATGAAATGTGAGAACACCCAGTTTTAAAAGAACAGAGCAATGCATAGTAACAGAAAATTTATCAGACTCAAAAGTTCACTAATGGGCTTTAATAATATCTTGATAGATGACAAGAAAGGAATTTGGGCTAGATTATTGAAATAGATGACACCATTAGCTGGAAACATAAGAGAAAGACATGCCATTGTAGAAATATTAGATCACTCTCTGGGCCCTCCAACAAAATTTGCCAGCCATAATCTCAATAGTATAACACACAAATTAATTAAAAATATCCTTTTACATTTGATCTATCGACGGGTACACTAATAAAGTATTTATCCCCCAAATTACTTTGGCTATCAAGATTAACCAAAGTTCTGTTTAATTAATAATGTTATTCTCATGAGAACCTGTCTAGACATCATGTTAATCACCAATTTGTAGTTGGCTGACTGTTGTGTTGTGTTCTTGGCTTCCTATAATATGAATTGAAATAGTCCCTGTGGCTTTCTGCTTATTTCCAAGAAATGTAATATAATGCACTCTTGCTAAGAGCAAGGGCACACAAAATAATAAATACCAACAGGATAATAATCTTGATTATTTCTGCTTTTAATAAAGTTTTGAAAGTCATTTATTTTAAAGATAGTGTTTTTCTCCTCCATTACAACCATCTATCTCTACAGTTATAACATTTAGTTTTTCTCTGCATTATAATTTCTGACTGCATATATTCTATCTTTTTTTGATATATTAAATGGATGCAAATGACATAAGAGTAGATTCTGACACCACTTTTTGTATAGGGATTGATTAGATTTTGCAAATAGGATTTGTATACGAGATTGATTTGCTTGGCCTGCGGACCTCCTATAAGGCCTGGCAGGCTCAGGTTTTACACTTGTAGTTACAAGGACGCAGACTATTGGCTGTGTGTCATACTAATTGTAAGCTTTAGTAAGAATGAATCAAAGACATGAGTCATCTTTAAAAGCGTCTTAAGGGGTAACTTCTAGGTGAACAGATGATGAGGAAAGCTCATTCAGGTCTAGCCTTAGGGTGAGAGAATTGCCGAGTTTGAGGGAAGCCTAAAGGAACAAAAACAACTACTTTCCTAAATTTCTCAGCATTCACACCAACATTTAAACCCTAAAGCTTAAGAGAACCCATAAGGAACGACAGAAGTTTCTTTATTCGACACACAGATTCCAAAATGCTTTTAGTTATTTTTCCTCAAATTCAAAATGACTCTATAAACTGTCTTGCCCAAAGCTGCCTATAGGAGGCAGGCAGAGGCAGACACACTTCGTTCTGTGGAGAACTTTATTCCTGTGAAAATCATTAGGTTGAACATTTGTGAACAGAAAGCTTCTGTGGGTAATTTATTTGGGTTAAGGTGCTAAATTTCTTATAAAAGGAAACATAGCTACCTAATGTCAAGAACTGGGCATGATTCGGGATTTCACCTTTATACGCTAAGAAATTAGCTTGTTACTTTCAGGCTTAGAGACAAAAGACTATCACAGCACAGTGGCCAGCACATGACAGACCCTTGCACACACAGTGGGTTGTGTTTCAGGAGAGAACACTGAGTAACCTTTACAGCAAGAAAAGCAAGCCCACTCTTTGCCAGGGGCAGGATGGGTGGGGGGGCAGAAGTTACCCCATCCCTAAAGGTTGTTTGCTAGAAACACAACCTCCCAAAGTTGCTCAAGTAAAGAGCAATTATCAATGTATAAGCGATTAGTGTATCTATAGGTGGTATTTAAAGTCATATGACTGGATTAGATCACTAAGGAAGTAAATTAAGTCAGAGAAGGGACTCAGGATGAAGTTCTGAAACATCATGACATTAGGAGTTGGAGAGAAGTCAAGAAACCAGCAAAAGAAATGGAAAAGGACTGACCAGAGAGGTATAGGGTACAAGAATGTGAGAGCAATCAGCTGTGTCCAAGGCCTCTGATAGCTCAAGGATAGTGAGCACTAAGCATGCACCACTGGATCGGGTAACATGGAGGACATGGACATGGGTGGCCTAGATGGGAGTTGTTTTGGTGGAGGCTGGAGCCAAAATCTGATCAAAGTGGGTTCAAGAGAAAATAGGATTTCTGCAATTCTTTCAAGGAGATTTGCTGGAAAGGATAGCAGCTGGAGAGAGACGAGAGGTCAATGAGGTTATTGTTTGTTCTTGCTTTTGTTTTAAGGTGGGCATTACTACAAACTGTTTGTTCTTCCTTAAACCATGATTCATGATTTGGGGTAATGGAGAACAAAGATTATTTTGTCTGTCTAAGCACATAGGAACTTTTGATCTACTTTCAAGCCCTCAATAGTCGTGCCTCAATCTGGCTTTTAAGGCTTTTCCTCCCTCATTTTCTGCCATGACCCTGTGCTCCAGTTCCTTGAGCACCCCCTTTTCTTTGCTTGCCCAAGACCCCCTAACCAGTGGTCGGCAAACTGCGGCTCGCGAGCCACATGTGGCTCTTTGGCCCTTTGAGTGTGGCTCTTACACAAAATACTGACCTCTGCGCATGGGCCACAAAGTTTCAATCGCACTGTACATGAGCGCCCATACGTGGTATTTTGTGGAAGAGCCACACTCAAGGGGCCTGCTCTGGTTCAAGATGAGGATCTGCTCCTTCCAGACTTTGGCACAGCCTCATATTCCCGTATTAAGGTACATTCCACATGATTATACCCATTTGTTTGGACCTATGTCTCCACCACGACACTCTTTCACAGTAAGAATTTTTCCTCAACTCAACTTTGCATTTCTGACACTCAGCACTTTGCCTGGTACAAAGAAGGCACTCATTAAATGTTTTTGAATGAATAAATGATGAGAAGCAATGTATTTCAAAGTAAAGTATAGGAAGGAAACCAGTACAGCTGGAAAAAGTAGATGAATTTCAGAATTTTAGTATGTTAGCAACTCTGAAATTCCTACACGGGTCACTGTGTCACTCAGTTAAAATAAAAGCCAGCTCTGCTCATGTGCAGCAGTAGCCACTGTTGTAATGTGATAAGCATGATCAATTTTTCTGCTTTGCTTTATACTGTTTGGGTCATGCAATAAACATGAGAACAAGCCAATGATTACACCATCTTAGACAGATGGAGGAAATATAAACATGTAGAAACAAAGAAATGTTAGGGTATTTTCACTTATGCATTAATTATTGGTTGGGTTTACATGAACCCAAACATTTGAAGTGCTTTAAAAATAGCTATATGTATACCCGAACACACACATTGCTTTCTTCACTGGGGAGAAGAGAAATAATGCGATGGAGTAAGACTTTGCAGCTACTTTATTGAAGTGATACAGTGGTTTTCATAAAGAATTGTAGTCTCACTCTCACAGCAAGCTTGCATTTAGCATGCCCTCTTGTCATGTCAGGACGACAGACAACAAAAGGTCCAGACACATAACACCTGGTTAGTAATTTGAGAATCTTCTGACTCTTTCTTCCAGAAGGGATGGGGTTCAGCTTTGTGCAATGGCTCACACTAAATTTTGGATTGGAATCTTTCTTGGAAGTTACAGAAAACTCTGAGACTAAAGAACAAGCAGCAGGTGGACAGTCTCATCTCACAGGGCTGTGTGGACACATTTCTTTCTCTGTGGCTCTCAGGAGGGCCTTTTCACGCAACTGTCACCCATGCCCATCTGTTTTCTCTTTCTTGCTCAGCAAAACAGAAGTCTAGGATCTTAGGACACTCTGGGGAAGACATCCTAAGAGGAATTGGCTTTTTAGTTATTTGGATCACCCTGGGAACAGTGTGAATCCTAGTAAGCCTTAACCTATTTGTTTTTAATCAAGCAGCTCATACTTCTCCTTCAGGAATTCCAGAATTAGAGTTATGTCTGTTTGTGAAAGTGTCCTATGCCAAGTGAAGCCTGAAATTATTTGAAGACATTTGGATCAATCTCTTATTGAGTCCCACTGGCATTCTAAGCTCCAAATTAATCAATGAATATGGAAATAAGTTGTTTTCTCCACGATGACCATAAAAATGTACAACACCATCCCATTTAGTCAGGCTTTGGGGATTTATTGCCCTTACGTGTAAGGAAAGCACTGTGTAGACAGTCAAAATGGAAAAAGAATGGTTTGCTGGCTTTTACCAAGGAAGATAAGCTTTTTAATGATATTCATTTGTGATGCAGACACTCTGCACAAGCCATCTCAGCAATACCACAGGGGACACAAATGTTACTCTGACTCACAAAGAAGGTTGCTCTCAGATAATGCATTTCTGGTGGCAAAGTGTTGAGGAATAACAGCATTGTTCAAAAATAAAAAAAATAAAAGTGCTTCTTTAAGTAGATCATTTCATCTGTGACTTTTCTCAGTGTCCACTGCCAAATTCCATAATACTTCAATGGTGTCATGTGAATAGTTAGGTAAGGTCATAGAACCTGAGTGTTATGAGGTAATTTGAAGTATCATATTTGTCTCAAGAAAAATTTCATTTAGCTTTTACCTACTTTACAATCCTAAGTAAAAGAAAACAGAATCTGTAAATGTGTGAGGTTTACCAAAATGTAGTTTGCGAATAACGAATTGTTTTTATGATAGTCTCAGGATGTGATGGGTAAGGTCTTGGGTGAACACACATGTCTTTGTGTTTATGAGGACGTGTAAATAAGCCAGGTTACATAGAGCTCTTCCTCCTCCATACCTGACCCTTTAAATGGAGTCTGGCCCAGGAAACTGGAGTGAAAGCTGGGTGGGCCCAGCAGCCCTCTGCCTATGTCCATTCCCACTGGCCTCAGACTTCCTTGTTCCCATCTTGAGCTGTCGACTTCACTCCCTGGCAGCTCACATCTCTTGTGTTTATGATTCACTTTGGAATCTGCTCTCTGCATATAATAGCAGATGGACTCTTTTTGTGACCCTTCCATGTTGGGCACACTCAGTGTCTCAGGAGAGACATTTCTGTCAATATCTCCTCAAATCCAACTTGCCACTGGGCCATATAATGCAACAGTGGGATGTTCATCTCCAAATGGTATGTGTTAGAACTGAGGTCCCAGAGAACCCATTGGAAGGCAGTGGATGGCAGAGCAGTCATGCTCCAAGCCCCATGCTTAGGCAGCCAGGCACTGCCCATGGACATGCAAATCCACATATATATCCACTGTCTATCTGCTTGTCACTGAGGAGCTGGCTCAGCCAATAATCAAGCTATTGAGGGGACATTTATGAATGACAATGTGTAGAGCCCTGACTATTGTGGGCCCTGCTCTTGCCATTCAGTGACAGTCATGTAACCTCAGTAGACTGTTCAGCCCCTTATTGCAGATGAAGCTGTATGTGGATACACAGAGTTTGGAGATCTCAGGAGAACCCAAGAGAAAGAGAGGCATTCCTCTGCTCATATGTGTCTGTGGAATATGAGAGGATGCATTTTGCAATATAGAAGTCTGCTTCCCTGAATTAAATGGGGTTTCATAGGTTTCTTAATTTGTTGTTTGAGGAATGCGTTTGACCCACCTAGTGAAGTATGGCAGATGCTATGATCCATTTGGTTGAATTAGCAAATGGAATCAATTTCGCCTAATACCACTGACCTGAACAGGAGTCAGAATGAGAGTGATGATGCTGTGGCCCCATTCTGAGAAAACCCCAGAAAATTCTGTATGAGAAACTGGCCATAGTAGCGAGATGTACCAGCTTTTGTAACTAATGGACTTTTGAGGGAAGCCAGATGCATAGCTTAAAACATGCCCATACTTCCCATCATTGCTGCAGCAGATCATAGACCTCCCACCCCCACTCAGGGTTGAAGGTAGGAGGATCTCATGTCGTGGACCACCTCACCCTCCCTCAAGGTCAAAGTCAAATAAATGCTGAGCACTGCCACTTTGTCTGTGCTATGGTCCTGCCTGCTCCTTGATTCTGAGCTTCTGTTCCTCTGCTCTTCTATTGGAATAACTTCACCTCAGCCCCAGGGATCAACGATGTGCTCAGCAGCAGGAATTCAAGGAGTTCCATTTAACACTTGGGAATCAACATGAGGTCACTCTTGCTGCTAGCATTGGTCTGATGTACACAGGTCTCAGGATGGATTTCAGCTTTTTTTCCTGGGATCTAAAGCTTACCTTACAGTTAATTGTTATGGTAGTCAAAAGTCCAGCTTCATGGTTGGAAAGATTTCAGTTCAAGTTTTGGCTTTGCCAATACTATCTAAGTGACCTTGGGCAAAGTATTTTACCTCTCTGAGCCACATCTGTAAAATGGAGATAATGATCCCATTACTTTATTGATTATTGTGAGGATTACTGAGATCATGTATACTCAGTGCTTAGCACAGGGCTTTGCTGGATAGTTTTCTGGCACTGTACATCCATTAGTAAATTTAGTCATTATACCTCTAGAGCTAAGTTCTATTATTAACTTTATTCTATGGATGAGAAATTGAAGCACAAAGTCTAATTTACTTGTCTCTAAATCAGTTAGGTAGAAAGTGACACTCTGGCTCTTCAGCTCATGGTGTTAAGCCATCCCCTTTAGTAAACCACAGCCTAGTAATAATGACCATCTCCTTACTGCCATTCTATATGTAGTTCTTCTACAACCCAAAGCTGAATTTACTTTGCAAAGCAATTACAAACTCCTTTAGAGTATAATTCCCCAAGAAGACAGTGTAATTTTTCACAGTAGTCTTTGCATAGAATTAAGTGCTACCCACCGCACACATTACTCATCACATACTGTATACTTTTTAAGTGATGTCCTAAAATTTTAATAGCGTGAGAAGTACCAAATTTGAGTGAAAAGCATAAAACAGCCCCAGAATGCTTGCATCTAATAATCTGGAATTTTTAGACTTTATCTTTGTTTTTATTGGATACTTTTTCAATCCAATGGGCAACAACCCTCATTATTCCTAATAATGTGTTGCAATCAATAGGAAGGAGTTTTTCACTAATGATGCCCATTTTCTTGCTGCCCAAGCTGAGCGTTTCTTTTTGATGATGGCTTTGGGATGATGCAGAACTATATGGCTGTGATATTTCCTTTCAAATACTAGTGCCTATCTGGGTTCAGGCAAATTCATTATTATTGGAGTTTAATTGATTGCTAAAGACTTTATTGAAATTCAAGTGCACCATGTATTTGGATCTAAGCACAGTCTAGAAATTATGACCAAAAATGAAGTGAGGTTAATTCACTATGACTTACTCTCAGAGAGTCTATGTTGACCTTGAGGGGGTCCTATCATCTTTGTTACTTAGATTCCTTATGTAATGTGTTTAATAATCAATTCCATGTTGGGGTGGTGTAGGAATGATGCTAAGTTTTCTGCTCTATAATTTATAGAATTTTTTTTTTAAATGGGACAGTTGCCCAGGTCCAGGAAGGAAACTTAAAGAACCACCCTAGTAGCAATCTTGGTTCTCTACCATTGATGCAAGCCAGTTGTGTGACTCATGGAAGATGGAGATGAGTGCAGGGTTGTACCAGCCACAACAGAACTGTTACAATCTAAATATCTCAAATAGAGCCATGTACTATAGTGCATGTCTGTCTATGCAAACTGGCTGCGGGTTCTCACAGAAGCAGCTGTGTTTCCAGAAGCAGCTGTGGTACCAGAGCCTGCTCTCAGCAGCCTTGATTGTCCCAAATTGGTCCTTTCAGGGTAGACATCTCAGGCCCAGTTACCAACCTCCATCAACGTAAAGAATGTTCACATCTAATGAAATTCCAAAAAGGGACTCACCAAGGAATTTTGGGGTTGGAGCCTTACTCAGAAAAAAATATTTGGGCTGGCTAAGGAGGGTCAGGCTGATGGAAAGCAGTTTAAAAACTTTAATTTCAATTAATTTCTTTTTGGGGGGGTAAAATATTTTACATTAGGAACCAATGAAAGTTCTAGACATCTTAAAGATCTAACTTATACTTTAATTAAAAATAAGTTATATTTTATGTGTTTAAAATGAGAGTAGTTGACAGTGGTCTGACTCTTGGTTTCCTGTTTCAGTTCTGATTTATCAGATCGAAATAGCTCTTCTGTCTGGACCACGCAGGAGGAAGGCATTAGAGTTGGTTCAGTGTTAAGTAGAGCTGGGTCTCCCTACTCTGCCCTCAAGGGTGGAAACCGTGTGGGAAGAAGCTTTGGCACCATGTGAACTCAGTGGGAGAAAATGGTGTTCAATGGGCTTTAAAGATATAGCATCTAAAAATGGTATTCAAGGTCTCCCAAGGCTATCTCCTTCAGAATCAGCCACAGAAAGTGCCTGTTCCCTACCAAGTTTGATAATTTTCTACTTTTCTACAGGGCAGGAGCTGAGTTGAGCATATACTCTGATGCATTATAGAGAATTTAAAGATCATAATGAACATATATTACACTTCTATTTTTATGGTAATAATATGATACTTTGAAACATATTATATCTCCTTATATATTATGATTATGTCCATACCTCATTAGAGTATATCAGTGAGTATTATTATCTCTTTTGTGAATGAGGAAACCAAGGATCAGAATACTCATTTCTGACTACGTAGCTAGTTGGTTGTAGTATTAGGACTCAACCATAAGTCTTTAGTTTACAAAGACCTATGACTTTGACACAGTTCAAACTGTCTCCATATTCACTGGGAACGATTTGAGAAGGCAAATATGTTGGTGATATTAGAGATTTCCCTCTGATTGAGGCACCATAGCAAGTCACTTTATGCTGTCCTACATCCAGTCCTAGGCTTCCATTCATTTTTGCTCCTGGATGGACCACACTAAGTCCCAACCCCATATCACTCAAGCTTCTCATTTCTTCGTCCCTGCTCTTGGGTGATAAAGTAGAGCAAAACATAACACTCAAGTCCTACAAACAACAAATTAAATTTAACTTCTTTGGTTTCAACGTTGGCCTTCATCTGCATTCTCAAGCTTACTCTTGGCCTCACCCTTTGTTTTAACTTCATTTCTGATACTTGGCAAATTCTGTCTTCATCTCTTGCTTATGACCATCAGGGATTCTTCTGGATAGTATCAAATCCTGAAAGCAATTATATTCCTAAACCCATCTTAGCAAATCAATCTTATTTATTCACCACTTGCCATCTCATCAAATGAAGAGAATACATTAACAAGTTGTTTTCATAAGCTTTTCCTAAAAGAAAAATCTTTGACTATATGAAAGTCCCAAATCCAACACAACACATTCTTTATTCTTACCTATTACTTTGTTGACTGTAAGACTATTGTGAACCAATTATATATCCATAGGCATACCTTATTATATTTTCTTTCTACATTTATTCCCTTATTCTTTCTTAGTGTGTCTGAGGATAAGGAGTCTTTCCTTTTTAAAGATAATCTCTCTCTTTAATGTTTTTTTTTCTTATCTTGACTTTCAAAGATCTTTCTTGTGCTCTTTTGAGTTTGTCTCTAAATATCTCTTTTTCACAGACTCTTTTCCCTCTGCCTTCAAAAATGTTTAATTCTCCCTTATCTTACAAAAATGTCACTTGATTCTGTTATGTCTCACAGTTTCTTCCTTCCACTCACAAATGTCTGAAATGAATGTTGTTATCAGCTGCCTCCTTTCCTCTGCTTTTCATTTCTTCCTTAATTCATGGCAAATTGGCCTCTAGCCCTACTTTTCTGCTGAGATTGCTCTTTTAAAGGTTAACAACCTGCATTTTTGTAAAATCTAATGTCCTTTTAATCCATCCAAATTCACACAGTATCGACTATGTTCCAACTAGACTGTGTTAGGTTCCGCCAGGCTCTTACATAGGTCCATCCACCTCAGGCCACTTATTCTAACTCTGTATTTCAGCCAGGCCCCCAGCACCTACAAGAGATTCTTGCTATGGTTAACAGTGGACTGACTGAAATACTCTAGGTCAGTGGTTCTCAACCTGTGGGTCGCAACCCCTTTGGGGGTCGAATGACCCTTTCACAGGAGTCGCCTAAGACCATTGGAAAACACATATATAATTACATATTGTTTTTGTGATTAATCACTATGTTTTAATTATGTCCAATTTGTAACAATGAAATTGGGGGTCACCACAACATGAGGAACTGTATTAAAGGGTCGCGGCGTTAGGAAGGTTGAGAACCACTACTCTAGGTCAATGGTGGAACTCAGCAACAAGTCACTTTTTGACATGAGCAGCATAGCACAATGTGTGCATTTTGTGGATTTCCCTTTGGGTAAAAGAGAGCAAGCAGGGACAATCCAGGCTTGGCACAGACTTGGGGTGGGAAAGATCTGCCTGGGATCTGGGGAGGAAGGACTGACTCCACAACAAACTTTAGGAGAGTATTAAAGTTTGGCTTTGGTCAGGTTGTCCTGACTCAAGAAAGCAAAGAAAACCAGGTCCAGGCTTTAGGATCCTGACACATTCTCAGAGCTCTTGGCTTTAAAGACTATTTAAAAAGGGAGGTCCATCAAGAAGAGGTAAGGACAGACCCAAGAGTTAAGGTGGGATAGAAACCAGGGAGAGAGACAGCTGGAGTGGGAAGCTACTCTCCTAGTTTAGGAGAGAGGCGGTGGGGAAAGGAAGAAGAAACACAACCCAAGAAATTAGGATCAAAGGCCCAGAATTGCTGAGTGATGGCACAATTAGGAATAGATTAGTGACTATACAGCCTGAGGCTCATGCTGGTCTGTTTTCACTCCAGGGGTCTCATAAAATCCATCCTAAGACACGGAAACACAGCTAACAGCTAGTTGGGAGAGGGCTCCAAATATACTGCCAGCCTTGGGTATCACTAAGTTGGGATCTAAGAAGGGCTGAGGGCACACTGCTTCTCAAACTCAAATGCTCATGCACATTATCTGTGATCTTGCTAAGGGGCAAATTCTGATTTAGTAGATTTCAGGTGGGGCCTGGGATTCTGCATTTCTAGCAAGTTCCCAGTGACATGGCTGGTGCTGGTCTTTGAGCAGCAAGGAGTTCAGGTAGCAATTGTGATTATTAGCATCTGGACTCAGGCAGAACCTATCTTTTAGAGGAATCAGCCTCAGGTTTGATCCTTGGGCTTTGGTCCTAATGCCATCTAATGAGCGTAGTGAATAGAGTCAAAGGAATGTGACTATGCCACCATTTGTTTAAAAATGTGGGGGAGAGGAGAAACCAAGATGGCGGCATAGGTAAACACCGGAGTTTGCTGCCTCGAACAACCACTTCAAAAATACAACTAAAAGACTGAACGGACATCACCCAGAACCACAGGAAGGCTGGCTGAGGAGAGACTCTTCAACTAGAAGGAAAAACAACAGCATTACGAGGCCCAGAGGAGGCGCAGTGTGGAAAATTTAAAGGTACGGTGGTGCGGCGGTGCCCGCGCAAAGGGGGCTGGTGGCTGAGGGCGCGGTTGTCGTTTTCAATCAGGAGTGAGTCTCAGACTCTGGGCTACAGATCCGGGCGAGTCTCTAGGGACCCAGACTCAAACGGGAGAAGCGGGACTGTCTGGCTACGGTCCCTCCGAGGTTTGCAGCGGTTGTGGGGACAGAGAGGCAGAGCCCCTGGAGACGGACTGAGAGCAGCCATAGCTGTTCCCTCCCCCCGCCCTGTTGAGCCCGCCCCGCCCAGGCCCTGCGCAGAGCCATTTGCCGATCGCCTCAGGCAAAGGCTGGACTAGCGCCTCCCCAGAGGACTGAAGTTTTCCACGCAGCTGATTCCAACAGCCAGTCGGCCTGGTGGTCAAATCCCTCTAGTGTTAACTACAACAATTAAGGCGTGGCTAGAACAAGACTGCGCACAAAGACCACAAGGGGGTGCACCAAGAAAGCATAAAAGATGCGGAGACAAAAAAACATGACAGAAATGGAGGATATGGAGCTAAGAATCGCAATTTTGAGGGCTTGCTATAAACTTGTGCAGAGCCTCACGAAAACTAATGAGACCCTCGATGCTACGATAAAGAAATTAGAAAGTAAGCATACACGGACTGAAATAAAGAATATTATACCCAATAGCAGACCAGAGGAGCACAAGAATCAAACCAAAGATTTGACAAAAAACACCCAACTGGAAAAGCAAAATGAAAAAAGAATCCGAAAGTGTGAAGATAGTGTAAGGAGCCTCTGGGACAGTTTCAAGCGTACCAACATCAGAATAATAGGGGTGCCAGAAGATGAAAGACAGCAAGATATTGAAAACCTATTTCAAGAAATAATGGCAGAAAACTTCCCCCACCTGGTGAAAGAAATGGACTTACAGGTCCAAGAAGCGCAGAGAACCCCAAACAAAAGGAATCCAAAGAGGACCACACCAAGACACATCATAATTAAAATGCCAAGAGCAAAAGACAAAGAGAGAATCTTAAAAGCAGCAAGAGAAAGAGACTCAATTACCTACAAGGGAATACCCATACGACTGTCAGCTGATTTCTCAACAGAAACTTTGCAGGCCAGAAGGGAATGGCAAGAAATATTCAAAGTGCTGAATACCAAGAACCTACAACCAAGATTACTTTATCCAGCAAAGCTATCATTCAGAACTGAAGGTCAGATAAAGAGCTTCACAGACAAGGAAAAGCTAAAGGAGTTCATCACCACTAAACCAGTATTATACGAAATACTGAAAGGTATCCTTTAAGAAGAGGAAGAAGAAAAAGGTAAAGATACAAATTGTGAACAACAAACATGCAACTATCAACAAGTGAATCTAAGAATCAAGTGAATAAATAATCTGATGTACAGAATGAACTGGTGGTTATAATGAATCAGGGACATAGAAAGGGAATGGACTGACTATTCTTGGGGGGGTAAGGGGAATGGGAGATTCGGGAAGAGACTGGACAAAAATCGTGCACCTATGGATGAGGACAGTGGGTGGGGAGTGAGGGCGGAGGGTGGGGCGGGAACTGGAAGGAGGGGAGTTATGGGGGGGGGGGGAAGAGGAACAAATGTAATCTGAACAATAAAAATTTAATAAAAAAAATAAAAAAAAAATAAAAAATTAAAAAAAAATGTGGGGGAAAGGAATACACATACATACAGGCTTGTACATTGTAATAGATTGCTAGTTATTTATTCAGTATCCATTCTTCCTTTATTTTTATTTATTTTTTATTTATTTATTTTTTTTTACCAACAGAACCCCTATGTTTACCCGCTCAGACAAGGCTAGTCAATTAGATGTGATGTGGGGCTTTCAAGAAAGTGCTTCAAAGGGAACTGACTGCTGGGATTTTACATTAGGGTCATTATCCTACATTCCTTCTTCTTGGCTGGAATGTTGATGTGATAGATTTCAATCTAGTCACCATATTATGATCACAAGGTGACTTTAAGAATGAAAACTGCATCCCAAGACTGATGAGGAAGAAAGATGAAAAGAGCCTGAGTCTCATAGAGAACCCAGAAATTGACCCAAACCACTATGCTCAATTAATATTCGACAAAGGAGGCATGAACATACAATGGAGTCAAGACAGCCTCTTCAATAAATGGTGTTGGGAAAATTGGACAGATACATGCAAAAAAATGAAACTAGACCACCAACTTACACCATACACAAAAATAAACTCAAATGGATAAAGGACTTAAACATAATATGGGAAACTATAAAAATACGAGAGGAATCCACCGGCAGCAAAATCTCAGACATATGCCGAAGCAATTTCTTCACTGATACTGCTCCTAGGGCAATGGAAACTAAAGAGAAAATAAACATGGGACTACATCAAAATACAAAGCTTTTGCACAGCAAAGGAAACCATCAACAACACAACAAGAAAGCCCACTGCATGGGAGAACATATTTGCCAATGTTATCACCGATAAGGGTTTAATCTCCCACATTTACAGGGATCTCATGAAACTTAACAAAAGGAAGATAAACAACCCAATCAAAAAATGGGCAACGGACCTAGATAGATACTTTTCTAAAGAAGGCAGAAGAAAGGCCAAAAGACATATAAAAACATGCTCAAAGTCACTAATCATCTGAGAGATGCAAACCAAAACGACAATGTGGTACCATCTCACACCTGTCAGAATGGCTATCATCAACAAATCAACAGACGACAAGTGTTGGAGAGAATGTGGAGAAAAAGGAACCCTTGTGCACTGCTGGTGGGAATGCAGACTGATGCAGCCACTGTGGAGAATAGTATGGAGTTTCCTCAAAAAACTAAAAATGCAACTCCCATTTGACCCAGTGATCCCACTTCTAGGAATATATCCCAAGAAACTAGAAACACCAATTAGAAAGGATATATGCACCCCTATGTTCATAGCAGCACAATTCACCATAGCTAATATTTGGAAATAGCCTAAGTGCCCATCAGTAGATGAGTGGATTAAAAAACTGTGGTACATCTACACAATGGAATTACTATGCTGCGGTAAAAAAAGAAGGAGTTCTTACCATTTGCAACAGCATGGATGGAACTGGAGAGCATTATGCTAAGTGAAATAAGCCAGTCAGAGAAAGATAAATATCACATGATCTCACTCATTTGTGGAATATAATGAACAACATAAACTGATGAACAAAAACAGATCCAGAGACAGAGAAGCATCGATCAGACCATCAAACCTCAGAGGGAAGGTAGGGGAGGGTGAGGGTAAGAGGGAGAGATCAACCGAAGGACTTATATGCAAGCATAAGGGCCTAACCAATGGACACAGACAAAAGGGGGGTGAGGGCATGAGTGGGGAGAATGGGGGGTAAAGTGGGGATGAGGACACATATGTAATAACTTAATCAATAACAAATTAAAAAAAAGAATTATAAAAAAGGAAAAAAGAAAGAGCCTGAGTCTCTGACAACCACAGAGTCACCATTACAAGCTTTCAGTGCTTACCTCCCAATCTCTCCCAGATGAGAGGAAAATAAGTCTGTATTTTCTAAATAACTGTTATTTGTTTTATAATATGTAGCTAAATTCAATTACTAACTGGTAACTGGTACTATAGGCACATAATATTTCTGGGAGTTTATCTACAGATTTGCTGTCAGCTATTGCCTTTGGGGAGGGGAACTGGTATACCCTGGTTTAGGGGCTGGGAAGCAAATTTAAATTTTATAGTATGCTATTCTGTCCTTTTTGGATATTCTAAGAGTCACAAATGACAATAAATAAATAAATAACAACAAAGCAGAAACAAAAAAAAGCAAACAAATGAAACAAACAATCTATGATAATAAAAGTGTAATATGCAAATTGACAGAACTGCCAAACAGTGGGACGACCATCTGGATGACTTCTGGATGAAGCCGGGGCTGCAAGGGTTGAGGTAGCTGGGGCTGCGAAGGCCTACTCCTGCACGAACTTTGTGCATTGGGCCTCTAGTGGTAATATAAAAACCTTGAGTTCTTGCTAGTGTTCACAAAAAAAACATACTATGGATTTTCAATCCCTGTGTTTTCACATCCTGAGAGTTATCTTTCTTTTTCATTAAAGAGAAAAATGGACTCAGCTGCAATGTATGAATTTAATCTTATATTTGTACATAAATGGAAATTGGCCTGCATAATTGACATTCAATTCAATTCTGATTTTCTATCTTGTCTTTGCAGAATTTTACATCAGGATCACTATCCAAATAATTAAAGCTCTGGCATTTTCACCTAAAATCAGATCTCCATGATTTTGAATTCATAATTATGATTAATAACAAGTGAATAAATGGCTAAGAAAGAAATATCTTCAGAAATATGTGTCTTTATTGAGTTAGATACAATTTAGTTTACCTATTTAATGAGATGTTGGATATTCATTGGTAGTGCCATTTTATGGCAAATATCCTAGGAGGCACAAATCTTTATGTCTGATCAAAATGCAATTAATCAAGATCATTCAAGGACTTTCCATTTACGAAGACATCTCCACTTGCCTCTCAAGGCTTTGTTTAACTACAAACTTAATCTTCTTTCTCCTCTAGCTAGGAAAAATTTCTCCTCTTTCACCCAATAAATTCATGCTCTCTCATATTCCAGCATTTGATTATGGATCTTTCCAGTGTTTGGATGACTGCCTACCTTTTTAGCTTCCCCAGTTGTATATATATTTGTGTGTACACATGTGTGTGCATGCACAAACACACAACTTAATATTTATATTTAAGATTTTCTTCTCTTTGTATTTGCATTTATTTTCACTTGAACTAGATGACAAACAAATTTGTTTATTTATTTTCTTTGGCAGTACATTTGCATCTATATTTTCAAGCATACAATTTGAGCATTTCACTAGGGGGCTAATGAACACAGCCTGGAAAGTGTATAGATAAATCTTATTTACACTTAATTAGATCAAAAAACATTTTCTCACATCAGTTAATATGACGATAGTTTTAAAAATGTCTGCCTTCTTTCCCCCATGATATTAATGTGAAGTGAAGTTAACCTAAGACGAGTATGGAAGCAGATTTAGAAAGAGATTTTGCAGATGTCATCTGAAATGTTAACCTTTCTCTATCAGGCTCTAGGATAATACTATCTTGAGAACTCTGCTGCTTTCTTTTGTTTTTTCGAAGTTTATTTTTTCCATCATCATTTATGCCCCATACTTTCTTCTACCTCCACCCTACCCTGCTTCCTTTCCTTAAAAGAATTTTTTGAAAGGTTTTACCTTACATAATGCCTAGAGATATCTCTTCTCAAAAAAGTAATTAAATGATTGTATAACAAAGAACTATTAAAGTTATATTTAATCTTTTCTAAAATGGATAAAAGCAACCTATGAAATCTACTGTTACCTCTACCTAACATATATTCATCAGTCCTGGTCATACCCTTTTTGTGTTTGTTACCAGTTTTAATCCTGTGAATAGAAGGAATTCAAGCTTTATTCCACTTATGATGGATTCTCAATTTTCAGCAGGTACCTTCCTGACAACTTCTCTCTGCTCATTCCATTCAACTAATAATTTTTATGTGTGTGAAGATGAAAGGGGAAGGGAGAGGAAAGGAAAAGAGAGAAGGAGAGGAAAAGGAAGAAGGAGGAGAGGGAGAGGGAATGTAGAGAAAGAGAGAGGGAGGAAGTCATATGTTTAAGGCTTAGAATCATGTCACAGGGCTAGGTAAGAAGTTTATTCACATTTTAAAAAGAGCAAAGTCACCATGGTAATTGTTAAAGAAGAAAGGAATTTTGTCTCTGCTCAAAAGGCTGAGTGGGAATAATGTTTCAATCGTTAATAGTGAAGTCAAACTGGCTTTACTTGTCCCTCACTCCACTCTGCTCATTGTCCTCCAGAGGGTCCATGTCACCATGTTCTTCCACATTGCTCCTTTCAGATATCCTCACATGCCTCATTGGCATTAAAGAGTAAGATCACAGCCATCTGGTAGTCTTCAAAGGATGAAATATTAAAGGGATAAAGAAATAAAGGCTATAAAACAGCACATGACCTAGTGAGTGGGGAGGGCTTTATCTAGTGATAAGAGAGGTGGCATGAATGACAGACATCATGCCCAAAGAAGGTGGCACCCACTTTCCTTCTGGGTAAGCAGGGCCAGCGCTGCTGGAGGGGAACCTCGAATCCTGTCTCACTTGTTGGTGAGCAGCTGTAGGTGAGTGTGCAAGCCCATACATGCTGAGAGCGCAGACACTGAAGGGCACTCCAATGAGAGTACAAGAAAACTCAACTAACGAGTTTGGAATGATAATTGTTTGTGTTGGAATACATTGCATACCTGGTTGCTTTTTCTAAACTATTGTACTAGGGGCACATGGGGAAATTAAATACTTTATTTGTGGGCAGAGAGATTACCTTCCAATAAATTGGGAACATAAATCCACTGAAAGGAAGAGCTAGCTGGTCTGAATAGCAAGTTTGTACTTGCATCATGTATGTAGGAGGCAGGCTTGAATGAGGAAACTACCTACATGACATCTTTCATCATTATACAAATAAGTTAACAAACGGAAAAGTGGACACAAAAAAGAACTATCTATACTCACTTGCTAAAGGCCTATTTGGTGGTCAGTATACTTATTTGCTGTCAGGGCATTAAAGTGTTTCAATAATCCCATTTGAAGGGCAGTGTTTTTTTTTTAAAAAGTTTAGTAAATGTAGGCCTGCTATCCTTCCAAGGGGCACTTATCAAAATATTTTAATACTGCTTCAGACCAACTGACTCAAGAATGTGGATTACAACAGCAGGAACTGTCAGCTAAGCTGAAGATCTACTCAATTGAAGAACATCTATATATATATAAGGCTAATATGCAAAGTGTCCCCTCAGGAGTTCAATTGGGAGAATGGGAGTTCAATTGCTCGCTATGATGTGCGGTGACCACCAGGGGGTGGCGTGGAACATGGCTAGCGACCAGTGGTGGCAGCAGGGTGCTGAGGGAGTGGGGGAAGGAGGAGGTGGGGAGGCGAGGAACCTGATCCACCCTGATCGCTGGCCAGGCCTAGGGACCTTACCTGTGCATGAATTTCATGCACTGGGCCTCTAGTGTTTAAAATAAATTATTCAGATAGCCACTGAAACATAGCACACTTTAATTGGGAAGATGAATATATAGTGCATATTAATACATATTTTCAACCAAAATCCTATTGAAAGAAACTACATTATTTAAGATTTTATGATGCCACTCCATTGTGGTTTCTCAGCAGGAAACTAGAAATATTAATAAGATGCATTTTCTTTCTTTTCAAATCCAAGCCTGATTAAAAGTCACACCAAACTCACAAAGTTGGCTCCCCTGGCAACCAGCCCCATCCTTATGTGTGGTCTCAAAGTCACCCATTAACATAACAAAAGACATTTTTAATGCCAAAAATGGATATATATATATATATATATATATATATATATATATATATATCACAATATCACAGTCTCTAAATGACATGCATAGCACCTTATTTGTTTTTTGTTTTGTTTTTTAATTTTCAGAGACCAGAACAAATTCCACCTCTTCCTTGGGTACTTTTTAATCATTAAAAGATATTGGTTCAATAGTGCATAACAGAGCTCAATGATGGTTAGATTTTTATCATAGGAAGTGATGACCCTCTCCTAGAGAGAACCATAGGATTGACTGTTTGGATCTCTGGTTTACTACCATTGCATTATCATGGTGGTCTTTTAACTGCTTCTAAAGTTGAACGAATTTTAATTTTTTATTGTGCAGTCACTTCATTTTATTTTTCTTTATAAGTTTGTGCCTAGTCCCTTGTTGGTATACAGCATTTGTTTAACAAAATGAATGCTAAAACATTGAATATAATATTTTTTTTGAACTCTTTGGATGAGTCGAACAAAAGGTAAGAGCCCATTCAAAATGTTCTTGTTGACAAAAGAATAGACAAATAGATCAATGGAACAGTAGAGAGCCCAGAAATAGACCACATAGGTACAGCCAATTGATCTTTGACAAAGGAGCAAAGGTGATACAATGGATCAATAATAGTATTTCCAACAAAGGGTGCTGGAATTACCAGCTAACCACAAGCACAAAAATGAATACATCCTTCACAAAAGTTATCTCAAAATAGATCAGAGACCTAAGTGTAAAACAAAACTGTAAAAGTCCTAGAAGATAACGTAGAAGAAAGTCTAGGTGACCTTGGATATAGTGATATCTCTTTTGATATAGCCTCAAAGGCATCATTCATTAGATAAAGAATTGATAAAATGGAACATGGGGGGAGCCAGCACCTTCTTTTTGAATTCTAGTTTACACTATCACAGTAACTGAATAAAAGCTTGGCTGTTACTTTCAGTTTGGTTCCTTGTTGAATCTACCATTTTGACACCTGGCAGTTCAGCTCACTGTTTCTTGACAGGCAGCACATATGGACTCACAGTATTCATCCCTTCCCCTCTGAGACATGTACCTCTGTCCATAATGCCATTTGGCAGGGTTATCAATTTCTTACCCACTCAAAAAACAAAAACACCCCATGGTATCACAGATGTTCAAAGTGGATGTTGGGTCTACTTCCTAATGCTTGGGCAGGAAGGGGACCCGAACATGAGTGTCAACTTGGATGGTCCTGTGTTTGCCTCTTCAGCTGTGCTGGTGTGAAGAGACCCCTTCCTGTTGTGCCTTATATACCCCAGCAGTGCCTGGGGGATCCTTGCCTCTCAGAGGTTTAGGATACCGGCTCAAACCCACAGCAAGCCCTAAGTCCTCCTGTGACCTCAGTACATTTCTTGCCCTACATCTCACCCTCACAGTTCTCTGTCTTGTGTTGGCAGGTCCACATTTTGCTCTACTTCAGATCCCCAAGTAAATTCTATTTATATTTTTCTAAAGTTAGATATTGTTAATTTCCCTTCAAAATTAACTTGCCTCCTGGATAAAGCACAGCTGAGGTAGTCTAGATGGGGTGTGCATCTCTGATTCCTCATTATTTTCCCAGGAAAACTGGTGACAACGATCAGTTTACTGAAGACATGAAGGGCTATAGGGAGGGATCCCATCCTTTGCTCTTCACAGCCTCCAGCTATTCCCACATCCTCCTCCCTTACAGATGCCCAGCTGCTTGCTCTCCTGGGACACTCTTTCTGGGGCCTGGCCCTTGAATGGGCAGCTGTGTCCTGACTCCAGCTGCTCATGCAGAGCAAACCTGCCCCAGTCTGTGCTTTCCTTTAGCCATGAAGTCTGGGGAAAGACATTTCTTCATTTTATTGTGTGTATTTGCTGAGCTCTACCTGGCCACTGCTTGAAAGAGACAAAGTACATAGTATGTCAGTCAGGTAAACATCTTTAGTTACCTGCATGTAGAATGGTTCTGAAGCAGAGGGCTCTCATGGAGAAATTCCCTCTGTGGATGCCTGTTCAAAACGAAAGCCAGTCTTTGACTCCAGTGCTTCCAGTATGATTTTTGTTGTGCTACAGAAGTGAAATCTAAAACTTAACCATTTCCTGTAACCACTTTTCCGGAACTAAACAGAAAGTGTAGATGGTATTATTCAGCGGTTCCCATTCTTTCTGATCTCAAAGAAATAGTAACTTCTTTATAAAATCTTATTTAAATTTTGCATCATTTTTTTTTACTTTGCCATGTTAAAATAATTTCCTATTCTACACTTTCCCTTTTAAATTCAAAGAATTGATTTCAGTTCCCTCTATGAATTCTTAGTTTATTCCTCAGGTTAGTTATCATGAGTCTTCCTTTGAAATTAATTTTACCAATGGGAAAACATCACCACAAACTAGTAATTTCTTTTTCTCTTATGTTTCATTTTAAAAACACTTGTATAAAAAGCTAAAAATGTCTTCTCCTTAGAATTGACATCTCTTCTCCACATTTTTCGTCAACGCTGTCTCAGGGCCCATGCAGACAAAGGCACCCTCTCCCCTTCTCTGTTTCCATGATCAGGGTTATAGTTCTCTTGTCCTCACTCATTGCCTTCCCATGCTCCATCCCTATCAATAGAATATGCTGTTATAAAATTTCAAGGCAAGAACAAACCCAATCTTTTAGGTGCTTTTACTTGTTGCTTCAATCTATTTATTCTGTGAGCAGCAGTGGGGAAGGTCTGAATACTAATTCAGGAGATATCTTCGTCCAGGTATAGATCCATCACTTGAAGTCCATTGGCAGGTTATAGACATGCTCCACATGATACTACATAAGGCAGCGCACCTGATGACAGCCCTTCTATTCAACACTCGCTCAAGTATTTAGAAGCCGAGCTTGTCAGGGTTTACATATGTTGAACGTGTGCAGTTTTCCCTTACTTTTTCAGAACAGAAGAGTTGAGTAGTGGTGTTCATAATACACAAGCACAGAAATGATAACGCTGCCATGATGACGAAAGGGTCCCGAGCATAGGCAGAACTCAGTGTACTGGATGGATCAGTCACAGCCTTGTACATGCTCTTATGTCTAAAATCAAACTAGAGCTGGGGTTGATGCAAGCCAAAATTCTCTTCTCTCTGAAAGATCTCACTATTTCAGGGATGAATTCTTTCTGTGTGAGTTATTGAGCTAAATGCCTCCTTGGTTCATTTCCCTTTGCTAGTATAGTCTTAGCTCGGTGATGGCAAACCTTTTGAGCTTGGCGTGTCAGCATTTTGAAAAGCCCTAACTTAACTCTGGTGCCGTGTCACATATAGAAATTTTTTTGATATTTGAAACCATAGTAAAACAAAGATGTATATTTTTGATATTTATTTTATATATTTAAATGCCATTTAACAAAGAAAAATCAACCAAAAAAATGAGTTCGCGTGTCACCTCTGACACGTGTGTCATAGGTTCGCCATCACTGTCTTAGCTTGTAATAGAAGCAAATACCAGGTGATGAGGAAAAAATAAAAACGAACCAAGAAAGAATGTAAAGGAAACCTGAAAAGAAAAACATTGTACCATTAGTACAATAAAATGATTTTTTTGCTTTCATTAAAGTTTAAAATTCTTATGCCGCACCGTTGAGGGTTATTTAAAACTGTTATAAAGCTCCAGTGTTCATAATTTGGCTTTTTATTCTAGTGAGAACATCTGATTCCTTTTCTAACAGTCACACTTCTTTTGTTTTCCCTTTAAAGATATTTTTCAAACTCCACACACCCTGGTCTCTTAATGCATTCCAGTCAGATCTGGGATATCCATTTCTGAATAACGTGAGAATTGCATACAAGGTTTCTTGTCAGTTAAGTGATTTAGTTGCCGATTTGCTGTATGTCTTAAAGCCATCTGATTCGTACACAACTGAATGTCCTACATTTCTCTATGCACGTTTGTGAATATTTGTATATATTTTCAGTGTAAATATTCTCATACATATACCACCAGGCCACCATTTCATTTTGAGAGATGGCTCAAAGGGAAGCTTTTTATTCTGTTTTTAGATGGCTAGTGAAGGACAATTATTAAGAGTAAGTAATAAGTTACTTTAAACATCCAAATTAAAAATGAGGGTATTGGTTTCATCATCAACAACTAATATTTCTTAATACTACACACTGTGCTTTTGTATGAAATTTATTATAGCAACTCACTATCCCTGGCCTCTGGGAAGATCATGTTTTTAACCATCAGACTGACTGTTCTGTCCCCTTCCTAAGTAAAAAAAAAAAGGCCTGTTATTTATTTATTTATTTTGCTTTATCCCTTCCTTCATTTCACAGATATATGATATGAAGGATGGAATTGACCAGATTCTCCAGTGCCCTTACATACATCTATATGCACATGCATACACAGCACATACTTGCATACACACCTGTGGACACACCAACACACATGCACAAAACATATGCACACACATATACACACATACATATGCATAAAATAGACACTTAGACCTGGGATTTATCACCTCTGCATTGTGGAATAGAAAAAGCAAAACTCTTTTAAGTTCTTTTTGAAGTTTATGAAAAGAATAATTCCTACTGCCTTTTTTCCTCATCTAAGTCCCCAAAGCTGCACTTGTATTATCCAACGCCTCTATGGAATATTCTTATTCTTTCTGGTCTTTGTTTTATTTCTGTGTCTTTATTCTTCCTATTTCTTCAAGCCATTGACTTGTATCTTCTCTCTCCCAAGAGCTATAAATCACCAATATCATTTTCTCCAGTTCCAAAATGATTTTCAGTGACCTTTATAAACTCTTGAGTATGCTTTATTTAGAACTAAGAATTTTTCATGATTTTCAGCACCCCTTTTGCATGGAGAAAGGGAAACTTAGATATTATAATAAGTGAAAAATTTCCCTTCTTTTTTCTTTGAATATTTTAAATTATTTTTCAATTGCACTCTTATTTCAGGTTTTTAATATCTGATCCTCTTGCCAATAAATCAGTTTTCTTTAATCTCATTAATTTTCAAAATGTATCTTTATTGTTGAAAGTATTACAGATGTCCTGCTTACCCCCCACCCACCATTGACCTCCTTCATTCTGCACCTGCACCTCCCACCCCAGGCCTTCACCACAATATTGTCTGTCATGGGTTATGCATATATGCAGATAAGTTCTTTGGTTAATCCCTCAAAAATTTTTAATTTTTCTTAACTACAAAGAATCATGATTTCCTATGTGACTTTGTTATGATTGGATTCCTTGGTTCCCTGGTATATTTTCTTTGCAAATTACATACTACCTTCTTTCTAGAAAGAAACTGCTTTATACCCTGTCACCTACATGAACAGTTTCTTCTTCCCTTTGACTATATTTTACATGATGCATGGGATATGTCTTACACATTGGAAGCCAAATCATTTCTTTTTTTTACAGAAGGGCAGCTGTCTAGTTTGATTAATATTGTTTTTATAACTGGATTCCTGGTGGTAAATTCACTTTTTGGCAATCAATATCAATAGACAAATTGAACTACAGATCAAACAGATTGTAATAAATATAACATGGTAAATGTATAATATCATTAGGACAAGCACAACCTTATCAGGCAAGAAAACAGGATTCCTAAATACACCACATGGGTATCAAGAGAGCCAATTTGTTTCACAAGTGACACCAGAGAACAGATGCAGAGAATAGCTGAAGGAGTTCCATGTCAGCTCCTTCACACTGCATTGAGATGAGTCTACTTTTTTAATTCTTTCATTCATTTAGTTTTTTAGAATATAAAGGTAAGGCTGCTGATTCAACCCTGTGCATGGTATAATCCTAAAATCATTCACAATGTCAAACATTGATTAAATGCCAAACTACTAATAAAAATGGCAATACAGTTGTTAGGTAACAAATATGCTAGTATCCTAGTATAATAAAAAACATTACAAAATAGCATTAGAGTTATACTATTTGGAAAGAATAAACATGCTGTGTTTTTCTGAGGCAGTCACTAAGTTGATTCTTTTCAAATAAACAATGAATTCTCACAATATGTTGAAAGTGATGCAAACTGAAAACTCATATGAGGTTGTTCTCATGGTAACAGATGGGTTCATAATCAAGGGAAACACTCCTTTCTGTGATCTTACTGTTGGCTCATCCCATTTTACTGAGGCAGATGCACTTTGAGGTGGAGTCGAAGGGCAAGGGATTTGAGTCCATGGCGAGGCAAGAGGAACTGGATTCCCGCAGATTAATGGTGAAAATGGAGCTTTGACAGAGTCAAGAAGCTATAGTGGGGAGAGAGGGTGGAGCTCATCATGGTTCCTGACAAGGGTAGGGGGTAAGATACAGTCCACACTGTCCTGCCGGGGGCCATGGGGGAGTACAAAGGCCCAGCAAAGAAGAAGCTGGGACATTAGGGTTGGTTCAGGGAAGGAAGGAGGATCAAGATGTAAGAGGGCTGAAGCTCAAGATAAGCACTCAGATAGCCATGAGGGAGGGGACATCCTTAACAAGATCTACAAGTTCCTTCTCTTAGGGGGCAGCCCCAAGATTGACCTAACCAAACCTAGTGTCCTATTTCAAAGACTTCCCTAGAATTCACTGCTAGTTTGCATCATCCAGATGTGTTTATTCCCTGGTCTTAAAATGGTCTAGGGCCAGGAAGCCATTGGTGTTGAAAAGTATTGATGACAAGGTTAGTGGTCAATATGGGATATTCTCGGGACACAGGATTGAAATTAGAGAGAGATGGATCAGGTGGGGAACTATAGATGCTTCCAAAACAGAACTCTACCATTCAAAGGACAGGAGACCACAGAATCACTAGACTTTACCAAGACATACTTCCTGACATAGGTATCAAGTTGGTGTTTTCATAGTGGGGCTAGTACTACTTAGTTTGCATGAGTTGTGAGAAGGAAAATGCAAATGTCACCCAACAACCAGATTATGCAATAAAGAACCTGATATAATCACAATCAGCAAAGACTGAGTGGCCTTAATGAATATTCAAAATGGTTATAATCAATCCAAAGAGTCTTTCATCCTTTTTCATGATTAGGACTAGTTCTATGTTCTCAGGAATCCCTGTTTTGTATAAACTGTGGTTCACCTGTGCTAATACAATAAGCCAGGAGTCAATGGGAAAGTGTTGATTCTGGATAATGATTTTATTCACACCTGCTGCTCACTGCACAGATGTACATCCTTGCTTCTCCTCTTGACGAGCAGGAGAGACACTAGATGGACAGATGGGGCTCTTCTGTTCATTAAATTCTCCATGGGATGCCATCACTGATTGCTCATGAATACATGTGCCTGGTTGAAGATCAATAGCAGGCAGAGGAGTAGAAGGCAGGCGAGATTTTGGCTTAGAACATCTGAATCTATTGTGATTTTTGTGTTAGGAATGGTATATTTTGTTTTCTTTTGTACTCCAGTTTGTATGCTTGCTGAGGGAGGCTGCTAGCAGTGACAGTGAAACTAACATTGGCTTTCGAGGACTTCAAGTGATACTGGACAAGCCCCTGCATTCCTGGGATTAAGGTTGTGAGATACCAGGTGGTATCCAGGAATGTATATCCTTGAAGATATTCAAAATTATAGTGGGTCTGGAACCTCTTCCAGCATTGACCAGAGACAAATTGTCTTTAGATGTTGGGTTCACAAATTGTCTTTAGATGTTACCATCCAACTGAAAGAATTATTCAATCGTTACACAGTGCTCTATGTGTGTGGATATGGCCCTCTGTTGAAAAATGGTCTATGTCCATATTGAACTAAAGCAGCATTTTGAAGATTCCCAGGGAAGGTTTTCTGACACTGACATGTGTGCCCTAACAACCATCTCTAGTACCCACACAGTCATCCTCAGTGACCAAAGCACACATTTATGCTGAGCCCAAAAGAGGCCTTGGAATTCTACATACAGTCCACAGTTGTACCATTAGATGAGTTTTCATGCAAGATGAACTCTATCTGCTTTGCCTACATTAGGCCTTGAGTAAGCATTTGGCATAATGCTTACTGCCTGTCCTGAAAGAGACCAGACTGGTGGCCCAGTTGCAGAAAAAAAGCCAGTGTCTCCATGGAGGAAAAATTGACAGGGTGGAAGTATCTAGATTCTTGCTTTGGAGTTTGGTTTGAGTTTTGTCTCACTGTTGGCTGTGAGCTGTGG
The DNA here is from genome assembly GCF_028538775.1 of Myotis yumanensis. Lineage (NCBI taxonomy): Eukaryota > Metazoa > Chordata > Mammalia > Chiroptera > Vespertilionidae > Myotis > Myotis yumanensis. The sequence continues at coordinate 21,739,112 of NW_027223766.1, forward strand.
ACAACTGTTCCTAGTCACCACTTGCAAACCAAAATCAAGTAGTTGGGCTCAGACCACTCTACATCAGAGAAATTCAGATGGCAATACTGCCATAGTACAGTAGACTACTGGCTCACAGCTGCAGACAGGCAAATGTGGGCATGCATCACCAACTATGAAGCCTCTTCAGGGTCTGACTAGAAGCTTGTCCAGCGGGAAGAAGCAGGAGCGAACCCACCGTAATGATTTGGAGACTCCCTCATCCAGGTCTCCTAGCCCCAGGGGGCTGGGCCAGGTTCTCACAGTGGGTCTTGGGCTAATTTCCTGATCACCTGTTAGTGTAAATTATTTGCAATGTTAAAAAAGTAAAAACAAAGGAAGAAAAGGCAAATTGGTACCACGGAGCCTGGCACATTACGTACATCTTGCTAATCTTCTCAATAGTCCCATGAAATAGGTGGTGTGATTTCATCTTACGGATAACAAAAGTGAAGCTCAGAGGAACTGCATACCCTGCCTGAGGTCACAGTGGGAAGGGGGAAGTGAGATTACATTTAGGTCTGTCCAGAGTTCCTCCTTCTTCCGTACGGCACCTGCTGCTACCACACCCCGTGGCCTACGCTGGGAAAGGAGCCACGTCTTGCACAATTTAAGAACTTCTCATTGTTTCAGGTCCCCAGCCCACAGCTAGAGTTTAAAGAGACTGATGAAACACTATCATCCACCTGTCCAAACGTAGGACCTGCCATTCATAATAATTCTGACATTTCTGAGGTCATTCCTCGCCCACCCCTCAACACACAGAGGCAAAATGAAAAGGCAAAATGGCAACAAATGTCAAGTGCAACAGTGATTTTTCCCCCCAGACAAAGTAGCAAGAGAACAAAACTATTAAAAACTTCATTCTCCTCTGCCCTTCCATTTACTGGGCTGTAATCTCCTCCATGCTCCTGAAATCTGCTCCATCCCAGGCAGTATCTACTCCCACTGCCTGGGACACGGCCCTGTCTCTGTACATGTGACTGCAGCTAGAATGAGAACCACAGATAGCTTTTAGTAGAGGGGTTGGTAGGAGAGATCTAGTAAGACTTGGGGGCTGAAATAGCAAAATAAGAGCTCATTCTCTTTAAAGAAATTTAAACCTATCTGCATATTTATTTTATTTTGTTTAAATATAACTAGACTCTTCCCGTGAAGTATTATTTTATTTGAAGGATATAAAAAAGTTAACAGGAATAAGAAAATCTTGCTACTTTAAAAGGGAACTAAACTTCCATTTAATTTAGAAAAAAGATAGCAAGAAAATGATGCTTCCTGATATAAAATTTACATTTCATCATTGACATCATTATTTTCTAAACTATGCATACTACAACATAATTAAATTGTACCATGAGCACTAAAAGAATAGCATAAGACTGGTACTGTTTTTTAAAATGTGAATATAACATGGGACTTAAATCAACTCTTCATTTTTACAAGTAGAAAAGCTGAACCACTTGTCACTTATGCTTTGGTTAATCTTGCCCTGGTTGTCTAGTTATTGATTTCTAAGAACACTCATTTGTCAAAGCTCTTCTGGTTCATGCTTCTCTTACACATTCATCAGTTATGGGACTGAAAACACATGGGCTTTCTCTCCTCGCCCTTTATACATTACTTCAGTGTTTCTGATCTTTAGTCTTCTTTGATAGCGGTGTGATTGATTATGTGTGGATTTTGAAACACAAGTACCGAGTAAGATTTTTCTAACTTCCGTGTTGCAATCAAGTCTTGAAAAACTTGATGTTCTGAATTCACCCTATATCTTCTGAAAGGTCTGGAGGCCCTGGTGACGTGTGTGCTGATACAAATCACAAAGCAGGTGTATTTTCATTAAATAATAGAGGACAGAAAACAGGGCAAACATTGTATTTAGAAAAATTAAATAGAGCCGGGTAGCGTGTTGGGTGTACAATAAACAAAACCTGTGTTTTCCCTATGTGATTTTTTTTTTAGTGTTTTTTTTTTTTTTTTTTTAACATACCATCCAGTTTCTAAAATAATGCCAGTTTCCCTTTACTCCCAGGGCTACCTGTTGAATACTGTGCCTGATTAACACACACATCTGTGTGGCCTATTATGTGAATGTCTGCTCAAAACTTCCTTTTTTTTCTTATTTTATTCCTCATCTCCTGGGATAACTGTGATAAGCAAAGGTGTTAAGTACAAGCGCTACATAATTTACTTAGAAAGCTTTCTATCCTAGCCCGATCCACTTTCGTCTTTCACTGTGTCCCTGCCCAGTACTTCACTTCTCCTGGACAGGACTCAGATGCAGGTCTCGTGGGATGGTGAGCCGAAGAAGCCCTGAATCTCTCTCATTGAGCTTCTTATTCGGGGGAAGAGTAATGGGGTATGGGGTGCAGGGAGTAAATAAATATAGGCAACCAGTCAGCTCTGTTAGGTATAGGATTGTATTTATCACTTAAACAGCAGGTCTACAAATCTGTATTATGAAGATTTGTAAAACATGTAACCAGTGTGGGAAAAAGAGAATTGAAAACATGGAAACATGGAAGGCATCCCTGACTTTGGACATCTGCCATTATATTAATTCTAGAAACTCTAGCACATCACAAAATATTCCTTTCTTAAATATCTAGTCAGCTCCAAAATATGTTCCAGGTCTGAATCGCCCTTCTTGGATGATTTATAGTTGTGTACAATGTACTTATGGGTAAAGCAGGCATTATTTCATCCAAACTTCCTTTCAGATGCGGAACATGAAGGTAAGTGGCCCTGAAGGGCATAGAGCACCATAAAGCCTTCTTATATCATGTGTCCTTGTTGGGTAATGGTAGGGTAATTCATGGGGTGTCAAGGCCGCTGTAATTCATCAACTGCCCAGGCCCCGTGCTTCTGTCTCCTGATAGGCCAGGGAGTGACCAATATCCATGGGAAGGCCAAATGGGGACAGTCACCAAAAAGAAACACGCTCCTGTCATTGGTACTTCTTTCTCATTCTTGTCTTTTCCCTCAGTCTCTCTCTGACCTGGACTTTAAGAAGACCCCATTCAATTCTAGGGCAGCAGCATTTAGCACTTGATAAAACTAATACAGAACAAGAAAGTAAAGTGCTCCCATGAAAGCCTAGCTATGCAGCCGATAATATTGAAGTCAGAGGGAATTAAAACAGTATCTGGTGAGGGCAATGGAGCGAGGAGCTTCTTATGAATCGAAAGGTTCTCTACTCCTTTTTCGGATCAACAATAAAAAATTTATTTACCTTGATTTCACGTTTTGTAAGTGCTAACCTAGAGCTTAAGTAAGTCTCCCAAATGTAAGTTTTCTGAAAGCAATCCAAAGGCCTCACTATCCCTAGAAATAAATCATGCTTCCTGGCCACGAGAACCGACCGTTTCTAAAGAGTTATTTTACTCTGTGGATACACTCACTTTCTATGCAGGCTTACAACCAGTTACCCCGGAGAGTTCCTCTATCACACCGCCTATAAATAATGGAATCCTTTCCTTTAAAAGCTCAAGGCAGAAATGTAAACAAGTTGAGTTGCAAAAAGAAATCTTTCCGACCACAGATGCCCTGGAATGTCAGCCAGGCCAATGATCAGCATGTTTGGGGGCACTTATGCTCATGTTTCTGCTTTCGCCCGGCAGTTCCTATTACGACGCTATTCATTTGGCCCACAAACAGCCTTTTATTGTGAAGTTGCAGCGTGACTCAAATCACTGCTGAGTTATAGGTTTTAGGACCTTTTCCATAAAGTTTTGGACCCCTAACAACTACTAATATAGTCCTCAAGCTTTCTCACTTTGCCTGCGGCGTTTCATTCATTCAGAGAGGAAAGGTCGTGAAGGAGTATAAACAGCAGCAAAGGAGGGCGGGAGGCCACCTTGCTGAGTGCTTCCTTACCGCCCATGATGGTTTCAGGAGGCACAGGTTAGACACAAATCCTGAAAAACACTGCTATTGCTGCTGTAGCAAATTCTTAGAAACTTGTTCACTTAAAGCCACACACATTTATTATCCTACAGTTCTGGAGTCAAAGGTCCATATTACTTCCCTCTCTAAAAAAAAAAAAAAAAATAAATTAAACTACCCAAACCAGCTTAGCATGGCTTAAACCATCAGAGGACAGAATTCTTTCCCTCCCACACTCTTAGACCTGGATGGCCAATAAGAGATAAAGGGGAAAGACCAATTAGGGATATAAAGGTGTCTCCAAGCCAGCCAAGGAACCAGATTTGAAACAAATGACTAGTTTATTATACTGTAGCATGTCTCAGCTATTTAAATTCTCACTTCATTTTTTTTTTTAAGCTACAGTACAAGGAGAACATTGCGTTTCCAATAAATAATGTATAATTAATTAGCATTTCCAAAAGCATAATACCCTTCACATATAATTGTCTTCTGTCTACCAAAACAGCAGGTCTTAATGAGATCAGGTTTTTGTCTTGGAGCAATCAGACCCTGTTATTGGGCAATTATGGAGAGCTTAGGGGATGGAACTCAATTTCTCTTGGTTCATCCATTTAAAATCAACCTCGTTACTATGAAATGGATAGAATTCTCCTACACGGGAAATCTTATGTAACAAAGTCAGAGAGAAAGGACACTTGCTCTAAGGAAATTTTAATGTGCTCTGCCTTAGAGAACGTAATGCTGAAGAAACAGAATAAAGAAATCAGTGGAAATGCTGATCACATTTTTGAGTGTGGCTTAGCCTTCTATTATCATGAATATTTAGCCTTAAGCAAGTTTAAATAAATAAAAGTTTGTTCATTGTATTTCTTAGAGTAGAAATACACACACACACACACACACACACACACATGTTAGAAATAAACTCTTACTGTAATACCTATTTTGTTTATGCCCTTATGGTCTCAAATTGCCTTCCAAATCTATTGTTCAAGTTAGGAAATGAGGCTAAAGTAACATAGGTCACTGAAATGCAGTATCTATTTAGGCCAGTGGTTCTCAACCTGTGGGTCGAGATCCCTTTGGCGGTCAAACGAACCTTTCACAGGGGTCGCCTAAGACCATCCTGCATATCAGATATTTACATTACGATTCATAACAGTAGCAACATTACAGTTATGAAGTAGCAACGAAAATAATTTTATGGTTGGGTCACAACATGAGAAACTGTATTCAAAGGGCCAGAAGGTTGAGAACCACTGATTTAGGCTATTTTAGCCTGATAGAGATGAGCAGAGGAAGGGTTTAGTTGGTGGCACGGTGATGAGTGGGGTGGCGGAGGTCCAGACCAGGAGCAGTATTTTGATATAGGGCGAAGCATTTGTTTAATTCACTCTCAATGATGTTAATGATATGGCATGTAACATGTGTTCTTTGTTGTTTCTCAGACATGGCTGCTGCTGTTTCCTTCATTCTCTTACTCCAGACCTCATTGTGACTGATGGGGCACCCTGCGCCGATAGCAGTTGGTGGCCAGAAGCCAGCACGCAGCCACTCTACCCTCTGTGCTAGCACCATGGAGTGACTGAGCCCCGTCAGCTCCCACTTTACAATATGATTTCCAAGTCTGGCTGCACTTGGGACCTTTTCATACCCAGTCAATGAAGACCTCCAGACAGTGGGACTCAGGGATCTTTTAAAACATCCCTGGATAATTCTGATGGTCAGCCCTGTTGAGGGCCCAGTCTGTACTCAGTTGGTTTAACTGGTTCCAATGGAGGAATATATAAAGACACACACACATGCACACACGTCATAACTAACCAAATCACTGCTTCATTTAATCTAGTGGATTTTACTTATCTCGTGATAGCACCTGGGCCCTTTTGGAGACAGATTATAGAGATAACAAAAATATTCCTAGTTTCTCCATAATAGCTTAGTTGTATATGCACACTATCATTACGGATTTCACCCAACCCTCTATGGAATCTATGGATAAAATATACTTATGATCTTTACTTAAATATATGTCTAGAAAAAGTGAACAAGGGATAGGAATGATAAGTAATATCATTAAGCTTGATAAAGTTTGCCTATTATTTTGGGGGAAAATCTATTTCCTAATGTGAACTTCAGTTTCCTTAAATTTGCTAAGACTGAAACTCATGAATTGTTTCATTCAGTTTAGTGTAAGAGAAGCAATGGGAGTCCACAGATTTGGTTCTATTCTGAAATCTTTGCTTTGCCAACTGAGAGACCTCAAGAAAGTCACAATTTCCTTTCTTGGCCATTTCCCCCCATTTTGGATGCTTGGTCAAGATGGTCTCTAATGTCACTTGGGCTCTCTATTCTGTGATGATAATCTATATATATAAAAGCCTAAGTGACCTTTACAACTGGTCAACTGATCGACCAGTTGCTATGACATGCACTGACCACCAAGGGGCAGATGCTCAACACAGGAGCTGCCCCATGGTAGTCAGTGCGCCCCCATAGCCAACCTCCCACAGCCAGCCAACATCCTGTTGTCCCTCTCCCCAGCCAACCGGCCCCAATTGCCCAATCACCAGCTAGGCAGAGGGACACCACCTGTGCACAAATTCATGCACCGGGCCTCTAGTCATCTATAAACTAACTGCAGTAATTAAATTGCTGGCCACTGGTGTTTACCATTTAGGTAGGGCAACAGAACAACTCCATGACATGATGAGTGATGTGCAGGGCAGGAACTAACTGGTGCAGTGCAGAGAAGTCTCTAAGATCATAGGTGGGTGGGTTGATAAAGAACAGCCTTGAGGTAGAGTTAGAACTGGGTCAGGGCCAGAAAGAGGGAAATTTAAAAAGGGGGAAAAGAGTGGAGAGGGCATTCTGGGCCAAGTGGGAACATGGAAGTTGGAATACACATGCATTGAGCTCAAGCTTTCCATCCCTCATGAAAAACAGACTGAATCTCCGCATAAAGTAAAATTCCCTCTTCTGCATTCTCAGAGCATGTTGCAGTGACCATTATTATGGTACTTAATACTATTTTTTTCCTGTATTTTTTTACCTTTAGACTACGGGGTCATTTTTCATCCACCTTTATATTGTCGAGACTCAGCAGAGACCTTGCATCCAGGATATTGAGTACCTAATAAATATCTGTTTCATTAATGGATAAGGGAAACGATGAGAGTAAAGGGGAGGTCAGGCTGGCCTAGTGAATATCCTGGCACATCACTCTGGTCTCCCAGGAGGGACCAACTACTCATCCCCCCAGCTATAGGGAGTGTTGATGGTTGATGGCTTTCTGCTTAATCACTATCTAGGAATAGCTCTCAGCTAAAGAAAGCTGTCTCACCCCAGTCAGGTCCCCTCCCCAGGAGGGGCTGGTCGATACAAGAGTATAAAATCCAAGTCTTTTCCCCTCAATGTAAACAATTTTGAAGGGCTGTCACAGCTCAAAAGCTCCGTGAGGAATAGCTTGGTATCTTGGTTGAGTGTGCATTAAAGTTCAGCTCTCTTCTCTGCTTGTCTTACTTCCTTCACTTCCTCCAGGTGTTTATCCTAAGGGCACATTCCATTAAATTTCTGGTACCTAAATTTCCACCTCAGAGTCTGTTTCTCACAGATTCCAATCTACAGTAACTCATGTGGGAGTTTAATTTTGGATAAGGTAGAGCAGCAATTTTCAACTGGTGTGCTGCAAGAATTTTTGTTGTTTTTGTTGTTAATCCTTGCCTGAGGATATTTTTCCATTGATTTTTTTTTTTTTTTTTTTTTTTTTTAGAGAGAGTGGAAGGGAGCAGGGGGGTTGGGTGGGGGGAGGGGGAGAGAATCAGTGATGTGAAAGAGACACATTAATTGGTTACCTCCTGCACATGCTCCGACCAAGACCTGGGATCCACATGCAACCCAGGTATGTGCCCTTGATTGGGAATTGAATCCATGACCCTTCTGTGCATGGGCTGATACTCTACTACTGAACCATACTAGTCAGGACAAGAATTTTTAAAACATGCAATACCTGGCTATTTAGTCAGGGGCACTGACCTCTTTCTCCTTAGATTGTCAAATTAAAAAAACAACAATGGCCAACACAACAATAGCCGTCTGTGTGAGTGAATCAAAATGATACCTATTTTTGTCAGATCAGCAAAAATAATTTTTGGTGTGCTGCAGAATTTTATGAATTAGCTTATGTGTGCCATGAGATGAAAAAGGTTGAAAATTGCTGCAATAGAGGATAAGGTTGGAACAAGATGGTCTTGAGCCTCAATGCCAACTTTATGGGAATTAGAAGAAGTTGCCCTTACTCATCTGTAAGAGAACAACTGCCCTCAGTAGATAAAGCTACAGTGATTACAAAGGTGGAAGCACTCCCATCACTGAGCAATGCTTTACAATTGAGCCATTGGATGGAAACTGGTGACCTGAAGTGAGAAGGAAGATTTGTGCCCGGTTATGACGGGCTTTTCCAACCCACCTGGGGATATTATCTTCTCAACACTGCTCTCTCATTTTTGTGGCAGTTCAAGGGCTTATGTGTGATGCTGACTTTTAAACCAAACTTAAGGAATGATTCTTTTCAGAGACACTGTGATTTGCTCCCAGGCTTCAACTCCACAACATCCCTGAAATATATCCCTGCTTTTCCGCTTAGTGGTATATGCAATTTATCTGTATTTAGTATTACAGTGGCAAGGGGAGGAGAAATGACCTATGATTTTTCATGTATATTTGTTCACTGGAAAATATCTCCAGCAGAAGGGAAAGTCCCCTAGATTCGGTCTCTGGCACTTCTCAAGCTACACATTACATGGTAAGTTTAACACTTAGCCCAAGGGTGGCAAGTGTAATATAACACCAGTACCCACCTACATCTGTGCAGAAAATGAGAACTGAGAATCACTTCTCTACTTTGGTTCCAACGTAAGTTTTCCTTAGATTTTCCTAGATTTGTTAATTTAGGCACATAGGTATTCTGTGATCCTTTGCTTAGAATATTAAACCACACAAAACTAGCTTGTATGTTATGCACCTGCAAGTCAACTATTCAGGTCAATGCTTTGAAGATTGATTAGCATAGATAAATGCTTTTATTGAACACTCTTGTCATACTGCGAGTCTTTCAACTGCTTTCTATTTTTGTACTTTTATCAATAGAATTTTCCCTTTGGTGCCTTTTACTCAAAATCCTTCAAATCTCCCAGTCCAGTGAGAGGAAATAAGTAGGCCCTACCATCAGGAAGATAAAATCAGCAATAGAACAACCACTATAGATCAGTGGGTGCCTTTTTCTTTTGACAATATGCTTCATTTTGATAACAGAAGGATTTGGCCACCTTGCTCAACCCAATTTAAACCTCACAGAGGGTCATAAACCAGTAATGAGAAACTGGGTTTTCACAGTTGCAACCTGGAGGGATTTTTTTTCCAGCCCTAATCTGTTCCTTTGGTCATCAGCCTCCGTATAATGGCTTTTCAATAGCCCAGCTATAGATGCATTGCATCAAAAAGTATAGCTTCTGTGGGTTTCCTTTTCTAATGTGCAACGAATAAGAATTTTATCATCATCCACAGTTTCCCTTCTCAATGACATTGTGTCACATAGTAAGATACCTGTATGGACACATGAATGCAAGGATCTGCCATGTGGATTTCCTAGGAATCGCTTGCCTGTTGTGCCCTCCATAAAACTGAGATGAATATGGACGCTCAGGAGGAATATATGACCTTTTATAATCTCAACTAATATTTAAGTTCGTGTGCTGAAGATGTGGATCAGGAAATATAGGTATGTCTCCTTCTCTAAATATACAACTTAGAAATTCATGACCACTTCAAACAATGACATGCTTCAATATGAGATAGGAAGCAGTATTACCTCTCCAGTGCTGTTTCTTGCCCAAAAAATTCCTCCTTATTCCACCTGAAATGACCTATTACATTGATGGCAGTCAGTAACTGCTCCTTCTTCCTTTAAGGCAGTGGTTCTCAACCCGTGGGTCGCGACCCCTTTGGGGGTCAAACGACCCTTTCACAGGGGTTGCCTAAGACCATCGGAAAACACATATGTAATTACATATTGTTTTTGTGATTAATCACTATGCTTTAATTATGTTCAACTTGTCACAATGAAATTGGGGGTCACCACAACATGAGGAACTGTATTAAAGGGTCGAGGCATTAGGAAAGTTGAGAACCACTGCCTAAGGTTACAATTTTTCTGGACAAGAACTTTTTTTAATGATGAGAAAGACATTTAATTGGGTATTAAAGCTGAGCTTTGGTATGGAGGCTAGAACTCAATCTTGGTATAGTGAAAGAGGAAACAAACAAACAAAAATGAACAAAAGAGAAAATAATAACCACTACTATCCTAACTGATTGGGAAGTATAAAACTTTGCCACCGATTATCACCTGTTTGGCAATTAGATATCTGAGAGTTGACTTTGCCAGGTACAAAATGAAAGGAAATATTTCCTTTCAATAAAGAGGGGGAAGACATTCTACTAGGCAATAATTGCAATCATCCCTACCTCAACTGTCATTTTTATAGAAACCAAAAGCTCAAAATCTGTAGCTCATTATTACAAAAGACAATTTAGGCTGTAAATTTTGCAGGTGTCTCAAGGTAAAATGCAATCTGAATTAATTTAACTACTCCTGTTTATAATTATGCCTATGATGAGCTCAGAAGAACAAAAACTACTATGAAACAAATACTGCAAATATAATTAAACAAAAATAAAGGCTTTGTAGACTCAGCTTGCTTCAAATTATGTAGCTAAATATGCACATTCATATTTATGTTTGTTTACTTAGAGTTTCTTCTTCGTGGATTATTACAGCTCCCTAATTTGGTATTCTTCCATAATCAAGCATTTCCGCAAATCTCAACTATTCCCTGAAGTTGATAACATTTATGTTCTCTGCATCTGTGCCCATGACTTTTTAGCCTGTACCTCCTTCATTCACACATTAGTTTGTGTTTTTACCAGAGTTCTGCCTTTGATCTTGTCCTCTTGTTTTCCCTGGGCCACGCCTTTCACTTCAGTAGAGGAGCACTCACCTCTAGTCCTGAATTGTTAACCTCAGCTCTGCCTGGGTGTCCTTGGACCTTGACACTGAGCATATCTAATGCTGTACTCATTATGTCTGCCCTTCCCAAAACTGCTCTAAGTTTTGTCTTCTCAATCTTGGCTAATGATGTGATGAATTGAGTTTTTCTTCCTCTCTTCCACGGAGCTTCCAAATCTTATCTATCTCCCACAAAGCATTGCCTTGCATTTCCCATGTCCCTGTGTACTTCACACTCTCATCATGTCTTGTCTGAAGTTTCCTCTCTTTAATATTCCTGTTGCCAGCTCATAACCCCTTAATTCCACACTCCATATTACTCTCTGAGATACCCAGAAAACGAATACAATTCTGCTGTTCCCCCATTTCAAGTCTGCCTTGGTTCTTTTTTTGACTATCAGATTAAATACAAATTTGTAGATTCATATCCCCACTCACACACATTGGTTCCCAGCCTACCTTTGGCCCCAGCCAATGTATCCTAAACATAAGCTTTTTTTCTCTTTTCTTAATAATGTTTTCCCTGCCTGAAATGACTTACTTTTCTTCCTTCATCTAGCAGGTTTTAAAAATAAAATTTGTTTACTGAGACTATTTGAAGTTTATTACAGATTTTATTTTTTATTTTGTGTAAGCTTTTGGCTAGAAAGTTTAAAAATGCTATCAGCTTATTTTCAGTGTCAAATGTGTGGACTTAAAAATATCATAACTGATAAAAATCATTTATAAGTCCAATAGTAATGGAGACAAAGAAATCTTTCCTCCAGTATTTTTTTTTTTCTGAAAAAGATCTCCAGCCAATCCACAGAGGAAACACAAAGCCCCAATATACTAATATTGAACAGGTAGAACCCAAAATTTGAAAGCACTATATATTTATAATCACCCCAAGGAAAATGAAATACTTAGGTGTAAACTTAACAAAACATGCACAGTGATCTGTATGCAGCAAATTACAAGATGCTGAGGAAAGAAGTAAAAGAAAACTGTAAATAAGTCAAGAGACATACCATGTTCACATAGACATGCCATTGGAAGACTCAACAAATTGACTATAAATTTAACATGTTTCCTAAAAAGATCCTAGCAATAATTCTGCAGATTGACAGGCTTATTCTACAATTTATTCAGAAATACACAGGCCCCAGAACAGATAAAGTAATAAAAAAAAAGAGTATGTAGGAAGAATCACTGTATTAAGTTGTATATAGTTACAATAATCAGGTCAGTGTAGTATTGGTGGAGAGACTGACACATAGATCAGTGGGAAAGAATAAAGAATCCAGAAATAGACCCACATCAATATGCCCAAGTGACTGTTGGAAAAGGTACAAAAGCAATTCAACGAAGGAAGACGGCCTTTGTACAAATGGTGTTAGAGCTATTGGATATTCATAGGCAAAATATGAACTTTGACCTGAATCTCATACGTCACTCAAAAATGAACTCAACATGGATCATGAACTCTAATGTAAAATTTAAAACTGTTAGGAAAAAAGCATAAGAAAAAGTCTTTGGAGTTTATGGTTAGGCAAATACTTCTTAGACTTGACATCAAACGCATGATTTATCAATTTGACTTCATGTACATTAAAAGCTTTTCTCTGTGAAAGACCTTGTCAAGAGGATGAGAAGGTAAGTTATAGACTTGGAGAAAATATTTGCAAGCCACATATTCAACAAAGAAGCAGTATCTAAAATATATAAAGAACTATCAAAATTCAATGGTAGAAAAGCAAACAATCCAGTTTAAAATGGACAAAAGATATGAATAGGCATTTCACTGAAGAGGATATAGGGATGGCAAGTATGCCCACCAAAATTATTCAACATCATTAGTCATGAGGGACTTGCAAATTAAAAATAAATAAGATTTCACTACATAAGAATGGTTAAAATAAAAAATAGTGACACCACCAAATGCTGGTGAAGATGCAAAGAAAGTAGATCATGCTACATTTCTGGTGGGAATGTACAATGGTAGAGCCATTCTGGAAAATAGTTGGTAGTTTCATTTAATACTATATATGCAATTAGGCATGTGCAGCAATTACATTCTTGAGCTTCTATCCCAGAGAAATAAAAACTGTTAATGCAAATCCTATATACAAATGTTCATAACAGCTTTATTTGTAATCGCCCCAAACGGCTAACAACCCACATGTTCTTTCACAGGAAAATGTTAGACCAGTGATGGCGAACCTATGACATGTGTGTCAGAAGTGACACGCGAACTCATTTTTTTGGTTGATTTTTCTTTGTTAAATGGCATTTAAATATATAAAATAAATGTCAAAAATATAAATCTTTGTTTTACTATGGTTGCAAATATCAAAAAATTTCTATATGTGACACGGCACCAGAGTTAAGTTAGGGTTTTTCAAAATGCTGACACGCCGAGCTCAAAAGGTTCGCCATCACTGTGTTAGACAGAGTGTGGTATATCCTTACCAAGAAACGGGACTAGTACAGCAATGAAAAGGAATAATTGGTACATGCAACCACTGGATGAATCTATGGGGAATTATGTTGAGTGAAAAGAAACCAGTTCTAAAACTTTATGTACTGTATGAGTCCCTTTATAGAACATTTTTGAAATAACATTATAGAAATGTAGAACAGATTAGAGATTGTCAGAGATCAGGGGTGAGGTGGGGGGACAGGAAAGTGGGTGTCGTTTATAAAAGAGCAATAGCAGGAAGGAATTGCTCTGTTTTGACTGCAACAATGTTAATTATCCTGGTGGGAATTCTGTGCTATAGTCTTGCAAAACAGAGTTACTGTTGGGGGAAACTGATAAAGTTATACAGGCTCATTGTTTATGATTTCTTTAGAACTGCATGTAAATCTACACTTATCCTTCCTATACAATTAAAGGCTAATATGCAAACTGACCAAACGGCAGAATGCCTGGTTTCTATGGTGCACATTGACCACCAGTGGGCAGACGTTCAACGCAGGAGCTGCCTCCTGGTGGTCAGTGCACTCCCACAGGGGGAGCACCGCTCAACCTGAAGCTGGGCTCAGGGCTGGCGAGCGCAGTGGCGGTGGTGGGAGCATCTCCCGCCTCCGTGGCAGCGCTAAGGATGTCCAATTGCCAGTTTAGGCCCAGGGAGCAGGCCTAAGCCAGCAGTCAGATATCCCCCGAGGGCTCCCAGACTGCGAGAGGGTGCAGGCCGGGCTGAGGGATCCCCCCACCCAGCGCACGAATTTTGTGCACTGGGCCTCTAGTCTTAAAATAAAAAGTTTTATCAAAAAAAGTAAAAATAAACACCTAATGGTAATCATTAATGGAAAAAATATATGTGCAATTTCCATGTGAGCAGCAAATACATACATAAGTAAGACCAAGAATATTTAAAACTTTATCAACTTAACAGAAGTCAGGAAAAGAGAAAAAAGAAAGCAAAAGTAAGTACCTAGCTTCCTATATATACACCTACCTTGCATACACATATACTATGGTGACTAAAAATATAAAATAAAAAAATCAAAGTTTGTTCAATAAATAGAAGTGTATTCAGCTCACATATCGAAGGACAGAGAGCTTCTTATAGATTTCACACTTTCTAAAGGAGAAAACTGAAGCGCCTGGAGCCTAAATGACTGGTGGGTGTTCTGAAGTAAATTGGATCCAGGGTTCAGACTGAAACCCCATCTCCCTAATTCCCATGCTTGCAGACTGTAAATAAAAAAACTTTTACCCCAGAAATGAACTACTCCACCAAATATATCCCAGTAGACTTCCTGGCATGCCTTGTGATATCCTCAAATCATAAAAGAAGTGAAATGTGCCTGAAAATGGAATTACATTTTTCTCCAGAGTAAAGGCTCTTCAGTATTTCAAAGGTCATTTATTTTTCAGTTTTGCCACTTTTCAATTTCTCAACATGTGGCTGAGGGAACCTACCCTGAATTTAAAAGTGGCGAACATGATTACTCAAGCAATCAGCCAAGGTCCTCACGTTCAGCCTTCTGAACAAAGTGCTTCCCCAACCCTCAGGGGCAGGTGGGAGGGGTCTGACCCTCCACGGACCTCCACCTTGGGCCCCTGAGGAAGACAACATCATCAGTCATGTGATCATTAAATGAGGGTGACCAAGAGACCGATATCTTAATTAGCATAACAGACATATAGCATTGGATTGTACTTCACGGATATTACATTTGTTCATTCATTCATTCATTTCCACTTATTTATGTATTTATTTATTTATTACACCCTGCAGTTTTTCTAACAGCACGTACTCACTTCATGTCTCTATGTCCCATTTTGGTAATTCTTGCAATATTTCAAATTTTTAAAATTATTATTACTTTTGTTATGGTAATCTGTGATCATTGATTTTTGAAACATTGCTTATGAAATGAAGAGTCAATTGATGCAGCCAACTTCACTGCTGTCTTATGATAAGAAGGACCCCACCTTTCAGCAACCGCCACCCGGGCCTGTCAGCAGCATCAACATCAAGGCGGAATCCCCCTACCTCTCCCCCCAGTGAAAAGATTCCAGCTCCACGGAAGGCTTGGATAATGGCGAGCATTTTTCAGTGAAAAGGTGTTTTTCAATTAAGGTAGGTACATTTTTAAAGATATAATGCCATTGCACACTTAATAGACTATAGTATAGTGTAAACATAATTTTTACAAGCACTGGAAAACCAAAACATTTGTGTGACTTGCTTTATTACGATATTCACTTTAATGAGGGGGTCTGGAACCTCAATATCTCTGAGGTACACATGCATTCTATGTCTTTCACTGTCTTAAAAATAAGTAAATTATCAATTCTTGAGGCAACTAGACTGGGTTGGAATCAGCAGACCTAGGTTTGCATCCCATAATTGCCATTTCTTAGCTGTGTGATCAAGAGGAAATTATTTCTTCATCTGTAAGACATGGAACTATTAAAATTTCCTAAGATTGTGATATTCAATGAGATATGAAAGCCTCTGGCCTTCAATAGTCATTTAATACATTTTTATAAAATTGAGTTTGAATTATTTTGAAAAGACAAATGTAGCAGTAGTGGAACTACTTGATTACTATAAAATTATTTTCCCATGAAAATTTCAAGTCAAGTGTTTTTCTCCCAACATATATCTTTCTGGGAATGCTTACCCAATTAGTGTGATTAATAACATCTGACAGTTTTAATAGATGCCAGAAGATGATATGCTGAGCAAAAGAGCTGTCGAACTAGAATAACTGTCGAGCCAAAGTGCTGTTATAGAATGAAGCTGGAATAAAGACACTGAGACCAACAAAGACAGAGTTTTCTGTTCACAAGTTCGGTGAAAGAACTACTAAAGCATACACTTCAAGAACAGGATAACTGAACCTAACAAATCGCATGTTATGCAAGAAGCAATAGTGAGCAAAAAATCGATAAGCATGTCATTCAAATAAGCAGTTGCTATAAAAATACTAAGTTATGGTCATTATAAATAAGGTGGACCTAAAATAGTAGACAAAATTATATGGAAAATGGGAGAGGGATAATTAGAATTTAACGTGTAAAGGACTTTATGTCCTTCTTGTGTTTGAAAAAAAAAGATAAATTAAGTTTAGATTTTAAAAGTCAAGTACAATATAAAACTTTAAGGTTAACCACTGAAAGACCAGAAATAGATAACATAACTTCTTAACTAGCAGAAGGAAAATGAAGAGTATAAAGAAAATGGATTGCCCTGACTGGTTTGGCTCAGTGGATAGAGCGTTGGCCTGAGGACTGAAAGGTCCCAGGTTCGATTCTGGTCAAGGGCATGTACCTTGGTTGTGGGCACGTCCCCAGTGGGGGGTGTGCAGGAGGCAGCCGATCGATATTTCTCTCTCATCTGTTTCTCTCTTATCGATGTTTCTGACTCTCTATCCCTCTCCCTTCCTCTCTGTAAAGAAATCAATAAAATATTTTTTTAAAAAAAGAAAATGGATGAATCTCACAGAAAGCAGGAAAATTACATCTTTCTTTTCACTAACCTGTGACTGAATTTTAGCACTTGCTTCAATTATAAATGTTAGGAACAAATCTTAGAAGTATTAGCCCTTATTTCGGTTTGGTTTTGCACTTTGAGGGAGGAACAGAATAGGGGTAAGATTTAAATAGTGAACAAGGAAAAGCAAAAGGAGGAGCTCCTTGGCAATAGGAATCCAGGTTATACGTATTTTTAACCTATAAATAAGGAGTACTCATCCATGTATATGACTTTAGCAGCGGTTCTCAACCTGTGGGTCACGACCATCGGAAAACATATAGCATATCAGATATTTACAGTACAATTCATAACAGTAGCAAAATTACAGTTATGAAGTAGCAGCAAAAATAATTTTATGGTTGGGGGTCACCACAACATGAGGAACTGTATTAAAGGGTCGCGGCATTAGGAAGGTTGAGAACCAATGCTTTAGAGTTTGTTTAATATACAAATTCCTGGGCCTTCCTCTAGAAATTTTAACACACTTGGTGTTGAGGTAAATTTTGTCTTCTGCATCATGATATACACACAGAAGGAACAGAACATGGCTTGAATGGGATGGATGAGTGGATGGATGGTTACTTGAATGAATGAACTAGAAGAAGAAAGACAGGAAAAGAACAAGCAGGCACCTAGACATAGCAGGTGGGACTACTGGCCTTGCTAAGTGCTGTGTTCTGGAGGTCAGACACCACTGTGGTGGGGACCCACTCTGCATTTCCACCAAGGTAGACTCGTCTTTAATGCTGGAAAGACACATATGCCGTATCTTAGGGATGCAGGCAGCTGTCAGGAAGTCTCACATTACCGGCAACCTTCTCCCAAATAAAAAATAAATAAATAAATAATAAATAAATAAAGTGGGAGAGGAAGAGGAAAGAAAATGAGGCTAAGAGGAGGGTTGAGATTGAAGAGACCTTTAGTTCTGCTTACCACCTTTCCATTTCCCTTCCCAGCTCCTCACCTCAAGAAACACTTTAGTAGATGTAAGCACAGTTTTAGGTAGACTTGGCTATAGATTTTCCTGAGAGTAGCTTCAAGGTTGAGGACTATTTTCTAAGTACTGATACCAAGTTCCGATTGTGCCTGATGACATTTCATTTAAGAGCATTTATTAGCGACAGTTGAATGGATTTTTCTTGCACTTATACACCACATAGGAAATGAAAAAGGAATTTTCTATGACATTTGTTGCATGCTCTATTTGATATTTATTGGAGCCAGACTAGAATCTACACATGTTAACATAATCACCTCATTATGAAGCCATTTATTGCTAGTCAGCCACCTTACTTCCTGTAGAGAAATAACACGCTCTGCGCGCAAAGGCTACTAATGATAGCAAAAAAAAAAAAAAAAAAAAATAGACATAAAGAAAATAATAAGAAGTTACTGCCAGCTCTGCAGCTCACTTGTTTTCCTAGTAGCTTCTGGCATTGTAAGAGACACTTTTTATATTAAAAACCAAAAGGCAGATATTCAAGTATGTCTAATATGGGTACGTATAATAAGACAGGGCATCATGCTGTTGCTACTTAATTTGTGATTCCCACCCCCCCCCCCTAGTCCCCCGCCCTTTGAGCTCAAACACTAGCAATGATAGGGATTAAGTAACCCAGAAATATCAAGTTTGATGAGGATTATGGATATTCTGGGTGATGATATTAAGCACACATTTCTTAGATAGTCTTAGAGCTCAAAATGAAATGTTCGAGTTCAGTCCTCTCAGAGCTCCAGAACCCACGCAGAGGTTCTTATCTCAGGGAAGTGAACTACCCACACTTCTTACCACTGTGTAGCCGTGCTCTTCCTATAGTCACAGATAATGGACCTGGTGGTGAGTAGTGGACCCAAAGAGAGACGGTCAGCTTATAAACTGGCCTGTGACCTATAGTCTAACATGAAAAATGAGCTGGGCCAATGAGATCCACCCTTTCAGGATTTCAAAACATGTGTGCACATTCTCAGCTGATGGGGAAGGCTGAGGACAAAAGACCATGATTTGGAAAAGGGCTGGAGGTGCCCTGTCTGTAGTAAGTTGAAGGCACGAAGGAGCAGAAACTATGAGGAAGGCAAGAAAACCAGCTGATAGAGAAGGAAGAGTGGAAGAGATCGACAGGAAGCAGCAGTGATGTTCAGCTGGGTCCAGTTCTTGATCCAGACTCCTGGGAGAGCTATTTTTGTTTCTCCTCAGTGCACCATCCTTTACCTAAAAAATGTTAAGCAGACCTCTTCTTCTCCCAAGCAAATGTGTCAGGTGAGACAAACTCCCTTCAAAATGCCAGAGTCAGAGTTAGCTTAAGAATCCACAGATACATTTTAGCAGTTTGAATCTCTGAAATTCCAATATTTGGCTGTTTCGCTCTACAGAAATATCAATTTCATGTGGTTCAACCTGATATTGCGCCCTATGCGTGACATTTTGGGCATGCATACAATAGGGGGCCCATCACCTTTCAGTCCCTCATGTCCGCCATCTGTCCTGTCAAATCATAAGCTTCACTGTGTCATTATACTTCCCTGAACCCTGCTGTTTCATGTCTCCATAAAATCATTTATGCCCTTCTCTCTGACTGGAGTGCTATTCCTTAACTTCTCTACCTGTAAATTTCTATTTGTCTTTCTAGATTTATTTAAAATGCCAGCTCATTTGTGAAACATTCCCTGATTTCACCCAATTTAACTGAGCCTCTTCGTTCAAGGTTTCCTTGATAATATCTAGTCCTCTTACTTTATGTTAGCATGTACCACACCAAGTTACTCTTGCCTGTTAATGTCTGTCTAAAAGGCTCCCTAAATGCCATGAGGTCCTTGCGAGCAAGGACCATGGTTTTAATTCTTTCCATCTCTGGCATGAGTTAGTACTTGGTATTTTGGGCTTTTATTTAATCTAGAACAACTTGAATTTTAGAAGATAACCCCAAACAACTCAAAAAGTAAAAAATTGAAAGGTACTTATCATGTGGTAACATCACAGATATTATTACCCACCATGTGGAATGAAATAAGCTTGGAAAAAATAGAAATAAACCCCAGTACTTTGAAATTTAAGGCCTTAGACATAACTTATATACAATGTTTCCATTCATATAATTATTGAACATGCTGCATAATTATAGCCAAGAAAATGAATACTCTGGCCTTTGGAATAAAACTCAATTTCCTTGTAAATGTAGCCCTCCTCCTATTGAAAACAGTTTAACTTAATTTGTTAATTTTAAAATAAATAAGTCATGGGGTGTAATATATAGCATCGGGAAAATAGTCAATAATATTGTAATAACTTTGTATGGTGATAGATGGTTACTAGACTTATTTTGGTGAATACATTGTAAGGAATATAATCTTGAATCACTATGTTGTACAACAGAAACTAATATAGTATTTTATGTCAACTACACTTTAATAAAAATAAATTAATCTGTTGATTTATTCTGAAATCCATTGAAAATATTGGTTTGAAATGGATTCTGAGAATAAAGTAGAGACATTGACTTTTTTAAAGTAGAGAAGTTAATAATAAGATTTGCATTTTAGAAACATGTAGAAAATGGCCCAAAGAGGGAGATACTATCACCAGGAAGACCTATTAAGGAACTGTTCAGAGTCTAAATTAAGTCAGTGGTTGTGGAGATGGGGAAGGGAAGACAAAGAGAGATATTTAGGAGTATTCACAGTAAAGTCACCAAATTTTTACATCCATAAATATATTCAATGATATTTAATTTCAAAGCCATTTGGTAATGCTCTTAATTTTTCTGGAATTTGGGTTGTGAGAAAAGACAACAGTTTTCTCACAGAGAAGTTGTCAATCCTATCTAATAAAAGAGTAATATGCAAAATAACCATCACTCCCTCACTCCCTCACTCCGTCACAAAGATGCTGGCGGTCACGGAACTGGGGCAAGCAGGATGCTTGAGTTTCCCCAGCGATGGAGGAAGCCAAGCTTCCCGCCTGCCCTGCTGGCTCTGGGCTCCGCTCAAGGCTACAAAGTTTCAATTATAGAAGATAAATAAATCCCAGATACCTGCTTCCAGCCCGCGGGCGTGGCCAGCCTGAAAACGGCCCACAGCCCCTCACCCAGGCTGGCCAGACACCCCAGTAGGGACCCCCACCCTGAAGGGGGTGTGGCCTGTCTGAAAACAGCCCTCAGTCCCTCACCCAGGCTGGCCACACCCCGATGGGGTGAAGGTCCCCAATGGGGGGCTTGACCAGCCTGCAAACAGCCATCAGCCCCTCACCCAGACTGGCCAGGCACCCCAGTGGGGACCCCCACCCTGAAGGGGGTGTGGCCAGCCTGAAAACGGCCCTCAGCCCCTCACCCAAGCTGGCCATACCCCCATTGGGTGAGGGTCCCCAATGGGGGGCTTGACTAGCCTGAAAACAGCCATCAACCCCTCACCTAGGCTGGCCAGACACCCCAGCGGAACCCCCGCCCTGATCCAGGACACCCTTCAGGGCAAACCAGCAGGCCCTCACCTATGCACCAGGCCTCTATCCTATATAATAAAAGGGTAATATGCAAATTGACCCTAACAGCAGAACGACTGGGAATGACTGGTCACTATGACACACACTGACCACCAGGGGGCAGATGCTCAATGCAGGAGCTGCCCCCTGGTGGTCAGTGCGCTCCCACAGGGGGAGCTCTGCTCAGCCACAAGCCAGGCTGACGGCTGCCAGCACAGCGGTGGTGGTGGGAGCCTCTCCCGCCTTCTCAGCAGCACTAAGGATGTCTGACTGCAGCTTAGGCCTGCTCTCCGCTGGCAAATGGACATCCCCCGAGGGCTCCCAGGCTGCCAGAGGGATGTCTGACTGCTGGGGAGCGGGTCTAAGCCAGCAGGTGGACATCCCCCGAGGGGTCCCAGACTGCGAGAGGGCACAGGCCAGGCTGAGGGACCCCCCCCAAGTGCACAAATTTTTGTGCACCGGGCCTCTAGTCTTTATATAAGTAAAGTTTGAAGTATCTCCTTAGAATGAGCTAAACCTTACACACACAAAGAATAAGCTCATCATACTGTTAGAGGTGCTCCATTAAGAGAGGATGTCAACACATTTCCCACTGCAATTCTAGAGGCCTGGGGACATATAGAGAGTACCAAGAATCATTTACTTAGATACAGCTTTGTTGTATCTATTCCCTAGAAAGTCAGAAATTCATGTTTTGCTCATAAACAACAAAATGATTGCTATAAATCAGGATTTATGTAAGAAGCTAATTCTAATGGACCTAGTACAAGTAATAGGTTTTAGTCTGCACACTGAAGAATATTCTTTTAGTTCTGAGGTATAGGGACAAAACAAATTCAACAATATTTAAAAAACATCAAGGATTATGATTCTCAAAACAACTTGAGTGTTTGTCTAGTACCTTTGAAAAGTCCTACATAATAGAACAATTTTAATTGTAGTATAAATTGTGGGTTGATTCTCAATTCAGTACCAAGTGATTTGCAAAATTAGCCACCTAGTGGCTCAGGACAGAACATTTGCTGTCACTATTGATTCCTTTTTTTTCCCTTCCCTACATTCAAACAAATATTTAGATGTATTCATCCTACATTCTTTTTTTTCTATTTTATCACTTTAATTTTTTAAAATTTATTTATTATTTAAAGTATTACATAAGTCTCCTTTTCCCCCCATTGGCCTTTCCCCGGCAGCCCCCACACTCCAGCACATGCCCTCACTCATCCCCCGCCCCCACCCCTGCCCCTTGTCTATGTCCACTGGTTATGCTCATATGTATGCATACATGTCCTTTGGTTGATCTCTGCTACTGTCACAAGAAAGATTGTAAAAATGGCTGCAGTACTTTGCAACTCTCTCTCTCTCTTTTTTTTAAATCAAGAAGTGCACTCTCTTTCCCCATCCCTTGAATCTGGTCTGGTGTTGTGACTAGCTTTGACCAGTGGAATGCCACTGAAGTTCAAAACATTCTAAGACCTGGATTCTAGAGACTTTTCAGCTTTTGCTAGCATGTTCTTGAAATCATGAGCCTGCCATGAGAAGAATCCACATTTAATCCTCACAATAGGCATAATTACTTAGGAGGTAGGTAATACTATTATCCCCACTTTAATGATGAGGAACCTGGAGCATAAAGAGGCTAAGTAACTTGGCTGAGGTTGTAGTGCTAATTATTGGTCATATAGGCTAACTGTTGCCTAGGATTCAAACCCAGGCATTCTGATACAGAACCTGCACTCCTAACACCACACACTTAGGCAGAGATAAGTGTTCTGATTAACCAGGGAGAGGTAGAATCTCAACAGGAGGAGTATGCACCCATCACTTTGGGTAACATTTATCAGAGTCACAATTACTTGTTCAAAATTATGTCTTTCTCAATAGCTTGTGTCTTGTTCTCTGTGTATCCTCTGTGTGTGGAAAGAACTAGATATATAGATTTAAGAGAGGATTATTTTCCTGACACGGAATTCCTGCATTAAAAATCCCAATCTTTAAATTCATAAGTAGCTCCTGAGTTTTCACTTCAACTGTTAATAAAAGTGTTCATGTAAACCACACACACACACACACACACACACACACACACACACACACACAATGAACCTGTTTTTCACTGGCTATTGGTACTCGTCATTCCACCAACACAGCAAGAGAAATAAATGGTGTATTAATAATAGTTCTGAGAAATTACCATAACTTGTTAAAATAAGAGGATGGTAGTATTTATTCACTGGATTTTTCTCTTTGTTCCAGTTGCAAAGGAAGCTCATAATGATCATGTTTAGTTATTGTAGATTTGTTTTTTTTATTTTTGTGCTTTATTAGAAGCCTAAATCTTCTGAATAGTAGACAGGATATGAAAAGATCTGCAAACCCGTAAGTGATATATTTTTATTTTTGTTTATGCAACAATCACAGCATATAGAATAGAAATGAAATATAGTTATTGTTTAAGTGATACCATACCTTTCGAAGAAAGTATCAGTTTATTTCCTCCCGGCCACAGCGGAGGAGTAACATCATGTAATGTACATGCATACAGAATCATCTCAAGGAAAGCACCCCTCCGCCCCCCCCCCCCCCCACACACTTCTTTCTCCTTTTGTTCTGATGTTCAGTCTATTCATAAGGGATTGATCCTTATTCCCAACCATTCAAGGTTAAATTTGCTAATTCCTGGGCTCCATTGTCCCCTTCAGTTCAGAGTAGAGAGCAGCTGTGGGTCTGGGAGCTCGCCCACTGCAGCCTGTGCTCACAGCTGCCCTCCGGGAGGCGCCTCTCAGGGCACTGCAGCCGGTGCTCACAGGTGCCAAGTGCAGTCCAGCCTTGAACACAGTAAGAAGTAGCCAAATCCTCAGGGTTTCATACGTCACCGGCACCGTGTGGGTTACAGACCTTTCTCAAAGGGTGAGAGCTTAGCTGCTTTCTTTCCTTCAGCAATAAATATTTATAGGATTAGCAGCCCATTGTCAATGGGATAACCAAACGCATTCTAATGCAAAACTGCTGGCTGCTTATCGAGATGTTGGACAGGCTGAAATTACAGGACCAATTCTCTTCCTGGTGCCCTTCTGTTACTGCTCCCTCCTGGATCACCCATGATGGTGTTTTGCTTAACTATTCCAAACATTTGCTTGGAAAATATGTTAACTACCTCTTAAGTCCTGGGATATGCATTATTCTGCTAATCTCTTGATATTTTTACTATAACAGAAAACCTCATTTTAAACTATCTATAGGAATTATTTCTTTGTTTCTAGTGGAGGCGATGTATATGATCTATGTATAATAATACTAGAGGCCCAGTGCACAAAATTTGTGCATGAAATTTGTGCACGGGGAGGGGGGGCGGGGGGGGTCCCTCAGCCCAGCCTGCACCCTCTGCAATCCACGAACCCTCGGTGGATGTCTGACTGCTACTATTTTTGCCACTATTTCATACTAAGTAATCTGTTTTGTACCATAAGTCGTGATCTATGTTTTTGTTTCCATTTAGTTCAAGGATTGGGCCTAAACCGGCAGTCGGACATCCCTCTCGCAATCTGGGACCACTGGCTCCTAACTACTTTCCTGCCTGCCTGCCTGATTGCCCCTAACCACCTCTGCCTACTGACCTGATTGCTCCCTAACTGCTCCCCTGCCAACCTGATCACCCCTAACTGCTCCCCTGCCGGCCTGATCGCCTCCTAACTGCTCCCCTGCTGGCCTGATAGCTCCCTAACTGCTCCCCTGCCGGCCTTATTGCCCCCTAACTGCTCTCCCCTGCTGACCTGATTGCCCCTAACCACCTCAGCCTCAGCCCCAGCCACCGTGGCTTTGTCTGGAAGGATGTCCGGTCTAATTATCATATTACCCTTTTATTAGTATAGATTATATGCTACATCTTTGTAGCACTTTTCTGAGAGGAGTTCCATACATCTTGTGAATCTTGAGCTAAGTTATCTGTATGGGCATGCTGATGCTTGTGACATCGTTATTATTAACTAAAATTTATTGAAAGCATATTATGTGCCAACCACTATGCTTAGTTCCTTACTTGTATAGTCTTTAAGCCTTGCAACAACTCAACAAAAAAGGCACCATTACCATCTTTACTTTAGAGATGAAGTAAAGGAACTTTTGAAAGTTTACGCGGGATATGGCAGAGCTGAAATTCCAATCCAAGTATATCTCATTTTATCACTGATAAAAACACTGATGTGAAGCTGTCTGAGCCTAAGCCCAGATTGAGAAATTTTTTAAAATTAATTATTCATTTTATTTATTCCTTCTTGGTTGCTCTATTTCGATTTTATATCTCTTCTTGAGTCAGTTTTGGGATTTTTGTTTATTTTATTAAGTTATTTAAATTGTTTCCATAAAGTTATTCATTTCATTCTCTTATAATCCTTTTAATTTCTCTAAGGTCAAAAGGGATATCTTTTATTTCTGATTTTGATAACTTTGCACATTCTTTTATTTTTCTCCTAGTCCAGGGGTGGGGAACGTCTGGCCCTCGGGCCACTAAGGCCGGTGAAACATTTGGTCTGGCCCTGCCAAGGCATTGGAGGAGAGTTAATTAAATGCTTGACCAAATAGAGCAGGCTAATTTTTAAGTTGATCATTTTGTATGGCCCTCAAATGATGCTATAAATACCCCAATGGCCCTTGGCAGGGAGAAGGTTCCCCAACCCTGTCCTAGTCAATCTAGCTAATGGTTTACCAATTTTGTAGATTTTTTTAAAGTACCAAACTTTGGTTACATTGATTTTCTTTATGTTTTCTATTATTTCTTCTTTTAGTCTTTGATCTTTGTGATTGTTTGTTTTCTTTGCTCTTCCTTTTCTAGTTTTGTAAGGTGAACACTTAAGTTGTTTATTGAAAATGTTCTTAATTTTTGATGTGTCTATTTATAGCTATGAACTCTCCAAAAACTGTAGGCTGTGTACCATAAGTCGTGATCTATGTTTTTGTTTCCATTTAGTTCAATTATCTTATGATCAGAGAACATACCTTGAATAATTTCAATTCTTTTAAATTTATTGAGACTTGTTTTATGGCCTAGCATATGGTCGATCTTGACAAATGTTCCATGTGCTCTTGAAAAAAATGTGTGCTGTTAGGTGGAGTGCTCTATAAATGTCAGCGAGGTAAAGTTAGTGGCTGGTATAGTGCTGGTCTTCCAGACACTTGCTGAATCTCTGTTTATTTGTTTAACCATTATTTTTGAGTAAGGCATTAAAATATTCACCTATATGTTTACATTTTTTATTTATCCTTCCAATTCTTTCTGTTTTTGCATACATCTTTTGGATTCTGTTGTTAAGTGTGCATGTGTTGTCTTGATGTATTGACATCTTTATCATTATGAAACCCTTTCATACTAATTGTATTTCTTTTCTTAAAGTCTATTTCTCTCTGATATTAATTATAGCTTTATTACTCTTACTATTGGATGAAGTAACTTTTTTTGTCTTATTACTTTCAAGTAATTTGTCTTTTAATCTAAATGGTGTCCCTCCTAGATAGGATACAGTTGGATCTTGTTCCTGTAAGAAAAAAGTAATCTATTGAGTAGATTGATTAGTGTTTTGTCCAATCACATTTATTATAATTATTCGCATACTTGGATTTACATATGCAATTTTTCCATTTTTACCCATGTATTTTGTCATTTTGCTTCTTTTTCTCTCTACTTAGAGAAGTTGTGGGTCATTAACTCTTCAAAATATTTTTTGCCACTATTTCTCTCATCTTTCCTTCTAGGACCCTAGTAACGTTTATGTTGTTATGTTGTTTCCAGATCACTGAGATTCTGCCCATTTTTCTTCAAAATTTCTCCCCGTTTATCAGATTTGGTAATTTCTTTTTGTTTCTTCAAGATGAATTGCTCCTTCTTCTCCCATTGCAAATCTCTGATTGAACACATTTAGTGAATGTTTCATTTATTATTGTCATTTTTAATTATTGACTAGCCATTTGGTCCTTTTTATAATTTCTGTTTCCTTATTGAGATTTCCTATTGTTGAACCATTGCCATCACACATTTTAAAATCATTTAAACATGATTTCCTTTAATTTTGAACATTTTTATAATTGGTGCTTTGAAGTCTTTGTCTGCTAAATATATCTGAACCCACTCAGAGACAATTCCTCCTGGAAATTGGGTCAAATTTTTCTGTTTCTTTACATGTTGTTGTTATTTTATATAATATATCATAACAACTCTTTTTTCCTGCTGAAGGTTTTGGGTTTTTATTTTTTGTAATTAGGTGTTAAAAATAAATATGCACCTAAAAATGGTAAGAGCAATAATGCAGTCAAGACTCATCATGTGTCCAAATCTAAATCCATTTGTTTCTCTGTCAACCCAGGTCTTTCCCCAGCTGCTGTATGGCTGTAGACCTCTCTCTCCTCCTTGGCCAGGTGGGCTGAAGGGAGATCCCATCTCCTTCACCTCCACTCACAGTCACTTCCTGAATCTCAGTAATGGTTTTGGGTCTATCCTCTGAACCACTCTCACTGAAACTTCATAACTTTTCTCAAACCAGTATTTCCTAAATTATTTCCTTTAGAAAATTGTTTGGAAATTTTGATATTATTTTTCAATTAAAAATATTTTTTAAAGTTTCATTTTGAAATAACTAGACTTACACAGAAAATGTAAAAAAAAAGTTCAAAGAATTCCTGTATATCCTTCATCCAGTTTCCTGAAATGTTAGCACCTTACATTGCCACAGTACAATGATAAAACCCAGGAAATTAACATTGGTATAATATTATTGTCTAATCTGTTGACGTTATTCATTTTTTAACAACGATTCCACAATTGTCTGTTTTTTGGTCCAGTATCACGTGTTTCATTTAGTTGTCATGTTTCCTCAGTCTCCTTTCATCTGGAAGAGTCCCTTAGTCTTTACTTTTAATTAGTTTTTTAAACAGTGGGGTTTCTCTGAAACTTTAATATGCTAATTCACATACGGAATCTCCAAGGAGAGAATATAATATGACATCAGTCAAACTTATGTCACCATGGAATCCTTCTTGAGGTTCAGTTTGTAAAATAGGTATTCCAAGGACACACCAGGGCACGTGGCCCAGACTCCTATAAGATTATCCCGATAATGTTCTTCCTTATCGGATCCATCCTGCACACGCCTATTAGAATAGCCTCCTAAATTCAGAGTTTGGTGCATGCCATTTTCTTACTTATAAACTAAAAATAGGTTTTTATTTTTCACTTAGGGTAAAGGCTCAAGGCCTTCATTTAGTACTCAAGTGCCTCCATTAACCTTTCTTCCAACGTAAGCCACTATTTCTGTGCATATACTCTACCTAGGCCAAAGTGAACTATGCACTATTCCCCTGCTTTATTTTTATTTCTCAGCTTATTCTGTCCCTTCTGTGAACACATGTGAGAAATAACCAAAGGTTCTCTCTTTTTGCAAGATGCAACGGCAGCCATGGGACATCTGAACCTCAGTTTTCTTGGAGCTTGTCTTGGGCTAGTTGTAATAAGACCCATATCAAGACCCATATCTGGCCCTTTCTGGCTAAGGCAGCTCTTTTTTTTTTTTTTTTTAAATCCTCACCTGAGCATAAGTTTTTAAAATTAATTTTAGAGAAAGTGGAAGGAAGAGAGAAAGACAGAAAAACATTGATGTGAGAGAGAAACATCTATCAGTTGTCTCTTGTACATGCCCTGACCGGGAATCAAACCCACAATCTTTCTGGTGTATGAGAAGATGCTCCAACCAACTGAGCCACCACACCAGGGCCAAGGCAACTCTTTTGTCTGGGACTATGAACTCCATCCAGAAGGAGTTTCTCTGCCCTCTTGTCAGGACAACCAGC
Organism: Myotis yumanensis; assembly: GCF_028538775.1. Taxonomy (NCBI): domain Eukaryota; kingdom Metazoa; phylum Chordata; class Mammalia; order Chiroptera; family Vespertilionidae; genus Myotis; species Myotis yumanensis. The sequence continues at coordinate 21,768,363 of NW_027223766.1, forward strand.
CTGTTACTTGTTTTCACTCTGCTGAATGCCTCCATTTTTGCCCCTTGTGATATGCTTTAATATATTGTTTTCATGGACCCAAAGAGGTAATTGCCTGAACTCTCAGAATTCTTGATTCTCGCTGTGCTGGCATGAATGCAAGCTTCTGTAATTCCTCCAGTAACTCATTTGGGATGTCCTTGAAATATTAAAGTTTGAGCCACTAAAAGACAAGTTCACTTCCAAGAGTAAACTCTGTGGACCTAAATTAAATATCTTTGCTTCCCTAAATATTACTTCCTCTCATGAGCTCTGAAGGCACTTAGAATCTTAATTATGGATCTCCCATTTTCTGTCCATCCTATGGCACTTTGATGGCTGTCTGATCTCCCCTCGTAGACTGACAGATAACATGGGTGGATCATGTCTAATTCAACTTTGTCAGTTTAATTCCATCCTCTCATCCCCAAAGCTCCTAGCATAGTGCCTTGTACACAGTGGGGATTTACTGAGTATGTTTTTTTGAATGAATGATAATCTGCCTGTTTTCATTTAGAAAGAATACAAAAATGGCATTAAGATTTTTTTCTGTGTGGAATTTACACAAAATTTGTTTAAAGGGACAGTGTAAATATTTTAAAAATTAATTCTTGTTCTTATGAAAGCTACTTTTCTCCAATTTAATGATTATTCATACCTAGGGCTAAAGATAAAATGTCTGTGAATGACATTAAATTACCCTAAATAAAACATCAGTAACATTAGTTTTCTTGATTCTAATATCTCCATAAGACTTCAATCACAATGTTTGTCTTGATTAATTATTAAAATTTTCTCATATTTTCTAGATATGATTCCTAATTAAGCTTTGCATTGCTCTGTTGAAATTGTATTTAAGTCTACCAAATGTTTTAGCTCGCTTTTGCATTGAGTAGTCAATGTTTAGCAGATTATTTAAAACTAGTAGGTCAGTAATAATTTATGAAGACCTGCAAACGTGTGGGATAATTATGAGCGTCTGGGTCTTGGGAGACTTAATTCTGTTGTTGGAAGTGGTATGGAATTTGTGGTTGGGGACATAAATGTCTGTGGTAAATGATTAACATACAGAGTAAAATCCAATCGTACACACACTATTAAAGAGAATGTTATGATATAAGAGGAATATGAATTTTAAATGCTCACATATTTTGTTATTAAAACCCATAGATGCTGTGTACAAATGACATACACTAGTATTAGTTTTAGACAACTTATGCAGGAAGTATCTCCTTTTTATAAGATTTAAAAAACACAATTCTCATAATTGTAAATATATTGCTATGAAATAAGTGGAAAGTGCAAGAAACCCATCTAAAATCAAAGACAACAATACATAATTTGAAAGTTGTGAAATATTCAGGATATATTTCATTTTAATCTAAAATAATATTGGAAATCTTGTCTTGTAGGTATATTACACAATAAAAGCCAGAGATCAACAACTAATCTTTTTTTTTTTCCAGAAGGCTGAACAATAGAGTCCTGACTATGGATGCAGGTGGTCAGCTTTGAATGTTCACTAAAGTAATACGTTGAGGAATTCATTTATAAATGACAAGCACTTTTAGTGGCAACATACACTGAATTCAGTATTTCTCGAGAATAGGTTTTTATGTGACAGTTCAGCTCCTTATCAAATGAATACTTTCACCTTGCTTTTCAAGTGACTGGAGTTCCTATGGGTAAATGACTTTTTGATTCCATAGTATCCTGCTGTATTTTAAAGATTTGGACATCATGCCATCATTCCTTGAAATGGTTTAGCAATTTTATATGAATAATTTTTAAAAGGAGGAGAATTTTTCCACCTATGAAATATTGTAGAAAAATGTTTCCATAAGAACCTTTATAATTTAGTATATGATAATAGAGTACTCTTTTACCATAAAATAGGCTGAAAAATTTTAAGAGAAAATTTGCCTCCACATTTTAAAAAATCTTATATTACACACACACACACACCTACACCCGCGCCCCCCCCCCCCCCCCCCCCCGGACACCTGCGCCTGCACACACATATAGGGGTGGGCAAAAGTAGGTTTACAATTATAACATTCTTTTGAGTTAATAAAGCCATTGTAATAATTTCAACCTGCATGTCTTTTTCCATACCTACCCCTGTATGTGTGCGTGTGTGTGTGTGTGTATATATATATATATGATTAATTAATCATATATATATATATATATGATTAAAGAAAGACCATAGAATAGGGAAAGATTGATAGATGTATATTGACAAATGACAGTGCATTTAAAAATGATCATAGAAACCAAGAATAAGCAGATTCCCTATTATATCTCTGAATGAAAATTCCTTAGCATTGGGTACAACCTCCTTCTTTGAATTCAGTGTCAAATTTGGCTTTCAGTGAACAAAACACTAAAAGATCTTTGATTTTTTTAAAAAATTGAATCATTAGTTTTTAAAAAAAACATTCTAATTAAAATGTGCTCTAAAACACTATCTTAAAACTTGACATATGCAGGTTAAAGAACAATAATTAATAAAGTGAGGTGAGATCGCTGCATCAGTGGCCCCAAATAAGCCATGTTTCCTAATAGTCTCACTTTCCATAGTTCCTCCCAGAATGACTCTGGGCTTGGTCATATCAGTCATCTGAGGGCTTGTAGCCAAATAGACAATAGTAAGCATTACTCAAGTACAGGCATACTTTGGAGATATTGGGGGGGGGGGGTAGGTTCAGACCACTGTAATAAAGCAAATATTGCAATAAAGTGAGTCACATTTTTTTTTGGTTTCCAAGTACTTACAAAATTTATGTTTATACTATATTTTCATCTGTTAAGTGTGCAATAGAATTCTGTCTAAAAAGACAATTTCCAAACCTTAATTAAACACATTTTACTGTTAAAAAATGCTAACCATAATCTGAGCCTGTTGGGAAATATATACCTTTCCTGGGTATATACCTGAAAAACTTAAAACAAACAAACATGTATTCACAAAAATATATGCACACCTATGTTCATTGCAGCATTGTTCATGGTGGCCAAGAAATGGAAACAACCAAAGTGTCCTGCAATAGAGGACTGGATAAAGAAGATGTGGTCCATACACAATGGAATACTACTCAGCCACAAGAAAGGATGAAATACTGCCATTTGCGACAACATGGATGGACCTTGAGAATATTATGCTAAGTGAAACAAATCAGTCAGAAAAAGCTAAGAGCCATATAATTTCACTCATATGTGGAATATAAGAACTGAAACTCATGGACACAAACAGCAATGTAGTGGTCGCCAGAGGGAAGGGGTGGGGGTGAAGGGGGACCTAATATATGGTGACAGGAGCTTTGACTTTGGGTAGTGAGCACTCAGTACAATATACAGATCTTGTAACATAGAAACCCGCACTTGAAACTTGTATGATCATATTAACCTGTATGATCACTTCAATAAATTTAATTAAAAATACATAGAAATATACACATAACATTTTAAAAAATGGTGCCAATAGACTTGCTCAATGCAGGGTAGCCACAAATTTTCAATTAGTAAAATGTAAAATCTGCAATAAAGTGAAGAGCAATAAAATGAGCTTTGCCTGTACAGGCTGGAAAATGCTTGCATATTGGGCTGCTTTTGGAATTCAGGTGCCTTGCTATAAGAAAGTCTGTCAATTTTTTCCAACAGCCAGCACCAGACATCTGAGTGAGTTCTTCTTGGATGTTCTAGCCACAGCAGAGCTCTTGGTGGGAAGGTTCACATGAGTGATCCTAGCCAATATCACATGGAACAGAACTACCCAGTGGAGCCTTATCCAAATTCCTGATGCACAGAACTCTAAGCAATAAACTGGTATTATTCTTAGTTATTATATTTTGGAGCGTTTTGTTACAAAGCAGTAGATAACAAATACAGTAAATGATATCAGGGATTTCTCAAAGTTCTTCTTAAAAATAATTCCAAGGTATATTTTTCATTGACACACACCTATATTTCTGCCATCTATTAATTTATTATTGAGACTATAGCTCTCTTTCTGACTTTAACCAGCTAGATAGGGCTGAGGTAGTTAGTTTATGTGAAGAGCATGGTTAAGAATGGCTTTATTGTGTATTGACTCAAACAAAATGCCAAGTACTTGCTGGATCTCAAATAAATAGCATTCTTGATGATGGTAGATAGCTTAAATTAATTCCACTCCACAGTGATCAAACTGTGGGTGGGATAGCATGGTGGAAATAAATTAACTTTAAGAAGTTTCAGCACATAAACCTTCTGTGGTCCAATCAAGCCATTTCCTCTGTGTTGCTCTAGGTGGAGCTGTGTCCTGACCCCAAATTTTAGGCACCAGAATGTGTAACACACTCCGGGATTTGTTCTCTTAAGGAATGATTTTTTGAAATGTGAAATTTACTAGATTGAACAAACCATTGATTGTTGTGTTTCCATCTTCTTTCTCTAGAGCTAATGTGCATTACTAAAAGAATGCATGAGAAGTTGAAGCTGTAGTAGAAGGGAAGTAGAAAAGCCTGAGGCATTGGGTGGGAAACAGTGATACTATTTCATTGAATGGGTGGATTGTATCTCAAGCTAGAAAGGACAGCAACTAACTGGTTCTAGAGACAACGTGTCTGGATACCTATTGGAAAAAGATGTCACCTGCCATTAAGTATAACTGATGTTAGCATAATCGATACTATTTCCATGTCCCTGGACAGAAGGTTTAGATACAAAATGCCACTAAAGGAGGGTCCTGATCAGACAATGACACAGATGTGACACTTACAGAAAGTAGGATTTGGATGGCACTGTGGATGACCTCCAGGTACTGGAAGTCGACGATGCAGCCTGTGACAGAGACGTACGTGTAATCGTCCATCATGCCGTGGGCTGATGGAGGCAGCACTCTTCGGACACAGCCAGGCCCATGTTCCCGCCACCATGACCGATGTACAGAAATGTTGAATGTCATTAGGTCTGTATCCTGGGTGGGCAGGAGACAAGGGAACAGACGGTGACAATCATGTCAAATCATATCTTTGATTTTCTCCTTAGGGAGAACTCAGGATGGTTGAAATTGTTGAAATGATTTAAATTTCAAGTGCAAATTAACAAAGACAAAACCAGACGTGACTATATGTATCACATGCCTAAACTGTGTAGAGATACAATCTTTTGAATAAGAACATTCCAAGGTTAGCACACATCAAGAGTCCAGAGATGAGGCCCCCTACCTATGTTCATTTTAAAGATTATTTTGTTCATTTTGAAACTTTTTATCTGCATTTTCTTGTTTCATTATCATTGATATCACCATCATGTGCTAACATTTATTGAGTGCTTTATTCCATGTAGACATCTTTCTAAGTACTTTTCATATATTATATCCTCTAATTTTCATGTATATACTATTACCAACCTAACTTATAATAGGCTGAATAATAGCTCTCCCAAAATACGTGCAAATCCTACCCCTGGAACCTAGGAATTTTACTTTCTATGGCAATAAAGAACTTTGCAGATGTGATTGAGTAAAGAATCACAGGATGGGAAGATTATCTTGGATTATCTGAGAGGGCCTAAATGCAATCACATGCATCCTCTGAGAGGGAGGCAGAAGGAGACTCGATACAAGAAAGAAGAGGAGAAGGCAATGTGACCATGAAGGCAGGGATCGGAGTGATGTGGCCACTAGCCCAGGAATGTTGGCACCAATAGATGCTGGATGAGATAAGAAAGGATTCTCTCCTTGAGCTCCAGAGGGAACATGGCCCTGCCAACACCTTGACTTCAGCCCCGTGAAACTGATTTCAGACTTCTGGCCTCCAGAACTGTGAGAATAAATTTCTGTTGTTTAAGACACCATGTGTGTGGTAATTAGTTAGATTGAAATAATGAGAAACTAATACATATGAGAAAAGTAAGTCACAGAGAGGTAAAATAAATGGCCCATTTAGCTAATGAATAAATTAAATAACTTGCCTATTTAGTGGCCAACCCAGCACTTGATCCCACGCAGTCTGTACCTTCAGGTGTGACCTGGTACTATCCCATTGCCTACTGTGTACTCCCCGCAAACCCTTACAATTCCTCATATTCTGAAGGGAGCTAAGTCCTTTCTCCTTACTTGTTTCCAGAAAATTCCACCACAGCCAGAGCAAAAGAACAAAGGAGGCAATCCCCAACATATACATCTCAAAAAAACCCTTCAGACCTCTTGGCAGAGACAACAGCCCAAGTGTTTAATTCTCAAGAGAGGCCCTGTAGTGTTTGTGGGGTGTCAGAAGGACTAAGATCAAAATATTTTTGTCACAATAATAGATTGAAAAGAATAGATGGTTCTAGACTCCCAAGTAAATGAGAGATTACAGCTTCCTGCCTGTGCCGAGCAGGAGGAGGTGTGATGATGGAGACAGGGCAAGGAGGTTGGGAGACCAGGGCACTAGACCTGCAGGGAAGCTGTGGACACAGGAGCCAGGTCAGTTTATGTTGATTTTACAGACACCACTTTGAGCAAACTCTGTTGTCACTAGCGCCAGGGGGACATGTTGAGGTGGGCACCACACATGGTCTTTGCTTAGAGGCCCAGAGACTGCCCTTTGATGGTACAATTCAAATGATGCCCAGGCCCACCTCAGTAGGATGAGGACTATCCCCACCTCAGTGCGTAGGACGCTTCTAAGTGCCAGGAATTGAGTTTGGAACTCTGAAAACATAGGGGAAGCTGGTGTGAAGTGCAAAGCCCTTGAACTTACATGTGGCCAGGCCTGAAAACAACCAGGAGGAGAACTTTCTGAGCAAGGACAGGGGGAAACCCTCCCCTGTTATCCTCTGCTGTGATGCACAGGAATCATGAGGTTAGAGACACTTCCAGTTTACACCAGCAGTCAAAGTTACCTTACAGTTTTAGATTTTCCTCAACTCAGGAACTCAAAGTACTATTATAAGGATGCCTCAGATTACATAAAAAATAAAACACTTTATCTCTTTCGCTTTGGTGGTTGGTTTGCTACACATATCATTCAGTTACCTTCACAGGTACAGCACTTTATTGATAATAAAACCTTTTACATCGTTTTTTTGGGGGGTTGTTGACTTGAGTCATTTGCAGGAACGCTCTAAGAGGAAAATATCGTAGAGAAATAATTGCTTTAGCTAGTGAATTAAGTTGAGCACAAGACAGTTTACCGGCAGGCAACCTGCACAATGACTGCTCCCTTTCCTGGCCATCAAGTTTAATCTCTTACAGTTAGTGTCTTGATAACTACAGAAGTATTATTGTCTCCCATTTTAATAAGAATTCATTAGGTTCAGGATGAACTAGCATCATCTCAAAATTTATAGCAATTTCTATTGCAGACTGTAAGTTCCTTTCAACATGACTTTGACTAAAATTTATACGAATAAAACAAAAGTGAATTTATGAACTAATGATACATATTTGTTACACTCATAAAATCTCTCAATGTAGTTCTCAATTTGTTGGCACTACAAACTGCACTATTCTTTGCAATGATTGTATTAAAATTTAAATGAGAACAGCAATACGTTGGGGTTAAGGGCAGGCCACCCCCAAATATGCCAAAGTGGCACACTGATTATTTTTAATGAAAGTTCCTTGAGAAACAGTCAGTGCAAGAATGCTCTGACCCTTCTCTCTGTCCTCTGAAAGCAGGAAATAAATCTCCCACGTGAAAGGTACCCTACCTGCACCAGAAGGTACAGAGACTTTCTATCACCAGAGATAGGGAATTAAGGGCCCAGAACCTATGTGAACAAACCTTGCTACTTCTTTACTAACTTACCTCTCTAAGCTCAAACTCCGCTTAGATACTTCACTGGGTAAGCACCCAAGCTGAAGTTTCTTTGCCCTGTCAATTCCTCACATATGAGGTATGCATTGGGATTTAAGAGTGAATATAAAATATGATCCCAGGCCTCATGATGAAACATATATTCTAATGGAGAAGATAGGCAATAAAGTAAACAAATAAACAATAATAATAATACATTGCAAAAACTAACAAAAAGAAAATGATGTGCTGAAGGGTGATGGGAATGAGGAATGGTCAGAGAAGGCTTCTCCAATAGCTGACATTTGGGCTAAAACTTTTAAATGAGAAAGAACTGGACATGTGAAGATTTGGGAAAAGACTACAAGTGCAAAGATCATGAGACAGCAAAGAGGTCTAAATATTCCAGGGATTGGCCCAGCTGGCGTTGCTCAGTGGTTGAGCATCGACCTATGCTCAGTTGGTTGGAGTGTCTTCCATATACCAAAAGGTTGCAGGTTTGATCCCTGGCAGGATAAGTATGAGAAACAACCAATTGATGTTTTTCCTTTACAGGAGGTCAAGGTTCGATTCCTGGTCAGAGCACATACCCAGGTTTCTGGCTCAATCCCCAGTGAAGGACATGTAGGAGGAAGCTGATCAATGATTCTCTCTCGGATGTGGAGAAAAAGGAACACTTGTGCACTGCTGGTGGGAATGTAGACTGGTGCAGCCACTATGGAAGACAGTATGGAGTTTCCTCAAAAAACTGGAAATGGAACTCCCATTTGACCCTGTGATCCCACTTCTAGGAATTCATCCGAAGAAACCAGAAACACCAATCAGAAAGGATATGTGCACCCATATGTTCATAGCAGCACAATTCACCATAGCTAAGATCTGGAAACAGCCTAAGTGCCCATCAGTAGATGAATGGATTAGAAAACTGTGGTACATCTACACGATGGAATACTATGCTGCTGTAAGAAAGAAGGTACTCTTACCATTTGCAACGGCATGGATGGAGCTGGAGAGCATTATGCTAAGTGAAATAAGCCAGTCAATGAAGGAAAAATACCACATGATCTCACTCATTCATGGATAATAGAGACCATTATAAACTTCTGAACAATAATAGATACAGAGGCAGAGCTGCCTCACACAGATTGTCAAACTGCAGCGGGAAGGCCGGGGAGGGTTGGGGGGCAGGAGGGAGGGGGTTAACAGATCAACTGAAGGGCTTGTATGCATGCATATGAGCATAACCAATGGACATAAGACACTGGGGGGTAGGGGAAGCCGGGGTATTGTCAAGGGCGGGGGGGAGAAAAGGACACATATGTAATACCCTTTGTAATGCTTTAAGCAATAAAAAAAAATATTTATATGGAAAAAAAATGATTCTCTCTCATCATTGATGTATCTAACTCTCTCTCCCTCTCCCTTTCTCTCTAAATCAATAAAAATATATTAAAAAATAAAATAAATATTCCAGGGACCAATTGAAGGTCTATGTAGCTAGAGTGAAGGTGAGAGGAGGGCAAGAGTCATAGAAGATGAGGTTAAAGCAATAGGAAACAAGAAATGCTAAAGAGTCTGGATTTTACTCAAAGTCCAGTTGGGAAATCAAATATTGATATCACTTGTGTATTTCTAAAAAAGATAATTTTAATAACTATAGAGAAAATGGATTAAAAGTGGAAGCCAGTTAGGTGGTTACTATAGCAGGTATGGTGACTAGGAGAAAGGTGATAGCAGTAGAGAGGGGCAGAACAGAGAGGTGAAATATCTTTTGGAGGCAGAATAGCATGTGGAGATGAGAGAAAGAGATCAATTAAGGATGACTCAGGGACTGAGCAGAAAGGGTCTCATTGGCTGATGACAATTCTCAGAAGCTAAGAGCCATCAGTAGCCAATAGTTACAGCTTTTCTGAGCCATTTGATCGCTGTTGGAAGGAACCAAACAAAAACTCCCAGGTTCCTAATAATGGTTCTAAAGAAATGATTAATCCCATTAGAGAAAATGATGTGAATAGAGCCCACTTTTTAAAAAATCCTCACTCAGGGATATGTTTTTATTGATTTTTAGAGAGGAAGGGAGGGAGTGAGGGAGGGAGGGAGAGAGAGAGAGAGAGAGAGAGAGAAACATCAATGTGAGGGATAAACATCAGTTGGTTGTTTCTCAGACTCACCCCAACCGGGAATCAAACCTGCAACCTTTCGGTGTATGGAAGACAGTACAACCAACTGAGCTGCCTGGCCAGGACAATGAAGCCCACTTTCACTGAAGGGCCACCTTAAAGGTGGGTGGGGAAAGCACAGTAAAAGTTAACAAAAACCCTTCAATTTGCAGGGAAAACTTTTGTTTTCCTGTACATGTCAAGCTCCTCTTCTCTTATCTGTGTTTACCTTTTAGTTGTCCATTCACTAGCCATGCCTTCATTTATACTGGTTTTGTCTACTTTTGTTGTTCATCAGGTCCAAAGAGCAGAATCAGCAATGTCCCTGGAACAACAGCCTTCTAAACACCAAGCATTGGAGCACTGAAACTATTTCATGCCAGTGATGCCTCAAATATTATTTGTGAAAGTATAATGTACATTCACAGATATTGACATTTATGGTACATAATTGCTGCACCTGAATACACTAAGATTTGCCTACAGATGATTAAAAAATAAGTATACATTTCATTTGTACGCTATGAATTTTAAACACCTGTAGTTTACTTAGTTAATTACTAAGCCCATTCAACACATCTGGCTTCTCTGTCTTTGTGTTAATCAATAATTATTTAATTACAATGTTATGCCTTTTATGCTAATTAAGATGTTGAGACCATAAAAATGTGCTACTTTTGTGCTTCATGCTGGCACTAATGGGTTACATTTATAGTTTGGTGTATTCATAATTCATGCATGCATATGTATGTAAGCACACATTTTACTTCATTTGCACAACAGAAATTTTCCTATTCAATCAGTTTTTTGTTTTTTTTTTTGCTAAGTTTAACACCTGGAAGGAATTACCTTGATTTTTTTTTTTTCTCTCCAATTTTGGTAGGAAAAAATTCCTTGTTTGATAAAAAAAAAAAAAGTTGGTTTTAATGTGATAGGAAAAACCATATAATCCTTTTAACTGTTCCCTTTTTGAAAGGTACTTGGATTAATAGAGCAATCAATGTTGGTTTTTTTGACCTGTGGATGCGGCTGCTGGTGTGGTTTAAAACTCTGTAAAAGAAGACTGTTTTTCTTAATCGCTTCCTTTGCTAAAGTAAAGGAAGCGATTAAGAAAAAGGTCTGATTAACTGCAGACTTGGATGTGGTAAAAACCTCTCTGGTAGGTTCTCATCTATCACCATCAATCTCAAGTTGCAGATCTTGGCTGGCTTTCAGGAGGCAGTGTTAGAGACAATGACTCAAGTACAACTCTCTGGTGGATTTCTATCATAGCAATGGGGGATGTGTTAGCCCATTCTCATTGCTTGACTCCTCATTAGAGTCTTTAGGGTTCCATACAAGTTTTGGCCTGTATATGTGTGTGGGGGTGCTATTCACTTTGCTGTGGGGAGGAGCTCAACTGAAAATAAAAGCCCACATCTACCCACAGTAGCTATCTATATTCACTTTGAGAATATTGTCTCTTTTCCTGAGACAATATTCTATAGATCCCTTTATATGACTATAAGTAATTGTACCAAATTTGGAGATTCCTTTTGCAAACATTAGCTCTATGCCCTTCTTCTAAACAAGATTAAATTATCACTAGCCAGGTATTTCATAAGTGTGTAAAGTCCAGTGACCACAAAGGAATTACCTAACAATTAACAGCTTTATTTGATTACTATTTCATTATTTTTTGGGGGGAGGGAGTATGATAATGAGGGTCATTGTCTATTTTTTACCCCCCCCCCCCGGGCTGAGTCATGGGGTTATCTTTCATAGTGTGAAGATCAGGGTGCTTCCAAGCTATTAATTCATATTAGAAAGTAAATTATTTCATTCTTACTAGGAATGATCAATCCCAATAATTTTAATTTCTCTAAGTGAAATATGACCACTTTGAGCTCTTCCTCAATTGAGTTGAATTTGAAGTTTTCCAAACAACACTTGAATCCCTTTCAATTGGCAGGTCATGAGGATCCCATTTCTTTTCACGGATCTTTGATCAATTTCTGGTTGTTCTCTTTGCAGATAGTGGCTGGTCTTAAAACATCCAACTTGTCCAAAAACACATTTAAATATCCTTTCCATAAACTCCTAGACAAATACACATACTATTATTCAAGGTGGAAGAACTCCCCTTCACAGATCTGCCTCTAGCCACCAAACAATCCTCCCACCATGAACTGTGATTATTCCTGTGGGGAGACTTCCCAGGTGGAATCTTCAAGGGATGTTGAGTAGTTTATTGTGGCTACATCTATTGTAGTGTCTGAGTGACAACAGGATGAAGTCACAAGTGCTTGTCTATGCTCTGCCCCATTTCCCCTTTGTCTAAACACAAGGAGCCTTCAAACAGTACAGGTTTTCCTCTTTATGAATATAATAGTCTCACTATACATATAGATCATTAAAAATTTTAATATCTTATTAGGTCCTCAAATTGTCTCTAACAATGAATGCATAAATTTCTCCTTGCTCATCCCTTTAACAGGAAGGCTGTTTATAGTCATTATTCTTTATTCATCACAGTACAAAAATTTTTATAATTTCTTAATTAGCACTTTATAACTAAAAGATATAGTGTAGATAGATTAAAATATATTGGTGAATGAAGAACAAAGGCATTTAGAACTATAATTCAGAGCCATTTTTGTAGAAAGCGACTCATAAGGTCTGATATAGTTTTGTTATAGAGTGATGCTTTGAGCATCTTGTCAACCAATGATGAGGTCTGGTGGCATCTTATTTGTTAATTTGAGACTCATCAGGAGCTCTGTGCACACTAAAAAGCCTGGTCTAGGGGCCCAGGGCAGGCAAAGTGGAGGGTGGTAACCAGAATATGACAGCACATCTCACCAATCATGGGTCCAACTCTATTGCTCTGAGTCTTGGAATGAAATACACAGTTTTTGAGGAAGTCTAGAACTTTAAAAGTTAGTTTGCAGACTTTCAAGAAATAGATAAAACAGAAGATGATTTTTTTTTCTTTTTACAGTCAAAACTATCATTCCTCAAAAGATCTATTTTTTTTTCAGTGAAGGGTTATGTTTCTAAGGGTCCCATTTGCTGAGGAAGAAGAACCCATAGCCCTCAAAGGCAGCAGTCACACCAGAACCTGGTAAGTCAGCCTGAAAATGCCCAGTTTGCCTCACATTCTAATCACAGTCTCACTGTTAAGAAAAAAAAAATCTCAATTCGAGTAGTAGGCTATGGGCTGATTTTCTTTAACCTTTAATCAAATGAGGATTGAAATAGTGGACCTGGCACTGGCATTCTCTCCATATCCTCAAGGACTTTAATTTCCATTTACCTGTTTAACATTCTCTAATTTTAGGCCATGTGCCAAGTAGCAGTACTGTCATACTTTAGGCAAATTATATAAGATTTAAATTTAAATTTAGAAGTCCAGGCAGTTCCCTTATATTTTTATTTATTGATAGAGAGAGAGAGAGAGAGAGAGAGAGAGAGGGAGAGAAACATTAAGTTTTTGTTCCACTTATTCATGTATTCATTGGTTGATTCTTGTATGTGCCCTGACTGGAGATGCAACCTGAAACCTTGGTGTTTCTGGACGATGCTCTAACCAACTGAGCTACCCATCCAGGGCCTATATTTTAAAAATGGAGGCATTCTTCAGAAAGTGATTATGCTATCTAGATCATCTGCCTCTTTTTTTAAGTTATATACTTAAATTTATAGTTTCTAGATGTGACTCTAGAAGGAATATATTACTCCAGGACTGATGAGGCCATGCAAAAAGGCACTGGAATTGGGGAATACGAGTGACATAAATTCTACAAGGGCAAAAATATTCCCGGTCATCCCCTCCCCATGATCTAATTATATCTGAGACCAGTATATGCTGTTACAAGGTGCTCAGTAAAGATCCATGAAGAAGAGAAGGGGTAAGATAGATGCATAATACATAGTGATGCATTTCGGGTAAGGATGGGTTGGTGTGCATCACTGTGCTGTGAAATAAAGGCCACCACTGTCAGATAGAGATTGACTGCCTGGACCCAGGAGGACAAAGAATTTTATGAGGACATTCAGTAAACTTGGAATCCAAAGGTTAGATCCATTAAATTACATACCATTAACAAAAGACAGAATTGGAATTAAAAGTAATAATTCCATTGAGAATTTTTATAGCTATGTGATAATTCATGGTATTCTTCGGTCGTTTATTTTCCTCGTGACCATGAATACTGCTCTCAAATTCAGGTAGCTGGTAACAGACTGTATCATACACAGTGCATATTGTATATTTATTTATGAACATTTAGAAATAAAGATGTTCCTATAATTTAATGTAAATGCATAAATATGGTAGGGCTATCGGCTCATCATAAAATAGCAGGGATTGTTACAGAAAACATGCCGGGCCATTTATATAATGATTCTCAGGATTGGAAAAAAAGTTGTACCTTGGGGATATGTAAATTACAGCTTATTAGTCTGATAAATACTCAATTTTGTCATAATTACACATAAAGCAATGCCTTTGGTTTGTGTGAATTGTGATTTTTTGCTAGGTCAGTTCTTGCATCTGATATAAATGTATGCAAAGGATTGGAGAGACCTACTGCACTATGTTGGTAATGTTCAAAACTTACCTGTCAGTCAACGTGTAAGACAAATGGATTATTTGTGCAGATTTTGCTGAGAACAGAGTCAGATGCTCAGAGTAAAAAATAGTGATCTTATTCATATGTGGAATCTAAAGAACAAAATAATCTGATGAACAAAATAGATCCAGAGACATAGAAGAATGGAACAGAATGTTAAATCTCAGAGGGAAGGCGGGGGTGGGTGGGTGGATGGGAAGATATTAACCAAAGAATTTATATGCATATATGCATAACCCATGGACACAGACACTATAGTGTGGTGAAGGCCTGGGGTGGCAGAGGGAGAGCTGGTGCGGGATAGAAGGGGTCAATGGAGGGGAGTGGGAGAGGAGACATATGCAGTACTTTCAACAATAAATTAAATTAAAAAAAACTAGAAAAAAACAAACAAGCTTTCAGCTAATTGTAGGACAATGATTCATAGGACTAGTTCATCCCAGAAATTTTCATAGCTTCTCATTGTGAATTACCATCTCAAAGACTAGTTTCCAAGAAAATCTCACCAGGCTCCATCCATGTCAATGAAAGGAGTCGACAATGAACAGAATTAAAGAACCTTAACATCAATAACGGATCCATTCTTAGTAGGCCATTTGCTTGTGATGGTTTTTAGATGTTTAATGAAGTGACAGCAGACTCCCTGTGCCTTTCTTCCTCACTCATGTTCCCCACTCCACTCTCTTCTACACATGCTTCTTGTCCCACAGGAAGGATAAGCAGAGTGATGTGGACGGGAGTGTTGGGAGCTCATAGAAAAGAGGAAGGAGAGGAAGATCCCAAAGAAGCCTTCTCTGAACTCAATTTCCACATCACACACAGGTTAATCATAGCATTGCAAACATTCCAAGGACCATTCTTCACCTGTGTAGATATTGACCTGGGTATCACTCATTATATTCTGATCTTTCTGGACTATTGACCTAGGAGTGACAGCAGCAGTGCTTACCCAATGATATTTGTCTACTGTCTTTGTCCAGCCTTAGACAGACCGAGTCCATAGTCAATAGTACACCTGCTTTTTTCCTGCTAATATGAGTCCAGCTTTGTGACTAGAGTACCCCATGAACTCAGCATCCTGGCTGCACCAAGAAGCAGAAACCTCATCAATGGAGGCATAGCTATGTGTCTCCTCTCGCTCTTTGGCCCTTTCCATACTGTGGTGCAGTTTATCTTTTGACAGCCAGTCTTGCCAATGATTTTATGTTTCTCAAGAACTGCCATGGATTCATTTTGTATACATGGTGCCTAGCACAGAGCCAAAGGTATGATGGGTATGTAATTAATGGTCAGCAAATGAATCATTGGTTTTTAAATATAAAATAAATAGTATGCCCACTTAAAAATCAAATGGTAAGTTCCATGTGTATTAGAGAATTAAATGTAACAGATTATAAAAGAAGTAGAGAAAACATGTATCTTAGGGTGTGAAAGGAAGAAAACAAACATGATGAATTTGCTTTAAATGACAGCTAATAAGAAAGAGAATTGGCACTGAAATAAAAAATTGACTGCCTCCCATTGTACTATGCTAAGCTACTCTGAAAGATGGTTTTGACCACAATTGAATATTGTCAATCACATGTTAAAATGAACAATATTCATGTAAACAACACTGTGTTTGTACAGATGAATCAGTTTAATTCATTAAGGAACGTGCTACATGAATTAAACAAGACCAATTAAAATGTCTTTTAAAAATGTATCAATGAATAATTGGTTTGACTGCATTTTTCAGAGTTTAGTCAATTAACCTGGAGTCCCTTAGGTGTGATCTCAGAATTAAAATACTAAGGAATTGCTTAGTTTTAAAATATGTACAGTTTTACAACTCCACAAAGAATATCACAAGTAAGCGTCCTTTAATTTGCCATAGCCTTTTTGGCTGAGATTGTTTTACAAGAATTAGGCCCATACTGACCCAGAAAATCCATGATTGCAGGTTAAGGAGCCTAAGAGAGAATCAGAAAACAGTCATGTTCTGGAAAAGTCCTAACATTTCTTCTTCTACCTAGAATTTTTGCCATCTGATTCACCATCACAGAAACATTGGGGGTGGGGAGGAGAGGAGTAAATTATTATTTGTCTAGTAAATTTAAAAGATTTGAAATTCTACTTACAAAGTCTATTTCTTATACTCACACATAAACATGCTTATCACAAATTAATAAAACTTTATTCTTTAATAAGAATCTCAACCTGTGTACACAAATATTGGACACTTAAAATTAACTTGGTCAATTTAGAATTTAAAATTAGAACTTGATAAAATTAGCTGGATGATGATCATTCATTATTTGGTATTATAAAGATACAACTGGAATTACAATAAAGCATGTAACAAAAAATAAAACACATAACTTTGTTTTTATTAAGAGACTCTTTCATTACAATGTCAATCTTTTAAAGTTAGTTTCAAATTATAGTTGACACAATATTGTATTAGTTTCAGATGTACAACAGAGTGAATAGACATTTATATACCTTAAGAAATGTCAGTCTTAATAGGCACAAACCATTAATTGATGAAGCAAAGAGTAAAGCATAGGCAGATACAAATCACCATTTGTAGTAAAATTCAGTGCTTCCTCTTGATCAAATGTCCTCTAGCAGCAATTATATATATATATATATATATATATATATTGTATTGATTTCAGAGGTGGAGAGAGAGAGAGAGAGAGAGAGAGAGAGAGAGAGAGACATCAATGATGAGAGAGAATCATTGATCGGTTGCCTCGTGCACACCCCACACTGGGGATCGAGCCCACAATCTGGGCATGTGCTCTGACCAGGAATCGAACTGCAACCTCCTGGTTCATAGACTGATGCTCAACCACTGAGCCATGCTGGCTGGGCACTACAGCAATTTTTAAAGTAGAATTGAAACGATGATAATTTAACTCTGGGCATAGTGTCCTTGCTAATTTTGTATATCAGACATAGCCTCAGTAGCATGTGTTAATTTTTAGGTACATTTTGGTTGTGCTTTTAGAGAAAGGGTTCCTAACAGCTGCTATTCTCTACGTTTTTTCCCCCCCAGAGAATTCCAGTTTCCAGGCCAAAGGGAGCAAACCCCCAGATGTCTACTAGTCTTCAGATGCCAGTTCTTTAGAATTATATTAATCTCCATGCCACAGAATCACGTATTTTTTAAAATATACTTCAAGAACCAAAAAGATATAATGGCCCATTAGGAAACATTAAATCCTGATCATTTTGTTAATTTCCTCGCTAATATGTGTTCTATAAAGTTGCTCACTTTTATAACTAAGATTCTAGAGTTAATGAGCCACAGACATCTGCCATTAATCCATTATCAGGAAGGGACTAATCTATCACCCTAGCAGATGGATCGGAAGTCCTATAGGGGTAAGTTAACCCCCATCCTTTATTGCCGTCTTTCAGATTTACAGAGTATTTTCACATGCTATCATATTTGACTCTTAAAACCATTCTCTAAAGTCAGGTTGATTTGTATTATCATTCTCATTTGTTTGAAGTGCCTGGCAGGGAATCACTGTGTCTCATGTATTGTTGGCCAAAAAGAGCTGTGGGAGGGAGTCTCTTCTTATTGGGAAGGTCACTGTGCAGCTTCCAGGGCTCTGAGGGAGAACAAGAACTGACTCCCTGTCAGTCACAATGGCCCTGGTGACCTAGTCCTGATTTTTGAGTGAGTGTTTTAACCAATCAGCAGTTACATGGAAGAGGAAAGAGGCAAACTAAGGATGCTCTGCTCCTTGCCTTTTCCGTGTTGGCTTTTGTCATGTGCTTTGGGTGCACCAGTGCTAACAGCTTCTGCATCATGTTCATGGTAGCTGAGGATAGCTGTTAAGGACTGTTCAATTATCCCCATCCTTGTGATACTGTTGTAATCAGCTAGTTATTAATAATAGAAAAAGGGGCAAAGAGGAAAGCCAGACATTACAGGCATGTCATTTGGGCAGCTTCACCTGGAGGCTGCAACTTTGCACTCCCCAGGGAACCACTGGCCTATTCCCTGCAAAATACTTGGGGAAGGGATCCAACAGAGGGAAGACAGACTTATGCCCAGTGAAGTTGGGTGACATAGGAAAGGTACTTGTCTGCCAGTCACAACTGGGAACAAGGATCATTGTCCAGAATGGGCGTGGCCACTGCAAGCATGTGAAAAAGTGGGAATACACCCTCTCCTAAACAAAGGAGTTCTCTCTCTTGTTGCTCTTATGCTCTTGGCTCATTCTTGGCTTCCTTGCATTTGCCCGTGCTTCCTCCACAGCCATGTGAACCTGCAGACCCCACATGCAATGGACTGATGAACTGTAGGGGGAAACACAAGCGAAGCTAGCCTGATGCTGGACTGAACCTGGCTCCAATGTGGAAAGAAAACTCTGGACACTGCCTCTGATTTTAGCTCTACTGAAGCCTCAGCTACACTTCTTCAATGACTGGGCAAAGGGAAATGGGTCTTTGGAAACTCAGGGATGTGATCCCGTGGAAATAAAGACCACTCTTCCTCCCTTGTGAGTCTCAGAAAATTCTTTTTGTTGGGCTATCGCAAGAATTCCACTCCCGTCAGCAACCAGAGGTAACGAGGACCTCGCCTCTTGGTTAATACTTGCATGGCCCTGTGCCTCAGGAAAGGTGACTCTGCCCTCAGCTCCCGGATGTCCCGACTATTGGTCTAAAGGTGCACCTGTTACACTCTCTGGTGATTATTTCAGGAAAGGGCCTGAAACCCAACTCCCATAAAGCGGGCATGTGAGAAAATCTGCTTCATGGACTGACCATTTGCATATTTAAGACGGCACCATGATTTCTTTTTCTGGACATTGTCACAATAGCATAACAAGAAAAACAACAACAATAATATCTAACACATATGCAGCTCTTACAGTAGGCCTGCCATGATTCTTACACTCTATGTATTTTAATTGACTTTACCTTCCAAACCACCCCTGGGGTAGAGGATGTCATTCTCCTGACCTTGTAGATGAGGAAGTGGGTACCAATATATGAAGCTGCCACCTTCCTGCCTCCAATCTTGAGTCCACACTGCAATGTTGTCATTCTCAATTACATTGAATATACTGTGCTCAGTGGGTTTAAATACCTAGCTTTAATAGACAGCCAGTAGGAGTAGATCTGATTTTGGAAGCCAGACTCACATGGCAAAATAGAGGCACAGTGATAATCTGGGTCCTCGATGATATCAATGCATCAACCAGTCTTGAAACCTGCTTTATTTGGGAGCTTTGGGATGTGAGATGATAAGTACCCTAAATGTCTACAGCACTTTGAGAGTCAAAGTTTCTTTTCCTTGCAGCATAAAATTTCCC
Organism: Myotis yumanensis; assembly: GCF_028538775.1. Lineage (NCBI taxonomy): Eukaryota > Metazoa > Chordata > Mammalia > Chiroptera > Vespertilionidae > Myotis > Myotis yumanensis. The sequence goes on from NW_027223766.1 coordinate 21,788,240, forward strand.
AAGTGATCCTTGAGTCATATTTTAGCACCAGCTATGGATGCAGCTACTTGCTTTGAGTTTTGGCCTCATGATCTTGGGTCAGTTACTTTTTCATTTGTAAAACAGGAATGACAATTGCATCCACTTCATATGTGTGGTGAGCCAGATGACATAACACACACAGAGTGCTTGAAACAGTGCCCCAGGTATAGTCTGTATTCACTAATATTTACTGAATATTAGTGATTATTTTATTACTAGAGGCCCGATGCACAAAATTTGTGCACTGGAGAGGGGTTTCCCTCAGGCCTGCTGCGCCCTCTCGCAGTCTGGGACCCCTCGCTCCTTACCCCCCACCTGCTTGCTTCTCTTTACCACTCGGCTCGCTGCTCCTTAGCACTGCTGCTGCGCTGGCCCCTGTGAGCCTGGCTTCTGGCTGAGCAGTGCATTGACCACCAGAGGGCAGCTCCTGCATTGAGCATCTGCCCCCTGGTGGCTAGTGCACATCATAGCGATTGGTTGTTCTGGTTGTTCCACTGTAACGGTCGCTTAGGCTTTTATTATATAGATTTTTATTATCAATTTTATTATTTCATTATATTTTACTGTTACGTCTTGGTCTTTTTCTAATCTGTAAAATGTGAATTGCAATAAATTGTAGGGTTATGAGGATTAAATAAAACCCAAATATAATGCTTAGCAGAATATCTGGCATATAGAAAATAATCAATAAATACATGGTATATTCTTTCTAATTCCTTTTTATTTTAATCAAAATAACCTACCTATGAAGTAAAAGGCAATATAAATACTAAAGGCTGTAATGAAAAAAAAGCAGTCTTCCTATTTTGAGTGAAAGCTATCCTAATATCTGATTTTCTTTAAAAAAATCATATACATTAAAAAGTAATACTATCATCCTCTATGTAAAGATTTACTCCTTCAATAAACCAGTTTGAATACAAACTTCATACTTTTCTTTTTATAAAGGAAAACCAATTACAGTCTGTGCAAACTGTTACACAAGAAATGCCGTACTAGTGCACTAAGCAATTGGTCTATTTCTAAAATGAAAAATGGAGACATGTCTGGCAAATTATATTGCTTGCTGATCCATAAACTTGTATAGATCAAATATCCAAGTATGAAAATTAAATATCTGCTGCTATGCCCCTAAGGAAACATTGTACTATCTGGATAAACTAAAACCCTGATCTTTCAAAGTCAAGTGATTTAAGTATAATTCTGCTTGAGAGAAATATTAATAAAAACAACCTGATTCTAAACAAATTCTAAATACATTATTAGTTTTCTAGCCCTCTCAGAATTGGATGAAGCTTTATACAGAAGCAATAAACTAAAACTTTATTTGCATTACTAAATTTAGTAATGGAATAAGAACTTTTATATATCAAAGTTGTATTTAGTGACACATAAACCATTGAAATATTTACTTCAGTAAATATTTGATTTGGGAATTAACAAATATTAGCCTATAAAAACTAATCTAGAGGACATTCCTACTGATTAAATGATCTTCTATTTGTAATAGTCATGCTGTGTAACAAAATGCAAACATTAATCTCAGTGATTACTAGGGACATTGTGGCTTCTCAATAAATTCTTTAAAATAGATAAAACACAAGAGTAAATAAAGTGCCCATTCAAAGTTTTGTTAACTTTTTCCAATATAGGTGAAGATAGGTGTGTGTGTGTGTGTGTGTGTGTGTGTGTGTGTGTGTGTGTTTTGTTTTACTTATGTTGCATTATTGTAGGGGAAATAGATACTTAGTTTTATTAATTTGTCAAATGTGAAAATGCTGTAGTATTGTGTTTTGGATGTGTTTATATTAAATTTTACAGATACTAGTTTAGTGTTTACTATGTACAAGACATTGTTATATGCTCTGAAGAGTCAAAATGTAAACTATACCATCTTAGTTTCTTATTAAGATAGGGTACTGCAAACACACATAAAAACTACTAGAGGCCTGGTGCATGAAATTTGTGCACTTGAGGCAGGGGGGAAAATCCCTCAGCTCAGCCTGTACCCTCTTGCAGTCTGGGAGCCCTTGGGGGATGTCCAACTGATGGTTTAGGCCAGCTCCTGGGGAGTCGGACATTCTTACTGCTGCCGAGGAGGCAGGAGAGGCTCCCGCCACTGCCACTGTGCTCTCCAGCCATGAGCCTGGCTCTGGTTGAGCAGTGCTCTCCCTGTGGGAGTGCACTGGCCACCAGGGGGCAGCTCCTGTGTTGAGTGGGATCAGGCTGAAACAGGCTCTCTGACATCCCCCAAGGGGTCCCAGATTGTGAGAGGGCACAGGCCAGGCCACCTACCGGTCGGAGCATCTGCCCTCTGGCAGTCAGTGCACAAGATAGCGACTGGTTGACCTGCCGACTGTCTGCCCCCTGGTGGTCAGTGCACATCATAGTGAGCGCTTAAGCGACCTTAGCATATCATTAGCATATTATGCTTTGATTGGTTAAACAGATGACCAACACTTAGCATATTAGGCTTTTATTATATAGGATAGTGAAGGGACATAATTTAAAGACATCCACAGGGATGGGGAAAACATCAGAGGAGGAAATGGGCACCCAATTTTGAAAGGTGGGAGTAAATGGATGAGAGGGAACTGATGTCAATAGGGAGAGAGAGGCACAGACACAAGTTACATTTGCAGAATCATAAAAAAGCTTTAGTTGCTTAGCATAATGCTCTCCAGGTCCATCCATGCTGTTCAAATGGTAAGCCAATCAGAGAAAGATAGCTATCACATGATCTCACTCATATGTGGAATCTAATGAACAAATTAAACTGATGAACAAAATAGACCCAGAGACATAGAAGCATGGAACAGACTGATGAATTTCAGAGGGAAGGCAGGGGTGGGTGGGTGGGTGGGGAGTGATTACTGGGAAACTTATATGCATATATGCATAGTCCATGGGCACAGACAATAGAGAAGGCCTGGGAGAGGTGAGTGTGGGGTGAAGGGGGTCAATGGGAAACAAACAAACAAATAAACAAAGGGAACATCTGTAATACTTTCAACAACAAAGATAATTTTTTTTAAAAAAGCATTTAGTTACTTCTGAAATGCAGGTAAAGAGGGTAGTTCTGAAATCAGGCTGAGAACCTGGGTAGAATCTGTCTGAGAACCAGTTAGATATCTCACTGTTACGTGCCTCTCCTTCCCCAAAAGTCTGGAGATACAGTCATTAGAATAGGAAAGCAGGTTCTTGAGCTGGCAAATGCTGCACAAGGGGGTATGTACCATGCTGACAACATGGGATACAGGATCAGATGCATATCAAATAATGAATGCAAAGACCCCCACCTCTGCCTCTAAGTCATTCTCAGGATACTGGTTCCCACATCCCTTCCATCTAGAGAGAAATTGGAAGATTCTTCTCTGGGAAATTTATTCTATTCCGAAGCAAACCATCCAAGACACTGACATTTGGAATTCCCCAACACACTGTCCAAATGGGTCACCTTTCAGTGTAGTTCAGAGAAGCCCCAAGATTAGTTCAGCAGGGCCAGTCAGGTTTTAAAGCCCTCATTCATAATCATGCACAGAAAGGCAAGGATGAGAAAAATTTGAGGAAAGGCTCGCAGATAAAGACCCAAACTGATAATCAAGAAAAAAATAAAACAAAGAAACTTCAAGGAAACAGATTATACAGGGAGAAAAACAACAAGAACAACAAATTTAAACTATTAGGAATATGCATGAACCCAAAATAGGGTGCTACCAATGCAAAGCACTTACATTTAAAAAATAACAATCCAACAGCATTTGAAAATAGAAACATAATAACACACATGAAAAATCAATAGAAAGACAGAAAGTTATAAGAAATCTTCCTAAAAGTAGGTAAAAAAAATTAGACAAAGCCCGGCTAGTGCAGCTCAGTGTTTGAGTGTCTAGCTATGAACCAAGAAGGTCATGGTTTGATTCCTGGTCAGGGCACATGCCCGGGTTTTAGTTTCGATTTCCAGCAGTGGCGAGTGGGAGGCAGCTGATCAATGATTCTCATCATTGATGTTTCTATCTCTCTCTCTCCCTCTCCCTTCCTCTCTGAAGTCAATAAAAATATATTTTAAAAAGTAGACAAAGAAATAGAAAATAGAGAAAAGGAAAGAACCTTAGAAAACTAGTTCAGAATGCCTGGTGTTTGAGAATAAAATTATCCCATGAAAAAATGGAGAACATAGACAGGGAGGGGAGAAAATCATCAACAAATAATTTAAGAACATTTTCCCAAAATATAAGTCGTAATTTTCCAGAAAGAGAGGGCCTGGTAAATGTTCAGTACGCAAAGCCTCACAGTTCCCAGAACTCATCCACTGCTGGTCCTGCGATGCCCTAAAGGGCTCTTAGCATCTCTCAAGCCAGCCCATGAGTTAACTCCCAGTGCCTTGAAATCTGAAAACTCTGGAACTCTGGATGATAATTTAATTGAAAATTAATAAACCAGTATAAGAGAAATCCCTAGACAATATGATATTATTTAATAAGCATGGTAAAAAACAGGAGGGGGTATTTGCCCATAATATCATATGTATGAAACTTTAAAAAACATTCATCATTCACATCAAAATGTGATGTTCCTTCTGGGCTATTAACGTCTATAAAAGATGTTTCATGGTTCTGACTTGTGCCAGGTGTTGCCAATGAAAAATGGGTGATTCTTAAAGTCTTTCATTTGACCCAATCACTGTTCCAGCAACAAATGAGCCGCAGAACAAGTTCTTTAGAGTTCACTCTTTAACTTTGAATTCAAAATATAACCTTTTCTAAACAAAACATTAAAAAAAGAGTAGCAATGATAATCACTGTTTAACTTCTTTCCAATTATCATCCATTCATTTAATATTTCAACAGTTATTTAATTAATTCCTACTTTTGCAAGTTATGGTATACTCTAGCTGCTAAGACTACACAGAAATACATTTTTGGTCAAGATGGTTGTGTAAACCAGCATATATATTTTAGTTCCCTTCTTGAACCTCATTAAAAATCAGTAAGAGTTTTAAGAAAAGTATGTAAGTGTGCAAAGTGAAGCCAGGCTTTACTTTCTAGTGGGAAGCTAGAAGATTCTTTGTGGGCAATCTGCTCACCTGCAGAGCCAAACCACATCTATCACCCAACAGGAGGAAGATAGGCATGAAGACTCATAGCTTTTAGCAATCCCTTCCCCACCTATTAAATATGAGCCTGCAACTAAGGATTATTAGACATTTGAATCAAGCCACTAAGGTGGGGGATAGAAACCACAGCAATCAGGGAAAAACAAATGACATACTTGGAAGAAACAGACACCTTAATGGCAAAGATAACTCCTTTTTTTCTCCAGGAGAAAAGACTGTCATTCATAACCACAGAAAATAAAAGGAAAATATTATGACTATGAAGTAAGATTAAGATTTCATAAAAGGGAAACTTTGGAGGAAAAATAATATTTGGGGTATTAAAATATTATAATGTAAAAAAAAAGCTCATTTAGAAATGTTAAAAAATAAAGTTAAAGCCCTGGCCAGTGTGGCTCACTTGGTTGGAGTGTCATCCCATAAACAGAAGGTTGTGGGTTTGGTCCTTGTTGGAGTGCGTGCAGGAGGCAGCCAATTGGGGTTTCTCTCTCTCTCTCTCTTTCTCTCCCTCCCTCCCTCCCTTTAAATAATAATAATAATAATAATAATAATAAATAATGTTAAAGAAATCTCCCAGGATATATATTTTTAAAAGATGAAATATAATAAAGAAAAGATAAGGAAATTAGAGACCCAACCAGGTAAGATGGGTACCCAAATATCAGTTTTCCTGAAATAGAGAAGGGGGGAATTTAAAGGCAAATGAGCAACAAATTCATTTAAGAAACATTTCTCAAATGGAGGAGCATGAGTTTCCATATTGAAATAGTCCACCAAGTATCCAGTACAGTGGATGAAAATGAGCCAGTATCAAATCAAATCATCTAAACATTTCAGAGCCTATGAACACAGAGAAGATGCTGCAAACGTCCAGGGTGAGAGGACCAGACACATAAGAAAGGTTGGGATATAAAATGGCTTTGATCTTCTCACCAGCAACACTGGATGCTGAAGAATATGGAGAGAATATTAAGAAAACATAATTTCCTCTCTAAAATTTTATATCCAGACAAATATTAGATCAAGTGCAAAATCTGAATTAAATATTTCAAACATGAAAGTTCTAAAAAGTTTACTTCTGTGCACATTTACTCAACATACTTATAGATGTGCTAATGAAGACATGCTCCATGAAAATGAGAGAGTGAACAAAGTGAGAGTACAGAAAAGAGAAGCAAAGGCAATGTTCAGGATGCTATCAAAGGGAGGTCTCTTCATGGGAGCTGGGCATACAGGTTAACACATCCAGATTGAATTACATCAAAAGATTGGAGAAGGGAATTCTGAGTGAATGAAATTGAGAATTAATTTCAAATTAATCAATTAATGATAAAATAAAACTTGGTTAAAATATTAGTGTTTCTAATATCTTGAAATTATATTTATTTAATTTTTTTGTTATTTTTTTATTTTATTTTATTTGAAATTATATTTAGACAATTTGAGAAGAGTCTGGGAAAGTGTAATGGTAAATACAAGGGAAAGTCAGCAAACCAAAGACAATGAGAGACAACAAATAAGTTTAAAAAGTTGTTCAGGAAAGAAAAAGTGTTCCTATTGTACCATGACATGGCTATAAATACCATTTTTATAGTCATTATAAAATAAACATTGAATAAAGAGTAAATTAAGATAACACAATTCATCATGCTAATTTGCAAGAATAGATGTAGAAGCCTATATTGAATGCTTCTCTTGCTGAAATGGTGTTTTGATCTTAAAAAGCCAAATTATGAAATGATATTGTGAAAATGAAAATAGGAACTTGCCTCAGAGAATGCTAGTGAAAGATGACCAAAATGGTGGATATTATGAGATTAAGCAACTGTATGTGACCTGGTTAACTGTGATTTTAGGTAATATATTTTTAACAAATTAAGGTAATGAATGTTTGTACTGCATGCAAGGTAGAGGCAATTAAATTTAGTAGCTCTGTCATGGAACAATACCCCTGTTCCCCCAGCCCTGGAAATAATGAGCTCCTGTGGAATATATTATCCTAATGGTGCTCATTGCCATGATGCTACAGAATGAAAGGAATGAAACATTGGTGCAAATGAAGGCAATCATTAATGCCGGCAATTTGATTCAGTGCAGCATAATTCCCTGTGGTTTTTATTTTTAATTATTCTGTTATTAAATGGCTTCCCGTGCACACTCAGGCTCAGCAGAGGCAGTCACAAACTGCGGATCACTTTGTAGCTCCACACAGGTTGCCTAGGGTCAGTCACAGGAAGCATCTGACATTGGTCTGCACATGAGTTCCTCACAAGAGACCCCAGAACCAACACAGCCAGGGGCCCGCTTCAGACAACATCAGAGCAGGACGCAATTATTCACAAGTGGCATATCCAAAGGGAGATCTTGGCAGGCACCAGAAGCTATGGAGGTGAATCCTGCTTTGTGTGGTCAGCATCTGCCCAGCAGCTCATACACTGTGGTACAGGTTGATCCTCACAGTCAGCCAGCTTCAGGGTTGACGTCGCACAGAAATGGACCAATAGAAACCAAGACTCAATTACAACAGGAGGGCTCACACAGCACACACAAGGGACACTCCTGGAGCACCCAGATCAGGTGATCAAGGAGTCTGCACCACTGGAAGGAGAACCTATTTGAAGAAATAATGACTGAAAACTTCCCTAACCTGGTGAAAGAAAAGCCCAGGAAGCACAGAGAGTCCCAAACAAGATGAAACCCAAGAGGCCCACACAAAGACACAGCACAGTTAAATGGCAAAGTTTAAAGACATAGAGAGAATCGTAAATGCAGGAAGAGGCAGTTCATTACCTACAAGGGAGGCAGCTGATCGATGATTCTCTCTTATCACTGATACCTCTATCTCTCTCAATCTGGATCCAAACATACAATAGAAAGATCATACGTCATGATCAGGTGGGATTTATTCTGGGGATGCCATGTTGGTACAGTATCCACAAATCAATAAACGTGATATATCACATAAGCAAAATGAAGGATAAAAATCACATGACCATATCAATAGATGCAGAAAAAGCATTTGATAAAATCTAGCACCCATTTATGATAAAAACTCTCAGCAAAGTAGGAATAGAGGGAACATACCATAATGTAATAAAGACCATATATGACAAACCCACAGCCAACATCATACTTAATGGGCAAAAAACTCAAAGCATTTTCCTTAAGAGTAGAAACAAGACAGGGATATTGGCTTTCACTACTCTTACTCAACATAGTTCTGGTAGTCCCAGCCACAGTGATCAGACAAGAAGAAGAGATAAAATGTAAAGAAAAATTGGAAAGGAAAAAGTAAAACTGTCATTATTTGAAGATGAGATGATACTGAATATAGAGAACCCTAAAGATTTCACCAAAAAACCTACTAGAACTGATAAGTGAATTCAGTAAAGTAGCAGGATACAAAATAAATATGCAGGAATCAGTTGCATTTCTATATGCCAATAATGAACCATCAGAAAGGGAAACTCAGAAAACAATCCCATTTACAACTGCATAAAAATGATTCAAAAGAAAACCTTGAAATATAATTATTTAAGTATTATAAGTGATCGTGTGTAACGGTTGTAAAATAAGCCAAATTAGTGTAGCATTTATTAAAGTGTACAATTATATCTATATTTTTCTTCTAATAAAGAGCAGACTATTAAAAAATACCTAGGAATAAATTTAACCAAGGATGTAAAAGACCTGTACTCAGAAAACTATCAACATTGAGGAAAGAAATTGAAGAAAATATAAATAAGTGGAAGCATATACTGTGTTCATGGATAGAAAGAATTAACATAATTAAAATGTACATGCTATCCAAAGCAATCTACAGATTGAATGCAACTTCTGTCCATATTCCAATGACTTATTTCACAGAACTAAAACAAATATTCCAAAAACTTATATGGAACCAATAAAGACCCTGAATAGCCACAACAATCTTGAGAAAGAAGAACAAATTTGGAGGAATCATGCTACTTGATATCAAACTATACTATAAGGCCATAATAATAAAAACAGTATGGTTCTAGCATAAAAACAGATATATAGCCTGGCCAGTGGGACCTAATGGTTGGAGTGTCAACCTCTGAACCAAGAGGTCACAGTTTGATTCCCAGTCAGGGCATATGCCTTCGTTGTGGGCTCGATCACAGTAGGGGGTGTGCAGCAGGCAGCCTATCAATGATTCTCTCTTTCCCTTTCCCTTCCTCTCTGAAATAATATTATTTATTATTGACATATATATTATATGTCAAAAAACCAGACATATAGATCAATGGAACAGAATAGAGAGCCCAGAAATAAATTCACACAGAAAAAAATTGTTGATAATATTACAGATGTCCCCAAGTTCCCCCCACCCAACCACCTTTATCCCCCTTCTCTCAGCCCCTCTATGCCTTTATGTTCAATTAATATTTTTCAAAGCAGGCAAAAACATACAATGGTGTAAAGATAGTCTATTCAATAAATGATGTTGGGAAAATGTACAGATACATGCAAAGAAATGAAACTAGACCACCTTCTAACACCATCCACAATAATACACTCAAAATGGATAAAAGTCTTAAATGTTAGACTCAAAACCATAAAAATTCTAGAAGAAAACAGGCAGTAAAGTCTCAGATATTTCTCATAGCAATACTTTTTTTTCTGATATATCTCCTCGGGCAAAGGAAATAAAATAAATGGGACTACATCAAATTAAAAAGTTTTGCACAGCAAAGGAAACCATCAACAAAATGAAAAGACAACTCACTGAGTGGGAGATCATATTCGCCAATAATATATCTGATAAGGGGTTAATATCCAAAGTTTATAAAGAACTTATACAATTAACACCAAAGAAACAAAAAATCCAATAAAAAATGGGCAAAGGACATGAATGGATGCTTCTCCGAAAGGACATACAGATGGTCAATAGAGAAAATAAAAAGATGTTCAACATCTCTAATTGTCAGAGAAATGCAGATTAAAACCACAATGAGATATTACCTCACACTTGCCAGAATGGCTACCATCAATAAATCAACAAATGGCAAGTGATGGCCAGGATGTGGAGAAAAGGGAACCCCTGTGCACTGTTGGTGGGAATGCTGATTGGTGCAGCCACCGTGGAAAGCAGTATGGAGTTACCTCAAGAAATTAAAAATGGAACTGCCTTGTCATACAGCAATTGTCCTTCTAGGAATATACCCAAGGAAACCCGAACAGCATTATTTACAATAGCCAAGATCCAGAAGCAGCCCAAGTGCCCAGCAGTAAATGAGTAAATAAAGAAGCTGTGGTACGTTTACACAATGGAATATTGCTCAGCCATAAAAACCTTACCTTTTGCAACAGCATGGATGGGCCTGGAGATCATTATGCTAAGTGAAATAAGCCAGTCAGCGAATGACAAGTACCATATGATTTCACTTATATGTGGAATCTAATGAACAAAATAAGCTAACAAACAAAATAGAAACAGACTCATAGATATAGAAAACAGACTGGCAGCTGTCAGAGAAGAGGTGTGTTGGGGGAGGGAGGCGTCTAGGTGAAAAAGCTGAAGGGAGTAAGCAAACAAACAGACAGACAATGGTGATTACCAGAGGGAAAGGGGTGGAGGGAGGTAGACCAGGGTAAAGGGAGGATAAATGGTGATGGAAGGAGACTTGATTTGGGGTGGTAAGCACACAATACAACGCACAGATGATGTATTATAGAACTGTACACCTTAAACCTATATAATTTTACTAACCAATGTCACCTCAATAAATTCTATAGAAAAGTAAAAAAAAAAAAGGAATCTAACTTTCAAGATCATAATTACCAAACATTTATTTGTAAAGAATGTCCACAATTTCCACATTAAAATATTTTCCCAATGCATTGGACACTTCCCCCTCATTTTGAAAAACATTGTATTTGTATGCTTGCATGTCTTAAAAATGAATGATTTCTGAGTGGAATGATACCAATAGTATTGGTTTAGAAGTTGCATTTTTATGTCAAAAACAATGCACAACTGATATTTTTTAATTCTAAAGTGAGCATGTGCAGCCATGGCTGAACTGAAAACTGCATGGTTTTATTGGATATTCTACATTCACCCAACTTTCAATATTATTGGTGGCAAGCCTTCAAGTGCAAAGACATTGTAGGGCTTACCCAGAGAAGCAAGGTATGGCTACTGACCTGAAGATGGCCGATAATCTAGACCTGAAGACAGGTGTGGAAAGAACCAGGTCAAATGCACAAGAATGGAGCAAGCACTCTCAATACGCCCACCAGCAAACATGGCTGCTTAGCCCATCGGGTGCCTTAGTGGAATCAGAAGAAAAAGATGCACATGTGGATGGCTGCAGCTCTGTGCACCCTGTGCACAGTGGGGCAAGTTGCACTCAGAAGAGAAAAATCACTTCCAAGTGGGCAAGCTTCCAGGAAGGCTTCCGGGAAGAGGTGGCATTTGGATTTGGAAGGATGCACAGCATGTCTGTGAGTAGAGAAGCCTGGGAGGTACAGTCTGTTTTTCATTCTGGCCCATCTCCAAAGGATGAAACAGGGACCTGGAGACTCATTGTGAAGAAATCTAATTTGAACAGCTGAGGCGATTGCACCCTTCTCATCAATTTTCTGCACAGGACCCTGCTGCCTGAGACTCGGCAAGTTTAGCATCCTCCATGTACTCAAGGCTGAAAACAGGATTTTACTTTTCTTTCAACAGAGACTGAGCGCAGGCGTGAGAGGAAATCACTGATCTGTGGGGAGCCTCGCTTGCTTGGCATTTCACTGCCCGCCAAGTTTTTCAGCTGTCTGTCCATTTGAAGGACCCCCTGTGTTTCCACAACTCGTAAAACATGTAATGACCAAATCTGAGATTTCTCTAATTGAGAGTTAGAAAGCGTGACTGAAGCATACGTGGCCCCAGTAAACTGTTGGATGGAGGCTGTGCATTTTTGGACAAATGATTGGTTCTGTGTGGTAGAGAGGGGAACCTCAGACACTGCACCAGACTGAGACTCCGCTGGTCTGATGCCATGTTTGAAAACGCCCAGATGGCCACATTTGAACATCGCTGCATTGAGCAGCATTGTGGATCAGATTGAGAGGAAAGATTCTGGGGCCAAAAATTGATTCTAGTACGGTGATAAAAAGCTTACAACCTAAGCAACGCACGAGGATTAATAAAAGGTAAATCTGGCTGGATTTAATGCTGACCTTCAACAAAATAATTTACCTTTCAGCAACCACAGATGGGGTTTATAGGAGAAAAGACTAGCTATGTATAATTTTACAGCCAAGATAAAGGATCAAAATGCAAACATAATATTTAGAAAGAGTTTCTGGCCAGGAGCATCATGGAACAGCTAGTGTCCATAAAATAAATGGATGGGAGACAATGTTTTAAAAATATAATTTTTTTTTAGTTTGGAAAATATGGTCTGATGATGATGTGTTTTATTTTGTCTATAACAGAGAAAATGTAGCATTTTTCCAAACTATTTTTGTTGAAAATCAATCAACTAAACAACACAAAAAAGTTAATGGATTATATTGTTTTAAAAATAAGCTATGATAGGTTTATTTTTTTTTTAAAAAACTGGATAAACAAAAAAATGTGCTTCAGGTCATGTTTGTGAGCTTTTTATACAGAACTTATTTTTGCATCTCCGGTTTCTTTGTCAAGGTGATGATTAATAGGTGATTCAAGCTTTAAATAATATATGTCCATTCAATTGACCATCCTGATTGAATTAGGGGATGAATGGGAAAAGATATTTTTTTCTGGGAGTCTGTGCAGTATTTCATAGTTCATAAAACACTCTCACATTTGAGTGAAATTATCCTGGGGCAATGCTGGAAACAGCGTTTCTCCATCTTTAAGCTAAGAAAACTGCAAAGCAGAGTTGTGACAACCTGACCCAAAGCACCAATGTTTCAGCCATAGACCTGGGATCGGCTTGGTCTTCAGGTTCCCTGACTGGGGCAGCTTCACTGAATTATCAGGTAGATTCAAACCAAAAAACTTGCTTCAGAGATTTCTACCCCTTTCCCTCAACGTCCTCAAGTGGACTGTTATAGAAGACAAGTAGCCACCTACCTAAAGTCTTTCTGAATTTCAAAGTCACCACCAAGCAATTAAATATCCACATTTAAAACAAATCTTGTTCTAAAAATATTGAGTCTAAATAATAACTCATAGGTTATCTATTTCTCCACTTTGCGTGGTGTGTAAGTGTGAGTAGCATAAAGTACTGTGAATTTACCTTTCCGTGGTATTCTACCACAAAGGCCATGGTTCCTGAGTAACTAATTATTATGAGTAATTATGAGTAACTAATCATAATTTCAGGAATGTTAATCACAGCCAACAAGTTTAAAGACCTTCCTTAGCAACACCAAATGACAGGGCAAGGATGAATAAATCATGGAAAAGGGTGCTTATGCTTTTGAAGATCTTAAGTTCAATGAACAGATATCCCTTCCCCCCCCCCCCCCACCCACCCGCTCTTCCCTCCCTCCAAAGTGCAGAAAAGGAGGTGGAAGACAAGCAGATATTTAGAAGCATTTGATGTGTAGTTTCCCAATTAGTTATAGCAGCAATCATTTAATCAGAATTTCCACAATACCAAAAGCAGTTTATTTCATTAGCACCAATTCCATTTTGAAGGGCAATGTCAATCAGACATATTTTTTAATTGCATCATCATTCATGGTTTAATATAGATTCTCAATGTAACTGACTTAGAATTAAAAGTATAATTCTAGAGAAACCTAGCAATGTGCTTTATAATAACGCAGCATGTCATACTAATTTCTTGAACTTGTTTGACCTTTTTTGAACAGCTTTTGTGGAGCTATATAAAATTAATCTCCCAATTTTCAAAAAGGAGGAAGCGAAATGATGTAAATGATTGGTGGTATCTTAAAAAATATTTCATTAGAAGTGATGCATAACTATTCTGAGGGAGGCCACAGGCATTTAGCATCTGTCTAATGACAATAACATGCAGGATTTATTTCTTTGATAGGGTTGGGTTAGCAGATGGAGAATACAGAGAAATAGTTGTTCAGGAAGGACTAGATCTTAAATTGGCAAAAACGTAGGCAATATTTTCAGGTAGGAAAATGTGAAATTTGAACAACAGGTAATTGGCTTAATAACGACTTACATCACATTACTTCAATGGTGCCTATTAATTGATATCTATCACATGAGAGGTTTTCAGAAGAGTTCATCTCTTCATCTGTCCTCCTCAGTATTTTTCCAATTACTTAGATTTCTTAAGTAAAGAAATAGAGGCATACTCCTCCTCGATTAGTAATTAACTTTATGATTAGTAAATATGCTGAATCAAAATTATCTTGACACGATGTAGCCATGGGCAGAAGTCTACCAAATTGATATTTAATGGGAAAAATACAAGTTCCCACACTTGGTTGTATATGGTGGGGAATACGTAGCCTATTATTGTCAAGAATTAAATTTGATAGGAACTCCATATGAATCATTAATATAGCCTCAAAAAAGCAAACATCTTAGGCTGAGTTAA